>NC_133542.1:87333399-88681732 GCF_048773025.1 Camelus bactrianus
GTAATTTTGTTTCTATGCTCTGCTCACTGTCTATACCAACTGACATTCTGCTCGGGAAGGAATAAGCAGCGTAACTCAAACAGCTGTTGCTTGACCGAATTCCACATCTCACGGGAACTGGAATGAAAGTTTTCCATCTGACCGAAGACTTAGACTCTAAATGGCGTCTCTTCTTGAAAACACAACAACAAATGGAAGTCAAAGAAAAGTTAGGTGTCAGCACGTAAGAAAGGACCCTTGGACCAATGATGCTCCACAAAGTCCCTGTTCGTCACCCGTGGCTAATGAGCACCTGAAACGTGAGGTGCACTGTACGTGCAAAACACACCTTGCATCTCAAAGGCGTAATTCTACAGAAAAGGCGAAATATCTCGTTAATAATTTTCAATATCGATTACATGTGGAAATAATAATATTTTGATTGTATTTTGTTAAATAAATATATCACTAAATTAATTTCACCCATTTTTCCTTTTGAAACTGTGGCTACTAGAAAGTTTAAAGTTACATATATAGCTTTTCACTGTCTGTTTTTCTGGGCTGCATTAGATGGTCACGTTGGGAACATTCTTTTTTTTTTTTTTTTTTTTTTTAACAGGAATTGGGGAAGTTTTCTATTAAGAGCAACAGACCTGCTTTAAAAGAAAATCACAACCACGTGGGAAGAGAAAAGACACTTAATTCAGTTTTTTCTTCTGTTTTGTTTTTGTAAGAGAAAGATATCCGAAATGTCATGCTCAACTGATTTTAAAATTAAAAACAGGGAGCCTAAATATTTTTTTAAAGCATTGAATGAAGACTCCAAATCCACTTCAGTTCATGGAGTGGCTGATTTAAGGGAAGAGAGAGAAGGGGAGAGACAGGAAGGGTGGAGAGGGGGCCATGCTGTCGGGGCGGAAGAGCCTCGGCTTTCCTCAGAGTACTAATTCTATACTCATATTTCCAAAAACCTGAAGGAGAAAAGATACGCATATGCGATAAACAAATATCTTCTTGGCCCATAAGCCCGTAAGTCAATTATCCATGCTAATTACCATTATTCAGGTGAATTACCCCAGATGACGTGCACTGACTGAACCAAAGTCTACGCAGGCTCTCCCCTGTGCTGCGCGCCGACTTCCAGAAATAACAGAAGCCTCCCTCCTTCAAGCACAGTGGGTTTTCCCAGGCGGGAATGTTGGGTCCATTTGGCTTTCCCTCAGCTCAACAGCTTTGATTTGAGAGACTTTCTAGCTGTAGGGGCTCTCACAGAAGCGGGCACTAAAGAAAGGGGAAAAAAAAAAAAAGAAACTAAACAAAATAAAGTTACCGTATGATCCAGCAATCCCACTCCTGGGCATATATCCAGAGAGAACTCTAATTTGAAAAGATATGTGCACCTCAATGTTCATAGCAGCACTATTTACAATAGCCAAGACATGGAAGCAACCTAAATGTCCATCAACAGATGACTAGATAAAGAAGTTGTGGTATATTTACACAATGGAATACTACTCAGCCATAAAAAATAATAAAATAATGCCATTTGCAGCAGCATGAATGGACCTGGAGAATGTCATTCTAAGTGAAATGAGCTAGAAAGAGAAAGAAAAATACCATATGATATCACTCATATGTGCAATCTAAAAAGAAGGAAAAAAAGACACAAATGAAGTTATTTACAAAACAGAAGCAGACTCACAGACTTAGAAAACAAAATTCTGGTTACAAGGGGGAAGGAGGATTGGAAGGGATAAATTGGGAGTCTGAGATTTGCAAATACTAAATGCTATATATAAAATGGATAACAAGGTCCTTCTGTATAGCCCAGGGAACTATATTCAATATCTTGTAGTAACCTATAATGAAAAAGAATATGAAAATGAATATATGTATGTATATATATGAGTGAAACATTATGCTGCACACCAGAAAAAAACTAGATTAATTAATTAGTTAAATAAAAAGAACAATCCTTGCTCCTGTAGCAGATCTCGGCAAATAATGGTAAATATGTATGTTTCAAATTAAAGTCCATTATACAAAGTGCATCACTTTTTAGTGAGTCTTTATAACAACTGACTTTTCTGACTGACCTACCATGTGCTTGTCATGTCACAAAGACTAGAAGAAGGCTCCAATGTGGAAATGAGGAAGAGAGGAGGACATACACGTATTGTGAAGGATGAAAAGTTGAGATCTTTCGCGGCTCCTACCTGATGAAAGCAACCATTTTTACTGCCAGAAACCTTAAGAAAGTACCTTCCCAGACGTGCTTCGCCTCAGGCTTTTTAAAAACTAAGAATAGAACCTAAGTTTTCCTCCGCGTATTAAGAGCTGTTGTCTTGTTCCTTTTTCTCTAAGACCAAGCTGAGTGCTTGTAACATAAAAATCTCTGCTAACAGCCAATGAAGTGTGCTTTCCTCTCAGTTATTGTCTGGAGAGATTATTCTAGGACCGTCGACAAAAAATAATCATTAGCTGATCCAGTGGTGCTTGGAGACAGAGTTCAGAGTCCGTGGCCAACATCTTGCTGTTGCTTAAACCTAATTTGGAATCTTGGGCCAGAGTTCCCTCAGCTTTTCTTACAGGCAGCCTCCACTCATAGCAAAGTAATAATGCTCACTCAGACAAAACGAGGCCCCTTCGGGCCTTGAGCAAGGTGCTTGTCCTTAAAAAAAGGTCCAATACCTCCCCCCTAAACGTATTTTAGAGCTTTACTGAAGTCTGCCAAACTCAGCAGAATGCAAGACCTCTCTCTCCTGTCTTCTCAAAGCCCCACCCAGCACCTCAGGAAAACTGCCCTTTGCCCGCCCCCTTCTCCCTTCGGACTCCCAGCCCATCACCAACACTCAACCCAGGCTTCTCGGGTTCCTTTCCCTGCTCCTTTTACTAGCGCTGGGTAAGAATCCATCGTTTTCTTATCTTCCAGTAACTTTCTACCCTTTCCATTGTAAATTAAGCAGGTCAGGAGAGATACTTTTTAATGCCCCCCCCCCGCCTCCCCTAACACACCCATTTCCATATCTGCAAAACAAGGCTCAAGAACAGACCTCAAGTGCAGAAAAGTGGGAGAGGCTTCTAACCCCCATGGAGTTTGGGATGGATGTCTGAATCACTGACACGAAGGGCAAAGGGCGCTGAATCTGATGCTTGTTAAACTCCTGCCTCTCAGCTCTTGACAAGAGTCAACTAAATTTTTCTACACGTGTGACCTCGAGCAAGTCCCAGAAGCTCCCTGAATGTGAATTTCCTCGGCCTTAAATAGAGCAAATAGTAACTCCTCCCAGACGGTCAAGATTAAATAAGATACTAATGTGCATGAGGCTTTACGCTGTAAAAGCACTTTTTCACATCCTGAATCCATAAACGGCAAATACAAGACTCCTTAAGGGGAATCGTGACTCATTGAGTGTCATGTTCTGATGGGTTCTCTGAGAAGGTGGGCTCATAGAATTGCATAAAACTGCCCAAGTTGACAGGGAACTATCGTCAATATCGTGTAATAATCTATAATGATGAAGAATGTAGAAAAGAATATATACCTATATATGTCTATGTATAACTGAATCACTGTGCCGTACACCAGAAACTAACCACCACTGTAGATCAACTATACTTCAATTTAAAAAAAAGCCCAAGTTGAAGATGGTAATTCAGTCTGAACTATTTTTCAAATGTTAAAGAATATTTAAAGGTAAAATCGTGACCCTCAGATCAAATTTAAAAGAACACATGGCTAAGATTTGTGTGTAACTCTTCATTAATGAGAGAACCAGTAATATATTGCAACCAGTTAGAAGGAAATTGTGGGCACAAGTGGCATCGTTAAAGTAATTTAATGCGAGACCATTAGACTGAGGTGGCCCCATTGCCTTTGCCACCTACATAAGCAAACAGGACTCTCAGCCAGAGTCAATTCCTTGAAATGCCTCAAAGGGAAGAAACTGAAACTTAAAAACAGCCAATTGCACGCAGCCTCTAGGCTTTCCCAAATAAGGCAACCGATTAACCTACAGCCAATCACATGATTTTCCCTCTGTTTCTGAGTCTTCTCTATAAAAGCCTCTCCCCTAGGTCCTGCTGGTGCAGTCGCTCCAACCACTTTTGCTTGGAGTCGCTGTTTGTTCAAATAAACGCTTATAAATTTTAATGTGCCCCAGTTTATCTTTTAATAGTTCATAAGTGGTCAAGAATGGCCAAAATAAATTGCATAATAGTTGCAAAACTGTTGCCTTCCGTGGTGGGAAAGTGGAGACATAAATCAGTCACTCATCCGCTAGACACAATATAGTCAGTTCTCATCATTTGCTGATTTAGTATTTGCATATTCGCCTACTTACTGAAATACATGAGTTAGAAAACTTCATTCAGGCTTGAGCTATCATGCCGTTGACCATGGATTAAACATTACCGGAACAACACATAATTAAAGAAGGTGTTTTTAACAGAAGCACAGATCAATCAAGGTGATGTATTGATTGGTTGATGAAAATGTTGTGACCAAAGGCTCCCAGGAGCCTACCTTTGTATTTTCCCTAAAAGCCGTGGTTCCATATTCACTAATTCAGTGTTCACGGCCACTTTATAGAACATAAGTACCGTGACGAAGGAGACTAGGCTTGTTTGTCTGTCGACAAGAATCATTTGCATTAGCATCAATTACCTACAGATTACAGAGATGTAAAACAGCTTGAAGACAATAAAAGACATAGATAACCCAGAAGGGTATGCTAGCCAGAGCCCCAGTGTTTTTTTTTTTTTTTTGCTCATTTCAAAGTCTTTTCACCATTTTTTTGCTTTTTTGCCCATTTCAAAAATCTTTCACAATTTTTCCTGCTGGAGGAAAAATCAGCTGCTTCAGTTATTTCGATTAAGCAAAATAAACAGTGGTTGTCAGACTAAGAAATAAGCTCTTTCAACATTTCCACTTACCTCCTAAAGCCTAATTTGCTAACATTTAAAAATAATGTGACCTCACTCGTGGTAATCCCACTTGTACATATGGGTCATATGCGGTGGACGGAGTCAGTGCGGGTGAAGGTCTTAGGTAAAGGAAGGTAGCAGGTGGGCATAGAAGTTATCTCATCCAACCCCAGAACTTCTCGGGGAAGCAAATAAGACCAGAGCCATTTTGCAGAAGAAGAAACATAAGTGCTAATACGTTAAATAGTGCTAAAGAGGGCACACACGGATAACTGGATTGCATCCAGCTCTTCTAGATCCAAAACCAAAGCTCTTTCTACCCCAAACACCCTCTATATTTTATCAAGTGTTTGGAAACCATTTGCCTCACTCCCCCCCCCCCCCCCCCGGGTTTGGTGGTAAAGCCCAGAAAGTTGATTTATAATCCCAGGTTATTATCTCAGTGTCTTTACTTAGCTGTATGTCTTTGTTGAGCTATTTCCCTGCAGTCGGAACTTTATTTTTTCCCTTTGAAAGTGCAAACAGAGGAAAGAAGCATTGCTGGGCTTGGCTCTGAGAAGGGAAACAAGCTACAGAACCTAAGAGGCGCGCGGAGAAGCAGAAGTTGAGAGTCTGCGAACTTAACAAGTTCTTCATGCCCATGTGTGGTTAGATTTTTTTTCTTTTAAACTGCTCCTGCATTTCCCATCTATAACTGTCTCAGTCATTTCAAGGAGCCAAAGTGAAGGAACAGCTGACAACTGTCAATTCTTTCTGACTTTTGGATAAGTGACAGGTGTTCGGTAGTTGAAACCATTACGCAGAGGTTACGACACCAATATTTCAGTCTCTCAGCTCTCAGTTTTTAGATATCTGCCTGTGTGCTCATCAGACCTGTTCTTCCATCTCTCCAGTACTGCCTGCTTAGATAAATAGATGATAGATAAACAATGCTAGCATAACTACCTAGATACATAAATATATAAGCACATAGTTGTACAGACAGTAATGCCAAATAGATCCTGAAGTTTGTCTCATCCTCATTTACATGATGCACTTGATGTTAGAGGCCCTGTTATTGCTGCAAGTCTAACCAATAGACTCAAATTTTCATACATAAGTAATATACAAAGAGGCCAGTAATTTTAAATCATCTCAATAAGCACATGGTGAAAAAAAAAAAGATGCAAAGCAGTCGAGTACTCAAAGTGGCAGAAAACACATAATTCCATAAAGGAAACCACGATAAGTTTCTCTATTACTGTTCTCTTGTATATTTGAATTATTTCGTATTTGGTGTCATAAAGAAAAATGAAAGGCATCTGCAAATACGCTGACAGGCTATAACGTGGTGCGGTGGCTTTTTATTTAGTTAAGCTGGTTCTGGGTTAGAGTTGCCGCAAGAGATATTTCTGTGTGATGTGGAGGGCGGCAGTAAGGTAAGGGCCACTGCGCCCGGGTCACCGCAGGGCGCCCAGTGCAGTTCCACGCGTGGGCGCGCACCTGCTTGTTCTCCGTGGCGTCTGGAGGAGGCAGCTGGACCTCAGATGCCTCAGCTCCTGCCGGCCTCCTCCTTCCCCTCTCCTGCGGGCTGGAGCAGAGGCACGTGTGGCTTGGTGGTGAAGGCTGCCAGCTTCTTCCCGCAAGTCACCCACGCTGTTGAGGTTGGAGGTGGGGAGAGAGGTGCGGGTAGGAGTTTGTCTTTGTGGATTTCAGTTTGCACTTGACATCTAGCTCTTCTTCCCAACGTCAAGTCCTGCTGACTCGCCAAACCCAAGTCAGATACAGAGCAATGCCCTCGTAAAGCCTCCTTCCCCAGCTCCTGCCTTTGCGGAGAGTCTTGTCTCTGTAACAAATCCCTTACCCGTATCACTCATGGTGGCTCTGCCCCGATTGCACCCAGACTGACACACATGGTTCAGTACCAAGAATAGACTTGGAGTCAGGAGATTGGATCCTCAGCCTGGCTTCACAGCTGCCTCCCTCCCTGTGTGTGCTTGAAACATCACCCGACTTCTCGGGGAACTCTGTTTTGTTACATCAGATGAACAGGCGTGGTGGCTCCAGCTCAAAGTCTGAGCCAAACCCCATCACGGCATTTACAACTTCACTCAGAGTTTTACACTTAGTGAAAAAACTAGGAAACAGTTTTAGCCAAGTGGAGCCACCTAAGATCCCTTTTTAAAACTAACTTTGTTTACTGATACTGGAGTAGACTTGTGTCATAATGTTTTAAAATCTTCATTAAGGTGAGACATGTGCAAATGATAGAGATGATGAAATGATTGCTAATGATGTCACATGACTAACTACAAAATTTTCCCAGCACGTATGTGTCTGTAAAATCACCAAGAATATTGGTTGTGGTAAGAGTTGCGTTGTCCTGCCTACCTGGAAATGTTTGACTTACAGAAATCCTGGGGCTGAGATGCAGGTCACACAGACGCTGAATTAGTGGGGGTGGCACCCATGAGTCATCAGATAGCCCTCCTTTCTTTGCCCTGCTCAGTTCTGATAGTTTCCCAGGACATCTGTCTCATCAGAGCCATTGGGAACAAGCATTTCCCAGGAGCGCTTTCATTCTTACGCATCAAATAGCAGAGATGAAATGCAAGTTGGAGTGAAAAGCAGATTGGAATGATTGCAGGATGGAGTTAGGGGCTCTCTGACAACTCCTTTCAGGAGGATGACAATAGGGTGAATTCTAGCAAGAGTCCCCCCCACCCCTTCGTGAAAGGCGGCATGTTGAAAACATGGTGGTGAGTCGCCTGGACGCCTCACCGTTATCTCTGTACCATGAGACGTCAGCGAAGACACATTGATGGCGTTGACAAGAGCCACTACAATAATAGCCATCTGCATTTCCACGGGGTCCGTTTCTGAGTTGCCCTTGTGCAATTTCTCCCCCGGCCCGTTTAATGACACAGCTGTCTACAATCCAAACGCACCTGTGTTCAGAAACATAAGGTTCATTATGAGAACAGAGCACTGATCCCCTCCGGACCACTCCTCGGTCACGAACAATGGCCACATACATCACGGCAGAGGCAGCGGCCCCAGAATTAACCTCCTCCACGGCAGATGCATTCTTGGACTTCAAAATTCTACACCAGTAGGAACAAATTATAGGCTTAAGGGATTTATTTCTTATTACATGAGGAATGCATGCACTCTGATTCTTTTCCACTAGTGATAGGTCAACAGTGGCTTTTATTTAAAACACAAATATCTCATTTAATAGAAAGGATGAGGAAGAGGGGGCAGGGAACAGGGTGTTTCGGCGACTCTCGGAGGGGATGGAGGAGCCCAGGAAGCATCACTTTGCCGGGGGGTGGGGATCTGGTTTCTTACAAAGCACGAACGTTGCATAACGGAGGATTCTGGGAGTGTGGTCCTTCCACCCTTCACTGTAATATGTGTCTTAAATTCTCACCCTGTCTCTTGCTCCTGGCTGCATATTTTATTTTTTAATTTAATTTATTTTATTTTTCATTTTTTAAATTAAAGTATAGCTGGCTTACAATGTTGTGTTAATTTCTAGTGTACAGCATGGTGACTCAGTTACATACACACAGCTTCCTTTTTATATTCTTTTTCATTATAGGTCATTACAAGGTATTGAATACAGTTCCCTGCGCTATGCAGTAGGACACTGTTGTTTGTCTATTTTATATATAGTAGTTAGTATCTGCAAATCCCAAACTCCCAGTTTATCCCCCGCCTTCACCCCTGGTAACCACAGTTTGTTTTCTACGTCTGTGAGTCTGTTTCTGTTTTGTAAATAAGTTCGTTTGTGTCATTTTTTAAGATTCCACACGTAAGTGATATCATGTGGTATTTTTCTTTCTCTTTCTGGTTTACTTCACTTAGTATGATGATCTCCAGGTCCATCCATGTTGCTGCAAATGGCATTATTTTCTTCTTTTTTTTTAACAGCTGAGAAGTATTCCATTGTATCACATCTTCTTAATCCAGTCATCTGTCAGTGGACATTTAGGCTGCTTCCATGTCTTAGCTACTGTAAATTAGCTGTATATTTTTAATTGATTTAATAAATGGTGTGATGCACGGGTGTTAGTTTGGTCTGGGAGACTTTCCCTTATGTGGTCACCAGAATAACTGCCTAGTGATCACTTTGAAGATCACCATTGCATCCAGGTCATTTCCCTTGCGAAGTTGCAAACGGTCATGTATCAGAACCCAGGAGTTGAAGCAGACCTTCTCCCGCGGCCACAGGGATTGGCATGTCATGGATATGCTTTCAGTGAATCAGTCTTATGAGTTGGACACCAGTGCCAACTTTGAGACAAGATTTCCTGTTTCTCTCATGCTACCCAGCAATGCCCTTTTGTGTGAGACCAGCTACTCTGAAATCACATGCCTACATAATATTCAACTGCATTAATTATCCCACAAAACCCATCAAAGAACCATCTACACAAACAAAGGGACTACCCCTTCCACAGCACCAATGTGGACAACTCGGACAACTTGCAGTAAATGCTGAATTCAAGAAACAAAATCACGTGAAAATCAAACCTAGTTGAAATGTTGAAAAAGAAGTGTCCCAGGATGACTGGCTGTTTACTAAGGCCCAATATCCCAGAAGTGGACAAGGGCCGGAAGCACTGGGGCCGACCATAACCCTCGGGAATGACCTTGACCGTGACCGTGGCCAGCCTTCCCTCTCCCAACCTCCACCCTTTAAATTCTTGTGGGATGTATTGATATAATTTTACAAAATACAAGACTTCACCTCATTTTACAGGCCCACAAAAACCTGTAGAAACTCCAAACCCAAATGTGTCCATTACAATAGATAAATACTCGTAAGCTGGCTGGAAAAAAAGTTCAGCAAAGGAAAGGAAGAAACCAGAGAATTCAAAAAAGAGAAAACAGAACGTTATCCTAGAGACGAGAGGCCCTTGGCATTTGAAAGAAAAGTTTCCATTTGAAACCCTGCTCTCCCACCATGGAATTTCAGAGCTCTCTAACACTTCTGAGCAGAACCCAGGTTGGAAAGTAGGGAGAGGGGGAAATTTTCCATTCAAAGTTCCCACCTTTCAGATCTCTTTCCATTTCTTCATTTGGCACAGTCAATACTGGATCTGCCTCTCGGTTCCAAGTCCATCTGGGGGAACCATTTGGCTGAAAGAGGAGGATTAGCAAATGCTTCCCAGATGAGTTATGCTATATTGCATTATATATGGCAATCTGTCCACGTTTTTAAGAAAAATAAAAAGAGGAGACCAGTAATATAAAGACAAGGATTTATAACAGTGGCCACACTGACTCTTACTGATGAATACGTTTTTCTGTGCGCTTTTTACACGTCATCTTATTATTCCTTCCTCACCACAGCTCCTTTTGGAAAGTAAAGTGAGGCTGTGTATCTTGCCAGGAACTCATCTGTGAGTGATGCCCGAACAGTGCTTTTCTCCTAGAGAAGCGCTCATCCTGCCTGCTCACATCTTTCTCCATGGTCTGCTGAACTTTGTGGGCTCGGTACACTGATGTCCTCTGACACGGTGCAGAGACGGCCAGCAGTACAGCCACCTTACCCCATCCTGGGACCACAGTGCTGCCAGGCACGCGTCTCAGCATTGAGAATGAATGACCCTGCTGTGTGGAGGCAGCCTGGCTGGCCTAGGCTCCAAGTGAGAAGGGGGTGAGTGGTGATGTTAAAGATGCGGAGAAGTGGCCATGCCACACAGCACAGAGAATCTCATTTGGATAAATGACTAATTGCATCCATGAGAGAGATGAGAGACTTGGGAGTTTGATTCCTACACATATTTGGGTGCAATGGGACTCTACAGTGCCAAATGGACAATTACCAAACTTCTTCTTTAGTGGCTTCTTGTATTGCTGAGTTGAGGCAGGGGAAACGGAAGCTGATGGAAGTACGATTCTCATTCACATGCATACAGCTTCCTCTCTCCTTTTGCAGCTTCTGCACTGTCCCTTGGGAACCAGACTTGGCACAGGCTTGGGCTGCCTGCTTGTCTGACACCAAGGGTGCTGTCAGCACTCTGCAGATCATCATATTTGTTTTGGCCTCTCAGCCTCAAGGGCAGATGGTCGTCATGCTGATTGGGAGGGAGGTGTTGTGACAGGGGGCAGGGTGTGAGCCAGAGCTAGCCAGGAGAGGACCTTGGGATGTTTCCATCCAAACCAGATATTTCTAGAAACTTCCTAGGAACTTCTAGAAGCTTTCTAGGGATTTCTAGAAAGAAATGAGGTGGCACCACAAGGACCAGAAGTCATCTCAAATTCACGGTGCAGTATGACTCAGGTTTGGGTGGAAACCAATGAGAACGTGACCTGGTGGGCACAACCCTGATGCGCCCTCAGAGCACGTCACTTTGGAAACTTGATCCCATGTGTTTCTGTCATGTGGGTTCATCTGGTCAGTTTGGCTTTGGCCTCCAACCCAGTTCGAGGACACCAGAAATTCCTCTTGAAAGAAGCTACAGGGAAACTGTGCTTCTCAGGTGACCCTGAAGTTCCTGGATCTCATGTAGGTCTTTCCTGAGAATTCAGTAGCTACGAAGAGGAAGGGTAGGCTGGGGTCCCACAGGGTCACTTCTCCTGGTCTAGGCAGTGCCACTTTTCTGCATTCCCAAGGAGTTCCTCACTGGGTGGATTGCTTCCTCTGATGTGACACAAATCAGACAGTACTTCTTGGGCACCTCCTTGGCTCCCAATTCCATCCGGGGTTGGGAGGAGGCACCAGAAGATGATAAGAATCTTCAAGGATCTCATCACCTAATCATACATTTGAAATTAAGTGGATTGGGGCTCACAGGCTGATAATCATTCTGTGATATGGGAACATCTCTGGACAATTTAATAGCACTAATACATGGATGTACTATAACTTCTACCAATACTTATATTTTATAGCTTCGTCTACAACCTTACACGTTTTAGTTTCCTAGAGTCACCATAGCAAATTATTATAAACTGGGTGGCTTAAAACAATAGCGATGTATTCTCTTACAGTTCCAGAGGCCGGGAGGCTGAAATCAAGGTGTTGTCAGGGCTGCACTTCCTCCAGGGCTCAAGGGGAGGTTTTATTCCTTGACGACAGCTCTGGAGGCTGCTGGTGCTCCTTGGCTAGTGGCTGCACCACTCCAGTCTCTGCCTCTCCCATCACACAGCCTCCCCCTCTTCTTCGAGTGTCTATTCTTGGTGTGTTTGTCTTATGAGGACACATGATTGTGTTTCAGGCCCACCTGGATAGTTCAGGACAAGCTTCTCTTATCAAGGTCCTTCACTGCAACACATCAGCAGAAGATCTTTCCCCAGATAAAGTCCCATTCACAAGTTCCAGGGATTAGGACATAGACAAAGCTTTTTTTTTGGGGGGGGGGCATCATCCAGCCCACTGTACCCTAGGTCAAACTGACAGGAAGTGGCAACTTCATTTTTCCAGTGTGGAGTTAAGCAAGTACAGCTCAGCATACTGCATCTGCACGGGGTGCCTCCCTCTATGCAACAGGACAATGGTCCCAGCTACAGCCAGGACACTGAGGACTGACATCGGCGAGCTCACGAGAGATGGGGCAAAGCCACCTGGGGCTCTGGCTCTGGCTCCGGCTCCTGGCAGTGCTCATTTGTGCCCCCTCCTTTCCGTTCCTCCCTCTCCCTCCCCGGAGCTCACAGATGCTGGAAAATACTTGCTTTGAAGGTCTGTCTTTTTCTCCTCATTAAGATACAAAATTGGCCTGCGATTTATGGATTCCTGCTTGTGCCCACAGTTCCCTGCCAGGACCGAGCTGAGCCGATGAACCCTCAGGTTCTCTGTTTCCGTCTTTTACTCTTTCATCGCATTAGACAACAGTGCCTTACTTAAGGGCCATGAAACGTCCCGTAAGAACAGGCCATTGTATGTTATCAATGGCGGCTTCAGAAACCTCCTGGCCAGGGCTGCTTTTTTTCCTTTTAAATCGGGAGGTGGGGAGTTTCTGTCTCAACCAGACAATGAGGACATTATCTTTATTTAAGAGAGAAAGAAAGATCACAATATAATCGGAGACCTTGCTTACAGTTTCATCCGCATCTCAGCCCTGTGTTGGATACTGGTGTTCCAGAGACCCCCAAACCATGCGGAAGGGAACGAAAAACAAAGCAAAGAACAAATCTGACTTCTACAAAGATGTTTTTACTTTAAAATCTTTTTTCAGCTTGTTTTTTCCCGACACACACACACACTTGCACACATGAATCATTTAGGAAGTACAGTCAGTTACAATGTCAATTTCTGGCATACAGTGTAGTGTTTCAGTCCTATATATACACACACATGTATTCATTTTCATATTATTTTTCACTATAGGTACTACAAGATATTGAATATAGTTGTGCTACACGGAAGAAATTTGTTTTTTTAATCTACTTTATATATAGTAGTTCATATTAACAATTCTCGAACTCCCAATTTATTCCTTCCCATCCCCTCTCCCCTCCCCGGTAACCAAAGGTTTGTTTACTACGTCTGTGAATCTGTTTCCGTTTTGTAGATAAGTTCATTAGTGTCTTCTTTTTCCTTTCTTTTTTTTCTTTTAGATTCCACAAATGAGTTATATCATTCTTGGTATAAATAAGGCATCATAATGCCTTTGTTATGAAATAAATGATAAGCACCTTATATCTGAAAATTATCCTTCAGCTTTATCAACACAATGAGGTGTGTAAAGTAGACAAATGGTTCAGAATTATTGATGCCACCAATCATTTGGGATGACTATTTTTCTGACTTTCTGACTTAGTTAATGATATGAGTAAGGAAGTAGATTTAGACACCCTGTAGACACACTCTGGAAAAGTGAGTCTAGTTCACAGTTGGACAATGGGACTGAATTCCTTTCTTCATTCATCTGAATATTTCCACCAGGTGGAAGGACTGTGCTAGGGGTTGCAGATGAACTAAGGCCCATTCTTGCTTTGAAGGTTTCATAGTTTTCAGTAACTTATTATGAATGACCCACCATTTTGGGCATTCTTATAACAACGCTACAGAGGCAGGCCTGAAGGGCTTTAGGAGGTCTGTAGTGGACTTCTGGCTTCGTTTGTTTGTCTTTCTGTCTTCCCAGCATCCTGCCTCCCTCTTCTGGTAATAGCAGCTTGACTGTCCTCTGGAGAAATGCCCCTTCCCCGTGGTACATCTGTATGGTTTGGGGCAGGGCTCTGTCTAACTCAGGGCTCCAAAGATGGTTGCATGACCCAGGCTTAGCCAGGCAGAATACCCCATCCTTTCTGGCAACAGTAATGCATTCAGGAGCAAGCACATACCTAATGGATTAAACAGGACAAGAATCACTAGCTTTGGACCAACCATCCCCAAGTCTCAGTGCTTGGTTTCTCTTTCACAAAGAAACCAACAGGGGTGTGGGTGGGTATAGCTCAGTGGTAGAGTGCATGCTTACCATGCATGAGGTCCTGGGTTCAATCCCCAGTACTTCCATTAAAAAAAAAAATGCATCTATTCCTGATTGGGTGTCTCTTCAGGATGGTTTCCTCCAAATGATGACTCCAACTGGTGATCCAGGCTCCTTTCACCAATGGCTGTGTCTTACCCTGGGACCTCAGGGTCCTCTGGGACCCTGGAGCCACCTGCTGAGTCCTTCTGTACCAGCCAGTCAATGAGTGGAGAGGGAGGGGACGTGGAGATCACTCTATATAACCCAACTTAGATGCGAGGGACCTAGGAAACATAGTTCAGCTGTATGCTCAGGAGGAAAAGGGAGTAACCAGGGGAGCACATAGTTTCACATGATTCTGCCACACCCAGGTTAATCAGAGCCAAATTCTGGAATTGTTCCTGCCTGAAGTTACGAGACAAGGGTTTTGAGGGTGGCATAAATGGAAAGGGGAAGGTTTGCTAAAGGGATAGAATGATGTTTGAACCTTCCGGCCACTGCAAGGGAAGCACTCACCAGAAAAAGAAGTCATGCAAAAACCAGAACTGAGAGATGGAGGTGGCTCAGGGCCTTGACAGGTGAGGCCAGCAAGATGCCTCAGGTGCAAATATGAGAAGGCACAGCCCCGCAAGCAGGCTCTGGCTCCCAGGACCCTGCCAGAACAGGGTCAGCTCACTTACACAAGTCAGTGCCTCAAAACCTGCGTCCCAGACACCCAACTTTGCCTGGCTCCCGACCCCACCCTGAGATAGACAAATTCTTGGCAGTAATATGTGAACTCCCGGATCCATCTGGAATCCGTCCCACGCCTTGGAATTTTCAGCCCCATAAGCCAAGAAACATCCTTTTCATCTCAACCCTTTTAAGTTAGGTTTTTGTGTCTTGCTACCCATAGGATCCTGATGAATATGTATTAATGTTAAAAGGAAGCAGGGCAAGGTTTGAAGCAGGAGAGCAACACGGCGGGATTTGTGTTTCAGAGAAGCCAGTGTAGTTACACCATCTGCCTGCAGCACGTGCCGGCCACTCTCCCTGAGAATAGGCAGAGTCATCTCACCCCCATGGAGATCTTTCTCTGTGTAATTCATGTGACTCGCCATCGGAATTCACATCTGAACGCAAGTGCAAAAAACTGGTCTAAACCAAGATAGACTTTGTGAGACTGTATTTGATGCTTTTGAGTTTCCTGCCTTTAGCGCCAAATTTGTGAAGTTGGTACTGTCAGCAAGGGCTTTTCTGCAGCTTTTCTGGCCCCTCTGCCCCGCTACCCTGGACCAATAACAGTTTCAAATTGTACAGCAGAAAAATATGCTGGAATTTTAGCACCGAGTCTTAGGGAAGTGAGCAAGTGAAATGAGTGTTTGCCTTTGAGGATTAAATTTAATGCTGGGAAAGAATCAAAAAGCGTACATGGTCTCTGGGGGGCACTGCCAGTATCGTTGCGATTGGCGGCCCCGGAGGGGCAGCGGTGGACATTACCCGGAAGTCCCGGAAGTGGGACAGAATCCACTGCCGTTGTAGACTATCTCCCTAGACACTGAGGGTCCCCACCAACATTTTTTTCCCTCGCCAGCTGTAAAGCATACTTGCTGTTGGAGCAGATGTCAGGAAAAGTGTCAGCGTTTACATCCAAGTGACCTTGGCCCAATGGGCACAGACAGGACAGGGGGGCTTTAACATAATAACCTGCTGCTCTGGGCGGACGGAATGGCCGAGCTAAGGCAGGAGCCAGCAGGCAATGGTGTTTCAATGATTCTCTGTTGTTATGCAGATCAGTTTCTGTTTACACCGAGCATATACGCCCTAGAATATTGTGGTACATGCCGCCTTCTTATTATCAAATACCAAAATTTCTTCCTGTCAGTGGTTTCTTAATTTCCAAGAGATGGAAAGCAGACATTTCCCTGGAAGCTGTTTCTGCTGATAAGTATCCCAGATCATCTCAGGAATTCCAATTTATCTTATCTACCCAGCAATACTGCCAAGGGAAATGTCAGACTTCTCATTTAGAGAAGCTAGAAGGTCAGTTGAGTTCATATAGGAAATGAGCAATAAATATAGATATTTTTCCATTTCACCATTAATTTCAGTTGCAGACTGTCGTAGAATGTGAATAGGGGATTTCTCCTTCAGTCTCTCTCTTGGGTCACAGTGTCTCTCCCTAGATTTGGGGACGGCATTAGGAGATTTAGATCTGCTGTCCTAAGGCAAATCCCTTAAGTGTTCTGTGTCTGACTTGCCCCAGCAGTAAAACAGAAATAAAGCCACTTCCTTGTCAGGATCTGTGAAACATACTGCTACATCGCCTTACAGCTTTATTGTAAAGTGAATCTTCTTGAATTCACCCTACCGTGTATTTTCTACCCTAAAAACTCCCTACACTAGACTTCTCCTTGTCTTAGACCATTTTATGAGAATTCTAGAGTTGAGCTGCCACCTCCTGCTAAGAAGAGTCTTTGTGTTCAGAGAGGTGTATCCAGAAGCTCTTTGCTTTGCATTACTTTTAATCATTATAATTCGCCTGGGGATCCCTTGAAACTCTTTAATGAAGGCATAATGAGCAGTTATACGCTTATGGACAATCAAAACATAAGTCTCTGCTAAACATCTGGATCTGTTGTCATTAATCGAGGTATTTACCTTGGCTTATCTCTTCTTTACCCAAAATACCACTTTGTGCTAATGGAGTCTACCTGCGTTTCAGAATCAGAAAGGATTCCTTCTCCTTTACGGAAGTGATCAGGGCTTGGAAGAGGAGACCAGTGAGGATTATGAGCCCATTTTGGAAATGTGTCAAGCAGTGTTCCATCCTACCCAATCCCTAACCATTTGCAAGGTATTTTGGCCAAGTGGTGTTTAGCCCAGTGGGAATGGCTTTCCCTTTGGATCCTCGAAAATCCTGTCATCCTAAAAGGCAGAATTCCATGTCCTTGTCTTTCATTTATTCATTCATTCACTTGTCAAATATTAAGTTCCTACTATGGGCCAGGAGATGTTCTAGGTACTTGGGATGCAGTGTTGAACAAAAGCAACCAGGGTTTCAGCCCTCGTGGCGCTTACATTCCTCTCTGCAGCCTTCATCAGCCTCTCCTTCCTTTGAATACTGCAACATTTACAGCAGAAACACTGAACTGATCCCTTACTCATGTACTCTTAAATGTGATACTCCAGTTATTTTATGAGCGAGGCTTACAGCATTGAGTTAAAGGCACTGACATTTCAGTCAGCTTGCCTGGGGCACATCTCACCTGATGGAGCCCTCGCTTGAGCTAAGACACAAACTCTCTCAGCCTCATTTTCCTCATCTGTGCAATGGGCAAAACAGAACTAGCAAGCTCACAGAGCTGCTGTGAGGATGGGATGAGCTCTTCAGGACAAGTACATAGCCTGGCGTGCAGCACACCGAAACATCAAATGTTAGCTCGGATTCCGTGCAGAGTATGAAACACGCTACAGATTCAAGCAGTCGAGAAATATTTCAATCTGTCCTCATCCTCACCCCACCGGGCAGAATAGAAAGTCGTTTTCAATCCCTACTGTGACTTCTGGTCACCATCAACTCACCATCAAGAGTGGTGATTTTTGTTAAGCATTTTGTTAAGCATAAAGTCTGATAACCCTCCACTGGAAATACGGTAATAATAATGAGAGAAAATAAAACAAAATAATAAAAACACCTTCAAATGATTAACATGATTTTATACTACATGCTCATGCATTCAAGAATTCCCCACGTGTGCATAATTAAAGTCAAAATTCAGAAATTAAATACAGAATAAGTTGTGAATGGACATCTCCCCATAGTTAAACTAAATATTAATTCAATTCAAAGTAGTTGAGTTACTTTGATTTAATGAGCTCAAAACACCATCTATTACATTATTATTGTTAACTTGAACTTAATTTATTTTGTACTTTCATTTGCATTTAACCCGAGAACTTACATCAAGCCTAAAGAGGTAATACGTAAGTTTAGATTCTTACACATTTTAGTGATACTATAATAAAGATGATTTTAGTCGAGGTCCATGGCATTTTCCCCTCCTTACAAAACCTCCATATCCAGGTCTGGGAACAAAGAGGGTGTGGGGTTTAGCGCCCAGCAACCCAAGTGTGCATCCTGACCCTGCCTCAGACACCAGCTCTGTGTCTTGGGAAGTCAGTTAACTTTTCTGAGCCTCTGTTCCCTCATCTTGAAAATGAAGCTAATTCCCACCCTACTCAGATTCTCTGCAGGTATCTGAAGGATGGCGTCCCTCTGTTTCCTCCTCCTCGCTCACTAGGGAAATGGGTCCTTTTAATCAGCCGTTTATTTTGTTTTTTTGTTTTAACTTGTGAGCTTTCAAAATGAGTCGGTTCTTTAGATCCCCCTGGAATCTCGAACTTCCCAGTCAGGCTGCTGCACCGTCTGCGGGGCCCAGCGCAAAATGAAGGTGCGGGGCCGTGTTCCAAAGCAACCAACAGTGCTATGGAAGGTGTTAAAATAGACAGCTTTACCTTTCTTCCTTGGTCCCTCTGGGTCTTCCCTGGGGTTTTATGTTTCCTAGTTAATGTCGCACCGCCTTGGGCGCCGGGATGCTCACAGGTGAGCGCAGACCCAAAGGAGCCCGCGGGCCCCCCCCCCCCCCCCCGCCCTCAGAGCACGCGCATGCGCAGCCCGCTGGCTGCCACGTTGCCCCTGCCCTTCCCCTGGTCCCGCTGACGTGGCCACACGTGACACCCCAGTGGTTCCTATTCTGTGCCCAGTTCCCCGCCAGGGGCACTTGCTGGGTGGGAGCTGATGGAGGCTGGGGAGGACCCAGAACTCCAGAGAGTGGGGAGGGGAAGGTCAAGAACACATTCCCAAAGAGGCAGTGGGAAGCTGGGCCCAGGATGCGCAAGTTTCCAAGTTCCTGCGCGTGCTCTGTTGTCCCATCAGGCCTCCTTGACGAAACACAAAGTCAAAGATCAGATTATGAAGCACTGCAGGATGGCAGCCTCAGAGTCCCGAATGCTAAGAATAACAACTGTGAGAGTAGGAGCCTGCTCCCAGTTACGGCGGCCAGCGGGGATGCTTGTGGCGGTGGTTAGTCTCATGACTGTTACCCACCAGGGTTCTCGGGCTTCTCAATCAGGAGAAATTGGTAGGAGGCCAGAGGAGAAATTCAGGCAAGTCTTTCCTGGGACTTCTGCTGTACCAGGAGGGAGCAAAAACAAGTAACAGTTTCCCCTGCTGGCTCCCCTAGGGGGAGGGCGGCAAGCTGGTCCCTTAAATGGTGTGAGGATAGGGGCAGGTCCGGGGGCAAGACTGGAAGGGTGGCTTAGGCGGTCTGCCCACCCCCTTGGTGGCGATGTATGCAGGGATCATGCACAGTACCCTGCTTTTGCTTGGGACATTTCAGAAATGGCAATTGAATTTCTGGTGCTTTTGTATCTTGTTCTTCTTGACTGTCCCAACTGTGCATGTACACAGTTATTTTCAGTCCCTTACAGTTTCTTTGTATTCTGTTGCTTCCCAGTGCAAGCATTTCAGCCCAGGGTCCCAGGTCTCAGCTTGTGCAAACACTGCAGCAGAGGGTCCCAGATCCCAGAAGTTCTCATAAGAACTTCACAGAAAGCAGAAAATTTATTGCACACATGAAAAGCTATGCATCTGAATGGGAGGAAATAGAAGGGTCCCAGAAGGACTACAGGTGGCAGTAGATAACTCCTGCCATGGAGCACGCCTGTGCCTGCTCCCGCCCCTCCACCAGCCGGTAAACACCAGGCACGCTGATCAATTGCCTAATCTGAGATCTGAGTAGGTTGTGCATGGAGGGCAGAACGGGCTGGGCCATGTAGGTCATAGCTGTAGCTCAGAATGAGTATGTTTTCCTTCTGCTGAGACAGCGAAACCATATTGCTGTCATGGGAACTGCCACTCTCTTGACAACCAGGGTTTCCCTCCATGTGCCCCATCCAGGCTGGGCTCCATTGATTCATTTTTGGTTGCTTTGTTTCCCGCTTTGTTTCCATGCATTCCCTGGCCAAATACAAGATGGGACACCCAGAACTTTCCAAATTATTCAACTCTGTTTATATATACTGAGTCCTAAAGAGAAATCCAACAGAGTTCATGTTGTTAACCATGCCAACAAGCCAAACTGATTTTCAGTCCAGAATCTTCTTCCCCTAGAGTGAAGGCTTTGTAGCCCCAAGACCTAGCAGGGTGCCTGCACCGAGTATACATCCCGGAAATGTTTGTTACATGAATGGCTGAGTGACTGATACATTGATCTAAGCTTTGGTACTTGCTGTTCCCATAATTTCTTTTCCCTCATGGTACCTAAGGGAAAGTAAGCAGAACAAGAATTATTCCCCATTGTACGTATAAGGAAACTGAAGCTCAGGAGGGTGGAGTGCCCAAAGTCATGGGGCTGGAATCAGAACATAGGTTTCTGAGCCCAAATGTAGGGCTTTTGGCTTCTAAAGTAAAAAGCAAAATTCTGCTGTCAACTTGAATGTATTTAGGTTGTGCCAACAGCCCTATTTTTCTTAGCAAGGTACGTTTACTGTTAGCTTGTAAGTTGTGTCTTGTAAGTTTTGTCTTACAAGTCACCCCTTTGGTGAGCCAGAGAGACAAAACACATTTTAGGAGGAATCACGTTTCATTAGCTAGAGATGGTGGTGAGTCAACACAAGTGAACGCTTTAAGGAGATCATTGTTACTGTGTAACAGGGAAGAACAAAGCTGACTCCATATTATTAGAACTGTTCCTTTGGCTCTAACCCTGTGCTCTGTTTCCTGGGCTTAGTCATGCTGCACCTTTGGGAAAAGAATGCTGCCTAGAGCCTGAAAGACACAGGAGAGCCCATTCTCAAGGCTCTGACTTTTAAGGGTATTAACAGTTTTCCATTCATATAAAGATAAAAAGTTGCAGAATAGAAAATAACATTTGTTTTGTTGGAGGTTTGCAGGGACACCATGACCTGACCCACATGGACAGCTGCAAGAACAAAGGATTCCGACACCAAGAAGTTTGCAGTGACCAAACACATCCCGTCCCCTTTTCAATATAAAAAGGAGCCTGAATTCTGGCCTGGGGAAGATGGCTCTCCAGGACATTAGTCTGCCGTCTACTCGGTCTGCTGGCTTTCCGAACAAAGTCGTTATTCCTTGCCCCAACACTTCGTCTCCTGATTTATTGGTCTTTCAAGCAGCGAGCAGACAGAGCGAGCTTGGACTCGGTAATAAACCTGTTAATGGTTATCTAGGTATAAGGACCCATTTGATTAATGCTAAACCTCCAAATAAGAAAAACTAGGGTAGCTGGGGAGAGAGCAAATTGATTTAAAAAAGATTATATATATATCTTTATAAATATATATATATATTTATTGAAATATAGTTGATTTACAATGTTGTATTAGTTTCTGCCATATAGTATAGTGATTCAGTTATACATATATATATATTCTTTTTCATATTCTTTTTCATTATAGGTTATTATAAGCTATTGAATATAGTTCCCTGTGCTATACAATAGGTCCTTGTTGTTTACCTATTGTGTATATGGTGGTTTGTACCTGCTAATCCCAGACTCCTAATTTATCCCTCCCCTCCGCCCTTTCTCCTTTGGTAACTGTAAGTTTGTTTTCTATGTCAGGGAGTCTGCTTCTGTTTTATAAATACGTTCATGTCATTTTTTTTTTTTAAGATTCCACATACAAGTGATATCATATGACATTTGTCTTTCTCTGTCTAACCTACTTCACCTAGTATGATCATCTCCAGGTCCATTAAAAGGATGTTTTGTGATGCACTTACTCAGCAGATACTGAGAACCTCTGTTTTCCGGACACTTCTTGGGCTTTGGGCACGGAACCATGAACAAGACACACATAGCCCCTCCCTCTGGGGTACTCAGGTTGATGGAGGAGACAGACAGTAAACAGATCTATTAGGAAACACAATTTAGGAACACGCATGCCCCAAAAGACAGACTAACCAGCAGCTGATACAATTTGGCACCTTCGTCTTCTTATGAAGGATGTATACGGTGAGAACTGGGAATTGACTCAAATCCAAGACTCAGTTTCATCGTCAATAAAGTGGAACTGATTCTACTTACAGGTTTATGATGGGGCTCAGATCTTCTTGGATCTCCCCAAGTCAAGGTGAAGTTGCTTCAGATTCTCTACTCCTCTGCTTACAGACTTTCCGCTTACCAGAGCACTGGGCAGATGAAGTGATGGCCACAGATAGCCTGCATTATGGTTCAGACAAAATACAGCCACTGCCCATTATCTAGAAGCAGACTGATCACAGCTAAAGACATGCTGACTGGGCAGTGGGAGAACAGCTTTAATTAGAGGCAACCCGCGAAATTATTCCACATGCTGATTAACTCACTCCCAAGTAATTAAAAATCCATGGTGTTTCTTTCTTTCTAATTGGGCTTTCACAAATTTTAGCCCACAATTTAAAACCCATAAGCAACCTTAAGATGAAGGCCAACAAACACAAATGGCAGCATCTGTATGTTTCCAAGCCTTGGCATCCTTATGCCAATTCTGGGTCACACGCTAACCATATTTATTCTTGTTCTCCAGGCCCTAGTATATCTACCATTGATTTCTTAAGTTTCTGGTAGTGAGTATTTGTACCCGTGATTCCAAAGTTTGCTAAATTTTGAGTCTCATAGCCACAGCCACATCATCTGCCAGTACAGGGTGACAGCTTCCAACTCATCTGGGCAGTGCAAGCACCCACCTTCTCTTGATCTCAAAAAACCTTACTATTTTGAAAACCTGCTCATCAGAAGATGTTGGGTTCAGCAGCTAATTTTCAGTTCAGCAATACTCAAAATTGTCACATGCAACTCAAAAAGCACTGCAAAAGTTCATCTCTCCTGCATTCTGCCATTCATAGCAACAGCTCTTACTTGTCTTCATGACAGCTCTTTAGCTCTCCAAGCTATTCCAGTAACCATCAGGGGCTGGGCTTGATTGATTATTATTTGTTGCACCACTGTGTCAACAGTCTGCCTGCCATGGAGAATATGTGCACTTGGCTTAGGTGGAGGCCAATGGTTTTAATCCAGGGTCTAGCGAGTAACTCCCAAATTTGCAGCCAGGCTCCATGGGGTGCAGCCACAGAATAATGGCACCATCAGAAAAATGCATTTCATGGGTCTCACAGTAATATTTGAATTACCTCAATTTTTAATTTTTATTACAAAAGATATAAAAAGGCCACTGCAATAGCATTCCCATTTCTCTGCCATGAGATTCCAGCAGGTGCCTCATCCTCTCTCTCAAACTTGTTGAATCTCCCAAGCTTTCTTACTTAATGTCATTTATTGTATTTGGTAATTAATTCATTTCATTCTGTCTTTCAAGACAAAGTACCAATGGGCGTTAACTGACCCTAACACTTCTCTAGGGCCAGCGTTGCATGCAAACCCAGGAAGGTCTTTGCTTCTGATTTTGGTGCCTCTTGGTTTCAGGCCTCTTGAAGAGTTGCCCTTTATCCAAGCTTTTCCCACTGATGAGTCAAAAGTGCCCATTCCCATGTAAATTTTTCTCTCCACTTGTGCCAAGTGATGACCCTTTCTGTTCTCCTGGATTTTCCTGTACATTGACTGCCCTTCTGGCCCATGAAGTGTTTAGGCTCAATACAGTTTCCCTCCAACAGGAAAAGTTTGATTCCTACTACATTGGGGCTATTAGATCATGATTCCCTTGTATTGCTTGACTTGTAGATTTTTTTTCCCTGGACTAAAGAGAATAGCAGCTCTCTACTGCTTTGGTGGTGTTGTCCATTTGGATATTTTCCATTAGTATTTATTTAAGGGCTATTTGAACTGAATTGCTTCTGGTGATCTTTCTATCTGACTTGTTACAGTCCTAACAACCCACCCCCTAGCAGAGAACTACCAATTAGTTCTGGCAGATATTCTATCTTTCAAAATCTAGGACACGGTTTAGAAGACAGACCAGTATTTTGTGTGCCACGAAGAAATAAAAAACTGACGTGGCACTCAGATGTACCCCAAGTTCAAAGATATTAAAATGTGAAAACATTTGCATTTAGAATCAATGGTAATATATTTGCAGTAACATGGATGGACCTGGAGCTTGTCATTCTAAGCGAAGTAAGCCAGAAAGAGAAAGGAAAATACCGCATGATATCACTTATATGTGGAATCTAAAGGAAAAAAAAGACACAAGTGAACTTATTTACAAAACAAAAACAGACTCACAGACATAGAAAACAAACTTATGGTTACCAGAGGGGAAAGGGTTAAATTGGGAGTTCGAGATTTGCTGATATTAACTACTATATATAAAATAGATAAACAACAAGGTCCTTCTGTACAGCACAGGGAACTATATTCAGTATCTTGTAGTAACCTATAATGGAAGAGAATATGAAAAGGAATACACGTATGTATACGTATGACTGAAACATTGTGCTGTACACCAGAAATTGACACAACGTTGTAAACTGACTATACTTCAATAGAATCAATGGTATATAGAGACACACATACAATTTTTTTTCTTATTTTAGCATTTTGAATGAGAAGAAATGTATGTACGGCATGAAATCCAAGGAGAACAAAATAGGTAAACATCACAGTCTTGCTCTCAACCCTGTGCCCACTTCACCTCCCGACGGGCAGCCACTCCTACTGTTCAGTATTGAGCAGGCATTTTGCTTTTGTTGCTGTTGCTATTAATTTTTTTAAGTCAGATTTATGGAGATAGAAGGTACATTTAGTGATGTTTTCCTCCTGTTGTACAGTTTGATGCATTTGGATAAAAGCGCATAGCCCCTCATGCCCTTTTGTACCCCCTCTCCCAGCCCCCAGACCTTGATACCACTGATCTGTTCTCCGTCCTTAGAGCTTTGCCTGGTCCAACTGCTAGAGGGATGGCATCATACAGAACACAGTCTTTTACATCTGGCTTCATTCGCATAATGCATGGGAGATTTCTGCGTGTTATTGTGTATATTAAAAGTTCATTCCTTTTTATAAGTATGTTTTCAATTACAACCCTTTGGATTACCTCTTAACCTAAACTGTCCCTAGCTGATCTGTGAAAATTTGTATTCTTTTCTGTCCCCCATGCCTGCTCCCAAGTCACACAGCCTTGTCCTTCCCACTGCACTGACCCCCACTCATCCTCCATGCTAAACATTTTGGTTTAATTATATTTGAAAGTGCCCCCAGAGTAGGAAATGTGTCACCTTTTGAATACCTGAGAAGCAAAGAGTGGCTTTTAAGAAGATGTTTTCCACACTCTTCTAAGAACATTCATGATGTTATCTTGGGTCCAGGGTGTCTTCTGGGATGTGATTTGGAAGGACCTGAGCAAGGCTACACATGGAAGTATTCTCTCCAACTATATTTCTTCTCTCTTTTTTTCTCCCTCCCTCCCTCCCTTCTTTCCTTCCTCTCCATCTCAGTTTTTTTCTCTCCATTTCTCTCTTTCTCCCTTTAGGAAGTGCCTTCTCACCTGGAACAAATCAGATAGGAAACTGGTGCTTTTTCATTTGGACAGCCTCAGAGTTTGTAAACATTTTTTTTTTTTCCTGGATCAACTGCTGGCAATAAACAAACACGTTTTCCATAGAGTATATTGAGTGGTGAGAATGCTCTGAAGAATAATAAATCAAGAAAGAGGATGGGAAACACCTGGAGGAAGGCAGATAGTGCAGATGTGCAGATGTCTGTGCAAAGCAGATTCTCAGCAGATGGAAGAGCGAGGACCAAAACCCTGAAACAGGAACATGCTGGTATATTTCTTTATACTCCATTTTGCTGATTCTGTAAAAGGTAACCTTTGGGAAGTTTCTGACAATAGTAACTGTAAATACAGTTGACCTTGAACAACATGGGTTTGACCTGTGAGGATCCACCACTTACATGTGGCTTTTTTTCAATAGTAAATTCTACAATATTACAAGGTCCCAGGTTGGTTCAACCCACGGATGCGGGACTGTGGATATGGAGGGCTGACTATAAGTTGTATGAGGATTTTGAACTAAATGGAGGGTTGGCACCCTTACACCCTGACACCTCCTCAACCCCCAAAACCCCCCATGTTGTTCAAGAGTCAATGTACCAAATACGCTTTGGATTAAAAACAAAATGTTAACCACTATGTATAAAAATAGATAAAAAACAAATTTCTTCTGTATAGCACAGGGAACTATATTCAATATCTTGTAATAATCTTTAATGAAAAAGAATATGAAAATGAATATATGTATATATGCACACACATGACTGGGACGTTATGCTGTGAACCAGGAATTGACACAATGTAACTGACTATACTTCAATAAAAAAATAAACAAGAAAAAAAAAAAGTCTAACACAGTAGGAATATCAAAGGCCACAGAAAGCCCTACATTTTATCTTCACTGAGGTAGATGTATTCCCGAAGACGGTGATCTGGTCAGGTTCCTTTGACAGTAGCTTTGACCACTAATCACAAGCTCTGATCCCGGCCCCTCTGGCTGCCCGGAGAGGTTGTTGATTCTGACCCCACTTTATTTTTGAACTGAGGTTATAACAGATAAACACACACACACACAGTACTTTGTGAATGACCCACAAACCCTCAAATTGAAAAGTCAACTGGAAAGAATGTCTGTGGGTGTGCTGTTGCAAAACAGAATAAATTGTTTTCAGGATTTATGACTACTTTTTCGAAAGACAGTCTATGATGTACTTTCTGTTTTTTTTTTTTTTTTTTTTTTTTTTTTTCTGGCGTTTCTTGCTGTTTTTCCTCTGAAATCTTGTTCCCTTCCTCCTGACTTCTCTCCACAACCATTGCTATTAGCCAAGTGAGTGATCCGGAGGGAAGATCTTTAACTGGAGTGTGCGGTTTCACTATCGAGTGACTCTGTGAGAGTTTGATAAGTGATTCCCCCGTGGATCTCCTGTTAGCTCCTACCAAACCAGGCATTTTTCAAATAAAGCATTACTGGAAAACTCCACCTTCTGTAAAATTGTGCACTTGAAGTAACTGGGCTTATGAATAAAGGAGGGTAGTGATACAACACTCAGAGCCCATGCAGCTGTGTATCTATACTTGACACGTCTTGAACAACTTGAACCTGAGGAAGGTGCCTTGAACTTTCTTGGCTGCAGACATCAAAAATGAATGGATCCCATACAGTGAACATGGCAACAAGCATTGCATTGGCTCATGGCTGCAGGAACCAAGACCAGGCTGACGGGAGTGGCCACTGCCAAGGTGGGAGGCATCGACCTGCCGTGGTCCAGGTGCATCCTCAGAACCGGGAGCCCGCAGCTTGGGGAGAGCGAGGAAGGGGCAGGAAAGACGGAGTGCGGGGGTTTGTGTCCAATTTTCTTAAAACCTAGCTAACAGGCTCATTCCACGTGTGCAGCAGCCAGATGGAGGGATCTTCCATCCCCGTGGAAGGTTATAATTCTCCTCTGCCTTCTTTGCCCAGGAAAATTTGTGCGTGAGCTAACGTGAATTTCCTGATACACTGATAATATTTCCCTGCTTATCATTTATTCATGGATTTCTTCACATTGCAGAAATCACATCTTGCAAGAAGACTGACTATCTTTGACCCATTGGAAACTGGATATTCTTATATTAGCAAAAAGGTTAGGAAGGTGCAGTGGTTACCAAATAAGGATGGTAACAATAATGGGTCCCCTTTATTTGGTGCTTTCCACGGGCCAGGCCCTTTGCTAAGTATTTTATAGATATTATCGTATTTAATCGTCTCAGGGATCCTATGTCAGAGGATTTTCTACGCCTATTTTGCCCGTGATAAAACTGGGACTAAGAGAAGCAGGGTAAACTGAGTGATGTCACCTAGCCAGGCACAATGCAGAACTCAGAGCTCATTTCCATGACACAGACAAACTTATTTACAAAACAGAAACAGATTCACAGACACAGAAAACTAACTTATGGTACCCAAAGGGGAAGGTGGGGAGGGATAAATTAAGAGTTTGAGATTAGCAGATACAAACTACTCAGTACAGAATAAATGGACAACAAGGTCCTACCGTACAGCACAGGGAACTATATTCAATAGCTTGTGATAACCTATAATGAAAAAGAGTATGAAAAAGAATATATATACATATAACTGAATCACCATGCTGTGCGCCAGAAACTAACACAACATTGTAAATCAACTATATTTCAATTAAAAAGAAAAAAAAAAAGAACTCATTTCCAAAGCTCACACTCTTAACCATCTCTTGCTTGATTCTGTGGACTTAGAGCTAAGTCTTAAAATTATTAATTAAAAGATAGATTTGATACCAGACAAAATGATAAGGTAAGCTCCGTGCTACAGAACCCTTCTCTGGACAAACAAGATGCATCATTTCTGTGCTGCTTTAATCTCAGGTTTCCATTCTCTGTACACCAAAGGGACAGCTCTCCAGTCTTAGCGGCGTGTGTGCACCATTAAATAAGGTGGGCTTAACACATTTTTCTGTGCTGTATTTTGCTAAGTGCACTACAGACAGAATGCCGAGGAAGGCTGGAGGAGGCCTAGAGGCCAGACTGAGAATGTCAGGCTAAGATGCCAGGTAGATATGGACAGAGAATGGGAAGGTTTAAAACAGCAAATAACTATTCTTTGCCTTTGCTCTTTCTTTGTGTGTTTATTTGGCTTAAAATAACAGACATGTGTTGTCTCACAGTTCTGGAGGCCAGAGATCAGACATCAAGGTGTCAGCAGGGCCTTGCTCCTTCTGAAAGATATAGGGAGATCCTTCCTGGCCTCATCCAGCTTCTGGTGGTTCACTGTCAGTCTTCAGTGTCCCCTGGCTTGCAGCCGCCTGGGCCATCCCCCGGCATTCTCCCCGTGTCTCTGTCCTCACGTGGCATCTTCTTATAAAGACACCAATCATATTGGACTAGAGGCTGCTTTTGATGAACTATTGCTTTTGTGACCTCATTGTAACTTAATGAATTGCATCTGAAATGATCCTATTTCCAAATCAGGCCACAATCTGATATACTGGGAGTTAGGACTTCAACTCCTCTTTTTGAGGGACACAATTCAACCCATCACATCATTGGGTTATTTTTCTCTGGGAACTGAGTATATTGCTGAACATTTCATGGCATGGAAGAATGCACTGGAAAAATACCTCCTTTTTTAAATCCTGTATTTATCCCTGCATTGCGAGCCCCTGAGTACATCTGATGACTGCTTTTAGAAATGCTTCAACATTTATATGACATAACTACAAAAAAGAACATAATCTCAACTCCCAGTCACATGAAAAACCTGGAAACAAACATCAGAGAGATCCATTCAGAGTTTTAAAAATTAAGAAAAAATTAGGAAAAAATCACCTGTAGCATATGGAATAATAAAAATGTTGCCAATGGGAACATTAAAGAGTTAACTTTATCCTCTTCTTTGAACCTACCAGCTGACTTCAGACTCAGCTGCCCTTACATAACATATTATTCTCGTAACTCTTGGCTTCCTTCTGACATCAGAAATGGGAGGAACATAAAAAAACGGGCAAAAAGGAGGAAGAGAGAATTTTGAAGTAATGGCAGGAAATAAATGAACCATATCAATTATTTTTTATATGCTCAGTAAAGTATAACCTGGATTAAAAATGAAAATAAATTTCGTAATACTCTACTATTCTAAACTCTAAATCAATAAAATTGGCTCTAAACCCATTTAAGTCTTTAGAATACTTTGAGAAACTTCTTCAGTTAGCTTATCAACCAATCATTCTGCACTTACTGTATTTATGTTTTCTCATAGCTTATGGTTTCAACAATGGCGTATATGGGATCTTAGGCAGCTGGAAATAAAATCAATTGGTTCATCATAAGCCATATTTAATATGGCTAAAATTGGGGGGGGGGATAAGTAAAATTGTTAATGAAGAAATAAAATACAAAATAATAAAATTTAAAAATCTCACATTAATATATTCTCATGGAAGTAGCTCAGGGTAGCATTCTTTAAAATCTTGGAAACTTATCAGTAATCTACAGGTCAGAAAGTAGATGGAGCCAAATCAACCCATGACGTCGCTTCATCTCTGTATCTCTAATCCATTTCCCATCTCTGTCCCCAGTTGGATATGGATACACATTATATTCCTAGTCCTATGGGTTTCTTTTTTCTATTTGTTTTTGCCTTTATTTTATTTTATATTTTTTACTATGAACCCCTTTAAAGACTCTAAATCTTGTCAGCTTAAAAGGGAAAAAGAATTGTGAAAAAAAAAGAAAGAACCATAGACTTTGGAGAAACAAAATGTTAGAGCCTTAATTCTGAGTCCCTCTGACCCAAGGCTTTCTCTTCTACCCTGCTATTTCTTATGGACACTTGTCTGATGTTTTTTATGTTTTTAAGACTAATTTTTCTCTGAAGACTAATTAATACACTAATTTATACTTTTTTTCCTGAGAGAAATGGGGAGGGCTGATTTAATGTGTTTCCTTCTCAATCAGGGTGTAAGCAACAGAAAAGGTTTGATCTAACATTTTTTTTTTTTAAACAGAGCACATTGTAAAATCCTCTTCTATTTAATCATTATAACAACTCCAGGAGCTAGATTTTTTTTTATCATCTTCATTCTGTAGTTGAGGGAACACTTACACTTTTATTCATTCCCATACAGACTCAAATATGTACGAAAAAATTATGCTACACATCTTTGGGTGTCTCCCACGATACTGGATTTCAAGACCAGCCCAAAGTGCAGGTCATGTAACCAACAATGAGCATGCGAGCTTCTTAAATTTTTCCTGTACATACCCAGAGATCGGACAAAAAGAGCACATTATCTCAACATCACTAGCTTTTTCTTATTTTTCTAGATGTCAACACCCAAATTGAATCCAGGGAAATCTTCATTTTAATGTTTAAAAAATATTTGAAAATAGTTACTTTTCCTTATAAGCAATTATATAAAATGTAAAACTCATAAATTTAAAAAAGGAAAGAGAAAATTTATAATGCCCACAGTCTCACTCCCTAGATAAGTTAGATATTAACAATAGGCAAATGTATTTGACAATCTTTAATATGAGTGCGTGTGTTTGTGTGTGTGAGTGTTCAAATGGTAGGTCCGTTACTGTTATAGAGTGTCTTTTCTCAAATAACGTGTATTTGATTTTTCATGTCAATAAAAACATATCGACATTATCATTCTCACTTGAATAAATATTATTCCACTGTATGTATTACATAATTTATCTATCAATCATCTACCTTCTAAAAATGAAAGATTTTGTACATCAGAGCTGAGCATGTGTAAATAATATTGCATACTGATAAGGATATTTCAAAGGAGGAGATTATGGGAACACATCACAAAATTCCGTATCTAAGATTAGTTTGCATGGAAAGCGTACACAGCCTTCAAATACAGTTGAAATTCAAAGTCAGGGGGTCCCTGTGTTTTGTTCAGTGTAGGTGCTCCCTCCGCGGAAAGGGTGTCAGGAACCATACTTTGCCAAATATCCATGTTCTCCTTCCATGCCCGTTCGGGTTTAAAACAATCTAATGTGTGATTTCTAGCTGCAAATAGGAAAAAAAAAAAAAAAAAGGATGTTTTAGAGGTGACAATATTTTGGTGTTTTCTTAAATAATTGACAATTAATGGATTTGACTCAAGTCTGAAACATTTACTTGCTGAACAATGCTTGGCACCATGTTGTTCTAGTGTTCACTGAGGAGAAATCATGGTAATCCCTTGCTCCTTCAACTCTTGCTCTCCAAACTTTTCCTGTCTGAACTCAAAAGCTGAAAAGATTAGAAGAAAATTTGGGATAAATCCCTTGCCAGTCAAAGAGTCGCTGCTAGCTCTCTGAAATTTAGGAACCCAGACAATTCGGATAATGCCTCCTCTCTTGCTGTCTAAACTTAATAGTTGAGTGTTCAATATCTGAACAAGAAACTTGGTATATGGGTTGGAGATGGACACATTAATCAACCCTCAAATGCATATTTCATGGAGGAGGAGGAAGGTTGGAACAAAACAGTGTACATTTCAGAAATTGTGTGATTAGGCAATGAATTATAAATTAGGGAAAAGTTCTATCAGTCTGTAAGAGAGCTGAGAAATGACCTGGGAGGTGGGAATGAGGAAGGAACTGTACAGAGCAGAGAATCTTTGCTATTATGTTCAGCTCATAATATCTCTTCTAACGACCTCTTCAGTGGAATGAGTTTAGAATTCCTTTCTGTTTATCTCTTTTGCATCCTCCCTTTGTTTGTTTGCTTGTTTTTGGATAATCGGAGTGACAATTCTCAGCATTGTCTCTGCAGAGTATTTTATTATCTGAATTCTTAATTCAACCAAAGGCATACATGAAAGCAAGGCAGCTAATGAAACCAGTGTTCGCTTCATAAACAGGGAAACATCTGGAAGACTTTGGGTATTATTTTGCTTCTTCAGCTGGGGGTTTGTTTGCCCTTTGCTTCTGATCTGCTCCTAGGTTTTCACATAGGAGACCAAAAATACTTTGACTAAAGCAATGTTTCCCAACCTTGCCGGATCATGAGCATCGCCTGGGGACAACTTGTTAAACACACAGACCCAGGCATCAGTGAATCAGAATTTCTAGGGAATTGGCTCGGAAACGTGTGTTTTTAACAAGGGTCCCAGATGATGCTCGTGATCAGATGAGTTCAGGGCTCACGGGACCAAGATGTGGACTTTTGTGACATCATCTAAAAGCAAGTCTATCCATGAGTCAATGGCTGGAGCCCCCGGTGCATATAAAGCATGAACAGCTCAAGTGATTTGCATGAGGACCTGAGACCTTCATTAACATCAGAAACCTTAGCATCATCATTCACAAGCTTTCGTGTCTATCATTGAACTAAGCTGCCTCTTCCCGGCCCAGCTCCAGAAGATTCTAAATCAGTAGGTCTGGAGGGAGTGCAAAGAATAGTTTGAGAAGGACTGATAAATGAATGTCATCCATTATCCCTGCTTGAAAACCAGCTTTAGGCAAAATGCTAAAGTCAGCATGATTGTTTCCAGTTAACTCTCTCGCTCTTTCTAAGGCTGGAAGTACCTTGCGTTACCTCACAAGGACTGGATGCTCAGGCTCCATCAGGAATCCATCCTCTTTTCCCCAGCCCCTGGTGTTTCATCCCTTTTTCCCATTTCAGAGTGCGAACTCCCAGACAGTCCCCTCTTTCCCCCATCTAATGCTCAGTCTCCAGTCCATCAAGATATCTCCTTTGAGCTTCAGATCTTTTCATTGTAAAACCATCTAAAGATCTGTCACCTGGATAGCTCAGGTGTGCTTGAAATTTTGAATGTTTAACCCATAAGCACTCATGCTATGACTGTCTCTCCACCCGCTTAAGCAGACGCTGGATATTTTTCATGATTCCCTCCACGATTTTCTCAATATCACATTCATAGGCAAGTCTTCTTAATCAAGCACACCCATTTGCCTGAGTTCACAGTCATTGGCCAGATTCTTAGACTAGTTTCTTGATTTCTTCCTCGCCCTAAGCAAAATAACATACAAGCAAGCAGACTCTGCTCCCACCTCTGGTTTTCCCTTCCCAGTAAATAACATCAGCAGGCATTCTAGAACCTCATGGCAAAAAACTTTGCAGGGAGGGTATAGCTCAGTGGTAGAGTGTGTGCCTATCATGCACAAGGTCTTGGGTTCAATCCCCAGGACTTCCATTAAGAATAAATAAATATAAATAAACAAACCTAATTATCCCCCCCAAACAAAAACAAAAACTTGGAGTCTTTACCTGCTCTCTGTCCCTCCCTACCTGCATCCAATCTATTGGCAAATCCTCTGGAGTCTACCTTTAAAATACATCTCAAACCTGAGCATCTCTCCCTCTCTCTGTAGCTACCACACTGGTCCTAGCCACATCTGATGTAGCTTCAGATACTGCAGTGAGTTCTCTGTTCTGCTTTCACTGTTGCCACCACCTCGTGACCATTCTCCATAAAATAACCAGAATCATCGTTGTAAGATGTAAGTCATTATTGTATCACTCACTCCCCTTCCAGTGGCTTTTCCACTTACTTAGAATCAAATCGAATCGCTTTTCAATGGTCTCCTAGACCCTAGATTATGAGGGCGTGCCTGCCTCTCTGCCCTCATTTCCTACCCCTGCCCGTCTCCCATACTCTCTGTCCAGCCGCACTGATCTGTTTACTGAGGACCTTTGCCCTTAATGTTCCCTCCGCTCGCAGCCCTTCTCTCTGAGGTGCCCGGGGCACTGACATCTTCTCCTTGGGTCTCTGTCACGAGTCTTCTCCTCCGAAAGCCCTACCCCCTAGCTGGGCTGCTCAAAAGTCCCACTGAGCTCAGGGACAGTCCCCATTTATGCTTCCTGCCCTGGCGTCCTGTTTGATTTGGCATTTGTCCCAGAGTTTTTAATTTTTTAATAAAGTTTAGTTCGAGGTAGCAACAGAAACTTACTAGGGTCGGTTGGACTGGCCTCCATTTTGACCTCCCAGTTCGTGACCACGGGCTGGTCTGTCTGGTGGCCTGCAAGGCTCGTGTGCAGTGAACAGAGTTCTCGCTGCGATGTGTCATTAAATCTGAAAGACCTCCAGAGATGACTCTTTCTCTGACCATTTCCAGAAGCAACCTACCTACGCACTCCATTTCAAGCATAAATGCAAGGGGTTTGCTGATAAAACAAAGTGTGCTCAGGCAACTAATGTCCAATCATTGGGTCTCTCTCTGTATACTCATATTTTCATTTATTAGATAAAGTATATCATGTAATCATGTTAGATGAGTGTTTTGGTATCGTTAACAAGTGATTTTTTTTCATGGAACTTACAAGGAACTACTCATTAATTCTCAAGGGTTTTATGAAACTCATTTATTTAAAATAGAGAGTTTGTGCAAAACATCTATTATGTGTTTAATAATTAGGGGCATCCTGCTTTCGATACAGCTGTATTTCGATTTTTGTAGACTTTTTTTATATCTTTAATATCCTTTTTGAGATTGCAGACTATACTAAAACATGTTAAAGTAAATTTGTAAATTTTTTAATTGAGGTAAGATAATTTTCTAAATAAGAAGGGCCATGCAGACTGCATTTTACGTTTAAAAGGCATATTAAACAACATAGAGAATGTAGGGCTGGAAACACAATTTAGATTTCTAGAAAAATGCTGAAATGTGCCACATTTTAAGCAGCTTTATTAACAACTAAAGCTATGGTGATTTTTTTTTTTTTATTGACGCATAAAAGCTACAGTGATTATTCATCTTGGGTTTCTCAAGATAATCTAACAAAAGAATGTTTGAAAACAGGACTATGTACTGGAGAATGTTTCAGATCATATATACTGACTTTTTATTCAGAACATGGATCTCATCACCCTAGTTTCTGGTCTCACTGTTTTTGGCTTTCTCTGCGCTCCTAATCCCACGGTCCTTCTCCCTGAAACAATTCCATGACTCTTGCTTTATAGTTGATGACCATCTGGCCCAGGCTTGTTGTCAGAACCCTCAGTCTGAGCATTGGTGCTACCGGATATAATTGCTACACATTTGCCCTGAGGCATCATCATTTATTTTGAAATAAAAGTGTTTCAATATGCCAATAGTCTTCTCTGTTGAGATGCAGAGCCATGTCTTGTAATTCTAAAGCCTCCCTTTACACAAGTGCCAACATCGCTATCCAAACCTTTCACTTTTGAATGAAGTATAAGGATCAGCTCTCTCTTATTGATTCAGAACTTCAGGCACAAACTCAGCAAAGCAAGTAAACTGCTAACCTTACAGACCCAGTCCTTCCTACATAGAAAGAGTCACAGGTAGCCAGTGAACCTAGTCATCTCTGATTGCGTTTTGGTAATAAATGGGTTTTTAGCACACGACTGTTCAGGTGAGAGAGAATTCTTAGTACGTGTGACGGCCAGTAAGAAATCTCTTTAAAGAAACCAACAGTAGAGTCAAAATTAGCTAACATGCTCTCTCAGCACAGAGACCAAATATCACCACCACCTCCAGCTAAACTTCAGGCAGAATAAAGGGATCTGTGTGGGTGTATGTGAAATCTATACACTGTAACCAGCGGGATTTTCCACTGGTGTGATGTTATCATAAATAAAGAGTAACACTTTGGAAAATGATCACGATGTGATGAGGCTGTAAATGGCAGCTCTTAAGAGCAAGGGTGTGGTCCTAGGCAGATGTGACTTTTACACCAAAACAAACCACCAAACTAAATACAGAACTAACTGTATTTCTTTGCATTAGCTTCTCTGAGTCTCAGTTTTCTCTTCTGTAAAATGGGAAGAATAGTCGCCCCTACCTCAGAAAGCATTAAATGAGATATCATGTACACAGTGTTTAGTTCATCACCTGGCATGTGGGACTTCTCAGATAGCCCCAAACAGGTTAGAGAGACTATGTCACTGTACTGATTTGTGTAAGTAATTCTTTTCAGTGTTTCCTTTCACTTTGCTTACTGTAAAGATCTCAATATATTGTGGTTGCTCCATGTCCTAGACCCCAAATACTACTGTTAATCAATGTGATCATTTTTGCCAAGAAAAAAAACCATGTTAAAGTTCTCCACCTCACTGGTTTCTAAGGTGAGTGCGTATAAGCGGGTGATAGCAAAGATACTCCATTTGAATGAACAAAGAAATATTGAGTCTCTATTTCAATTTTCTTTCTCTTGTGTTTCATTTTTGCATTAGTGCAGTAGAAAGTGTATAGAGTTTATAAATAAACATACACGCATCACAGAGGCATCCTGTTCTGCACAGATAGCCGCAAAGTTTTGGAAACCGTTGTTCTAGAATGGGAGTTGGCAAAATACAGCCCAAGGACCATATCTGGCCCTCGACTTACTTTTATAAATAAAGTTTTATTGGAACATAGCTTTATCAATGTGTTTACAGATTTTCAATGGCTGCTTTTGTGCTACAACTCAACAGAGCTGAGGTCTTGCAACAGGGTCTAGATGGCTTGCAAATCCTAGTATAGTAACTGACACTTTAAAGTTTGCCAACCCCACTCTGGAGGACGGTTTTATAGAAGGAGTAATAAAACACACACTGCAACCTGGTTTTTAAAATTTTTTAATTTATTTTAAAAATTTTGGGGGGATGGAAGTAATTAGGTTTACTTATTTTTATTTATTTATTAACAGAGGTACTGGGGATTGAACCCAAGACCTCGTGCAGGCTAAGCACACGCTCTGCCACTGAGCTATATACCTGCCCCCTGCCACTGGATTTTTAATATGTTTTCACACCAGTATTATCAGATCCACCAGGCAACTCCCAAAGGTGGGCGATGTCTCCCAGCCCATGTCCACTCAGGAACTGGTCCACGGACCACCACCAGCAGCAGCAGCAGTCTCCGGGAGCTTGTTTGAAATACAGATTCGTGGTCCCACCTCAGCCCTTTCAGAATCTCCCTTTGAACAAGCCCCACAGGAGACACGTGTGAACACCGAAGTTTGAGAGAGAGAGCGGTCTCACCTCTTAGGTCAAATACTAGTGGACTGCTTAGAACCTCCAAAGGACCTTAAGTGGTTATTCGTTTTAGATTTCTCATTGTACCTATATTTGCTTCTGCACTGCACGGAGGAGCTGACTTGCCATATATGTATAGAGAAACCAGGGGAGCTGGCATGTTTGGCTCTCCTCCAGCTCCTATTTATATATGGAAAGGCTAAGGGAACCATGTGTAAGCTTTGGGGCCTCTCTCTTTTATTAGAAGGAAAAAAAAAAAGCATCTTGAAGCTTAAACCATGATGTGTCTGTTGATGGAGAAACTTGCGCTGGGATGGACTAGGGGTCTCTAGATTTTGCTGTCCATTGTGTTTTAGGTTTTTTTCTGTTTTCTTTTTTTTTTTTTTTTTAATTATGACAGTTCTGTAAGAAGGTTAAAGGCAGCTTTCCCTAAACCTCCACCTCACAAAGCAGAAATGAATGCAAGATTCACAGCAGGTGAGCCGTGCAGGACAGAATGAGCATCGTAAGCACAGATTGACCCACCAGGCCAGGCACCTGCCCTGGGAGCCCACAGGCCCATCCGATCAGGCCTGCTGGGCCTTCTGGGTCAGAACCGGTCAGCCTCTTCCTTCCTTGAGGTTCTGTCATGGGGTTTTCCGTTTTCCTAACGAAGTATTAATGAGGTGGGTGTAATTTATTGAAAAGGGCAAGGTAAGCTTGCTGTGCCTGGAGTTGAGTTATGTTTCCTGAAGGGAAAAGAAAGTTATGAAATAAATCATCCTGTCTTTAATTAGCAGCTTTGGCTAGGCTCCTTGAAATGACAGAGCAAAATGGGAAAATAAGCCAGGAGTTTAGTCAGACACCCAGACACGGGTCTCATTTGCTGCTCACTGAGAGATTTATGCAGTTTGGGGTGAACGTGTCAGGGGATCCGAGTTAGTTACTCGAAGCACCACAATAAAATGTTCCTCTGCCGTGGCTCTGGATAAACCCCAATGCAGGCTTCTTTCCCTTTTTATCCCAGTGTTATTGTCAAAATGAAAAAAAAAACAAAAACAAAACCCTGAGAACCGCCGAGAGAAGAGGAACTATTTAGCCCACTTCCAGCGTTTTCTGTGTACCCTCCTGCCCGCTTCTCTGTACCAGTGGGTTTTCCTTCTGTGTCTCATTTTTTACTTTCTCAACACAGAATGCATCTCCTCTGATTTTAACAGCACGTGCTGTCTGCCATAACTTCTTCTAAGCCAAATGCATCAGGCTCTGTGTCTGATCGGTAAGTTGAAAACACATGTCATGTTAGCTCAGGTCAGCATGCATCCGGGGCTACCAGAATGTGCCAGGTACTGAGCCAGAGGGACGCGCAAACAGGTCTGTGAGGCGGGGGAGCCGTGATGATCTTAGAGGAGAAGAATCTTCGAGAAAGAAAAAAAGAATTGATTATAGAGAAATTTTGACTTGTTTACCATATTAGAGTACATTTATGTTATTTTCTTCATTTCACGATAAGGCTCACATTCCAAAACTCAAAGGAATATCGGCCCATCGTCTCCCCCCAAGAACCACGCGCACCTAAAAACGGCATGTATCAACAGTGTACGTTCTTGGTCCCGGTATTTCTCAGCAGAGCGCACTCAGACCTTGAGACTCTGAGTTGCACGTTGAACTTGGCCCTCCCCCGGGGTTCGGACCCACCTTCTGCGGCCAGAAATGGTTTCCTGCCTAGAAGAAGGATGATATTCACAAGCTTTGTGTCCACGGCTGCCCAGAACATTCTGGCGAGCTAAATGTGCATGAATCAGAAACATACGGGTTATGGTTTCTTGAACATACATGTGATGTTAAGAGGAATGAATTTGTCCCCCAGCGTTTTGTTCTGCTGAGCTTTCGTCCGGACTGCAGAACTTACCATGATGCCCGGAAGGGCCAGCGCAGCCTGGCATTTTCAGCCTCAAGATGTGAATTTATTAGAACATTCTAATAAACGTCTTTCCTGCCTCTTGTTAGCAGGTTTTTTTTTATGAAGGGGAGGCCCACAAGCCCACCCTGAACTTCCCAAGCATTCTTTCCCCCAAATGGTGGCTCTCTCATCCCCCGGAAACTCACAGGAAACAAGGGTTTCCCATACCTCAGGCCTAGAAGAAAAAAAAATTACCCCCAGAGCCCCCATTTTAGAAGGAAGAAAAGAGAAAGGATCTGGGACCTTTTCTCCCGCTCTAAAGCTGGTCAGAAGACGCTTGTAGCTCGTGGTTTCTTTTTGCTTCCATCCTGTTCACTTTGTCAGCGAATCCTTCGTATTCATGAAATTCAAACCGTGCTATTCCAGGCTCTTCCAGGCCTTGCTGAGGAAGCAAGAAACTGCTTTCCCAGGGGCCGATGTCTCCTCCCAGCCCCTTGACTCACTCTGCTTTGCCCACCTGCTGCCGAGAAAGCAGGGGGGATTCAAACATGGGCAGGGCCCCTCGGAGCTGGGGGCCGAGGGCTCATTTGAGGCAGAACAGACCACTAATAAACGACGTGGTCATTACCCTTTATGCATACTTGTTCTAATAGGTGTCGCAGATTCCTGCCTCCTAATAAGGAAAGGAAGTAGAAAAACACATAAATTCTCTCAAGGGAGTCAGACAGCCCGAAGCCACGTTCAACAGCTGCGAACGTTACCATGAACACAAAAGCAAAACAGGGCTTAAAAAAGTGATACATTGCCAGGGATTTTGGCAAGAGGTCCCTGGATTCAGACTGTGTTTTGCGCTGTTTCAGTCGAAACGAAGTACAGCACTCCTGCCTGCCACATGTGACGGAATTCGGAGATTAAATAAACAATGGCAGTCATTGATCTGCGAGGCTCATGGAACGCGTCCCAGTGTTTGCCTTTAATCCCAGAGACCTGTTTGTTTGTTTGTTTAGTTGTTTATTTTACCTTTTTCTCTTCTTTTCTTTTTTTCTTTCTTTCTTTCTTTTTTTTTTTTTCTTTAATTTAAACATCTCAGCAGTTCACATTTTGGCACAAGATGGAAGCTGTTTTTGTGTTTGTTTGTTGTTTTGGTTTTTTTCTTTTTTTGTCCAGTGCCACAGGGTTGTTAAGTCTAAATTTTGAATGCTTGAAGGTTTGTTTGGGTAAAGATTTTTTCCCCTCCCTCCCTTCTTCCTTTTCCATCCTTTCTTCTTTTCTAGAGTCTACTTTCTCTGGGATGATCTGGAGATTTGTTCGGGACGCGAGGCACTCATTTATGGTGACTGTCAACGGGAAACTCAGGTGCCTCTTTAAGAGGCCATTAGTCTACCCCCTGAGAGTTTATGGGCTTAAGAAGAAAATCCAGGAGAAAACATGGGGCCAGAGTTCAAAGTAGACCCAAAAGTCTAGTGCAGAAGATATGAATTTCTTGTGGATTTTGATTTCATCCAAATTTGCTTTTCAGCCCTGTTAATGAAGGCCCTGTCCTTGCTGGGAGCTCCAATTCGTTTTCCACAAAGTGGGAATTTCAAACTTTATTTCACAACAACTGTTCTGTCTCATCAAACATTGCTCACACGGACTTGGGGAAGTTACTTTTGAGGAGGATGTGTGATTCTGACTTTTTTTGAATGTAGTTTGTTTCATCTAGTTTTGCACAGAGCGATGCCGGGCTCTTGAGTTCCTGGAGGGCCCTTATTTAAGTAAGATGCAGAACCCCACAGGGTTGAATGTTTTTATTAAACAGTGAGGAAGAGCTTTCTTCTGCTACTTCCTATTTGTTCTGAAACGCAGTGTAAATGAAAGTCTCCTTTGACCCCTTTCTGGGGACCTTTGTCCCTTTTCCAAACTAGAACAGTTAGTCCAGGAAGACAAGAAGTCAGGCCTACGTTCACTTCTCTAGTATCCAGCTACAGGCTTTTCTTTCTTTCTCCATTTCGTGTCATAGACAAAGAAACCAAGTTATTTCACAGAGTTTCACATGTAGCCAACGACACACGGGCAACCATGGCAGGAACATAATGACTAAACCCACAGGGCTGGTGGTCTTCAAAATGTTCTGGGAGATTCAGGTTTCCAAAAACAGTGCTTCAGATGTAGAAACTTTCAATTCCAAATAAATAGTTTTGGGGGAGCTCTCTGGGAAGATCTACTAAGATGAAGGATACAGGTAATCTTTGACCTAGCTCCTTAACTTTGAAAATAAATGCCACAGTCTATTAATACATATACCTATGCTTATGTCTGTGTTACACACACACACACACACACACATGCACACGCACTGATGAACACTGTCTATCAAATCAAGAAACTGGAAAGCATCTGAGTGGCCAGACGTATCTCCCCTAACATGGTAGCATGCCCACCCAGAATGTCCCTGCTGTGTCACTGAGATGCTTGTAAAATGGCACACTGTTTGAAGGGTCCAGTCATCTTGCAATTCCAGAAGAAAAACTTTTTATTCATCAACATCCTATTGTCTTTATTTATACTGATTAAAATCTTGCTTTTGTGTATTCTGCATAAATGAGTGGTGCATAAGGTTTAATGAGAGAGGAAAGAACAGTCACGCCAGGCAGTGACCCCGTCAGGAGAGCAGCGGAAGAGGGGCTGTGAGCATCTCCCCTGTATTTGTCATGTTTTATACTTTTAGGTGGATGGTTATCACGAGAGGATCATTGTGTTACTCTTTACGCTCTCTGGTACGTCTGAAACATTTCCCAAAGTTTTAAACAGTGTTGAGCTTTCCAGTGTTTTGAAGCCTAGATGTTGGTGGGTTTTTCCAGAGGATCAGAGTCACAGTGGGAACCACTGGGCAGGGGGACAGTCACGAACAGTATCTCCAAAGATGTGACACTTACCTCCCTCCAACAGGGCCATCCCACTGCCCTCTGTACAAAAGCATCATGGTGTCCTAGAGATGTGAAACATTTTAATTTTTGAACGCATGATGGTACATGAATCATTGTAGTATGTGAATTAGCTATGGTATGAATTGATGGAAAATGAGCCTCCTCTCGTAGAAAGCCTGCTGTTACTACCGATAAACAGGTCAATTAGATTTGCCACCCGCCTCAGCTTTTCCATAGTGACACAGTAAGCACTTAATCACAGACTTCAGGGGTTAAAGAGATGCTAGACTCATCTGGTATAACCCTGTCCTCCTGCAGGGAATTTTGAGAATTTTGGGGGGAAGAAGGAAGGAAGAGGGAGGTAATTAGATTTATTTATTTATTTACTGGAGATACTGGGGCTTGAACCCAGGACCTTGTGCCTGCTAAGTGCGCTCTCTACCACTGAGCTATACCCTCCCTGCTGCAGGGATGTTTAAGGAAGCAGATTCAGAGAGTTTGAATGCCTCCTCTCCAGGCTCCACCGTCTGCATTTTGCACGGTATCACACCTCACTCCATAAATCACAAGGCCTCTCCCCTGCACACTTGAACTCAACCATCTTCCTAAAATATCAACTTGCTTCATTATATTTAATCCCCTAAACTTTCTCCTGTGGTAGGACGTGAAATGCAACTGGATATTTCTCTCTTGTAAATATTTGGAAGAGCTGTACTGGAGGGTTAGAATGAGTGTCTCTTCCCAGGCAGAGGAAGTTGCCTTTCAGCGGTGGTGAACTCCGGCCGCTTGCCACCAAAACGGGCCATCTATCACTCAACTGCGGAATTCGCTGTAACATTAGAATGCATCTCAGAAGACTACTCAGAAAGACACTTCATAGACAGTTTATTGTCGTGGTCATATAAACTCAAGGTGGCTAAATATACCTGCTATGTTATTTCAATCTTTATTTTTATTTGATGGGTGTACTTTTAGTTAACAGGGATGTGTTGTTTTGTGAGATGCTTTGACTTCTGATGGCAGGGAGGAGAGGGAAAGATGCTGCTGAAGTCGTGAATGCCGTCCCCAGAGGCAGGTCGAGTAGGAAGGGTTCAGGCAGACACACTGGCCTCCTGTGTGTCTGCTCTCAAAGGGAGAGGGAGCTGGCCCCTAAAGAAGGAAAGAGGAAACAACCCAAAGCTGGACGGAAGCAGGCTACTCGAGAACAGACACTTGATCAGGCAAAGCACAACGCATGACCCAGAAGCCCTGACAGCTGGTGAAATGTACAACGGTGTCTTGTTTGTTTCCTTTTATCTCACAAGGGCTCCTTCTTGTCAGCTGAGGTCGAGCACAAATATTAACCAGTACCAAGGGAAGAGTAATTCTAGGATATGTATGCAATGACAAGAAAGTATTTGCTTTTCCTTCTGTTTCTACCTGTGTAGAATTTGTTTACTTACATTTGAAATGGAACACAGTAATGTGTCATCTCTTTATTGCACAGCTGAAATCACCCTGTTCCTCCCTGAACTAGCTTCTGCTCCTGAAATTCTTTCTCCCAAATGGGGCACGCCATGCAGTGAGGCCCTCCATCCCATAACCCTTGAAACTCTAGGAAAACTATGATCTGCTCACTCCCCAGCAATGCCCCCTAAAAGTTTTTTTTTTTTAATTGACGTATCGTCAGTTACAGTGGGTCTGGTGTACAGCACAATGTTTCAGTCATACACGTACATACACATATTCATTTTCATGTTCTTTTTCATTGTAGGTTATCCCTAAACATTTCTTCTTGAATAAGCAAGACGTAAGATTGCCTCAGGAGGCTAATGTCAACTTTATTCAGCTATATGTATATCCCAATATATATATATATAAAAATTCACCATTTTAAAGTGTACAATTTAGGGGTGCTTAAAATATTTTTAGAATTGTGCAACCATCACCAATATCTCATTGTAGAACATCTATATCACCCAAAAAGAAACGCTGTGCCCTTTAGTGGTCACTCAATCCATCCTCGGCAACCACCAATCTACGTTTTATCTATGGATTTTCATGTTCAGGATATTTCATATTAATGTAAACATACAACCTGTGGCCTTTTGTGTTTGGCTTCTTTCACTAAGTAGAACACTGTCAAGGTTACAGGTGAATAATATTCTGTCTTACGGCCATACCACATTTTGTTTATCCACTCATCCATTGACGGATGTTTGGACTGTCTCCACTTTTTGGCTATTGTGAACAATGCTGCTATGAACACTCATTTGCAAGTGTTTGTGCTGACATATGTCTCAGTGCTGTTAGGAACAGACCAAGGAGTAACGTTGCTGGGTGATAAGGTAACTACATTTAACATTTTGAGAAGTTTCTGAACTGTTTTCCAAAGTGACTGCACCATTTTGCATTCCCAATTAGCGATGATGTATGGAGGTTCCAATTTCTCCATATCACCGTCAACATTTGTTACTACCTGTCTCTTTTATTTTAGCCATCCTCATAAGTGTGAAGTTATATCTAGTTATGGTTTTGATTTCCACTTGCCTAATGACTAAAGATATTGAATGTTTTTTCATGTGCTTGTTGTTCATCTGTATATGCCCTCTCAAGAAACAGCTATTCAAAATTCTCGTTATTTTTTAACTGGCTTACTTGTCTTTTTATTGTTGGATTGTATAAGCTTATATAATATGAATTCATGTGCCTTATTAGATATATAATTTGCATATAAGATATAAGTGTTTTCTCCCATCCTGTGGATTGTCTTTTCACTTTTTTGATGCTATTATGTGCAGCATAAAAGCTTTAAATTTTGATTAAGTATAGTTTATCATTTTTTTTCTCTCATCACTTGTGTTTCTGGAGTCATATCTAAGAAACCACTGCCTAATGTAAAATCATGAAGATTTATCTGTATTTTTTTCTAAGGAATTTATAATTTTGGGTCATACATTTAGATTTGCAATCCATTTGAGTTCATTTTTTTGTATGGTGTGAGGTAGGAGTCCAACTTCATTGCTTTGCATGTGGATATCCAATTTTCCCAGCATCATTGATTGAAAAGACTATTTTTTCCCCATTGAATTCTCTTGACACTCTGTAGATGATCAGTTGGCCATAAATATAAGGTTTTATTTTGGGGTTCTCAGTTTTATTCTGTGGAACTACACATTTATTCCTACACCAGTACAAGACTATCTTAATTTCTGTAGCTTTGAAGTAGGTTTTGATATCAGAAATTTTGAGTACCCTAAATTTGCTCTTCTTTTTCAACATTGTTGGAGTTATTTTGGGTCCTTTCCATTTCTGTGTAATAAAGAACCTGGCTTGCCTTCATCCCCAGTTCCAGTATATTATTGAATTGAATTGTCTTTTTTTTTTTTTTTTCCCTGATCTTAGGGAGAAAGAATTTGCTGTGAGTTTCTCACAGCTGGTCTTTATCAGCTTGAGAAATTTGACTTCTATTCCTAGTTTGTTAAGTCTTTTTATTAAGAAAGAATAACTATTGTTTTGTGAAGAGCCAAAAACCACTGTAAAACAACATACATGAGACACTTTTCCATGGAGCTAGCCCTCTTATTCTCCATTCAAGGTGTGACTCTTGAGGAAAGAATTCCTGAGTCATTGACAGGAGTCAACTGAGCTGTCCTTAACTTTGTACAAAGACTGTGAGGAAGTCCCCCTCCCCACTGACTTGCATCCCAATCAGCTAATCAAGAAAATGTCCAGTTAAAGTGCTCCTGACTTCTGACTTGATGAGCAGCAAAGGGGTCCAGAATCAGGAATAACTATTTTAAGGAAGTGCTTTTCTAGTTCAGAGAAAGCTCCTGCTTCTTAATGGGAAAGAAATCATCTCTTCCCGGAACAGTTTTTCAACTTTTCTTTCCCCAAATGGGAGATACTTAAGCAAAGGAAGGAGAGGGGACTGATAACTGGTGATTCCTTTATTCCCCGGGGTGGCTCAGTGGATCCTTCATGATATGCATGAATTCTCATCAGCATGGCCATTTGTCGTCCCCAGGACCCCAAAAACACAATTTAAAAAGGAGATTCAGAGAGAGGAACTGTCCCAGAGACAGCACTGGCTAGAATATTGTCTTTAAAAAGACAACTCTCCATCATGTTACTATTGTTTGCATCAGCCTAAGTAGGTGATGAACATTCTTTTCATTCTGTGCACAGACGGACCGACTGTAGTGACTGCCATGTGAGGCTGTGTCAGGGTTCAGTGACACAGAGTGCTCTGACCAACTACGGATGCTTGGCCAGGCCACAGACAGGAGGAGATGTGGCGTCCTGCTTCGAGTGTTCCCTCAAGGTCATTAGTAGCAAACCTCCCTCCAAAAGGTCGATGTGATTGTTGCAAAGGAAGCAACACAGGGAAGCTGAGGAGAAATATTTCCTGGTCTAGGGAGGAAATGGGATAGAGAGAGGAATTCCATTTTAAGATTGCTGTAGACAAAGAAAAGAAGCCAGAAGAAGAAACGTGTACAACGAAGGGAGATTGAGAATTGACTTCGAAGGTTAGCTGGAGTTTCATGACTACAAATAATTTGGGATAAAATGCAGAAAAAAAATTTGCTTTTCAGGATCTGGGACACTTAGAGAGATGACTGCCTGGATTCTGATATCCTTCCCCGTGGTGACTACCACTGCTGGTCCTTCTTAGCAGAGCGTCACATGGTTTTGAGACTTCAAAAAACATAGATGCCGATTCTTTTTCTCATACATCTAGAACTATCCCCAGGACATGAAAGGAAAGCCAGGGTCTTATTTTCCACCCTGGTCACTCCACTTTGCCTTGGCTGTCAGAGAGACCTTCGGAAAGTTCAGGTTGGGGCAGAAACCAAGCAACACCTCCCAACCGGGGCCAAGACAAGCCACAGGTGGGAAGTCACATTACTGCATGAGCAAGGGTGGTGTGAGCCTTTGAGCAGTGCTTCCCAGCTGCTGGGCCAAGGAAGGAGTTCAGAATGGGTGACGGGAAGAATAAAAATGCCAGGTCACTGTCATGGGACCCACAGATGGAAATTTTGATGAGTCACATGCTCTCAAAAGACAGCCAGGCAGGGGTCTAAATCCTGACTGTGCATGTGCAATTGAGAAGGTCCTGAACAATGTTTTACTTAACCTTAATGCTTCCTCATCTGTGAGAAGGGATAGTGATAGTACCTGACTCTGAGATGATGTGTGTAATGAACACACAGGAAGATATATTTGTGTGTGTATGAATAAAAATTTTGTGTATATTTTACCAGATTTCTTGAATGTAACATTTTCAGCCATAGAGATAAAAGAAACACTCTAGTGTAGATGACAGTTTATTTCTTCAATATCAGGTTTTCTTATCTAAATAGGAATTAATTGTGAATCAGGGAAAAGATTAGCTTCAGGCTAACGACCGATGGCTCAGCCTTAAGAGGAACTGCGAGGAGGAGAAAGAAAAGCTAAGACACAGGAAATGTGCTTTTCCTTCTCCAGTAACAAGAGCACTTGGCACGCGTGCTCTGTACCCCGGGGGGGGGCCTGGCTGAGGACTCCCAGTGCCCGGTCAATTCTGTATCGCTTGAGATGAAAACCTTGGGCTGGTGGAGGGCACAGTGCAGGGCAGAGTCTCACTGAGCCCTCAGAACATTCGACGTGTCCCTGCTGACACAAATGGCGATGTATTCACAAGCTCACCTGACATGTAACTTCTTGAGCTTTTCTTCAACGTTTGTGTAAGAGTCATTGAATCAGCTTCAGTTGCAAAACTGAAAGGAGAGAGGTGAGGGGCCCTGTGTTAACTGTTCCCCCTCTGAGACTCAGCTAAAAACGCCCAACTTTCAGCTAGAAGGAGCTCTTGATTGACAATTACACCAGGATGGATTACCTGAAAACTCAACCTTCAGGCAAACTGTGATTAACTTGACCAAAGACGTCTGGGGCGGGGGGTGGGGTGGGGTGGTCATCGATGGCCTGAAATTATGACCTCAGTATGCTGGCCTGAAACTAGACACCACTGGAACTGCCTTCCTGCAAGACTCCAGCACAGGGGCCTTTGTTTGGTATTCCAACAGCTTTTTTTTTCTTTTTGTCTTGGAGCAGTTCAGTAAAAAAACACCTCCAGAGACTCGGTCCACAAAGAAATGATGCTGATTTCCCAACTTAGCAGAAGCTGCTTCTCAGAAAACAAACTCCATCTTGCTTGAGTCACAGGAGAAAAGCAATGAACGCCTCAGTGATTAGCAAGTGCTGAATAAGTAGGTTTATCAGAGCAGCGGACTGAATATAAAATGTGGGGCTTGGAAAAAATCATATGCTCACAATTAGCTGGGTTTTCCTGCTGGATACTGTAAAATCACAACAGGCTGTCAGAGTTCATTTTCGCTCGCTGTTATCAGCAGTGCATAAAGGTTGAGGTGAAATGCAAAACAGACATACAGGTGCCAACGCAAGTAATTTATCAGAGGGAGGCAGGTTCCCTTTTGTTCTCTGCAAAGCCCTGGGAACTTTGGTGCCTTCTTCTAGGCTGGGGAGTCGATGATCCAGCAGCAGCCACAGAAGCAGGACTTGGAAAGCAACTAAAGAAAAAAAAAAAAAGATGAGTATTCTCATCTGAAGGTGACTTTCAAGAAACTACTTGGACTTAAAACTAAAGATTTAGAGATGTGCCAAGTATTTCCTTCTGTACTTTCTTCTCTCTCTCAGCCATTGCATTGCTCTCTAATCTGGGTCTCTTTCTTGATTCTAAGGAGTTTTGATATGATTTTTTTTGTCTCTGTGGGGTGCAAAAACCACATGCCAGTAAAGGCAAGAAGCCTTCAGAGTATATGCCCACAGGCTGAGAGGCTGGTGCTCACATCCACAGAAGAAAAGTCAGCAGATTCATCTACTCCCTTCATACTTGTGATATAGGAAAAATGGGGCACCAGAGGATGGCCGTGTCCCAGGTCCCAGGCAAGTCCCTAGGATGCACCCCATCAAGTGAAGGGCCTTGGCTTTGCTCAGGGAAGAAGTCAAGAATGAGCAATAGTTGAGTAAAAGTAGATTTATTTAGAGGAATACACACTCCATAGACAGAATGCGGGCCATCTCAAAAGGCAAGAGAAAAGGCCATGAGGTGGCAGGTTATTAATTTTTATGAGCTCGGTTATCTCACATGCTAACAAGTGGCAGGATTATCCCAGCTACTTTGGGGAAGGGACTGGAATTCCCAGGAACGGAGGGGCTGGAGGAGGGTGAAGGAGGTGAGAGGCAGAGGAGCTCTTCAGAGCAGTCACTGGGTGGCGTATGCAAAGCCAACAAGATCCTGCAACAAACGAAGACTGAGCTTCTCAAGATCATTCATGTTGTAAGATGTCATTCCATAAGGTGTGTCTCCTCCCTTGTCCTCAGTTCTGTCCCCACACTTCCATTCTATTACTTGGGCTGAAACAGAGAACAGATTTCAATGGAGGAGGAGGAAAAAAATCATTACTTGGAATAAAGATTTGCTTTCCCATGGAATTGTGAAAGTTTTTATATGAATAACTCAATGTCAAATGCATAGTCTCGCCCCTTAGGGGTGTCAAGACCTTACAAGAAATGTCCCTTAAAGTAAAAAAAAACACTGTTGAAACACAAAATCTGCCTGGTTCCCCTTCTGCCTGCATGACTAAAAGGCCATATACAGATGAAGTTCAAGTTCAAATCAAAATTTTAATATGTCTTTCCCTAGGTACATTTAATATCTTCCTATGGATTGAAAGAATAACCACATTTTCATTAGACATCTTTCTTAAGTCAGTGAAACATTCCTTCCCGCTTCTCCTGGATCTAAGGGATACCAGCCCTTTTTATTTGGATGCTTCCAGAGAAGAGGTGGGCAGCGAGAAGCACCGCGAGCAGGAAGTGTCCTTGTTTGTGGCCACGTGTAGCCATAGGGTGACTCTCTGTCTTTCTCCCATCCCCTCTTCCTTTCCCCTAATTCCTCCTGAACAGGTTGGGGGCAAGGAGAGAGATCGAAGACTGGGTTTCCCTTGTGGACACGAAAGATGGCTCTTGACTGTGTCCCTGCTTGTGCGCTGACACGTGGAGGAGTGCTTTTCCATGAGTAAAGAGAGGGACAAGGACTGGATTATAATGGGGACATGGTGACCCTTGTAGATTGTCTTTTATAGATTACAGATGATTTTTTTTTATAAATGATTTTTTGTTCTTATTTTATGATGAAAGATATGTTCCTAGATTGGCCCTGTAAAAAGCTTCAAAAATCTGTCCCATGTCCCCTAGATTAAGCCCACACTGTTGTGGTCTTGCAGCAAGAGAGCAAGAGAGTTTGACCAGGGGCTCAGCGGTGTGAGCTGATTTCCACCCTCCTCCTCCACCCCTCTCTCTGGCTGTGCTCATGTTTGGGCAAGTCTCTGGCCCTGTGAGTAGCTCAGAGGGTAAAATAACACCCCAGTAGAGAGGAAGACCCCCCCATGGCCATCCAAAGTCACCACTAGGACCGTCCTGGGGAGTAGGTGGGTGTCCCACCAGCGTGGGGAGGAGAGCTGTCAGTGGCTGGCCGGCCCCAGGATAAAGGCTGAGCCCTCCCTGTGGGTCAGGAGAGACCAAATAAGGGTAACTTTAAGCTTTATTTTATTCTGAAATACAATTTAAAAAATCATGTTTCCGTGATGCTTCCAGAACACGCGGGTCCCCGTCTTCCGGAAGTTTACCCTTGAGTTGGGGAAACAAAGATACACACGGACTCAGTGGATGGCAACTCCTCCTTCCCATCGCTCAGCCCGCAGGGCCTTGGACTCCCTCGGCTCTGCCTTCTCCCTCCCTCCCCCCCTCCCTCTCACGCCCGCTTCCCCTCCATCAGCCAGCCCTGTGCTCAGGCTGACCACTTCCCGCCACCTTCTCTGCGGCCACCCTGGTCTCAGCACCCACACCAGAGGCACCGCGACGGCTTCTTTCCTGCCCTCCCCGCTCCGACCCTTGCCCGCTTCCGTCTGGTCTCAGCCCCGCAGCCAGGGTGATGCCTGGAAGTCAGGTCGTGCCAGTCTTCCTTTTAAGATCCTGCGATGGCTCCCGTTTCAGAGTAAAAATCCAGCTCTCCTCAGTGGCCTTGCAGCCCCCCACAAAATCTGTTACCCACCTTGCTCTCTCGGACCCCATCCCGGACACCAGCGCCCCCCCTCCCAACCCCCAGCGGCACAGCTGTCCCTTGACCGGACCCCTCCCCCGTTCCCCTCCCTCCTCCTGCACTGCTTATTGTCTGCCTGGGTCACTCCCTTCTCTGGACTAAACCCGCTTTCCTTTTGCGAGTCTTTACCTAAAAGTCACCTTCTCAGTGAGACTGAACCAGGTCCCCACTGCCCCCTCCCCGCTTCTAAAGTTGCACGCTGCCTCCTCCTCATTTCCCCTGTCCCACTCTGGTTTCCCCATAGGACCTAACACACTATACATTTTATGTATTTATCATGTTTATTCTTCACTTACTAGAATTTAAACTCCACATGGACATTTTTGCTTCTTTTATTCCCTGGTGTAATCCAGAGGGGTTAGAATAAATGAATGAATGACTAAAATAATCATTAACAAAGGCCCTTAAATGTTGAAGCTTAGATTAGTTTAAAAAAATTAACAAGATGGCCAGCTCAGATTTTCTTAAAGAAGTACATATATCACCAAGGTGCAAGAGGGACTGAATTTGGGGAGCATTTTTTTTTCCTTTCAGGTTGAATTCAGACAGTTCAAGGACAAATGTGTTCAATTTCAACACAGAGTTCTTCAAAAATTAAGACAACAGCCAACTTTCTGACCCCCTCCTGAACTTTGGCATTTGTTTATCCAAGCAATCAATTGGCCCTGAAGTCTTCTGAATTCCATTTCAGTAATTCATGATATTTTTAATTACTGTGGTGATTATTTAAGGAGCAAATAAAATGCAAAAAAAAAGAAAAAAAAAAGAAGAAAATTAAATAGGTAGTAAGGACTACTTAACAATGGATTAACATGCTGTCAAATCTAATGTCTGTCAAGTCATGCATTTTTCCAGCTGTTTTAAGTCTCAGAGCAGAGCTGAATCTGTCCTGAAAACTATTCCTACAAAAAAGATTATTAGCACCAATTGGGAATACTCATGTTGGCTCCAAACTGGCTAATCTCAGAGCTGCTGCTCCAGGAAAGGCTTTTTTTCCCCCATAATTACAGGAGATTGCAGACATGAAAAAATGAAAGGCAGGAGAAATGGAGAAGGAGATATTCTGGAAATGCAATCTTGGTTAGAGAGAGAGGAACATCTGACGGAGAAAACAAAGCTATCTTCTCTCGTCTACAAACACAGTTCAGCCCTGCTGTTTCATTCTGTGCCAATCTGAAAATGAGATAGTAATTTCTCACATCTTTAACTTGAATAAAATTAGCGTTTGTGATTTCTGGCAACTTGATTTGTTTAGGGTTTTTGTACATGAGTGCATGTTTATTTAAAAGTATTTTACTGTATTCAGGTTTTTGATGCATGTGTTAACAAAGTATATTTTTTTGGTTTAAGAAAATACATGCTTGCTGTAGAGAATTTGTGCTTAAAGGATGCAAAGGAAAAAAATGAAATCACTTATAGTCTCACCATACAGTTAACATTTTGATGTTAGTTCTTTTCAGCCTTTTTTCTGTGGTAGGATCCTGACTCCAGCTCTTCCATCAAATTATTAATTATTAGTCTTTCTTCTCTTCCCAGGGGCCTCCAAATTTTCTTGAGATGACCAAGAGGTCAGCCCTCTTTAATCACCCATTTATGGAGAGGAAAGCAGGAATTTTAACCATCAACTAAAGGGCTCCCTTTGGGGGACTGCTGCCTTTGTTGCAGCCAAATTCTAGACATCTGGAGCCAGGCCAGTGCAACGCAGGAGACACTGCAGGGAGGGAGGCAGCAGCCTCCATCAGGTAAGAGAGTCTGGTGGCCTAGCATCTCCACCATCACAGGAAATGCAAGTCTCACTACCCACAGTCACTGCCATTCTGGTGGAAGTTTCTCTGGAGGAGAGCTCAGAAGTAAAGGAACCCTCCTTCTGGTGTCGCCGCTCAGGGCATACAGCTGCAGCCTGGCCTCTCCTAAAGTCATGTCACCCTTTCTATTGACTGTCCCCTATCCTTGAGACACACTGGGTTTCTTTCCAGGCACATCCATGTGCGGAGGTGCTTAGATCAGGAAGGGGTTAACATCAGCCACACACTGTGCCTCAAACCAGCCTCTCCCTTCCAATGGGAAGGATTGAGCCCTGCTATCAGGCTTAGTCCCAACCATCAGATCTAAACAGCTTTGTTCGCTCCAAGCAGAATATCAACGGAGCTCTGCGGTGGGCATACTGGAGACGTTGCCCCTCCACATCCCCCCAAATCTGACCATGCAGTGAGTGATTCTAACTCTGGAAATAAAGAAGGATGCCTTTCCCATTTGCCTTGGCATCATCACTGACTCCTAGTTTTTAGTGAACCAGAGGCAACCCATCTCTTCTGTTCTCCATCTTTACTTACCTGAAATGCTTCACAGCAGGGCGCTGAGAGCAAATTACTGTAAATTGGTTTTCACTAATTAGAAAATGGTATTGAAGATCATATTATAATTGATAATAATTTTTTTAAAGTACCGAAAAGCAGGGAATGAGGGAACATCATTCTCAGCAACACTGGTTCATTATGGTACTTACGGTTCCAACGGCACTTAGCTCTGGCTTATTCATGATGGTGTCAATAGTATTCGCACTGCATGGTCATGCACTCCGAGCAGAAAAATGTTTTGAACCTAAGCAAATTATGCTTACAAAATCCACTGAACTTGAATGTTTTGAAACATATAAAAATTTTTGTAAAAGGATGCCATTAATATAAACATATATATACACATATATATTTAATTGATGTAAAAATATATGAGTACATTTTTGCACATGGATATGAATATACACGCTCCAATATTTTCTTTCAGCATTTTAGCAGACATATGTATGTTCATTTTGAAAACTACTTGGCAAGGAATATACTTTCTACCTTTAAATATGCTACAATTAAATATAGGCATTGTTGACACAAAGAGAAGAGAGTAATTCTACACAGAACATCTAAGCCATGCAGGTAAACAGCAACCAATACTCATGAATAAATTAACAAATAAAATATGTACACAACTTATGTACAATGGCTGATTTCATGCCTGGAGGTGCTACAGAAGAAAGAGAGAAAAAAGAAAGGTGTTTTTTGTCCAGAGAAATCATGGTGCTTGAAAAAACACGTGAAGGAAGGAATGGAGATGCTGGACAAAGCATTGCTGGGACTAAATTCCTGGCATGAAATCGGGTAGGGTGAAGACCCGGTCTTGTGAGCGCAAAACCACATGAAAGTGTAATGCAAACACCAGATGGCCTGAGAAGGGAAGAGTGATTTCGTAGGTCCTAGGAAGAGAAAAGACATTTGCAGGACAAATCATCATCTTTCTAGATTACTGAGAAAAAAAAAATCAAGTTTCAACCTATATTTACTCTTTATAGGATTCCTTCTGGTAATACTGCTTCAGACCAATTCTTCTAGAAGGAATAAATGCAAATGTGCTGTCTAATAAAGGTAAAAGTATTTCCATCTGTGACTTCCTTCCTTCGAGGGGAATAATTATACTGGGAGTTAAAGAGCAGAGTCATGGTCTGTGATGCACGATAACTTTGCAGAAAACTTGAATTTTTACCACCTTGATAGACACTATCAGGAGGGGCCTTTTCGGATAGTTGGGAGCAAGGTTGGGAATTCCAAGTCAATGTTTTCTACTCTGGATTTATAAACCTTTCTTCTCAATGCTACTTGCTTCACATCTTTGATCACCACTGAAGATGCCCATCCCATTATCATAAGATGCTTTTTAAAATTATTCCTAGAGGCATCGCTTCTTCTCCCTGGTTCTGTTTGCTCCCTTTTCCTCCCACTTGGAGTCCAACCAACGTGGTGACCTGCATTGGGTTTTCTTGGTCCTCCGGAGAAAGATGGAGGAGGTGTACAGCTCCACTGACACACATGTGCTCCATCAAACTTCTGGAACTTTCTCTAAAATGTTTGCACTCTAGGCTCCTGGAAGCACATTGACTTTCCCTCTTCGAATGTCTAGGTTTTCTTCTGCTTGGTGGCTGCTGTCTCCTCCTCATTTCCTGTCTTAGGTCAAGATAAATGAATTTTCCACCAGGGAAGCCATTTGGATCCCTGTTGTCCTCTGCGGTTCTGTAGCCACGTGAGTTGCAAGAGTCCTCCCCTTCCCCTGCTAATAGCAGCCTCATTGTCCCTCTTCTCTACTCACTTCGCAGATGGAGAATCAAATGGTAGGAACTTTTGACCAAGCAGACAAGAGGATGGATGAGATGGGAATTAATTACCCACTTATTTATGTTACTGTATAGAACATGCCTTCTGATATTAAGCCACTGTGCTCCATCACCCATGCAAAGGAAGCACCCTTCAGAGACACCTCAGGAAGGCTCTCAGCCCTTGGTCCTGGCTTAGGTATAGGAATATTAGAGAGTGATCTGAGTAATTAGTTTCCAATATGGTATGATCTGGGGGATGGAGAGGTCTTCTTCACCTATTACAGTCCTCTCTTGGAATGATGTCAGTAAAGATTTATCCTTTTGGGTTAACATTATCATGATGATATATTTCAAATCTAAAACTAGGTATGAACCACAGAGACAGAATAGATTGTGTTCAAACAAATGAAATGCTCAAAGAAATGAATGTCCGCATTCTGCAAGTATGAACAAGTCACTTGACGTGATCTCCCTCAAAATGCTATCAGGCATTCTTACCTTGAGGTGAATTAGTCTTGTTATAAAATTACTTTCCTGCTTTCCACTACTTGCAGTAAAGGAGAGAAAAAAAATTTTTTTAATGGACACATGATTGAGGTGGGAAGCCCCCCAAAAAGACCGGCGGGACCCCTAGGCAGGGCTGTTGCTCTCCTCCCATCACCGTCCAGTTCCCTGGCCCAGAGGCTCTATCTCACTTTTTACCTCTAAAGTGGCTAACTTACACCTAGAATTCTATTGGTTCCCTGAGCTCACTTCTGATTGGTTATGTCCTTCACTCCTGATTGGTTATTACTCTCACTCCTGATTGGTCCACTTCCCTAACTTATGATTGGTCCATTTGTAGTACGTCATTTGCATGGAGCTCACTCCTGATTGGTCTATTTCTACAAAGCTTGTTCCTGGTTGGTCAACTTCTGTTGTACTTTATTTGCATATGATGTTGCAAAGTGTAAAACTGGCAGCCTATAAAAGGCCTGTGTAAACCTACAGACTGGGTCCACAGCTTGAAGTGTTAACTTCTCTGGGCCAGCTGGGGTAATAAACGTGAGTTCTCCAAGTTTGCCAGTGCTGCGTGGTCTCTCGCAGGGATCCAGGTTGCTATGACAACTGAGCTGTAACACCGAGCTGTAACACATTTTTCTGCAAGGTGGTAATCATGGTGTCTTGTCCTTGGCAAGACAAAGTCTCTGGTAAAGAATATGGACATCTGTGTGGATAATGAATCAGGAGGTAGAGGGAAAGGGTTTGCAAACATGGGCAAACTGTGCCTTCACTCCTGTAAACCATATTCTCCAGGAAGCAGAAAAGCCAATCACCATGTGAATTCTGAGATCCCAAAGTAAGTGCTCAGGGTACAGCCTCTCCATCCAGTCTTGGCCAAAGGCATCAACCCCTGCAGAGTCTCTGTGCTTCCTGGTTTGAAGTGACTGTCTGTTGTGGACAAAAAGCTGGAAACAAATAACATAAAAACGAATAAGAGAGACCACTGACTGAGGGAGCTCAACACTAGCCAGCACCACCCCCAAACCAATGGTAGGTTAATAGACTTCTTAAAATCACTTTTGGAGGGGGCTGGTATTTAATAAAGTTGAAAACCCAATGCAGTTTTACAAGGCATTTTTTTCCCTTCAGTTGTGTCATTTACTGTTTTGCTTAAGGGGATAAGTCTTTTAAACTCTTGCCAAAAAGAAAAGTAGGGGGAGGACTAAGAAGGAATGCTATGTTTTGGACACTTCTCCGGATAACCCAAAAGGAAAGAATTGGCAAACTGATACTGAAGTAATGGCGGGCTGGTCCCATGTTGGACTTTATCTTGAAAAGACTGTTTATTTATTGGATTATATAGGGCTCTGAAAAACTCAAAGAACTCTTACTTTGACAAAACATTTTCCATCATCTGGTTAGAATTCTTGGGCCAGTTAGCTCAGATCTGCTATTTCCTCCCCATGTGTTTTACAAACCATGGGAGGAGGGGGTCGTCATTTTGCAGGAGTCAGAAATGAGATGCGATTTTGGGGCCTGGGCACAAGGATGGATGATCCCGGCCCCCAAGCCAGCCAGCATAGAAGACCGCTTGTCTGCATTTGGGGACCGCTGATCGAATTTGGCCTGGTGTGTCCTATAAGGGCCTTATCGGCCAGCTCTCCTCGTCTGTTTATTTAGAAAGAAACCATTGTGTGATGTGGTTACTCTAACGAGGACTGCGGAGCAAATTTTGCTTTTGGCATGATGAATCTGCAGTGTGCGTGTGTGTGGGTCCCAGAGGCCCTCCTGCCCGTTGCGTAGGGAAAAGTCTTAGAGTGGGGCCTGCGGACCTGAAATTCAAGCAGACAGATTTGCAGTCTGCCAGAGGATTTGCTATCCTCGGTCTTAACCAGCAATATTTTGGGGTGAAGGGGACAGTTTATACTCAGAAATCCAGTGTGTTGGAATGCTGGAATAACAGCAATTTTTTGTAATTTGCCTGAGTTTGCATTTGTGCTTTCTTTGGCCTAATCTGCTTAATTGAGACCTGAACTCTGGCTGGCTGCCAGCATTCACAGAGCATGTGGGCACCAGATTGATTTACCTCTATTTCTGTCGGCTGAAAAATGACATTCCTCCCACTCGGTTAGCCTCTCACCCTGGGGAAAGTCATATATTGAACCCACTTGCCTGAAAATAAATTAAAGCTTTAAGTAAATAAAGATAGAAAGTGAATGTACCCATTTTCACACTTACCCCTCGTTCTCTAAAAATTGAGATGTGTTAACAAGGACTCCATCTCAGAGGGAAACCAGTAGTGAGCAAAAAAATGGATTCTGATTGACCAGATCGTTCATTTTGAAAGACACACTCGGGCACGTGCGGACCTGTCTGCTGAGAGCTCCAGACAAAGGTCCCCCACCTCAGTTACATCTAGAAAGGGGGAGAGACTTGTGCACAGCAGAGCCTCACAGGAGACAGCATGAAAGAGGGTCTGTTTTAGAGATGCAAGCAACATGCCCACAAAGGGAATCGGTTTTGTTCTGGGAAGTGGGGAAGGAAGGTTCATGGAGGGGCCGCATCTGAACGGAAACTCTTCCCCATCAAGAGCAGCCACGTACGTGGGACTGCACAAAACGGAACACACTCTCCTTCTCAGTGTATCAGAGCACACATAGGTGTGTGCATGTATGCACACCTGCGTTTATATGTGTGCACGCGTGTGTGTGTGTAGACACACATACAGAGAGAAACTGCGGGGTGTTTTTAACATATATTTATTTATTTATTTTTAACTCAAGTATAGTCAGTTTACAATGTGTTAATTTCTGGTGTACAGCATAGTGATTCATTTATACACAAATATATATTCCTTTTCATACTCTCTTTCATTGTAGGCCATTACAAGGTATTGAATATAGTTCCCTGTGCTATACAGTGGGACCTTGCTGTTTATCTATTTTATATATAGTTGTTAGTATCTGCAAATCCCAAACTCCCAATTTATCCCTCCACCTGACCCCCCTTTCTCCCCTGATAACCACAAGTTGTTTTCCCCATGTCTGTTAACACCATCTTTAAAATTGTATCTCTTAAATTGTGGGAAGGTTGTGATAAATTTAGGAGAAGAAAAACAGTTGAGAATTTATGAGAATATATATATATATATATATAACTATTTTCTATACTCTAAATTAACTGTACATACATACATATATAAACTTTATTACACACATATGTATAGGTATATATATGCCATTATTGGTTAGGTTTCTATCTTTAATTAATTGTTCTAGTCAAGAATGATTGACCTACAACACTATGTTAGTTTCAGGTGTAAAAGACAGTGATTCAGTATTTCCTGACATCATAAAACGCTCCGCATGGTCAGTCTAGTTACCATCTGTCAGCACACAAAGTTATTACAATATTATTGACTGTACACTTCCACTCTGTAACCCATTTATTTTGTAACTGGACATTTGTACCTGTTAATCTCCCTCACCTGTTTCACTGAACCCCTTAACCACCTCCCCTCTCGCAAACACCTGTTTGTTCTCGATAACTAGCAGTCCATTTCATTTTGTTTGTTCATTTGTTTTGTTTTTTTAGATTCCACGTATAAAGGAAGTCATATGGTATTTGTCTTTCTCTAGCTGACTTATTTCACTTGGCATAACCCCCTCTGGGTCCTTCCATGTTGTTGCAATTGGCAAGATTTCATTCTTTTTATGGCTGAGTAGTATTCCGTGTGTCGTATATACCATAACTTCTGTATCTATCCATCTATCAATGGACACTTTGGATGCTGCCATCTCTTGGCTGCTGTAATTAATGCTGCAATGAACATAGAAGCATTATGTTAGCAGAAAGCATGTTGCCTTTTGAAAATACAAATAGTAGTAACTCGATATTTGGGTTAGGAACCAGTGTTAGCACCACAGGGCTTAGGAATGCTATCTTATAGAAATCCATGACAAAGAATCCAGACCTTCTGAGGGAAAAAAAGCATAGATGCTCATGCCAGTGAGAATAGGGTTCCTTTTCTTGAGAAGCGTTCCAAAAGAAGTTCAAATATTCAGTTAATTAATGTTCCATTCAGTACTAGTTTCAAGGTATTCCCATTCACACAATGAAGACTTTCTTGATCCCTCTGGCCTCTGATGATCCAACTCTCTACCTTTTAAATTCCTGGAGCAATGGCTTGTGTGCTTCCCCTGGCATCGAACACAGTAGAGTATGGTGTGCATGGTGTTTTCTGTGTAAATGCACCAGCTCCCAATCTCGAGTCTAAGCGGGATGCATCCCAACTCTATTTCCCACTGACTGACCATGACCCAGTCAACGCGAACACCTCGCCATCACACAATTCCTTGCCGTGTGTGGGATTTTTGCAGCTTCGAGCACTCGATAGGTAGGGTTTTCATGTCTCTTCACTTCCTCAGGAGTGAGGATGCTTGATCAGCATTATCATGCTGTACTTTATTGGCTGCAAAAAATTCCCTCAGCCACGTAGATGAGCTTACTTCTGTTACTTGAGCTGAGTTACTGTCTGCCGAGTGAACATTTTGCCCAGGGTTTGATGTGGGTGGAAGTCCCTCCAGTTTATGACTTATATCTGTGCACAGCTACTGGGCCAGTCAGAAGGGGGGATCATGAAAATGAGTGGAAATCAGTGTAACATCGAAAACAAATATATAAATAACATATTTGTGAATGAACTAATGTGCCATAAGGAGGCTTGAGAGAGACAAATGTAGTTTATTTGAAAATCCTCATAAAATTGACAAACCTCCAACTCGTAAGATTGAACAAAAAGTTTATTTAAAAAAAACTCAGGAGATTGAACTTCCGCTCTTGGTCAGGATGGAGAATGAGGCACAGGGTCTCATTCCACCTGAAACAACAAGCACAACAGAGAAAACATATGAAATAATGGTTTTTAACACGCCGGACGTCAGCAACAAAAGACGGTGATCCCTGAGAGACAAGGGAGAAATAAGATAAGGCCTAGGGTTGCTCCAGATTTCCTGCCTGCAAGAGATTCCAGGCCACAGCATCAGGATGGAGAACACAGGACGGCCCCCAAGTCCAAGAGCCAGAGCTAAATGTCTGGACAGGCTAAGGGGGCTGGAGTTTACTGGGAAGCATACAGAGAGAACAGCTGCAGAGACAGAGGACTCCAGAGATCCATAGACTTTTTCCTCTATGCATTTGGTGGAGTTGAGAGCCAGGCATGTGTGTGAGGAGAATACTCAAGGCTGGGGAAAGCTCTCCCCCAAGGACTCAGGTACAACCGTGCCTGGCATGCAGACAAGACTGGCAGGAGTGCCTGTCCCCACCACCAGACAGGGTAACAACATAATTATCTAGCATTGGGTAGAATCTTCAGAAGTGGCGATAATTAGCACTGGAATACACACTGCTCTGCTCTTTCCTAACAGATATTAAAATCAAACCGTCTCCAAGTAACTCAGTAGCATCCAGAGAAAAGATAAAGAACATTTAAAGGAATGCAAAAGTATCTAGCATGTGTGGCATCCAAACAAAAATTATCAGGCCTGCAGAAAAGCAGGAAAGTGTTAACCATAAGCAGGAGAAAAATCAATCAAAAGATTATGCATTGCAAAAGGAAAGATTGGTTAACTTGAACACATAGCAAGAGACACAATCGAAAGTAAAAGACAGAGGGCAACAATTTCTCAAAACAAAAACAAGAAACAGAGCTTCACTGAGGTGTGAGACCATATCAAACGTCCTCATATGAACAAAACTGAAGTCTCCAAAGGGAGGGGTAAACAATTCTTTACAAAATAATAGCTAAAAATTTTCTAAAATAGATGAAAAACTATAAACTCACAGATCCAAGAATCTCAATGAACCCCAAGCAAAAGAAACAAAGAAAACCACACCAGGTATATTATAATAAAATTGCTCAAAATCTGTAAAAAATAAATTCTCAAAAAGATTTTTTATTAGAAATCATGCAAATGAGAAGACAATGAAGAAACAACAAGTTTATTTAAAATGATTATAAATTAATAAAAAAAGTTATTAAAGAAAAAAAGAAAAGTTTATACTGTAGAGCACAGGGAAACATAGTCAGTATCTTGTAGTAGCTTCTGGTGAAAAAGAATATGAAAATGAATATATGTATATTCATGTATGACTGAGGAATTGTGCTGTACAGCAGAAATTGAGACGTAAAGTAGACTGACTACACCTCAATAAAAATCATTTTAAAAAATGAGTGTTGAACTTCAGAACATTCATTTTTTTAAACAAAAATAATTTCAAAATCATGTAAGGTTTACAACATATGTAAAAGTAAAATATATGACAACAAGAGCCTAATTACTGGGGGGGAAATGGAAGTATACAATGACGGGGTTGTTATATGTAAAGTAAATACATAAACATCACTAAAAGGTAGACTGTGATGACTTGAAAATGCATAATATAACCCCTAAAGCAACCACTAAAATATCAAAATGAAGAATTATGAACTAAGTCAACAAAAAGTATAAAATGGAACATAGGAATGCAAAAGAAAGCAAAAAATGAGGAAAAAGGGAACAAAAAATAGGACAAATATCGATCAAACAGCAAGATGGTAGATTTAAATTTAACCCATATTAACAACCACATTAAATGTAAATGCTCCAAATACAGTAATGAAAAAGCAAAGGTTGTCAAGTTAGATAAAAAAGCAAGACCCAAGCATATGCTAATACAAAATACAGTTATATGCAATACAATATGTATATCTTGCATATGTAAATATAAAGATATAAAAGGAAAATAGGTGGAAAAAAGACATATCATGCGAACACTAACCAAAACTACAAGGAGAAATGGACAAATTCACCATTATACTTGGAGATGTCAGTGTCTCTCTTTCACTAATTGATTACAGCTAGCAGACAGAAAACCAGTAATGATATGAGAAGAACATCAATGTTAACTAACTTGCCTTCATTGACATTTATAGAACAATACACTTAATGACAGCAGAAAACACATTCTTTTTAAGTGTTCAGAGCACAATGACCAAATAGGACATGGGCCATAAAATAGGTCTCATCGTATACAAAAGGATGCAAGCCACTCAGAATATTATCTCTGACCACAATGGAATTAAATTAAAAATAAAGAACAAAAAATATCTGGGCCGGGGGGGGGGAGGAGGATAGAAAGAGGAATGTAACTTCACATTCTGATGAAATGTAAAAGGTAATAGGGCATGATCAACAAAAGAAAAAAAATTAACATATTGAAAATGTCTACTCTGCAAACAAACAAACGACAAACAAAAACAAACAAACAAACAAAACATTGTCAAGAGAATAAAAGCCAAGCCTCAGACTGGGAATAAGTATTTGCAAAACACATATCTGATAAAGGGCTATCCAAAACATATAAAGAACTTTTAAAATCCAACAATAAGAAAACAAACAACTCGATTATAAAATGCGCCAAAGACCTTAAGGGACACCTCACCAAAGAAGATACACAGACAGCAAACGAGCTTATGAAAAGATGTTCCACATCACATGTCATCAAAGAAATGCAGATTAAAACATCATAAGATACCACTACACACCTGTTAGAATAACCAAATTCCAGAACACTGACAACACCAAATGTTGGCAAGTGCGTAGAACACAGTAACACTCATTCACTGCTGGTGGGAATGCAAAATAATGCAGCTAGTTTGGAAGACAGGTGGCTTTTTACAAAATGAATCATACTCTTACTCTATGATCCAAGAATCACCTCCTTGGTATTTACCCAAAGGAGCTAAAAAGTTATTTCTAGACAAAAAGCCTACATATAGGTGTTTATAGCAGCTTTATTAATAATTGCCAAAACCTAGAAGCAACTAAGATGTTCTTCGGTAGGTGAATGAATAAATAAACAGGTACATCTAGACCATGGCGCATTAATTCAGAGCAAAAAAGAAATGAGCTATCAAGCCATAAAAAGACATGGAGGAAACTTAAATGCATATTGCTAAATGAAAGAAGCTAATTTGAAAAGGCTGCACACTCTGTGATCCCATCCATATGACAGTCTGGAAGAAGTAAAACTATAAAGACAGTAAAATAATGCCATTTGCAGCAACATGAATGGAACTAGAGATCGTCATTCTAAGTGAAGTAAGCCAGAAAGAGAAAGAAAAATACCATATGATGTCAGTCATATGTGGGATCTAAAGAAAAAAAGAAGAGAGAAAGGACAATGTGAACTCATCTACAAAACAGAAACAGACTCGCAGACATAGTAAACAATCTTACGGCTACTGGGGAAAGGGATGGGGAGGGAGAAATTTGGGTGTTTGCAATTTGCAAATGTTAACCACTACATATAAAAATAGATTTTATAAGTTTCTTCTGTATAGCACCGGGGACTATATTCAATATCTTGTTATAACCTTTCATGAGAAAGAATATGAAAACGAATATATGTATGTATATGCATGACTGGGACACTGGGCTGTACACCAGAAATGGACACATTGTAACTGACTGTACTTCAATTAAAAAAAATGTATTTTCAGGACTATATTAGAGCTCCTTTTCACAGTAGCATTGGTTATATGATGATATGTATGAGATATTAACAGCCATGTGAAATTTACAATAATAATTTTTAGGAGTGAAAAGAAAAAACTAGTCCTACAGAATTCATAATCCAAATAGCATAATGTTGAACTGAGAATAACTGCTTTGTAAAATTCCCAGTTAGGATCAAAATCTAACATTTAAAAAATATCTCAAAGCTATGAATCAGTTTAAAGGCTATCTTTTTCCCCAAAATCTCAAATAGAAACATTCCAAAAAATTTAAAAAATAGAGTAAAATGATTAGTGGTACCAGGAGCAGGTGGTGGGAATGAATGAATAGGTGGAGCACAGAAGATTTTTAGGGCAGTGTAAATACTCTGTATGATACTGTAATGGTGGATATATGTCATTAGACATTTGTCCAACTCACAGAATATACAACACCTTGAGTGAACCCTAATGTAAATGATGGACTTTGGGTGATGGTGATGTGTCAGTGTGGGTTTATCAGTTGTAACAAGTGTACCCTTCTGGTGCAGGAAGATGATAACGGAGGAGGCCATGCACGTGTGGAGGCAGGGGATATTGGGAAGACGGTACCTTCCTTTTAATTTTGCTTCTCCAAAAGAAAAAAAAAAGTGTCTTAAAAAAAAGTAATGTGGAGTTATTAGAACTACTTTAAACCAGTAGATTTGCAAATTTAAATGAAAAGATAGTACTAGGAAAACAAACTAGACTTAACAGAAATAGACTAACTGAAGATTTGAATCAATATTTAAAAATCTTCCTTCAAAGGTCTCTAGGGTTAAATGGTTTCATGGTAAAATTAGTTAAGTATTCAAAGAACAAATATTCTAATAATACATAAATTATTCCAGCCTATAGAAAGAGGATGATTTCCCCAACTCACTTTATGAACATTGCAAAATCTTGACACCAAGTAGGCAAAGGGCAATACAAGAAAGTAAAGTTATGGGCCAATCATATTAAATCCATTAATATGTATAAACAATACCATGACCAAGTCAACCCAGAAATACAAGATTGGTTTAACACTCAAATACTAATCAAATTAAAGAAAAAACTTCAGTAACAGAAAGCAGATCAGTGGTTTCCGAGAGCTGGGTGAGGATGGTTATTGACTAAAAAGGGCCACGAGGGAGCTGTTTGTGGGGAGGGAAACGTTATAACATCTATTTGTTGCATTGTTTGCATACATTTGCCAAAGCACTTTGAACCGTACACTTTAAAATGGTGAGTTGTATTGTATACAAATTATACCTCCATAAACCTGATTTTAAAATATCAATCAAAATGATAAAGCTTTTTAACAAATTAAAAGAAAAAATCATATAATTATCTCAAAGGAGATATAATAGGGTCAAACTGATAAAAGTGTGACATTCATTTATTTTTAATAATCTCTTAATAAACTAGAAATAAAATAAAATAAACAAATTACAAAACAATTAGAAAAAACACATCCAATTATGAAAAATTGAAAAAGGTAAAAAAAAAACCTAAAGCCAGATTATTGCAGTTATTGAAGATCTTAAAAGAATGCATCAAGGCAAAGAAAAGAAATAAAATCAGTAAAGATTGTCAAGAAAGAAATAAAATTGTTATTTGCATATAATAATACTGCATAGACAATCCCAAAGACTCTGTAAACATAGCTCTTAGAAATAGTAAGACAACTATGGAGACAATCATGAAACTTTATTGAAAGAAGCCACAAAGGAATGAAAAGATGTATCGTATTTATAGATTGGAAGCTGGTCTATGAATCAATAAAATTTTAGTCTCCTTTTTTGATACATGACAAATTCATTGCAAAATACATGAAAAGCACAAATGGACAAGACTCTCCAAAGCACCCCTGAATGAAAAGGAAAACTGTAAGTGAGGTGAATGTTTGCATAAACAGACACAAAGAATTACTATGAAATTATCAAATAAGACAGTGGAGTATCACTGGAGGGAAAAACACGTATATGTAAAATTTTGATTTTTGACAGAGTAAACATTACAGTTCATTGAGGAAAAGAATGGACTTTTAAGCAAATAATGTTAATACAGTTGGTTCAATCTATGTGGAAAAAAATTAAATTAGACTCTACCTCAAAACATACCCAAAACTCAGCCACATACAACACGGATGAATCTCACAAGCACATGATTAAGAGATGGGAACACGTTGCCAAGGAATTTATCGCCAGGGCTTTATTTATGTTAGATTCAAAAAAAGGCAAAACTAAGCAATTAGCTTTCTTAATAAAAAGATCAATACAGAATTTAGGAGTGGTTGCTTCCTGGAGGTGGAAGAAGGAATTTTATTAGGAAGTGGTATCCAAGGCAGGAGTCAGGGAATGTTTTCTAAAAAGGGCCAGAAAGTAAATTTTTTTGGCTTTTTGGGCCATACGGTCTCTGCCACTGCTGCTCAAATCTGCAGTTGTAGAAAGAAATCAGCATAGACAATATGTAAACAAATGGCCATGGCTGTGTTCCAATAAAACTTTATTTACAAAAACAAACGGCAGGCTGGGCTTGACTTGTGCCTGTGATCCAATGTATTAACAATGGATTTATGGTTGTTCAATGATTTTATTTAAGAATAAATACACACAGAGGCATTTACATATATATTGACTATGCATGCTGTATTTCATAGTAAAAATTCTTTTAAAAATAAGCTAGATACGTTTTTTAAAAAAAATTCCCTAAGGGACCTTAGCCAAAAGTCACATGTTGACTTTCTTTTAAAAAATAGGTTGACTTATTTTGATCTGTGACTAGTATTTTTCATTTGTTTTTAAATTTTTTTTTTTTTTAATGGAGGTACTGGGGATTGAACCCAGGACCTCGTGCATGCTAAGCACGTTCTCTTGCATTGAGCTATACCCACCCTACTTTGTGCTGACTTCTCACGGAGACCATCAGGAGTGAAAGATCCCATTGCTAAAAAGTAGAGAAGATGTGAATCACACCCAAACTTAACCGAGTGCCTGGCACATAGTAAACATCAGTGCCTGGTGTTATTATTTTGTGATTTCCCAGCCATCCTAAAACTTGGTAGCCATTCTCCCAGAAACTGGCCTCACCTCGGTAGACGGGACCAGTCTTCCCTCTGTGAAGGGGCTGTCACCAGGTCACCACCAGCACCTGTAGAATACCTTTGAGTGGTATCTGAAACTGGGCTGTTTGGGCTCAGTTCTTGGCTTCACCACATGGTAGCCATGTCACCTGGGAAAAAATGACTTAAATTCTCTGGTTTCAATTTCTTCATCTGTAAAATAGGAACAAAAATGGTATTTATCTCAGGGTTGTAATGAGGATTAAATAAGTTAATATGCATAAGATGCTTACAACAGTGTTTAGCACATGGTTAACGATTTATAAATTTTAGTTACCATTATTATCAACAACTTAAGATTATTCTATTAACATCCAAAATTTTAATATTAGTTCTTGTCATTGTAGAGAACGCCCCCCCCCTTAGAAATGGAGAATTGTATGACACAGTTATTTCTCAGCTATTCTATAGTTGGATTTTTTTCAATCCAAAGACATAACCTCGAATAATTAATTCGATTTTTATTTTCATGTATTTTACTTCTCTCGCTACCCCCTTCACTTCTTATTTTTCTATTATTGTTCACTACAAGTATGATAAAAATTATCCACATCTGTTATTTATCTTTTCATCCTGGGGCAAGGCAAACGTGTATAGTTCCCTCAACATAACAGGAACCAGATGGAGCCCATGGAATCATATGCATTATCAGTTTACAAATTCAAACTTTTCCAAAGATCGTCCACAAGCAGCCCAGGATTCTTGGGTGCAAGAATTTGCACTGCAATGTTTATACTCCACAAACATTGATGTAAAGCATGCTTGCAGCTGGCGTCTCATCAGAGTGATTGGGCTTAAAAAGCGGTTCCCAGTGGTTCTCAAACTTTGCTGTCCATTAGAATTGCTCCAGGGGCTTAAGAAAACCCCTGTTCTCAGGCCCCGCCCTGTACCAATTAAATTAAAATCTGTTGGGTAGTATCAGTAGCACCAGTTTTTTTTTTTTCTTTTTTGTTTTCTAGGTGATGCCAATGTGCAAGCAATTTTGACAAATAGCAAGAGATTAAAAAAAAAAAAAAAGACTTTGCATTATTTGGTCATTATGAGGGAAATGCCAAAAGACCTAAGCACGCTTTCACTTGGCGCCACTGATTGCCGTTCTCATTAAGTGATGTACATATCTGGGTAAAGATTTCATCCTACTCAAGTTCCAGTTTGTATCCCCAAAGTGCAATACCTCAAGAATATCCTTCTCAGAAAGAGCCAGCACTAGAGGGTAGGAAGGGATAAATTTGGGAGTTTGAGATTTGCAAAAATGTTAACCACTATATATAAAAATAGCTAAAAAATAAATTTCTTCTGTATAGCACAGAGAACTATATTCAATGCCTTGTAATAACTTTTAATGAAAAATAATATGAAAATGAATATATGTATATATACGCATGACTGGGACATTAAGCTGTACACCAGAAATTGACACATTGTAACTGACTATACTTCAATTTAAAAAAAGAAAAAGAAAAAGAAATAGCAAGCACTGATTTGATTAGGCCGTGAGGATTTAATCTTGCCTTATTAAAAAAAGAAAAAGAGACAGAGAAAGACAGAGAGAGACTGAGAGAAGAAACTCAATCCATTTGTCCAATTTTCAAGTCAATTGCTATTCACTCAACAAGTTACATCCTGGGCTTAACACAAGCTCTGTGTCTGTTACACTTAATCACATGCAGTTGGCCTTCAAACAGAGATCAGAAGGTGACACACAAGGTATGTCCCAGGCACCAGCTGGCTCCAATTCAGTGTCCTGGAAAGAGCTGTGCTGAACAGTGGGTCACTTTTCAGAGGATGGCCCACTGGACGCCTCTCAGAAGACAATTTGCTTTGATCTTGAAGGGCATTTTCACTCTCATGAAAATCTCTGGGTCCCACAGCTCCCTACAATGGGCTCAGTGTCTGCAGAATCCTTTCCCAAGTCATCTTCTCGCTGCAGAGGAACAATGAGGCACTTGAATTTTCTATGAAGAGCTGTGTTGCCAACAAGAATTGGATCCCTCGTCTTCATTTAAAAAAAAATAGAAATAATATTTCAAACAATAACTCTCCTTTGAGATGTAAAGTTGCTTTGCTGCTTAGAACTGTCATCTGTTTGGTTCAGGTAAGAGATTTTAGTGACTACAGATTATCTGTAAAATGAGAAACTGTTCTTTGAAATGATATAATCTCTTAGACAATTTCTAGCTCTTAAATTTAAAGGTGTCTGATTTTGAGCATCTAGAGATAGCTTCAGACAAAGGTTAAAGTATCAGTTTTACTGTTTATCTTAAGCAAATTATTTATTCTTTCTGCACCTTAATTCTTGCACCTCTAAAAAGTTACTTATCATTATACTTGCCCCGTAGGTCTAGAGAGTCAGATGGCTAAAAGCATGCATTCTAGCATCAGACTGCCTAGTCTGATCCCCGGCCCCAGGAGACCCAGCTATGTCACTTTGAACAAGTTTCTCAACATCCCCATGCTTCATTTCCTTTGCTTGTCAAGTTGGAATGTTTACAAGGAGTATTTCATAAGGTGATCGTGGGGATTAAGTAAGTTAATGGGTATTAATCTTAGCACAGAATCTGACAAATAATGAACATTTAAATACAAAAATCACTGCTGTCATCATCATATCAGTATAAAATGATACTGCAGAAATAAAGCAATTATAGATGCTCCAGGCATGTATACTCCCATCCTCTTTGTCTCCCCTCATTCCCAGAAATCCTCACTCCCCCAAGCTTTCTTAACACCTGAGACCAAGCCTGTGGGAACCTCCGTCTCAGCTGAGGAACCAGGGACAAACAGGGAAAAGGAACTTTTTATGTTTCTGGCTCCAACTCCTTCCTCGTTTCCTCCTATTTTCTGAAACTCTGTATTAGCATAATAAAGTTAGAAAAAAATCTGATCTTTTTCTTTCTTTACCTACGGCACTCAATGCCTAAGAAAATCTTCCTTAGTTTTCCAAAGAGGTAAAATATAAATTTCCTCTGCAGGGATGAGCAAATGGAAACAAGTGATCAGATTTTTAAAAATTAAAGATATAGTTAACTTACAATATTATTAATCTCAGGTGTTCAACATTGTGATTCAATATTTTTATAGATTATACTCCATTAAAGTTCTTACAGAATAATGACTATACTTCCCTGGATAATATATCCTTATTGCTTATTTATTTTATACATAGTAGTTTGTCTCTTAATTCTATATACCCCATTTCTCCCCTCTTCCTTTTCCTCTTTCTACTGATAACCGTTAGTTTGTTCTGTGTAGATGTAAGTCTGTTTTGTTGTATACATTCATTTGTTTTGTTTTTTAGATTCCACATATAAGTGATCACATGAAGTATTTGTCTCTGTCTGATTTATTTCATTAAGCATAATACCCTCTAGGTCCATCCATGTTGTTGCAAATGGCAGAAGTGGCAGTATTTCATTCTTTTTTATGGCTGAGTAATATTCTATTATAATCAAGAGAAACAATGTTTTCACGTGAAATAATAAACAGTAATAAATTATAGCTCATGATGCAGAAAATATCAAATTGGGGGATCCAATTCTGCACTTGTATGGCTCACCTTACCCTAATCTTGCCCCTGATAGCATCTGTCTTTATTTAAATTTCTGATACTTTGTGCATCATGAATTTTTGCATTAATGTTGAGTTTTCAAAATGTTGAGTTGTTTTTTATTGTTCTGTTTTGCATGAGTAATAGGGAAAAGGCATATCTAGTCCATCTTCCTGGAGATTCTAAAAGTTATACATCTAACCAAACATTCATTCATAAGTGAAAGCCACTGAAAATCAACCTCAGGAGTGAAAGTCTTCAGAAAAAATTCCTACATATCCCCTTACATTAAAAATTGCTCGAAGAAATACTGCAGCATATTCAACAATGGGGAAGAGGCAGTGTTTTCTTCAAATACTGATGAACGATGAAAACAGAAAATCCACAATTAAGCCTAGATAATTATAGTTTATGTAGATATGAAGCATAATGCAAACGTTAGCAAGCCAGTCTTGAAATAGAAGACTATGAATGTAATGTAAAAAAATTTATAATCCTTAGCCAAAATCCTAAATAATATAAGTAAACTTTGAAAACAAGAAGTTCAGGAAGGAATGAAAAGTGTATTGAATGCATTATCTTCCAGAGAAGAAGGTACAAGCTCTTATTTTGGCCTTTACGTATTTTTTTTTTGAGATGAAATTTATATAAAATGAAACCACCCATTTTAAAGTAAAGGATTTGGTGGCATTCAGCACATTCACAATGTTGTGCAGCCACCACCTCTACCTAGTTCTGAAACAGCTTCATCACCCCACGAGGGAACCTCATGACCATTAATCATTTGCTCGCATTCCCCTTCCTCCCAGTCCCTGGCCACCACTAACTGCATCCTGGCTACGTATCCTAGTTAACTATTATGGATATTTCACATAAATGGAATAACACCAACCTTTTTGTGTCTGCCTTCTTTCACTTAGCACGATATTTCAAAGATTTACCCATGTTATAGCATGTATCAGGATGCCGTTCTTTTTTATGACTGAATAATATTTCATTGCATGTATCTGCCACATCTTGTTTATCCATTCATTCACTGATGAACATTTGAGCTATTGTGAATGGTGGTGCTATAAATATGTATGTATACACATTATCTGAGTACTGTTTTGAAACTCTTAGAAGAAAGCATAAGAGTATATCTTCATGGTCTCAGATTTAGCAATGAATTCTAAAATACAACACCAAAAGCACAAGCAATAAAAGAAAAAAAATAGATGAATTGGATTTAATTAAAATTAAAAACTCTTCTGTTGCAAATGATAACATCTAGTAATTGAAAAGATAATGGGAGAAAACATTTGGAAATCTGGGTACAAGAGACTTGTGTACAGACTATATAAAGAACTCTTAGGACTCAACAATAAAATAATGAACAATCCAATTTTCAAAATGAACAAAGGACTTGAACACACATTTCTCCAAAAAAGATATACGAAGGGCCAAAAAGCACATGAAAAGACGCTCAACTTTATTAGTCAAATCGAAGCCACAATTAAGTACCACTTCACATCCACTATGATGGCTAGAATTTTTTTTTTAATGGAAATAACAAGCATTGGCAAGTTGTGGAGAAACTGGAAACTTCACACGTTGTAGAAACGTAAAATGTTTAAACCACTGTGGAAAAGTTTGGCGGTTCCTCAAAAAGTTAAACATAGGATTACCGTATGGTTCGGCAATTCCACTCCTCAGTATAGACTCCTCAAAAACTGAAAACAAATATTCTTTACGATTTTAACCATGAAAATATTATAGTATATTTTTAGGTAAAAGTTAACTGTTAGTAGAATTAAACACATAGGGTAAAAAAAAAAAAGGAAATTTAGCAAAACACATAAAACAGAAAACAAGAGCAAAAAGAATGAAGTAACACAATGTAAACGGCTTAAACACTCCTGTTAAAAAAGATAACAAACAAAAACATTATCAGAGTGGCTCAACCAACATACTTCAACGTTTTGGTGACTTTTGTTTTGCTTTTGTAAAAGATGCACCTAAAACAAAATGATTGATAAATTAAAAATGAAGGGATAGACCAAAATGTTTGAGACATATTTTGTTTTTGTTCTCTTAAGCTACCAAATTACCTACAGAACATCTGATGGATAACCAGGGAACCATCTAATGAGTAGGCAGTTTGGTGAAACTTTAAAATCATGGGAAGAATGAAAAATAGCCTCTCAATGCCATGTCTACTTGATGCCCCCAACCCTGGACCAACTGAAAAACTTTCTGACAATTACTCCATGGAAAATTATGGGCAGTGCTCAAGTCAGGGCTTGTTCAATTAAAACAGAATCCGATATGACAAAAAGAATTTCATGGTCTTGGATATTTGGTTGGGAAACCTGCCTTATGAGTGTCAGCAAAAAGATCTGAATTCCTTATTTCTTACATAGTTTGGCCTCATTCATTCATTTAACCAAGAAACGCCATCTTTAGGCAGGTCATGATGCTAAACTCTGGAAATTCATCAGTGAACAGACTTTGAATTCAGACAAGTTCTAGTCTTCATGGAACTTATATTCTAGTCAAAAGAAATATACATTAAACAAGGAAAACAGAGAAGAAGTAAAATAATTTTAGGTAACAGTGAGTGCTACAAAGAAAGCAAAACAGTAATCGGATGGGCATGCCAGGCATGAGGACCACTTAGCTCTCTGGTGGTGACAAAAGTCCTCACTTAAGAGACACTATTTACACTGAAAATGTTGAAAATGCAGGGAAAGTACAAGAAAATGTTGAAAAATGCAAGAAAAGGTTAGTCATGCAGAGATCTTAGAATGACATCTGGGTCAGGGGAAACCGAAGGTGCAAAGGCCCTGGGACCAGAAGAGCTTGCTGAAGTTGGGGACAGCTGGTGATCTCTGCCAGTCGGCCTCTCTCTCTGACCAACAAAAATCCGTATAATTCCTTCTTTCCACACAAAGAACAAACTCACCTGCTCTTCAGTGGAAATATCCAAATTTCCCATCCATTCACTGCATGCAACTTAACGTCCGTGATCTCTGGGTGATGTGCAATTCTCTCCATTAGATCCTGTCTTTGTTCCTTAACCTCTGAACGAAATGACAAAGAATTTGCTCTCCTCACTCATCACACTCCCATGAAATGCAGAGATAGGATAACCATGAGACAAACTCAGAAAAGAAAAAGGATGGGAAACACACTGGTCCATATCAATGACAGAGTCTTCTGAGCAGGCATTAGAAAGGCAGATCCCCTGTCCTGACAGTGATTTGACAGTGATTCTGCCCTCGGATAGGAACTCCCTTGTCAGTTTCACTCCATGACTCCTGGAACTTGCCCCCTGTTATTTCCCTCCGTGGATACACCTGAAGTATAGAAGACGGTATGTAGACTCTCCTTGAGAACCACGTATTTTCAGTTGCTTCCTACAGGTATAAATTTCAGGGCTCAAGAATTGTTCTACTGCTTAAACAGGGCTCATGGTTTCTTTGGCGATACAATTTCCTCAAACACTTGGAAAGCTTCTAATCGATCTGCTTCCATACAAAGTTCTTTCATAGACATTATTCTTCTAGGTGCTTTGTCTCTTTGCTGCTTCTCCCCCATACTTCCTCTCTCAATTTACTTTAAGGCTTTCTGACACATGACTTAGCTGAGGTGGGCAGCAGCAAGCCTATCGCTGAGTTTCTTACTGAGCTCCCTGCCACGGGAAGGTGTTTTAGTCTCATTTTCTACTCTTTGGATCCAGAAGCAAGCGGCTTCTCCAACTTTGCAACGCCTTTAATTGCTAATTTCAAATCAGCCAATTCTTTAATCAGTTCATCTCTTTCTTGTAATCTCTTTGTATAAACAGCAAATATATCAGCAAGTAACACACCATAAAACTCTTTCTAACTAACTTCTTTTCATTTTCAACACACTCAGTAGGCATGTGGTCTGCCTTCCAAGTCAGGCAACAGTTTTACCAAATGTTCTGTTACCGCATAAGCTGGATCTCCATTTTTCCACCCTGTTTTATTGATTTCTCCTCTACCAACTCTTTGACCAAGTCAATACCATCTAAGTTTAAGTTTAAGTTTGTATCATAGCAACATCTTCTTTCAAGGTACCAGTTTCTGTACTAGTTATGGCAGGCTAAGTTGTGATGGGAAGACACTATTTGCTAACCCAGATGAAAGAGGATGGTGGTTGAGACTAGAATTAGCCATGGACATGACTGGACATGGTCAAATTCCAGATAAAACTTGGAGGCAGAATCACTGGGACAGGCTGATGTATTGGGTATGGAAGGACTGGGAAAATAGATTATCAACTTACCCAGGGTTTTGGTCTGCATAACTGGGTGAATGGTGGTCTTCTTTTCCGAAATGGAAACATCTGACATTGGACCTGAGATATGAAAGATAGAAAGGATCCAAACAAACACATACTTATGAGAAGAATATAGGGGGGAAAAAAGAAACAATAAGAGTAGAGACCTTAAGAATGAAAAAGCTTGTAAATCAATTATACTTCAATTAAAAAAAAAGAAAAGAAAAGAAAAAATGAAAAAAGCTTGACTTGTTTGTGAAACAGAATGAAGGTCATTATGGCTAAATTGAGAATGTTTTTCTCTTCTAGCCATTGAAGAAAGATCATTTTAAGTTGCCATCATGAAAATATAAGAATTAATTAATACACTTATATAAATAGCATGAGAGATTATCAGTTTTAAAACTTGCTGAAATTATTTTATAGTATAAAAATATTTACCTGTGAGATGGATGATACTAAATTATTTCCTAAGAAGTTCTAAATCATTTGGGATGTGTTTTATCATGTCCTCAATAAGGTTAATCAGTGTTAATCATTGTATGTGATTAATGATGTTAACAATGATGTTAATCACTGTGTGTGCTCTTAAAAATGACAAGAAAGTATTAAGTTCAAATTCTCACCGACTAGAAACTGAATCTTCACTAAGTAATTAAATTCTTCAAGTAATTAAAAATTGATAGTACTGAAATTTGATATTTGAACCCCAAAGTGAGCAAAATCTGAATTTACTTCTTATATCTCACAGTGTTGGCCAGAATCTAGCTGTGTTGAAATACTTAATTGTTGAAATTGTATGGTAAAACCCTACAGAACAAGTGGCACGCTGAAGATTATACCACTGGGCCTGGGGCCATAGAACAAGGCGGGGGCTTACAGAAGGGGCTTTGAGGAAGAAGGTCTTAAGAACTAGATCTGAGTGGTGGGGGATCTTGTGGGCATGAATTGCAGGGACCAAATCTGCGTGTCACATCTTCTGCTGTGTTGGTGTAGGCACTGCCTAAGTCAGTTGCTACGATATTAAATTATTTTTGGCATGAAGACCCACTGTCATATGCTAAAGAAATATGTTCAGACATCTCCCGTTCTCTTTGAATATAGTGTTTCTGTGGTCTAGGGTAGACAATCGCAATATGCTGTATTCACAGACAACCTTTTATTCATGAGGTTTCAAGTACTTGAGCAGAACAAACAACTGTAATAAGTTTCCCAGGTTCCTGAAATCCCAGTTGCATTGGAGCTTGCCGTTTTCCAAGGGCACTGGGCCAATTCAGATACCATTCTGCCTCCATCATTTTTTTGTCTTTCATATGAGAAAACGTGCTAAAGAACCATGCATCGCACATCTTCTTCTGAGAACTCTTTTTCCCCAAAGGAAGTGTCCCTAGAGGGTCACCTCCTGTTTGAAGCCTTTTCTTATCCTTCCTCCCCCTCCCCTCGGCCTCCCAGCACCGCCAGCAGAATTATCTCCGTCCTTCGTTTCAGCTCTCATGGTACCCTGTTCAGATCCGTACCACCGCTTAGTGAGGACTGTGAGCTTTGTGATTAGAAAGTCCCGGATGGGATTTCCAGCTCCTCTACTAACTAGCTGTGTGCATTTGGGTCTCAGTGTGCCCATCTCTAAAATGGACATAACAACCAGACTGATCACAAAGGAGTGTTATGAAGGTCATAAGAAACAGGGCAGATAAAGAACTTAAGACAAAGCTGGTGAGTGGGAAGGTCTCAGTCCCTGGCAGCCAGTAATAGCAGTGATCTTAGTGGTTGTACTGGTTTTATCATTATTGTGTCACTACTGATTTGGCCATTTCAATAGTTCTTTGCATATACTTGCTTACGTGTCTTTCTCTACTCGCTGTCCCTAAGGCCCATGGTGACAGGGCCCAGGCTTGTTGGCCTTAATTTCCCAGCACCAGGCACAGGACTTTCATAAATGTCGACTGGATTTGTGAATGAATTACATTCGCCCACAGTTAGCATTTTCAGTCTCTCTGTCTCTTTTTTTTATTTTTTAACTTTCTGGACAACTCATAATCCTCAAAACAATCAACAAATGGCAGTTTAGACTCAGTTCCAACCTTTTCTCCCTTGCAAGCTATTTATCCAAACAGTCAGTGTCACTGACAGATCTGAAATTCTGCTCGGGCCAAAAAGATAAATCAAATGAGCTCACAGGCAAGGGAGGAGAAAAGAAGAATTTGGAGGGAGAGCTATCCTTACGGTGAAGTCAAGTCAGCCAATCCGTGTTAATGAGAACCGTCTGTTTCATACTGTTTCTTCTTATGTGAGTTGTAGCATCTTCAAATTCAATTAATTTTGTCGTTTTCCTGGTGTCTATTGATAAAATCTCAATAGGAATCTCAATGTGGTGAGATTTGAAGGCCCTGAGTAGGTTTGATGGAAGGTATGGATTTTCTCTGTAATAACATTCACATATGCTTAAAGGAAGCTTCCATCTGAAGAGGACTTCGCCGCTCCCCAGGAGAGTCTGTATATTAACAACTTAAACAAATGTGAGCTGTGTGATTGTCAGGTGTTTATTAAATGGCAGGCACTTTCTAGATGCTTCACATATGCTGTTCATAATTCTCAGAGCAGTTCTGAGAAGCAGGCATCATAGAATCAGAAATACTGTCAGTTCCAGGTAGGAAAATATTTGACTTAAGTAGCTTAAGCACTCTTTATCTCGTATGACAAGTATGAAGACGGACAGCCCAGGGCTCATTCAGCAATTCCACAGCGTTAGTAAGGACCCTTCGAACTCTTTCCAGCCATTCCTCTCACATCTTTAGCTCGATGGCTTCATCCTTGTGACGGTCACCTCATGGATTCAAAGTGACGGCCAGTTATCTAGCTGTCATGCCACCAGCAGCCCACGTGGGAAACAAGAGACAAATGCCTTTTCCCTCTTGAGGCTCTATGTTAAGAATCACCTTTTCATTTCTTTGGCCAGAAGTGTATGTTATTTATGCTCCTCCTGGAAGCACTCACTGGTGAAGGAGAATGGGGTGATTATTGCTATTTTCAATCCGAATTTGTCCACTGGGCCTGGATCTTCCCTGAGTGTGAGAGATCTCTGCCGGTTATCCGAGCCCCAAATCTGGGTTTTGCAGAAAAAGATACTAAGTGGTTGTTTGGTTAGAAATAATCTCCATCACAATTATTATCGCCAATTTATATCTTAAAAAAATAGAGGTTCGGAGAACTTAAATAATACATTCAGGATTACACAGATCTGAACTAGAATAAAAGATTTCAATCTTCAACACTACCACCAAAATAAGAATATGTGAGACTTGCGAAAAAGAGGGAAACTCTTTAGAATCAAAGCATTCCTGAAAAAGCAAATAAGAAGGAGAGAAGAGAATAAGTTTTTTTTTTTTTTCAGATGCCTACTGTAAGCCAGGAACTGTGTTATTTACATTGTCTCAGTAAAACTTAGAACAATCAGTTTTTCAGAGAAGGGCCCAGAGAGGTTAGGCAATTAGCCCAAGATCACACAGTGTTTCAATGCGGTACAATAATTTGAAACCAAGTATTCTAATTCCACAGCCTTTGCATGTTATCGCCCTGTCCTCTTGTATAAACACACAAAATAAGATGTCTGGAATAAAAATGGATGCCATAAGCTAGAAAGCATGAAATCAAGCAAAAACTTTCTGGGGGAAGGGAGGCAGAGAATGTATGGTTGCTCAAGAATCCCTTCCTTCTTCTAATTGCCTGGCCTTGTAATTTCAGATTGATTGATTGCTGCTCATTCAGCGGGTCCCTCAGAAGCAGCTCTGCTTCTGACATTTTCTCATAAGCCTGTCACACACAATCCAACAACTTACTTATTTTAAAAGGAGCCATACACTGGCAGCCTCATGAACAGCTTGGTGGCTGCGGGATGTGCGGGGGCTGGTAGAATGACCCAAGTCCCCTACATCACATGGCAACCCTCAGCCTCCATCCTGACAGTCTCCCTCTGAGAGAGCGTCTGCGTTTGAAAGTGGAAATTCATCTTGCGCTGAGGCATGTTAAGAACGCCTCTGTAAAGCTCTGAATGTGCAATTCTCTGAAGGGGAATTCTCTGTTACCAGGGATGATATGAGTGATAAAAAGTTCAGAAAAGGAAGCTTCAAAGTACCTTTTGAGAAGTTTCTGTTGGGAGCAGGAATGAGGAGAGATCTTGCTCTCATCAAGGCTGTGGAGTTTTAAAGCTTCAGAGGCAGCCAGCCTTGGTTTAGTACACCAGCTCTGCCACTTACTGGCTTAACTATCGACCCATTTAATGTCTCTGAGTCCCTTACCTGTTCAAACAAGACTGACAAAATTGACCTCTCAAGTGTCTGTGACCATGAAGTGAGGCCAGACTCAGCACGTTGCCTGGCACACAGCAGGCGGACACCATCATCTGCCCAGGTGCCCTTGGACCAGGACTGAAAAAGCCAGCCTGCTTCGAGGCTGGGAGTTGGATGAAAAAAAAAAAGCAAGTAAAACTGAAGCTCCCTTTAACATTGAGAGTCATCCAACACGAGCCCCTGATGTCATAGGTCAGATTCTGACATTATAACTAAGGGAAGCTGGTTGCCTAGAAGTGGAAAAACTGGCGATGTGGAAAAATTATAGGCATTTCTCAAAACTCCTTGGAGCCTGGGTTGGGGAAAGGGGAAACTAGGGGAGTGGTATGTGTTTGAACAAAAGCTCAAATAAATCCGGGTCCAGTCAGAATCACTGCTCAGAAATGTAAGAAGACGGGGAGGCAATGGAAAGGGCCAAAGAGATATTTCGCAAGGTTTTATCAGTTAGGACGGCAGACAGGCAAGCACGGTGTTTCTCTCTCTGTCTGCTCAGGCTGGTGCCTGGGGCCAGAGGGAGATTCATCCTCCCCTCACTTGTTTTTATCCCCAGCCTCTGAAGGGAAGATTTGAGAGATCTTGTTTTTTTTTTTTTTTTTCCACAAACTTGGAAAGCGTCTCACTCTGTAATCCAGAAAGCAGATGTTTTGGACTCAGCCTTGGAAGTGAATGCAGTTTCTTTCTTTCTTTCTTTCTTTCTTTTTCTTTCTTTCTTTCTTTCTTTCTTTTCTTTCTTTCTTTCTTTCTTTCTTTCTTTCTTTCTTTCTTTCTTTCTTTCTTTCTTTCTTTCTTTCTTTCTTTCTTTCTTTTTCTTTCTTTCTTTCTTTTTCTTTCTTTCTTTCTTTCTTTCTTTCTTTCTTTCTTTCTTTCTTTCTTTCTCTCTCTCTCTCTTTCTTTCTTTCTTTCTTTCTTTCTTTCTCTTTTCTTTCTTTCTTTCTTTCTTTTCTTTCTTTCCTTCTTTCTTTCTTTCTCTTTGTTTCTCTCTCTCTTTCTTCTCTCCCTCTCTCTTTCTTCTCTCTCTCTCTCTCTCTTTCTGCCTTTTTCTTCATAAAGAAATTTTTGCACAATTCAATATATTCTACCCAGGGAGTACTTTGATTCGGGGTTCCCTCTGCCTTCATTTTTCCCTCTTTGCATGGATTTCCAGTTTAATAGGGATACTGTAACATTTTGGCACAAATAGCAAAAAAAAAAAAAAGAGAGAGAGAAAAGAAAGAAAAGAAAAGAAAAGAAAAGAAAAGAAAAGAAAAGAAAAGAAAAGAAAAGAAAAGAAAAGGAAAAAAAAAAAGAAAAAAAAAAAGAAAAAAAAAAGAGGAAATTTCTTTTCCAGGACCAGATTTGTTTGCACACTTTGTCTCGATGGTGCCACCTAACCCCCCGGGGGAGGGTTGGGTTTCTGCACATCCATCACGCCCACAGAGGCCAAAGCCCGGCTGGGCCCCTCCCTTGCCCATCTATGGCTGATTATTCACTACATTGTAGGCTGAAGACCAACGCCTGTGACGGAAAAGGTGCATTTCTGCCCTGCCACTCAGGACATTGACCCTTTTGTGAGCCAGCTCTCATCTCTTGTTCCCATATCTGTGACCTTCCATCACTATTCAGAGCCATTTCAAGTGTGAGCTTGTAAGGTATCATTTTTCTGAAAATTTTGGCCTGTAACCATCGGCATTCAGATATGAGTACAAAGATAGGTCGGTCATAAAGCCAAACATAACAATGAACGCGTTAGGATTCCTAAGTGCATTTTGCAATAGCAGCTCGTGTTACAGCTGATGTCAGAGCTTACGTATTGTTAATTTAATAAAAGCTCACAGGGATTTCTCTAAACCTTGGCTGTACCCACGGGGCAGTGCTGTTGGACCGTTTGACATTTTGTTTGAGCTCATCTTCCTCCATCTTGAAAGCGTTCCAGCTTGATTGACATCCTTTTGAAAATTCTCTCCTTATCTGTTGAAGTCAGATTTATATAAATTCTTAAAGGAGTAAAGGTTTAGCTGATCCGAATCAGAGTCATAAATAAGCCTGAACATTCCCTTCCAGGCACCAATGCCCATATTTCTCAGTCCTGCTTAGGCTAAGAATTTGGAAAGGATAGTAGAATGGATCAAACCATTTCACCTTTGAGATTTTTTTTTCCCGCTGAAATCAAAGAAGACATTCTTTGCTGTTATTCGTGATAAAAGCTTTGAAACTGGCTAGATCCTACTTTACTCTAGCTGAGCCAGTTCTGAAATGTGCACTGTGTGTGAGCAGGGTACCAGGGACGGCCCGCTGGTGCCTGCAGGGCCACAGACCAGGATAACGTGGGGAGGGTGTGAGACAGCAGCGTGGAGGGGATGGAGCGCGCTCCGTCTGCAGGGACAGCCACCACTCCCCTCCCACGGGAACCAAGTGTGGCAACATTTTCCAGGAAAAGTCAGAAATCCTGGTGCTTAGGTGGAATCTCTAACTGTTGGCAACTAATTCAAATTAAAAAAAAAAAATCTCTACACAAGTGAAAGGGTCTGACCGCTGAATTTGACCTGTGTGGCCCCAGGTTTTAATCTCCCCAACAGATTAGGACTTGGGCATTTGTGGGGAGATACAGCAACCTTTTCCATGTGACATCCGGGAGATTCTGTCACTCAGTCCTGCACGGAGAATGAGCCAACCAGAGGGTTGTTTACCTGCAATGCACACTCTGTGGGCCCTCCATCACCATGGTCAACTCTCACGGGGGGTCCACTGATTATACAGTTATTTGTTTTCTGTGGATGATGTAGTGAATTACTGCACATTTAGTGGCTTGAGATAACACAGATTTGATACCTCACCGTTCTGTAGGTTGGAAGACTGACATGGTTCTTACTGGGCTAATAGAAAGATGTTGACAGCCGTGTTCCTTTCTGGAGACTCTTGAGAATCTGTTTCCCTGCCTCTTCCAGATTTTTGAGGCTGCCTACATTCCTTGGCCCCTTCATCCGCCTTCAAAGCCAGCAATGGCAGGTGGGGTTGTCATATCATATCACTTGGACTTTGCTTCCATCATCTCATCGCCTCTGACTCCAACTCTCTGCCTTCCCTTCCACTTTTGAGGAACATTCTGATCACACTGGGCCCACCTAGACAATCCTCCTGTTTTAAAATCAGCTGACTGGCAAACTTAATGCCCCTTTGCCATGTAGCTTAACATATTCATGGGTTCCAGAGCTTGGGACGTGGACATCTCTGGGGGCCGTGATTCCTCCTAACACACAGAGGAAGGTCTGTTGAGATGCATACGGGAGACACTGGGGTTGAAGCTCTGAAACAGGACCAGTGAGCCCCAGGATTTCAACCTAAAGGAGTCCACTTTCCATTGACTCTCTGGGAACTCCCCGTGAATGATGCAGATTCCTGGTAACTTATGATCTGGTTGCTTAGCTACTTGGAGGGCTATCCAGCCTTTTGCTTCTTGTCACCATTCCCTTGTTGAGTTGGGGAACCACAGGCTGTCCCTAGCATCCCCAAACCAGAGTGCAAATAGCTGTGAACGGGCAAGGAGACTACCAAAGGATAAATATGGAACCAAGCATTCTCAATGTCTGCTTTACATATCTGGTTTTCTAGAATGTGTACAATGGCCTTACCTTTCACAACTCCTGTGTCTCACAGGGCATTTCAGCAGAACATTCATTCAGTTATTTTTGCATTGAATTACACAAAGTTTTCTTCAACTGTCTTTCTCTTTTCTAATCTTCTGAGGCTTCCTCTGTCCTCACCACTTAGCCACTCACTTTGCTCCTTTGCAAGAAAAGGACAAAAAGGTTCAGGCAGAAAATACCATTTCTTATCTACCCACCCAAATCCCTAAAGCCAAGGACTCAGTTTGTTTTTCTTTGTCTTTAAAAAAATAATAATAACTTACTAAACATTTATTGAATGGCTCCAAACTCTTCACTGTCTGTAACATTGTTAGGGCTGGGATGGGGAGACTAAGAGAAGATTCCAAAATGGATAAAATGCCACCAGGTCCTCATTCCCTTATCAAACGTACAGTTGAGTAAAAGAGGAGACAGAGGAGGAAGACTGGTTGTTGGGGAACAGAGAATGCTTTGTGGCGTCTGTGAACGGAACATGAGCTTCCAAGTGCCAAGTGGAACATTGCTCTTATTACCCGGTTTTCTGCCTCTAAATGCCATTTCAGTGCTGTGTTGGAAAGAAGAGAATATTCCAAGTTGGGTGGCAATTTGAAAGCAGGATGGAATGTCACTGCGCTGTGGGTGAGGACAACAGGGCAATTGAGACTGGGGCTCCCTTAGGTTTCATCTCATTTTGCACAGTTTTGGGACAATGTCTTGCTCAAAACTTTCATTATGGTCATAAATAGATTGCCAACTTGTGAAATTCAAGAGACAAACATAATCCTATCAGAACAAAACCACAAAATTACTAATGTTGGGTATCGATTTTGCAAATAGCTTATTGTATCGTAATTGCTTGGAAAGAAGCCTGTCTTCCCATCTAGGAGAGACTTTGAGGAAGACATGGATGCTGATTCACCACGTGTCTCCAAACTTGGGTCATACGTAGCACCTCATGGGTGCTTAACATAGACATGATTTGAATTCTGCTCCATACTGCTCCCTCCAATGCTCAACATCACGGAAACACGGTGCTAGGTAAGGCTCTGCCCCCCATGACCTCCATCCCTTGGGTTATGCCTGTGATTATGTTATGCAATTAAAGTTGATACTCAGCTGACCTTTAAGATACGGAGAGTGTCCTGGGTTACCCAGGTAAGCCCAATGTAATCACTCAGGCCCTTAAGAGCAGAGTAGAGGGCAGAAAAATGGAGCAGAAGGACCAGAGGAAGAAGAGATGTGCAGCATGAGAAGATTCATGCCATTTCCGGTTCTGAGATGTAGGGGCCATGGGCAAGGAATGGACCATATGCAAGACGCCTTTATGAACTAAAGATGGCCCCAGCCAATGGGTCAGAACCGCATGGTACTGAATTCTATCAATTACCCAAATGAACTTGAAAGTGGATTCTCCTCCAAAGCCTCCAGAAGGAACACAGTCCTGCTAGCCCCTTGATTTTAGTACAGTGAGACCAATGTCAGACTTCTGACCTATAGAAGCAGAAGATAGTAAATTTATGTTTTTTAAGCCACTAAGTTTATGGTAATTTGTTATGGCAGCAATGAATAACTAATACAAATGCCATTTGCAGCTTCCTTAAAATCCTTTCATAACCATCGCATACTTGGTCTTGCCAAAGGGAAGTGCTCCCTCCCTCATCCCAGCCACAGAGCAGCTATTACCCGTTCCCCTCATCCTGCACTCCTGGTGCCCAACTCACAGCGTTAGCCCCACCCCCTTGTCAGTGTCTGATCTGAAGCAGTCGATTTGGGGAGGGGACAGGTGTTGGTCATCTTTGTCTCTTGTTGCATAAGGCTTGGGAGAAGTCATTTACTTCTGCCAAAGAGATGTCCAAAACCCATCTGAGGGAGAGCTGGGAGCAGGCTCCACCAGAGGAGACTTTCAGACTGGGATCTACACTGGGAAATCTGACAATCAGGAGAGAGTGCCGAGTCCAACCCACCAAACTCAGAGGAGAACCAAGCCAGATAGAGCAACTACTGTAGGAACCCAGATAGCTGGATCCAGGGAGTGAAGGCACGTACATTTTGCTGGGAGCACTGCGGGAGGACCTGGAAGATTACCTAACATGTCTGCTGGAGTGGGAGTTCTGCCTGTTGAGCCCACTGGGATGTGACTGGCCTCTACCACTGAGATAGAGCTTCCAGCCAGTGTATTATCTCCAGTATTCTAGAGATAAACTCCGCCCACAGAGAATTCCGGAGTCCAGATTTACAGTGAGCCTTGCATGGCTTCACTTGGTTCCACAACCAATGTCTAAAACTCCAAAAATAATGTGTCCAATCTTCACTAATCCCACTGCACCCCGCCCCCCCCCAACCATGTGCCCCTGACTCCTGCCACCACACACAAGCACTCAGCCTTAGCTTGGAAATTTCTGTTATAGACCCTGCCTTCCTTCTGGATCTCAGCTCGGATCCCCGAGAGCCCTTCTGGTTCTCAGAAATGCAGATGGTCCCCAGATCAAACTTTTTAGCTCACCAATCCCAAGTGGTAGCCTCTCCAGCCAAGTCACCCCTGGAAATACATTTTAAACTCTTTTAGCAGAGAGAAATATTTGGACCTCTGCCTATTTTGCAAAGGCAGAGAATCAGATTACACACTCAGAGCTACTGTTTTTTTAATATTATGTGACTGTATTATTTAAACATACACGGAAAGTAGTATTTTTTCCCTAACAAACTAAAGCTTGCTGGCGCCAGCATTGCGTTGGTGACTGTGACCATTGTGTGGGTCGTATCACTGGGATGCAGTCAGAGGCCTCAGCAAAACGGTCTGAATGCACAGGATGGAGCCGGATTGGGACATGGAATGTGGACCTTCCCTTTGCTTTTCTGGAAAGGGGTAATTACTGAACTTGCAAAGACTTTCCATTAATTACTCAAATGTCACATCCTGCAACTCCCGGTAGGCTATGGTAGGCTCTTGGATACTGACATATTATTCTCCTTAAATTGGTGGAGATTCTCTTTAATGAAAGGATTTTTTCTTTTCTCTAATCTTTTTTTAATTTTAAAAAACATTCTTAGCCATGTAGCTAAGCTCTGTAAGCACATGTGTTTTGTGATGCTCCATATTTCAAGAGGAAAAGAGAGAGAGATCCTTTGAAAGTATTTCCCAAGAGTCTCAACTGATTAAGAAGCTATTTTATCTTCCACGCCTGTGAATAGTTTGCAAATGATGTGGCCAAAGTCGTCTACCCCCAGATTCTGTACAGCGGTGCCATCAGTGTGGATTTCACTGGGGAACCGGTGAACATTTGAGCAGCAGCTGTACTGAAGTTTAGAGTTCCACAGTCCAGGGAGGAGAAGCGAGCTGCATAAATTAACAATATAAAAAAAATCTTTCAGAGGCTTTTTGAAACCAGTTAAGAAAACAAGCTATTCGCAATCACTGCAAATGAATTATGAACATCCTAAATTCTAATAACAAATTTATTCATTTGCTTTATTAAACCAGGCATTTCAACTTTCCCTGCTAGGAAGTCCATTATTAACATAGTTTAAAGTTATTATATGTACCTGAGAGAAGTAAAATTACATACCTTAAATTTTTATTTTTACTTTTCAACCCATCTTTCACCCCACTTAATGATGTTTGACTCCACCTTTTTCTTTTTTAATTTGAGGTATTATTGACATATAACATTATATTAGTTTCAGGCACACAGTGTAAATGATTCAGAATTTGTATACACTGTGAAATGATCACAAAAAGTCTAGTTGTCATCTGTCATCATACAAAGTTACAATTTTTTGTGTGAGTGTGTGTGTAACGAGAACTTTGAAGATGGATTCTTTTGGTAACTTTCAAATATGCACTGCAATATTGTTAACTGTAGTCACCATGCTGTACATTACATTCCCATGATTTATTTATTTTATAATTGGGAGTTTATACCACTTGACCTCCTTTACCCATTTCATTCCTCCTACAACACTCGTCCCTCTGGCAAAAAACAATCTGTTCTCTGTATCTTTAAGTCTGGCTTTGTTTTATTTGCTTGTTTTATATTTTAAATTTTGCATATAAGTGAAATCGTATGGTATTTGTCTTTTTCTGTCTGATTTGTTTCCCTCAGCATAGTACCCTCTAGGTGCATCCATCCATATGGGAAGATTTCATTTTCATGGCTAAGTAGTATTCCATTGTGTGTGTTTTACACACACACACACACACACACACACACACACACACACACACACAAATAAACCACATATTCTTTATCCAGTCATCTGTTGATGGACATTTAGGTTGTTTCCACGTCTTGGCTATTGTAATCAGTGCTTCTATGAACATTGGGGTGCATGTGTCTTTTCAAATTAGAGTTTTCTCCAGATATATGCCCAGGTGTGGGATTGCTGGGTCATATGGCATCTCTATTTTTAGTTTTTAAAGGAACCTCCATACTGTTCTCCATAGTGGCTGCACCAATTTACATCCCCACCAACAGTGTAGGAGGGTTCCCTTTTCTCCACATGGTCTCCAGTATTTATTATTTGTAGGTTTTTAAATGGTGGCCTTTCTGACGGGTGTGAGATGATACCTTATTGTAGTTTTGATTTGAATTTCTCTAATAATTAGCAAAACTGAGGATGTTTTCACGTGCCTGTTGGCCATCTGGATATCTTCTTTGGAGAAATATCTATTTAGGTTTTCTGCTCATTTTTTGATTGAGGTTTTTTTTAATATTAAGTTGTATGAAATGTTTCTATATTTTGGAAACCAGTCCCTTGTAGGTTGGTTGCATCATTTGCAAATATTTTCTGCCATTCTGTGGGTTGTCTTTTCATTTTGTTTATGGTTTCCCTTGCTGTGCAAGAGCCTTTAAGTTTAATTAGGTCTCATTTGTTTATTTTTGCTTTTATTTCCATTACTCTAGGAGCTGGTTCAAAAAATATTGCTGCAATTTATGTCAATGATTTTGTTTATTAGTTCTAACAGTGTTTTGGTGGAGTGTTTAGGATTTTTTATATATAAACTCATGTCGTCCACAAAAGGTGACAGCTTTACTTCTTCCTCTCCAATTTTGATGCTTTTTCTTTTTCTTGCCTAATTGCTCTGGCTAGGACTTCCAGTACTATGTTGAAAAAAAGTGATGACAGTAGCCATCCTGGTCTTCTTCTAGGTTGTTCAATTTGTTGCCATATAATTGTTTACAGTAGTCTCTTATGATCCTTTGTATTTCTGTGGGGTCATTTGTAATTTCTTCTCTTTCATATCTGATTTTATTTATTTGAGCCCTCTTTCTTTTTTTCTTGGTAGTCTAGCTAATGGTTTGTCAATTTTGTTTATGTTTTCAAAGAACCATCTCTTAGTTTCATTGATCTTTTCTATTGTCTTTTTAGTGTCTATTTTAATCGTTTTTACTCCGATCTTTGTTATTTCTTCCTTCCCTAATTTGGGCTTTGTTTGTTCTTCTTTTTCTAGTTTCTTGAGGTACATTGTTTATTTCAGATTTTTCTCATTTCTTGAGGTGGGCCATTATTGCTCTGAACTCATTTAGAACTGCTTCTGCTGCATCCCATCTATTTTTGGCATGCTGTATTTACGTTTTCATTTGTCTCAAGCTGTTCTTTATTTCTCCATTGATTTCTTGTTGACTTTGTGTAGGAAATGGACTTTATCATTCAACCTTGCCCTAGCTCTTGTCTCTTGAACCTTTGTGATTGTCTAAGTAGCCTTATTTATTCTTGACTGACCCTAATTGTTGAGGGTATGCCAAGACTTGTTAGTGTTCTATAGGGATGCACCTCAGTCAGCACCTAGTTTTAGGCTGATTGGAAGCTAGACCTTCAGACAGCAGCTTTTAAAGTATGCAAATCTATCTATCTATCTATCTATCTATCTATCTATCTATCTATCTATCTATCGAGAGAGAGTCCCATGGGATTGCAATTGTAAAACTTGCTGACTGCCAGACCAGGCGATCTGAAGGTGTCCCCAGGGAATAGTTGCAAAAATCAGGACTCCAAGCTAATGTAAAATCTCCTTTCTGGGAGGTACCAGTGATCTGTAGCAAGTCAATGTTTTCTGGGAGCATTCCTGTACCTTCTAAATGTGTGGCCAACCTGAAGTCTGCCCCCTTAGGATGAAACTCCAGGACAAGTAAATAGGTCTTTACACAGAAAGACTGAGGGTGTGTTTCAGTCCGCTGTCCGTGCAGTACCCTGGGGGTGGTAGCCTGGGGGTTCCTCTGATTGTTACACTCCTGGGGGACCCAGGAATACAAACCCCCATGGCCACCAGAGCCAGGCAATCAAGGGCTGTCCCCAGTGTGTACTGTGCACGCCCACTGGATTAAGCAAAGCAGCTGGAGAGGGCAAAATCCATGTGCGTTGCCAGTGCTAATAAGGCAGAGAGAGACTGCCAGCACCTCTGTTCCCAGAGAGAGACCCAGTTGGCCCCCACCCCTCCAGCAAGCACTTTAAGCTTGGCATATGAATCTCCTTCACATGCGATCTTTTCCAAACTGCTGCTTTTGCACTGGGCCCCTGGACAAGTGAGTCTGCACACAAGTCCTTGAAGAGCAGTGTCTCAGTTCCCCACAGTAATTTGGGTCTCCTGGACGTGAGCCCCACTGGTTTTCAAAGGCAGGCATTTTGGGCGCCTGTCTTTTCAGTCAGGCCCCAAGGGTGGAGCTGCCTGGTGTGGGGGTACAAAGCCCTCTCTCATCAGGAAGAAGCCCCTGATCTGTGAGATCCGTCCTGATGGTGGGTCTCTGCGTGGGAGGTGGGGATTTTGGGGAGACTGTGTCTCTGCCTTTCCTTCCCATCTCAATGTGGCCCTTTTATCACTTGTTGCAAAGGAGCTGTCCAGCTAGTTGTCAGGTCTTTTTCAGAGGGAACTGTTCCATGTGTCCCCGTAGATCCAGTGTGTTGGTGGGAGGAGGTGAGTTCAGGCTCTTCCTACGCCACCACCTTGCACGGTCCCTGAACTCCAGTGTTAATTACAGTAAAGATCTATGTGTCTGTTCTCTCCCTCTCTTCCCACTAAGAACCCCATTTTGACTTCTCACAGCCTTCATTTTGCTTGACAAGGGAGGCAAAGCCTGAGTTCCTGTTTCATTCACCTGTACTCCAAGCCCTGGCCGACAGGTGAGTTGCATTTCACAGAATGGCTGTAGGGAAGGGAAAAGGAAAGATGGACTAGCAAAATCTTTCTGTGCCATGTGGCTCGGCCCCTGCTCTCATAAAGTAATTATTATTCACCTTTTCATAAGTGAAGAAAGATGTTCCCAGTTTTGGTCCACGTGCTCCATGCCAGACTGTGCGAAGCACTAAATGCATTAACTTATTTCATCCAACCTGGACTCCTGTGGACAAAAGTACCACTGTCTTGACAATTTCCTTCTCTACTTAGAAGACCAGGGGTTTAGGCTGAGGACCGTCTGAGGTCCTCCCAATGGAGTCTTTGACTTCATAGCCAAAATCTTAGCAACGTGAATTCCAGTAAGGTCATTGAGTCCTAAATTCCAATTTCAACATTTCCTGTTCATTTTGTTCAAAAGAAATGATCACCAGGAAGATAACAACTCAGATATGAAATATTGTCAGTTAGTGAGCATTATAGCTTGTGTGACACTGGAAACGATGAAAGGAAAATTTTTTCTCTTTTTTCCTTCCTTTCTTCCTTCCTTCACAAATTATAAGTGTGCTTCAAAATATCCTTGAGGTGTTAAGATCATATCGGTGGAAAAATATCTGTAATATTCTGATAATTTTCAAAATTTAAATTTTATTCTAGCAAAGGAAATAGATGTAGTCTTAAGAAGAGTCAATAGTTACTGACAATTAGATTCGACATGTTACCTAACAGGTAAAAGAATGAATGAATTCAACTCATAAATCTAATCACAAAGAACAATAAAATGCACTGCCAAAATAAAAAAAAAATCATTGGATGCAGATAGAATTTCTTTAGGCCCAATTTTGTCCTGCAAATATCAGGAAGAAAAAAAATGTAACTTTAGAGCGTTTCATAACCAATTCAAAGGAAAGATTTCTTTCAGTGTAAAATCAAAGTATGTTACAAATTAGAAGATATTGTAACTATCTCAACTTCAGGTGGATGGAGAGAATTTATACAGTACACAGTTGTCTTTAGGTTGTCCTTTTGATTATTATAAATTATACAGTAAAAGAGGCCAATTCTTGCAGGAATGAGATATGTTCTTTTTTTTTTTTTTTTTGCCAAAGAGAGTTGCACATTCATGATTTCCCACAAAACAGCTGCAAAAATACCTACAGTAGGGCATCTGGAATTCTTAAAAGTGACTTGAGGATTTGTGGCTAATGAAACGTTGTGAAATAACACTCACCATGTTGTAAAAAAAAATACCCTTAACCATTTACTAGCATTCTTTAAGACAAAAATAAAAGGTACCCTAAGCATATTAGCCCAGTTTGATTAGAAGAAAATGCTAAAGTGACAAAGAAATAGCGTAAATAGATGCCTTGGCCAGAAACAGATCTTGACACGGTAAGACATTTAAATCTCCCCCAACAGTTACGAAGAACAGTGTAGTAAAACCCGACCGTCACGGCCTTGGCTTGAAGCGTTTGATCAGATCCTGGGGCACCATCAGTAATAACTTCACATGTCCTTTTAAAATGTGGTTTCCTGTTGAGACCAAGCACTGTTCCCAGAAAAGAAAAGAAAAAAAAAAAAAAGGAATTCTCTTAAAGATGTTTTTCATTTTTACCTCTCACAGAACAGGACTAACAAAATGAAAGCGATGGCCTTTCCATGAGAACATGGGTCAAATAAACCATGCATTGTTCCATCTTAAAATGAAACATCTGGCCAATTGAAGAGGAAAACTCACTTAGTTATTTCTGAGTATCTCACAGAGAGAGGTTAACTTCAAAATCCATATGTCTTTCCAAGGTGGACATGGAAAGGGGGAAAAAAAATCTCTGAGGTTATTTTTGACTCAGGAAGGTAGATCTGGAGGTAATTTAGTGAACACAAATTACCACTGACAAGGGAAGAAATAATTTATTCTCTTGGTGAGGCTTTTCATATGAGTGAGCAGTATGGAGATGTCAGCAGGGAAAAGGCATTTGGATGGATTTAAAAATAATTCAAATTCAAGTCCAAAATCCTGTAAGAGATCCAGGACATCCTATGAAGTGGAGAGACTCTTGGGAAACGTTTCATTTCGAAACTGAAGCATGAGGGTGAGCCTACAAGATCTACATTCAGACGGAGGAGAGGTCACGGCTGGGAGATAAACACTTGGAGGGGTCACTAATCTGAACGCATTTCTTAACAGATTCTCTTTCAGTGTCACTTTTGTTTTTTTTTCCTGGGTCCTCAATCTAATAGTCCCTTCTCACCAGAGTATTTAAGGACGTCTGCTTGGAAGTTCTTCCTCAGCTCTGTGTGCTCCATCCTTCCGTGAACCTTGGTTTACTTCACTGATGGTCACTCCAGGTATAATCCACTTGGAAGGGTGTTGGCCATTCTTTTCCGGAACCATGGGTGGGACAGGACATTGATCTGATACCTATCTGCGCTTCCCCTCAATTTCCTGCCTCCTCTTCTCCACTTGGGCACCACTTCATACTGAAGGGGTGATCAGACTTTCCCGAAGGTATGGAGGGAGGACCTGCAGGGCAGTTACATCCTGGAAGAGAAAAACTTACAACTGTTTTCTAAATCCATTTTCTCCCACAGTTCTAGGAAACTCCTCATTGGACAGAAATGCATCTTCACAAAGGGTCTCCTTGGGGACACACTTGAATTAATAACCCTGACCTCCTGGCTCACATCTCTCTCAACCATTTCTTCTTCTTATCTCCATGGCGTGAAACTCCACACATCTCTTGGGAAAAGCCAGTCCTTCTCTCAGTCTCCTCCCAGGGTCCGTCCTCTTCTTCACCCAGCACTGTATGTTCACTAGGAGGGAACCATGATGGCGGGTTTTTGGAATCATGTATCTTGTAGAATAAAGCCCTCTAGCCATCTAGGCTTCTTCACATGATGGAGCTACCATTGAATTGAACACACAGACACAAGTCTCATGAGGACAGACTTTAAATCTCAGAGAGTATCACCTCAACTTATAAGGAGGAGGGATAATGATCAGGCTGTCTCACAACTTTCAAAACTCTCTCACAATGGAGTTGTACTTCACTGAGTTACGCAGGGCATGATTACTACCATCCCTTAATCCCAAACAACTTCCTCCTCCCCTCTCCTGTCTACCATCTACAGGAATGACCATATAGCTTTGGTCAAGAAAACTCTTTAACAATGAACAGTCTTATCAGTTATTTTAAAGTTACCAGTAAAGAAGCTGTGGTGTATATATACTCAGTGGAATACTACTCAGCCATAAAAAAGAATAAAATAAAGCCATTTGCAGCAACATAGATGGACACGGAGATAGTCATTCTAAGTGAAGTAAGCCAGAAAGAGAAAGAAAAATACCATGTGATATCACTTATATGTGGAATCTAAAAAAAAAATACAAATGAATGTATTTACAAAATGGCATATGTCTTCAATGCCATGTAAATGTATCATGTGGGGAACATAAGGAGTTAATCTCTACTTAAGAATAAATCAGTAATAAATCCATAAATTAGAGTTCATTTTCAATTGTATTGTGAAAAATGAATGAATTACATCACTAACACAAAGACATTTGACCTTATTTCGAAAATTGATATTAACTTAGTGGCTCCAAATATTTGACTAAGATGAATGCAGCATGGCCAGGTAACTTGTGTATTATGCTGGCTAGCTTATCTTTAAGATGAGCTATATTCATGGGGCCTTTTTTTCTTTCAAGGATGAGGACATCCATTTCCAGCCAAGATTTTGAATTGTTTTGATCGTTCTCTGATGGTTCTCTGATCGTTCCCAGAACTGTTGAGGAATTCTCAGTTTTAAATTCCCTGAAAAAAAAATATAGGTACTCATCATCCAACATCTGATTATTTTAACAGGGGATTGGGGGTTTAGGTAGAGTCATGAAATCCAAACAAACAATTCAATGTTGCAGCTCACTTAATGAAATTAGTTCCAGGACACACAAGTCATTAAGTTGGGAGAGAATCTTCTAGAAGAGACTATAATTAAAGTAAGAAGGTTTCTCATCAAGACAAAGCCTTAGGACTTTGGCTCTGAGACGTAGCCTTGTTTCCAGGAGAAGGATGTAAGCTTCACACATTTTCTGAACCTATCTTTACTGCTTAAAAAAAAAAAAGAGAGAACAAGAGGAAACTAGAGCCAAAGAAAGAAAGAAAGGGAGGGAGAAAATTTTAAGGAAACTATGACACATACAGGGTAAAAAGAAAAAAAAAATCTGTTGGATAATTAGCAAATTCCTTCACAAAGAGAACATCTCAGTGTTTAAAGTTTTCAGCACCAACTAGACCACACTGTTTCCAAAATACTGTTTACTATTATTTTCTCTTCTAAATTCAGTCAATTCAGAGACTTCTTTAAAGAGAGAAGTGGAGGGGGTGGAAAGAAGGGTCTTCTTCTGAAAAAGCCCCGATAGTCACACTGCTCAACAGGAACATTAATAAGTGTTTCAATCTCCTAATATATCCTTATTATACTCAGGCAGAAAACCAATGGAGTCTATTACATTCCATTGCCTTCCTCCTTCCCCCCAGCCAAAGTTTTTTTTTTTGCAGATCTCAACTCTTTTAGACTCTGGCTGTGTAACAATCAGTAAATTGTTACCTATGTACCTGCTTTGTGCATAGTAGGGACCCACTGAACACTGATAGAACTGAAATATTCCCCTCCCTCCCTCCCTGATCTTACTAAAATCTTACATCAAAGACAATTCAGTCACATATGAAGAAATTCCGGAGTGACATAAAAAATGCCAGAATTATATTTGCCAGGGTCTAATCAGGAAAACAAACCCCTCTGGGTATGAAAAACAGAGGAATTAATGCCTTATGTAGATGATAGATGCTGAGAAGCAGAAACCAACATGGTGGTGCAACCAGAGACTGGCAAGAGCCAGCTGGGGACCTTTTGTGAGGCTGGAGGAATAGAGAGAAAGGCCACTGTGTTACTCAATGCAAAGTTGAGGTCACGGGCAACGATGAGAATCATGGCAGCCCAGTGATTGCAGACATGGGAGAGACACCATTCTGGTGGGAGATGCTCCCCATGGCCAAGAGGGAAGGGAAAAGTACCTTGACTTCTCCCTTCTTTCCTCCCCCGCTTTCTCACCTCATGCCTCCCATTAGCCACACCCTGCTGGAAGACAATTGATGGAGAAGCCCGAGAAACATGGGCCACAGGGGTAAACCTTCCAGTGACATAGAGCAGGACAGAGTAGGAGAAAGGCAAGGAATGGATCTGCAAGCAGATGACCCAGATCTAGCACCACGGTGGAGAGTTAGCTCAGTTAATACTAACACTGAGTGCAAAACTGATTCAGGAAAAAGCATTGTTATTGCTGACACTTTAAGCCATGAGTGTTCAATATGTTTTTATACATCGCACACATACATCAGGATGACTCAAAGAAGTCACCAAGAAGCTTGTATGCAAAGTTGGGAATGGGGGGTTTAAAACAGCATCCAACAATTTTGGAGTTATTTCTCTCCAGTGTTGTCTAAACAGTCAAAAAGGGTCACTCTGCACATGTGTGATGGTATTGGAGTCATTACCATGGCTCCAAGGCAGCTAATGCCTTAGTCTTCGTTCTCTTTTGGAAAGCAAAGTTTGGCAGGCCTGGGAAACCGATCGTTCACCGGTCACCATTTCCTTCCAAGCCATTTGCCCAGCCTTTTCACCAGTTCTGCAAGCCTCTGGTGTCTGGCAGCGGCTAGACCACAATTCTGAGGCAGTTGGCAAGCGGGGGCTGTGCCAGGCTGACTTCACCGTGATGGTATCAGAGTTGGGGTTGGGTTGCCAGTCTCAACAAGCTGATGTCAAAGCCAGTCCCCTCCTCCCACCTGCTCGGCCTGTCGGCTGTAATAATTAGCCAACGTTAAGCTAGAGACTAAAGACCAAAGGCTTATTGAAGGCCCCAGTAGACTAGTTTTCCAGTACCAGCTGCTCTAAGTAAGCACTTTTTATCATGCCACGCACAGGGAGGCCAGATTTTAGAGTCAGATCTAGCTCCAAATCCCAGCTCTTTTGCTTACCGGCTCTATGACACTGAGCATTCCAAACTTTCATGTGTGAAATAGGAGGTGTGATTTAGGATTACAGTGCACGCGTCAGCCCAGTCCTTCATGCAACATACACTCTGTTTTCAACCAATGGCACCTACTGTGTGAATGTTTAGTAAGAATTATTCATTGATGATGATGATAATCCATGAAGGAGATAGTCTTGCAAGGTGGACTGTTGGGCAAGCCACCAAAATAAAATCACAGTGTAAACAGCCAAGTCAGTGACACATGTATGTTCAATACATTTATGCTTTTTTTTTTCTTTCACTTGCAACAAAAATGTTCCCTAGGCTTCTTATCTGGCAACTGACACTAGAGGCCATTCTTCCTACACTCATGATGGCAATCCAAATCTGTAAAGTCAACAGTCCCTGCAGAGGAACGTTCCAAACTGGGTCAATGGATAGGAACTCATGGACAATACCATAATCACTGAATTTATTGTTACTGAGAAAAACCCGTCCTAAATATTTTTCACTTTGGATGTGTAGATGGCACTGTTCTTGCTGTAAATGACGCAGAAGCACTAACATTTGCCATAGTAAAGATGTGCGACTACAAGTTTCAAAGTCGGTTACTATTTTCTAATAGTGATCTGCTGAGTCTAAATATTTCTCTCCTCTCCCTTCCTCTTTCCTTTGCCTCTCTGCTCCTCCTCCTGGTGTTTCTTCCCTCTGCTCTCTGCTCTCTCACACACAGGGATTACTCACCATAAAACGAGACATATTTCATTCTTTGGAGCAGAGCATTCAACAGGCCATCGAAAAATGTGATGCGTCTCCAAGTCATTGTATTAAGGGTTTTTGTTATTTCAAAATTTAAGAAATCTGCAAGCAGGAACAGTCCAAAAAGTAGGCAACTGCTTTCCTTTCTGGCGGTATGTTGACATATTCAAAACTTAATTTCCAAAACCTAATGTGATGTATGAAGTTGTTTTTCTATCTAGACAATGTGTGTGGCTTGCAAAGCACATTTGTGCAGTATGTGTCCTGAGACTGGCTTGCCAGGTGACCAGAAATAAAAAGCATGTCCTTAAAATTCCCTCCTCCGATGTCTGTCTCCCCCAATCGGGGGGCTCCGTGCATTCCAGCTTTACATTTTTTGCTCTAACGCCCTGTGTGGCCTTGCTCAGTTTAGATTTGAACCCAGTTCAAAAAAGCACGAGTCCAGGAAAAGATTGTGCAAGAGTTTGGTGTTTACACTGTGCCGTACGTTCTTAATGCTGGCCGTTCCATCCACAAACATCAATCTAAATTTTATGAGGTTACCAATCAGCTTCTCAGCAAATATTACAAATCTAAAGGCAAAAAGAGAGAAAATACTAAATAAAGCAATGTTTTCCAAGAAGTCTGTGTGAGCCCAAGGACATTGATCAAATGAGTGAAACAGACATTGGTGGGAGGCCTACTTTGGGTGTGGCTCAGAGGAACCAAAGTGGGCCAGACTCTAGGTCTTCGCTCAGAAGAATCCTGCTGTGGTACTGAGGGCTTTGTTCTTCTGGGGCTTTGTCACATCTGACTTCAAATTATCAGTTAATAAGAAAATCATTGTGCAGTCTCTATCCAAGGGTGTAAAGACATTGACCTTGGGAGTCCAATACAACTTGCGAACTGCTTGATTCTGTTCCAGATTTTCTTATTAATTTTTAAGGATGGGGAGGGGAGAGTATTTTTATTAAACAATTCTTCAAATGCCCCTCTATTTATCAGTGGAAATTTTATCACCGTCAGAATAGAGCATGGATCACTCCCAAGGCAACAGGAGATGGAAGGCATCTCGGTCCCCCAACACTGGGCTTGGTCATTGGTGGGTAACAGTCTGAGAGATTAGGCATAAATGGAACCATGAGCGTTGTTTATGCTCACTTCCACGAAGCATAAGCTCTCATTAAGCTTGTTATCTTATGTCCAGGAGACTTCCCTGCACATAAGATGAATTTTATATTTGGAAGCATCTTTTGGAAACCGACTTCATGTCCAGAGAAAAGGTGGGCATTGAGGAGGGATAAGGATAAAAGCTAAGTGACCCCAGAGCCTGATTTTATCCTATTATCCATGGACACAGATGTTAAATGAGGATACGGTGTCAATCTCATGGTCTTAGCAACTGAAATAGAGCCTGGCCTCATGGAACAGAACTGGACCAACCAATGGGAAATGAGGTGTCTCCACCCTCTTTTGGGGAAGCGTATGTTTACTTGTTGCTTCACTTTTTATCCTCCGTAGACCACAGGGTCTTCCTCAGCTCTGTTTCCCCCGTTCCTCTCTCCAGATAAGCTTGTTCTAGTTGCTCATGACCCACTCTGTCATCCAGCCCCCAGTGAGTCCCCCATGTTTCAGTCCAGTCTCTGCGTCTCTTGGTTCAAGTCTCAAGGAGAGAAATCTGATTGGTTGATAGACACCAATGGGTTGGCCGACATTGACTCAGATCTGTGGCGGGTGAGAGGGGGACTATGTTTTTCAAACACGGACCTCTGGGTTCACAAGATTCATGAGCCAGGGCATTTCCCAGTAAAAGGGACCATTTTAAAGTAAATCTCAAGCTAGTGCCAATTCTGCAGCTGCAGGTAGTAAAGAAGAAGTTCATATTTTCCTGATGAACACTTCCTGAGAATCAACTTTACATATGATGATCTGTAAAAATTAAATAAGAATCAAATACACTGGAATGAAAGCATTGAGGTTTAAAAAAAAAAAAAAAAGAAGAAGAGGATTGAAATGAAAAGGAAAAGAAAGAAAAGGTGGAAATCAAGAGGAAAAGAATGGAATTCACCAAATGAAATGTTTCCTTGAGTATGCGTGTGCATGTGAGACCAGTGGATCGGTAGGGAAAGAATGAATCCAGGTTTTAGAGAAACGAATGCAAAAAGAAGGGGGAAGAAAGTGGAGGCGGGGGTACTTGTTGGATTACAGCCAGTTTTCCAGCTCCAGACATCTGGAGGCAAGACAAGGAAAGGTGAGGAGCTGTCCTTTGCTGCAGCTCTTGCCTCCACAGGGGCTGGTTATTCAGGATATTTACATTAAATTAACGTGGCTGGCTATGGCTGTGTTCAGCACTTGGATACGCGGTTAAATAATCAGTGTGGTTTGGCTGCTGGTTTCTTTACTGTGGTTGAATAATTGGTGTTGTCTTGGTTGCTAGCTACTTTAAAAATGTGTATGTGCACTTGCTTTTCTTTTTTTCTTTCTGTTAGGCCATTTTGACAAGCCCTTGGTGGAAAAGTGGCTGCCCAGCTTTTAAAGGGGTGCTTTTTCCTCTGTGTCATTTAGTTCTCCCCCAGATGCTTTTCAAGGATGTGAGAATCTTAAGAGACTTTTCTTGCTGGGATCTAGATGAAGTGTTCTATGTTAGGATGGAAATCCTTTCACTTCTTTTGTTTGTAGCAAAGAGATAAGGCTGAGCCTAAGGGCATCTGTGCTTTCCCAGAAACGGGTCCCCCTTTTCTAGTGATAACTCACCAGGTTCTCAGATCCAGGGGCACTGAGAAGACAATTACAACGACCAATGGATAAAACAACCCTGTGTGTGAGCATTTCCCTCCTTGCTAGACGTCTGAAACCTAGAAAGTCCTTGACACATAGGAATGCTCAATATTCAGTAAATGAAAGATAATTAACAGTGAAAATTTATAATTCAAAATCGACATAAGATCTATTCCAGAAAGCTGCTTCATTTAGCCACTTTGTTGATTTAACAATTGTCAAACTACCACAAGCTGTTCTGCCCTGGGAAACCCTCTCCTCTCCAGATGGCTCGGTCCCTTGTCACATCCCCAAACACAACCCCGACTTCAGGCAAATGATGATCAGGGCAGTCAATCCTCTTTCAGGCAAACTGACTGAAGCAACGGCATCAGGAGACAGCGCAAGTCAGGGACAAGCCTCTACCTGACAACAAATCCCAGTGATGTGTGTGTAAGACATGAATGAAGGCAAATACTTCATGTGCTGCTCAGAAACCAGAGGTTCTCAGGGTTCCATAGGATAAAGAACCCAAATAAAGCTCCCAGTTTGCAGTCAGATGCAGAGAGGAAACTAGGGTTTCCTAGTGGGAAAAGGGAAGGAAAAAGCAAAGCGTTGTTTTTCAAACGTCTCATCAGTAATAGGATCATTTCACCCCTGCTTGAAATCTAGAACATACAGTTAACGTCAATCATTAAGTAGTTACTCGGATTAAAACACTGGGGACATGTATTCTGATCTATCCAGGGCAGGAATTAGAGGGGAGGAGTTCCTAAGATTTTAAAGGGATTTGGGCGGATCCTTTAGTAAGAAATCTTATTTCCCTTGATAAAAGGCATTCTTTAACACCTTTTTTTCGAGACTTACTGACCAAGTGGAGGAAAACCACCAGGAAGGGCGAACCTCGAAGCCCTCGTTCCCACACTGTGCTGGGTGCTGTGGAGGCAAGGTGGGGCCGTGGCCAAGGCGACAAGCTTAGCAGATCACTTTCTGGGTGTTCTCACTTGTCGGTGGAATGATGTTGGATCACAACCTCCTTCAACTTAAATGTCTTCAATCTTTACCTTATTAATTTTCTGAAGACTCACATAATAATGTTTGTCTTACATATAACAAGAGAAATTAAAATGAAAGCTACAGCGAGGTCTAATTTTCACCTATCAGATTGGCAACGATCCAGAAGTTTAAAAACAAGTTGTGTCGGTGGTGATGCTCACAGATAACACGCCCATACTCTGGCACGACTTCCACGGGGAACAGATGACCTAGTGAGACAGCACGTAAACCAGCTGAAACTGGTTTTGCCTCCTTAAACAGGTTGATCAGTTAATCAAAGCTTCAGTTATTTCACAGAACAGCCTTGCGCATGTGCAAGCTGGAAACCCAGGTCTCCAGGATGACCTTGGAAATAAGAATCTATGGAACTCCAAGATTAGGAATGTTGCCATTAGAGCCCTTTATGAAGTGAGAAGTGCTTCAATAAAGAAAATCTGGTTCCAGCAGCATGAGTGGCTTATACGGACCCATTCAATTAGCTTCCAAGCTTGAAATTCCTCTAACCTTTTAAATTTCACCCTGAAACCTGGATCGAGGAGACAGATTTGAAGCCCGCCTCCTGTCTCCTTGCTGGTCAACCTCACAATAAAGCTCTTGTTTTCTCAAAACCTGGTGCCACTATGCTGGCTTCTATGCACGTGGGGGCACGGAGCCCTTGCTCGGTAGCGTTATTAAATAGATAAAATAATTGCTCTATCATAATTTAAAATGTACTTCCTCCCTGATACAGTAATTCCACTTGCTAAAAATGTATCCTCTAGCTGTATTAAAGTACTTAAGAAATGACAAATGTAATAGATAAACAACAAGGACCTACTGTATAGCACAGAGAACTGTATTTAATTTCTTATAATAACATATAATGGAAATGACAAATGTGCAAGGCTATTTGTTGCTGCGTTGAAATTAAAAAAAAGATCAAACTTTAATGACTCATCAGTCAGGGACTGGTTAAATAATGTATGAAACATCAGAAAAATGGAAAACTATCCACTCATCAAAAGGAGAAGGAAGTAATATGTCCGTGGTTTTTGAAGTGATAGGTAACAATGCCCAAAATATATCGTTAGGTGAAAAAAACGAGGCAAAGATCATTGTTTAAAAAGATTTATTTTATATGTAGATTTATGTAATATCTCTGGGAATGCACACAAGAAACTGATAAGAGTGGCTGAGGGAAGTGAGTCCTTGGATTCAAAGGTGAGTGGAGGCTTTCTGGACACCATGCACTTTTTTATATCTTGTATGTTTTACGCTATATATATGTATTTCCTATTCAAAAATACATTTTAATAACTTTTAAATAAAATAAACTGGAAAGAAAAAAAGACACCGTGAAAGGAGCTTTGGTAATTAAATGTATGTCCACGCATGAAGCAAAGGGCTATAGCATCAAGTCACCTGTCACAAACTCCCTTAATCAGAGGAACATTGGGACAGGGTGCTGACCCAGAAAAGAACTCAACAAATAGTTCTGGGGTGGATGACGGAGTGATATGAAAGCTTCTTTCAATAGAAATGGTTAACCATGTAGGGAAATATGTGTAACTTTTGGATCCAAATGGCATGTATGGCTTCACTTTATTTTTTTAATGGACAAAAAAGAAAAATACTAAATGTGGAAGCTTTAAATAATAAAGCTATAAATGACAAGACTCGACGTAAGATCCCTTCTAGGTTAAAAGTGAACACTCCCAGGGGTTTTCAGAGCAATCAAACTATTCTATATGATAATAGTATAATACAGACTGGTGAGTACATGACATTATACATTTGTCAAAGCCCATAGAATGTGCAACACCAAGGGTGAACCCTAATGTGAACTATGGGCTTTACTGAATACTAATGTGCTGGTATTGGTTATTATGATACATTATTAATAACAATGTATTGATAATGGTCCATCGATTGTAACAAATGTGCCATACTAATAAAATAGGTAAATAAAAACGGGAACTGGGGAGGAGGGAGGGATATGTGGGAACTTGGTACATTGCAATCAATTTTTCTATGAACCTAGCAATGCTTAAAAAAATAAAATCTATTAATAATAACAGTGTTAAAATAACGAAGTTGGAGGATTTTTTAAAAAATGCTACAGCTTCCTGGCACAGGTAGTTAGGCACTCAATAAATATTTGTTGGCTTCAACTGAATTAAAGTCAGTGAAAAACGATCAGTAAGTGTGAAAGCAGATTTAAAATGTAGGGTGACTGTGACCAATTGTGATATATTAATATGCACTTCATTAAAAAGCATTAGGTAGTTTGTAATCATTATCAGTCAATAAGATCATAATTTCTTCCCCAAGATACTCTATGATAGTTACATAGTTTTAGCAATAAGTAAGCAATTCTAATGTGTTTCTCCCAAATTGTTTGAGAAGAATTAACCACACACTCACACATTTTACATTAGCTCGTTGACGGATATTTTTGTTGCGGATTTTTTTTTTTTTTTTTTTTTGCAGGATGGAAGGAGGGAAGGGAAACTTAATGCCTTGATACAGATTTCCACTAGATAAAAAGCACATTTTTAAGACAATTGATAAGTTCTCTTATGTATTATGTTATCAATATTTAGAGAGTAGCTTATCCAGATTTATGACATAGTTACAAAAAAGTTTCCTCTTAATATCAATAGTGAAAAACCTGATTTTGAAACATGGCCTTTGAAACACTCTTTGAAACATTCTACCATGCCCCCTAAAGAACTGGCCCCAGTTATTGGAAAACAGAAGATGCTGCATCCAAATGAGTGAAGGTGCTATCTGGGGAAAATTACTCTCTGCAAAAAACTGTCCTGACTGCCAGCTGCACGCAAGGGAGGATAACGGAGGATGCGCCTCAACTCACATGGTCTATTTGGACTTTAAATCTCTGTTTCATTAATATCTATTTTCAGAAAGTATGAAAGTCAAGTTTCCTGATCATTGGAACAGCTGCTGTTTCTGTGGGAAACCCAGCCGGGATCCTGATCCCCCAAAGCGATGGCGTGGGGTGCGTTTCCAGCCCCCTCGATAACAGCTGCTGTCTGCTCCGTGAAGCTGAGTCGCGCTGTCACTCGGCATCAGAATGACATTCCGGAAAGAATCAAAAATTTGTTTCTTACATTTTGATTCATCTTCACACAGCAGTGAGCCCTTAAGTTCCTGTACCTAACAGCTTATTTGCCCTGAATACCAAAGAAAAAAAAAAAACTAGTATTGACCCATATAGCATAAAGCTTCTCTAACGGTCAGCGGTGAACGACCAGGTTATTTTTTCGGTCTATTACCTAAAAATAAATAAAGTAAAAATAAAACCAGATACATACTCCAAACCATGATCTTAAGGTCGCAGTGTCTTTGTAGTATAAACTGCAGACGCCTTCCTGAGGTCGGGGGAGGGGGGGTGGCTATCTTCTCTTTATCAAGGGGGCTTTGTAAAGATAATGCAAAATGACAGAAGTTTACTCAAACTTTAATGCGACAAATTAACTAACTGTTTCTGTTCAGGGTTGAAAGAGTCACTTCCTAAGTACAAAATCCGCCCTCCTTCTAGTCCCGGGGACCATTTCACTGCTAGCAGACATTTATCTGCTCAAGGTCAGTGCTGTTGGTCTCCGGACTTTCTAGCTGGGAAAAGTTCACATTGCAGAGAAAAAGACACTCAAACCCCATACCACCAAAATGAAATGATACTGACAAAATAGAAGCCCCCGATTTTTATGATTTGATTCAGCAGCCATACCATTACTCTTCCAAACTGTTCTAAAAGTGTCCAGATGCTAACCCCCACCTTCTCAGGGGCTGTTGAGGACCAGTCCATGCACCAGCACTGACCCACGGAACACGCCAGGGGAGCCCTGGTGCAATGGACACATTTTCTTCTTCTTCTTCTTTTTTTTTTTTCATTGAAGTATAGTTGATTTACAATGTTGTGTTAGTTTCTGGTGTACAGCATAGTGATTCAGTTATACAGATATATATATTCTTTTTCATATTTTTTCATCACAGGTTATTACAAGTTATTGAATATAGTTCTCAGGGGACACCTTTCCTTCTGATGACATCCTTGGTTTTCCTTCAGAGAACTTCCTCTCTTTTACTTCTAAGGTACACGGGCACATGACCCAGACCCAATGAGGTTCCAGCACTTGGCCTAGAACTTTTGGGAAAAAAGTAATTATTTCCATTGAGATTGCTAGAATATATGCATCATCCTTTCTCATCAGTGTTTTTTTTTTTTTTTTTAATATCATTATTGGAAAGGTTCTCGGTAGTGGACTGTGCCAAGTGGTTGTATTTTTCACTTATTTTACATTTTAAAAGTGTGACTAGATCAGCCTCCATCAGCAGTGTTTGGAGGTGTCCTGGGGAGCACTAACTGTCACAGTGCTGCCTGGTCTAGTGGATGTTAAAGTGGCATCTCAAAGACAGTCCACAATTTAAAAAAATAAACTGATCTATAAAATCCCCAAGTCTGGGAACCACTGGCAGGATTATTCATTATTTTTTTTTCCCCAAAATACACACTCTTGGGCCCTTGGGGAAGTGTTCAAGTGTAATGGAACTGGTATATTGGTACCAGAATATGTATCTTTTAAAAGCCTCCCAAGTGATTCTGAGACACCTCCCTGGTTAAGAGGGTGATGTGATTTAGCGGAAGAATTGGGAAACACCAAGTGGTCAGCAGTGGTGAAAACCTCCAAGAAACCAGGGCGGTGGGAATACAGAAAAGTTGAATGTGAAAGACATTTTCTTAGATAGAATGAATAAGACCTTGGCATGGTCCTCGACAGAGTTATAAGGAGAGATGGAGTTCAAGAGAAGGCCCCAGATCTTCCACTAGGGGAATGACCCAGCTTTCTTGTGTATGAATGGGGTTCCCATCCTACTTTGTTCTCCAGAATTCATTCCTCTTAAGCGAACCATAGAGACACAAAGAGGATGCTTAGGGAGAATGGGATAGACTTTCAGGATACGAGGTAGAATACGGAATTCTAGGGTAGATGTTGTTTGGTTTTCACTGGTTGTCTGCCACCAAGTTTTCATATTCTCTAGTTATAAAAACAAAATAAAACAAAACAAGTGAGTAGATGCTTAAGATGTAAGCCTTCAGCCACGTGGAAGCATCCTAGACACCCCTCAATGGACAGCTGATATATTGCTAAGTCCCTAGAAGGGCGCAGATCTGCCTCCTGCAGCTTTCTACCTGCCATATTGCTGAGCACCCAGAGGTAGGTGGTGCTTATCACTAGACCTTCCGTCCTTTCACTGAACCACTCAGCACCCTGGGAATACCATTTTATAGTTTAAAACTTCAGAGATATTCCATATTCTTTAACCTCTCAGGGTCTCTGTTCCCTTGTCTATAGTATAAGTGGTTTGGATCAGTTCTGATTTGGCGAATTTAGAAGACAAGCAGTAAGTTCCGATTTTTGATGCATTTGACCCATCAAATGTTTTATTGACTGCCTAGGATGGGCCATCCCTTGGATATGGGATGTGGAGAAAAGGGAAGAGTCCTAGTAGACCTTTGACCCAAGCAATTGGATATGATGGAACATGTGTATGTGATTACCTATTGGAGCATAAAAACCACCTCAAAACCTAGTGGCTTCAAACAACATTCTTTGGACAAGAAACTGAAAAAAAAATTTTCTATATGTGTAACTTAATTGCCTTGCTGTACACCTGAAACTAACATTGGAAATCAACTACACTTCAATAAAAAATAAGAATAAAAAAAGAAAACAAAAACAAAAACATGCTTTGTTATTTGTCATGATTCTCTGGGTTGACCGGGCTAAGCTGTGCTGTTCTTTCATGGAGCCAGACCAGGATTAGCGTGAGGTGAATGAAGTGTCCAGGGTACGGGACGTAAGGGGCACTCGCTCTCAAGGGCCCTGTAGCATCCCCCTATGGGTGAGCACCTCCTTAAATTTTGTACCTGGGTGCCTCACCCCCCTCACCCTAGTCCTGACCCTGGGTTGGGGTTTCTCTCATGTACTTTCCATCAGACAGCAGCTGGAGCTGGAATCATCTGAGGGTTCCATTGGGCTGGACATCCAAGATGGCTTTTTCACTCATGTGTCTTGTTCCCTCCTCACTCACATGGCCAAAGAAGCTGGGAGCTGACCAGCCACCTCATTCTCTCCCCCATGGATCCCCTCAGCATAGTGAGCACGGCCTTCACAGCTTGGCAGTCTCAAAGTAGTCAGATTTCTTATATGGTAGCTGGTTTTTCCAGAGCAAGCATTCCAAGAGTCCCAGGTAGAAGCTACAAAACAAGGCATCTTGTGCCCTCTCCAGGAAGCCCCAGAATGTCAATCACTATCACTGCATGCCATTGGTCAGAGTCATGAAGACCTGCCCAAGGCGTTAAGGAGAAGGAACTTAGACTCTGCCTCTTGATCTCAGTAGCATGGATATCAAGGGATGGAGGAAACCGATGGAAGTGAATTTTGGAGAATGTACACCACTGAAAGACCAGGAAACAAACAAGTTTTGAGGGTGGGGAATCAGACGTGCTCTTGGGGCAAGTTAAGTTTGTGATGTTCATTGAGCAACTGAGTGAATAACATACACATGGAAGTTAGAGAAAGACTGGTATTGAAATGATCAAATCGGGAGATGTAATTTACCACCTAGGCACTGGATGAGATCACTTGTGGAGTGAGGAACAGAAGAGTAGAGAGTCTCAGAAGCCAAATGAAAAAGTACTTTGAAGAGAAGGCTTATCAGTCCCATCCCATGGTGCTGCAAGTTCAGATAAGATGAGGACTGAGAGGTGACCGCTGGGTAGAGCAAGATTTCCACCATCGCTGATAAGAAAAATGGTGAGGTAGCTGACTCTTGATTATCGTGAACGGAGGAGACAGCAGAGAACGCGAGTAAAAGCAACTTTTCCAAGGAGTTTTCACAGAAACGGGCCAGTTACTGAGTGGGGAATTGAGATCTAGGAAGGGCTTTTAGTTTTGTTTTGTTTTAAGATAGGTCGCAGGTGGATGGGCACGATACTGTAACAAGGGAGCTAAGGCAGCAGCAGAAGACACTGCAAAGCAAGGACTTGAGCAGGGGACACGTGACAGCACTGAGATGGGCGAACTGGAAAGACAGGAGGTGGTGGTCAGTGAAATGACATTCCGATTAGAGATTCTGAATTAGAGACTTTCGAGGTGACACAGTGATGGTAATACCCCGGTCTAGGGGATGGTTAAGAGTGGGTGGTTGAATGTGAGGAAGTTAAGGGACTCAGAGGCTGAGGTTGTCATAAAGAGAGAAAACCAGCGAGCCAGATGCCGAAACCAAATGCACCCCCGAGGGAATTAAGCTGAATGCCCAGTTGCACCAGGGGTGCCCCTGCACTATGTCCACTGAGCTGTGATGGAACTGCGTTCCCAGAATGCCCCTCCCCATGTTGTTCCCAGCTGGTGTTGGCCACAAGGGGGCTTGTGCACCAGATTTGGAAGGAGGAAGTGAGGCAGTAGCATCATATTCTTTTTAGGCGCTGAAGGTCGTGGAGAGCCCCAAACACTGTGGCAGCTGGCAGGCTTCCTGGCTGATGTAAAGCTCTCCTTGGTCGGGATGGGCCAGCACCTGACCTGAGCTTCTCCAGCTCCCACCAGTCTCCTCCTTCTGCTTCTCTGGGTCCTGGACAAAGTGCATACCAGCTCCACATTTGAAGGCCCCCACAGGTCACCCACTGTGGCACCGACGTTGGAAGTGATGAGCGAGACTCCAGTTCCAGTTCACCCCTACTGGTTCCAGTTTTACTTTCCAACCACCTATCTGCCCCAGTGAATTCAGGCTCGACACCAGATGCAGAAGAACAGACGACACCACTTGCCGCTCAGGTCCCACCCTCTGGGAGGTGCCCTCTCCATATAAATCCTTCATCTCCCTTGTTCATGGACTCTCCTCTGGTCAAGCTCTGGCATATATAGCAACCACTGAGATGGACTAACGTCTGTCCTCTGCACCCATAGTGATGCTGTTACTGAACCAGTTTCGTTTGCCCAAGTGCAGCAAGGCAAACACTGAGATGCCGGGGCTTGTAGCAGAGAAGGGGTTTATTCACAAGGCAGCCAAGCCAGGAGTCTGGGAGGACAAATCTCAAATCTGCCTCCCGAAAGGTGAGGGGCTCAGGTATTTATGGGATAAAGCTGAGATCAGGATCATGGGGAAAGGGGATTTGAAAAGAAAAAGGTGAGGCAATCGTTGTTCTGTGCAGGTGCAATTAAGTTACAGGCATCTTCTTGGGACCCATGTATTAGCATGTTTTAAGGGTGAAATTTTGGGCCCTCTGATCTCAAAAGGTCACCAAGCAGAAACTGGCACATGCTCAGTTGGAGGGTCAGTGGTAAGAACCAGTCTTAACCAGCTCGAGCTCAAACTAGATACAGCTGAGTCCAAGTTTCTGAAAAACAACTGCGGCAAACACCTTATTGTCTAGGCTCCATAATGCTTGGAGGACGTGCAAGTTTTTGTAGCAACAATTAAAGCAAGCTTGGTCAGTGAAGGCAGGTTACAGGTTTAATGGATCTAACTGATGATAACACTTGGTGTCAGTGCTGGTGATGTGCATCCTTGAGAGGATGGAGGAGACAGCCACTCAACTCATTCTCTGTCTTCTTCGGTTCCCAGGAGCAACCCTGGTTGAGAAGGGCTGTAGATGGAGGAAAAGTCAGTGGGCGACTGTTGGAGTAGCTGACAGTAGCTGACAGTTCAAGGAAGCTAGAGATTTCCAGAGGGGGAGGGAGAAGAATAGTTTGGAAGTGGGAACAAGGAAGGAATGACAGCCGTGTACCCTGCTTTGAGGTCTGGTGGGATGCGGCTTATGGAAGAAAAATCAGCCAGGACTGCTGTGCCGAAAAATGTCAGCTGGGATTTTATTTTTCTCGGCTTTATTGAGATATAATTGACTGATTGGTTGTATAAGTTTTAAGTGTCCAATGTGACAATTTAATAAACATATACACTGTGAAATGTGTACCACAATAAGGTTAGTGAGTGCATCCTTCACTTCACATAATTACCATTTTGTTGTTATTATGGTGAGAACACTGAAGCTCTCATGTCTTAGCAGCTTTCAAGTTCACAGCGCAGTATTGTCAACTGTAGCCACCATGCTGCGCATTACATCCCTGGAACATATTCATCACATAACTGAAAGTCTGTACCCTAGACCAATATCTCCTCATCTCCCCCAACCCTCAGTCCCTGGCAACCACCATTCTACACTCTGTTTCTGTGAATTTGGTGAAGGCCCCACATAGAAGTAAGATCAGACAGTATTTGTCACTCTCTGACTTATTTCGCTTGGCAGAATGCCCTTAAGGACCATCCACGTTGATGCAAATAGCAAGATTTCCTTCTTCCTTTCTATGGCTGAATAATGTTCCATTGCATGTGCGTACCGCATTTTATTTATCCCCTCGTTGTCCACTGATGGACATTTGGGTTGTTTTCCCATCTTGGCTACTGTTAATAATGTTGTAATGACCAAGGAGTGTAGATACCTCTTTCAGATAGTGATTTAGTCTCTTTTGGAGAAATACTCAAAAGTGGAATTGTTGCTTCATATGATAGCTCTATTTTTAATTTTTTTAAAGGAATCTCTGTACTATTTTCCATAGTGACTGTACCAATTTACATTCCCACCAACAGTGCACCAGGGTTCCCTTTCCCCTCATCCTCACCAGCATTTGTTATCTCTCGTCTTTTTGATGACAGCCATTCTAATAGGTGTCAGGCGATACCTCACCGAGGTGTTGATTTGCATTTCCCCGGTGATTAGTGATGCTGAGCACCTTTTCATGTATTTGTTGGCCATTTTATATCCTCTTTGGAAAAATGTCTACTCAAGTTCTATTTTTTAATCAGATTGTTTATTTTTTTGTTGTTATTGAGTTGTATGAGTTCCTTTTGTATTTATATGTGGTTTGTGTCTTCTCTCATTCTGTAGCTTCCAGCCAGGTTTTAGAGCAAAAAGGCGAAGCTCCAGCTCAGAAAGCAGGTTGGGGATATTGGAGATTTTGCCAAGAACAAATTGAGAGCTCCAGTGGAAAAAGTGGGTTTTGGGGGGGAGTGGGGGTGGGGAGCTCATAGTGGGAATTAAGTCAGTTTAAGAGATGTACAGAGTGATGTGGGGATTACTGTCTGGGTGATGAGGGATGGATTGGAGTTCTGTTGCTGTCAATGAAAACCTGGATATGAGACAAGGGGGTACTAGGTCTCTGGGGCTTACAGAGGGGCCTCCTTCCTTCTCTTTCATCATCAGAGCCTCTTTCTGGCAGCTGACAGCCATGCAGGCCTGAAATGCCATGAGACTGGGGTGCCAGGAGGTGACCCCAGAGCTCTCATAGCCCTCAGGTCTTTACATCCCACTGAGAGCGATCTCAAGGCCAGGATGGGACAAGTTTTACAAAAACAAACAAACAAACAAAAAAACCCAGAAAACAAAAAACATGTGGACGTCTAGAGCAGTCATTCTCAAAATCCGGTTCCCAGACAGGAAGCAGCAGCATTCCTTGAGAACTTGTTAGAAATGCAGATTATTACACCCTCCCTTACTGCCCCCTCCCCCAACCCCAATTTCCTACTTACTGCATCGGGACCTCCAGGAGAGGGCCCGGCAACCTGGGTTTGAACAAGGCCACCAGGCGAGTCTCAAGCTCACTAAGGTTTGAGACCTACTAATCGCAAGGAACTCAACAAACATTAGCTTAAAGATGCAGCTGAATGTTGACCTTGCTCTTAGGAGCCTAAAATCACAGAGCATTAAAAATGAAAGGACTTTTCCCAAATGTCCAGTCTGGACTTGAAACTTACACGTGAAGGGTCCAAGTCACAGAGGAGTGTGACTTGTCCAGGCCCTCCTGGCAAGACTGAGACGCCAATTCCAAATAACCAAAAAAAAACCAGAGCCCGGGAAATGTTGTCCTGATGGACCACACAGTTGCAACCTCCATTCCTCCCTCCCTCCCTCCCTCCCTCTCTCTCCCTTTCTTTCTTTCTTTCTCTTTCTTTCTTTCCTTTCTTCCTTCCTTCCTTCCATCGTTTTTCTTTCTTTCTTTCTTTCTTTCTTTCTTTCTTTCTTTCTTTCTTTCTTTCTTTCTTTCTTTCTTTCTTTCTTTCTTTTCTTTCTTTCTCTCTTTCTCTCTCTCTTTCTCTCTCTCTTTCTTTCTCTCTTTCTTTCTTTCTTTCTTTCTTTCTTTCTTTCTTTCTTTCTTTCTTTCTTTCTTTCTTTCTTTCTCTCTCTCTCTCTCTCTTTCTTTCAATATAGATTGATATTGTTGTTGGTGTGTTTTCTATGACTCAAGTCAGAGCAACACGGTCTGTCTTCCTTCAGCCCCGTTCCTTTAAGGTTTATTTTAGTTTTGTTTTGGGGATTGCAGAGGGCTTGCTTCCTAAGGCAGACCCTGAACCTCTGAGGAATGCAGCAGGCTCTGTAGGAACAGGAGACTTTCCTGCAGCCTGCGAAGTCTGCAGACGCTGTGTCTCCATCTGACTTTTGCCATTTCAAATTCACCGGGCCCCCGGGGAGAGGCGGACAGCCGAACCCTGTGCTCATCGGAGCCCCGGCTCCCTCTGCTTCTGGAGAGGAGATTTAGCCTTAATTTTTGTGACAGATGGAGTTGATAGTCTCTCCACGGAAAGGGGAGGAAAAAAGCGCCAGTTTTTGACAGGCCGCAGACGCCCAATGCCTCTGGTGGTCGAAGGCTGCGTTGCGCCGCAGTTAAGGTAGTCCGCAGAGTCCCGCGCCTGGATTGCAGAGGCTGCTGTACCCCGGCGGTTTCCCTTAAACCGAGCAAGGGATTGAAACATACACTTTAATAGAAACTTCGGAGGATGCCAGTTTATCCCCTCCCTCTATGTTGTGACTGCGGCCAGATGGCACCGCTCAACATTCCTCAAGATTTTCAATACTATGATTATTTTTTCATCACCGTCCGTGTTAGAAACTTATATTCTCGATCATGGTATCTCCCCTGCCAGGTAAGTATAGAAACTTATATTCTTTAAAAAAATTTAATTTGGCTTACTGGATTTCTGTTTTGCAACTGACGATTCCTGGGTCAGGAGCCAGATCGGTAAACTGGGACTCCGGTGCTGGGCAGGGGTGGGGGAGAGAGGTTTGCAAATACCTCATCAGTATCCCCCTAACTAAAGCGTGTGCCTCTTTCTTGTCTGCATCTGGATTTTTTTTTTTTAAGTTTCAAAGTCCCGCAATAAATTCTCTGATTTCCCTCCCTCCTCCCCCTGTGATGATCAAGTGAAGATGGGGAACTCGAAAGACAAACTGAATTCTGAATCCAGTCGAAAGCACGGATAGGGGCCAGGGAGAGGTTTTTTTTTAAGTACCAAGATAATAACAATAATAATAAAGGAAAAAGAACCAAACAGAAAGGACCGTGGCCAAGCCGGATGCAAACAGCTGCCCCTGAGCCCTGCCCGCTGGTTCTGTGCACGAGCAGGGGCTCCATATCCGAGCCTCCTTAAGAGTAGGAGGAGCTCCCGGGCCTCTGTCAGGCTCCTTAAGCCGTTTCTTTCAAGCCCTGAATGCCTGAATGTGAGCGGCCCACCACCCTCCCCGCCCTCCCCCACTCCGCAACCTCACTCCAGCGGCTCGTAAAAAAAAAAAAAAAAAAAAAAAAAGTTTCAACAACAACAGGCGGGACCAATAGCATCTCGAAAAGCCGGGAAAGGGGGCCGAGCAAAGGGCGAAAGAGAGTGGAGAAAGGAGAAAGCGGGCAGGCTTGGAGCGCGCGGGGCCGGGGCTGGGCGAGCCGGAGGAGCGTTGCTAATGTTTTTGTTTGTTTGCTTTTCCATGCATGCATAATGAGGGGGCACCGCGGCACCACGCGGGGGCTCCCGGCCCACTTTTGTATTTAAAGCCTCGCCGCGAGCGAGTCCGCAGCCGGGCTCAGCGGATCCGCTCCCTGGGCTCCTTGTCACCCGAGAAGCCGCCGCCGAGGGAAGCCCGGGAGCCGCGCTCCGGCCGCGCGGAGTTTTTCGTTCTCCCCGCGCCGCCCGGAAAGAACTCCCCGGAGCTCGGCCGAGGCCGGGGTCGCCGCGGGCGGAGGGGGAGGGGACGCGGGCGGCCGGGCCGCGGGAAGGCGGGCAGCGCCCGGACGCGAGCCAGGAAGCGGCGCGATGCGAGAGCCCGCGGCAGCGGCGGCGGCGGCGCGGCGCTGAGCCCGGGAGGAAGGAGCCGCCGCGGCCGCACAACGGATCTGCAGGCGCGGAACAAAATGCACCCGCGGCGCCGCGCGGTTCCGCAGCCCCGCCGCGGCCCCGCGGCCCGCAGCCCCCCGGGGCGGCAGTGAGCGCCTCCCGCCACCGCCGGGGGCCGACCGGAGGGGCTCTCCGCGGCCGTGCACAACCAGGAAGCCCCCGCAGCCCGGGCGAGAGCCGACCTTCTGCAAGCAGCGGGGCACCAGCCGGCGGCGCGCATGGATTTATGAAAACACTCATGCAAGAAGTTGGCAGGACTGAGGCAAACTTTTCCGCCGGCTCCGCGTCCGCCGCTCCCCGCGCCTCGTCTCCTTTCCGCTCCTCGCCCGGCGGCCGCCGCTGCCCGCGATGGTGGCAGGGCTGCTGGGCGGCGGCGGCGGGGCCCGCGGGGGGACCGTGCTGGGCGCCTGGCTGTGCCTGATGGCGCTGCTGCAGCTGCTGGGCTCGGCGCCGCGGGGCTCGGGGCTGGCGCACGGCCGCCGCCTCATCTGCTGGCAGGCGCTGCTGCAGTGCCAGGGGGAGCCGGAGTGCAGCTACGCCTACAACCAGTACGCCGAGGCGTGCGCGCCGGTGCTGGCGCAGCGCGGCGGGGGCGACCCGCCGGGGGCCGCGGTTGCCGCCGCCGCCGCCGCCGCCGCCGCCTTCCCGGCCTCCGCCGCCTCCTTCTCGTCGCGCTGGCGCTGCCCGAGCCACTGCATCTCGGCCCTCATTCAGCTCAACCACACGCGCCGCGGGCCCGCCTTGGAGGACTGTGACTGCGCGCAGGACGAGAACTGCAAGTCCACCAAGCGCGCCATTGAGCCGTGCCTGCCCCGGACGAGCGGCAGCGGCGCGGGCGGCCCGGGCGCGGGCGGGGTCATGGGCTGCACGGAGGCCCGGCGGCGCTGCGACCGCGACAGCCGCTGCAACCTGGCGCTCAGCCGCTACCTGACCTACTGCGGCAAGCTCTTCAACGGGCTGCGCTGCACCGACGAGTGCCGCACGGTCATCGAGGACATGCTGGCCGTGCCCAAGGCGGCGCTGCTCAACGACTGCGTGTGCGACGGCCTCGAGCGGCCCATCTGCGAGTCGGTCAAGGAGAACATGGCCCGCCTGTGCTTCGGCGCCGAGCTGGGCAACGGCCCGGGCAGCAGCGGCTCGGACGGGGGCCTGGACGACTACTACGACGAGGAGTACGACGACGAGCAGCGCGCTGGGGGCGCGGGCGGCGAGCAGCCGCTGGATGACGACGACGGCGTCCCGCACCCGCCGCGCCCGGGCGGCGGCGCTGCGGCAGCGGGCGGCCGCGGGGATCTGCCCTACGGGCCCGGGCGCCGGAGCAGCGGCGGTGGCTGCCGCTCGGCGTCCCGAGGAGCCTGGACCCCGCTCGCCTCCATCTTGCTGCTGCTGCTGCTCCCGCTGCTCTTTTAGCCTTCGCGCCCCCCGCCGTCGGCAGCGGGAGGGCCGGCGCCGGGGCACCTGTGGCTCGGGGACAGAGTGGATGGTTGGGGATGCTTTGCAAAACGTTTCCTAGGTAGATTCTGCCTAGCCGGCTTCCCCGCCTCCTCTCCCGAGCAGGACTTTTTGGACATCCTCCCCTGCCCCCATTCCAGGCTCCAGAAACTCCTTGCAGAAACCGGCCTAGCGTGAGCTCAGGACGCCCGGGATGAAACGGGTTTGGGGGGCAGAACCGTAGTCCTGGACTCCTAAGAGAGGATGCCGACTAGTGGGGCCTTAACAGTGTCATGGGACTGGGCTTGGAGCAGGGGTTTTGCAGGAGGATTCATATTTGCAGAGGGGCTGTTTATTAGCATTTCTCCTGCGAGGGGGGGGGGAAGTGCCGGTACCGACTTTTATCGTGGCCAGTGAGGACATTGCAATCTTAACCGATTCATTCGTGTACACTTGGTATCAGCGCCCAGAATTCTCAGTTCCCCCTACCCCCGAGGGGAGGGGGTTGGGCATGAGAGGGGTTAATTTTCCTGAGTTAGTTTTGGATAACTTTGAGCCCTTGACTTCAATATCATTGCCACCACTCTGTCTCTTAGCACATTTCCTAGGATTAAGGGTCCAAAAATGCTGATCTCAAGGGTTGCTGGTGGTGTTGAAGAATGCAACTTTTTATTTAAAAGAGCTCTGCACTGCCATCTAAAAAAGCTTCTTAATGGTGTTTGTTTTGTTGTCATTTTTGTTCTTTACATCAAGAAATTGTATGTACAAATATGCGGGGAACATATATTGCCTCTGCTTTTATCAGGGTGCTTATCCCTGGTACTTCGTATATAAAGTGTATTAAAACTGGGGTTTGTTACCAGTTGCTGTATTTTGTATATAGAATTTTTATAAATTGTATGCTTCAGAAATAATTTATTTTTAAAAAGAAATTAAAAAATTTAAATCCACATCCATGGTACACCTTTCCTCTCTGAAATGTAAAGAATCTGTTTATCACCAGGGATCCAAAACCGCAATCCATTGTGAAGTGTGCTCTAGAAGAGTTTTTAAATGTACAGTGTATTTTATAGATTGAAGTTAACATTCTTATTTTCAAGAGAATTTATGGACATTGTAGAAATGTATAAATGCATTTCCAAACTGCCTTAAACATTGTATTTTTATAGACATTGTTTTTTAAAAAGTCCTATGTTTTAAGTAACTATGGCTCTGTGTATTTTTTTGGTTATTTGTTTTATTAAAATGTGTACATCAGTAAAGAGTTTTAAATAATGAATATGGTGTAGTTACTTTCCAGAGTTACATTGTGGTTAACCTGGTAATGGGTGAGGAGGGGGGTGGAGGGGCCACTGGGAATCTATCAACCATCAACTGAAATTAAAATACAGTACAAGACAAGAAAGGAGAGCTATTATTTCTGCCTTCAATTTAATGAACAATTAGACATCTGTAAATGAGGCAGCTAAAAAGATATAATTGACTGGTCTCCCATTGGTTTGCGGAGAGAATTCACATAATTTGGGGATAACCCAGACATCTCTTTCCCCTCCCCCCTTTCCACTGGGACCCCCCTCTCCCCCCACCCTCAGGAGTGTCCTCTTTGGCTACTAGACTTTTCTCATACAATCAAACATGCCAATAACATCTGTTACCAATAGGTCTTAGGAAACCTGGGAGACTCAACTTCAAAGTCATTTTCACACTTCGGGTGAAAAAGTACAAAATTTTGTTACAAAACATTCGGGCGGGCAAAAGTAAACACACTGGGGAGAGGAACAATTACCAGAACTTGTAATATTGTTGTGAGGAGTTGTTTAGCAGTGGGCTGGAGGCTGGGTTCCTGCCAGGGCTACTGATCTACACTCAAACGCCCTTAGATAAATAATTACACTCTTAAGCTGTGTCGAGTGCTGATACACTTGACCTTGTAAATAGAAATGTTTGCAGTAGGAATAAACTCCGGCATTGGAAAATCTTTTAAACATTAACACAAAAGAGAGCGCTCTGTCCTCTGGGGATTTGAGTCTGAACCTCGCCAAGCTAGGCACTTGCAAGGGGGAAAAAAAGTTTATTTATCTTCTATTCCTGGTGTTTATTTAAAGCTTTTCATTTTAAACTCGGTGATTGGAAGGCAAGTCAGGAGTTTAAAAGTCACCACAAATAAACTTTGTCTGAGGGGTCGACAGATTAGCAAGATCTTGTGTCTCTTTATATGATATTAACATGTGCTGAGAAAACATAACCAGATTTCTCTGCTGCCTGAAGTAATTAACAAAGCTATGCCCCCTTCCAGCTTCCTCCCACCCACTCCCACCCCCTTCTTGCCAGGTTTCTTTTGCCTCTAACTCGCTCTTTGCCCAGCTTTTATGGAGGGCTTTGAGGCACTTCTTATTAGATCTAAAACCAAGAATCATATATGCGTAGCATCAGAAAGTCTGAGATAGTTGGAGTGTCAGACCAGCCCAGGAGAGTGGTATGTGGCTAGAACCCCGTTACCTGAATGGTTGAATAAACATTTTGTTAAAATAAAGCTGCAAGCGTTGTTTCTTTGGGAAGCGAACAAAGGGTATTCCAAGGGACTTGTAAATGAAATCAGCTTTCTTTACAAAACGACGTTAGCAATGCGTCTGCGTTTGTCCTTAAATATATTTAAATCATCTCTTCCTCGTGTTATTTTAACACATTCTTGACGAAAAGTTAAGTCTTTGTCCCAGTAAAAGGCCCAGTTTTCCCCAGTAAGAAGTAAAAGGCATTAGCACTAGAAAAGGCCTGATAATTAACTGCTACAATAAACTCACGACTCGATTTTACAGGGTCCTGTCAAAAGCCTCTGCCTGGAGTAAATCAACACAGCTCACTCTTGGGGGAGCAAGGACACGAGACTTTATGCCTTCTTCCTTGAAGAAAGTGAACACTGATCGGTGGTCCATTTTAATTTAAAGAGTTCTACCCTGGAGCTCAGAAGCCCCCTCGTCCCTCTGCAGACCTAGTGGATTCCAAGACAGGTTGCTGAGATGTTAGGTTACAGGATTGTGTGGGTCGCCATCTGCTCTTAGGCAGAAAGGATTTTTACAGATGTTGACATCTGTAATATCTCATGCTCTCTGGGGACCCTTTGGAATTTTGGACATTTGAGACGGCCAAATGTCTCATGGAGAATGCCTGGAAGTACCATTATTGAAAGAAAGGGTATTGCTGGCTTTTCCTGGGGATTCTTTAAAAAGTGCCACACTGCTAACAGAAGTCTTCCAGGGTGAAAGCAACTCCTTTTGGAAAAAAATCTGCGTCCTCCGGGCCGCTCTCATTTCCCCCTTAGCAGGTTTGCATTCTCAGTGACAGTTTATTTGTCTTTGGAGGCACTTCAGTGACAAATGTTTAAGGGAGTGTGGGACAATGGTGGAGAACAAGGGGGCAGTTCATTGAGCTGACAGTGACCATACAGTAAATGGAAGGAGGTTCAGGCTTCACTGCTCACCCAAGCACACGGCAACGCTTTTGTGTATAACCACAATGGACATAACATAAGGTCTCTGTTTATTTCCAACAATATCTAGCGATGTCCGCGAGCCGTACACGTATGTCAAGTGGAAAAATGGCTGGAGGGAACGAAATTCTTGCACCAAGGCGCAGGACATCCCTTAGCATGGGCAGAGCCCTGAGAAATGTTCCTAAGTCAGGAAGCAGCTGCCAGTGCCAACTGTCCCAAACTTAAGGGGCCACCAGCTCTGATACATCTGGGGTGCACTGCAGCTCTCCCCCCCTGGGTCCACGTGGGTGAAAATATGACTCAGAACCAACGGTCTCTCTCCCTTGAAGAGTCAAGAGAAAGTGTGTGGAGGGGGGAGTCCCTTCCTCACCCCTCCCAGCCTTTGCACCCCAACTCCATCCCAGCAATGCCGTGTTATATAGAATACAAAGAGGGACAAATGCCAGGAGAACCTGCAGAGCCGTCAAACTCTGCCTTGCAAATCTTTTGACTTTCAACTTTGGCTTTGCCGTATTAGCTCACTGCTTTCAACGATGGAAGTTCTCAAACGTAAGCTCGTGTATCCCTTCTTGAGCCCGTAAAAAGAAAAGCAGACATTATTTGTTTTTTGACCTCTTACACCAAGGACCTTCAGAATGTTGTCAGTTGACCCGGTGTCTCCCAGCTCCCCAAAGCTAGGTCGCATTACAATGCCTGTGGCCCCAGAGCAGTTCTGGGAGGCTTGGGTTTCTACTGGGTCTTGCAGCCTTGTGATTTAAGTGAAGTTAGTGGTTACTGTATTGCATCTGAGGGCTTGCTTCTGCTGGACAGTTGAAAAGCTTCACCCTTGACTATCTGAATGACATAAGTAATGTGCTATTAGCATGAATACCTTCTAAGACATCCATTTAATCAATTTCTCAAATAACAGAATGATCTACTACAAAATAGTGGACTGTATACACTATATTTTGGCACAAAGATGGTCATTCTCCCACTAGTAACCAGGGGCTCTAAATAAATGATTTCAACAATGTTTTATTAAAGGACGACAAGAGCCCTCGAGCTGCATTAATCGGGGAGAAGTCGAGTGGCACTTTTGTTATGGAAATGTTAAGCACATAATAGCACTGCCAGACAATGTGCAGCCACTTCATTCTTTCAGCCATGCTGACACCTCTTAAAGAGGAACTGCAGGGAAGGATGTGGGAAAGATTTGCTTTCCGAGGAAGCTTTCAGCTAATATTTTGGAGGGCTACCTCCAAACCCTGTGTAATATGCATGCAACGGATGCAGCTGGAGATGCTGGAAATCTTTCCTTCCCCCATTCCAGGAGCCTGGACTCCATAAGAAAATCACATGCTTACATTTTTTTGACCTGGTGTTTGTCAAAACTCTATTTTGGTGATTTCGTACTGCTGTGAGTCCAGTTGTATCAAGTGGATCAAAGACTCAGTTTCTCTCACTGGTGTTGGTATAAACTAGATGTAGCTTTGCCGAGTTGTCCTTAAGCAAACAGGGCCAGTCTTCATGTCTGCAAACAGGTGAAGACACACATCATCAAGGACCTCTCCAATCTGTAACAAAAGACAAAGCATTACCTGTTTCCAGACTTTACGGACACCTTTAGATTCTCTGGTTATCAATATGAATTTTTATAAGTTTATCTCTACATTTAAATATGGCAAGTTCTGTCTGGTGTTTGTGGGTTCTCGGATGCCAGAACAGCGTAGTATCTCACAACTGAATCCTACTGTGTATTTTTTTTTATCACTGATCAGACATTGCTAAGTACCATGATAAAGATCATTTCCGGGACATTTGAGGCCATTTTCATAGATGTCTCTTTTACAAAAACAGCAATCATCTAACCTTTAGTTTTAGCTCCTCTGACCTCTTACCTGTCAGGTGATACCAGCTATTTGGAGCATCCTTCTGTGGCAAACATTGAAGTAAGCTCTTACGATGACTCAGACTTATGTCTGTAATCCTGAACAAGTGAAGAGAGGAGATGGTTCCACAGGCATCTGTTGAGGGGCTACTATGTGTAGAGGTACCGGTGTGAACATGATACAGTCTTGTCCCTGGACAAGTGGACGGTCAGGGTGGAGAGACACACACACATGTCCTTTGGGTATCAAATGGCAAGCACAGAGGAGGATGATCAGATGACGAAGCCCAATGCCAAATGTAAAGAAATCTTGGAGAAGGTGACACTGAAGCTAAGTCTGAAGACAGGGTGGGTGTTAGCAAAGAGATATCAGTGGGGAAGATATTTCCATCAGAAGGAAACGCAAGTCCTAAGACATGGAGGATTGAACAGCGTAACACGAGTGTGTGTGTGTGTGCATGTGTGAGTGTGCGTGTGTTATCATTTGTTACCACCAAAATATAAAATGGGAAGTAGCAAGGATGGCAAGGATGGGGCTTGAAAGAAGGGTTAATACTAGATCACAGAAGTCCTGAATGTCATTCTAGGGGTTGACGTTTCCCTGCTCAGTGCCCATGACGGGAAACCTGAGAATTCCCAGCCAAAGGCTCCAGAATTTCACCTCCTCGAACGGAGTACCTGATGGTTTTAATGAATGACGACTGAAGACTGGGACCACAGTTACTCCCAGGTCCCTTGGAGAAGGCCAGGCACTTCATTAGAATAGTGGCAGCTGGGGAGGGAGGAGGCAGATTCAAGGCTCTGTGTAATCGGTCAAGTATGGAATGTTCAGGGATTGGAGGCCAATATGACTGGTGGATGGCTGGCTTTCTGGCTCAGAAAACTGGTGGATGATATCATGTTTGGCCCTCCAGGAAGAAAGATTGGAGGGCTAGTGATTTTGGGGGATATAAGGAATATCCGGTTGGCCACGAAATCAATCAACTACAGAGCTGAAGCTCGAGGCAGGAGGCAGGCTCGCAGAGTGGTCAGTTTGAGTAATGGACCCAAAAAGAGCGCCGAGAGAAAGGGTGCAATGGGCAGAGGAGGGAGTGCTCAGAAAAGGAACCCCAGAAGGGATGAGAGAAGGGCAGAGGCACCTGGGGAGGAACTAGAACATGGAATCATAAAGCTTCTGAACATGGACACCTAAATGTGAAAATGCTGACGAGACCAACGCTGTTGCTTAAAAAGAAAAATGAACTCACTGGATTTCTAAGAAAATATAAGGGACAGAGTGTTCTTCATTGTAACAACAGTAGTAATCACAATTACAATCGCAACTAACTCCAGGAAAATAAAAAAATTATCAAAATTATGCCATTGCATCAAAATAATAGTAAGATTAAAAAATAATGACAGTTAACGTTATTGAGTAATTATTACTATGTGTGATGCCCAGGGCTGAGCGTGTAACATTTCATCATTACAGAAACTTCATTCGTGGTTTTCATTGTTATTTCCACGTTACAGATGAAGGAGCTGATGTTGCAGCAAACTGAGCATGTTTATTCAGTATATAAGTTGGTGAATATACAGTTAGGTCTGTTTGTGACAAGAGATTAAGATCATAGCTACATTGATGCTCAAAATGTATATGGTGGCATTGCAGAGAATTATTATTTTCTTCCTTATAAATTTATGTTTTCCCAGTTTTATCAATGAATATATATCACCCTGCTTTCAAATTTAAACACTGTTTAGCTAATAACATTCAGAACCATATAAAAGAAATAAGAAAGTGAGTTTTGCACCTGTGGTCCCTGCGTCCATAACCTACACTTCAGAGGACTGTGCCCTCCCCTCCTTTATTTGTTCCATCTGAGACTGGAGGGAAGGGGCAGGGCACAGCCATTAGAAGAACGTCACAGCCGTTTAGGATAGGACATAAACTGGTTAGAACCAACTCAGCCCAAGATGGTGGAAGATCTGACTTCCGGTAGACCTTGAGCCTCATTATATGCTCATTGTAGTACATTAGCATGCTAAACGCCACACCCACAGGCACCTTGACAGTTCACAGGCTGACCATAAAGGCCAAACAGTGGGCAGGGGCCCAATTCTGGGCAATCCCCACCCCTTCCCCAAAACAGTTGGAATAAGCCTCCCACTTGTTAGCACGTGAAATTACCCAGCCCATAAAAACCAACCACCCCCGCACCGCAGGGCCACTCTCCCTTCTGAGAGAGACCACATTCTGTTTATGGTGTGGGTCTCTTCCTGAATAAATCTACTTTCATTTTATTATGGCTCACTCTTGAATTCTTTCCTACTTGAGACAAGAATCTATTCTCCGGCTCCATCTTTGGCACAGCCAGCCGGGAGGATTCTAGTAAATCTTAGCCTCAAATCTGCATGAAGAAGTGGCCTCTTTTTGAAGCCTAAAATAATTCAAACTATAAAATTATTCTATTTGAGAAAGCACGTGACAAATGAAAGTAAATCTTAAAAACATTGCTTCTTGTTAGAGTAAGAAGGGTCTCAAGAATCTTTCAGTAATCCATTTATTGATGTATTCATTCATCACTCACCCAATTAATGTTTGGTGAGCACTTACAATGGGCCGAGTGACAGGCCAGGCACGAGGGATACATCAGGGAACCAAAAGGTGAAGCTTCCTGCTCACAAGGAGTGTGGTCCATGCTAGAAACCTGTTTTCTGAATCTTGCTCCCTTGTGCTTTGTGGTCTCGTAATAGGACCATTCTTCCTCTACTAAACAAAGACCACACTCTCTTCTTTCTCTGTACCTGTGTATTAAGCATTTTGTTCCTCTTTCCCTTCTCAAAATGTGTTCATGCTTTGATACGTGTGGGAAAATATAAACTTTCATATGTATGACTAATCATTCTGGGTTTTTGTTTTTTTTTTTTTATGTGTTTTACAAGTGGAGGAATTAAATCCCATAACTTTCAGTTCAGTTGTATGGTTGTCTTCTGCTAGTGAAGCTCTGATGGAAGGGTTAAGCCAAAAATTACTATGGCACTTTTCAGGAGCTACAATGTGCTCTAATTCTTGACATGTGCCTAAAAGAAAATGTATGATTATATTCTAGAAGAGCAAATTATCTATGAGTAAATTAATCATAAAATTGCACATTATTTCATGTTATTTTTTAAAATAATCATCCGTCAGTTCTGGAAATCGACAACAGACTCATATGTTATTTAAATTGTCAAATGGAGTCCTTATTCATTGTCACCTGACTTTTCTTTTTGCAAAATTTAATCTATCAAAACAAATAGTATCTTTAGGAAAAGATCTGCCAATATTTGGGGTGCTGGCAGGAAACTGGTTATTTTATTCTTGCCTTCTGTACATAATAGAGCACCCCTAAACTTAGTGACTTAAAGCTAGTTATCATTTATTTGCTCACAATTTTGTTGGTAGGCCAGTTGGACTGGGCTCACTTGGCTATGGTTGTCTGGGGGTCAGATGGGGGCAGGGTTTGTTTCTGATGGTCTCCTTCACACGACGGGCAATTGACTGGTGTGATGAGGGCAGCTGAGACACGTGTTCCGCACATCTAGCAGGCTAGCCCAAGTTTCTTATTATGACAGCCCGACTCCAAAAGCAGCAAGAGAGGGAGAAGCCCCAATGCGCAAGAACTTTTTCGGCTGCTGCTTGCATCACAAGTGCCAGTATCCCATTGGACAAAGCAAGTCATGTGACCAAGCCCAGGGTCAAGGGTGGAGAGATAGACCCTACCTCTTGATGAGAAGAGAGATCAAGTCCAGTTGCAAAGGGGCACACATGCAGAGCTGGGAAGAATTATGGAAGCCTATTTGTAAATCCTTCCACAACAATGAATATTTTCCTTGGGTTTTGCGGGCAAGATGGGGAGAAAGAAAAGTAAGAGAGTAGTTTGTAGATTTAAGTTTCAGAATTTATAGAATGTCGGATCCCAAAAGCCAGAAAAGACCTGAAATACTGTCCTACTCTTTTATTTGCAAAAAAACTGGCCATGTGATTTGATACCTAGAAGGACCATTTCTTCACATTCTTCTGCTTCAAAATATTTTACTTTAAGTAATACCATACTTTTTGCCTTCCAGAAGAATTTTAGAATTAGCTTCTGAAATTTCTTTAAAAAGCTTTTGTTGAGACTTTGGGATTGGTTGTAATTCATAGATCAGTAGGCAGCTTTATAATTGTGAGTCTTTCCATCTTTCCAGTTAGATAAACATTATATTGATCCATAAACAGACCTTACTGTAAATTTTATACCTTAATTTATTCAGGTTTTGTTTATTTCCTTTTAGATTTATTTCTAGGTACTTTGTAGTTTCTGCTGAATGATGATGATGGTAATGATGATGGTGATTGCATTAGCTAATTCATTATTGCCGGTATACAGGAAACTTGTTTTTTGTGCATTGATCTTTCTTTTTCATTTAAATTGTGAAATTTACTGGCATAAACTGTTTCATAATACCTACCAATTAGCATTTTATAATTGAAACTATATTGATGTTAAAATTTTATTTCTTTTTTATTGAGGTCAATATACTCAGGTACTCTCTAATACTTCAGGGGGTGATACAGTTTCTTAAATCTTTTTATTTTCAATCTCGTGGTTTTTGTTTTATTTTGTTTTTTAGTTCTTATAAAGAGCACATAGTTGGTTAGGGCAGGTTTTATTTGATTGGTTAGTTGATTGACACTTTTTTTTTTAATCCAATGGAGCTTTTTATCTTTTCATAAGAAATTCACATCTATTTTCATTTACTGGTTATTGTTTTGTATCAATTTATTCTTACCATCTTAGGTGTTTTAAATTTATCATGCTTTTTTGTTTCTTAATCCCACTCTGATTGCCTTTCTTGGATTAATTATGTCTTTTTATATTGTTGTTTTGCTGTGTGCCCTCCACCCCCAGCTTAACTCTCCCAATAGTTTAAAAGATATACATTTCATTTTTATTTTTTCTAGTGTTCACCTTAAAATCTAACCCATACATTTAACTATTAATTTCCCTTGATGTCTAAAGTTACTCTATATTGTCCTCCTAAAGAAAACAATCATTTTTCCTAAGCCTTTTTTCCTCATTATCCTTCACCATCCCACACTTCCATGTTGTATCATAAATTGTGCTGTTTTGCTCTTTATATTTTTTCTTTGCAATCCATCTTGACTTAGAATTAATAACATATTACTGGATTTTTTTTTTTTTTTTGGTGGAGAACAGCAAAAAGGAGATAAGCAATTATATCTACCCTTAGGGAATTGTTATGAGATAGAAGGGAAATAAAACTTCTTTTTCCAGATGGAACCAAAGTTTCTCTTAGGGAGGAAATAGTCTATTTCGGAAGAACCTTGATAAGTTGTTGGGTAGGGGCATGGAGGGAGGCTCCGGAATGGAAAGGTGGACTGGAGAACACAAAAAGATCCTTCAAGTGATTTTTGGGAGAACTGAACCATAATTTGTGGTGAAGAAATCAGAAGTCAGAGGAGAAGAGAGTAAGAAAAGTGGAGAGCAAGATAAAACACAGCCACATGGCAAGAGACGGACGTGGGGGTGACAGAAATAGAGAATGGACTTACAGGGAAGAAGGAGTATCTAATATTCACTTTAAATATCTACTGTATGAACTTACATATGTATCCTTCACTATTATCTATAAAACTCATATAAAAATACACCCTCCTTAGTGCTCTTGATTTTTGTAAGTGATGGATACGTTGTTCAAGAAGAAAGAACTTTATCTCATTGCAGGTGAGTTTGAGTAGATAAATAGATCCAAGATGCAGAGAGGGGAATGAGAATAAAGGAGAAGCAGAAAGTTAGATTTAGAGGGGATTAGAAAAAAAAATGATACTCTGGGAATTGAGCAGATTCTTATTTAAAAAAAACGCAGGACTCCCTATGAACCAGGAGCTTCCATGTCTCAGTGTGCAGGAACCCGGGCAGGTGGTCAATGAATGGCAGCTGTAACTATCACTGGGAAATGGGACAATAGCCACCATACTTCCAGCAGAGGGGAAAATGCAAACCAAATGGGTTCATCCTGCAAAGTCAGCGCTGTGTACTCTAGATACCCATTCAAACCTGAGGTTCTATTATGATTCTTGAACCAAAAGCCACGCTACCTCAGTCCCAGGAATAGAGTCACTTCAAATGTGTCAGGCCCTTGGAATTTCCTGTCTTCACCTTCTGATACAAGCCTTGCCTGCTGGGAAGGAGGCAGATCTAGCTTTCATTGGCGATAACATTTAAGGATTCTTTTTGTCTGACTCTGACATTTAGCCTCCCTTGCTGAATTTCATTTTAAACATTCCTATTTCATTTCGAGTTGTGGAAAATATCTCAAATCCAAGCAAAATCTTTTGGAATAAATTCTTTTTGTCCGCTAAGCACATTCCAGGCGTGCATCTGACTTTACTTTGTGATGTCACCGGTAAGAATGTTTTCCCCAGGAAGCAAACACGCTTGATCTTAAGTGAGTCTTTAGCCCTTCTGAGCTGTTCATTCAATCAGTATTTATTTAGGGTCTCTATGTGCCACGAACAATGCTGCAGACTATAGAGACAACGTCACAATTATCTCCATGACTATCCTTATCATTGGTCAGTAATGGATAGCAAAGCAGAGGGATGGCCTGGGAGAAGGGGCGTGACAGCTACCCCACAGTTCTGTCAACTTTCTCCCAGCCATCCAAATAAACATTAACATGACCTACATGAAAATGATGACATGTTTGCTGAGTCAGCATGATTTCAAGACGACTTTCCCAATCTCCCTTGTCATGGGAGCCCCCATGCTCTAGATATAGAAATTTTGAGATGTCACTGGTAGCAGCAGTTCCTCCAGCCTCCTCTTCTAGTCCTCTGCTTCAGCCTCTGGTCTCCGCAGTTCCTCTTCCATTGGCTCCACTCCCCAGTGATGGCTCCTGCCCACCAGTTCAGGCTGTGACTCTTGGACAGTCTGCTCCACTCTTGATGTTACCATTGCAGGGACACTTCTGTGCACCCAGGGTGCAGAGGGTGACAAGATGGCCTGGGCCTGACATGGGCCCATCAGGCCCAAGTGTCTTGGTGCCTGGTGCCTACTTGTCCAGGAGGGGAGATGTTGTGGTTGAATTGTCTTCTTCCCAAATTCCGATGTTGAAGTCCTAACCCCCAGGACCTCAGGATGTAGACCTTATTTGGGAACAGCGTTGTGACAGATATAACCAGTGAGGTTAAAATGAACTCATACTGGAGTGGACCAAAATGACTGACGTCCTCATAAAACGGGGACATTTGGACACGGTCCCTGGCATACAGAGGGAGCACGTGAAAATGAAGGCAGCCATTGAAGTGAAGCTTCTACCAGCTGAAGAACTCTGAAGATGGCCAGCAGACCCCCAGCAGCCAAGGGAGAGTCAGGGAGCAGATTCTCCTCAGCACCCTGAGAAGGAACCACCATGCGGACACCTGGATCTCAGACTTCTGGCTTCCAGAACCGTGAGATGATTTGTTGTTCAAGCCAATCAGTTTTGCAGTCTTTGTTATGACAGCCCTAGCAAAGAAAAACAGGGTGTTCGAAAAGGAGTTGAATTTAATAAAAGGACACAAACTTTCAGCTATGAGATGAATAAGGCATGAAGATCTATTGTAAAACCTGGTAAATGTAGTTGATAACACTGTCCTGTATAATTAAAATTTGATAAGGGAATAGAACTTAAATGTTCTCACACACACACACACACACACAAAGGTATATGTATGAGGTGATGAATGTGTTAATTAACTAGGTAAAGAAAATTCTGTCATAATGTATGTGTATATCAAATCACCACCACGTACACTTTAATTGCCAATTATATCTTAATGATGCTGAAATTTAAAAAAAGGGAAGTTGCGTTTAGAAAGGTGACAGGGTTGAGGTTAAATTCTTTATTTCTTTGGCTGAGAATTCTGGTACTGGTGGTGTGGTGCTTAATTAGCCTTCATTTTAGGGAAAGCTTATTTCCCCTAATGTAAATACCATTTCTTATAATAATACCACACCATGCATGACCACAGCTCCTTCCAAGGCCACATTTATGTCAACAGGTGGCAAAACTTATCTGGTGTTTCCCAGACTTTCATGTGCATAGGAATTACCTGGGGAGCTTGTTCTAAATGCATTTTCCTGGGTCCACTCTTACACTGGCTGAACCAGAATCTCTGAGGGCAGAGGCATGACAATCTGTGTTTGTGACAAGTGTCTCTTTATTACACTTTGAAGAACACCAATATGAGCTGAAGAAATGATGGGATTTCACGTAAAGTCTACTGAATGAGGTGGAGGCATCTTTGGGTGTAGTTTTATGGAGAGCCCTGAAAATTGCACTGTAGAAGCACTGACTTTTCTCACTAACATCTAAGAAAATATCCCCAAAGTACTTATTATGCCCCTTAAGTTAAAGTGATCCTTTTAAACAACCCCTCCCCACAAAAACCACATCATCATAGTTTAATGAAGGAGAAAATTGCTTCTAATTGGGTTTGTTTCCCCAAGTAAAGGCAAGAGTCAAGAAGAGCCAGGAAATTCATTCATTTATTGAGTAAATGTTCAGCATCCTTCTAGGCATAGGAGAAAAAGCAGTGATTAAACCGTCCCTGCCCTCACTGAGCTTACATTCTAGAAGGGCATGCAAACAGGAATCCAAGAGCAGATGAGAATTCTAGTCTCTACTGTCACTTGCTCTCTTATACCCTGAGTCTCAGTTTTCCCTATGTAGAAAATGGGAACATGGTGATATTAAAAAAGACACCTTAGATTTATATATATATGTAAAATTCATATTTTTTAGAGAACAAAAAGATGATATAATGATTGATTGGCTTAAATGTCCTGTTAGAGATTGAAAGTTATAGCATTGTTCTGAAAAGTCGTACTGCAAACGCTCCCTGTGACTTGCCCATTCTTTCATACATTTTGTCTGCGAATCGTAACTCAAAGAAGGAAAGATGTGAACACAGGATGGTGTTAATGGCTGCTTTTCACAGGCAACACCCAGAACAGAGACATGCTTCTAGTGTGCTCAGTTATCTTAACATTTCTACAAGGGCTGCAGAGTGATCAAGTTTCAAGAAAAGATTTGATCATCGGTTTTCAAACAAGATGGAAAGGTGTTAATAAAAGGATGAACATTCCAAACTGCATGAAAAAGTGCAGGAAAATTAGAATTCCTGTCCACAACAACTACGAAATATTAGCTTTCCGTGTTATTCAATACGGTTGAGGAGACAAATAGCAGGTAGAGGGTAAAATCAGAAGTATTTTCAATTTAAAGCGAATTCAATTTTGGTAGACGGTGCCAAACGTGTTTCCCCAGAGAGCACTGTCTTAAAACCTCACACAATTACAACTGTGTAAATTGCCTTGCCAGTGTTTACAGACATTTTCTTTTAATATCCAGAAGTGTGTATTTCTCAAAACCCAAGACTAGATTTGAAAATAGAACTTTGGGAAACAAACAGCAATCATCTACAGCCAGGCATCCACTCCAAACAGGAAGAGCAAAACTATATAATTTAGCAGCAGAGCTTGTTTTCCTTCTAAGTTCCCAGCTTCTTATTTCAGGATTTTGTGTGGAGGTTTAGCAAGAGGATCGAAGACACGGTCCCTAAACTCAGGGCCATTTTAAGAGGATACAACATGCCTATTAATAATTGTATTGCTCCTCTATTATTGCTAAGAAGAATGATGGGCTGGAAGCGTTGGCCCCCGAGCTGAATTTATCCTGAAATGTTTTCAATTAACTCTTGGCACTGGCAGGAAAGCATCAAACCTTTCCCAGGCTGAAATATGGAAAATCTGCAGGGAACATCTCAGCGGGAGAGGAATTTCATTAAAACGAGCACATCATAATCCAACGACTTCTGCTCTCCCTCTAAACCTCCCTATTGATAAGGAGTCCGAGGCGATTTTTATGGATTTGCAAAGAGAAATGATTTCATAAGATCCTTTCAGAGAGGTTGCTTTAGGCTGGGTCTTTGAATTATTATCTGCTCGCTGATGAAAAAATGGTCAGACGTTTAGCTTAACTGTGACGCTCGGTGAGAGGCTAGGCTGAAGGGTGGAAGGTGCAGATGCAGCCCGCAGGCAGCTGCTTTCTCAGTCACTGTAGGATCGGACACTGGGACAGTGTTCCCAGGTCCCTGCGGGGTGACAGACATACTGTTACAGCCTGGGTTCTGAATGACCTGCCTGGAGAAGAGAGAAGCAGATTTCTAATGATCCGCAACCTGACAAATCTACCAACTTTGAAAGGTGTGAATCCACGTCAGAAAAAGTTCAGTTGCCCTCTTGGGTCAGGAAGGACCGAGAACCACGGAGGAAGTAAAGGAGTTTATTTATGGGTTTTTTAAATGTTTATTTCTGTCCTCTTATCTCCTGACCCCAACTCAGCTTCGCATTCTCTTGTTAAATGTGACATGGGAAAGAAAAGAAAGCCTCAGTTTCCCCATCTGCAAAATCGTGACAATGTAATACTACGGAGACAGGAAGTATTCAGAGATACCACATTGGAAACGCTAGGCAAGGATTAGTTATTAGAATGTATATATGTATATATGTTTTTGCTATATTAAAAAGTAAAACATACTTGACAGTACTCCTCAGAACTGTCAAGGTCATCAAAAATAAAGAGAGCCCAAGAAACTATCACAGCCAAGAAGACACGACAGGTCAATGTCATATATCCTGGATGGGTCTCAGAACAGGAAAAAACATTAGGCAAGAACTAAGAAAATCTGAATAAACTATAGACTCTGCTTAATAATAATTTATCCATGTCGGTTCATTGATTATAACAAACGTACCATGCAAATGTAAGATGTCAATTATGAGGGAATCTGCGTGAACGGGTATATGAGCACTCTCTTTACTATGGTTCCAATTTTTCTATAAATCTAAAACTGTTCCAAGAAGGAAAGTCCATTCAAAACAAACAAAAAAACGTAACATTATTTGAAATGATAAGGTGACCTCTTTTAGACAGCGTTCCACTCTAAGTGAGATCATGTAGGTATTTTAGAATAGGTGAATAAAGACCATTTGTCTTTCTCCAGACACACACAGACATGCACGCACACACAACCCCCCGTCGTACGCACATACACACACGCTCACATATGCACACACGCACACACACATGCACACACAGAGCCTGCTCCCACGGCAGATCCAGAAGGCTGGTTATTTCACTGTGGCTTATGTGTGGTAAGATTCAGCACCCTTGTCGCTCGACTACCTAGGTGTCTCGTGTACTTAAGCTAATTCAGCCGCCACCTCTGGGTAGAGGTGTCTGCTCCGGACCTGCTCTGTGTCCATGCTGCACCTCCAGCTCCCCATAGGACGTACCTTCTCAACTCGATCCCCTGGACTTTGAAACTAAACAGAAAATGGGTGCATTCTCAGTGTGAGGAAACCCCCCCAACACACGTCCTCCTAGCTTCATCGGACTAGGATGCTTCAGGGTGGGTAGTCACGGACGCTTAGAGACTCTTTCTGATCCTTTCACACTTCGGTCCCCAAGTCCTCTAGTTCTTTCCTATTGATGTCATGTTGGTCTCTTCCATCTATTTCACCCTCCTGCCATCCTTTAAATATCCTTTAAACAAATGAGATTATGTCCACTTGGTCCTTCTGCCCGCCCACAAATGCGATGGGAAGACCTTTCCCCAACAGCTCTTCCACTCCGTCCCTTGTAGGCGTGTGGCTCTTCCTTCCTTAAAGCAGTGCTTCTCAAATTTGCATCCAGGTGACCTGGGGGACTTATTAAAATGCAGCTTTCGGGGTCCACCCTCAGTGTCTCTGACTCTGTAGGTCTGGGGCAGAGGCTTGAGGATTTGCACTTTTATGACTTCCCCAGAGGATGCTGCTGCTGGTGGTGGGGGGACCACACTCTGAGAATCACTGCTCTAAAGTACCTACTGCAAACTCTTCTGTCTCTCTCTGCCCCTCCGCCCTCTCTCATTCCACTGCTCCCAGGCACCTGCCACGCCTCCCGCTTGTCAGTTGCACACACATTGCTTGTTCCTATTCGGCTCCATTTCCTACCATCAGTTCCCCCTCTCCACCAATCCCAGTTTTCTACCATTTCAAAACCAATTTGAGAATTATCTGTTCCAGGTTCTTTCCCAAATAAACTTATCCGACCCTTAGGAGTCACAGAGTATACTTGCCCCCCATAGCACACACGCAACCAAACAGGCAAGCTGACCTTAAACCACAGTCAGCTCCGTTCAGGACTCGGCACGTGGTTCCATCCCCAACCCTGTGCTATGACATCCAGACCTGGGAGAGGTTGGGCCCAAGAGGCTGGAGTTTTTCTAAGTTCCCAGGCCTGCTGGTGGCGTTGGAGAGTTACTGGTCTGCACCTACGCCCTCGATCTTCTCAATATCCACCCACTTCTTAAGACCTTGAAACTGGCTTCTGCCTCACCACTCTGCTGACGTCGTTTTCTTAAAAGTTATCAGTGACGTCTTCATGAGTAAATCCGAAGTTTTTTTCTTATTGACTACAGATTCTTCCTTGTTACTTTCTTCACTCTGGGCTTTCCTGGCACAGGGTCATTTAGGTTCTCTTAAGGGTCTGCTAGCCTGATTCTTCTCAATCCTCTCATCCTATAGTGTAAACATTGACCAAGATCCTACTGTGAGCCCTTTTCTTCTCACTCCATAGGTGTTCTCTTTGGAAATGTCACCACCTTGCCCTACCTCAACTCCCACTCTATGCAAGTGATTTCCTAAGCAATGTCATAAGACTCCCTTCTGATTCCCCTTTTCCATTCCCATCTGCCTGCTGGAAGTGTCCAACTGAGTCAACATTTCTAGAACCTTCCTTATCACCCTAACATAAAAAGAAACTTCTTTCTCCTATTTTGTGTGTGTGTGTGTGTGTGTGTGTTTGTGTGTATGTGTGTGTGTGTTAAGGCTGCCACCACTCTCAAAGCAATCTAGATGACATCAACCATCTTTGCCCTTTTTGGTCGGCCCCACATTACACGTCTAAGGAAGGAGGACTCTCACTGATACTGACTTCCAACGACTCACACTCTCCCCCATGCATTCATGTTGTCGTGATTCCAGCTCAGACCTCATTACATTGTGGCTTTCCCCTCACTGGTGTACTGGACTCCGACTCCTGTTTATCCAGTCCCCTCGCAGGCTAGATTCCAATGCATGTGTACATGTAGATGTAAAACGAGCTATCTCTACCTCATTTTAGCCAGAGGATTTGAGGCAGTGTTCATGAATATGTGTCCTAGAACAAAAAATGTAAAGGATAAAAGTCAGAATCATGGAAAATAGACCTCAGCATGGAAGAGCAGGATCCAGGAGAAATTCACTGCAGAAATACTGGCCATGTGTTTAGCCTAGTAAAAAAGACAATGGCAGATTTGTGTCCTGGGAGCCAAGTAGAAAAGAAAAACAACTAGATGGTTCCATTCTCTAGAAAGATAAAACTTAAGCGTTTCTCGGAAGCAACAATGTGGCTGGCACTTCATTTAAGAACGAATTTCCCAAATGAAAGTTCCTTAAGGGGAACAACTTTTTCTAAGCGTAGCTCCAGTCATAATGTTCTTCTGACTAAAACTTTCAAACAATCATCCCATAAACTGAAAAAACTATTTCTAAACTTCTTAGACTGTGGCTTGAGCTTGGGGGATGAGTAAAGACTGTGTTATCTTTCAATCTTCCCGCTCATCCTTGCCTCATAGATTCCCTGCATTCCAGGCAACCAGAATTACCCCCGGCTTCTGGGGTCTGCACGAACCCCAATGCACCCCAGGCTTTTTGGGAATGCCTGAAAGGCCCGGTCATTGCCATCTCCTTTGCCCTCTATCTAGTTCCCTCTTCCAGTTTCCTCTCCTTTCTAATTCTCTACGACTTTGTCTGGAGCCCTCTGGTTGGTTTCGGCATCATTCTACCTCATACCGTGGATCGCGTCTCTCCTAGTGGGTCTCCAGCTCTTCCAAAGTTAGAGGCTGAGACCAGACGGTCTCCCTCAGCAGAGGCCATTCTGTTGGAGACCCACTTGCTAAATACTTATGCTCAGACTTTGAAATCTGAGCAAACAGATGGAATTCTCAAAGGACCTATTCAATATGAAAATGGAAATGTCCCAGGGACAATGGAATAAAAGTCCTCATTCATTCTCTTAGATTCCAAACAACATTGGAAACATTAAATTGATCTCGGTTGGTTTATCCTCCTAGGAGGAGCGTCGAGAGCCTTCATTTTGGACATCTGCCTTAGGGCCCACAAGTTAAAGCACTCTCACTCCTCAGGAGCTGACCTACGTGCTCCAAGAGCAGTTTCAAATGAGTGAATGTTTTCTTTGTAAGCTTGCGATTTTTCATAGGAACCACATTTGCAGTCATATGAGAACAAAACCATTTGAGTAGTTCTTATTTCTCCCCATCATTCATAACAATATGGTAGCATGGAATAATCCAGGATTTGGGCGAAGAAATACTTTCCTTGTCCTCTCTTTACTAGAAAAGTCTATAGCTGATTAATGGAGGATATTAATTTACTGAAGCCACTCTTCACTATCACAAATATCCAATTTGTTTCAAGATCTCAAAGGATGTCAAGTTGATACAATAGCTTTCTATCTGAGTTCCTCCAAAATCTTCTTTCCTCCCTCCCTACTCCTTTTTTAAATTTTTTTTGCATTCAGTTTTAAGCAGTGCATTCTCAGTATCCACATCCATCCCGTATTCCATTGAACTTCACTTTTTCTAAGTTTTGTATGTATTTCATTCTTGTAACACACGTGAAAGCAGCCCTACTGTGACCCTGTTTTATAGGAGAACACAGAAAGATAAAATTGCTTGCTCCCTATCACAGCAAGTCACTGAACATAGGCCACCTGGCCCTAGAGTCCACGTCCTTAACCTTGACCCTCTACGATCTAAGCTACACCTAGATATGTTATGCGGTACCCAACTCTACCCATCTGACCATTGCTTTCACCATAATTACCTCATTCGATCCTCACAGCAACTGTGTGGCCTGCAGAATGGACATTCCTATTAGCCCGTTTTGCAGATGAGAAAACTGAGTCCAAGAGAGGGAAAATGATTGCCCTAAGATTTCCGGTTAGATTGAAGTTTGAGCTAAAACTCAAGCTGAAGAGTTCCTTATGCCTGGTATTTTCCCAATATATACATTATTTCATAAATATATATGAAACATACATGTATAAACAGTTTTATTAAAACATAATTTTATACCATGCATTCACCTACCTAAAGTGCACAATTCAATGGCTTTTACTATATTCACAGAATTGTACAACCAGTATCACTCTCTCATTTTAGAACATTTTCATCACCCCAGAAAGGAACCCAGTACCCATGAGCAGTCATTCTTCATTTTCTTCAATACTCCTTTCCTCTATAGTCCTAAAGAATCACTAATCTACTTTCTGTTTTCATAGATTTACTTATTATGGATATTTCATATAAATGGAATCATATAACATGTGATCTTTCATGTTTGGTGTCTTTCACTAAGCATAATGTTTTCAAGGTCCATCCTTATGCCCTATACCAGTACTTCATTCTTTCTTATTGCCAAATAATATTTCACTATATACGTACACCCCATCTTGTTTGCCCCTTCATCAGTTGATAGACATTTGGGTTGTTTCTGCTTTTTGGCTACTATGAACGTTTGCGTCCAAGTTTTTGTGTGAACATGTATTTTCGCTTCTCTTGGGTGCTGAGTGGAGTGGAAGTGTTGGGTCAAGTGGTAACTCTGTGCTTAACTTTTTAAGGATCTGCCAAATTGGTTTCCAAAGTAGCCGTACCACTCAACATTCCTAGCAGTGATCCAGACGGTTCCGCTTACAGCACGTCCTCTTTAGATTATTGCAGGCCTTTGGTTAATTTCCAGAGTTATGAAAGCCGATTTTGACAATGTTTGTCAGTGTTTTTGTTCCTTTTATGGAGGAATGGGTTTACAGAGGTCCTTACCACTGTTCTTAAATCCCACCATCCACCGAACTTCTGAAAGCTGATCTTTCACGTCTGAAATGAGATTAAATGAGCCAGAGACAAATATCAGTAATAACCAGTTGCCTGGCACTGCCATTCTGCTTTTCTGAGCATTTCCACCAACAGAGTTGTCCAATAGTGTTGGATTGCTTGCTTTGTTGTTAAAAAATCAAAATTGGAAATGACTGCAGGGGATGTCACCTTCAGTCCACTTATCACAGTGAACTGAAGTGGACAGGTATCTATGCTAAACCCTTGAAAGCCATAACATTACTTTGTAGCCATTTGGGTACTCATTAAGCAGTCTTGAAAGTTCGTATATCCCTACTTTTCTTCAGTTGAAAAGAAGTTAGATGGCAGAACTAATTAAAGTCAGGTAATAGGGGAAAGAATAAACTTGGCATACTAAAATCTGTCTAACAGAGCAGTGCTTTATCAGGGTATGTGTTTTACTTTATGTACCTACCTGTCATAGGTGCATAAAAGATACCCAAAGATGATCTTACCCCAATCCTCAGAACCTGTGACTATTTACCTTACATGGCAAATGAGACTCTGTAGATGTGATTCAAGATTTTTGAGAAGAGGAAATTATACTGGACCACCCAGGAGGGGCCAGTGAGATCACAGTGGTCCTTATAAGTGAGAGAGGAGTCAGGAGAGGGAGAGTCTGAACAGGAGGTTGAAATGATCCACTCGCTGGCTTTGAAGATAGAAGGGGGCCCTGAGCCAAGGGAAGCCTGCAGCCTCTAGAAGCTGGAAAAGGGAAGAAAATAGAGTCTTCCCCAGACCCCTCCAGATGGAATCTCATTTTTTAGCTCTGTGAGATTCATTTCAGATTTCTGACGTCCAGATAATAAGTTTGTGTTGCTTGAAGCCATCGTATTTATGATGTTTGTTATAGCAGTAATAGAAAACAGATTGCATACCTTTATGTACACTTACTTTGTACAGGAAATTCAAAATTTACCTGCTATACAATGGTTAGATCCTCATATGCTGGTGACAGAATAACTGTGGGGAAGGCAAGTGTGGAAGGGAGAGTGGAGAATTGAATGGCTTATAAATGCAGCAAGGGCGAAAGCACGTTGCAGAGTTTAAATGCTTTTTTTTTTTTTTTTTTGTGGCAGATGAATGCTTTCAATCACCTCTTTATGTTCAAGGTGGATATAGACCTGAGTGTGAACTTAAAGCCTGAGACAGTTAATAAAGTGTCCAGAGGTACTTCATGCCCATCTTGGGGATTTTTCATGCATATATATAAATATATATACACACACACACACACACACACACACACACATATATATATATATACACACACACATATATATATATATTTTTTTCACACTGCCATCTTGCTTGCCTCTGGCATCACCCCAGAATTTATGCAGAATATCAAACCAGATTTTTTCCCAACACCTTTTCCATCACAAGTGCCAAGTAGACTTCGCCTATTGGCAAAGGTAGACGTTGCCAGAGTTTGTGTTAATGCTGCGTGTGGCGTGGTGGGGGATGGGAGCCTATGCAGAGCTGCACATTGCTAGTGAGACTAACAACTGCCCCAACTCAGTTTGGAAGAAGGTGAATTCCCTTTCTAAAGGGAACATTGTTTGCAATCCATAAGAATTTAGGCCTTAAAGACCACACGGGGGGGCCATTTCCCATATGCCATCTACCATCACTGAACCATTTTGGTTTTGTTCTTGTTCTCTCTCCTGTGCGCATTGGAGGCATTTGTCACTAATGCCAGCACACAATTCAGGGGAAGGTGACTTGAAGTACAAAGGTGTGGAGGTGTATATCCATCAGGGGTTGGATACGGAGAAGGCTGCCCGGGACACTCAGGTCGGGAGAGCCAGGCAGCAGCCATGATGCCAGCTTCCAGGTTCTTCTATCAAAGGCCAGAGGCTGCCAGCCACATGGGTATGGAGTCAGTGAGGCCCTCCCACTGCCCCGTGGAAGCCAGGGCTGCGGGAAGAAATGGCTTTTGCAGAAGGAGAGACTCCGTTCTTTAGAAACATACACACTTTTTCACCTTCCGAGATAAGAACTATACAAACATCCTTCTGTTCCATGAGTAACCTGATACTTATCCTCATTCTCAACTCTTTTTTTGGCCATCATTCTCTCTGCAAACAGACCTCCAGTGAAATACATATAAATACATGGTCACCCCACATTTACACCTCAGCCAATTCTTCCCTCACATGTAAACTTCAGGAAGTTCTACTCTAAATAGTTTTCAAATCCAAGCTGCCACTTTGATTTCATCAAATCAAGCCCTCCTTGAGATCAAACCTTTGAAATGAGAAAAGATTTTTAATCCATTTACACCAGATGGGGTCCCCAACTCTAGCAGCCTTGAGAGCTCCGGGATTAGGACTTCTCAAACCTTTCCCATCTTTCTGCCTCCCACATACCCAGCATATTTCACAGCTACTTTAATCAAATTGTATCAGCCCTTGCATTTGAACAAAATCAGGGAAAGAATGTCCTTTATAAACCAGCCTGGCTGTGACTATTGACGCACGTTAGTGACAAAATGCTGCCTTTCTTGACAGAGATCAGCAAATACCAATGAAAACAGGACTTACCGAAAACAAGCTTGATGCTAAGCCTTTCAGTAAAGGGGTAACACGAGTAAGAAAATGACTGAGATTACACCAGAAAGGTATTTTTGTAATGAGCCTGAAACATTTTTGGGAGAATACATGGATGGAAACGGCAGGTTTCTCCAACTCTAGCTAGCGAAGCTCTGAATTTAAAAAGCATTGTGTAAACTCATCTCGCCTTCATTTTCATCAAGGCAGAAATATGGCTCGTGAGAGACTCTGCCTTTGATTTTATTCTCTCGTGAACGGCACCTTGAAGAATCGTTACACTGCTCGTAAGTGTTGCTGAAAACCTGCAAAGTCACTTCCCTTCTCTTCTGCTGGCACTTGCCAGAGAACAAAGGTGGGCACTTTGTGTTCCCCGATTCAACTCACGGCAGAAGGTAATTTGTGAAGTTATGTGCTACACAAGCAAAGATGGATAATCCAGTCTTGGGAACAAAACCCGTGGGCATGAGGAGTCTGGGAGCTGCAGTGGGCGGACGGTGTGGCATTCATTCAGAATCTCGGTGACACTCGCAGGTGCCTCCCCGGAGCCTGCTCTGTGATTCCTGAGACGCGATCAAAGCACGACCTGTGAGAGGGGGCCCTAAGGTGGTAAAGGTTATTTGTCATTGTGGCATTTCCAGCTGAATCTCCTCCAATGTCATCTCAAGCTTAAAGAAATATATCGTAGATTTTTTTTTTAATTTAGTGTTTTAGGATTAATAGGCAGTTGGGGCTTGCATGTAACAGGTAATATATAAAAAATATTACATCTTAGAAATACAAAATCTTGTCTTTTTTTTTTTTTTTTTTTTGCCTAAGAGCAACAGCATGGAGGAAAGGAAAGAGTTAAGCAAATCAGTGGGAAAGCAAAGAGGAATTTGGAAGACCAGCACCCACCACTTGAAAGCTTAGGGTTTCATTATGGGAAGAGCCTTGAGGAATTTTATCCCAATGAGTTTCAGTCCCCAAAAGTCACTTCCGTCTCTTGGAAGGTCCAGGTGCATAGGAGATTGCAGCTGACTTGACCAGTGTCCCCTTGGCCCCCTTCTGTACTGACGCACTTCCGCCTGGCTGCCAGGGCAGCACTAGTGTCTTTGCTGGGGAGCTGATGGAACACACTTCACCTGCAGCTCTGACCCTGGTGCCCCTTAACCATGATGCAGGAATGTGGGGCATTAAGGACCACTGCCCCTTTGCCCATTGACTGCGATCGTTCTGTGGTGTGTTTTTTAAACCATTCTAGAGCCTTCGCGTGAGGTCAGTTGTCTTTGGCTTAATAACGCATCCCTTCGTGAGTGATTTCCCTTCCCTGTGTCACCTCCCTGCCTCTGTTGCACCTCCTTGCATCTTAAAATAACGAAAACTACATACTCTTAAACTATGTCTCAAGTCTTGCTTCTAGGGGGAACCCAGTTAATAGAGGACAACCTTTTAGAATCATTTCAAAGGGAACACTTGTTTCCCAGTCCTCAAGTGGTAACTAGAAATGGGGGTAGAAATAAAAGTGAAAGAGTGAAGAGAGTTAGAAACAAATTGGGGACTGGAGGATTGGGTTACGCCACGCAGGTACAGTGGAAAGAACCTTTCCAGAGTAAAAACCCCGCTTGCATCGCTTCCTAGGCGGGCACCATGGACAAAATGCTCCCCACTAGTGAGCTTCATTTCTCAAGTGTAGACAGCGCCTTCCCTGGGGAGCCCTGCGAAATGATGTGTTTACAAGGAGGGAGGTTCTCAGCAGGTGTGCGATGCTCGATGCCTGTTCTCAAGTTCACTCTGCACATCTTCACTGTTGCCCTAGGCTTCCGCTAGTCTGCAGTCCCTTACTTGGTGAATGCCCGGCTCAGAAGAGCAGGAGGATTAACACACCTGAGACACCCTTGGCCAGTGGGAAAGATGCAGCCGCGGATCAATGTCTCCGTCTTCAAGCACAAGCACTCAGGCCACTTCTCAGCAAGTCTAAGGGGAATTGACTACATAGCCTACAGCAGTGACCTTGACAGTTCCTCCTTATATTGGCCCTTCTTCCTTTCTGTCTCACTCTTGCCTTCCTTCCTGGGAATCACACCCCAGATTATCTGCTTGCACCCATGTCCTTGTCTCAGGGTCTTCTCTTGGGGGAACCCATGCTAAGGCACGCGAGTTGGAATTTTTTAAGGTAGCATCATATTTGAGATAATACTACGCAATCAACAGGCATTAATAAAATCTCACGAGAACACATTCATTTAGACGAGAGCACCAGCGTGGTGGCCCCCTGAGAAGCCCTGCACCTCCGTCTGGGGTAACTCCCATCACTCTCTGATTCCCTCCTCAAAGAGTCTTCAGACCTGCTTAGGAGCTGCTTGAGGGCCTTAGAGGAGAGCTCTTTGGGGAAAGGAGAAGGAAGATGAAGGTTTGTGCAGAGTAGTCTGAGTGCAGCCCCCTGCCTCCTTGGGACTTAGATAAAGAGCAGGGTGACCATGTCCACACACATGGGTGACCACGTCTCCACCCACAGGGCTGAGCTTCAGGGAGCTCTCCAAGGTAAGGTACCCCACTGCTCCCCAAGAAATAAGGTGTCACCTTGCAATATCACCTTCATTTAGGCTCCTAATTATTGTTATAGGATACTTTGACTTTTAGTTTATAGCCTAAGAAATTCAAAACTTTGCTTCAGTTTTAGATGTTCACTCAAAAGTGCCTAATTAAACAACAATAATACAAAGTGTGATGACTTTAAAGGTTACCATCACAGCTGGGTCTCTATGAAACCTTTTTGTTTTTCATTGTACAGTGATCACAGCTTCCGTGTCAATAACTGCCCACAGCTTCACGTGGTGGCTTTATTCAACTCATAGGCCTTTTGTGGGAGAGAATTTTCTCAGGTATGACCCAGGCGGTGAGGAGAGCAGCCAGGGTGCAGGGTAGTGTGTGGGTGGAGGGGTTTCATGAGGGAGGGGATCCCTTAACCCACAGAGAGTGGTCTCCATTTGGTGTGGCCACTATGGAAAACAGTATATTGAGGCTCCTTTAAAAACTAAAAACAGACTTACCCTATGATCCAGCAATCCCACTCCCGGGCATATATCTGGAGAGAACTCTAATTCAAAAAGATACATGCACCCCAATGTTCATAGCAGCAGTATTTACAACAGCCAAGATATGGAAACAACCTAAATGTCCATCAACAGATGCTTGGATAAAGAAGATGTGATATATTTATAAGGGAATACTACTCAGCCATAGAAATGGATGAAATAATGCCATTTGCAACAACATAAATGGACCTGGAGAGCATCATGCTAAGTGAAGTTAAGCCAGAAAGAGAAAGAAAAATACCATATGATATCACTTGTATGTGGAATCTAAAACAAGGCCACAAATAAACATATTTACAAAACAGAAACAGACTCAGTGACATGGAAAACAAACTTTCAGTTAACTAGGGGAGAAAAGGGAGGGAGAGATATATTGGGAGTTTGCGAATTGCAGATACTAACTACTGTATACAGAATAGATAAACAACAAGGTCCTACTGTATAGCGCAGGGAACTATATTCAATATCTTGTAGTTACCTATAATGGAAAAGAATATGAAAATGATTATATATAGAGAGAGACAGATGTATAACTGAATCACTATGTTGTACATCAGAGACTAACATTGTAAACTGACTATACTTCAATTAAAAAAAGAAGAAGAAGAAGAAGGAAAGTGCTCTCCAGATCTTCCCCAGACCAACAGCTCACTTCTCCCTGTCACCTCACTGGAGAAACATGATAGAAGGGTTTAATTTCTTACATTGTAAACATTTCTCCCATCTCCTGGGAAGACGCTGAGCATAGGCAAATAGAAAAGTGTGGGTTTCTTTATTTAGATTGCCTTTAACACTTTTTAAAGTAAAGGGGCCTATATTCAAATGAAGCTAAGGCTTCATTTTGTCCCTCTGCAGGTGAATATGCACTTCGTTGAGGAGCCGTGAGAACTATGAAGAAGTCATGTGCGCAGGCGCCACGTTCACACGTGTATGCGGGATGGAGACTTGCTGCCCATAAGTTTGCTTAAACTCTCTATCTTCTCTCCTCCAAAGAGAAAAGAGCAGCAGCCACAGCCCAGGGCAGCATTTAACTCTGGAAGGAAACTAAGGCTTGACTGCCGCTCTTGACCCGGGAGGGTCACCTCCAAGCAGACGGGTTGTCCGGAGGAAGGGGGTGAGTTAGGACCACGAGGTGGAAGGGAAGGGGTCTGCTGCTTGCCCTCTGGGCTGCTGCAACCAGCTGGGGGGTTCAACTCAGGTAGCAGGCAGGAGGGAGAAGAGGAGGAGGAAGAGAAAAAAGGGGGAGAAGGAAGCAAAAAATGCGAGGGTGGGGTGGAGAACAAAAGGCACAATTTTGATGGCTCTTCGCTGAAAGCCTCATCGTCTCCATTTACGGTGTCTCAGTAGCGGGGGCTCAAGGCGCAGCCCCGTGGGCCAGCGTCCCCCGAGATGTGCACTTCCCAGGAGGAACGTGAAAGAGCCAGGAGGAAAGAGGAGGAGAGGAGGGAGGAGGGAGGAGAGGGAGAGGGAGCGAGAGGGTGCGGGAGAGGGGTGGGAAGGGGTAGAGAGAAAAAGAGAAAGGGGTGGGGGCGGGGAGAGAAAAGAAAGGGGAAACCCCCCTTGCTGACACGGGGCATAACTTAATTTTCACGGTGCTGGGACAGCTGTATCGTGTAATCTGCCATGGCATGCCGTTAAAGCTTCAATGACTTTACTGACCCAGAAGGGAAACTCAGACCGTGGAGAGGCTTTTGAAAAGAAGTGGTGATCTTTCACGATTTATGAGCTTGTCTTAAAGAAACAGACTCCACTCACTTTAAATTAATCACCCTTTCCAGGGTGCATAGAAATCGGGGTCTCTGGGCTACACCTTGTAGTCGCCTGGGGAGCTGGGTCCGCCTCGACCCCCGCGGGGCGGCTGGGAGGAGGTGGTGGCGGCGGCGGAGGTGGCGGAGGTGGCGGTGGTGGCGGTGACGGTGATGGCGGAGGTGGAGGCGCTGGCAGTGAGAGGGAGGCTTTTCCCGGTGGTCGCCTTCCCGAGGCTGCGCCCGGGAAGCGCGGTGGGGGCGGTGGGGCTGCAGGGACCGTGACTCGAGAAGGAGGGGCGCCGTGTCCTCAGGAGGCCGGGAGGTCAGAGCAGGGGTAGCTGGCAGGGGGTGGGAGGGAGGAGGGCATGTGTGTGGTGGGGAGAGGCCTTATTCACGTTCTTGGACTTGCATTCATTGTGCGAGAAGAAAAAAGAAACCAGGAGAAATATAAGGCATTTCACACCCTGATGAAATGCGAGACCTCCCGTGTGATTAAACCGCTGAAAGAGAAAGTGGGGTCTTACCAGACCCACTTTATCCTCCTTCGTTTTACGTATTTCCGAGAACAAAAGGTAAAAACCTCATCCTGATGTGCATACACTTGTTTAAATTTTGGCCAAGATGTATTTCCTCAAAAGGGACCTTTTGGAGAACTGACAGTCTGCAAATAATCAGCTCTCATACCAGAGTAGAGAATCCCAGGACCAGAAGTAGTCTTTCACTTAATAGAACCGAGTGAAATACTGCATTTATCTTCAAGACAACTTTGCAAACCCCAGAGCTTTCTCTGGGCGATGAGTAACCTCTGCAGAGGACAGATCAGTCTGCAGTAAGGAGTCCAGCACGCAAGGCTTTCCGTCATCCCATTTGCGGGTTCCCTTTGCACCTATTCTGTATGTCAGGGGCGCTGCTTTTTAACACATCTCGGAGCCTTTTGCTTTTCTATCGTTTCACCAACTGGTTCCCTTTGAACAGCTTCTGATGTAGTGAAGGCTACTTAGCTCCTAAATGATCTGCCCCTTAATCAAACCTTTCCTGCTGTTAGAAGTGGAATCCAGTTTAAAAACTCTTCAAAGACAGCGTATAGAGTCAATTTAAAAAAAAAAATTGGTAAAATGTTGTATCTGGTCGCTGGACAATGATTAGATCCAATTTCTTTCTTCAAAGATGGTGCTGGTCCACATTTTAAAGTTTGGTGGCAGTCAACAGACTTCTAAGGGTTCCTGTACTGAGATGATGGGGGAGAACAAAAGTAGTGGCAACAGGTTCTTGGTTTTGTGGGATGCTCCATCGTGGTCCATCCGAGGTAGCCCCGCACCCTCGGACATGCGCTAACGCTTCTGAGCTGTCAGCCACGCGGCAGGTCTCCGGATGGGATGTCGACAGAGGTGCACTCCTTGTGCCCACCACCAGGCAGGGTTCGATGATTTGAATTTTGCATATACAAGCTGCAGTACCACCACAGCGTTTTATACAGAGTTTATGCATTTTATAGAGATTTTATAGTCATTCTGCTCACATTGTGGATTAGAAAGGCAGGGTGAGGGAGAGCTCTGATGGCAGGTCTTTACTCCCGACGGAGCATCAGCCTCACCTGGGAAACTTCATAAATACAGAGCTGTGCTTGACCCCAGACACACTGGGTCACTCTTTTAGGGTGGAGCCAAGGCAGCATCATTTAAAAAAATTTTTTTTAATGTATTGAGGTGAAATTCACATAACATGAAAGTAACCATTTAAAGTGAACAATTTATTACATTACACTGTGCAACCACCTAGTTTCAACACTTCTCCATCATTCCAAAATAAAACCCTGTTCCCAATAAGCAGTTTCTCCCTGTTTCCTCTCCCTCCAGCCCCTGGCAACGACCTGTCTGCATTCTCTCTCTACGAATTTACTTATTTTGAATATTTCATGTAAATGGAATTACACTGTACATAATCTTTGCTTTTAAGGGGTATGTTCTAGCTGGAGCTGTCACAATGGTCCCTCAAAAGACATACAGTTTTTTCTTTGCAAAGTTTCCGATTTTAATTATTATCAAACAACTTGACGTCAATCAGAAAAAGTTGTTAATTCTGTCTCCTTATAATCCGTCTTGAAGCAACAATTTAAATTCCTTTGTGATTTCTTGATTTTTATGCACCTACGTGGATTTAACTTTATTGTAATGATAGAATGAATTTTAAAATTTGTTCTGCTTGTAGATATTAGTGTTTTCTACACTTCTATGTGTGGCTAATATTTATATTTGTGTACCTCTTTGGACTGTATAACTATCATTTTAATAGTAGACTATAATTTTCCAGACACATTCCTATTGTTTTCTGCTTTTTGATGTTACTATCCCGAACATCTTAGTTGGTGAAATTGCCAGCATGTTTTGTATTACTGGCATTTCCTTAGCCTGGATTTCCAGAAATAGCATTATTGAATCAAAAGCACAGATTAAAAAAGCATCTTTTCCTCATTAACAAAGTAATTCGTGTTTGCTCTAATCACAGCTCTCAATCAAAGAGCATTTAGCACTTACGGTGGAACAAAAGACCCCGGCCTTTTTGTTTGGGCTTCATCAGAACAGAACTCTTTCTCATCTCAAAGTGCATAACACACCGAGGCAGAGATGGCTTGGCAATGCATCATGGTCCAAGATGAGCATTTGTCCATCTGTGCTTGCAAAGATCTTACACCGGCCCCCTGGGATCAGATGCAGGAAAGAAGGGAGGAGATTTTGTGAGCGAATGAACTGCCTCAGGGGAGTCTGAGGTTTGAGACTCGTCAGAAAGGAGCCTAGACGTAGGACTCCATCATCAGTAGCCATGAATAAAGATACTTCCCCAGTCTGACTTTTATGTCGATGGTGAGGCTGCGACAAGTTAGTTCAGTTTCAATCTGCATTATAAAATATATTTTTACCCAAACCAAACCGCATATAACACATCATTTAGTAAGATATTCATCAACAAATAATGTCTTTCCTTACACACAATTAATTTACAGTCACCTGAGGGAGTGGGTCATATTAACTGGGAAAAAGTCAAAATTTATCTTTATGTGCTACTGATTTATGGAATTCTCAGGTGAGAAAGGAATTTTATAATCTGTGCAAATATACTTATATATAAAATAAATACTTCACTTGAGATAATTTTTATCACATTCTATAAAAAAATCAAGAAATGATTAAAAACATTCTTAAGGGGCTTTGTTAGATTACACATTAGAATGAAAAGTGCTCTGGTAAATCACAAAAGTTGGATCTGCTGGTGAGGTTAATGGGAAACCAACAGAAATTTTTAACAGGAGAAGGAGTTGACCCAAGAAGGGCACCCTTGGCCCCCTCCTGGCGCTAATGCCCTCAGCTTTGTTCAAAGGCAGATTTCAGAGCATATGGTATATTTATGGAAGGACAGTTTGATACTAGAAAATGTCCCTGACCCCCTGCTTTGAGATGGATTGAAATCACACAATGATATGCACTGTTTCCAACTGACTTTTGTCCTACTTCCTAGTGAAGAGAGTGCTTGGAATTCATTCTGTTTACGTCCACCACTTGGGTTAACTTCCCAGGAAGGATGTCTTTTGTTGGAGGGGGAAACTGCACTGGTGCCACCAAAAGGAAGTCGTCACATTATCTGGGCCCAGGAAACTTCAGCACATCTGGAAGATGATGTTTTAAAATGTGGGTTTTGTTATCCTTCAGGAATGGTGAGGTCAACAGATCAGAAAGTGAATACCAGTGGACAGATAGTTGCTTACAGTTCCCAAGGTTGGGGGTCTGGGGGATGCCGCACCAGCCAGGGCCACCTGGGGAAGCACCAGGGTCAGTCAGGAGGCAGAGGGAGCAGGAGGAAGACGAGGACAAGTGCCTTCATTGTGGTTTCTGCAAGGAGGAGTCGGCAAAGCAGTACAAGCAGGTTCAGGATTGGCTTGTTGAAGTAATTTCAGTGGACTCTGGGGTGTAGGGAGTGTCTCTAGATATCAGGAGTCTGGTTCTGGGGTGATTAGGGCAGGGAAATAGTGGTCTGGAATGAGAGAATCCAGTAAAGGAGGAGGGTGGGTATGGACTCCGGGTTGGTTGGTTTGCAGTTGAAAGATATTCTCACTGGTGTATCCTTTACTGCCTCTAGGCCTTGGAGCCCTGGGAGGGGCAGTCCCTCCAGGGTCAGCAAGGCTCCATGACGTCAAAGCATCAGAAATGCAGACAATAAAAAGCCATGATTAATACAGCTGGTCACTTTAAAGTCACTGAGTAAACGCGAAATCTGCTGACCTGGATTGACTGTGATGGTGTGGGGTGGGGGGGAGGGAAGGCAGATCATGGAATGTGGTGCATCTCAACTCCTCAGTATAACCCACACATCGCTTCATCTTTTGCACAAATGCATATTAACCTACATGACTGTGTCCAGTTTCTTTAACCAGCATAGGACCCAGAATTCCTTTGTCAGATAAAGGGAGAGACTGTGCTGGTAAGAAGAGAAACCTGGGCCAACCAACCCTGGTTCCTCTCTCTGGGATTCGCATTCCCCCTTGCTGTTTTTGGCTGAAAACTCCTGCTATTCCCCTATTAATTTCAAGGAGGGGCCATTACTCCTGCTCAGGAGGACTTGACAGTAGAGATACGGTTCTCAGTCTCTCTGGGCCAACATGAATTGACCTGCTTGTGCTTGCATGTGTAACCCAGGCATACCCACGTGTTCTACGCCCTGTGCAAGGATGAGCTATTTTGTGGATTGTGTGCAATTCCCAGTGTTAGCGAAAGCCCCAGGCCACTGAAAGCACGACTTTAGAGAGCCGTATGGCATTGGTTTGTAGCTAAACTTCCTGAGAATAAACAAAATGAAAGGAGTAACACATTTCATTTTCTGACTACCAAAACTGCTAACAAGGAATTCTGTGGTGTATTCACATTTACAGTTTCAAAGAAGAGCTGTCAGGGCTGGTGAAGAGATTTTTTCGTTCCAAAGGAAAGGATATCATGTATGGTGTCTGCTTGAATTCAGGTATGCTGCACAATTTACATCAGCACTAACTTTGGTAATACCACAGAGAAAGCTGCGACCTTCTTAGTTCCCTGATCTCTTTGAAACTTTCTAGTCTAGAAAGTAAAGATAATTCCTGTCTTATAGAATTGTTCTGAGAATGTAATGAAATAATGTAAATAAAGCAGTTTGCACAATTACTGGCATGGATTAAAGAATAAAAGAGAGCCTTCATCTTCACCATCATCACCACCACCACCACCACCACCACCACCACCATCATCATCACAATCATCATCACCATCATAGCCACAGCACCATCATCACAGTCACCATCATCATCACCATCACCATCACCATCACCATCATCACCCGTCCTCACAAGCATCATTATCATCATCGCAACCATCATCATTACCACCATCACCATTATTATTAACATCACCATTCGAAAAAAGTGAAAGCTTGCTACTCTTTAATCTACCTTATTTCATCTACCTTTAAGACTACCTTAAATGTCTCTTATTTACATACTTTATTTACCACCCTAAAAAAGGTGTATTCGATATAAAAAAAGGCATATAGATGTGGTCATTCCTTGTCTAGCTTTCCACTCCTAGGTCATTGCTATGATCTGAATGTTTACATCCCTGAAAAACGTGTAAGTTGAAATCCTAATCCCCAGTGTGTTGGTAATAAGAGGTGAGGTTCTGGGGAAGTGACAAAGTCACGAGGGCAGAGCCCTGATGCATGAGACTAACACCCTTTTAAAAGAGATTTGAGAGAGCACCCTCGCCCCTTCTGCTATATGAAATTACAGTGAAAAGACTGTCTACGAACCAGGAAGTAGAACTCACCAGATACCAAATTCGCCTGCAGTCTTGGACTTCCAGCCTCCAAATTCTAAGAAATAAATTTCTATTGTTTATAAGCCACTCAGTCTACGAGATTTTTGTTATAGCAGCCAGAATGGACTAAGACAATCATAAAATACTCTACCTCTCCACTAAAGATAAGTAAATAAATCTTTCCCAGGGCATGCATGTCCCCAGCAGCCTTATGTAAAGTCACTAAGTTTAGAGAAATCATCTTTATTTGGCAGTTCCTTCCTCATCATTCTTGAGAATATCTGTTCTGTGGGTATGGTTTTAGTCACCTGTATCCATGACCACGTCCACACCTGCCTCTGTGTATTTCAATACAAAATAATGGTGGCGAGGAAAGCTGGGTCAATGGAGACAAGACAGTGACCCCTTTCGTCACTATAAAATTTTTTGCTAAAGGCTAGTGTATTCAGATTGATTTCTATCTAGCTTTTTCTTGACTGTTCTGTTTTGCTATTTTTTTTTTTTTTTTTTGGTTTTGGAGGAGTGTTTTTTATTTGTTTGCTTGTTTGTTTTACATTGCATGTTTCAAGTTAATCTCATTGAGGATAATTAAACAAAAGAGAGGGGAAGAATGGGAGTAAAGAGGGCAGGAGACGCAGAAGGTAGAGTAGGGATGGAGGTCCTGCAATGTATGTACCTCCCCATTATGGTTCCCGTGTGAAAAATGGCATGGATGTCATCCGTATGTAGTATGCTCTCCTACAATTTTGTTTCACACATGATACGTAATTCCACAAGGTACAAGAGAGTGCACAGTGGGGGTCAAAACACGTTCTCCTAGCTGTGGTGACTGCTTCTTTCCACCACTCAGTAACTGTTAGCAGTTACTTTGTACATCTTTCCAGAGCCTGGCATGGAGCAAACATTCAAAAACCACTGCACACATCAACCACGCTGTTCAGCACCACGCTTTCTACACTTCGACAGCACACATAGAAGACCTCCTTATTCTTTGTAAAGGCTGCATGGTATCCCTCTATGTGGACGGATCATAACTGCATTAACAGATCCTCTTATGAATAGTTACATTGTTTCTAATATTTTACTCATGAACAATGCTACTATAAATGTCATTTAGACACATCATTTCAGTGGGCTGTTTTTAATTTTTAAGAAATGTGAAAATTATTTATGCGGATTTCATCGGCTCTCTGGCAAAGTCAGCATCCCCAAATTATTATTATTATTATTTATTGTCATGAGGTATTAAGTTCCTTAATCAGGAATTCTCGTTTAGACTTGTATTTTATCTGAGAATACTAGGAAATCATTGTCAAAAGACTTTGTGTGTGTGTGTGAGAAGAAAAAGAATTCCCCTCTCAACACCATCTTACGTTTTGATTGTTATATTCTGCATTTCACATTTGCCCTTCCCAACCCTGAACCTCACAGTTACTTCCTAACTAAATCTCCTCCCACCTCTCAGACTCCCCAATGTTTTAACTCTTCACTAGCTGTCCTCCTGGGGTTTTGTCCACTTTTGTGTGTGTTACACACTTTTCCTAGACAAAGGGCAAGAAAGGAAAAAAAAGGTTAAGATTATTATTTGCCTTAACAACTAACATTATACATAAGCAATTGCGAGTTTCTGCATGTGCTATAGATGGAATATATAAATTATGATCATCAAACTTACCTGTGAACTGTCTGCTTGATGGGGATCTCGCAATAACCGTTACACACAACTGCACGTTATATGCATGCAGACTTGCATAAGGACAGGTAAATGGACATTTGCCCACTCGACTGGGGTCTAAAAGAGAATCATTAGAACACATAATGCCACATCTTGGACTATTTAAAAAAATTTTTTTTATTGAAGTGTAGTCCATTTACAATGTTAGTTTCAGGTGTACAGCAAAGTGATTCAGTTCTACATATATATACATATACACATTTCTTTTCAGATTCTTTTCCATTATATGTTATTACAAGAAATTGAATGTAATTCTCTGTGCTATACAGTAGGACCTTGTTGTTTATCTATTTTATATACAGTAGTGTGTGTCCGTTAATCCCCAACCCCTAATTTATCCCTCCCTGCCCTTTCGCCTTTGGTAACCATAGTTTGTTTTGTCTGATGGACTATTTTAATTATCACTCAGCATGAGTTCATAGAGCCTGTATGTGTTCACCACTCCTTTCCCGTATCTCCGTGTTTACTCTTGGCTACTTTAGAGACATACAAAGTTACGTGAGACTAATTTGCCTTTTGGCAATGTTCCACAGAGTGCCAGCTACTTCTGACATTTGCACCCAAAGTCCAACTAATTTTCTCACAGAACAAACCAGATTGGTCTTTAATTGAACCGGCCTGTATTAGCATGACTTGTACAGGAATCATAGGATTGTGGAGCTTAAGGGATCTTCAAGATGGTCCTGTTCCATCTTTCATCTCCCCGATGAGAAAACTAAGCTTTGGAACAGATTGCTACATTCTCAGGATACGTCAGCAAAGCTAGGATGGAAATTCTGACTTCCTGAACCCCAGTTTAGTATTCTTTTCTTTTTTAAAATCTAACTGAGCATGCTATTGCTGTGGCTGTCTATTTTTACTCTCCTGAGGTTAGTCAGTCTTGCATTATTTCCCATAATGTGTGTACAGTATGTGTGTTTGCATAAACGCTGAGAAATATTTAATCCCTGAATGTACTTTAAAATCATCTGGCTCATAATGCTTTTTTTTCAATCCTATAATTATCAATAGTATTCTCTTTCTTGTGACCATTCTGTTCCCTCAGTGGCCTCCCAAACAAAATTAAAATGTGATAGGTAAATTACTGAGTTATTTGTGTGTGTGTTTTCCCATCTCAGTATCATTCCCTTTCTGTTCCAAGAAGGCCCCTTGACTCTCTTGCCACAAGAGAGGATGGAGAACACAGTCAAGAAGATGGAGGGAAGAGGTTCTTGGAAAGGGAAAGAGAGGGAGGTGATGGGGTTTCCTGGTCCATGCGCCAGTGGTGAGGTTGAGGCAGTGGAAGGATGGCTATGAGTGGTCCTTTGGGATAGACAAGTACCCACAGCTCATTTTCTACCCAAAGAGGAACCAAAGATGCTAGACTTCAGGATCCCTCATTGGCTTGGCCAGTGGGATCTCAGCTTTAACCAGAAGCCCAAGTACCAGAGCTCCTTTCCCCCAGCATTTAGCTCTGATTGGGATCCCTGAGATGTTTGCACAGCCCTGCAGGGTGTCTGGGGAAGGCCTTGTGTTAATTATCTGTTGCTACAGGACAAACCACCCCGCAACTTAGTGGCTTAACATAACAAAAAGTCATTTATTTTGCGCATAAATCTGCAATTTCGATTGGTCTCTCGGCCCCACCCAGAGTCAGCTGGAGCAGCTTGACTTAGGGCTGGAGAATCGACTTTCAAGATGGTTTACTCACCTGGCTGAAGAGTTGGTTCTGGGTTTGGTTGGGAGCCCAAGGGTCGGGAGCTCGAGATTTCAGATCCTGGATCCTCTCTGCACAGTGCCTCCAAGGGGCCATCTGAGCTTCCTCTCACAGCATGGTGCCTGCAATCCAAGAGCAGGTGTCCCAGGAGGCCCAGGGAGACCTAACCTCGGAAGTCACGGGGCATCACTTCTGCCTAGTCAGGTTCAGAGGGAGGGACGTGAACCTCATCTCTCAGGGGGAGGATTGTCAAAGCCACACTGAGTGCAGCCTGTGGGATGAAATGTCTTGGAGGGCAACTATAAGTTGCCACACCCACAAACGACTCAGTTGAATTAGCACCAGCCCAGCATAGTGTCAAGCTAGAATTGGGCAAAGTCATCTCATTTCTTAAACTTTCCAGGGTGTACAGAAAGATTCATATCCCCTCAATTTGTGCCCACGTCCTATTTTTGTCCCCGTTGTTTGCCACTAGAATTGTATTTATGCATAATGATGTATAAAACATACATCAGAGGTACTTTCTCTTGGGTTTGTATTTCTTTCCAATCGACACTTTAATTTTTTCTGTCTTGCAGATTTCTCATCAAAGTGTTTATCTTTTTCTCAGGTAACTCAGAGGGTCATATTATTTAACTATCACATGGGTGTAGCCCTTCCCTAGTTTAACTTGTAGTTTGCATTTTAACATTTTTTTTTCCCCTAAAGGTAGGCACCTTTTTTTGGTTGATTTTGAGATAACTGGAGAGTTCATTGATGATAAATCTCTCACTGGCAAACAACCTCTGGTGTATTTATGAAGACAAAAATTCTTAAATTTATTTACTGTGAGTCAACTCAGCTGAAACTCAAAAAAGCTGATGTGTGACAGTCCTTTGCTTTGCTTAGCTGGTCTAATGGATTTGGAACCAACCCTTACTCAGAGGATGATCCTGTGAGGAAAATGATTTGAAATGATTCACCAAACATCAGAACCAACCAACAGACAAGCATCAAAACCAACCAATAGATAAGCCTTCCCTAAAATGCTTCTAGTGGTCTCTCCCTCCTTTCCTGAGAGTTTTCCCTTCAAATGCAGATGGTACAGGGGACTCGGAGAGGTCTATTCAGTGATGTCCCTAAGACCTTACTATGGATGCTGCTGGAATGCTGGATGCCAGTGGGGCTGGGGTCTGGCATGATGCTGTGAGAAGACAAACCCCACCGCTGGCCTCTTTGCCAACTCCCAGTGGCATACTGCTTTCTCCAAATGGCGTTTGTCTCTAAGGGCAACACGTGGTTCATTGCTCCTGATAATATGTCTTGGATTTATTTGTATCATTATTAATATTTGGACAGAACCACTGGGGGAGTGAGTGCTTCAATCCTGGAAGGGGCTGTCATTGGCATGTCCACTCAGCATCCCATGAAATAGAACATTAGCACATACTATTGTCAGAATTGTGGATTTTACAGCCAGCCTTTCCTATTATGATCTCAAAGCAATGCCAAAAATACTAAACTCAGCTGGGCCAGGAAACAGGATGGTCCAAACCTGTCAATGATGGGCTCTCATAGCTCTTATGAAAGTCTGAAGAATCCACGTATGATTGGGACTCAGCCCAAGAAGGTTGTTCTAACTGGTAACGCTGGCCCAGCTAAGCTGGGCAGCACGGCCACAGTGGACTACACTGGTGTCTGGCCAGGAAGGGCTTCAATTAATGGCAAAATTGAAGACCTGAGGTGGTCACCTGAAATTGAAACAGCTCTTTTGTGCCTTTCCTGTTTGCCCGTTTCTGCCCCCTCTAACCTTAAAAGCACCTAATTTTAGGATTGAGCTCACCATGCAATTGAAACTAACTCCTGACGTAGGCTCTCCTGAATGCTCACCATGCCTTGCCTAAACTGTTGATTCTTTTTCTAGATAAAAAGAAGTAGTAAGAATGAACAATTAAGTAGTTAAAGAATGATTAGCTCTCTACCTACCCCCAAGAGCCCCGTTAGCAGTCCTGTGGGCAGATCACGGTGAAGGGGGGAGCAGAATAGCATCTGAAGAGAGTCAGCCAGTCTGCGCACAATGGAGACTCATGCAGAACCCAACCTCTGCCCCCAGGGCTCACTCAGATTCTTCCCCCCATTTTCCGCTTTAAGAACTGTCATGGCTGAGCAGAATCTTCAGAGATGGTTTCTGGACAGGAGTCCACCATCTGCCCAGATTGCCGGCTTTTCTGATTAAAGCACCTTTCCTTTCTACCAATACTTCTTTCTAAAATTGTTGGCTTTTGAGCAGAGAGCAGCTCAACCTGAGATCTGTTAAAAAAAAAAAAAATGTGCTCATCGAATGCAGTTCATCCTTCCTGGGAATCCTCGGCACCATTTCCCAGAGTCCTCTGACTCAAAAGCACGATGATTTAAATCAAGAGGCAGGGAAGCCCCGCGAAACAATCAGTGGGAATTTCTCTGCTGCTTCTCTGCTCGCCTCCTGCCCCACCCTCCCCAGCGCACAGGCAGACAGACACACAAGTACAGTACTGTTCTCCCCGATCCTTAATTTTACAGATCTCCTGCTGAAGTTTCTGACTAATGGTAAGTTATTTGTTCAGAAAGATTTTACGGCTCTCGTAAAACGTCAATTACAGTTTTAAAATAACTTGTAGGTTTTCTGTAACATGATGCCGCCATCTTGGTTCCCAGAGGGTGTATTAAATTCAAGAAGCAATAACAAATCATTTAAGCAATAAATAAATAACCTGAGACAGAGTGTTGTTAAGAGTTAATAGTCTCCCATACACTCAATAGAGGGTGAGGCTCCACTCAATTAAAGTGACCCCGGGAGGAGGGGGGGCAGGGGCCAAACTGCACCCAGTCGTTTTGTTGAAGGTATTCAACCCGCACACATTCATTTCCTTCTTTATGTTGTCTCTTTTCAGCAGGGAAGGCTCTCTGCAGTCCCTGGGTCCGGAGAACAATTACGGTACAGTCTCAGAGAACAGAAAGAAAACTGGGGTCATAAATATGTTAAATGGGTGCGTGGGTTTAAGTAGCTTTGTAAACGGAACACGGAGGGAACCTCAGACTAATTAATGAATACGAAGTAGTGGGAAAGCTTGGGGGTTTTGGGGGGACAGTCTTGCAGTGGGGAGAGGATGCAACATCTGTATAATTCTTTTCTCCCTGGAAGGTGCACTTATTTTTTTGAGAAAAAATTTTTTTTTGCAAGATGTCAAAGTATGTTGATAGAGACTATCAGATGTGAGTGAAAAAAATTACATTTAAAAGAGAAATCCTGTTTGTAGTGTATTTTCTTCAATCAGCTTACAACCTGGGCCCCAAAAGATGATTTTACAGATTTTTAAAAAGCGTTGTCCTTGTATTTTTGAGAGAGAAACATCAAAAAAGAGGGTGAATGACACACGTTTCATACAAAATTGCAGCTCATTCAAATCTATAGACTCTTTCCTAGTAAATGGCCTTTGCTAAGTAAATTCCACTTGGGTCAAAGCAAAGATTAAGATTTTATGATGTGGCATTTTCATATGTTCTAAAATATTTCAGTTATTCTGTTTGAAGAGTTTACTATTTTTCTTTCTTCACCTTGTCTTTTTTTTTTTTTCATTTTGTTATATTAGCACAAATATCTTAATGGAAAGTTAAAGGCTGCCTATACGTCTCATATGACCTCTTTTGAATCCACAAATGACTTCCTGAGCTTGCTGCATGAGGCAAGCCAGTGCTGGCACACTGAAAATGTCCTGAACTTGGAGGATGCTCACAGTGCAAGGGCCAGACAGAGACCCAGCACCAAACAGGCCACAGCAGAGATGCAATCGGACAAGAGGGTAGGACAGAGGAAAGCGATAGAGACAGAGACAGAGAGACACAGGGAGAGAGGGGGATGGGAAGAGAGAGATTGAGACAGAGAGAGAAATTGAGAGACTCAAGCAGAGATGGGAAAAGTAGGCACAAAGCCATAGAGGGACACCAAGATAGCAACAGAAAGAATACAAAAACAAAACACCCAGAAGCAATAGAAAAGTGGCTGGCCCAGACTTCCTTTTTTAATTGATTAAATGGCTAAGCTGTGAACAATGGATTAAATTGAATCATTGATCTAATTCAGTTGTTAAGATACTAAAATGAGCAGACTAACTGCTTGTTTGGGGCGGTTTCAGGGGTCTTAGTTGCAATGTTGAAAGGAAAAAGAAAAAACAAAAAAACCCTTGCTAAATCCTTTCTATATTGACAAAACCAACTCATTTTATTTTTATTGCATTCAATGCTGCAGAATCACTAAATTATAATCCTTAAATATATTTCAAAAGTGACATTTGTTCGCCAACAAGTTTTATTAAACACCTACTACAGGAATGACAGGATAAAGGTTTTGTGCAAAGAATACAAAAATGCTGAAGAAACTGTAATTGTCCCTAAACATAAAGGAAATGATATTCAGGGTGATGTGATAAACACATGTCAAACTAAATTATACAAAGACAAGAACTGAACAGCACAGGAAACTACTGAAGAATTATAGGAGAAACCTCAATCAATTATCCTAATGAGAGGGTACAGAACATTATAAATGTTCTGAGGTCTGAAAAGAGAGGATTTATTGGAGTTAGCGTGATCTTTGATGGTTCTATGAAGATGGATGATTTGCTCTGCGTTTTCAAGGACCTCTGAGTCTCCACCAGGTGGAGAGAAGACATGCCCAATGGAGACATTTGATTTGTTTATTATCCATTTGTATTATTTTATTTCTAAGGAACAATGAAAAACATGTCTAGTCATGTGATGTGATTTGTATCTTTTTTTTTCCAAAATTTTCACTTATTAGATCACAAATTCAAAGAAAAGTTACCTTGTCAATCTTCAGGCCATTAGTGACATTATTCCATGGAAGAATCTGGGGTTGCAAAGAGCTGTTAAGCCAAGAATGACAGCAGCCCCAGAATACTTTTCCCTTTTGTCACCATCTATACAAATTGTCAAAATCTGCCCCTTTTCATGAAGTGGTCCTTCTTGGAACACCTTGTGGCGCTCAGAGCATCATTTCAAACCTCCTGTGTGTCTTGGATAGAGAAAGGAAGCAGACCCGTGGTTGTCTGGGGCTGAGGGTGGGTGCAGAGAACGACTAAGTGAACACAAGGTAACTTTGGGGGTGATGGAAATGCTCTGAAAGTTCTGATTGTGACAATGGTTGTGTATCTCAAAAAGTTCACTGAAATTATTGAAATGTACACTTCCTACAGGGGAATTTTATGGTATCTAAAATGTATTTTTTTAAGTGGCTACCAGGCCAGGCTGATAATGTACAGCAGGTGCAGGTTATATTTTGGGGGATGCAGGCACAATCTTTTTGCACAGGAAATGTTTAAGAATATCCTTCAGGATGACACCTGCACCCCAATGTTCATAGCAGCACTATTTACAATAGCCAAAACATGGAAACAGCCTAAATGTCCATCAACAGGTGACTGGATAAAGAAGATGTGGTATATTTACACAATGGAATACTATTCAGCCATAAAAACCAACAACATAACGCCATTTGCAGCAACATGGATGCTCCTGGAGAATGTCATTCTAAGTGAAGTAAGCCAGAAAGAGAAAGAAAAGTACCATATGAGATCGCTCATATGTGGAATCTAAAAAACAAAAACAAACACAAACAAACAAAAACAAAGCGTAAATACAGGACAGAAATAGACTCACAGACAGAGAATACAGACTTGTGGTTACCAGGGGGGTGGAGGGTGGGAAGGGAAAGACTGGGATTTCAAAATTGTAGAATAGATAAACAAGATTACACTGTATAGCACAGGGAAATATACACAAAATGTTACGATAACTCACAGAGAAAAAAATGTGACAATGAATGTGTATATGTCCATGAACGACTGAAAAATTGTGCTGAACACTGGAATTTGACACAACATTGTAAAATGATTATAGATCAATAAAAAATGTCAAAAAAAAAAAAAGAATATCCTTCAGCCTTGCAAAATGTTCACTGTCTCATACATATCGTGAGACGCAAGATTTTGTTGTTCTATTTGTGATTTCCTAATTTTGATAATGATATGAGTATAGAGAAATATTTTTTAAATAAGAGGAAAACAACATGGTGATCATGTGACAAATGATGATCAATGATTCCCTACTGTGGGTCCCATTAGGGAGTGGTGTGGCCTGTGGCAAACTAGAGAGGCCTTCCCCATCTCGGGGGGCCAACTACCATACAACTCTTTCTGTGGCTACCATGGGAGAATGCCAGCCCAGTGTTGCCAGATTTTCTAATTATCCAAGCAAATTTTAGAGTAAAATTTTTAGATTTGGAAAATGTCAGTTCAGATTTGGAAAACAAAACCCTGTGTGGTTCAAATAAAATGAGATCGGCTCAGCAGAGAAGCTGAGAGCTTGCAAGCTGTGCCTTGTAGTCAGAACCTTACAATTCAGCACTTAATTGTGGATTTCCCAGCTTTGTTCATGTTGTTTTACTGGCGGCTAATTTTGACTCTCTACCTCTTCATAGTTCCTAGAGCCTGGGTTTGGGATAAGGGGCTGGAGCCTGTGTGCGCGTGTGTGTGTGTGCACGTCTGTGTGTGGGTACTGGCCTCCACAGAATTCCTACATTTGCACTCAATATACATAACAAATGCACAGCTAATATCATTGATTTCATCAATATAATCAAATATTATTATTTAAATAAATGTTTCCCTAAAGGCTAGCTCAAATATGAAAACTACTTCATCCCTCTAGTAAAACAGAGCCTGGGACTCAAACCCAAGTCTAACTAGATGTTAGTTTAAGTGATAAACAATGATTCTTCAGAGTTTTCTTTCTATAGGGAAGTAAAAATAACATTGTTTCTTATGTTGGACCATCATTTTATTCCCAAAATGTGGCAGAGACTAGATACTTACCAAATATTGTTCTTTCTTTCTGGGTGCACATTAAGACTCTCTTTCCCAATTACCTTTGCAGTTAGCCTGAGGTCATTTGACTGCATCCTGGGCAATATTATGTGAGCAGATGTTATGCACAATATTTCCAGGACTGCCCATAGAAATCCTCTGCACGAATCTCTCAACTCCCACTGTTGCCATGCTGCAGCATTTGTAGAAGCTACATGTCGAGGATGGAGTAAACATAAGACGGAAGAAGCCTGGGTCCCTGAGTCACAGCGTGAACGAGAGTCACACAGGTGAGCCATCTGACATGCATCACACTGGGGCACAAGTAAGAAATAAACACGCTTGTGTTAAATCACTGAAATTTGAGGACTATTTGTTACAGCAACCAACACCACTTACCCTAACTAATACATAACAACTTTTCTTTTCAGAGATAGTCTAGAAAAAATTTGATTACACCCATAGGTCATTCAGATCCTCCTGATGTAATTAGTAACAACAGAATACTAAATAATCATATACTCGCTGTAGTTAACAAAGCTCCTTCACACATTACTATTCAGTGCTTACAGCCAATGCAATGCCTTGAGGGTACAGAATAGGGCTTATTACCATTGGTAGAGATTAGGAGACAGAGGTGCAGAAAGGTAAATGGAAGAAGCTGGGATTTAAACCAGAGTGTTTTGAATCCTCATTTAGTCCTCTCTTCATCTACCCCTGTTTGTGTTTATACAGAGAATCCTTAAAGAGATTGAAAGGATGTTGAACTTTGTTATCTGATTATTTTTTCATATTCATATTTCAACTTAATATTTGCACTCACTATTTGTGCCAAGCCTTCAGCATGGCGGAGTCCTTGCGTTCATGTTAATCCTTATTCCTTCACTTAGACTTTGGTAAAAAGAGAAGGGGACTGTGCACCTTCATAGACTCCATATTATGATTAACAACATCTAGAAACTGGGAATTTTACAGTGCAATGTATCTGCTGGGAAAGTACAGAATTGCTCAGAATTTTTCATCCATGATTAAAATTTGTATAGTAAAATACAGACATAATCAGTCCAATTAGTCAAGTTTTGTTATAACTTCTATTTCATTTAGTTGGTATACAAACTGACAAATTGTTTTTTCTTTCATTAGGCAAAACTTAAAACATTCCATGAATATGATGTACTAAAGAAAAAGTCAAAACATCTTCAAAACCATGTTTTGCCAAAGCAAATACATGAACCATCAGAGATGAATAAATAAATAAGGTCAGGGAATTTCCAAAACTCACTCCAATTTTACATACTTGGTCAGGCTGCCCTTGCCCGCCTCAGTCGAATAGCACACTTCAAATCCATTATGATTATATTGTTTTATCGTGGCCATGAGCTCAGCCCACGGTGTCCCACACCCCACTGGTTTTAATCAGGGCTAATGTTGCCCCAGGGAGAACATTTGGCAATGTCTGCTGACCACAACCCACATACTGAATGTGCAACTTTGGCATTTTCACACGGGGGCACGTTCAGAGGGTCCCAGGCCTGGTTTAATGTTCCGCTGTCGCCCCGTGTTAATTCCTAATCATTGTTTCTTTGAACTTGTTTTGTTAAGTGAAGTCTGCAGGGACAACGGAGCATGCGCGGCAGCAGAGGCGCCACGTGCAGTGGGCGTGGCTGCCTCCCCCTTGGCCTTCAGCCTTTGCAGACCCCACGGGCGCAGAACTCGGGTGGGCGCGCTGTGAGTGGAGGTTCAGCGGAACTCAGAGGCAGTACCGGTGTTCAGAACCCCCACCGGCCACACCTTCTGTGCTAACCAGAATTGTCTTGGCCGAAAGAAGACGACTGGTACCATTTCATAGGCGAGCAACTGGAGGCTCAGCGAGACTGAGAAACGCCTTCAAGTTCGTGTAGCTAAGAATGTCGACTGAGCCAAAAATTAAACTCAGGTCTGTGTGACCCTGGAACATGTGACACAGGGCAGGTCCTCCCTGAGGCCACACCTCACAGTAAGGACGAGAATGTGAACCCAAAGCCAAATTCCATTTCCATCCCGCTTCTGTGAAGTGTCCCTTGCTGGAAGGACCACATATCCGGTCTGGACCAGGACACCTTTGGCTGAGAAAGAGGGAAACACGGGGCCATCCGATGCTCACCTCCCTCCTGGAGCAACCCCCATCAGAGGGCGACCCACAGCTGCAGAAGAGAGGTGAACTGGTGCTTCCCCGTAGTGACCACTGGCAAGTCCACTGCATTTACTTGCCAGGAGGAAGTAAAAGTGGAAAGTTTAGAAGGAGGTTAAAAGCACGGGAGGCATTTTATAATTCATTAGAGAGAGTACTGTACCACACTTTTTGCTTCAAAAGCATCAGTTTAAAAATTCAGCCAAAGTTGTGGTACCTTAGAACACACATCGTAGCAGATCTCAAATGCAGTCGTTTCTTGTTAGCAGTAGATCTAACTTCAGACCTGGGCTGAGTTCCCCTCTTCCCCTAGTGTCTCTGGCTGTGTGCTTGTGCCTGTAATTGATGTGAATGCAAACAAAAGGACTTGGATTCAAACAATCTCTGGGAGATGTGAAGCTAATATTCTGGGTTTGTGCTGTATACGTGGTGTGGCGGCTAATAGGATAATGTCAAAAGAACCATATCTCTTTCTCTTGATTTCTTCTCCTCTTCTTCCTCCTCCAGCTCCTCCTGCTTCTCTTATTCAATGCCTCCTAATAAAATCCGGGCACATTAGACATGCAGTACAGGAAGACACGGGAGGAAAAGGAGCCACAGAACTTGGTGGGACAGAAGGTTCAAATCCGGGGCAGGAATTCAGCCCCACAGCATCCCTTCATTTGAATACCCCCTGCTGCTGACACGTTACTCTCCTGGGCACCAGCCAGAATCCAGACAGATGAATCTCCGTTTGATGGTGGGCACACATGTTGGCTCTCATTCATAGAGATCCATGACCAGGAATTTAGGATATAGACCACAGCCTCTTAATTTGGACGATTTTCCTCCACCAGGACAGTCACACTTAGGTGGCTGGATTTGTGATTTCACGCATGACAGACTCCTATTTCGCGGCTGGGTCCCCTTCCCCGGGCGAGGAAGACAGTGGGTCAGGGACCTACGCTTTTGTCTGAGATCACACAGACTCTTGGCAGCAGACCCTTGGGTTCAAGTTTGCTCACTCCTGGAGTCTTGCCAAGCCGCACACTAAGGAAATGACGGTGTTAAATGGGGGCGGGGTGGGGAGTTGGGGTGGAGGGACATCTCCATGAAAGAGAAGGGTGAAATGAGAAAAATTAATTCATTGCTATGTAATAGGTATAAAACACTTTTAAATCTGTAGAAGCTACCATTTCATTAAAAAAAAAAATTAAACAAAGAAAAAGCTGACTTCTGCTTAGAAAGCCACGTAGTTATCTTGATGGCTTGGGAGCCCTGGTAGCTGCCGAAGGCAATGTGGAAGTGAGAACTCCATTCTAATAAACCTCTGAGCTTTGCCCTGTTAAAAATGTCAGACTAATAAATCACGTTTTTAATGACCGAGGAGGGGGTAGATCAATAAGTTTGGGGAAGCCATCTATGGAAGTATCATCTGGTGCTGTTTAACAGAAGCACACTAAAGCGGCAAAAAACTCACGGCAATCTAAATTCCAGTGCTGAGGTCCAAAGTAGAATATTAAGAGTGTATTAATTCTCAGGCCATAAATCTTGGCTTAAACCCTCCTTTTTTAAGGCACTATTTGATCTTTCAGATCGTATCTATGTTTAAAAACAAGTTGTGTTCTATCTTTCAAGTTTCTTTCTATTTTTCTGAATCTTCAAAGTGTAAAAATAAAATAAAATAAAAATAGAAATAATTGGCCCTTCTATTACCCAGAGTTAAAAAAAAAAAAAGCATTTCTAAATTTGGCAATTGTTTAGTATGTTGAAACCAAAACAGGAAGTCTGATTAAACAAAAGGGCGAAATTTACTGTCGATGCAATGAATGTAAGGGTATGCCAATGGCCGCGCGGACCTTGGTGCCAGCAGAGATCAAACTGTCAAATGCAGAGAAAAAGAGATCCCGTAAAAGAAATCATCCTAGGCTTATAATGATTCTCAGGGGCTTTTTCTGCTCTCTTCCTTACACTTCCCTCTGCTGAGTTACAGATGCAGACAGAGACATTCTTGTTGGGGGGAGAAAAAAAAAGCTAATCCCACATCTTTTATAAGTTATTCATTTTGGTAAAAGTTTCAAAATTGCCTTATTTAATGAGTTTCTCTTCACAAGGACAAAAGATATAAATAAGGTGCAGTGATGGGCAGTAAAGACCTCTTTTGAGGTCCAGGGGAAACTGTTTAGCAGGGATTGAAGACCACTTCTGATGCTCACTCTAAAAGAAATATTTTAAGCAAACCATAAAAGTGGGCTTGACCCTTCCATGGGCCCATCATAAATCAATTGTTAAAGCAAGGGTGAAAACTGAGAGGAGGTCAGAGGTGGGAGAGAGGTCACAGAGAAAGGACAGTGTGAGAACCCACCGCGAACCCAGAGGGGAAACCGGGCACTCTTTTCGCTGAGTATCGTCATTAATTCCGAAATCCTGGCTATGCTGCCGATAACTCCACGAATGAAATTATGAACCACATGAAGAATCCCCACAGCAGAACTTAAAACCAGGGCTGTTTTAGTTATAATTTTCCTGTTCAGCAAAAAGTAGATTGAAACTTGGTTAAAAGTAACTATCCATCCACCCAATCTTTTAAGTCCTTAGGAAATTTCCTCCAAATATTCACGAAATCTTACACCTCTGATTCCTTTATCAGTAAAGGACAGATCTTCAAATATGCAAATGCTAATCGGACATAAATACCTCATTCGTGGTTTCTCCAAGTCTGTAATTTTTGCCATATTCTGAGAAAGATAGCTTTTAACCTCTTGCCAAATCGATCTTATACTCACAAGGAAAATTTTGGGGTACCCCCTTTATTAAGAGAGAATATCGAATGATGAGTTAGTTTGTTGCTTAATCTTAAAAAACAACAAGAACAACAAAAAAACCCTTGCTTTTGTAGACAGTTTTGTACCAAATGTAGAGTTTGAATGATCTATGTATCTAATCATTTGTTTCCATGGGGTGGAATCAAGTTTGAAACCCAGACAATTAAAGTAATTCACATTTAAATGAAAGGTGGCTTGATTGATTTGTAACGACACAATTTATTTGGTAATAATGACATTCCTGGAGTTTGGCCAGGAAAACAAAGGGTGATTTATTTCCTAATAACAAAGACAAATGGCCCTTCTGCTCCAGCCTCTTCCTCATTCTCAGCGGCTCAGGGCCAGGGTACAAGTGGACTCTGCTCCGTTCCCTTCCTGCTGGAGGAGAATTCTCCCCGAATCACGTACCACAGTGGTCCTGATGATGGAAACTCGGCTGCTGTACACCTGGAAGCTTTAAAGAGCACACGCCATTTCATTTTTTCTACATGCACGTTCACAGTTAGGTCTTTAAAACACAGGGTCATGCCAGAAAAATTATACACCATATCATACCAAGCACCTTGACATGGCGTTGGTCAAGGTCTAGCACTAGTCAGTGTATGTTTTTGAGCCAGATAAATAATGAACATTTTAAAGAACATTATCCTTAAAAAATGGTTCAATGTTTTATACCGACGGCTCACTTTAAATAAGATTTTAAAAACACAAATATAACTCAAACAACTGGGAGGTGACTATCCAAGGTTAATAAGGAATAATAATAACAGAAGCACACAGCATTGTAAACTGACTCTACTTCAAAAAATGTATTAAAAAAATAACACAAGGGCAAACAGATTGATAAAGTCATCAATTTTAGCAGTTTGTCTCTTTTCATGTGACAAAAATCACAATGTTTACTTTAGCTTTAAAATTTTTTTTCCTATTTTATTTTATTTTTAAAATTGAGGTATAATTGACATATAACTTCATATTAATTTCAGGTGTGCCAGATAATGATCCAACATCGGTATGTTTTATTAAACAGTCACCATGGAAAGACTAGTTACCATCTGTCACCACACATAGTTACAATCTTTTTTCTCGTGATGAGAACTTTAAAACCTACTTTCTTAGCAGCTTTCAAACATGTAATACAGTATTATTAACTGTAGTCACCATGCTGTATACTGCACTCCCAGGTAATAAATAAAATATATTTATTTTATAACTGGAAGTTTGCACCTTTTGACCCCCTTCACCCATTTCATTCATCGACTACCCCCTTATTTTCTTTTAATATGTTTTTAAATGTCCAGAGAAAAGCAAGGGAGTACTTGGAAATTTTAAGAAACAGAGGCCTTTATGGAAGCAGCCTAAGTGTCCATCAATTGATGACTAGATAAAGAAGATGTGGGATATATATATATATATATATATATATATATATATATATATATATATAGAATACTACTCAGCCATAAAAAAGAATGAAATATTGCCATTAGCAGCAACATGGATGGACCTAGAGATTATCATACCAAGTGAAGTAAGTCAGATAGAGAAAGACAAACATTGTATGATATCACTTATATATAGAATCCCAAAAATATTACTAAGTGAATTTATTTAAAAAACAAACATACTCATAGACATAGAAAACAAACTTATGGTTACCAAAGGGGAAAGGGACAGGGTGGAGGGATAAATTAGGAATATGGGACTAACAGATACACATTACTGTATATAAAACAGATAAGCAACAAGGATTTACTGTATAGCACAGGGAACTATATTAAATATCTTGTAATAACCTATAATGAAAAAATGATCTGAAAAATATAATACATATAACTGAATCACTTTTCTGTACACCTGAAACTAACACAATATTGTAAATCAAATATATTTCCATTAAAAAAAAGAAAGAAAAAGAGTTTGTGAGGGACTTACAGAATCCACTGGGCCCCCCTGGGCAGTGTTTTGCCAGGGCAGTGGGAGGGGGACCCAGGTGGGGGAGAAGCAGCCAAGTCAGTCAGAGCCATGTCCCAACCTGATTTTCCAAAGACCTTTCTCCTGAGTGGGAAAAATGCAGTAATTCACAAATTCAAGAAGAGTGCGTAACCTCATCTTTGTTCCTTCCTGAAAACAGAGAACTTTTTCCATTTTGACCCTGAAAAGAAGCTGCGAGTAGCTCATCCAAGAGCTGACAGGGCAGCTCGGGATGTGCATTACTCTCTGCTTTCCAAGGGCAGCGCTCACTCGTTCAGCAGGCGAGCCCCTCGCGCGCGCCAGGCGTTGCTCTGCAGCTCATAACAGAGCCAGGAAGAGGGCTGCTTGGGACTTTGCCTCCCAGAGCTCCTGTTCTGGTGGAAAGGTGGGGGGACAGGTGATCAAAAGGTCAGTGAAAAGGATGCTTCTTGACAGTGATAGGGGCTGAAGGGCAGTGGGGTAGAGCCCGGAGAGTGAAAGTCCCCATGTGTACAGACAGGTGATCTGTAAGTGACGTTGGGAGCGGGTACTGTAGAGGGCAGCCTGCTATGTAGTGCAAGCAACGGAAAACTTCTTTTTTTTCAGTTTTTAAAAACTCAGAAAGGTTCAGGGTGTAACAAACAAATACCTGCATACCTAAAATTCACAATGAATAAATGCTAACACATTGTCAATTAGGCTTCGGTTTCTTTTTAGTGAAAGCAATGACAATATTACAGCTGAAGTTGGTACCCTCTCTTTCTCGTTGGTCTCTCTACTTCAATTTCCTTCCCTTCATCCCTCCTCTCCCGCTGGAAATTACTATCACAGTCACTGCCATGACCCTGCTATGTTGCTTTTCCAGTCCATGTTTATACATATACAAATACATATACAAATATACATAGGTGTGTATCTGAGCTATGTATATATATATTCAGTAAGGTGGGCAACCAACAAGTTAGTAGACAACATTACTAAGAAAATTAACAGCACTAATTCATATATAGAGATAACCAGATGGTAGATATATTGATGGGTAGCCTCATTTGCAAAGTAGCATGAATATTCAAAGTACTTAGCAACAACTGTATTACGAAACATAAATAATATTTAAAATGCTATTAAATACCTAAATTAATGAAAAGACATTATCAAGTCCTTGGAGGAGAAACTAACATCATAAAGATACAAATCTTCCCTCTATTAATTTACTATAATCTATCAATATATTATATATTACATAATCTATTAATTTACTATAATTCTATTAAAAATCCAGGCAACTTCTTTTTGTGTGGAACGTGACACAAAATCCACGTATTACAGTAAGAAAATTCCAGAAGCACTAAGGCAACCTTTATAAACAAAATCAAGAAGTGTGTCCTACAAGGAGACAAAAATTATTATAAAGTTATAGAATTGGTAACCACATCCATTGGCACAGAAATACACAAAGAGACATTGTTCCTCATTGTATCTTGACAATTTTAGTTATAAAAAACACTCCTGTACTGTTACCTCTTTAGGCACTAAATAATTCATTCTTTAATTTTTAATAAATAATTCTACTTTGAGAGAGAAAAAAGCATAATAGTCTGACTGATGTTGTAAAGCCACTATAGACAGGAAAATTCACTGATGTCTTAGTCCAAAGGAAAGCCATTTTCTAGTGGCAGGAGAAATTAACTAGCTTCCCTGGCCATTTATTTCCTTACATAGAGCAGCAAGTTCTATGTGAAACGTTACACGTAGAGAATCTTGTTCGTGGTTAATGTTAGTGTGTGAAGAAACCGGTGATCCTTTAGAGGCTGTAACTCATTTTACAAAAGAAGAGACAGAGGTCTCCTGAACCCAATGACAACAAAATCACCCAGCTTTTGTCAATATGGTTCTCAAGAGCCAGAAGGAATCTTAAAGGAGCCCCCAGGATGAAATCACAGCACGCAGGACTGTGCCAGCAAACGCTGCTGGAAACAGGAAGAGAACTTGAGACAAAATTCACAAGAGTTGCGGGTGCTTGGTGCCCCTACCTGAGCCAGCTGGATCTGACTGTAACCCCCGTTTTCCCAGCCAACTTCACCCTTGAAAGACAAAAGCAGTTCTCTTTTCTAAGTGTAATTCTCTCTGGAATGCCCTCAGAGAATTTCTGCTCCTTTTCCCTACTTACCATTCTGCTGTTGAAAATTCATCGACTCAGATGACAAGTGCTCAGACCAGAAGCCACTATTTGGATGATGATACCCCAGGTCTTCATTTGCATAGGTTTCTAGCTTAAGAAGACTCTGTTCACTTAATGAAATGGAAAAGTTGCCATGCAGTTTTGGAAAATACACCAGAGATTTGTTTCAAATATTGTCCCATAGTATTTCACAGACAGGGAAGCAGAGGCTCAGGAGGGCAAGTCACCTTCCCAAGGACACCGGGAGAAAAGGCAGAACTCCCATCCAGGTCCAAAAGCTTCCAGCCCTACACTTGCCATCTTGCATGATGCCAAGGATCAACTCAATTTACATTGGCTCTGGGCTCCCTTGGAGAGCTGCCATACCCCGATGACTTGGAGTTCCTTAAGACTAGGATTCCAAAGAAGTGTAGGATGTGACACCTAACATTTCGATCAGGTTGTCCTGGGGCCATGTCTCCTAGGGTCGCCAAGCCTCCTGGGCTGCACCGTTTCACCACAGCTTTGGAGGATATTGGCAACATTCCATGTTGCTTTCTGCTTAACTTCAAGGAATTCTGCTTATGGCCAGCATTTTCATGTTCTTGGTGATTAAACAGGTGCAGCATCACATACAAGAATAAAAAATTGACGTGATGGTAGCGAGGACCAACAGCTTGAAAAAATAACAGTAGTGAGTCAGTGATATAGATACCTTCTCCCCCATATGCTTCATTCACTTGGCCCCTGCACTCTGAGGTCTTATCCACAGCATCTCAGAGAAGCCTGCTCTAATTCCCTATCTATCCCAGCTTCACCGTTACCATCAAGCCCCCTAGTCTGTTTCTTTCATATCTGGTGTCTCAATCTGAAACGATTCTGTTGATTTATTTTCTTGAGGTTTGAGATTCTCTTTTGTTCATTATTGAATCTCTGTCACCCAGAATAGATCCCAGAAAGTGTTGGTAGCTCGGTAAAAATGTATTAAATGACTCGTTGAGTAAATGACCAATTCCCTAATTAGAAACAGGGAAAATGATTTGAAAACCCTTTTTAGCTACATTTCACAGACCGAGATCTAGAAATGAAAATGAGGGTGCAGATCATACTTTTATTCGGTTCCAAAGCCGGGGTCAGTAAATGCTGACTTCAGAGGCAAAAGAAATCTGAGACTGGGGTGCCTCTGGGTTTCGCATCCCAGAAAACCCCTCTTGTAAGCATAACTGGGGCCATTTGGACCCTCCTCCCTCCGCTCCTTTGGCATGTGTTCTGGGCCCTGCAAAGGTTGCTATTTACTGGGTTTTGTCGAGCCAACACAAAGTAAATATTTTCAGTTCCTGAATGCTGGCGAGAGCAGGGGAGAGATCGAGTGACAGCGCCTGGGAACCAGCTCTGCCTCGTGCAGCGGTGAGTCGGGTTCTGTGCAGGCTGGCAGCCCGCGGTCGGGAACACATGGCCCCGGGCGGGGCTCCTCCGGCTGTTCTGGGACACGCGGGAGTTCATGCCGTTGCAAGGAAGAAATCAACAAGAACACATCAAGTGCCAGGCGCTGCCAGACCCACGCGTTCTCCGAGGCTTGTAAATACCCCCATGTACACCGAGATGCCAGTCCTGACAGGAGTACAGAACCGGAGGGCGGGTGGGGAAGGATGCCCAGCACACCAAGGACAGGAGAAAAATAGCTCTGCTGGATGATCGTTAAGGAAAACAAAGCCTTGGTCATTCTGAGCCCCGGTGTTCCAAAATCACACTTATCACAAATAAAAATCACCGAAAGCTGTGCCTGTTGTTTATTTTCTCGTTGAAGAGAACAAGATGCTGGCATCTGATAGAATACTTGGAGAGTCATCTGAAATGAAGCCGCATGGATGCTCAGAGAGGCACGGCTCTGTTTTCGCACAGGGTGGGTGGCAGCTAAGCCCTTCCAGACGCTCTTTTCCTCTTGGCCAACAGGAGAGAGCATTTGGGCTTGCCCAAACAGGCCCCAACAAGGCACTTTTATTTCGTTTCTAGCATGATTAATCTAATTTGTTTTAGGTTCTGGGAAACTGGCTATACTGCAAGGTAGCTTCCTGGAATCTTATGAAAATTTACATCCAGAAATTCTTGAGCAAATTAGACATTAAGGGGCCAAGTGTATATGTTTCAAATCAACAAGCTGCTACGTAGGTGAAACTGATCTATCTAGAAAAGGTTCATAGTTTAGGGAAAATTAGATTTTGAGAAAACAGTGTATGTCCTTTTAAAGCTTTCTTTCTTAGGCTCACTTTTAAAGGATCGTTGGAATCTCCAATCAAGAAAGGAACTAAATCTAACATCAGAAAGGTATCAGATCTCCCATCTGCTGCTGTTTTAACATTTTACAAGGATTCACTAGGAGTGGAGAAGCTTCTTTCTTAGAAGCTGGCAGACTGCTCTCTGTGCTCAGTGCAGGCGGCCGGGGTCGCCCTAGGCGTGGGACGCAGCCCCGCCGTGGAAGGCCCCCATCCTGCCTGTGTAGAATAGGATTGCTGAAAAGAAACAGAGTTCATCTCCAAATGAGAAAATGGACTCTTAGAGAAGATAGAGAATTTTCCAAAAGAAACACAGCATATGAACTAACAAGAAAGCCAGTTTGAGAAGCTCCTGGTTATGGGTCCAGAGTGTCCCAGCAGTCTGTTCAGATGTTCCCACTGCGTGCAATTCTAGACGTCACCTCTGGGGGCGCTTTTCCATATAGAGCTGGTCCAGCAGTGTAGTTCTAGGACATGGGTTTTTCGATCTAAGACTTCATTTCCATCCTTACTGGGTTTTAAAAATATTTATTTCTACCTTCTAAGAGTGGCTTGTAAATCCAAACCAAACTTCTGAAAAAAAAGCCACAGACCAAAGCCCTTTCTGCTTGCCCTAGACCTCTAGCAACATTAGCTATACATGGAAATCATCAAGGCTTTTCTGATGTTTAAGAATTATGGCATGTTTGGAAGCAGATGGTCCAGGAGAAGATGTTTTGGCAAGTGCTTAATAGGTTCAATTTCAAGGCTGTCCTCTGAAAACGATTTTACTTTTTAAGAGTCAAAATTTTTTTATTTTTATTTTTTGTTTGTTATGTCATCGTCTTACCGGGAATATAGTAGATGTAGTTCTTCTGAAAACAGCTTCTTCTAGTTCATAAAGAACAAAAGTGTAATCTTTCTTTTTTGTCTACGAAATAACTTCAGGTAAAATTCTCTTGACGACAGAGCTTTGTTACAAAATAAGAAAAATATTTCCACCTACCCATGCTTCAAATGAGAGCACCTTCTTAAAAATACTTCACAGTATTGAATGTGGAGCTTAGGGCCTATTACAATTACACCCTATCTTTGTTCCTGTGCGTATTCCAAGAGACAGCATTTATCATGAACAAAGCATTGTAGTAGATTTCATTCAGAGGATCTGGTATTAAATATAGTCACTTATCCTCAGGATCTGTTAGTTTATTCATGTAAATTAATGCTTTCGTTGGGCTCCAGTTTCTGGCCAATCTTTTTAGAAAGCTACCAAAATACATGGAAAAATTATTTGAGTGGAAAATCAAATATTATTTGTGTCGATTTAGGATACTTGATTTAAAGACATGGAAGCCTTCAAGCAAAAAACAAACAAAAAACCCCAAACCAAAACAATAACAAGAAAAAATTACCCTGGGAAGTCTGTAGTCAGTGCTTGGCACAACCATGGGACGTGAGATTCAAGTGAGTGAAGAGTGAAGATTCTACATCTTCTTTGGGACGATTATGTCCATTAAGACTGGAAGGTCTTCAAAACCATCAGTTCGGTGATGCTCGGGCACTGTCTGCTCAATCTAGCCCCAGACTAGCAGGTGGAACTTCTTTCTACAAAGCAGTCCATCTCAGCCACCTTCAAGGTGAGGCAATCAGATCAGGCCAAATTTCCCTGCAAAATCTCTGTTCGAAAATTCTACAGTGCACTTCAGTGGCTGAGTTTGTCAACCTGCTCTGATGAACTCATTCAGCTAAGAATACAGGTGAGTTTTAACTTCTTCTCTAAGGATCTTGACTGTCGCAAGCACTGCATTGTGCTCACAGGAATACTAACTTTGGACAATTTTAATAGACCCGTGCTTCCTACCTACCTGCCAGTTTTCCTTTCATATTGTGCAAATCATGACTGTCTGGAAAATAAACACCTATCTAGAGTATTAATCAAGATACTATAATTTAGAATTTGAGAAGACACTCTGACCTCTAAACTTATCTGGAAAAGTTGTTTGAAATGAGGAAGTTATAATGCTCCTGTTGTAAAGAGTTTATTTATGAGAAAATATTTATGAGCGTGTGTATTGACAGAGTTTTAATTCACTCTCTCTCTTGCATGAGGGCAAGAGTCTTTGTCTCGCTTTTTGAGTTCTTTGTTTTCCCCACTGCTCTTTTCTCAGAATGCAGATCAGGGCTTGACATGTAGGAGGCATTCGATAAATAGCTGGTGAATGAATGAATGAATGAATGAATGAATGAATACTCAAGCATGGAGTTTCTACTCTGTGTGGTTGACTGGGGGATTCCATTCGCACCCCTGGAACACACTGCTGGAGAACTCAGCCAGCCTGGGAGATTTGCATCTTGAAATCTTGGTGGACAGTGTACAATAGAAGGTGTGTATTCCTTTGGCTGCCGTGTTTATTTCTGAGATGTATTTCTAGAAGTTTTGCTAGACGCTTCTTTTCCCTATTCATAAACAGAGGGAGTACACCAATTCTATGGTGTTTGTTTTCAAGGAAAGGGAGAATGCATCCTTGAGTTTTCCAGAGCCACCCACGATAGACTGAGTAGCCAGGCAACTGGTACCTCTTGGTTCACTTGATTTGGAAAAAAAATATTCACAGCAAATATTCTCTGTGGCTGGAGAGTCCACAGACTTAAATACATTTTATTTTTCTCTACTCTATCCCTGAATGGAAAGAAGCAAGAATGAAATGCCACATAATTGGCTTCACTGGCTCTGTTGTGATTTGGCCAGGATGGATGGACTCTTGCATGCTCCATCTCCAGGCCCCAGGAGGGGTACCTTGTGAACAGGATTGTCTGGCCAGTGCTGGCCTCTCCCGGCCTAGAGACAGAGGCACTCAGGAGGCGGTTGGCAGATGCCCACTTCAACCCGACCAAGATGGCAGCCTGGCTCAGACAGGCATCCCACCATCCACTTACCTGAGAGTGCCTTGGCTCATAACACGCCACAAAGGAAGGTGCACTTTCATCACCTTTTATTATAGATACGCACACGCTCGGGCAGAGAGCCAAAACCGACTACATTTTTCCGCTAAATTACCAAAGGAAATGGGACCAGACCAAGGACTGTTTGACTTTGGATCCCACCCCCTTATACAGAGCCTGGCATATTAACAGATGCTGGCCAACGTTTCTGCGTGCTAGGGTGAGCAGCTTGTCCTGGTTTGCCAAAACTTCCTTGGTTTTAGCGGTGAAATTCCAACGTCCAGGACACACGCAGATGGTTGGTCACTGTGTTCAGAATGCCAGAGGGCTGCTCACCGACTTGCAGAATTGGTGAATTAAGGTCCGTCTACCTCTTTCAAATCTGTGTACCATCAGCTTCATCAACCTAGGGGCACAGGGTTTGCAAAAAGCAAACAAACAAAGGGTTTTCTATTAAAAAAGTCAATATATTTGGGTGACTGTTTGGAAAATTCTTTGTTTCATTTTTCAAATACCTGTCAGAAAAATCAGTTAGCATGAAAAACTAAAAGGCTGTGAGTAGAAAAGAACAAACTCAAATAAGAAGCATGACAAATGATTTTGGTTACAAGGCTCATATATTCCTTGCCCTCCCCCAAATTATTTGCCAAGGGACTTACTGCAGACATACTGTTCAGTACAAAGGAGTCAGGGTTGTAGGTTGGATAGCTGGATATGAAAAGAAAATTTTAAAAGAAATAAATGTCAGGAAAAAAAGATCATCAAAAATTTTCTCATACTTCCTTTCAAAAATAAGAATCAAATAGAGATTTGACAAAAGAAATATCCCACCGTGTAGTGGTTCTGTTTAAAATACATTTTGCATTTTCAGAATTTCCCCAGATGGAATACCTCAGAGAAGAATGCACATTTTACAGTCCTAAACATATTTAATATACTGTTTTTACAACAGCTGTTGCTTTCACAGAACTTTAACCCTGCTGTGTAAATGCATCACCAGGAAAATCCTCAGGTTGTCATGGAGACAACCTTAACCAGGGCCCTTTGCTCTGCTGAACTGGTGTCAGCTTTCAGCCTCCCTGCATTCCAGTCTGACATCAACCCGGGGCTACAACTCAGACTTCATTAGAGGCCCTGATGAAGGACAGCGCAGGAATCCGAGGCAATTACTAGAACTGTATGACCGCTTTCCATCAACACACCTGATGGTAGACCTGAAAATTAATTCCAGAGGGAACGATGGTATTAATCAAGATTCTCCGGCATCTTCCTTGAAGAACGCCTGCTCGACCCAGCTGTCTTTTGCCAGCTAATTTTAGGCCCATCCATTGTCTTAGCAGGGAGAGATAACATTACAGCTGACATTTGGAAGATTATTTAAAGTATCATGTGACAAGTGATGCAAGTGTGAGGCCAAATTGTCAGCGATGCTCAGAGTTGGTGAAATTTCTATCACCCCTTGAAGAAAATATAGACCCAGAGTTGCACTAAATTCTGCTTGCTGATTACCCATGATGGCATCTTCTAAAACACGCCCAATACTGTGTTAGACTTGAAACAAAACTGAGCTCCAAGGGGTCATGCAAAAAAAAAAAAAAAAAAAAACTGAATGAAAAAGCAAAATGGATGGTCATGTGGTCCTTCTCTCGAAGCGTTGCAAAAGAGAAGAAAAGGAAGTTGTAGCTTGGCTAAACACTTCAGAGAGCAAATTAAAACAAATTTTTTCTCAAACAGCTAGGGTTCATCATCCTGCAGGCATGCATATATACGTGCACACCCACCCCCACGTTACATTATGTTTCTGTTGTCCCTGAAAAGTCCCAAATGGGTTTATTTTATAAAACTTTTACATGTATGTGATTTAAGCAAATCAAAGCACCTCATTGGCCATAAAGGACGCTTCCCAAAATTGTTGTCAGTCAACTGACCCAAAACTAAAACACAAAATGAATTTAGTGTTTTGCTCAATCTAACATCAAAACGGCCTTATGTGGTGGTGATTCCAGCAGACTAAGGGGACAAACAGTGGACACGTGCAAAGCGAAGTTCACGCGGGATCATCTTTAGAAATCTGACCTAATCGGGCTCCTATTTTGATTGCAGACACGTGTGCATAAATAAACCGGAAACGTGTGACAATTGCCGTGTTTAATAAACTCATGAAGGGGTGAGGAAGAGATGGAGTCAACTTTGATCTGTTTTCTTATCCCTTCTTGAAAGATCAGCTGGAATCCACACTCTTATAAGAAACTCACTGGGGAGTCCAGCCAGAAGTGCCCTCCCCTGCCACTCACATCCTCAAGGTCCTCACGGATGTGTTCACTGGACAGCAGTTCAGGGAGCACATCCCTTGTGCTGGCCACTGCACTGGCGGGGTAACGGTGAGCCGGCAGGTGTGACACTGCCCTCAGGGAGCTTCCATTCTTCTGAGCTGTTCCTCTGTCACTGTACTATTTGCTCATATTGTGGTACGTTTGCCTCTGTGTTGCTGTATTTACAAATGTCTCAAAGGGCAGAAGGTATGCGGCAAAAATAAGCTGTTTTTTAGTAAAGTGTTTTTTTTTTTTTTAATGAACTCGTCATCGTAAGGAATTCACCGAGCATTCAAGAAATACGACTTTTTCCTATTTTGATTCATTTTTTAACTGGTAGCTTTCTGTCCCATCAGAGTCACTCCCTTTTTTCACTTAATTTAGCCTGAGAAGGTCAGCATTGGAAGGACTTATTGACAAAAATCAATGTCAAAGGAGAGCGGCGTGTCACAATGAAGGCTGCCTTATGTAATGGGCCATAGGTGTAATTCCAAACAAGAAGTTTCAGAAGTCAGCGGCGGCGTCATAACTGTGACATAGTTAGCAAGGCGCTATCTGTCCTCTGCTCAAATAGCTCAGTTACAGCTGTGTGCTCACGGCCTCCAGGAAGACACGTGTCCGCACTGAAGCAGAGAACAAAGGTTGTTTTCCTGGCTTTGGCTTCCAAAATCCTGATCCCTGAGGGAAATACGGAGGACTCCAGTGAAGAGAAGTTGCTCGGGGAAAACACGACTATGAGCAGAGCTTCCTGCCTCACCTGAGACTTCTAAGAGTTTCCCAGGTTGAAGCAGGGAGCGGGCACGTGGGTAGGTGATGAGGGCAGAGAGGTGGGTTGGGCTTTAATGGGGACTGAGAGGAGAGGGACAGGGACCGTCTCAACAAAAGGTCACCATGAGAGGCTTGGTTTAGTGTCCATGCACAGGCTGGGACTCAGAGACCTGGGAACCAGATTATTACCCCAGCATCACTTAGCAGAAGAAGCAGCTTGGTGAGTACCCCAATTTTCCCTCCCCTGGTCCAACATCCCGGTCGGCATAGCCTTAGTCACGCCACCCAAAACCCACGGGAGCTTTGCGTCTTGCTGATAGTGCTCGCCGTGGGCACTGGCTGAGCTCTCTGCCCGCCCCCGACCTCTGTCCCCTCTAAGAGAACCCGGGGCCACATACCAGTCACTACCTGGGCCCAGGGCAGAGGCAAACAGACTGTGACAAGGCTTGCAATGACCCGCAAAACTTCTCTCCTGATACGACACATGTAACTTGCGCTCACACGTCTTTGGCCAACACAAATCACGTGCTAAGCCTGCTTTCAACGGTGTACCCAGGCGAAGGAAGCGGAGAGCAAGGACTGATCACATCGCCTACCGCATGCGCTCTGTGCGGCCAGCAAGCCCTCTGCAGTGTGGTAAGACGCAGCGTGTGCTGGGGCTCGGACACCTGGCAGCTATACCTGTACAGGTGAGTTTGTGTGATGGGTGGGATGGTGGCAGGTGCATCCATGTCTGCAGGTGAACAGGGCCAGCCTGAGATGCAACCAGAACCCGACCAGGGCTTCCCTGGCTCCTGGTACCAACACGCGATGATGGCCTCGTTAGGAACAAGCAGACATGCTTCCTGGAGCGAAGACACAATCATTTTGGTTTTTCTTTTCCTGTTCACTCAGTTGAATTGGTTCAAATAAGCCAGAGAATATAATTAAGGTTCTTATCCAAGAAGTGACAAAAATCAAAGTTGCCTTAAATGGACATATTGCCTTGAACTAATTATTATTTATCACAATGCCTGCTTCTTTATTAATGAATGCGTTTACTAGAAACATAGTTTTGAGAAACATCTAAACAAGTGTATTATTCTTAGTCATAAAGCATTTAATTAATTACTTAATTAATTTTTTACTTAGAAAGATTGAGAAATACGAATTTAATCAATATGACTTTTGGGATAATGGCCCCTGTTGCAGACTCTCACCGATACTGTTTTGAACATGGACTACATTGATTTCAGCATTTGTATTTTTAGGGGGGAATAATAAAAGCCAGAAGATAAGTATTTTCCACTTGTTTAAATTTGAGGTTTACCCGTTGAATCTAGGAAGACACCTTCGGCAGCTCACCTAGCCTCACTCATTTCTGCCACCCAGTCCGGCTGATTGTTTTTCTGAACCATCCATCTGCCCCGTCCTTTTTTAAAATGCTGCTCTCATCGCTCCTGAGGCAAGTTACAGGAGTACGGAGAACACTATGGATTCCTACTGCAAACAGTGATGGTTGAAAGGAAACAGTCTGCTCAAATCTTAAGATGGTTGTTCTCACATTGCGGACTGCATCAGACTGTCCTGTTGTTGTTTTCTTTTTGAATGGAGGTACTGGGGATTGAACCCAGGACCTCGCCCATGCTAAGCACATGCTCTGCCACTGAGCTACACACTCCCCACACTCCCTTCCCCGAGATTGTCCTGCTTTTGAATCATCCCTCGTCATTGGCTTGAAATGCGTTCTATCCTCCCCTGGAGTCTTGCTCTATGAACCACTCATCCTTTCCAAGTGAGCTGTTTCTTTTCCTCTAGAAGTGTTTCCCAACCACCCTCTCCACCCGTTAGGCTGCGCTCTTTTTTTTTTTTTTAAGTAATTACCTAATAAAGGCAGAGTAGAGGTGCCAAGTAATTTAAAAAAATCAAGATTGATCATGCTGTTCCTATTATTCTGTTATTTTTTTCTTCTCTTAATAAAATAAGATGAAAAGATTTTTAAGCTATTAAGCATTTTTATATGACTTTATCTGTTGTGACATTAATTAGTTTTATTGGATTATGATTACTGAACATTCGAGGTTCCAAGTTTTTAAAATTCTAAACAATGCTATAATGAACAATTTTATTTATATACCTTTGAGCCTCATCCCTGATAATTTGATAGGCATAAATTCTCAAAAGTGACGCTTGGGATCAAAAGGCATTCTCACTGTCACATATTGATAAATTGTCTTCCAGAGAGATAAATCAGTTTACAGTCCCCTCATGCCCCTCAGTAATGCTTTGAGGCTCATCTTCCCACACCCTAACTAGCACTACTTTCTTCTAAGGGTCTCTGGAGCTAGGCTGCTGTGTTTCAGTCCTGGGTCCTCTGTTGGTTGGGGATGTGACCCAGGCATGTGACCTCGGGTACATCACTCAAACTCGCCAGCTTCCAGTGCCCTCCTCGGTGAAGTGGGGATGAAGTACTCCTATCACATCCTCCTCTTCACTATGTACCAAGCCTTCAGATGCTTTCCATAACCTACCCGGCTGCCCCATCAGAACATAATGCAGCGTGCAACGTGCCTTCCGCCTTTGGTCCATTATGTATCCGACGGCTACTTACTCAGTGTTACTTGAGAGCCTTTGCAGAACAACTGGCCAAAAATCTCTCCTGCTGAAATTTCATGCAACTTAAAACTCTAAGGTTACAAATGATGGTGAACATTGTCCTTTGTTAAAACACACAGCACAGTATTCCAAGGCTCATAAAGAGCTTCAGGAGCAGAATTTTCACAGGGAAGACGAAAAGTTTAAAGTAGAACTCATTTAAAGTTTTGTAACCAGGTATTGGAGATTAGATAATTGTGAAACATCAGTTCTGATATGGTAAACTGAGTAAATCAAATTCAGGTTAATATTTAAAAAAAAATCTTAAGTATTCAAGATTCAAGCATTTCTAGACACATAGAGTGGTCCAAAAGGTGAGTATTTTCCATCATTCTGAGTCTTAAATCAGACAAACTGTGGACATTTGGGTGGAGGGACACACTGAAAAAACTAAAGTGCCTCTTACCAAACATTTTTATCTGCAAAAAAATAAAATAAAAATTTTAAAATATGCTTAAAACTGTAGAGGATTGAGATCTTGAAAATCTTCTGTCTTCCTTGTTTTATTTTAGTAAACACAGGCATATTATAAAGCTTTGTGTATGTTTATTCATAACTTTAGTAATCTTAACCTTATTTGCCCCCTAGAGAGTCTTCAGATTTTGAGTATAAAATTCTCCTATTCTAGAGCTTTCAAAACCCATGGTTTCCCCAGTTGGAAAATGCCAGACAATCATTCTCCTAGCCTCTCTTGCTGGCAGAGCATGCTCCAGTATCCAGGGCTTGGTGACAATGACAGCAGTGTCCCTGTCGAAACCTGCTCTCCTTTGGGAAGTAGAGTCTTCTTTGTTCAGACAGGCTGAGCCTTGTTCTCCAGCCCTCATGGAGCATCTGATTTCTGTTTCGCTTTAACATTTTATTATAGAGGATTTTAAGCACACATGCGTGTGCATGTGTACACACACACACACACACTTACACGAGAACAGTAAAATAAATCCCTCATGTGTTCATAGCAATAGCTAACATTTTGCCAATTCTGTTTCTTCTACATTCCTCTGCTTCCTCTCTACCCCATGACTTCTTTCCCTGGAGTTTTTTTCCAATGCAAATCTCAGATATTACGTTATTTCACTTGTAAATACCTTAGAATATCAACCTTTGTTAAGACTTCTGGAAGAATCATAACCTTCAGGACAACAGCACACCTAACAAAATTCGCTGTTAACTCCTTCCTGTCCTCTCATAACCCAGCTGTAGTGTAATTTCCCCAGTTGCCTTTTTAAGGCCGGTTTGCTTGAGCCAGGATCCAAACAAAGCCCACCAGGTGCATTTGGTTGTTACGCCTCTTATGTCTTCTCTTTCATTCAACAGCAGCATTCTTACACTTTTTTTCATAACATTGATTGGTTGGTGGAACAGTTCATTTTTGCTCCAACACCCAATATCCTGGTAATAATGCCTTTTCTGTTCCATTCAGCCAGGATGGACTTCAGTTGAATAGAACTAAGAATTGTGACTGCCATTTGCAGCAACATGGATGGACCTAGAGATGGTCATACTAAGTGAAGTTAGCCAGACAGAGAAAGACAAATGTCATGTGCTATCACTTCTATGTGGAATCTAAAAAATGATACAAATGAACGTATTTATAAAACAGAAACAGACTCACAGACATAGAAAACAAACTGATGGTTACGAAAGGGGGCAGGGCGTAGGGAAGGGATAAATTGGGAGCATGGGATTAGCAGATACAAACCACTGTATATAAAATAGATAAACAGCAAGATCCTACTGTACAGCACAGGGAGCTATACTCAATGTCTTGTAATAACCTATAATGAAGAAGAATACATATGCGTATAACTGAATCATTATGCTGTACACCAGAAACTAACACAACATTGTAAATCAACTGTACTTCAATTTAAAAAATTAAACTAAGTTAAAAAAAAAAAAAAAGAACTATGACTGAAACACAAGTCCCGTAAGAATCTCAGCTGGACAGGGGAGGAAACTGAGATTCACCCGGTTTAAGTGAACTTGCTAAGTTTTCAAAGTAGTGAGTGTCGCAGCGGTAACTGGAATTCAAAGCCCTCACTCAGTGTCTATGTGAGATCGTCAAGCTTTCTCCCAGCTCCCTTCCGCACTAGCAGTCTGTCTGAATCTCTCGTGCTGCTGTCCTCAATGCCACGTTCATTTCAGCCAGCAGCACGCCCCGGGAATCTAGAACACATGGGTTCTCACCGCCAGCATCGATCTCTGCTCAGCTCAACGAGACCATCCCACTTCCTGCCAGAACACAGGCACAGACGTGGGTAAATATACATGTATTCGATGTACGTATCTTGATTCTAAGTGCATGCAGCCAGTGGTTCCCAAAGCGCAGTCCTGGGACCAGCAGTAGCACCGTCAACCGGGAACTCTTTAGAAGCCCCTCTGTAGGACTTCTGACTGAATCAGCAACTCTGGAGCTGGAGCCCAGGTATCTGTGTTTTAGCAAGTCTTCTAGGTGCTTCTGATGCCTGTTCAGGTTGAAAACCCTACATCAAGCTTTCCCATCTGTGTACTCCCAGAACATCACGTTAATGTAAAAAGGTCCAAAATGGCTTCACTTGTAGCACCTCTGAGACTGCATGTAGAATGCCCTGTCTTCGGTGACCACGCATTTTTATTTACCACTAAGTTTGCCAGTGAACTCCTCAGTATTTAGGGAAATGTTAACTGCTTTTTAAATATCATAATTTAATCTCTTATTCATATGAATGAAATCACAGTATGAAATGAAACCTCACATTTCAGATGCTACACCCTTGTTCTTACCGTGTGAGAACCGCAGCTAAACAGCTTGCTTCTGGGCAAATGACTTAAAACTACCTTCAAACCTGCACAAGCCCCCAGAGGCTGAGTGGCTTCAAAAGCCCCTGGCTGGGCTGGTGGGCTGCCTGCGCCTGGCGTGGTCTCTGGTTCCGTTTGTCTCTACAGGTTGATGAACGGTTCAGAAAACTTGAAGAGACAATGAGGACAGTAGAGAGAAGCCTTTAAACTTGAGCCAGTCCTTGGAAATCATTCATGAAAAATTTCGGGTCCTATTCTTGGCGCTCTGTGCTGAGCCCTGCTTGCCCTGTCTGGTTCTATCCCTATTTCCTTACACTTAATCATTCAGCTAAAATTCCTATCCTTGGGTTCTGGCCATCTCACTTGCGATGGATAAGAGCAGGCATTTGGCTGACCATCCCCACCAGCCTCTGATGCGTGTTCCTGGCAGGGCAGCATCTGATCCCCAACCTGCCCCCTGGCATCACCGGGCATCAGCCTCCAGGGCTCCTGACACGCCCCGGCCATCAGCTGTCGCTCACTCCCTGCTCAGCCTGAACCCCACATCCACAGTTTAAGCCCTACTGGGAGACAAAGAGGTGCCAGACCAATCTTAGCAAGGCGCCATCTGTTTTTTCTCTCCTGTACTGGCTTTTTTTTCTCTCCTAATCTTCATTCTTTCTAAGACAGAGTGATACTTCAAGAATTATTTACATATAATGGAAAAGAATCTGAAAAGAAAAAATATATATGGATGTATACATATAACTGAATCACTTTGCTGTACACCTGGAACTAACACTGTAAATCAATTGCACTTCAATAAAACCTTTAAAAAAATATATTAATTCTTCCCCCCAAAATAATTATTTAGCACTTTCTTTCTCAATCTATTTATTCACAGAGTCACCCCTCCCCCTCAACTTTCTGGGACAGACTGAATTTTCCACCAGTGAAAAATAGGCTGATTCTACGAGATTATGTCAAATTACAGCTGTGCTGTACACAAAACACACACACACACACACACACACACTCATGCAGGGGTTTGCCTCTCTATTCCATAGTGTTTTCCCTTCAGAAATTTAACGAAATATCCCCACAGCAACCAAAACCACCAACACTGGTTTTACACAGTAACAAATTGGAAATTTTTGGAAAGAGTTTGCCCTGTGATGTTTGGTCTTCGTATTTCTAGTTTGTGTCAGGTCGCGTCTTATCCAAGACATCACTCCCCTTCGTTAAGTGAAAAGTAAATACGTCTCTAGTGTTACCAAAACAAGCTGCTGTTTACCCAGAGCCGGGTGTCTGAACCCAGCCCCTCTCTCTCGGAGCCTGCAGAGGGGGACTGGCCTGAGACCACAGTCTTTACAAAGTGAACAGGCGGTGAGTCACGGGCCAGCGTGCCTGGCCTCAGACAGCAATCAAAGAAAACTCTTTTACCCGCCACCCTCCCGGGGTTTCTCTGTTTCTCTAGGGCTGCCATGGGCTCTTCACATGATATAAGAAGGTGCCTGAGATCACTTACTTCTCTTGGCATGGGAATATTTCAGGGCTTTACGCTCTCCCATCAATCTCTCCTTCCTCTTGGCTTTTTCTCACCAGGCTCCAGATGAAAACCGAGAAGGCTCCAATCTCGCATATTAAACCATAACTAATGATTATTAGATCAGTTTTCACTTTTTCCCAGCCCAAATGTCAAAGGCAAAGGTCTTAATTTACTGGCTCCAAGAGACCTGAAGCTGGGGTACAAAGGAGGGTGGGAGGTTCCGGGGATTGACTAACTTCAACTGGCTTAAAAGCTTTGTAAGTCAAAACGCTTTTAGGCCATTGGAAGTTGTGGACTTCAGTCTTCTCACGGGAATCGCCCCTCAGATGCAGTATATGTGGCTGATGTTGTCTGAACCAAGGGAAAAAAATGCCCGTGGGGTGGCTGGAGTCTCTCTAAATTCAGATACGAGGCCACGTAAAAGCCAGGCACCAAGAGGGTGGAGCACCCGATGTCACATCTGGAAGAGACCCTGAGGTCACCTGTGAGCGCCACAAACTTCAAATCCTGGGTGAGGAAACCAACTCGGTAATGTGCAAGGCCACGCCGCCGCCACCGCGGCCCCCTCTCCCCTCCGCGATCTGGTGATGGTGGCCACCACTTTGTCATCCCGGGGCAGGAAGAGGACAAGCGAAGGATGGACTCCAGAGAGCCGAACCCCCACTTCCGTGTCTGGGGGCTCAGAAAAAAATCCAAGATGACCCAAATCAGTATATTAAGTTCTTCCAAGAAGCATGGAAAGTCTCAGAGTCAGAGCAGATTCCCAGACACTGGGGGTTTTGAGCCTGGGGTCTGAGATGGGACCGCCCAGGACTGAGGGGGTCCCCACCTTACCCTTCACAAATGTTAACCTTGGGAAACCACGCTACCTCCACGGGCTGCTTCCCAGAGATCACAGCACCTCACTTGTGGAATTTCTGTGAGAACTGAAAATGTCTGAAATAGTTCCTTAGTTCCTAGCATGTAACAAGCCTCATAAACTGTAGATAGTGTTATTATTATTATTACTTCAAGGGAGTGAAGAATTAGAATTTCCTGGAGGACAACAGCAGTAATCCTATCATAGTGGCATTCTGTCATCCTGAAAGCAAAAAAAGCAAACAGTACCACTGTCCTATCTAAACGGGCTCATAATTCCAAGACATTAGCTGTTCTTCGTGGTCTGTCCACCTTACCCCTAGGTTTTTGGACCCTTTCTTCTTAATTCCATGACACAACATGCCTTAATCATCCTTTACCTAAGATTTTGTTAAGCGGCAACTGTTGGACAATGCTTTCTGAGTTATGACTTCAGAGAACATACTTTCCCCCCGCTTTATTATAATTCTTTATTCTTTAGGAACATAATTATTTAAAATAGATGCCAAAGACTATTAGTTAGTAAAAGAACAGCTCACTTCTCCAGATGCCGTTTTCTTTGCAGCTCAACTATTTGAGAATCTTGAAAGAATTGGTAATAATCAGGCCATGAGCAGTTTAAATAATGTCACAGAATATATTTACTGTTACCTGTCCTGTAATTATAATAAACTTCATAGAGTTACTCAGGCACATGTCAAACCTAGGATTGAAAGTGAATTCCCACCTCACTACATAACAGCAATGAAGACGACAAGAAAGCAGAAGTGAGCCCAAGGATTTGGAAAACACGGCAGTCTTGAGTTCTGATCTCATCCACCACCATGTCTTTAAAGGGCAACGCAACACAGTGAGACTGTAGTTTACAATGAAGCTCTCCAACAGTTACATTCCATAATTTTTAAAATGTTACCCCGTGGAAGAACAGCAAAAATGTGCAAAGTACCTAGGATAGAGTTTAACGAAAGATGTGCAAGCCTTAAAGGAGAAAATGATGCAACTATGCTGAAAGGCATTAAACAAAGTCTACTCTTTGGGAAGCGTTGAGGCTCCAGTCTGGGAGGGGCACACAGGGGGCTTCAGAGGAACTGGTAGCATGCTGTTTCTTAAGCTTAGTCGTATATCTATGAGTTTTCATTTTATTATTGTATAGCTTTTATGCAGTATATATATATATATATATATATATATATATGTATATATATATATATATATATTACTTTCTTTGTGTATGTAAGAAATATTTCATAGTAAGTATCTTTGCCAATTTCCAGGGATTATTTCGCATAAGGATCACCGTAAATTGGTTGAATAATAATAACTTTTAGAGCAGGTGAGTAAGACAGACAAGATTTGTTGTTACCAACCGGGAATCTCCAAAATGAATGGACTATTCACAGAGAGGACTGGGTTGAGAGCATCACTTCTGGAGATTACAAAAATATTCCTCACCCCTTTTCAAAAAATGTGTATTTGTTCTATTAATTAAAAAAAATGCATATTCCCTAGCACCGCACTTAGAAGTCACTCAATAAATATTTGTTGAACGAGTGAGCAAATGGATGGAAATAAGCAAATTCTCCCATGTTTTAAAGTTATTTTTGTACATGTTGTCTGTTACCACCCAGCCCAGGCCAACTCATAGATCTGCTATAAAATCCTGCTACCCGGGTGCTGAATCCTACCCAATTCCTGAGTCAATGGCAGCCTGGATGTTTGGGTGGAATGGAAAATTGCCTCTCCACGGATGACTCAGTGTCTAGCCGATGTCTGATGTCTTGAGCTGGTGTCCGGTGTGCCTGGGGTGAACTTAGCTTCAGGACACAGCACCCGATATGCCCAGCATTTCCTCCTGCAGAACACACTCCCTTTGTGGAGACCCAGGGTTGCCCAGAGGTGTGAAAGGGGTAGACCTATGGGCCAGGCGACGTCATCTATTACAGGGGTCCTGTATATCCATTGCAGGTCAGGGTGGTGGGCCCCCGACCCAACTGGGCACGACTGCGACTGCAGGGCACTGTGGGGGGCTGGCCGAGCAGAGGATGTGGGCTGGGGAGGAGAGATTGGATTTCCATTTTAAGGCATCTGTGATGGGCCATTTGCATAATAAAATGAGATAGACCTACAGAGAGAGAAGAATGAACAAGGAACAGAGTTAAAAATATAGAGAGAATTTTTCTAATGACTCTTGCCTTATGTGAAGCTAGATGATTCAGTAAGCCCTGTGACAACCATAACAGAAAGGAATAGTAACAAGAGAAAATTAATGCTAGCGGCAATACTCACGTAGTGTTTCCCCTGTGTCAGCACTTTAAACATAATTCATCAAATTCTTGCCTGTGAGTTAGATATCCCCATTCTACAGCTGAGACAACTGAGGCATCAATGTTTTAGCTGACTTGCTCAAGCCAAGTGTGGAGCAATGACCTGAATCCAGGCAGTTTTGCTCCAGGGGTCATGCCCTTAGTCTTGGAAGTCTCCTCTCTTTACAAGGGTCTTCAGGTGAGTTTGGGAACTTGCAGACACTCCCTGACTAGCGGAATAAAACAAATCCTTTAGAGAAAGCTGTTCTGTTGCCCTGCTCTGTGAGCTCCACCCATCGGACCTCTTTTTGTGGTCTGGGGACTTGAACTTTCAAGGCCAATAGCCCAGTTCCCGGAGACTTGATCCCTCAGCCTAGACCCAGTTCACCGCCATCATTATTGCTCCTGTGTCTGCTTTTCCGAGGAAATAACTATGAAACTCGAAGCTCTGAAGTCTTTCCAAACGTGTTATTCAGAATACGAGTTCTGAAAGATGCTAACTGCTCTGCCGAACAAACAAATGAGCAAACAAAACAACTTTTTTTAAAAAAAATGAGCAACATGCCATGCCAATCAGCTTGTCTACCCATGCCCAGCACAGAGCCCTCTAGACCAGGGCTTGGCAAACCCCAGTCTCCTGTCTCATTGGTACAGTGACTGCATTTCCAGCACTACATACTAACACGTGTGGCTTTTGCTCCCAAGGATGCCATGTTAATAAGCAGTTTTGCCCCAGAATGGTTCCTCGTAAGTTTCCCTACCCTAGACGCATTGTTTCCTTTATGAAAAGCATTGCAATAAATGGAAAAATTTGCTGCACTATCTCTGAACCAGTATGCATTATTTTATTTTATTTTATTTTATTTTATTTTATTTTATTATCAGAAAGATTTTTTTTTTTCCTGCAAGTTATTCAGATTCCTTTCTGGTTGCTACAATTCACATCATCTAATAGAATTTAAGTGAACCTGGCCAAATACAGAAAGAGAGGAGAAATCACACTGAGTGCTTCAAGAGGCAGATATTATTCTTCCTATTTTTCAGAAGAAGAATCTGAGAGATTAACTAAAATGCCTTAAAATTATAGAGGTGGAAACACAGCAGATGTTCTGAGAAGTTCTTGAGTAAAGAAACCTGGTTAGGCTTTTTTTTTTTTAACTCATTGTGCCCCAAACAGATCAAAAAAAAAAAAAAAAAAAAAAAAGATTCCTTATAAGGTCCCCGGAGTGGGTGCTCTGAGGAAATACACTTGGGAAAATGCTTGTCGACAGTGGCGATGTCCTGAGTGGTCACAGAGCCAAAACATGCCCGCGACTGAAGACACGTGTGACTTTGTGGATCCCTTGAGGTTTGGTGGGAAGGGCCCCGATGCTGGCATGACAGATACCAGCTCCCCACCAGGAAAGGATTTTAAACAGCCCAAAGCCCTGCTCCCTCCTCTGTAAGCCCTGGGGAGTTACAGAGTCAGTTACATGAGATCATCTATTTCAGCCTAAACTGAATGACATAGAAAAGGAACTCAGAAAAGGGAGATAATATATTTTGTGGGTACAGGTGGAAAAGCAGGGAATGGAAATGCATCAGAAGCTCTACTGAAAGAAGAATGAGCCTCCTGGGCCTGATTCTCCATCTCATCCGCCCTTCTCCCCGACCCCCGACCTAAGCCCACCACCCCACCTACGGCAGACAGAGCCGCCGCCGCAGGGGGAAACGTGGCACAGGGCGTGCAGCATATTGTATCACATGCCTCTGAATTAGAAACCAAACCAGCCCTAGAGCATTGCATTGTTCCCTTCACCACATGTCTCCTCAGCCTCTAAGCTGGGACGTTTTGCCCTTTCTAATTCTAAGGACAGCCCATCTGTCAAGAGACTACTTTTTCCTGGGTTGGAGGAGGCGAAGGAAGGGACGAGCAATACTGCCCTTTCATTTTGGCAAAGGTCTTGTGAGGACCCACCTCCAGCGCCCCGCTGTAGGAGGAGGGAGCTGCCTGTCAGCCTGGAGGCGGGACTCCAGCCTCCTTTTCGCCAATCAGAAGGACTGAGACGCTCAGGATCTAAAGGACTAGCCTTTTATTGCAGGTCAGTTTCTAAGCTTCCTCTACTGGGCTAACAAACCGGAGCCCTGTGGGGTTCTCCTTTGTCCAGGAGTCTCCTAGGGTTCTGGAAAGACAGCTCTCGTGGGATGGAATAAGCCCTTGATCTAGGACAGGGGTTGGCAAACATTTTCTGTAAAGGGCCGGAGAGAAAATAGTTCAGGCTTTGCCCGCCGTATGGTCTCTGTCTAGCTTCTCAGCTCTGCCCCGTAGCAAGAAAGCAGCCCTAGTTAGTATGTAAACGTGGTTGTGGTCCAAGAAAGCTTCATCTGTGGATGCTGAAATTGAATGTTATAATTTTCTTAAGTTAAAAAAAAATCTTTTCCCTGCCTAACCATTGAAAACTGTAAAATTCATTCTTATCTTGTATGCCGTACCAGACACACAGTGGGTGGGATTTGGGCCACGGCTACCATTTGCTGAGCCCTGATCTAGGAGGTCCTGGAATGTTCTGGATGCGGGACTTTGGACAGGCCTTTTGCTTTCCGAGAACTTCAGTCGGAGAACGTACCAACCAGCAGTGGGATAAAATGAGATAATGTCTGTGAAAGCTGCTCTGATGACTAGAAAGTGTTTTTATAAATTAACGTTAATATTACTGAGGTAAGTCTTCAAGCAGCAATGTTGGTTCCAATGTAAAGAGACCTGTAAATTGTCCAGGGATCATTTTGAAAAGAATTTCAACCTCCGTGGGGAAAATATAGTTCAAGTGATCTTTTCCAAGTGTTTTGTATTTTGTAGGGAATGAAAAACCACAACCGAAATGTGACTTGTGGTTTTGGATGTTGGAGAGTTTTTACCACCACTTACATTATTTTAAAAGTCATAAAAAAATCAACCACGAAATATCTAATTTCTCAAATGATTATTTATTACCATTTAATTAATTACACCGTTGGTTGAAGCTTTTCTTCCACAATTTCCCCCTTTGCTGTGGTTTTTTTCCCTTCCACTAACAACACCTGAAACAGGACAGGAGCCCCAGTGTCAGGGGAAACAGAAGCAAATGCAGCGCTTAGAGGACAGAATGATCCCCTGGCCTCCGGCTGACACATGTTTTGGGGTCTGCGGGAAAGTCAGTAGAAGAGGGGGGGTCTCAGGCAGGAACCTTCACGTCTCATGTTCCCCTGAGCTTTCTTCCCGGAGTGGAGCCACAGTCACACTGGCTGCAGGGAAACCTTCGGTGCTGGGGGAACAGGGCTTTAATGAGTGTTGACTGAGGAGTGTTTCTGGCCCCGATGCAGGAGTTTCTTTCCAAGGTCGTTTTCCACTGGGTACTCAGGGCCCGTGGCTTCACAACCACATTAACAACCCTGATGAAGTGGAGACCAGGTGTGGGTGACGGATGTTGCCGGGCAGAGAGAAAGGAGGGAGCCAGGCAGGAGGGAAGGCAAGGTTAAGGAAATGTGGGTGTGTTTCGTTTTATTTTATTTTATTAAAAATTTTTAAAATTGTTCTTTTTTTTTTTAACTTTGTACTTTACTTACTCATTTCTGTTTCGTTTTATAAAATGAGAAATGTAGAAGTTGACTCGCGAATGACTGGGGAGAAGATCCCATCTGGAGGAATTTCCTGGGGTCGCATCATTAATGTAGGAGTTCAAAATCAACCAGAGCTGCAGAGGAAAGGGGGAGGGTGAGGGGCCGGGGGAGGAGAGAGAGGGAGGAAAGGAGCGGGGAGAGGAAGGACGTGGAGGAAGAGAAGGAAGGAGAGAGAAAATAATTGAAAGAGAGCAGACCCTCCTTCAGGAGAGGACAGCTCGGGGGTGAGGGCTGTGTCTGCCTTCTACACCTTCTGTAGCTCCTTCCCCAGATGTGGGCATCTCCCACCTAGCACTTATAGATGCACGTTTCCCATCTCCCAGATGCAAGTCAACTACTGAACTTAGCTAGCCAGGAAAGAACTGAAATAGGCAAGACAGAGCATCCCATCTGCCCCTGGCCTCCACACTTACCCTCTCTCTCCATTCCTTCTTTTTCTTCTATGTCCCCTCCCCGTGAACCTTGACTAGCTGCTAAACTCAAGGTCTGCGCTGACAGTTCTCGCGGGTTATCTGGATTGCAGCAATGACCCCAAGCAAGAGGCGTGGGTCTCAAGTTTACTTGGTGAAAAGAAATGGGGATACAAACATTTACCTCTTGAAGGGAATACTTTATTTCTTTCCCCTTCTCTTTTTAACCTCTGTCCACTTGAGTTCCACTAAACGAAGAAATGCAGATCTCCTGGGAGCACAACATAGTGCAGTATCTCCCCTCCAGCATCCATTTCAGAAAAGGGGAAAAATGCACCCAGGAGAGGGACACTCAGTAATTAGGGTGTGCTCATCAGAGACCATCTCAGACAAATTTGCCTCTTTTTCATTTTTTTTTCTTTTTAATATGCTGTATTTTTAAGGCAGTTTTAGATTTACAGAAAAATTGAGATGATAGTATCAAGAATTCTCATGTGCTTCATGCCCAGTTTACCCTATTATTAACATCTTATACGTGTATGATACATCTGTTATAAAGAATGAATCGATATCAACACATTCTTATTAACTCAAGTTCCAATTTGATTATTTCCCCGGTTTTCCCTGGTGTCCTTTTTCTGTTCTGGAATCCCATCCAGGACGCCACAGTACATTTAGTTGTCGGGTCTACTTGAGGTTCCTCTTGGCCATGGCAGTTTCCCAGACTTTGCTTGTTTCTGATGACCTTAACTGTTCTCAGGAGCACCGGTCAGGTATTTCGTAGCACGTCCCACTGCTGGAATTTGTCTAGTGTTTTTCTCATGATAAAACCATGGTTCTGGGTTATTGGGAGGAAGACCTCAGAGATAAAGGGTCATTCCTGTCACATCACATCAAGGCACACTGTGGACATGACTTATCACTGTTCGTGGTGGCCTTGACGACCTGGCTGAGGGAACATCGGTCAGCTCTCTCCACGGTAGAGCGACTCCTCCCCCTTGTGCACTGCACACTTTGGAAGGAAGTCGGAGAGAACCAGTGAACATGGTTCCACGTAGCAGCCTCTAGGTTTCCCCTCCCCCAGTCTGCCAGGCCAGCTTCCCTTCAAGGTATGAACTGCATTTCTGTGGGAAATGGGACTTCCTCTATTTCTCTTGCAAGTTTAGCAACTTTCAAAGATTTCTAAATATTCTCAAGCTGTCTTTTATTTCACCCAAGTCATGAATTTTCCTGCTTTCAGGAAAGCCTGACCTTTCCTCCTGACCTCACACAGTGAAATGTTGGGTGATCGTACATCCACAACCACACTCTTGATGGTGCCAACACTCCTGGCTGCCGCATCCACTCAATCCCAAACCAATGGACAAAAGGGGAGGGTAGAGCTCAGTGGTGGAGTGTGTGCTTACCATGCACGAGGTCCTGGGTTCCATTCTCAGGACCTCCATTAATTAATTAATTAATTAACCTGATTATCCCCCCCACCCCAAAGTTACCAAATCAGTTGACATGGACCGACAGGAGAATGGACTGCAGTTTCCTAGCCCAAGCTTCCTTCCCGGCAGTGATGCCACTGTGGAGACGGGGCAAGACAGTGTGGGTTGGCAGCCAACGGAGGTGAATGAACCAGGCTAGGCAGGCATGTGCTGCTGTAACGAACAACCCCCAAACTGCAGTGACTTAAGATACAGTGTTTCTTTCTCACTCACGCGAAGTCTGCTGTAGGTCTGCTGACTCTCAAGGTTAATGCACCTTGATCAGAGACAGAATGACCCAGGCTTCTTGAATTCCGCGTCCCCTGACTCATCTCCCGGCTCCGTGACGCCCCTCAGAAGAGGAAGAGACAGCTGAGATGTCACGTGGTATCTTTTGGCCTCACCTTGCTACTTGTGCTTATGGTCCATTGGCCAGAACACACCACGCGGCCCCACCTTTCTGCAAGTGGGCTATATCCTGAATTCTTGGACTGTAGGCTCAAGCCCCCCCTTTTGTACATAAATCATGTTGTTCCTTTTGGGATCCAATTCTGTGCCTGACACAAAGCCTTCCCAAACTTCTTCCCAGATTTTCCCCCCAAAGTGCACGGAGCTAAGTAAGCCAAATATTGCTATATCTCAATAACCTCAAAGTTCACTTTACATTGATTTTTCTCCCACAGTATAATGGAACCCATTGCTGTAAAGGTCAGAAATGGGTCATGTCCAGTATGACAGGACAAGTCTTAACCGTACTTGGTTAAAAGGCCCACCTTATTCTTGGCTCACCTCACTTTTTTAGTTGTAAAAGGACAAAACATTCTAGTTTTTTTTTTTTTTCTGGTTTTGTTTGTTTCTCCATAAGCGTGCATTAAAGTATCCTTTTCTCTAAATTTGCAAATTGAACTCCTTTTATTTTGACTTACAACTTGATGTTTTGTCTCCTCTTATTAACTCCTTCCCTGCCTCATCCTGAAATCCCCCTCTGCCCCCTCAACATGAGAATACCTAGATTGTTATCCCTTCACCAGCCTGGACCTCACTTTCTTCATCTGTAATATGGGAAGTTACAGTGAGCTGCGTCCTTCCTGTTCCAGTGGTCTCGCAGTGTGTGCAGAACGTTTTCTGTTGTCTTTTTTTCGCATCTGCCGGATCAAGATGTTTACCCTTTTAAATCACGGGATGTGCTAATGAGGCAATTAAAACCTGACATATTTTAAAATAGGAAATAAATGAGCCCTATGAATGAAACCTTGGATTTGAAATATCTCCTGTGATTTAGAAATTTCACCTTTCTTTAATCTTCTCAAACAGTTCTCCATGAATTGAATCATTTGAAATCATTCTTTAATTTACATAACTCATTATACAGTTTACTGTTGAATTTAAACAGGCTTGTGAGTCATAAAGAGTGAAAATATAAAATTCTCCTGAAAAGAATAAAGGAGTTTGTCCCTGTGTATTTTCCCTCCACGGTGTTCCAAGGACTTGGTTACCTGAAACCAGCACTACATAGAGTGATCGACTTAATTTTGAAGTTAATGGCTACCTACCTTGATGAGATAATTACATAGAAAATTAATCTTTCACTTGTACATACTGAATTTCTTGTTTATTTTAAAACATAACAATAATATAAAGAAATTTTTTTTTCAGGAAATGGGAGATCAATCCTAACTCCATCCCCTTAACAGAGTGTTTTGTGTTCAAGATTGGACATTGAAGGAAAAAATGGATTTTTTCCTCGGTTGTTATGGTTTTTTATTAAGTAGCATCAACCTTTTAAACCATTTAGCCAAATGTAAGGTTTAGATCAATGGCGATGAATGCAGTGACTTTCCTCCCAAAGTGGAGAACACATACATCCAAGGACACTTGTTAGCAAATGGCTGCTGGTCCAGTTGTCCCCCTAGCCAGGAGCACACGAGAGCTGTTGGTGAGCCTTAGTTATAATGAAGACCACTGACAGTGAACTCCACAGTGGTCTGGGCTTTCCAAAGATGGCGAACGGAGAGAGGACGGCAGGTAGACATGAAATGTGTGGATACGCGGGAGACCCTTGGCCCAACAACTGCCCTCTTCTACCTTTTTTTTTTTTTGCTGTTGTGGTCGTTCTGAGTTCTGCTGCTGGTGCTGAAACGCAGAGAAAGTGCCTCAGCTGCTGGAGAGAGCTGCCTGTCAGCCAGCGTTCCCCATTCCATATTATCTGCATCATTGAGCTCCAATTAGTGCATGATTTCCACTTTGGTGCTGATTGAAGTTTTTGGAGTCGTTTAAAACAGAATTCCAGGCTTTCCGCTGCGGGAGTTTACTCTAACCCTGTGGTTTCACTGCAGAGTTTCCCTCTGTCTCGAGGAGACAGGTCTGCTGGGGGGGGGGGGGGGGGGGAGGCGAAGAGCCCTGAACCTGGAGTCCTAGCCCAGGAACTGACTTCTGACTGTCATTTCCCAGTTTGTGACCTGGGGGAAATCATTTAGCATTACTATTTTATGAGGCGATGGAGGGGCTGGATGCTACTGTTTCGAATCTTGCTGAGTGGGTGTCAAAGACTTGAAAGAAAGCCCTAAAGCCCGTGGCAGAGCCCTCTTCGTGAAACACTGCATCACCAGTGCCCCTCTTTTGATGGCTCAGAGCACGAGCCTGTGGCCAGAAAAACACGGACATTGACAGCTTTGAGTTGAAATAACTGTTCAGACGAGCACACGCCATATGTGAAGAAGCTTAAGACATCGACTAATTTGTTTCTACTCCTCTTCTTCTGTGAGCACAAGAATGATATAAGGCGGTAATCCCTATCTGAGTAAGTCCAAAAGAGCTCTTTCAATAAGTATTAAGCAAATCCAAGTGATCTGAAAGTGTTGTGTTACATTTGAATAGGGACCATATGTTCTGTCTTTCTTAGTAGTATATGAAATACGGTGCATCTTACCATCATTAGAATAAAATAGGCACGAGGAGGGTATAGCTTAGTGGTAGAGCACAAACTTAGCATGCATGAGGTCCTGGGTTCAATTGCCAGTGCCTCCATTAAACAAACAAACAAACAAACCAAACTACCTACCCCCCTGCCGCCAAAAATTCTATTAAAAATGAAATGAAACGAAATTCTGATTATCTTTAAAATAAAATAAAATAAAATAAAATGGGCACAAACAGGACTGCTCCTGTGGAACCCCTTCCAGAGCAGGGCTGGTCCGTGCAGAGTCAACAGAAGGCAGCAAAAGGAAAGGAAGCCACTTCTGAGAGTTGGTTACAAACGAGTGTGACTTCCATCTTGGGCTCTCTTTTCTGGAACCTTGACTTTAAGGAAAGCCAGATGCCACATCTTGAAGACACCCAGGCAACCTGTGAAGGGGCCCATGTGGTGGGGAACTGACATCTTCAGCCAACAGCTGTGAGGAATGGAACCCTTCCCACAACCTCAGGAGTGGACTTGAAAGCAGCTCAGCTCCTACCTGGGTACCTACAGCCTCATGAGAGACCCTGGGCTGGAACCATCCAGTGATGCTGCCCTCAGAAACTGTGACATTATACATGTGTGTTGTATAAGCTGCTGGGTTTGGGGGTCATTTGTTACACAGCAGTAGATAACTAGTACACTATTTTTGCATAATTATTCCCTTACCTCATTCTAGAAGTTAGGTGTTGGCTTCGCTGGAGAGAAGATGTACAGAATGTAGAGGAAAGTGACTGGAAAAACAAGAGGGAACGTGAATGTGATCTGATGGCCCCATCTTGCCATCCTCTCTGGACACTCCTTGTGTATCTCGGAGGAAATGTCCTTCTCAGACAGAAGAGGATCATTCTCCAGAGGAAGTGTCATTTCCAGCAGGAGTCTGCCTGGGTAAAAATAAAGAAATAAAATAAAGAAACTCTGTGCAGGATTTTCAAAAAGGTGATGAAATGTTCAATCTGAATAAGATCTACAGATATTCAGGCAAGTAACTACAACCACATACCTATATCCAAGATGAGAATCCCTGAGGACGATGGTTGAAGAGAAATTTAGATGAGAATCTAAGTGATACTTTACCTCAGAGAGCTGCTTTTGAGTAGCCACTTCAAAAATAATTAAAAACAAGCTGCATTTATAATTGCTTTCTCAACAACTAGGGAAAACCACAGTCACGGCTGCGCAGTCTGCAGGCCTGGCTGGCCATCCGTTTCCCACTGAAAATGGAACCCCACTTGGCGAATGTCCCAGAGGAAGGCATGCTCAGAGGCGAGGGGGTCTGGTGGTGAGAATGCCCATCACGGCGCTCCCTGGAGTCTCCTCTATGTCCTCACCTGGCACGTCCCACAGCCCCAGAAACAACTCCCCAGGATGCCACCCAGGGCATCAGAACCCCACCATCCTTGTCCCCATTATCCCTCTCCATCCTCCATCCCTCAAGGCTCACACCCCGGCACCATCTTCATCCTCAATCCCAAGGCTGTGTTCTCTGTTCACAATGAATCTTATAGCTGGTAAAACCAAACCCCAAGTCATTAGCTACAGAAAAACTGGTTCACTGTTTCTCAAAAGAAAGGAGAGAGGAAGTGACCTACACCTTCTGAAGCAGTGAAGAAAGGAAAGCCACAAACCCCACCCCCATAATTGACACTGTTAAAACACTAAACGTTTACATCCTTCTACTGATAAATTATCTCATTTAATTTTTCAAAACAGCCCCAGGAAGCAGTATTAGTCTTTTTTTTTTTTTTTCCAGCAGGTAAAATCGATGCTGAGAGAAGGGGAGTGATTTGCCCAAAGTGACACAGCAGAAATGACACAGTGGTAGGCGGGTGGCTGGGACGGAAAGCGGAGGCTGACAGTCTTCACCCCTAGTCTATCCACCCCCATCTGATTCTCATCCAAGTTCCCGCGTGAAAAAGTTCATTTCAAACACTGTATGAGAGAAATATTCCAGGTACCAAGGCTTAGAAAAACATTATTCGTTTGCGGATCAATTTTTCCTGGCAACTTTCTTGAGGGAACCAGACGTCTCTCTCGCTGGATGGCAGAGCGCTATTATCTCAAAAAGGAGAGAGGCTTGGGCACAGCTGGGGGTCTGCTGTCTGCCGTGTGTCCTTGCCTGGCGTCCTCGGACAACAAACTCCCCCTGCTGCTTCGGATGCTGCCCGTAGGTCGGGAAGAGACACTCAGGGTTTCCTTTGCTGATGACGATTTACCCGCTCCCTTTTTAAACAGCAGTAAATCTCCTTCAGACGTTCTCAAGTCTCTGTCCTATTCTGAATGTTGGGGCAGCGTCCAGCTTCAGTAGGAGACGAAACGTTGTGTGAGTTTTAGACTGTAACACTCAAACGTCTAGTGTTCTTTATCCAAACCAGGTACTGGGCGGGAGGGAAAGGTGATTTCAACACAAATGGTCTGGGCAGGACATCAGAAAATGTCAATCACAAACAAAATGACAATACTAACAATAGCAATAAAAAAAGCTACCATTCACTATATGTTAACGGCTATTCTACGCATTTTATATGTATTATCTCACCTGCTCTCCAGACAACACTATGGGTTAGATCCTAATAATTATGATCTCATTTTTCAGATGAGGAAACTGGGATGCAAGAGGGTTAAGGAACTTGCCCAAGTTCACAAAACTACTGAGAGTTAGAGTCAAGATTTAAACTCAGGTAGGCTGGATCCACTGAGCTCTTAAGCTTATAGCTGGAAAATGTAATTATTTAATTTGAGGGGACAACCATAGCTCTTATTGGAGGAAATACCCAAACATAACTAACATATTGGTTACTAAAAGGATAATACGTAGCTAGGGAAGGAAGAGTAATTGCTTATAATAGGACAGCTTCTCAGAAAGGAGAAATGCCACGCACACATCATGGCTGAGGAGCATCCTGGAGAAAGGTAGAGATGCTGCCAGAGGCAGCTTACCTCAGATTCTTCAGCTTGGGAAGAGCACAATGAGAGCAGGAAGTTCAGTGGGTCTCTGGGATGGCATTCAGGGACACTCTTGCCAGTGGCAGGTGTTCTCCAATAACCTTGAAATCTGGTGAAAACTCCACGTAAGTCTGATTTAACTTGTGTTCCTGTAAACCTCATCCCAGACTGCAATTCCTGCAGGGTCCATGCAGAAATCGGTGCATTGCTCCCCTCTGTGCCAGCCCAGAACGCCTAACAGAAGTCTGGGAAAAGATGGATAACAGTCTTTTTGGGGCGGGGTGGGGGTGGGGGTGAGGGGGATGGGGAGGACAGAATTAGCAATTCAGGCAGGCAAAGGGTCTGCTGTGCCAGTTTGCAAAGTCATTCTGTGTGATGACCACCCCCGCCCCAGCCCACCGCGCTGCCCGTTCGGAATGTGTAGTTTCAGCAGCGTCTTGCTAATGCTTGTGAATTTTCCAGTCTTTTTGAATGTCAGGTTTAAAAATATCATCTCGAAGCGTCCCGGTCCTGTGACTCTGGAGCGGTGAATGCTCCGGCAGAGAAAATGCAGGCAGCTCCGGACTGCTGCTCCGCCGGGCGAGCTGAACCACGGCTTCATAAGCTTGCCATGTGAATCCATGATGTCATCTGTTCCCTTGGCGTTTGGGCTTCGGGGCCCGGACCACCCACGCGGGCGGCTATTCTCTGCCGGCGTCGTCGGGAGGGACCTGCCTTTATAAATGATTCGAGGTCTAAACGGAACGTAGCTTGAATTGTTATACAAAAGTGCTGCCTGCGACAGTGATAAGCATTTGGACATGTCAACGTGGTGATTTTTTTTTTCTTTCTCTTATTGGAACGTTGAAATTCTCTTTAACACACAGTGGAAGGGCTGAGAGAGTGAAGCTGGGAAGGTCTCAGAAACAGACTGGAAAAATCTGTAATAGAAAAGTAAGCAAGAGAGAAAATATTTCAAAATCTGGGAACTCTGGAAATAAGGGGGCAGTGAGTAATTAGATCGCCCGTGATGTTAGATTCACATGTGACTCCCCCTCCAACTCTGATTCCCCCTTGTAAGAGGGAAATTGGAGGGAAGGGGGAATGCCACATTGCTGAGAAGAAAAGAAATGCATTTTTCAAAACCATTTGAAGGAAACCAAGGCACTTGGGGCTTTTGAATACTTTTGACTTTTCCTTAGTTGGGAAGGAGGAAGAGTCTTTTGGGGCCACAGAGTGTGATGGAGCCAGGAAGGCCCATGTCTTCCAGATCCATCTGCCTCTATAATAAGCTTCATTTGACCACTGGGGCCCTGGTCATGTAGCAAGTGCTAAACAATGAAGAGGCCCTCCTTGTCTGTTTTTTTTTTTTTTTTTTTTTTTTTTTTTGTCCCCTTTGGTATAGTAAGAGTGCAAAGTACAGGGAGGAAGAATAATCAGATCCTAAATTTACAACACTGAGCACATTGACATTACCAGATAGAAAGGAAAATTAATTTGGAAACTAAAATACCAGTTCTGTGATGTCTCTAGAGAAACAAGTTATCCTAAGGCTGGGGCCTTAATCTTTTCTGAGCCATGAATCCCTCTAGCAGTCTGGGGAAGCCTGTGGATAAATTCTCAGAATAATTTTTTAAACGAATTAAATATATAATATATATATATATGTAAAATACATATATATAATAAATACATAGATATATAAAATAATAAAATACATGATTATCAAAGCCATCAATGATATCAAAATATTTCAGAAAAGTCATTAACATATGAATATGTGTGCTTCTTGATTGACTCTAAAAAACAATGTCCAGTGAATGGTGAGTTTAGTAACTACTATGATTGCCGAGTGCTGGTAAACACAGACAGTAGTTCCAGAAGTCTGCAGCAACTGGAGGTGATGTTTGTAGGTACCCGAGGTTTCCATTGGTGGCAAGGTCACTTACTAGTGCGCTTACAATTGTGGCTGGTTGCTTACATTCATAACTGAAGGAAATGCTGAATTTCAGCGAGATGTTAAAAATAGAGATTATTTTTTCCCATTCAAGTTCACAGGTGCCCCTATTAAAAGCCCCCATCCTAAGGATGGCATTTTCAGGCCGCCAAGTGGGCTCCGCACTGGAGAAGAAAGTCAGTTCTGACTAGTGAGGTGTCTGACCTCAGTCTGTTCCTCAAAGCTCTTCATAAAGAAAATACTGAAAGAATCATTTTCTTAGAGAGTTCCTTGAGACACTGGGGCACAAGAAACTATGCTTTGAGGCCTCTCTGAAGGCTGTGAAAGGAATGCCGACTCTCCTCTTTGGAGCAGAACGCCCTCATGGGGATGGTGGTGGTGTCAGATGGAAGATGATGGGCTGGTGACCTCTGACCTAAGTGTTAGCAGTGCTTGGCCAAGAAGACAGTGTCCAGTGGAGGTAGAATAGGCAGAAGAAAGGAAGAAAATGGGGGAAAACCTGAGATATCTTCATTTGGCTGATTAGACTGGTCTGTGAACCCACATGAGCATTCTTCTGGGGAAGCTCGGAAATTCATGGGGTGGGGAAGGCTTCACTGGTTGGGGCCTGTATTAGTAGAAACAGGTGACAGTCAGGGAGCAATGTCAGTAGGCTTTATTGCTTGCCTTCCTGGCATCCAGCTTCACCCTTTCCTTTCCTATCAGTACCCAGAACCTCATATTGCCTCCAACTCCTCCCCCAAAGCCCCCGTGATCTCTGCTGGGGAGAAGCTTCAGGAGCAGAGCAGGACCAGCTTACACCCATCACTGTGTTCTCTTCTGGCCACCCTCATTGACTCAGGAGTGGGCATGCCACCTAAACTGATGCAATCCAGGTAACTTTCAGGACTCTTGCTGGGAAGGCTGAGACAGAAGCATTCTCCTTTCCCCTGAATTGACAGGGTAGAAATATGAAGCCTGAATCTGCAATGGTCATTTTGCTACCAAAAGGAAGGCCGGCCTGGGGATAAAGCCAACACAGAGAGCAAGGCATAATTAAGGAAATCTCAGAGAAATGAACCAGGGCCCCTGGATGAAACAGACCCCAAAGCTCAGCCTACAGCTGGATTTCCAGTTAGGAGAGTCAATGAATTCCCCTCTTGTTTACGCCAGTGTGACTTAGCCTTTCTGTTACTTGCAGCCCAAAGCATCCTAAATGACAAAGCAGGCTTCCTGGCATAATTAAGCAGTCATAGAGCACCACGTTCTCCAAGGACCCCCTAACATTTCACCGCAACATCTGCATTCTGTCTGCTCTTCCATGTTGCAGCTTCACGGGGCTGAAATAGGATGTGTGTCTCAGAGTCCAAACTCCCAAAGTGAACTCTCAACTCCATCACTGATTATCCCATGATCAACAGCAAGACACTTGGCCTCTTTGAGCTTTAATGTCCTCATCTGTAAAATTAGGCCACAGATATAAATGGCTAAAGTAATTGATTCCCAAAGCCTCTTCTATCTAACACAGATCCAAGTGTATCACAAAGAAGACGACTAGTTATAATAGGCTTCCCCGTTTGACTGATGGCTTGGAAAAGTGGTTACCTCTCTATGATACTTTCATAGCTGTGTTAATATTATAGAACTGAGGATTTTAATGTGCCCATGAATGTTAGCAGTCCAGGGAATACAAGACTTTGTATTTAGAGATTTTCAGTCATTCATACAAGAAGTTCTATACACCAGGAATTATAACAGGCAGGAAGGATATAGAAATAAAAGGTAGACACTGTCTTTGTCTTTAAGTGGCTCCCAATGTAGCAAGGAAGACAGCTGGACTGCTGTGTACAGTTACGCAGGCTGTACACTGAACAACTCCGGGGATGCCTTTGATACCAATGTCTATGTGAGCTCAGGGATTAAAAACAAGTAAAAATAATAATTATATAAAGCACCATATGTTGGACAGTATATACTCTACCGTCCCATCTGTGTAAGAAAAGGGTGGTAAGACACGTATCTCTTCTCTATACTTTTAGATAATCTCTGTAAAGAGACACATGAAACTGTTAACTCTGGGAAGTGGGACTGGAGGGAAGTTGGAATGGGGAGGAGGGAAACTTTTACTCTGTCCTTTCTCCTTTTGTCCTATTGTGTTTGGTGAGACAAGTTTGTCATATATCAAGATACAACTTTCAAACTTCAGCAACTGTAACCCAGTTAAATAAGTGCTCAATAGGGATGTCCCTGATCTGCAACATCACAGAGGCAAGTCCAAGCCTGCCTGGGGTGGTGTTTAGTTGCGCACGTCAATCTGTCTGAACTAAAGGATGCCCATATGGCTGGGAAAACATGATTTCTGGGTGCATCTGTAGGGGTGCTTCTGGAAGAGATTCAGCCTGTACACCAAGTTAAAGGAGATAGACCCTCGCCAAGGCAGGTGAGCACCGTACAATCTGTTGAGGGCCTGAGTGGAACCAAAAGGCAGAGAAAAAGAGAATTTGCTCTCTCTGCTTGAGCGGGGACATCCATCTTCGGCCCTCAGGCATCAATGCCCCTGGTTCAGGCCTTCAGACTCACACGGGGACTTACATCATCAACTCCTCTGGTTCTCAGGCCTTTGGACTCAGACTGGATCACACCACCAGCTTTCCTGTTTCTCCAGCTTGCATAATCTCAACATCTATAATATATAAATAAATATAATATATGAATAAATATAAATATATAAATAAATAAGGGTTCTGTTTCTCTGGAGAACCCTAATACATCCTGGATGCCAACCAAAAGATTGACCCTTAGAAGATAAACAGGAGCCATTCAAGTGATGGGGGAAGAGAAGAGCATTTCAGACTGAGAGAATCATGTGTGCCAGGTACAGAGGCGAGGGAGGCGGTTGCTTGTTCAGAAACTGAGGACTTGGCATAGGTGAGGCGCGGAGGGTCTGTGGGAAAGTGACAAGGGTCGAGACGGCAGAGATTATGCAGGGCTCAGGATTTAATCCTACTAAGGCAGGTGGTGTGGATCCACAGCAGAATTTCAAATAGGGGAGTGACAAGTTTATATTTGGGTCCTAGCTCATTCTCAGGGGAATAAGGAGGCTAAAATGGAGACAGACCACACATGTGGCATCCGTGCACACACGCATGTATGTATATGCACACGTAACACATGCAGGACCCACATCAGGAATGTTAGGGAAACTGTCATCTATCCTGCCCTATTTTTTCCTTCCTTTGCTTCACTTTTCTTTTTAATATGCAAATCTTCCATCTGCCTAGAACTGATGTTTGTTTACAGTGGTAAGTAGCTGTGCTTTGCTTCCAAAATGTTAAACCAGTTGTCACAATGCCATCACTTGAATTGTTTATTCCTCTTTTTCACTTAGCTGAAAAGCCATCTTCATCATATATTAAATCCCTGTAGCCATCAGAGACAGCTTCTGAACACTTTCTTTTCAAGTAAGTGGTCTATTTTGTGTCATGCTTTTCAAAACACTGTAACTTTATATTTGCTGACATCTAATAATTCAAACATTCCTTTATTATCTTCTTTCCCCAAATTGTCTCGACTAATTTCATAAGTTTATTCTCCCCAGATTAACTTTACAATCAATTTGCCAAGTTAAAAAGAAAGAAATCTTTGGGATTCTTTTATTTTTGGAATTGTATTCAATAGGTAAATTCATCTGGGCAGAATTCAGCACTTTTATCATGATAAAGTCTTATCATTAAATCTGAGATAGTAAATGAGTCTACCCCTCACTTTTTAAAAGGAAATAATAATTTTTAAAAGTGGGTTAAGCAAAAAGCACAGAAGTAACTTAAGTATCTGGTGCCCTCCCCGCCCCGCACAACCAAAGTCTTAAATGACCCTTTAGCCTAGAGGTTCAGTGTGAAAAACCCCAGTCCTTTGTGAAGTAACAGGCACAGAGCGGTGATAATTCCATGACCACCACGACACATGACCCATTTCTTCATAAAGCCTTCCCGGAGTTGGCAAGACAGCTCCCAGAATCATCTCAATTACTTCTGTAGCAAACAGCTCCCCAGTAAAGCAACGCCACCCTCTTCAACTTTCAGGTAACAGTCGTTCTTTTTGTCTTGTTTTTTGCTTTTCAAGGTCAGTCCCTCTGTGGAACTCCAAAATAGTGTCTCCTATGAATTGGGAAGTCTTAGCAGCCTGGGGACAGAAACACCCCGTATGTTAAGGAATCTTATTACAGTTTTGTTTAATGCTGGCGACTCTCTCTACGAGATGCTAAGACAACCTCAATCCCTGCAGCAAGTCCGAGGGAGAGAGAGTTCTCTTGAGGACGTTAACTGAATGTAGTGACATCTGCCAAACGAATGTTAGGAAAAACACACTGAAGGTCTGTGGCCAAATTCCATGGCAACAGCTGGGGAATCACAGGTGTTGTCAGGAAAGCCTCCAGCCCCGCTTAAATGTTCCGGAGAGTTCTTTATTATTTTAAACACCACGTTTGGGGAGTGCTTAATTTGCTCGAATTCAAAACATTCCTCATGGGCAAAGTGCAATGTAAACAGTGTTCCAGGAGAAAGTCATGTCAACCTAATTTGTTATTTGCAAACAGGGTGGCGAAAAACATGGTGCTTAAGCATTTTCTGACAGTGATGTTGCCGCTTAGGCATTTAGGAAGGTTATGCAGGAAAAATATTCTCCTGGTTCACCCGACCATAATGTGAGATCTTTGACATTAGCTGCGGGGGTGGGAGGGGAATGGAGACTTCTAGACAAATGCAGTGCACCCGCCTTTGCAGGCAGGACGGACGAGATACCCAGTTCGAGGCCGTAGGATGGCGTCCCACTTTCAAGGGGCAGGAGCATTTTGAAGGTATTCACATCTGCCTCATGAGCACTCGTCCCAATCTCCAGTGTGGCTTATGGTTCAGAAAGTGGAAAAAAAATAAAATCACCCAGAAAGGCAGAGCCCATAGATACTAACTAAAGCCCGCTTCACACAAGAACATACCTGAGGCCGTGTGTGTTGTCACTGTGCCCAAGCTGGGCTTTCTTTTCTGATTTAATCTGGCGACAGGAAGGGATATAGCACATGCTGAGTGTGCACAGGTCCAGGGTTCAATCCCCAGTCCCTCTATTAAAAAAGAGAGAGAGAAAAAATCTGGCCTCTATTGTCACCCATGAGTTTATTCATTTATTCTTTTATTTTTTAAGCATTTGGTGGAGACTTTCTGAATTCCAGACGCTGCACTAAAGCAAAGACACACAATGGGAACCAGGTATCGTCCTCATCCTTGAGGGGCTGTGGGTAATCAGTCACAGCACAGAGGAGGGAGTGCTTCCAGGAGACAAAACTGGGAAGGATGGTCCGGGTCACAGATTTCTCCATTAGTCCGTGGCCCTCACTGCACCTCCAGGAAGAGCCCAGCTGCACGATCTCAGTGATTAGCCTATGTCATCCTAAAAGAATGGTGCCAAGTCCCTGAGACGAGCAAAGATGGAGCAGAGACACAGGCTCCTGGCAGCAGCGAGGCTCGGGGCTGGCTCCACCTGGCCCTCTCTGTGGTTTGAACATTTGATTCAATAAACCTCCTTCAACTTTCATTTCATTTGCTGGGGCTAATTTGAACTGGGACTCTGTCCCTTGTCACCAAGCCAGTGCCATTTATTCCATGTACCAAAATAAGGGTACAAGTAGGGGCTAGGCGAGCACAAGGGTGGGAAGTGGTACCCAAACTGACGGAACTAACCACTGCAGGGTGCCTGCTACTCTGCTCCACTGTTTTGTTCCCCTTTATAAGGTGAACAAACAGCTCCTTTTCTTTCTATTTCTCCTTTGAGAAGAAGTGTGTTTTACACACACACACACATACACACACACTCCATGGGACCCTGGAGGGGTGGGTGGGCAGAGTCCTGGCGTGAGCATCCAGCATTGTTCTCTGGAGACAGGAGTGAGCTGCCTAAGGAGCAGAAGTGCGGAAGGAGGATGCCTCCGGGCTCAAGGCGATGCACTTTTGCATTGTCAGGATGCAACAGGGAAGAACAAATCTGACTTCATATTGGATCTGTTTCTTTTACTTTAGCCTTTGCATTCTATTGCTTTTGCTACAAATTAATCACTAAAGGGATGTTGCCTGTCAGCTTAAATTACATATAATGGCCCATCTCTGGGAACCCTGTCTCCTAGGTAATGAACACTAAGCTAAAGTACCTTTGTTTAGCTCCCAGGAAGCATCCTGTCCAGGCCCACTTGTGAATGACTGCAGGCGGGAAGAAATGAACGCCTCCCCTCTGGAGGTTGACTGGAAACAGGGCGTGTTCGACTTTACGTCCTCCTCTTCTAGTATAAAGCAAGCCTGAATTCTAACTAAGGCAAGACGCTTCTTTGGACCCTAGTCCACCATCCTTTCGGTCTGCTGGCTTTCCGAAGAAAGTCACGATGCCTTGTCCCAACAGCTCATCTCTCAGTTTACTGGCCTGTCGTGTGGACAGCGAGCTGCTGTCCCCGTAAGCAGATGGGGGGCGACCCCCTAGCCCCGCAGCGGTCACCAGCCTAGCCCTTCCCTCCTACAGACCATGCTGCCCGTGCTTGCCCCCACTTCCTCTACCAAACACCTCCATCATCCCCTGGGAAAACGGGGGGCCCTTCCTGAATGTTCAGGGGCCCAGCAGCTGGACAAGGCGGGGAAGGGCATTTCACCAGAGGGGGTCGGGGATGCAAAGGCACGGGAGTACAAAATGGCACGTTGTATCCAGAGACCTCCATGCGCTGCCACCATGGCTGGATGTAAGCCATCAGCATCATGTATGTACACGACCTTGGAAGGACGCATCGGGGAAAGTGCTTGCGGCTGTAAACTGCTCCACAAACTCTACTTTCTATTATGACACATACTGCAGGGCTGGTTTGCGACCCAAATGAGATCACAGTCCCGTACAGTGGCCCTGAAGGCTGGGAACGTGTGGCGTGCGTGCCAGCTAACGGGGTTTAGGGCACGGCTGGGGGACGCTTCAGACCACAGAGGAAAAATAAAAACTGAACTAACAGCGAATTTCTCTCCAATCCACAGTCTTAAGTGTGTTTGTTGTAAACAGAGTAGTTTATTTAAAATACTTCCTATCACCTCTTTACAGATAAATGATTTCATTGTCTATTAAAAATAATTTCCTGCTAACAATTACTTAGACTACCAAGCTTCTGGCTTTGAGCCTGAGAGTTGTTTTTATTGATCCACCACATCATCAAAACCACTCAATATGACATCTAAAATATATACTCAAGCATGTGTGTGTGTATGTGTGGGCAAATATTTTTTTGTTATCAAATCAGTGTCCATTATCTTAGGACATCATTACTTTGCTCTGAAAATGCTGCCCAGGGGTCTTAGCGGCTCACTCTGTCTCTAGCCTCTTACCCGTCCGCTCTCAAATCCAGCATTCCCAACCAGTGTTCAGAAACTTAACAGCATCTTAATCATTCCACTTGCTTTGGCTGTACGTGGCTTCTTTCATTGTAAAAATGCATAAAATAGAACTTAGAAGTATGATTATTTACCTAGACACCCAAGAGAATTAGCTCAACCATCACTGGCATGCATAGGAAAATCTGGTAACACTGCTGGCTGTCCAATAAAAACCAAAAGGACTGATGTTTCCCCACCTACTTGTAAAGACCAGGCAGAACACATTATGGGTGTGTTTGGGGTATTGCTGAGGTGCTGAATGTTGTCCCTTTGGGCTCCATAGAATTATGATTGTGCCCACGGCCTCACAAAGTCTTCCGTGGAAGCAGTTCCCCGGTTTCTAGTCTCTCTTCCCTAACCACGGAGGCCCTGCCCAGCTCCGAGGTCAAGGTGAGACAAAGACACCTTTCTCATTGTGACACCTCTTCAAAAGCAACCTAAAAATAAAAGTAGCGTACAGAGAGGCTGCCCTGCCCTCTTCCTAGAAATACCTTCTTTCTCACTCACAAAGCAATACTACCACCGTAGACAGCATCTCCACAGCACATGCAGACCTTGGTCCTATACACATCTACACAGTGTCCCCTTGGGATGGTTTTTCCTGGACAAAAGGACAGTCTGCCTTCCAGGAGAAATTAAGTCTCTACCTCCTGCCAGACAAGAACATCTGCAGTTTTGTGTCCCCAGCCTCTGCCCACCAGATGCCAGTGCTTCCCCCATGGAGACAACCAGACATGCCTCCAGACAAGGCTCCATGTCCCCTGGGGGACAAAAATCACCCCCAATTGAGAACCTTTGCTCTGAGGTCAGGCACCACCCCCACCCCACGAATAAATGCCGATCCTCCCCTCTTCCCCAAATAAAATAGGTGATTTTTAAAAACAAAACAAAACAAACAAACAAACATCTGCAATTTTAAACAAAAGACTGTTTTCAATTTCTACCCACTAGGTTCACAAAAATGTAAGGTACCTGCACCCCCCAATATTGCAGGAGGGGCTTCCTCAAGGTTCAAGGCCTCCTACCTGGCTCGAAGCTCATTTAAGCTCAGACCTCGAGGGCAGGCAGGAGGAGAGGATGGAGGGTGGTCCTGGCAGAGAACACAGTTGGTCGAGGGGGACACAGCAGGAGGTGGGGAGAGAACTTGCTAGCTGGGAGTGTTGCCGAGACACAGAGACTGGGACCTGCTGACTTAAAGTGACAAGGGGCAGATCCGAGTCGTAGGTCCTGACCACAACGATTAAGAAGACACTAAATTTTCACTTGTCTTCATCAGACTTGCGTCCTGTACGTCTGTTGTTGATTTACAGGAAGTCATCTGTGAGAAAATGCTCTTTTTCTGTCCGAGTTCTAATTTGCATGAGGTCCTTCTTGTCTCTCATTTCCCCCAAAGGGGACATGGGTAATGATGGTGGCAGCTACTGAGAAACCAGACAAAATCCCGTCCACCACAAACCCCATTCTTCAAATCCTACAATTCACAGCTCTTGCTGTTTTAACAGAGCTAGAACAGTGGCCCAAGTCAGAAAGCTGGGCCTGGGTTAGTGAGTCCTCCTCCCTTGCAGGGACTTGGGTGGGGTTTTGTGGCTCCTCCTAAGAATACAGACTTTTCTCTCCAAGAGCTTGCCTTCAAGGAAGCCCATAAGCTACGGCCACTGATAGAGCTAGACCACCCAGGTTCCAGCTGACAATGGGCACCAAGACCTTTGACACATTAATCAATTCTGTTAAATAGAAATTTTAATATGAGGTGTTCATTGCAGCAATATACAAACATGTTTTTAAAAAGAAGCCATCTAAAATGTCAGATGGCAGGCAGGTTTTTTTGTTTGTTTGTTTGCCTGTTTGTTTTAACCTTTCCAGGGAGTGCCACAAAATGGGAAATTAAACATCTTGTGCTGGGATAGTATTTAACTATTCAGTATATACGGTGCAGTTCTCAAAATATATCAAGCAGTAAACGAATTATGATTTCCATTTTATGATACATGACCTATGAAGATATAAAACTTGGAAGGCAATTCTCTCAAATATTAACATTCATTTTCCCTGAAAGTACAGCTTTGGGTGGGCTGCTTTTCTTGTCATTCTTTTCTATGTTTTCCAAGTGTTAAAAAAATGTGATATTGTTACAGTCAGAAAAAGACAAAAAAAAAAAAAAAAAATTGAGAAGAGCTGATGTTTCACATGGCAGAGTGCTGTCCTGTCTGGGTGTGTATCTGAATCACACAGCAGTCTTTGCGCAAATAAAGAAAGGTCTGGTTTCTAGAATCTTCCAGAAAAATGAAACGTTTCTGTGAGAATTGTCTGTTCATGTCTTTGCTTGAGCAAGAAAACACAGACACAAATACACATTTTTTTTTTTTTTTCTGTTGTGCTTGCCCTCGAAGCTTGGCTCAGAGTCCAGAATTCCAGTTGCCTTCTCCAAATCCGGGATCCTCTTGCGTCTGTGAAACGCGAGCTGCAGCTCCCGGCGGGGAGAGGACACTGCTCAGCTTCCTGCCTCGTCGCAGAGAAAACTGCCCTTGTGTGCACAGGCCTCACCACCGGGGCAGCAAATGAGAACTGCTTGGAAAAACAGCAAGAGGCCTGCCATAGCTTGTTTGGTGTCTCAGAAAATAAAATCCATCTTTCTTCACCAGAGGAGCGTCGTGGCTTTCAGATGATCTGGAGGGGGACTCATTCTCTGCTCTGAAACTGGAAAGCTGGCGAGGTTTCCAGAACTGTCTTTTCATGGACGGGATGGATGGAGAACTTTATGAGAAAATGAGAAAACCGATTGCAGGGGAATAGATTTTTATAGGATTTTGACCTTCTGCAGATTTTCCCAGATATTGGTGAGATCTGTTTAATCAGGATCTTCAGGGACGGGGCTCTGGCACCCACATTTTAATAAGATTTACAGATGATTGCAATGCAGAGCAAAGTTTGAGAATGACTGTTTCGGCGATACACCAAGCGGGGGACTCAAGTAGGAAAACAGCGGTGGTTAAAGCACAGGTAGCATTTGCAGTCGTGATATTTAAATGCAGACTTAAAAATTATCTTTTTAAAAAGCCGGTCTCCTTTGCTAGAAAGTGTTGCACGCCATTATTTCACTTCATTCACGGATTCCTCTCACAGCCTGAATAGGCACAATAAAGCAACCCGAAAGCACACGCACTCCCAGCCATAGGATGCCACATAAATCAGCGCGGGGCTCGCCGGACCAAGCGGGCTGAGTGCTGCCCGGGCGAAACAGCGTCTGGTGACCAAACGCTGTTTGCCTGTTAACTGCATGTGTTGACTTTGTGTGTGGACCTGGAGAGTCCAGTCACCACAAACCCAAGGGTCAACAGCCACTTGGCAGCCTCTTTGCACCGAGCAAGTGTGGAATTAAATAAAACCAGGGTTTGAACAGCTCAGGATCCTCCTAAAAGTATGATAACTCACAGAGAGAAAAAAAAAAAAAAAAGTGACAATGAGTGTGTATATGTCCATGAATAACTGAAAAATTGTGCTGAACACTGGAATTTGAAACAACATTGTAAAATGATTATAAATCAATAAAAAATGTTAAAAAAAATAAAAAATAAATAAAAGTTCCTCTCCGACATTGCATGAACACAGGCCCTTATTTAGAAACAGGGTGTGAGCCCATGAGCCAGGTGTAATTATTAATAGCATCCTTTTCACTTTCAGACTTATCTCAGTTTGTGGATAAATCATATATGGTCACCTAACTTTAAGGTCAAGGTGATGGCACGTTGGCGAAGGGAGCTTTGGGAAGGAGAATGGTTAGTAACTCCCCCAAACGGCCATGAATTTGTCAAGCAGCAAACACAACGGCTTCGGAGACTTCCCTCCATCCTTTCTCCCTGCCCCCTCCAGTCACTGTATATATATATTTTTAACTCTTTCATTTTCTTTAACATCCATCGTGGTCTGAGCGGTACAGGGCAGTAACTATGTCAATTTTCACTTTGCAGCATGCACGCTTTATTCCTGAATTACCCCAGTAACCCAAATAAGAAAGGAGAAAACGCACAAAGAATTACTGTGGCCATCTGGAATGCATAACGTGGAAAGATCTGCAATACATTACATGGTCTGGAAAGTGGCTGGTCGAGTTCCAGAGAGCTAAGACAGACTTCAAAGTCTGGCCGTACATCAGTGAAACTGCTGATCGGCTCCGATATTTAAAGTGGGTGTAGATGAATGAATTTATTACAGTTTTTATCTTCTAAGCTCAGATGGGGAAATGGGATCGTAGTCAGGTTCTCCTTTCATTTCATGCTGAATTTTTTTCTTCGATTTTATTTTTCTCCTCCATAATGTTGTCCCATGTCTTGATTTTCCTTTTTGGACTGAAACACCCCTTCCTAATCTCTGCTGTGATCCTGAAAACTGACTTATTTGTAGGAATAACTTAACTCCAGAGACTGGTGACCTGATCACGAGATATTGAAAAAATATATATAACTTCGTAGTCTTTCTGCTTTCTCTCTCTGATGCAGCAAATCAATAGTTTAGATGTGATCTCAACTGCCTGGGAATTATTTCTAAAACTGAATGTGAGTGAGATCTAGTTGTATTTCCTGATTAGAAATATTTTATGAGTAAAACGTGGACTCAATAAACATTTGGAAACACTTGATTTGAAGGCGGCTGTCAGAAACTCCCTTTAGGAAACAATGAGAGAGCAGTTCTCTGGTCAACAGCCCGAAAATCCCCTTGAGAAACAAGCACCTTCTCATCTCTGCCAACTGGGTTGCTTTTATCTTCATACGAGTGTATCTTGACCCTTAAAAGAACCTCAACAGATTGAATCCTAAGCCAACGCCATTGCAAAAGTCTGCACGTCTCCATCCTCAAGAGCTCTTAGGGTTACATTTCCAAACTCTAAACACAACTCGTTAGCTATGAGGAAGTATCGCTCTGGATCCCCTTGGGGGCTGAGAAGAAAAGAATGATTTTTCACACACACGCAGAGCAGGAGGCACGCCAAGAAGGAAAGGTTGATAGTCTTCTAATAACCTACAATGACTGCTCTCCTTCTTTATGATGGCCAATATGCATCGAAAGTTTCTTGGGTTTCTACAGTAATTAGATTATTAAAACAGAACTGAAGTTCCTCTAAAATGTTCAGCACTAGCCCAGGGCAAGATGGTGGAACAAGGCTGAGTTTCATTTCCGGGTTCCCTCTCAAGTTCAGGGCCTCACTTTCCATTTTCAGGGGCTCTTTTTCCACCTCCCTCCCCCGGGAATCAGAGAACAAAGATACTAAGTCTTCAACGAGTTGCCCCACCTCAAGAACCTTCTGCACTTTAAAAGGGGGTTGGCACATGGACCATGTTTAATCCAAAGGGATGAATTTCTCCTGGCAGGACATGAAAAAAGAAAACTGTAGGGGCACAGGGGGTCTCTGACACCCTTCAAACCATATCATGATAGTCTAGCCTATACTCAAAGGATGACGTTAGCTAGGGTTCTGGAGGTTAGTGAGCTATTTGGATGCTTTTGGAAGAAAAACATAATTGAATGTGTTTTCGTCCCATGTGCTGTATTTCCAACTCAGTTAATAAGACTTTTTCCAAAAATAGCTAGCAGGTGTTCTTTATTGGTTTCCTAAGACTGTCATAACAAAGTGCCATAAACTGGATGGCTTAAAGCAACAGAAATTAGTTACCTCACGGTTCTGGAGGCCAGAAGTCTGAATTCAGGGTGTGGGCAGGGCCCTCCAAAGCCTTACTGGGAAAGATTCTTCTTGCTTCTTCCAGCCCTGGGCTTCCCTTGGCTCACGGGAATAACTCCAGTCTCTGCCTCTGTCATCACACGGCTGCCTTCGTGCCGCAAATCTCTGCATCATCTTCCCTCTGTGTGTGACTCTGTGTACAAGTTTCCCCTTTGCTCAAAGATGCCAGTAATTGTGGAGTAGGGTACACGCTAATGATCTCAGCTGAACTTCAGGATCTGCAGGGAATTGGTTCCAGGAGCCCCGCAGATCCCCACATCTGAGGATGCTCAAGTCCTTCACAGTCAGTCTCCTCTATCTGCAGGATCTGCATCCTTGGATTCGACCATGCACACCCAGTGTAGTATTTTTCCATCCCCATTTGGTTGAATGCACAGATGTGGAGCCCATGGATAAGGAGGGCCGACTATGTTTGCAAAGATCCTATTTTTAAATGAAGTCACAGTCCCAGATACTAGGGGGGTAAGGACTTCAACATATCTTTTGACAGGGACCCAGTTCAACCTATAACATGCTCCTAGACCAGAACAACTGAAGAAGAGCAAAGACCGAGATCATCTCCTACAGGGCAGCCCTTAATGCCTCCTTCTTGGAAAGATGTAATTCAACCGTGAAAAGCCAAGAACATACGCCTTGATAATTCTAGAGACTCTAGATTGCTCTAGAGTAGTGAGAAGACAGATCATTTCATGTCTTCCATATCTTGGTGCCTCAGTCTTCACATGGGTAGATCAGGGACAATAAAACTCATCTGTCTTTCCACAGAGCTAAATATATGGGAGTCATTACAACTGTGACTTATTTCTAGAACATCCTCAGACAGGCTGGAAGAGCTGGGACCCCAGGTTGTATTTTGGATGATTTCAACCAAACTTGGTTTTGGTTAAAAATCAGAGATAAAATTCTGCTTCATGTTATTAACAGAAAAGTATTCTTTTTAGATACCACAGCTAGAAACCATCTGTATAGATTCAAAGATGCAGGTATGTGTTCCTTGAAGGCAGATGTCATGTTAAACTCATCTTAATAGTCCCATTGCCTAGCCAAGACATGTTTATTGACAGATAACTGGACAAAGAAGATGTGCTATATATACAATGGAATATTACTCAGCCTTAAAAAAGAATGAAATAATGCCATTTGCAGCAACATAGATAGACTTAGATATTATCACACTAAGTCAGAGAAAGAGAAATAGTATATGATGTTGCTTATATATGGAATCTAAAAAAAAAATACGAATTTTGTTTACAAGCCAGAAATTGACTCACAGACATAGAAAACAAACTGTGGTTACTGGAGGAAGGTTGGGAAGGGATAGATTAGGAGTTTGGGATTAATAGATACACATTACTATACATAAAATAGATAAACAACAAGGACCAACTGTATAGTACAGGGAACTTTATTCAATTTCTTATAATGAGCCATAATGAAAAGGAAACTATATATATATGTATGTATATATATAACTGAATCCTTTTTTGTACACCTGAAACTAACATTGCAAATCAATTACAGTTCAATAAAAAAAATTTTTTTAAGTAAATAAATATCCCATTTCTACACACTAAAAAAAGCCCCATTGCCTGCCAGACACTCAAGAAAAGCTGAATTAACAAATAAAGGCCCCCTTTTGCAGAGAAACTAGGGTTTATGGATATTAAGTCACTTGCCAAGGAGGCACAACTGGGAACTTGAATTCAGGTCTTCTGGATCCAAACTGGGAAGTCTTTGCACCACACCAGCACCCTCCATGAGGACCCCCTGGTGGGCTTGTGAAAACACAGATTGTTGAGCCCACCTCCTGGAGTGCCTGATTCAATGGGACTGGGACAGGGCTCATGGTTATCATCTCTAACAAAGTTTTCAGGTGATGCCAGCACTGTCCATCGAAGGACATACTTGGAGGACCCCTGCACACTAGCTGCATATTAGAGTCACCTGGGCAACTTTCAGATGTCACTGGTCTGGGATGGGGCTTGGCCCGTGGTCGGTTCAGAATGTGCAACGAGCGTTGGAGACCGCATTCACTCCTCGGCTCCCTGACAGCCAGACTCATTGACCCCTCGCTCCACTTGTAAAGAGAACTGTTTAGTACCCTGCAAAACCAGTGTGTCCCAGCTGCAACCATTTGGCTACTCTCCACGCCATACCTCCCCAGTCACTTCCACTTCGTCCTTCAACTGTTCTCTTAAGAGAAGAGACAGAGACCCCAACGAGTATGTATTTGGATTCTGCAGGGGAATGAGAAGGGATCCAGAAAGTAACAAAGAATACCTGTTTCTCCCCTGACCTGACCCACAGAGATATGCTGATTCCTCATCTAATTCAACACTTCCTCCTGTCTAAATTCATAAAGTACCTTTCCTTACACTCTTGTTATTGACAAATCTCCTTCCATCGTATCCTGATATTTACTCCACTATTTGTACGTCCTAAAAATTATTGAGCATAGCAGATACCTAATATAATATGATTTTAGGACTAAATCCTAAAATATGCACCCAGTTTCCTTCTGAAAAATTCTCCCCAGTTTACTGACTCTTAAGCCTGAAATTGCCATGGAGGAGAAACCATCCCACGCAGCTCGGGTACTCACTGTGGTGCCCTGTGGCACCGAAACAAAGCTTCTGCCTGATACTCACAGCCCTCGGTTTCATCATCCCTACGTGACCTTCCGTCACTGTCCTTACATCATCTCATACTGTTGCATGCTGGTACCACGGATTACTCATCTTCCCTATTCCACACACATTTGCCCCTTTCTTTTACTAAATGCTACTCAGGTTGTTCCGTTTGCCTGGAATAGCTTTACATACATATCTGAATTCTGCGTTTTTTTTTTTTTGTTTTTTGTTTTTGTTTTTTTTGCTTAAAACAACACACATTTATTGTCTTACAGTTTCCATGGGTCAGACAGACCTGAGAATAGCTCTGTAATCTCTGCTCAGTGTTTCATAAGGCTGAAATGAAGGTGTCAGCAGGGCTGCATTCTCCTCTGGAGCTCAGGATCCTATTTCAAGCTCATTTGTGTTGTTAGCAGAATTCAGTTACTTATGGTTGTAGGACCGAGGCCTCCACTTTCTTGTGGGTTCTCAGCTGAGGACTTCTCTCCGCTTGTAGAGACTTCCCTCGGGTCCACATCGTGTGGTCCCCTCCATAGTCAGTCCACAAAAAGGCTTTTGCTTTTTTTTTAAGTATGTTACAATGCATCAGTTACAATGTGTCGATTTCTAGTGTACAGCATAATATTTCAGCCATACATCTATTTCATTTTCATATTAGTTTTCATTGTTTACTACAAGATATTGAATATAGTTCCTCGTGCTATACTAAATTCTGCATGTTTAAACCCTAAGTAACCTTTAAGGTACACTCAGATTACCCTTCCCACCCTCCCAGGTGGAATTCATTTGTTCCAACAATCACTCAGAGCATTTGGTTCTAACTTAACATGTTCTGTCTTGCTAGAGTAATTTATACTTACCTACCATCCCTTAATACTCCAAAATCTTACCAAATGGGCCCCTCAATTTCTCCATCTTAGCATCTTCCCAATAAGCCATACCTCAAGGCTTGTACATAATATATGCTCATAAATACTTTAGTCCAGTTCTGAATAAGACTCAGCTCAGGCTTTGATCTTGGTTCCTAACATAAACTATGCCAAGTTATCGACATTTTATTAATCATTTATACTTTAGCATAAATGTGCTTCCAACCCTTTTAAGAGACTGTTGTAAATATCTCAAAACATGTGTGCATGATGAACAGGGTGGGAAGGTGGAATTGACATGATAACAGGTTCTGTTGGTAAAATTTCCCTTCCACTCTCTTAGGAGACATCAACTTTGCTGAGGTGTGTGTCTTTCTGTTGCCTATGAACTTGAGACCAAGGTGGATTCAAAACCAAAAGTTCCCATAAGAAATAATTTTTTTAGTAATTACATTTTGGTGTCCTTCATTAGGTCCTTGAATCACCCTCCTTCTCGTTGGCAAATTATTACTCAAGTAGCTCTCACCCAGCAAGTGGTTCCTTCTCACTTGAGAAGTTGCATGGACTGTGAAGATGTTCACATGGCAAAGAGAAGCCTGGAATTCAGTGCTCCTGCAATCTGGCCCCCATGGCCTGACCAGCCTCATCTCCTACTGAGTCCTCCATGTTAACCCTTCCTACACTGCTGGTGAAGTGGTTCTACTGCTGTCCTCCAGACATGCCTGGGCCATCCTTTCCTTGACTGCTTCTCCAAGAGTGTGAACCCTGGGCTATTTATTTCCTTTGGGAAATCTCCCCAATCATCCAAACCAAAGTGAACATCTCTTTCTCTGATTCTGCACCTCTCCTTTGGTACTGAGCATGCACGGACTTGCATCATTGGCTGCCATTTTGGAAAGACATAAAACTAAACAGAAGAACAACCAAGGCACCACCACCACCAAAACCAGTCCTTGGAGCCTATAAGCTCCTGGAATACAAGGTCTGTGTCTTGATTCTCTTCAGGATCCTCATCAGGGTCTGCTTTTCAAAGACCTGCTCTCCAAGGGCTGACTGATTTGGTTAATCCTCCTCTTAAAAACTATGCCTTTATGAAAAAAAGTGCAGTATTTTCTCCTCAACTGGAAGGTAATGTACTTGAAAAGAGAATTAAAAGTTGAATAAGTCAGGGGTGTGTGGAAAAATGGGGTTTGTAAGACCAGTGTCACTAGTGATCCTTATAAATATTTTTATGTCCATTAAACTAAAGCAATAAAGATAAGACACTCAGTAAAGATAATGTCAACAGTACTTTATGTGTCCTAAAATAATCATAATGAACACTGTTTGGTTAATTACAATTTACCACTGCTTCTTTTCCAGAATCTTTTTGGGATCTCTTTCTGCAGGAGTTTTAATGCATTGCTTATAAATTTGGCGTTCTTTGTTTATAAACACTGAGCATGATAATAACTACTATTTCTTGAATATCTATTCTATTTCCAGCTGTGCAGACTTTAAGCTCATTTTTCTCCTCACAACCCTCTAGGCTATACAGTTGAATCCCCATTTTATAGCTGAGGAAACAGAGGGTCAAAAGCAATAAAGTCACTTCCTCAGGGCCATCAGCTAGTGATCAGCAAAGCAAACTTGGTTACAAACCAGGTTTGTCTGAGTCCCAAATCCAAACCTTTTCCACCATCCACTTCTGTGAAGGAGTTTCCTAGTGTGTCTGATCCTCCAAGCAAATGTCTATTTGATATTATGACACTGAACATCTAAGTCATAAAGAGAAGTGGCCTACAATTTACATAAATTGATGATTCTCAAATGCACACACACTTTTAGACCTCTCAGTGATTATAAATGAATTGCTCTGGGCATCATATAGCTTGAAAAGCTTTCAGGTGATTCCAATGTGCAGCCGGGGTTGAGAACCACTGGCACAGACTCGGAACAGGTGCCCAGATACAGGTCTACATAGGCTGGAATGGGAAGGGATTTGTATAATAAAGTTGCCCTCAGCCCCTTTTTCCCTAAACAAAGTCTCTGTAAGAATAAGTTTGCCATCTTCTTTATTCCACTATGTTTACTAATTTTCCCTCACCTTTCTCCAGCTTCTTTTTGCCTTTGGAACACAAATATCCAAACAGGAACTAAACACCCTGTTAAGAGTCTGAGAAACACAGAGCATCATAGCAGCGATATTTGCAGGGCTGCCTTGAGCAGGGTGTGCTGGCTGCTGTCACCAACCACCCCAAGCCTCGGTGGCTTAACAGGATAGAAGTTTGTTTCTCACTCTCATAACAGTTCAGCAGGCAGCCTTCCACGAAGTGACTCAGGGACCCAGGCTCTCTATGTCTTGTGACTCTGCCAACCCCTACAGCCTCTGACCTGTCTGCAGCATCCTTACGATCTGGCAGGGGGTTGGGGAAGAGAAGTCTTATATAGGAGGATTTTACAGACCAAGCCTGGAGAATTGCATGTCCTTTCTGCCAATATTGCTGTTGAACTCAACTCAAGGTCACTTACGACCTTCAGATACTTCCTGGTAACTTCTACCTGAGTTGTCTTACCTATTCTAAATGGGAATTAATATATGTATCGAGTGCCCACTATGTTGCAGGCACCAGCCAGTTATGTCACTTATGTTATCTTATTACATCATCAAAATAATCCTGTAGGGATGTGTCATTATCCCCATTTTACAGAGAACACCGAAGCTAATGGAATTGAAGTGACCTGACCATACTTAGATACCAGAGCTCAGATCGGATCCTAGGTCTTCCACTACTTTCGGCTGGAGTGTTTGGGGTGATTCTTTTTTTAATTTAAGTTTTTTCCTTTATTCCCCCCTTAACGGAGGCACTAGGGATTGTATCCAGGACCTCATGCACGCCAAGCATGCACTCTACCACTGAGCTATACCTTCCCCACTGGAGTGTTTGGTTTTGATTTTTAAGAGCATCATATAGAAAGCTGCTTGCGACGTAATCTAATCAGGTTATAAGAGAGTAGACCCACCCTCCCACCTTGCTTCCTGAAACTGTGCAGAGTCCTCTGGGTCTCTGCACCCGTGTGCGGGGTCACCTCTGTCAGATGGCATCCAAATGTCTTACTCTTTGTTATTCTCTAGCATTCATTTGAAAAGAAGAACGAAAGGCTTTTGATATCAAAATCCAGTTTGTTCATTGTTAATTATTAATTTTCATTTGATCAAATGCCGATAAGAAAGGTAGGGTTAAGGTGGATTGTCTCAGAGTCTTTAACCCTCTAAGAAATCGGGGTGACATGTTGGCCCCACTGACAAGACGCTGCTTCGTTGCCAGAGTGGGGAGCTTCTGTATTTCGCCTGCCAGCAGGAAAGCTCGAGCCTGAGAACATTTGCCTACATACTCAACAAGTTTCTCACTTCAGATCTCTTCCTACTCAGTTCTTAAATATCCAGACATTGAATCCAGCCTATAGAGCCTCCCAGGTCTGCTTCTGTACTTCCTAAAAAAGATGCGGTTAGAACTTTCAGTCACTCATTCACCCCATTTGAGTCGAAGGCCCACTTGGAGCCAGGTGCAGAACTAGATGCTGGAAAGGATATGGTGATGGAAAAGGCCCCCTGGGGAGCAGGATATAGCTCAGTGGTAGAGTGTGTGCTTAGCATGCACGAGGTCTTGGGTTCAATTCCCAGCACCTCCATTAAAAATAATAGTAATAAAATTAAATTAAAAAAAGAAAAGATCCCCAAATATTGCCTTCAATGAGCTCACAATTTATCGTAGGGGAGGAATACACAACCGGCCGTGATATCCGGTGATATTCACTCAAGGGAAGAGGTGTGCTGAGAGTTACAGGGACACAGAGGAGAGAGAAACTCATTCTGCTGGAGAAGAAAGAAAGGAAGTTGCCTTAGGAGTGACATTTGAAGTGCATTAAGGGGAGTGGGAGCTTTGAAAGCCGAGAATGAGAGGAAGGGCATTCCAGGCCAAAGGAATGGCACACTTACAGGTCAGAAGCACATGGCCTGGGTGAGACTCAGATCCGGTGCTCTGGGAGGAGAGAGGCCGAGATTTTGCTCGTGGAAGCAGTGGGGAGTCATGACAGTGACCTGCTGCTGTTGTTAGTTTCTTGTTACTATTGCTTTTGATATTTGGTTTCAAAGAATAAGTAGAAAAAGAGCACCTGGAGCGAGGAGGACCAAGGAGGAAACCATGGCAACAATTCTGAAGAGGAAATGATAAAAGACTGAGTGAGATCTTTGGGGCCAGGGAGGAGTGACAAGATATAAAAGTCATTGCAGAGATGGGATTGAGAAGACTTGGTGTCTCTGTGGGATGGTGGGAAGGGGGCAGCAAGCACTGCCTGCCTCCCCCATCCTGGGACGGGGCGCTGGCAATGTGGGCGCACCCTTAACCAGCAGAGCCAATGTTGGGGGTGGTCAGGGAGGGAGAGGAATGAGATCAGTGAAGACAGGACTGGGGATGTAACAGAAGACAGTGTCTGAAACAGCCACCCAGAGTTTCTGGGTGGTGCCCAGTGGACAAGAGCCCTGTTGTAACAGATACCTGAATATGCTGACTGTGCCCTTTGCTGATGACAGAGTGATGAGACAGGCAGTGGCATTTGGTTTTAAGACCAGAAATCTGATGACTGGCCCTAGATCTGATCTGCCGCTACCTGTACGATCATGAGACAGGCCACTTGATTTCTGTGTTTCAGAATATTCACCTTAAACTAACACTTGTAATAGACAACCTCTACGGCGTGGTTCTAAAATCCTCATGACGAAAGATCCACAGAGAAATGGGGCAAATTAGCACAGTATCATATAAATGTTTAGGCAGACACACAACAACTTGATAACTAGATGGATGAGTGGATGGGCGGATGGAGAGAGAGAGAGAGACAGACAGAGAGAGAGAGAAGACCTGCAAGGTTGAAACTGCAATTTCCATTTTCTTAAAAGGATTTTCCTTTATTCCAAGGATATATTCTTCCTTCATTTTTGGTGTTAAAGATGTTCTTTTCTTGTGTTAAGCAGTGGTGAGAGTAAATAGCAGTTGTTTTAAACTTTTAATTTTCAAATGTTGAGGCTTTGAAACCCGAAAACATTCCAGACTTCTGTAGTTCTCTCCCTCTCTCTCTTTTTCATTTAAAAATTTTTCTTCATCTGTAAAACTGAATAGTCTGGGAGCCAGTTTTTTCACGTTTCTGCCAGTCGTAGAGGCAGGGCGGGGCTGCAAGGGGCAGAACTCGGCTTTCCTCTTACAGACCCTGCCCCCCGACTCCCCGTGTGAGTGGCGGTTGTTAGCCAGCACCACTGGCCCGCTGGTCAGGGCGATGTGATCCCATCCCGACCCAGAAATTAGGGGGTTTGCTTCGGGGGACCTTCAAAGACAATCCACCTTTCTTCTTCTGTCTTTTCTTCTTTACTCCTTTTATTCTCTCTCACACACCAAAAGCAAAAAAGAAAAGAACAAGGAAGGCAAGACAATCAGTGGGAGGACAGAAAATTTGTTCTCTGGATGATATTTCTATTCATCCTGGGATCCTTTATACCCCCCAACCTCCCAAGCCACCCTTCCCGCCTCCCCTCGGAGCTGAACCGAGGTCTCCTGTTACACGGCCATAGAACAGTCGGCCAGGACACATTTCTTTCTTCCAAACAGTGGTTTTCAGTTGGAAGGTATAGAGATTGGTTATGCTAAAGCTTCAGTACATGATCAGATAATGAAAATTAAGTTGATGTATGACTGGATCTCAGCCTATAGGGCAATTATGGGGTACCTCAACTGACACCACTGAAGAAACAACCATTTTCCTCCTTCAGGGAGACTGAAGACAACATCACAAAGTTCCACGCTGGTCGTAACCCTATTGTGTACTGAACAGTCATTAACAGACATGCTAGTTAATAACAGCTATTATTTTTCAGGCATTTACTGGGGACCCAACACTCTTACACCAGCCTCTAAAGTAGAAATTATTTCTCTCTCACTTTACAAATGAGAAAGCTGAGACTCAGGGACATTAGCTCCTTGCCCAAATTACACAATTAGCCAGTAATGGAGGTGGGGTCTGAATCCAGATGTGTCCAGTCACAAGCCCTAATTGTTGGACAGTTTCGAGTGAGCTCCCCCACTGCCCCAAGGTCTGGAACCATTGCCCAAGCATCAAAAGACACAACCTGACAGAGGAGCTAGACCTGTAAACCCCGATTAGACGACAGGGCTCATTCAGAGGAGGCCTATGATGCTGTGGTGAGCACTTGTCCCCTCTGAGAAGCCTTCCGTCTCAATTGGTATTGGAGGATCACATGCTATGGACTCTGGGGCGACTCAGAGTTCCTCGGAACAATGATGCCAGGATTACTATTTCACAAAGAAGATGGTCAATGTCATGTTCGAAGGCAGAATTCAGCTTTTTCTTTTATGATCCCAGGCTATCAGTCTTCCATAGAGAATGAAGTCACCTTTTGCCAGGAGAGCTTGATTCTGAGGCAGTCAGGGAGGAAGCCACGCGCAGCTCTCAGTACCGGTGACTGCTGCCTCTGGGCACCGCCATAAAGCTCAGTAAGCAGCATAGCGTCTACCCTGCAGCTTCAAAGATGACACAGCATGGTCAAGGGTGGGTTTCCTTTGAAGGGGCTAAGGGGCCCGAAGAGGGGCAAGGGGAGAACTGGTGATGAACGGGGTGCTGGGTTGAGAGCCCAGGGTTTCTGATGAGGACAAGCAGCAGGATGAGGGAACAGCATTACAACAAAGCAGGACCAGAAAACCCAGGGGAGAGAACCCAGTGTGGTTGGGAAAGTCTGGCTGTGCAGACCAAACAAGAGTGCCGGATGGAGGTGAATGAGGTGAAAGGAGGATTCCTTGGTCAAAGACGAGAGAAGAGAGTGAGTTTACAGGCTGCTGGGAGCAGCGAGGGAAGCGCTGAAGGTGCAGGAGAGAGGAGAGCGAGCTGACGCCGTGGGGTGGTAGGGTGGCTCGGGGGCACGGGTGGAGGGACGGACCGTGGCAGAGGAGAGATGGATGGCACTGTGGACACGGTGCTGGTGAATTTCATGTGCTGCTGGAAAACTGAGCTCGACTCATGCCTTTTCCTTTCTCTGGGAAGAAGGACTCGGGGCCAGCTGTTGACGGGTAGGGTTTGAAGGATGTCCAGAACATCTGAAGTAACTGCCACAAAGGGTGGGAGAGCACCATGGCATGAATAACACGGGGACAGGCTGAGCTGTGCCGAGGCCCCAGCTGAGCCTGTGGTGGAGACAGTGTGACCTGTGGCTTCACAGCTGAAGTCCTCTGCCAGCCCTCTGCTGTGGGGGCCAGGAGCCCAGGAGAAGAGGCTGGGGTCCCACTAGATGGGGAGATGAGATGATCAACCCAAAGGATTAGGAAATGAGGGAGGAAGTGACGTCAGAGGGCGTCGCATATTGCAAGAACATGGTCCTGCAGCCTCTTGGGCTTTGGCAATCTTCTGAAAGTGTGTTAGAACACTGCACTCAGTTGTGGGGATCCAGGGCTTTCCGATGGCTTCAGAGACACCAATTGACCCTAAACCAATGTCTCCTCCAGTCTTTCCTGTGCACTGGTTGGTCTGTCCCTGATTGGGTACACAGCCTTTCCAACCTTCCCGTATCCCCAGGATTACCTTGGCCTTTATCTGGGGTCCTTGGGAGTGAGAAGTACAGGTGTCTGTGATCTGGAGACAACTGGGTGTGATTTAAATTCCTGGAATTTACCAGAGAGATTCCGAGAACCTTGGAATGTGTATGCATTGCTTTGTTTTCATAGAAGGAACATGTGCATTTTTAATTTTTAAATTATGAATTAGTGCCTGAACACAAGATTTATGTACATTTGATAAATTTAGAAGAGTATATAGAATTTTATAAAGTAGAAGTACCCTTTTACCCACAGCTCGCACCCACTTCTCCCTTGCCAGTAGGTTATAACAACTTGGTGATTCGTCATTCAGACCTTATTCTGTGCGTTTACAACTTTATATGTACATTTATATGTATATGTATATATTCATGTTTTTCATAAATTGTATCAGACAATACATATTTTGCTGCCATCAGTTTTTCCATGTCCTGTAAGTCCCTTTTTCTTTTTAAAAGCTTATTATGGAGGATTTAAAAAACAGAGAAAATAGAGGATTGAATATAACAATAACCTATATACTTGCCACCTGGACTTATGTGACTGTTAATATTCTCCCTACATCACCAGATTTTTTTGAAGAAATGAAACTTTGTAGCTAGAGCTTAACTACCCTTCCTCGTTCACCCTGGTCCTACTCCCTTCCCTAGCTTCCCAGAAGAAGCCACAACCCTGAGACATTGTTGGGTATATTTTTTATACAATTTTGTTTAAACCACATGTGTATGTTTCCATAAACTAATTACAGCATTGTTCTGAGAGTTTTAAAAATGCAGAAATGGTCTCATACTGCACATGCCTTTTGGTGACTTACTTTTCTTCCTTATTAATTTTCTAGATATATCTAGAGTTTTCAAAATTAGCTAGATGTATCTAGATATTATTTAATTTATTATTTATCTAGACATATCTAGATAATTTTCTAGATGTATCTCTATTGATACATGAGAGCTGATTCACTTATTTTAATTGTTGGTTTTCTTTGTTTGATTTTATGAAACTGCTTTAGCTATTCTTCTTCGGGTGGATATTTAAGTTGTTTCCATTTTTGTTGTAACAAACTCTGCTGCGGTGAACATGGTCCGTGGTCCCTTGAGCAGAAGTGTGACAGTTTCTTTTGGACACATGCCTGTCATTTGCAAGACTTTTCAGAACTGGTATTAATAATGACTATTAGTCAATTGTTAATTTTACTGAAGAAGGGACAGCAAGCATGTTCAGTGGAAGAGTTCAGAGTATTTCTATAAACTGTTAAGTTGCTTTCTTTGCAAGTGCTGGGGGTTTTCGTGAGTCCCCAGTTTCCAAGAAATTGGAAGTGAGGATATAATATCATCTCCTGAGATTAAAGACTGTCACAGATACACACAGTGTATCACAGGAAGGATGCTCACAGTCCCATGAGAGAATGACTTCCAAGCCAGGCAGGATTTAACTGTAACCTGAATGAAATATTAATGTTCTGAAGAAAGCACATGGCAATCAAAAAGGGCTTTATCTTCTGGAGAAACAGAAAATGGGAAGCCCCAGGGGGAAATTCAACAATGCTCGTCCAAGCATTGTATAAATATAAGCAGAAGTATAAATATGAACTACAGATTCCTAAGCCAAATCTGCAGAGAGATGATGGGTACGTGGTGTTATTCCTTATTCAGCCTTGATATTCCGTTTTTCCTCCTTGATTGTCAAGCACAGATGACATTGGCCATTAGGGCTTTCCATGTTTCTAGTTATGTGCTATGCTTTTTAAAATATAAAGTAATAAATCGGCATTCTGATACTATAACTCAGTCTCATGCACACTGTACTTGTGAGTCCATCACTATGAACTGGGTCCCTTCTCTGAATGCTGATCACATCAGGTATGGAACTGAAACCCCGAGATCCAGACCTGACCCGTAGTAAACAGAGGTACCACTAGGGTGCCACCAAGGTGGGTGCTTAGTCACAGCACCCTGGCTCTCGTTTCCTGGGTCTACAGCACAAGTGACTTCTATTGTGACTGTGTGCATGTGAATTCTACAATTTGCACCTTCTAGGTTCCGGAAACCCTGAAGAACACCAGTATCATGTATTTTTCTTTCCCTGGCAAACAGAAGTCATGGCGGCCCCAAACCCCAACAATTCTAAGAAGGCAACATGTCAGCTAAATGGGTGACTCTAAGCCCATATGCCTCAGCCTAAAAGAAGTTCATGCACCTCAGGGATATTAAAGTGACTTAACCCTTCACTGAATTATAATTTTTCTGGATACCTTTATGTAGTTTTTCATGTATCATATATTTATAGCATCTCAATGATGAACAATGGTTGAGAAAAAACACAAGCTCCACATATTGAGGGTTATTTGTATGTGGCTTAATTGATGTTCCAAACATCAGGAAAAAGAACACGTCACTGGACATAAGGAAAAGCTACGCTTTTGGTTTATGAAGTGAGAGCATTCAGCGACCCAATTTGCAGAATGTTGGCTGCAGTAGGATGGTGATTAGAGCAAAGAAAACGCAACTGTGGTTCTTTTTCACCCGACGACCACTTTCCCAGCAAGTAATAACAGTTGTGATAATGAGTGGTTTGGCTGAGGAAGAATTTGCATCTTTAAATATGTGAAAATCACCGGCAATGCCTGCTGTTGTTTCTGATGTTTTGGCATCGCATTAAAAAAAGTTCCAGACTTTTAATGAAGGTCAGATTCCTTCATAACAGGAAAACATCTGTCACAAACACTGTACAAATATTTACAGGGCCAGGCTGGGCAGTATGCAGCCTCCTGGCTCCCCTTCCTAATCGGAACTAAATGTACAAGGGCAAACACAACAAGCAAACAGCAAACAGAGCTGGTCATGGGGCGCTGCTGTGGGGGGCGCTGGCATCCTCAGCATGGAAGTCCTCCCAGTCGGGCAAAGCAAGCCGGCTGTGGGAAGCTCCCAGCTCTCGGAGGCTCTCTGGTAGGCTCTTTGGCACAACGACAGACTCTCTTCCCTTGTTCTTTTCATCGAGGATGTCCTCTTTTCCCCAGGAGGGATGCCTGAGCCCCAGACGTGTTCTTTTTCCTTGACAAACCCCTCCACACCTCTCTTCTGTCTGATTTAACTCAACATAGCATTTCCATTTTACCCCACGTTGAGATGAGATTTACACCTGGCCTGCAATAGCTGCATCACTGATGCCAAAGGAAAGGGGAGACTGGAAAGATTGATCAACCTCTCAGTAAAAAGACAATAGAAACATCAGAGCCTTAAGGAAGAGGAGCAGTCTGGCTTCCAACCTCCGTTCCTCGGCCCCACCATCACCACCATCACACAGAGTGAGTCCCCACATGTGGGTCACTGCCCTCTACCCGTTCTCTGTAAGTCAGTGGGTGAGAGTCAGGGCTCTGCTCTTGATGCTGTATTCAACCACAGTGACTTACATGAACTCTGAATGAATGATCATTTCTATTAGTTTTGGCTCTGAGGTGTGCAGATCCACAGAAAGCTCAGAGTCTCGGTGTTACAATGCTTTACTTAGGAATCAGTATCAAAGCTCACCCTAGAGAAGACTGTGAGGCAAGAGTGCTTGATGTTACATGCTCTCCCAATATTCTGATCTGCTACCTCTCACCCCAGATATGGGGAGGAGATAAGATAGTGTGAGTTTTGGAGACTAGCAGATATGGGGTCCAGTTCCAAATCTGGCACTCCTTGTGTAAGCTGAGCTCATTAGTAGATTACTTTGCCACCAGTTTTCCGTATCTAATCAATGGAGGTTTTGCACTGGTTGAGTGAGTGTTGTAATAGCACTTAGCCCCATGTTTTAAGCCCGAGAAGCACCCAATAAAGAATATTTCCTTTTCTGCAACTCTATTCCCTCTCCTTCCATTTGCCTTTACATTTTAATCCAAACGTGTAAATAACTCACAGGTGAAAAACAAAGTTAAAAGGGAAATTAGAAAATATTTGAACTGGATGAAAATTTGCAAGATGCCACTAACATAGTACACACATAGAAGGAAATGTATGGCACTAAAGTAGGAAAGAAGAAAGTTCTCAAATAAAGTTTGAGTTTCCACCTTAAGTCTCTAGAGAAAGAAGAGCATATTAAACCCAAAATAATCAGAAGAAAAGAAATAATGAAAGGTAAAGTACAAATGAATAAAATGGAAAACAGTAAAACAATTAAGAAAATCAGTAAAACTAAAACCTAGTTCCTTGAAAATATCAATAAAATTGATAAATCTCTAGTCAATCTGACCAGGAAAAAAGTGAGAAAAGACACAAAGTACCAATATCAAGAATGAAGGCAATGGTATCACTACAAATTTTACAGATGCTAAAATAATAATAATGAAATATTATGAACAACTTCAAGCTAATAAAGTCAAGAACCTATATGAAATGTACAAATTTCTTGAAAGACACAATTACCAAAGCTAATTCAAGATGAAACAGATAACTTGAAGGTGATAAAAATATATTTATTGAAAAAAACTGAATTTGCAGTTAAATTCTTCCAACAAACCACATTACAGGCCCAGATGACTTTAGCAGCAAATTCTACCAACCATTTAAAAAAGAAAGAATACCAATTTAAGACCAGTTGAAGAGAAAGGAACGCTTCACAACTTATTCTATGAAGTCATCATTATAAAGACACCTAAGCCAAACAAACACATTACAAGAAAAGAAAACTACAGATCAATGTCCTTCATGAATACACATGCAGATGTTCTAGACAAATTTCAGCAAATTGAATCCAACAACATATAAAAAAGGATAATATGTCATGACAGGAATAGGAATGCAAAGTTGGTTTAATATTAGAAAATCAATCAATGCAACTCTACAATCATCTCAATCAATGCAGAAAAAAAAATTTGACAAAATCCAACATCAAATTCTGACTAAAAATTCACAACAAACTAGGCATATAAAGCAACATCCTTAACTGACAAAGACACTTACAAAAACCTACAGTTAATGTCATACTTAACGGTGAAAAAGTCTATGCTTTCTCCCTAAGGCCAGGAACAGGACAAAGAAGTCCACTCTTGTTATTTTCAGCCAACATTGTCATGAAGGTTTTAGCCAATCTAACAGGGTTAGAAAGTGGGGAAAGATGTTCGGATTGGAAAGAAAGAAGTAAAACTGTCCTTACGGAATCCACTAAAAAAACTACTAAAATTAATGAGAAAATTTACCAAGTTTATAGGATTCAAGATCTGTATATAAAAATCAATTGCATTTCTAAATAATTTTTTAAATATAATTAATAAAACATCAAACATGAACTATGTAGGAATAAATCTGACAAAAGACACGAAACTAAAAAATATTGCCGAAAGCAATTAAAGAAGCCCTAAATAAATGAAGAGATACACCTTGTTCATGGGTCAGAAGATTCAATGCTTTTAAAATGTCAGTTCTCCTTAAGTTCATCTCTTGATTCAGTGTAATCCCAATATTTTTTGGAAGTTGATAGGCTGAGTAAAATTCATATGGAGATGTAAGGGACCTCAAAGAACCAAAACAATTTTGAAAAAAAAGAAAAAAATTTGAAGTATTTACAGTTTGACTTTAAGACTTATTATAAAGTCATGAGAATCAAGAAATGTGATATTGGTTCTAAAATAGACAAATGATACTTACGGAACAAAATAGAAAGTCCAGAAATGTACCCACACATACAGGATCAACTGATCCTAACACAGGCAGAAAGGCAATCCAACTGAGAAAGGATAGTCTTTTTAACAAATAATGCTGGAATAATTAGTTAGCCACTTGCAAAAAAAAAAAAAAAGAAAAAAAAAAAAAACCTTAAACTAAAGTTTCACACCATATATAAAAATTACTCAAAATAGATTGTGGTCCTAAATGTAAAACTTAAAACCATAAAAATTCTAGAAAGAATTATGACTTTCATTTAAGTAAAGATTACTTAGATACAATACAAAAAGTACAGTCTATAAAAGAAAAAACGGATATATTGAGCCTTATCAAAATAAAGAACTTCTGCTCTTTGAAAGGCATTATTAAGAGAATAAAACAAGCCACAGAAGATCGGAAGGAAATATTTGCAAATCACACACCCAATAAGGGAATTTTTACACAGAATATTAAAAAAAGACACTGAAAGTTCAATAATTAATAAGAAAATAAAGAACCCACATTTTTAAAAATGAGTGAAAGTTTTGAGCACATACTTCACCAAAGAAAACGTAGGCATTGTGAGTAAGCAAACAAAAAGATAGCCAACCTCGTTAGTCACTAGGCAAACGAAAATTAAAACCACGGTGAGATACCACAATATACCTACTAAAATGTCTAAAATTAAAAAGACTGACCCTATCAAATGTTATCAAGGATGAGCAGCAACAAGAACACTAACACATACAGGGCAGCTGAGAATGCAAGATGGTACAACCACTTTAGAAAATAGATCATCAGTTTCTTAAGACATTACACATACATCTGAAATTATCCAGCTGTTCCATTCCTAGGTACTTACCATGAGAAAAGAAAACATAAAGATTTACACGCAGGCATTCATTCTAGGTCTATCTGTAATTGCAAAAAACAAAACCAACCAATCAACCAAACAACCAAACAAACAAAAACTACAAACAAACCCAATGGTCATCAACGTGAACAGATAATTTCCATATATCTGTATAATGGAATACTATTCAGCAATAGAAAGAAGTGAGCTATTAACACACACCATGACAAAATGAATCTCAAAATACAATGCTGAGTGAAAGAAGTGAGATGAAAAAGAGTAACTATTGCATGACTCCATTCATATAAAATTTCAGAAAATGCAAATTTATCTACAGCGACAGAAAAGACTTCAGTGGTTGCCTGGGGGAGAGGTGGAGGGAATCACAAAGGGGCAGGAGAAAACTTCTAGGAGTGACGAATGTCTCCACTGTGTTGCTTTTGGTGATAGTTTCACAGCTGTATAAACTTTATCAAATCATACACTTCAAATACATCCAGTTTTTTTGGTAAGTCAATTATAACTCAATAAAGTTGTTAAAATTCATTAATAAAAAATAATCCAAATATCACTTAAAAATAAATATCTTAAATTAAAAAGCCATTTAAAAGTGTGCCTTGAGGAGTCAGTCAGTGGGGACTCACTTCCTCCTGCCCTCCCAGTTTGGGCCTCACTCTTGTTTCTTTGTGTTTGGCCGCAGTTGCTCCAGTCACTCTATTCCTCTGCCAGTTGGTTGTGTGTCTCTAGTTGGGGAGGTGGGTAGAGGACCTCATGTGGTCCCACAGATTCTTCATACTCATGAAACTAGGTTCCCTCACCCATCTTCCCATCGCCACTTTTCAAGAGAATGATGATCATTTTAAATGCCGCCTCTTATTAAGGATTTACTACGAGCCAGGGAGTTGATATGCATTAGTACAAATGCTCACAACAATCCCATGATATAAATTATTTCCCCATTTTTCAGATGTATTAACCTTCCTAAAACTAATATTGCTAGTAAACAACTGGGACCTAGACTTGTTCACCAGAACATAAACTTCCGAATAAATTTCTTGTGGTTGCAGATAAATCCGTATTCTGGTGGCAACGTGAGCACTCTCCTCGATCAAGAAAAGAAACGAACTAGGGAGGGGTGGAGCCCTTGCCTTTGCCCCCCTCTGGGTGTTTTTCCCTTCAGGCTTCAGAACTGGTCTTTAAAAAACATTTAGCCAAGTCCTCAATGTGTTTTACCAAACACTCTTCCCCTTGATTTTTAAACCCATGTGTTATTTCAGGAATAATAGAAACCATATGTCCCTGACATATTTACCCTTAAATCATCAAGATGTTGTTTTGTCAGAACTTTTGATGTCTTCTGAGTTTCTCTCTCTCTCTTTTTTTTTTTTTTTAATGAGACCCTCCTAGAAGCAGCAAGTCCCCATCACAAATAAACAAATTAAAACAAGAAAAAGACTGACTTGGGACCTAGTTTCAGGCTGGCCGTGTGGGACAAATTTGAGACGCGACAAACTGCATCATTCTTTCCTTGCCATGCGAGGGGCTGAGAACAGAGTTTTGTGCCTGATGGTCATTTTGGAGTTTAATTCTGTTTCTAGCTTCAGATGAAACCATGAAAACTTGAGTTTCAGAGAGAAACACTATTGATCTGCTGAAATTGCAAAACCTGTTTTTAGAATCTCAGAAAACCAAACGCAAATGACAAGAGGCAAATCAATGTACCAGTTTATGAGATCTGACAAAGCTTCAAGCTTAGAGTGAAAGACCCTTGAAAAACGACCCTTTCGGGGAAGATGCAATCGAAATTGCTCAGACAAGCTGCCCCACATTGTCTTTACCAGGTGTCCCAGCAAGCTAACAAGAAAGAGTCTTCCTTCTTGTTAGGGATACAGTGCTGAGCTCACCCGTACTTCACGCAGCCTGGCCCCTTAGAATCCTTCTGAAGGCAAAGACAGGTTAGTGCTGCCAAAAGTCCTTTTCATAGGGTCAAGTACATGGAGGAGAAGACAAGTAAATTTAGAGTCAAGGTGTCGTTTTCAGGGCAGCCCACTCAGCATCACCAGGATGGAGCTGGTGATGAGAGGACAGAAGCAGGCACAGGTTTCAGATCCCAGCCCGGCTACTTACCAGCGGCGTGACCATGGCAAGCTCGCTAACCTGTCCTCAGCTCCTTCCTCACTAGAAGGGAAGTAAGAATGCCACTCCGATGGGTTGGTAGTAGAGATAATGACTCCGAGAGGTTTGTCATAAATTGAAATTGTCATTCGGACACCTGAAAGAATGGGGAGAAAAACCTTTAAATGTTGATGCAAAGGAACAGCACTTTGTGCTTCAACGTCTTGCTAATACATTTCACAAGACACTTCATAAAAATATAAAAGTTGTCAAGTTTGAGGGATGACATCATCGCCCAAGGTGGTGCCTTCCCCGATCAGTTGCCTCATGGGTTTTCAGCCCACTAAGAAGTGTCTGTTTATCATGTAAGGCACTACTAGGTCCTTATCCAAAGAGCATAGAGATATCCATATCTGTTTTGAAATCTTCTGTGTTATTAAGAATTTTAGAGCCGGGCTGCGGTCCAGTTTGATAGGTGAGGAGGAAGCTGAAGTTGGCAACGCTGAGGGACTTGTGCAAGGTCACCATGCTGTTCATCAGCACTCTGGGATGAACTCAGAGGCCAGTATTCTCCCCACATCACTCCAGTTTCCAATCTGCAGGACCCTCTGTGTTTGCTCTGCTCTTCTTTCTTTTAACCACATTACTGTATTTAAAACATAACCCAGAATCAATGCACTGTATTTAAAAAAAAAAAAAATACCCTTGTCAACTCAACAGTTGTACCTGGCCTCTCGGTCTAGGCTCGTGGCCAGAGCGTGCGGAAAGCTTTGTCCGCGGGGACCACTCCAAGCGTGGGGCCGGCGGAATGCTAGGACACCGCAGCCCGCCGACACATGGGGCCGCCTGCTTGTGATTACCAGAAAGCTCGGGGGAACTGATGGGTTTGGGAAACATTTTTGTAGGATTTTGCTAACAGAAAAAAGAAAAAGAAAAAAAGACACAGAGAGAGAATCTGGTCTATGTTAACTGACAGATTACTCCAGAAGAGTATCCAAAAAAAATATGATATATAAATTGGCCAGTTCAAGAATGTCTGAAACGTGGAACCGTGCGGAGATGCTCATGTGCGTTGAGGAAAGTGGTGATATCGCATTCGAGCCAGACTCCACTGAGTCCCAGTTTCCTCGCTGCATCCATTCCCACCCGGGTTCTCATCTGCTTTTCTGACGTAGGTTTCCTAAGCCCAGTTGCGGCTGGGGCTGGGGTCCACATGATCTTGATTCCTGTCAGCCTGGGTTAAACTGACGCACACGTGTGCCCGTCGCCACCTCACCGGCCGCGTGACGACGTGGTGACGGAGGCGCCCAGAGGCCCCCGCCGCTGTGCAGCGGGAGAACTCCAAGCAAAATAAGAAAGGGCTGAGGTGGCCTGGAGCTGAGACTCACAGATGCTCCCCAGGGAGGAAATGGGCATCAACACGCTCAGCAAAGGGGAGAAGCGGCCTCCAGGAAAGGGCGAGGACGCAAGGAGCATGCTCGGAGGACTCCCACTGCGCCCAGCCAGGCAGGGCTCACGTGGCATCGGGAGCGCGGGTCCTGGCGCCTCACCCAAGGCGCGCCTTGGTCGTGCCACAGCTCTCCAGACAGCTTAGCTGGGGATGCAGCCCAGCTGTTCCCGGCTGTGAGAGCCGGGCACAGAGCAGGAAAATGTGGGAGGCCCGTGAGGATGTCAGCTGGCCACGCCCCACAAGGATGTGTCTGTAAACTTGTCCCTTTTTTTCTGTCTCTTGGCCCATGGTTGTAGGTACCTAGATTTTAGGACCTGAGGCTATTTAACCTTTACCACTGAAGGATAAGGGATGCCTTGGTGCCCTACCCTTAACCATTGGCACTCACAGATCAGTGACTTGGTTTCTTACTGTAGCCACCAAGGACCCTGTGGAGGGTCTGCTCCAGCCACATGAACATGGACTGCTCTGTGTCAGGAAATTTGCTGGCCCAGGGGCAGCCCACACCCAGTGAAATATGGGCGAACAGTCCAGATGGAACAACTCCAAGCGGTGTCCTACAAAGTGTACCAGCAGGACTGAGCACCAACTGCCCTCGGGGGTAAACAGCTCTCTAGCCCACACTGTGCTGGCAGCTCCCCATCTTCCCTCTCTCCTTCCCGACACCCTCCAGTGCTCCTGGGGACCATTGCCCAAGTACATGACTCACTCAAGAATACTTGGTTTAGGGTCTGCTTCTGTGGGGACTGGACATAAACTACTAGGTGTCTGTTATCCCTTATTGATCACTGATGCACCAAGCATCGTGCTTGGCACCAGGACTGCGGAGAAGGAAGGACAGACGGTGGAACAAGACACACTCAGTCCCAGTCCTCTGTCTGCACTTGGGTGTTTTTCAGAGGGGACAAAGGCAGATACAACATATATCAAGTGCAAAAAGGGAAACGTTCCATGAAAGAAGAAGAGAAAAGAATAGTTTGGAAATTCAGGGAGGAAACACGGACATGGCTGAGGGCTGAGAAGGGGGCTAGGAAGGCGCAGGGGGAGGCAGATTAGAGGTCAACCTGAAGGCAGAGGAGTTACTTGGAAGGTAGACACGAGTGAAGAATGTGAAGAATATGAAGAGCTGACCACATGATGGCACCACTCTGTTCCCACTGGCAGATCCTGGTGAGGCTCGAACCCTCAGGTGGGGCAGTCAGCTATGGGACAGGTGCTTCAGGGGCTCAGCTCAGGAGCAAATGGGCTTCACTGGACAATTCTGGTACTTTGACATCTGAGTCTTGTCGATTTTGGAGGCCCTGCCCCTCCCCCAGTCAGCCAGTTCCTAGAGATAGAAAACAATTGCCCACAAGCACGCTTCTCAAATACAACCACCTCCTTTATGGGGCTCTCCCTCTCTGGGCCACTATCTGCCTGCCCTACCACCCCAGGGCCAGGTACCGGACAACTGAGGCCAGCTCCTCTGCCCTCAAGCCTGCTGAAGTCATACAAACCAGCCAATCCTGGTTTACCCTGCCCCACCCTCTCCTTCTCATAGAAACCACAATAAAGGCTCTTGCCCACATTTCTTCCCTCTCCCTGCACCTGCTGACCAACCTGGTGCTTCCCCGTGTGGCCCCTCATATCATGGCCTGCCCCTTCCCTTGGGCTCTGTGAGTAACAAACTGTCTTCTCAGCGGCACTCATCTCCTGGTCTGTTGGCTTTACCGTAACTCCAATTTTCTATTAATACACTACATTTTAAAACAGAGATTCACAGAGCAAAGTCAGTGAGAAGAAGCCATGAGGTAGAGAGAGAAAGAAGGTACTGGGAAGACAGTGGGGTGGACAGTATGTGGAGAAATAGAGAGGCAGAATGGCTGGGCCACAGTCCTGCAGTGTGTTAGGGCAGGGAGCGTGGACACAGGGAGGCTCCAGGATCGTCTGGTCACAAGTGCAGGGTTGTACCTGGAATGCTGTCCCAGTTCCTGGACAATGTTCCTAGTTCCTTGATGCTGGGCTCAGGGTGGCTGGGTCTGCGTGCTGTCCTCCTTCAGTCCCCCTCTGTCCCGGCACACAGCCTCCTACAGCCGTGCAGCATGAGTGTGTCTCTTTATTCCTGTAAGCACAACGAGCAGCCTGAGCAGAAGGAACACTTGAAAAAGCTACAGAGAGTCACTGAATCACGGAACTTGGGCACTGGTAGGGACACTGAAAATATTCTAACCTAGGGACACATAAAGTGCTGACCATTAAGGAAAAGACTGACAGACTGGTCTGCATTAAGAACACACGTTCAGCAAGATACTGTTAAGATAGGTAACAGGCAAGCCACAGAGTGGGAGATACACTTACAGTACATCTGTGACCAAAATAACGTGAATCCAGAATGTATAAATAATTCCCACAAGTCAATAGGGAAGACAGGCTATCCAAATTTTTTAAATGTGCTCAAGAATTGAGTAGGCACATCATAAGAGAATGTCAAAATGGCAAATAAGCATATGAAAAGATGCTTGATACATGATAATGGCAACAGCTGGCAAGGATGTAGAGGAACTGGAACGCAGACTGCTGATGGGAACGTAAATGGATTGATACAGCCACTCTGGAAGATGGTCTGGCGACATCAGCTGACGCTGAACAAATGCATACACCGTAACCCAAATAGAATTCTTTAGATCTCTCCAAAGCAATTAAGACTACATCTCCAATATAAATTTCTATACATTATATAAATAAATAAAATCTGTCACAAATACACATAAATTACTATTGGAGAGGTTAGGCAAAGAATTTGTAACGGCTAGAGTTTGGGTGAGTAAGAAAACGGCTTTTGAAAGATTTCAGAACTCACAATGAAAAATTCACTCATGAATAACTGAAATTCAAAAAAATTTCCCCAAAGATGTGATAGAAAAGATAATTATAAATACTGAGAGTGTGAAAGAGCGCCTCTCAGCCTTGGGGAGGCCTGAACACGGACACGTGGCAGCCACCGCCATCTTCTTCCTAACTCACTGTAATCACATGCTACTGGCGGGCAGGGCCTCCGCCTCATTTCACTGTAGCTTGTGTATGACAGGAGAAATGGAGTCCCTGTTTGTGGAGAAAAAGGAACAAAGAGAGGGACGGGGGGGAGAGAGAAACGGTTTTGAAGGGACATTTATTATAATTTTCTCCCATCTCAATTGAGATGTAATTGACGTATACCATCGTGTAAGTCTAAGATGCACATTGTGTTGGTCTGATACACTTACATGCTGCAAAATACTTACCACCATAACCTTAGCCAACGCCTCTATCCCATCACATAATTACTGTTGTTTTTTTTTTGTATGTGTGTGGTGAGAGGGGCCATTTCTTGAACACCTGCTCTATGGAAGACACTATAAAGTTGCACAAGGACAAAGTTGTACAAAGATAAGAACAAACACACATACGCACTCAGCTCTGTCCTCAGCACAACATATATTACCTCACTTTAATCCTCACCTTAGGATGTAAGTACTAGGATCAGCATTGCCATTTTCCGGATGCAGTAACTGAGGCAGTGGGAGTTGAAGTAACTTGTCCGAGGTCACACAGCTAGAAAGTGGCAAGGCTGGGTTTGGCCTTTGTAGTTTGTGCTGCAGAATTTTTGTCCTCTGGGTAGCCGGTGATCAACCTCAGGGCATGTGACCACTCAGTGAGTCGTTCCATTGAAAGGTCAGCTGAAAAATAGGAGACCAAAAAAATCTATGTTGCTACTTGGCAAGAAAATTACATAAAAGGAAGCCTTCAGATTAGTGTTGCACTCTGCCTTTCCATGGTAAGCCTACCCCGATTATCTTTGATCGGTGCCCTCATTACCATGTCAAATGAAGAGCTGACATGGCTCTCCTCTGCTCCCACTTTGCCACTTTGCCCCGAGCCCTGCTCCCTCATTCAGCCAGGTTAAACCGTCTTCCTTAATTACCAGTAGGAGCTCAGTCTTGCGCAAGGAGAGCCCGGGTGATAAATTAAAACAAAGGACCTTTGTTTGGGGCATGCATTTGGCCAACACCATCACCTTCATTATGCAATGATGTCACCGGCGGCCAAGGGGAAGTCCTAAGGGCTTAATCACTGGGAGGCCCGGGGGGCCATGAGGAATGAGGAATGGGCATTGTTGCCTGGGTGCGCTTCCTCTCCTGGGCAGAACCAGCTGCACATGGGCGCGGGGGCAGGGAGTCAGCATGGCCCTCTTTCCACTAGGGAAGCAGCGTAGTGCAGTGGACCAGACCATGGCCTCGGGGATCGGATTGGTTTGTGTTTGAATCCTGGCCTGAGTGTGGCCTGTGGGGCCTTGGAGAAGTTTCCTAGTTGCTCAAGTCAGTGAGGTCATAATATCTAACTCGTAGGACTGTGAGAAGCAAATGACAGTGTGTTTCAGTGACGGTTGCTGTTCCTGGATGAAATAAGCACTCAGGATTTGTGTCACAAGAGAAGAGAAACCCCTTGACCATTAAGAATCTCTCCATACTTCCCAAGAAGAGTGGCACCAGGACCTTTTGTTACTTGCCCAGCTGTGTCGCCAAAGACATGGGTCTGTGATCCAGCTGTGTGATCTTGAACAAGTTGCTTCACATTTCTGAGCCTCAGTTCCCCTTTTGTCAAATGGACCTCAGATCTGTCAGGCTCAACTGAGATCAGGGATGTCAGAGAACCCCACCCCGTGCCCTCATTGTTTCTAAATTGGGATGGGAAACAAAATGTTCGGAAAGCACAGAGAATGAGGCCCACGGTTCCTTCTCAACCATGAGAAAGTTTTATTATAACCAGCTTCCAGGCAGAGGCTTTCCTAACCGCTCTGCAGAGCTCCTCTTCTGTCACAGAGAAGTGCCATTTTCAGACTCTTCCTGTTTCCTCTTGCATCAGCTGCTGGGGCTGAATACTCACGTTGGCCTCTTACCATCTCCTCTCTGCCTCTGGTTGGCCTCACAGGCCACAAGCAGGAGGCAGGAATCTGAAGATGAACCTCGACTTCTTCCTTCCTCAGCAACCTCCACCGGTCCCCGCACACCACTTGTTTCCACTGTGCTCCTGGTCACCCACAGGGTAAATCCCCAACCTGCCGTCTTCTCCGCATCCTTACTGCCCCTCCTCCAAGTTTTCAGTCTTTCCTCTGCTTGGGGGATGAGTGAGAACTCCCACAGCACACATATGAAATGCAGCCGGGCTCTGTGCTTTTAGAACTCCCACTGGTTTGAGACTTCTGACATACACACACACATTTACGCACTCTCACACAAATACATTCACGCACAAACATAAACACACACACACACACACACACACCCTCCGCCATCCACAGAGGAGACAGGATTTCTCATGCATGGCGCACCCCCAGTGGACAAGAGCCCCTAGCCTCTTGTGCAAGTTTCTGGAGATGATTTCAGATGAGTTTTGAAGAGTGAGGGAAAAGGCTTGGCAGAAGAGCAGCTGTGAGCCATGGTGCAGTGATGACTTGGCAGCTTCATTGGATCCAGAGTCAGCCCCAGTGGTGTGTGCTTCTGGGAAATATCTCTGCCACGAAGACAAGGCCACCCATGCATGCTGCTGCCTTCTTGCCTAGCCATGTCCTATTTATAGCATCAGTCCTGTGAAACAAATGTTTCAACCATACATCTGCAAGCGCTTCTGGCATGTAAGCGCGTTCCTTCTTGGTCTCAGTGTGCACCACCCGAAGTTCCCTACTAGGGTATTGCTGAGGGTGTCGAGGGGAATGCACTGATGCACTCTCACCTGCAAAAGAAACTCTGCTGAACCAGCAGCAGAATCCAGGTGGGTAGAAAGTCAAGGCCACTTGTGGCACTCAAAGAAAAGGTATGGGTCCTGTCCCCTCCCGGGCCACCAGAAGACCTGCTAGGCCGTGCTGGCTGGTGGAGCCTCGTTTCCCACTGGAACTGAAGCGGATGGGATGAGACAGAACATGCCCATGGTGGTGCCAGTTCTTCTTACTCAAGAGCCACACGCTTTATCATGTCAAATGATGAAAATATTTTGTTTCCTTCCTAGCTTGGGGATTACATGGATGCCAAAGCAAGCCGCCTGCTAGGAATGTGAGCAAACTGGCTGAGAATGGAGCCCTCAAGATCCAACAAGCTGCTGCATTTTGAATACAGGGAGTCACCTCCCACAGTCTCTTCCTCTGGCGACTTCGCAGGGGCTGCCACCTCCCCTCTTGTGAATTGGATACTAAAAGTCGATGTTTCCTAGAGCTCTGTCTCTGACATGAATGCATCAGTTTTTTTAGAAGATCTCTCTAAATCGTGAATTTGTTTCTCCAGATAAAAAGATCAGGAGAAAAACAAGATGCTCCCCCTTCTGTCCCACCCCTCCCCCGTCCCCACTGCGCTAACCCAGCCCTGCCCTGTCGTCGGCCTCTGGCCTCTGCTCACGCTGCTCCCCTCCCTAGAGCAGCCTCCTTCCCTCTCCATTTCCTTTAAGGTGCGAGACAGGAGCCATCGTTCTCAGGAAGCTTCCTTCAACCATCCCAGGAAAAATAAAATGATCCTCCTTTGAGTTTCTTGTGGCTGCCGTGACAAATTACCACACACCGGATAGAAAGTTAAACAATAGAAAGTAATTTTTCTCACAGTTCTGGAAGGCAGAAGTCTGCAATTAAGGTGTGGCTAGGGCTGTGCTCCCTACAGAGGATCGAGGGGAGAAACTGATTCTTGCCTCTTCTGGCTTCTGGTGGCTCCAGCCATTCCTTGGCTTGTGACTCCATCATCAGATCAGTCCCTGCCTCCCTCTTCCCATCACCTTCTCTGTGTGTCTCAACTCTCTCCCTGCTTTTTTCTTATAAGGACTCATGTCATTGGATTTAGGGCCCACCTGGGTCACCCTCGATGATGCCATCCCAATGCCCTTAATTACATCTGCAAAGACCCCTTTTCAACTGAGGTCACATTCATAGGTCCCAGGGAGTTGGACACAGATAGATCTTTTTAGTGACCACCCTTCAATCCATGTGCCCACTAACCAACCAAAATCCCACTACACACCCTACTGCATACTGTAGCCCCCCCAAATATATCTATCACTGTGTAATAGCACTGAGTCATAAATGCCCCCCCCCACCCCCATCGTCAGGTCTTTGAACTGCATAAACTCTACCGGCTTTTGCTTTCAGATTACAAAATCACGATGTGCTTGCTACAGTAGACCAGTAACAAAGAGAGAGTCTCCCACGGTCACCCTAATCCAGCTGCACAGTCATGCCTCTGCTCCTTCAAGGTGGCCAGGGTTGGCAGTTTGGTTTGTGTTCCCCCCTCAATGTTTTTAACATGCAAACTGTATATTTTATATATGTTTATATATATTCTATACAAACAGGCAAAATATGTATTTATACATACCTACCCATACACATCCACTAGGGCCTTTGTTCTCCCTTTCAAAAAATTTTTGTAAACCTCTTTCAGTACTTGAGATTATATCATGGACTTCCCTCTCAGAGACAGAACATAACCTTTTCATAGTTGCATAATATTCCACTACTTGGATGCACCATGGTTTAATTACTCAGTCCTGTACAGATAGATATCAGATTGTTTATCTGTATTTTACCTCTAAAAATACATAGACTTTCTCTTATTAATATAGTTGGTACATTTCTGATGATGATTTTCTTTTTTACATTTAAGGCTTTAGTACATCTAAACCAGTGGTTCTCAACCAGGAGCAGTTTCCTTCCCCTGCAACCCCATGATGACATCTGGACACATTTTTGTTTGTCACAACTGTGGAGGGGAGGATGCAGCTGGCATCTGGTGGGTAGAAGGCAAAGATGCTGCCAAACATCCTACAATTAATTCACAGGTCGGCTCCCCATGACAGAGAATTACCCAGCCCTAAATGCCAGTAGTGCCAGGGTGGAGAATCTCTGCTTAAAATGCAGTTTTGTAAGCAGGGTGAGGCATAGGTCTGTCTTTGTTTCATTTATAGCAATTGTTAATTATGTCCATATTCACTATTTAGTAATCATTCTTTCCCACTGAAATAAAATGTTATTTGATGCCATATTTAGTTCACAAATATCTTTATTTCTCAACTCTGCTTTCAGTGCCTCTGATCTTTCCACTGAACTGTTTTTCTATTCTTGTGCCAATGTTATACTATTTTGCTTAACCTAAGTAATCTTTTATTACAGTAGGCAAATATCTACTAGGTATAAACTCCTTATTCTTATAGCTCTACAACTATCAAATTAAATCTGCTTTACAAATGAAATAGAAATAGAATTACAAAGCCAGTACACTTCAAATTAACACAAATTAACACTGTGTTGCACTAACAAAGCTGCCGATCAAAAGTGAACAGGGTATTCAGTCTTACGGGGCAGGTCCTCTGGAGTTGGGTGTCCCAAGAATATTTGTCATGTGAAGGGATAAGCTGGGGGTTTGAAATTTGCAGATATTAATGTATCTAAAATAGATACACAAGTTCAAGCTGCAGCACTGTGCTGTACACCAGAAATTGACACAGGATTGTAAACTGGCTATACTTCAATCAATCAATCAATCAATCAATCAGTTTATTTTTGAAAAGACCTTTATGCTTTCTTGTTGTTCGAACTGATGTCAACTATTGTTGTCACTGAGCCTCACTGGTATTGGGCATTCAACACGAACACACCGTCTATGTTTTAAATCTGCCTCTATTCTTATTAGCACAAGACTATTAAATCAGTGACACCGATCACCAGCACAATGATAAATGCACTGTAACTGTAAATACAAATTAAACAGGGAGATTTTGTGCCAGTCCTTAGTTGTCAGTAGCCATTAGATGACCCAGAATAGGACAATGTTTATTTTTTGCCATTGTAATTAAAATAGAACACATTTGAGGTTTGCAGAGAGAATTGTCAGATCCCAACAAATAGCCACAGACGCCAGTTTGAAAAACGCTCTGTATGTCTTTTTCCTGTCATTTAAGTTTTCCTGCAGAGCTGCCCCCTCTCAGGAGCATGAGGGCTCCTGGAGCGTTTTTCTGCCCTCGTTTCAGAGCCATACTGTTTTGATTCCAGAAGTTTTATGGTATCTGGCTCAGCAAGTCACCTCTGCCACTCCTCAGTATTTTCCTTTTCCAAATTTTTATTAGAAATTCTTACACATTTGTACTTCCATATATATTCCAAATAAAGAGGTACGATTCCTAATGCCCCACAGAAAAAGAAGAGGGATTCTGACAGGAAGTCCTTTCGTGTAGCCAGTGATTTTGTGAGGGTCCAGATTTAAGACGTTAAGCGTTTCCTCAAAGAACATGGTATGTTTCCCTATTTGTTTCCACCTTGTTTTAAGTCCTTCAGTAAAGTTTATAGCATCATTTGTTCTTATTAAATTTATCACTGGGTATTTTATAGTGTTTGTATGTTTTGTAAATAGGATTTTCCCCTTTCCTTTGACTAGTTCTTGCTGTATCAGAAGAAAGGACTATTGATTTTGTATATACATATTTATATGTATATACAAAATGCCTTATCAGAATCTCATGAATTCTAAATGGTTTTTTAATAGTCTTTCAAGTTTTTTAGGAATACATTAATATTTTCTGAAAACAAAGATTATTTGGGGGGATTTTTAATTTTAACAGATAATTTTTGTATAGACTTTCTAATTCCAATATTTATTTATTCTTTCATCTGTGAAGTTATATAGATAAATGTTTCCAAAATTTCAACTAACTAAGCTTTTGGGTAAGATCTTTTTGCTAGAGCTCTTCTCTGTTTGAGGGTGTGGGGATAAGGATATGACCAAAGAATGTGACCTACAAAAGCTCTTACTTAAAATTTATTAGAGTTTTTTTCTAACCAAAGACAAATTCGATCTTCATCCATGAATTATAAGAGAGGATGATATATTCTTTATGCACAGAGATACTATAGTTTTACCATTGTCACGTTACTATTGATTTTCCTAATTTTTGTGGTTGAAGAAACTTTAATATATAAATCAGTTTCTAGTCACAACTCACCCTTTCTATAAGATTCATTAACGAACAAAAATTTCCTGACAATGTTATTTTCCCTGCATGTAAGTCTTCCTTCTGCTTTCATTTATGACTATTTCAAAGTACTTTCTTGAGTTTTTCTTCAGATAAAGATGTTACATTTTCTGAGTAGTTACATACTTGAAAGTCTCCTTTTTTTGGTCCTTAGATAAGAATGACATCCTGGCAGAATAGAGGCATTTTTAAATCACATTTTCTTTTAATAGTTTGTCAATATGCCTCTATTTTCTCTTAACTTCTAGTATTGCGGGTGAGAAATCCAATACTAATCTGAGTCCCCGTACTTTGAAGTGAAGCATTTATATTTGCCTGGAAGTTTATAAGCTTTTACATTGATGCTTACATTTCAGAAATTTCATCAGGAAATATCTAGATCTGAGTTGCTCTGCGTGATACTGACTAACCACACATGACTATTTGAATGTATATGTTAATTAATTCAAATGAATATAATTTAAAAGTGAGTTCATCAACACCCATGTGGCTAGCAGCTACCGTTTTAAACAGCACAGAACATCCCATCTTTGCAGGAAGTTCTCCTGGCCAGCTCCAGTCTGGTCTGTATTATTATGATCATTATCATTAATACAGTTATTAATCCTGCATGACACTTACTGAACCCTTTCTTTTTCAACATTGAAGTTTTCTTTAGTTCAAAATGATGAATCATTTATTTATAACTTCTATATCTATTCCATTTTCCCATTGAAATTCCTCAATATTGCATAAAAAGTCTTAATTCTCCAAGTCTCTTATAATTTCACTCATTGCTTTCTTTTTTCTTTCTTCTTTCCTTCCTTCATTTTGCATTTTTCCTTTATGAAATACTGAATTTAGTCATCAGCAGTGATTATTTTATCAGTTCTTCTATTAAATATTTTAATTTGCAAAACTTATTTTAGTTAGAAATTCTTTGGGGAGGGTGCTCTGTGACTGTAACTCCCTGAGAGTTTACTTTTTTTTTTTTTAAGTGAAGCATTCTTTTGTTTCTTCTACTCTGGTTGATCCATCTCATTGGTCTTCCTCCCTGGGCTGATTTCCTTCCTGAGTACAGCAAACTTTTGCACTTTTTCTTGCCATCAGAAGCTGTGGCTCTCAGGCAGCTATGGAATCTGTGGGAGGGGCCCCAGACTGGTGCTCAGACATCACAGTCAACTGAAGACCCACATCAGGTCCCCGCCAGAGCCCCAGCTTCCATTGTTTAATTTGCTCTCCCACGTAATTAGGAAGACCAGCAATAAGAACAAGGCTTCTAGATGCATCATCTGGATTCTAGGCTCTTGAAGAATCAGATTTTCTCTTATCTTTGATTGAAGGAGAGCCCCAGGAGGGCCCTGGGTGGACCTCTGGTAAAAGTTGACTCCAGTTGTTGGACCGAACCACTGAGATTTTTTTCCCCCAAAACCACTGGCTAGCGTGAGAAAGGCCTTTTTCACAAGGCGGTACGAATCAGTGCAAGCATTCCAGAAGACAATTTGGTAATGAGATTCAAAATTCCTAAAATACAAATTCTCTGTAACCAATCAATTATAGATTTAGTTGTTCATTCCAAGGAAATTATTAAAGATATGTTCAAAGATTTAACCCTCAGAAATAGTTTAATACTATTTAACATAGCAAAACATAAATAGGTGATAGATAAATAATAACCTAAATATTCAACAATAGCAAACCTACTGTAATAACTGTAACATAGGTACCATACACAAAACTATGCAGTCATTTTAAATGATATTGTACATTCATGATACAGGATTAACTAAAAAGCACATTCAAATGAGTATGTGCACTGAATTCACTTTATTCTATATCTAGATCTATGAGTTTCTCCCCATATATAATATATATATTATAAATATACATATTTATAATATATATATTATATATATATATTATAAATATAATATAATATAAAATGTGGAAGGAGATAATAAACCCAAGTGCTACAAATGGTGGATTAATGAGTGATGTTTGATCATTTAAACTCTATTTTCTTATTTTTAAACATTGAACATATTTTGCTTATGTGATCTTTTTAAATAGTAAACTTATTTTTAAACTCTCATACCAGAACTCCAAACGAACTTTTCAAAATGACGTTCAAGGTTTCCAGCAAACGACATGGTTACCTGATCCCAGCTCCCAATTTTTGGCCCTCCCAGATTTAGTGTCACCTCAGGTGAGCCTGCGTCTCCCACATCGCCTCGCCTCCCACCACCCCATCCCCATTAGATGGGCTGATGTGTGACACATTCATCCTCGTCTTAAGGAAGCCAGACTTACTGAGAGGGAGTGATGCTTCCTTCCTCATTCCCCTTCTTGGTCTTTCTCCAGGTTCTTGTTTCCCCAACAAAAGCTAAGAGGGAGCAGGAATCGGGGAGATAGAGCATTTCATCTGCTGGAGCTGAGGGTTAGGGAGGAGCAGCTGAGACCATGCAGAGATGCCCGTCGTCCTGCCCCAGCATCGAGACGGTGTTGTGAGGGCTGCAGGACTGAGTCCATCACCAGGGCAGTGGCAGTAAGCAGGGTACCAAGGCAGACCCAGGCCAGCTACGAGGCTCATTGCTGACCATTTACCTGCTATTCTGAGCTCCTTCAGTGTCTCCTGATTAACAGTGACATTAGTCTCAGAGTCTGGGATGGAAGGACAGAAATTTTAAATCTGCTACTCCCTGCCCAACTGTGTTCTGGGCACCACATGGTGAAGCAGGAGCATATCAGTGTCTTCTCTCCATCAGGCTCTTAGGAAAAAAGGGCCAGAGCCGAACAGTGCGAGGGAACTTAGAGCTCCTCCGGCCACTTTGTAGCGGTCTCGAGGCTGACATTTCGTTATCCCCACATTTTCCTTTCTGACAAAATTAATGAGGAAAAAATGGATAAACTCTTGCTGAGCAGAATGATCAATCAAGGTGGCACTTAACACACTTGGCAGGTCAAGTTGTCTTTAATGCACCTGCAGTCTTGGATGCTGTCTCTTGGCACACGGATACTACACGTGGTGACTTCCCACCAAGGCAGGCTCCCTCCTCCCCGGAGACATGTGGCCTTTCTAACACTGGCTTTCCTGATCAGTCTACTGCTGGTGGCTTCTTAGGCCTGGGGGTCCTATGTCTTTTTCCACTCATCCCTCTCCCTCCAGCATCAGCCCATAAGAGTGGGAGCCCCTGAAGGGCAGAAACTTTTTCTCCCTGTAGCCAGAGAGCCAGCAGGGGCTGAAGAGGTGGGTAAGGGGCCCAAGCACAGACACGGTGAGGGGCTGACCCTTAACCTGGATCCTTTTAGTTCTGGTAAATTACTAGAGGATGATGCAGGAGGGGACTCATTTGAGTCTGTAGCAGAGAGTTTCAAGGGGGTTCAACGCAGCACCCCCCCACCAGAGAGAGGGGGCCAGAATGTCAATCTTCTCTTCAAGTGAAGTGACATTCACAGGGGCTCCCAAGGAGGCCTTCATCTTTTAAAATAAAATCTCCATCATTTGCTGCCTTTAGACCAGGGCTCCTCAAGCTGGAGTGTGCACACAGATCACCTGGGGGCTTTGAGAAAATGCAGAATCTCATAGGTCTGGGGAGGGGCGGGCCGAGATTCTGAGCTCTCATGAGCTCCCAGGCGACGCTGCTGCAGCTGGCCCACAGCTCCCACTCTGAGCAGTGAGACTCGAAGGGACACACATCAGACAGAAGCCTGTTCTTCCTAGGATTGGAGTGGCCTTCATCACTGCCCGCCCCCCCCCCCCCCAGCTCGAGTTCCCTCCGCCAGCGGCCTGGGGAAAGGACAGAAAGATGCTGGGATGAGAGGATGGCCTTGCTTACCAACAGCTCCAACAAGCCCATCACCTCTTTCAAGTTCACCAGCTTTCCGCAAAGATACTCTTTATATTCTTCGCATCTGAGTTCATTCTGGGCATTGAAGGGGTTAAAGGGGCCAGAGACAGTGAGAGAAAGCTCCCTTTTCATGGCATTTCTAACAAGCTGAACTTGATCCAAACCTTGTTTAATGAGCACTTATTTTATACAAATAAGCTCACAGGCGCATACTCATCTCTAATTAAACCAGAAAGGACGCATTTGTTCTAATTGGACGGCACAGCTCAAGAATTAATTGTGAGATTGTTTAGAATTGCAAGCTTGTGACCCGTTCACCAAAAGTGGGGGAAAAAAAACCCTACTTTAGGAATTTCACTCTGTGTAATTTTTTTCTGGACTGCTTTTTTCTTTTTAATTCCTGGACTCCTAAATGCAAGTTGAACTGATAATTTACAAACAAAAGCAAAAACTTCTAAGGGCAGCTCACTGTGCAGTGTTACAAAAGCCTTGGCAAAGGTGAAGACAGCAACTCAATTTAGCAGAACATTCTAATGTGTCCCTGAGAAAGTGCCCTCATAATTAAGGATTTGCACAATTTCTATGGGGCGAATCATGTGTCACATCATTTATCAATATCAAAAGAGTCACTTTTGTATTCGGCAGTCTGGAGCGCCCAGAAACAACAGATACTCTCACCAAATGCTAGTCTCGAGCCACATTCAGCCAAAGGTGCAAGAGGTTTTTCTTGGCACATCTGGGGCCCTTGGGTGGCACTGATTACCGTCGCGTTTGCAAAGGATTACTTGACGGGGCTTGGCGCGCTCGGGCCGTGAGCTGCGCTCCTCTGCTGGGGCTCTCTTTCTGCATCTCGTTGGTACAGCCCTCTGAGAAACGCTGGTTGTTTGCCTGCAGCCCCTTTCAGCTCATGTAGCTGCAGAGAGAACATGGTAGCCCGTTGTCCTACAAAATGGTTTTTTTTTTTTTAAGGATACAGCTACTTCATCCTGACTGTACACCTTACACCAGTGGGGACTGGGGGCAGCTGTCTTTAGAGGACTGGGCAGGCTGGGCCCCAGGTGCCCTTTCACACCTGGGGAGGCCCCGGTCCATTGGCGTGGCCCTGCTCAGCTAGCTGCACTTTGGTTACTGACCCTCTGCCAGGGGCGAAAGGAAAGCCAGCTCACTGCCAAGAGCTAGCTCGAGCTTGCGATGCTGACACTTGGAAAAGTCTTGCTTTGACTTGTACTTGCAAAGAGCACATTTCAAGTTGAATGCCAGTGATGGAGAAAAGGGGGATGTTTGGGATGGTCTTCCTACGAAATACTGCATTTCATGTTAATGACACTTTAAGAGAGCTTGTGAATGAGCAGGTCAGATGTCGATGTCTGCCAGGTATTTTTCCGCCTCACAGCCTTCACCCCTGCACATGCACAAGTTTACCCATCTGTTGGTTATTGAATATAAACCCTGGATGTCCTTGAGTGAGTTTTAGGGATGGAAAATGGAGGTGACTTTGCCAGAATTACATAGCGTAAAGCAACCCAAGGCAGACCTTGGTAATCCAGGATGGGAAAATGGATCTGAACTAAAACCAGGGGGACCATTTTACTTTGGGAATGGATGTCAATAAAGATCAAGAGAGACCCACTGGCTGGTAGGTGTGCCCAGCAGAGACATGCGCCAACTATCTATGAGACAGCCTCCACACGGCCAGCGTTGTGCCGGGGCGTGTGGAAGATAAATGGAGAACAAAATTCTTCCCCCTAAGGAGGGAGCAAATCTACTAACTGTGAAACCCTGAACAGACTGCACGTGAGCATCTCACTAGACTGTCAGGTCTTTGAGGACGAGCTTAGATCCTGTGTTCCCAACATTTCACATGGGATCCAAACCCAGGCTCAGCAGATCTCTTTGGAACAAATGGATGAACAACGTGAGACAGAATGTAACTAAGGTAAAGCACAGAGAACCACTGCAAATAGCAGTTCAGAAAGGGGCAGACCAAGCGGGATTGAGTAAGTGAGGACGGACCCTGGACGGTGAGTTAAGACTCGTTTCAGAGACTGATCCTAAATATCCATGGCCTCTAAATCTCCCAATTCTTATTCTAGATCTTTTCCACTCTTCTAAGCTTCTTTGGACCATAGACTGTTGGAGGCTTTATTCCCTGCAGAGAAAATTTGATTTACAGACTCCTAATCCCACTGCCCACATTAGGTGACAATCTTAGCATCATGTGCTTAATACATGCAAACATTTAAAAGATGCCAATTTTTGTTTCATTTTGTTTGTTGCACAGGAAGAATTTTATGAGCCCAAATCTTTTCATTTAAATTAATTTAATTAACTAATTAATTAAATTAATTTTTTTCAAAGTATATTAGATTTGGTTTTTATTGTAGAGCACACATCTCAGGGCAAAGTGCTGCACACACAACTACAAATCATTTGGGGGGAAGCTGTAAAAAAGGTAAAACTGCAACTGCTTTAGTTATGCAGTCCTGACCTGAGGAATCCTTGCTGGAACCCAAGGAGCATAAATATATATTTTTACATATACAATAATATGCATACATAAGAGTATTTTAAATATTTTGATTGGATCATTTAAATAAAATTTGCATCGAATAAATGTATTGATGAGGACAGGTTAAGCCATGCCGTGGTAACAAGTAAGCACTGAAATCAGACCAAAAGTTTATTTCTCACTCTGCTGTATGTTCAGGTCTACAGCAGGGAGGGGGTTTTCACTCTGGCTACCACTTAAAAAATCCCTGGTTCCCATAGGAAGGGAAGATACAGCTGAGAAGGTGATGCTTCTACTCTTTAGCCCAGAAATGACACAAACCACGTGCACCCACAACCCACTGGTCAGAATTAGTCACACGAGCTGCTTAGTTCCCTGGGAACTGGAACTGAGGGAGAGCGGAGGGAATGTGTACTGAGCACCGTCATCCTTTCCAGACTCACTCTCTGCAAGGGGGTCCCGGGACCACCACAGTGGAAAATGGATTGCTCTAGTAAAGGGTAACCCTCAGAGAGAAGATGATCTTCCTTCTTGAGTCTTGAGAGAACTCTCAGTGGTGGGTAGCGCGGCTTGGGCAGTAGGATACCTGAGACGGAACTGCCACTGGCATCCCTGCTCACCTTGCAAACGTGAAGTTCAAAACCAAACAGGAAACGGCAGTCACCATGGGCTAAACTCACCTGGGAAGTCATCAACCTCTAATAGTAAAGCGCAAACTCCTGCCTAAAAAATTTCTTTGATCTTCAAGGCCAGAAAGGTACCTCTTCTCCGTCGGGTGCTACCAAAGTGCCCGTAAGGAGTCTAGAGCAGGAGCCACAGCCTTCAGGGGGAGGGAGGGCAGGCTGGAGTCTGGCAGGGAGATGCCAAAGACGGAGTGATTGTTGGGCTCAATTGTCACAGTCACGAGATCCCCAATGTCGTCTTTGCTGTCATTTCTAACGAGGGATATCATACAATTCTGGAAATACACCAACTAGATTAAACACTTAAAATATATCATGGGTTTTTTTTAAGACCTATTTGGCATTTCTTCCTTTCTGAAATACTAGGAATTTCAAAAATTAGAAATTCAAAATCTCAAAAGTCCCTGAACCTCTAAGAGGACTTACCAGGGAACAGTAATCCAGGGCATTCGCTGACAAAATCAGTTGCAAAGGTGCGTGGGCCTTAGCCCTGGAGGCCGGTGGCTCTGACCCGAGACCACCACACGCTCCCAAGCAAACTCCATCCTGGTGACTGACCACATGGACAAAGGCAAGAAGCCCCACCCGTGGTGAGGATCTTCAAAAGCAGCTTTTGACCCCCCCATGTGGTGTGTACCTGGCCTCCAGTATCCCTGAGGGATGTCACTCCAGCTGCCAAAACTTCAAAGCAGAATTAAGAGAAGTTGGTTGGACTTTTCAGGTTGAGAGGACACAGCATTAAAGTCACTGTGGACACTATTGCCTTTCAGGGCTGGAAGGCTGGTCCCCGGAGGGTGGGGGGTCTGGCCTGAGGCCCACTCAAGCCCCATCACCTCAACAAATACCTCCTTGTCACACTGACGTCGCTGGAGAGAACAGCTGAGGTTCGGCAGCTCATAGGCTAATGAATCATCTCCACGGTGCCAGCAATCCCGCCGGAGGCCCGTCCTGCACCCTGACCATGTCCTCCTAAAGCGAACAAAAGGAAGCCCAGAATGGCATTAGTCCAGGCTCACTGACTAAGCCAGCACAGTTGGTTCTACCAGCCTAAAGACACCTCACTGATCACCAGCTCCAAGCAGTCTCAAAACTGGGCTCTGTAAATCCTCCTCTGGGAGACAAATGCAAAGCAGGGACCACATCCTATGGGCCCCAGACCCCTGCTCCCTGTAGAGGGAGAAGGTGAAGATGGGCCATCTTCCAAAGACTTCTGGCCAGCCAGGTAACAGAGCAGAGGAAGAGGAAGGCCTGGCCTCGGGGCAGGGAGGGAGAGGCTTGAAGGGAGCCGTGTGCATGTTCTCAGTGCCTCCGGCCCAGGGCTGCCTGGGAACGGAGGGAGGAGCGGGAGCCCAAGGCTGCAGGTATGTGGTATCCGCATGCACGGGGAACCCGGGCCAACTGCAGCAAAGGCCAAGGTGAAACTGGGCAGTGGGGCGATTGCTTTGCTTTCCTCTGCCAGTGGCAACGTGTGTTCGAAACTGCGTTTTGCATTAAAATATGGAAAATGTGGTTGAGTTTCTTGTACAAGGCAGCAGACAGGGCCAGATTTAGGTCATCTATTTTCTAAGCTGAGAAAACACTGATTTGGGCTTTCAGAAAGTTTTTTTTTCCTACTTTTTAAGGTGTGTCAAGTATTTAATAAGTATTTGATAGTGCATGGCCAGAGGCATCCTTCGGAAGAGCACAGCTTCACAGACGCAGGCATGTGGGACTTTGTTATCTGGCACAGATGAAACAGACATGTGTGTATCCTGCAAATCTGAGAAGTCCAAGAAAGTCTTTGGTGGTGAATTTGGGATGGATGGTTCCTCTCACATTTTTTGGTGATGTACTGGTCACTCTCTTTATAGACACTGCTCTCCAATTCTTTCCTTCCTTTCAGCTTCGCAGGGAGTTACATGCCCAGGAAATACTGCAAGCAATATTCAGGCTGTGCCCCTATTGTCAGGAGTGCACTGGAGAGCTCTGCTTTTAGAAATTTAGGGATGTGATTATTTTTTGAAAATGATGTCCATTTGAACAAATCATGAATTTGGGCCTCTCTGACTCACATCACCTCCAGAAGGACTAATCTGAAATATATACAATGAAGGAAGCACTGCCAGGTTTGGAATTTACCCAAGTAGATGACCAGGTCAGTACAGAGTCAGGCTCTTGTACACTTTGCACTCGTGTGCAAACCCCCTGCTCCCTGCCTCCATGGTGTCACCCTCTGGGCTATAGACAAACCATGTGACCTGAGTTACTTTTTGCAAATGGACTCTTCTTGGCGGATTCTTCAAACTCTACTTCCTCTTCCAGCAATATTCCATTCTGATTTATTTATACATATTATGAATATGAGAGTAAAGGGATGCAGTCATTCATTAAAGACCATGAAGCTCGGAGTGTGGGAAATAATGATTCTAACGTTATCTGCTTGCATTGAGACTCTCCAAAGCAATGAAGGTGGAGGAGGTCGAAAGAATGGATGGCTATTTTTTAAAGACATGTAAATGTGTCTACAGACTTCTGCAGTTTTCTAAGCAGCTGCGTGCTTTCTAAAGTAAATATACCAACTGTATAACTCCTGCCAAACAAGCCCTTAAGTTCTTGTATTTATGTGAAAAGAAAGTAGAATTCCATGTAAAAAGAAAAAGACTAATTTTTTTTCTGTGAAGATCTAATCAGAGAAGAAAGACCTCTGGCTGAGGAGGTATGAGAATCCAATCTATAATAATAATTGTGGGGGAGGCACAGTGGTTTCAGATTTTTATTTAACAAGGATGCTATGGTAAGCAAGGCAGATTTGGCATACTTGGAGTACTTACAGAGTGGTGACAAAAAACGAGTTTGAGTGAAAGGATGTATGAATAAAAGAATTACAAATGGCAAGAACTGCTATGAAAAGAACAAATAAAAGGCTGACCGAAAGAACAGCAAGTCATCAGACGATGTGACATTTAAGCTGAGGCCTAGAGGGTGAGGAAGAGAGAGAAGGGTGCCTCCAAGCAGAGGGACCCCGTTGTTGGAGACCCAGAGGCAGGAAATAATTGTGCACATTGGAGAAACTTGAAGAAGGCCAGTGTGGCTGAACCTGAGAGATCACGGTGGGAGTGAGATGAGGTGCAGTCAGAGGTGAGCAGGGGCTCGACCACGAGGATGTTCCAGCCACCGTGAGGATTCTGGATTTTACTCCATGTGCAACTGGAAGGGGTTATAACCAGTAATTATGATATGATCTGGCTTTTATAATTAGAAGATTATTCTGGATCTGTGTGGAGAATGGGTTAAAAGGGAAGTAAAGAAGAAGAAAGAAATGATTCAGGAACTATTAGAATCATCTACAGGAACTGTTGGAAATGTCTGCATAAGTGATACTAGTGGCCTGAGTAAGGGCAGTGATAATGCAGGTGGAGAGAGGTAGACCAGCTGGACATTTAAAGTTTTGTTTTGGACATGTTAACTTAGATATATCTGCAAAATACCTAAGGAGAGATAGTGAGTAGGCAATTAGATCCACCAGCCTGGAGTTTACAAATATAAATTTGGAAGTCAGAGGCACAAAGCAGTATTTACATATCTGGGAGTCAGTAAGTTCACCTGGGTCACGTGAGAGCACAGAGCGAGAAGAGGGCCAGGACTAAGCGTTAGCACCTGCCAGTATGTCCATATTAAGGAGATGATGTGTAGCTGGTAGTGGAAATAGCTTTAAGAATTTCAGCCCTAGCTCTGTCACCGAGAAGTCTGGGTCCTCGAGCAAAGAGACTGTGGTTTGTGGACTCAAAGTATCTTAATGTTTACCACTCTGTGATTTTACCAGAAGGAATTTCCCCAACCCTACAGTCAGAGGAATAGTGGTTGAATTCAGGACAGACATTAAAGGGGTCAGCTAGAAAGACACCCACATCATCTCCCCTGTGTTTCTGCAGACAAAATGTTGCGCTGAGTAAATGCTGGACCTGGTCTTCCTGTGGATGGAACCCTCTGATCATAGCAAAGATAACTTTAAATGATTAAGAAGGAACAGTGATGGATATTTGTCAACCTAGAGTTTAAATTCAAGTATGCTTTTGGAGTGAGAAAATAATTGGGAAAAGATAAGGAGAGCCAGGGAATTCTCTGTCCAACCAGAGAGACCTGAGCACACCATTAGCTTTTCAAAGAATGAAAGTGGATATTTCTTACTCTGCCTTTTGCAAAAATAGAAGCAATATGGATTATCCGATCCTTTGGATCACCTAAAGTAAACACTTCTTAAGGCAAGAGGGAACCTCTCTCAGTGGCATTCCTCTATGAAGAGCTTCTAGGAAATGAGTGTCTTTTGCAGAAGACATTGAACCCAGAGGAGGGTTCCTCTTGGTCCTGAGTTATTCTCTCCTGCAGTTTATATAGTTTGGGAAGTTATAGTAAGAAAATAAATAGGGAGCTGTTATTAATAGAATTTTTTAAGAAATTGTATGTATAGTTAGTGTATCCGTTCGTATTTGCTGTGTAACAAGCCACCCCAAAACTTAGTGGCTTACAATGTCAACTCTTGTCATTTCTCATAATTCCATGGGTCAGCCGAGCAGTTCTGATCTGGGTGGACCTGGATAATCTCTGCCGTCAGCTGGTTGGGTTTCACATCACCCAGCCAGCTAGCCCAGGCTCCAGGTTCTTTTGTGCTGTAGGGCTTGTGGGGCTCCAAGGGAGCAAATATCTATGTGTGAGCACTTTCCTAGCCTCTGCTTACACTGCACTTGCTACTTGACCACAGCGAGTCATACCAGCAAGTCCTGATTAATCTGGGAGGGGGAACAGCCAAGGGTTTGGATACAAGAAACATGAATCCCTGGGGGCCATTGCTGCCACTAACTATCACAGATAGGAGCTATCTGACACTATGGAAGAATCTGGAGTTAAAGAAGAATCATTTACTGTCAGACCATCAGCACCTGAAAATACTTTGTAATTACCTGAAGAAAACTTAAAATTTCAATATGGCCAAAAGCACTCTGAACAAAGTTAAAAGGCAAAATACAAACCGAAGAAAACAAAAATTCCAACAGAGAAGATGTACAAAGAACTGACACTTCAAATGTATAAAGAGCTGGTACAAAACAACAAGGAGAAGACAGGTCCCACAGTGGACATCTGCTACTTTGTAGACTGCGCTGTTTGAGAGCCCAGTGACCCTTGGGATCAGTGCAGTGGGGACAGGAAATGTGCCCATTGGTGGAAGCTTAATCCACTGCCACCTTCCCCCACAGCCTTGGCTGTGGTTCCTGTACCCAGTCCTGTCTTTGTTCTTGGCCATTCCCTAAGCCTCATTTTTCAACCTTCCTGTCATGAGCCACCCCATACCCCAAAAAATCAATGTCCCATCTGCTTAAATTGGTTTCTATCATTTGCAGCTCAGAAATTCAACTCATACACACCCTAAAAGAACCATGTGCAAAGATTATGAAGGAACAAGTCATAAAAGACAAAATACAGGAAACCAATGAGCAGGATATCAACCATATTGTAGTCAGAGATGAGCATATAAACACAGCGCTGATGTTGCTCATCTGTAACACAACAGAAATTTAAAAACGGTTAACAATCCCCACAGCGGGGGAGAATGCAGAAAGCACACATGTTCCAGCATGGTTTCTGGGACTGTAAGCTGTGTATTGTTTGGAGAAGGCAACTTGACATTGTGTATCACAACACAATGTTTCATGTTTAGCAATTCTACTTCTTAGACTTCTACCTAAGGGCGTAGTCAGAAAATTATATGAATGGACATACATTCACCTGGAAGACCACTGCACTGATATGTTTCACAGCACAGAAAGAGAAAAACTTCACATATTTATATATAAATACACAGCATATATAACATTTATATAGTAATATAGTAGTATACTATAAATTATAGTATATTATACTAGTATATGACAGAATTTATATTATTTATGACATAATAAAATATAAATATGTGTAATATATATTTAAAACATGCATTTTATGATATTTAGATTATTGTTCAAAGTGTCCTGAAAAACCACTGGATATCTGAAGCAGGATGATATAGGACCTGATTTACACTGTTAAATAATACCCTAAGCTGCTATTAAGGGAGAAAGAGAGAAACAGTGGCTGGAAGCAGGTGCACCAAACAGGACACTGAGTCCAGGTGAGAGAAGATGGCGTCTGGGACTAGGTCCGGAGCTGTGAAGATGGGAAGACATGGACAGTTTCAGGATATATATTCTGGAGCTAGACTGGAAAGCACTCGGTGATGGACTAGATGTGAGGGGTCCCGCACAGAGGAGTCCCAGATTGGGTCTGCTCAGTTGGGTAGAGAGGAGTGTCATTCACAGAGATATGGCAAAGGGAGACCGTGGGCAAAGCCATGGCTCCTTATGGGCGTGCTCAGTTCTCTGTGGCTTTTAGAGTAGAGCTGTCAGGGAAACTTCTGGGTAAATGAGTTTCTCTGGGCTCCAAGTCAGAACAGAGATGTCAACATGATAAACATCAGCATACAGATAGTATTTGAAGCTGGGACCGTGGGGATCACCTAGGGCCCCAGAGAAACAGGATCCCAGGATGTAACTCTGGGGCTGCCTCACAGTTGAGACATGAAGAGGGAAGGAGGAGTCAGTAGGAAACTGAGGATCCCCCAGTGAGCTAGAAAGAAAACCAGGAGAGTGTGAAGATGTAGGAGTGCAGAGAACCCTGAGATGGGCAAGTCTTTGGCAGTCAGATGTATCTGTCAGGATAGGGCAGGCTATGATGCAGTAACAGATAAACCCTGGAATCTCAGTAGCATAATGCAATAATGTCCTCTTTCTTGATCACAATGAAGTCTGAAGGGATTCATGTGCCACCCTCTGCCTTGTTTGGACCATGTGGTCTCCAAGACCGCCAAGGTAGGGGAAGGAAGGGTGGAGGAAATAAACAGCCTCTTGACCAGGGAGAAATAGACAATACCCCCACTGCAATTGACTAGAACAAGGTCATGTGACCCAATCTAATTTCAAGGGAGTCTGGAAAATCCAGAGGGGTGAGTGGACCGTGCAGGGCACAGTGGCCAGCTCTGCCACAGGGGACCGTATGCCAACTTCAAGGGAGGAAATCCGTCTTTGGACCCTTCCCACCTGGCAACCTGTGCCTCTTTCCGTCCCACCTTTTTTCTGCTCACTCAAGCTCCTACCCTGTTTCCTTTCCTCAGGACTTGGCTCTGCATCACTCAAGAACTAACAGCACCTGAAGCAGAGAGTGCTTCCACGGGAATCTGCTTTGGCTCATTAAAATGCAAAGCAAGTGTGTAATGATAGCATTTCTGGCTCAGAAGCAGGGAGAGAGAGGTGCCAACATACCAATTATACATTTATCTAATTTGTGTAACAATCATGGTTTCCTTTTATTGGGTGCTTACTACATATTGCTGCTGTTACTTTTACTGTTCTCAGGATTATTTTGAAAAGCAACGTAGTCAAGTCAAATCTCAAGTCTGAGACTTAACGACATTAAGGAAGTTACTTAATCTCTCAATTTCTCCATTTGCTTGACTATTTAATATGAGGATAATGGCGCCTCAGCCCTTGGAGCCCCGTAGAGGATGGGAAATGACAGATGTAATACTCAAGTTGTTCTAGCAGCTGCTCAAGCAGAAGAAGGGCTAAGAATTGGGGTTCTACAGAACCAGGGTGGCAACCCCAGCTTGTCCATGGGCCAATTTTTCTTTAAAGGAAGACAGACGCTGGTGGAGGAGGAAAGGGAAGTGAAGTAATTCTGATGGAGGCCTTTGAAGCAGGGGCTGGGGTCCTTATTCCTGGCCTGGGGTGCAGTTGTGGACAGAGCCTGAGATGGTCACACTGTAATGGCAGAAACTATGAAGACTGGTACCTCATGGCCTTCTCTGTGGAGGAATTATACTCGGTCTCTCAAAGCTGGTTTCCCTCCCTCTGAATCCATGCGTGGAGACTGGCATGTTTCCATCCAGGGGAAGAGGCTGGCACCATGCTAAGAATACTGACACAGCAGTGGTTCCATTAAATCTTTAGTGGAAAAACATAGCTAAGAGTTGGGGCCTTACCCAATGCCCCTCTCTGGGCGTCTGGGCTCCTGCCATCCCCAGCTCCCGACACTGGAGCTAATATTGCCACTCTTGCCATGACGGCATTCTCAAAGGTGTAGAAATGTTATTTGAAATGCAGCCTGGATCTTGAAACCAGACACCTTCTGTGGAGAAACCCCTGGGGTAGAAATTCTGGGTGCGACACAGGCAAAACAGAGACATGGATGAACTGATCCCCAGTGTGGGGAGATGAGTGTGCAGAGGGAGCTGGGACCCTGGTGACAGCCTGTGGGTGACAGATGGGAACCCACATTCCTGGCCCCTCCAGTCACCCACAGGCTGGCCACTGATCTTCCCTGAATGGAGCTAACTCTACAGTCACTTTGAGCTAAAACTCTGCCATCCTAGGTGGGAAAACTAGCAGACAACAGCATCAGGCCTTTATCTGATACCAAGCCTCCAAAGTTTCCATTTCCTCTTCCCTCAAAACCAGGTCAAGCATATTTCCCAATTCCTGTTGTTTTGACCTTTATTAAGTATTTAAAATATACCAGAAATTAAGGAAACAATCCCATGTACTATCACATCAAAAAGAATAAAATACATAGGAATAAACCTACCTAAGGAGGCAAAGGACCTGTACTCCAAACACTACAAGATGCTGATGAAAGAAATTGAAGACAAAACAAACAGATGGAAAAACATATACCATGTTCTTGGATTGGAAGAATCAATAGTGTTAAAATGGCCATATTACCCAAGGCAATCTACACATTCAATGCAATCCTTAACAAATTACCAATGACATTTTTCACAGAACTGAAACAAAAAATGTTAAAATTTATTTGGAAATACAGAAGGCCCTGAATAGCCAAAACAATCTTGACCAAGAATGGACCTAGAGGAATCACGCTCCCTGACTTCAGACTATCCTACAAAGCTACAGTCATCAAAGCAGTATGGTACTGTCACAAAAACAGACACATCGATCAACGGAACGGAACTGAAAGCCCAGAAACAAACCCACACACCTATGGTCAATTAGTCTATGACAAAGGAGGCAAGAATACAAATGGAGAAAAGACAGTCTCTTCAACACATGGTGTTGGGAAAACTGGACAGCTACTTATAAAAGAATGAAACTAGAACATTCTCTAACACTACATACAAAAATAAACTCAAAATGGATGAAAGACCTAAATGTAAAACCAGACACTATAAAATTCCTAGAGGAGAACATAGGCAGAACACTCTTTGACATAAATCTCAGCAATATTTTTTCAAACCAGCCCCTAGAATAATGGAAATAAAAGCAAAAATAAACAAATAGGACCTAATTAAACTTAACAGCTTCTGCACAGCTAAGGAGACCATCAACAAAACAAAAAGACAACCTACCGAGGGGGAGAATTTATACACAAATGATGTGAAAGACAAGGGACTAATTTCCAAAATATACAAACAGCTCATACCACCTAACAGCCAAAAAAAAAAAAAAAGCAACCCAATCAGATAATGAGCAGAAGACTTAAATAGACATTTCTCCAATGAAGACATCCAGATGGCCAACAGGCATGTTTAAAGATGCTCGGTTTCATTAATTATCAGAGAAATGTAAATCAAAACTACAATGAGGTATCATCTCACACCAGTCAGAATGGCTATCATTAAAAAGTCCACAAATAATAAATGCTGGAGAGGGTGTGGAGGAAAAGAAACCCTCCTACACTGTTGGTGGAAATGTAAATTGGTGCAGCCTCTATAAACAACAGTATGGAGTTTCCTTAAAAAAAATAAAAACAGACTTACCCTATGATTGAGCAATCCCACTCCTGGGCATAGATCCAGAGAAAACTCTAATTTGAAAAGACACATGCACCTCAGTGTTCACAGTAGCACAATTTATGATAGGTAAGACATGGAAGCAACTTAAATGTCCATTGACAGATGAATGGATAAAGAAGATGTGGTATATATATACAATGGAATATTACTCAGCCATAAAAAAGAATGATAAAATGCCATTTGCAGCAACATGGTTGGACCTAGATATTATCATATTAAGTGAAGTAAGTCAAACAGAGAAAGATAAATATCATATGATATCACTTACATGTGGAATCTAAAAAATATAAATTTTATTTACAAGCCAGAAATAGACTCATGGATATAGAAAACAAACTGTGGTTACCAGGGGGAAAGTGGGGAAGGGACAGATTGGGAGTTTGGGCTGTTCAGTACTTACAGTGTGACTGGTTGAATGATATCAGTGGTAAGTATAAAACACACACCCAATTCTGAAGACTTTGTTAAAATTAAAAAAAAAAAAGAATGTACAATACCTCACTAATAATTTATATATTGATTATATGACAAATGTCAACATTTTGGATATACACATTTAAATAAAATGTTATTATAATTTATTTCACCTTTCCTAAAACTTTTTTTTAAATGTCGCTACTAGAAAATTTCAAATCTTGTTTGTAGCATGTGTAATATTTCCATTGGATGGGACTGTGTTGGGTGGTGTACTGAACACTTTTTGTATTATCATCTCATTTAACTTTTTTTCATGTCAGAGCTAAAGATACTTTAATTTTTTCCCTTTCTCAAGACATTATCACCATCAGAAATTTATAAATTATCTATATACATCTTGCTACACTCCATGTAGTACAGTATAGATGAGATAATCTTTCCTCTTTAGCTATATTTATTCCTCTTTGCCTTTATTGATTATAAAGCATATACAGACTTACTGCAGCTGAACTAACATTTAACAGGTAACTACAGTATTTGCCTGTTGTTGTTTTTTCTTTTTTACATTTAAAAGAGTCATTTAATCTTCAAACAGCATCCCTGAGGTCACTTGGATTTTATAGATGGGGCCCCATCCAAGGTCACATGATGCCCGTCTCCTCTCTGACTTCCCCCCACCCCTCCCCAGCCCTTTACTCATTCACTCCACACCAGCCCCTCAGCTTCCTCCACGTTCTCTGCACATGGACAGCACCCTGCCTTGAGGTCATCGTCCAACTGTTCTCTCTACCTGGAATGCTCTTCCCTCAGATAGCTACTTGGCAAATCCTTGGCATTACCCAAATCAGATTATGTTTCAGCAGAAATTTAATTACTTGTCCCCAGCTTCCTTTAAATTTTGCTCAGTGTTATCTTTATGAAATATATCTTGCCCATCCAATCTTTGTACCCCCATTCTCTTCCTGTTCTCCTTGGCACAGAGTAGGATGCAGTGGCTTGGAAGATAATAGTGGGAGACTAATAAAAGTGGTTATTGATTAGGAGGTGGTTCATCAAATTATATGAGAGCAGTTTCAGTGGGGCACAAATGCAGATGTCAGAATGCAGAGAGTAGCGAACAAGTGGGAATCAAGAAAACACATAGAATCCAATCAGTTGCAGCAAAAAGGATGGGCAGCATTGGGAAGGATAAAGCAGAGCAGCTTGAAGAGAAGGCAGGGTCAGGGGTTTGTCATACCAGGGTAAAAACTGCTTATGTTTGTAGCATGAGTGTAAGAAGTTTGTGATAAGGAAAAGATTATTGATTGGAGAGAGAGAAAAAAAATTCGCAGTGAGGTCTGGGAAGAAGGGACAAAAGCATGCCACAAGTAGATGTAAAAGTACACCACACAGTAGGTGTGAAAGAACACAGTATATGTAAAGGATGTAAAAGTAGTCCCACGCATCAGAGGCTACATCAGGAGATAATTTAGGTGGGGCAAAATCATCATCTCCACTCAGTCAATGAAGAAGCAGGTTCAGGAAGTTATGAAGCCCTCAGGGCACTGCTCTCACATCCCATTGGCTAGTACTAGTCTCATGCCCTCCTGTAAACCAACATAAGAGTTTTGGAATTGTCATGATTTTTCAGAGCAATCCGGTTTTACCCCTGAGCTGGACATAGGATCATCTTATCTGATGGGTGTTTACCTAAAAAAGTTGAGGTTCACCAGCCAAGCAGCAGTGGCAGCTACAGGAATAACTCTCTTCGTGTCGTATTCAGTGTTTTTCTAAATTGAAGTGTAGTTGATTTACACTGTTGGGTTAGTTTCAGGTGTACAGCAAAGTGATTCAGTTATACTGAATATATATATTCTTTCTTCAGATTCTTTTCCATTATAGGTTATTATAAGATATTGAATAGAGTTCCTGTACTATACAGTAGGTCCTTGTTGTTTATTTTATATATAGTAATGTGTATATGTTAATCCCAACCTCCTAATTTATCCCTCCCCCTCTTCCAACTTTAGTAACCATAAGTTTGTTTTCAATGTCTGTGAGTCTATTTCTGGTTTGTAAATGAGTTCATTTGTATCACTTTTTTAGATTCCACATATAAGTGATATCATATGATATTTGTCTTTCTCTGTCTGACTTACTTCACTTAATACGATAATCTCTAGGTCCATCCATGTTGCTGCAAATGGCATTATTTCATTCTTTTTTATGGCTGAGTAATACACATATTTTATTATTAATATTATATATATGTACCACATCTTCTCTATCCAGTCATCTGTCGATGGACATTTAGGTTGTTTCCATGTCTTGGCTACTGCAAATAGTGCTGCTCTGAACACTGGGGTGTATGTATCTTTTTGAATTAAGGTTCCCTCTGGATATATGCCCAGGAGTGGGATTGCTGGGTCATATGGTAACTCTATTTTTAGTTTCTTAAGGAACCTCCGTACTGTCCTCCACAGTTCTCCACACCCTCTCCAGCTTATGTTTGTTTTTATTTATTATTTGTAGACTTTAGAGTGATGGCGATTCTGACTATGTGCAGTGATACCTATTGTAATTTGATTTGCATTGCTTTAGTAATTAGTGATATTGAGCATCTTTTCATGTGCCTGCTGGCCATCTGTATATCTCCTCTGGAGAAATGTCTATTTAGGTCTTCTCCCCATTTTTTGATTGGGTTGCTTTTCTTTTTTTTGATATTGAGCTGTATGAGCTGTTTGTGTATTTGGAAATTAAGCCTTTGTCGGTCACATCATTTGTAAATATTTTCTTCTGTTCCATAGGTTGTCTTTTCATTTTGTTTATGGTTTCCTTTGCTGTGAAACAGTTTTTCAATGTTATTTATAATACATCTGAACTCTGCTTGAAATCATCTTGAGTATCACAGTGGGGTGCAGCATACACTTTGGGGAATTAGCAGCCAATTCATTAAACACAGCTTTGGATGTCTTCAAAAGAAGGATTTGTGATCATAAATCAGATGGAGTTAGAGGTGGGGCTGGGGCTGCATCCTGAGATGAGTGAAGAGAGAGGTAGTTTCCTAGCAACCGTCCAGAAGGTGGCTTCCTAGCCAGCCCAGTAACTCAAGACCTTCAGCCACCTCCCCACATCCAAAGGGTCTCCACACCGGAAACCATCTTCAGGATGGTCAGAACTTGAAAAACTTGATGCCAGTAAGGTATCAACAGCTGAAGCAACCTAATATAAAATCTTTCTTAGGGGATTTACATTTATGTGGGAGAAAATCCCTCAACACGAAGGAATGTTGTGTTGATGGGGAAATTTGGAGCATACGGCATGGCCGGTATGGTGATTATTCAAGATAGGGGACTTCCCTCCTTTTAACTGATATTTTCTCAACTTGTACCTCGCAGGCACACCTATTATCTGAGAGGAATTCCTGCTGCGCATGCGTAACATGTATGCAATGTACATGTTACGTTATAATCATGTACGTGTGATTATAAAGTAATGAGATTAAGATTCATCTGGGACTTACAGAATCCAACTCATTGCATTTTAGTTAGGGCGTTGTAACCCCCTTTTGCCCAGAACAGTGCCAGTTTACCTGTGTACCACTGTGATTATTAATAGCACACCCACTTTACTCTCAAAATTAAACAGTTTTCCTAATTATATGAACCCATGTGTTGGCACGTTTAGATATACTCACAAACACGTAGGTACCTGAGAAAGAGACACTCTACACGTTACAAATGACAGTGTTCTAAAAGCCGAGCAAGCACATGGTTTGTCCCTGTTGTCCCTTAGGAACGATGGTGGCTGGGTTCGGAGACCTTTTAGGATCGAGGATCCCCACTCTGCTCTCTTCCACCCTGTTCTGCCCCAAAACACTGATCTAAATGGTCTGCACCCACTGGCCCCCTCGTTCTCTGGCTTCACGCAATGGGGAAGGGGAGACTGAGGTGGAGACGTTGACTCCCCTGGCTCCCTGTCCACGTGGGACAGACCCTCTCTATCAAAGGGGTCTGGTTGGTGGCCCTCCCCACAAAGCTGTCTGTCTCCAGGTTATGACAACTGCTTCTCCTATTGTCTCTTCAGGCCTAGATGTGGCCCTAAGGTTTCCCGTTGCCATTCTTCAGGCCACTGCAGTATCTCTTGTGATTTCTCTTCATTCTCCCCACATCTTGGTACACAATCCCCTTACTAAACTCTCCTGGGGGGGAAGTGGGTGAGGAGGATGGGGGAGGGGACGATATAGCTCAAGCAGTAGAGCACATGCTTAGCACGCACAAGGTCCTGGGTTCAATCCCCAGTACTGCCTCTAAAAATAAATAAATAAACCTAACTACCACCAACCCCCACCCAAAAAACCTCCCAGACTCTCCTAAATTACTCGTTTGAGTGCCATGTGTTTCCTCCCTGACTCATACAAGATTCTTTTGAGGCTTGCTCCAAGAAACCAAGTACCATGTAACACACTGCCCCCATGGGAAACTCATTCCACAGAGCAGGCAGACTGCTGGGAGACCCTCCACCCACCATGGTGCCCAGCAGTGGGGGTCTCCCACCCTCCTGTGCTGAGTAGTTGGGTATGAACAGCCCCTCCCTCCAGTCCTAAGATTCCAGCAGTTCCATGGAACCAGAGGGGAGGGCAGCCAGGTGTCATGCCCTGGACAAAGGAGACACCTGGACCCCTTCAGTTTTCACATTTACATACAAGGACTGAGTTCAACTGAGGGCTTATAAGTCAGAGGTGGCTTATGTAAATGCGTGCCTATGTGCATAGAAATAGTAACTCAATCATCATGTATTTATTGAGTGACTCCTATGTACCAGGGATTGTGGTTGGAGAACTTTACATCTGTATCTCTTTAATCCTCAAGAGAATCAAAAGTATATATATGTATACACACACACACACACACACACACACATACACAGATACACACTTCTTGATGTATGTAATATTTACACATCATCTCAAATAATCTGCAATTAAAATGTGAGCTGAAAGGTGCAATTAAGACAAAGATCAATTCTCTCCAGAAACTGAGATCCAGAGAAGTTAAGTGGCTTAGCTGTGAAGGCACACTGGAAAGTCATTGTGGAACTCAGTGGCTCTCATGCCAGTCTCTCGGAATTGTGTCTGTCTGACTAGTTGGCGATTTCTCTTCAACGCATAAGCCTCTTGACATTTTCTGGTTGACAGTAAACACAGCTGCAAGATCTGCGTCTGCCTGTGAAGAAAGGGTCCTCCTGTTCAAGCCGTGCGGTCATCCCGCTCATAACTAACACGAACACGCTATACAAGGAATGGTACCCAGGGGACTGTGTCACGCCCGCTATGGGAATAGTCACACTGACCAAGGTACACTGAGAGTTCCTGTGGTAAAGAATGCCATTTCTGGCAGGCTGGAGAGAGCAAACAAGATGTCCAAGAGGACCACAGACATGTTTATGAAGGAGAAAAATAAGCCAAGAAAACGTGCTGTCACATTCAGTTCAACTTCAGCGCAGTCTGTAGGGAAACCCTGTAGTTCACTTGCTCACGGCAGTGTCACGGACCTTTAGGAGGAGCCAGGAGATGTGAGCTGGTGGTGGACACACCTCAGGGACCGGCCCCAGGCTCTTCCTTCCGTGGCCCTCTTGTCTACTTCATACCCACTAGGAACTCTTAGGACACCTGGGAGGATTCCGATTTCCCCCAAGCCCAATCCTGCACCTCCCTCATGGGTGAACTCTGGGCTCAGCCAGACATCTTCATAGAAGCCAGAAGGGAGAAGCCAGCATGCATAGTCCTGTCTTCTCACCCCACCTCCTTCAACACCAAACACCGATCAACGCAGCGTTCTCCCAAGCGCTGATCCTCTGAGCATACCAGAGAGAATTAATCCATGAAACACTACCCCTCCTGGGCTCTCTTGCGCTGGTCTCATGGTTTGTGCAGTCTGGGCAGAACACACAGCACCGAGACGGCCGCCAGAACGCTCGCAAATCCTCTTAGCGCTCCCTGGAGGCTCTCTGTGTTTGAGCCAAAAAATGACTCATGGCTGATCAGTTTCATGGTGCTAAACCCCAATCCCATGACAGCATCATACCTCACCAGCTTTGACATTCTCCTTTGTAACTGAATCTTTACCAGAATTAAGTTTCTCTTATAATCACTCTCATGAAGTCATATTGACTACACTGGGTAATTTGCCAATCAAGGCCATTAATTTATAATCTCGATGTTGTACTGAAACCAAGAGACAACATAGCGTTATGGATCATGACAAGCTGTAGTTAGACATTTTAGGGAGGTCTCATTGGGCATTCATTTGTTTTTACCATATTAGATTTCTTTTACAAGCAGGAAATTATCTCAGTGCCTCCCATCAGGCCCTCAGAGATGTTATCCGTGTTTGGATTCATTTTAGAAATCCAAAATAAAATTAAATCAGCATTTGAGGACGAAATTTATAGTGAATTCTGTGGCTTATTCTACAATTCTTTAGTTTCAAGTTAATGCTAGTGCAATAATATTGACATTAGGAAAATATTAATAATGATAATAAAATTATAATTGCCTAGTATTTAGACCTTAGCATGTAAAAGTCCCTGTTCCAAGTACTGCACATCTACTCTCTTGTTTAATCCTCACAACCATCTTATAAAATAGGACTTCTATTATCCCCATTTTATTACTGAGGAAACTAGAACTTTAAGAGGTCGAGGTAAATGTGCAGCGGCACACTGCTACGTGGGGCAAAGTCAGGATTTGAGTGAGTTCTACTCTGACACCAGAAGCCTGTTCTCAAAACAAAGCTGGAGGAGAGGGAAATGAGATTTGATTCACTCTTATCCCTGATTTGTTGATGGATGTTTGTTCTCCCAATTTCATCTTTCTGCAATGTTTGGCAAGCCAGAAAGAACAACTGAAGTCTCAAAGCAATTTACCATTTGTTGAATCAGATGCACTTGACCTCAAAAGTACTGGGCAGGTTTTTATTTGAAGATTTATGCCAAAAGGAAAAAAAAAGAAAGATAACACCTCATATTCGGCCCAACATAAGCAATGTTGAAATCTCTGGAATTACACAAGGACTTCCCACAGGAGTGATTTATTTATGCTGCAGCAAAGGTGGTGGCAGTGGGGTGGGTGGGTGGTTGTGTGTAAGAGAGAGATAGGGAGAGAAAGAGAGAGGTTCATTGTTTGTATTTTTGCGAGTCACGTCTGTAGAACAAGACTTCCTGTTCCAGGCAAGTTCACGGTGAGATAAACTAGAGCCAGTACTTAAATGGGGTGTGTGTGTGTGTGTTTTGGGGGTGGGGGCAGGGTCAGGACGAAGTGGAATATCATTCCATTATGAGGAAGTTAGTCTAAATCTCTCAGATTTCCTCTGGTTTAAAATTTTCAGAAGAGTTGTTACGTCCTCCCATGCCAAGTGGAAATGAATCTGTGCATGCATTTGCTCTTTAGTGTCTGAGTTCATTCATTTATTCTCCCATCAGATTCTTATATTATTCACATTTAAGAGAATCTGAAATCACATATCATTTAAGTTGCAATATAGTATATATAATTTTCCCAGTTTCATAGGAAAGAGTAATAAAATGCAATATAACGTTTTACAACTTGTCCCACATCACATCATATATACTATGCCTACTATATATATATGTAGTATTTATTTTAATCTTATACACAAATATTAATAGCGGAATTACAGGTGATTTTGTCTTTGTATTTTTTTGTTCTTCCAAATTTTCCACAATAAAAATGTATTACTTATGTGCTTAGAAAACAGAATGATAATTTTTTTTAGTACACAGCCTGTAAGGAAACCACCTTATTTCCTCATTTCCCAAATGGAAAAGCCCAGTTTCCAGATCTGATGGTATCAACTATGCCAAAGAGACATTCAGCCTATGTGAGCTTGTTAACAACCTCTTTCTCCTCAAAATTCTTTATCTCCAAAGGGGGGAAGGGATAAATTAGGGATTGGGGATTAACAGACACACTTTACTATATATAAAAGAGATAAACAACAAGGACCTACTGTATAGCACAGGGAACTCTATTCAATTTCTTGTAATAACATACACTAGGAAAGAATCTGAAAAGAAAAATCTATATGAATGTATATGTATATCTAAATCACTTTGCTGTACACCTGAAACTAATATAAATCAATTACACTTCAATAAAAAATTTTAAAATATCTTTATCTCCACTATCAAGTACTTTCAGAGTTGGTGGAGGAATGGACTCTGAGTTCTCCTATGCACATGCGCATGTGCGCGCGTGAGTGCACACACACACACACACACACACACACACACACACACACACGAGAATGTGGAGAATGCACAGATCCCCAAGTGGCTCGGCTTGACAACTATGACTTCCCGATGCCCACAATGGAAATACAGCCTCTGAAAGCTGGAGGCACCCTGATCTGCCCACACCCACCTGAGCACCAGCTCCTCCTTTATAGGGATGAAAGCACCAGCAGAGCCCAGCCTGCTTTGCCGAAACACTGAGGATGCAGTCACTCTGAGTCTAAATGTAATCTAGCGCATAGAACCCTTATATCGAAAAAGAAGTTCTTCTTGGAATCCTAAGCTGCAAGGGTTTGCATTTAGAGGATTTAGGCCATCAGATGTAGCTGGAATGAAAGAAAGAGTGAAGAGGATATTACTAACGGGGCAGTGTATTTTCTGAAGGTGAATACTGGACGAATCTCTCCAGGTGATGGTGAATGTCACAGAGGCAGGGCAGCCCGGTGTCTGCGGGTGAGTCAACTGGCTCCTGCCCGGGATGAGTCCCAAGACACCTGCCATCTTAAATTCAGGGCGATGTCAGGGACTAGCGGGGTGTCCCTCAGCTGTGGTTAGTTCCTCTTGTTAAGATACTTGGGAAATTTAAGAATCTTTTCATCATCTTGAATAAGTTTTCAGTACACGACAAGCATCAAAAAGCAACACATGTCCGCTAAGGCAACCATTATGAGCCTAGAGCCAAGGAATATGCGAGTGCAAGACGTGATCTCAGCCTCTCCAAGAACTTAGCATTAGTAAGACTGAGGAACACGAAATCATTAGAAAATACCGTAAATATATGAGTATATGTAAATAGAAATATGTGTAATGACTGAGTCTTCCCCACAACACTTGAGTGTGAGAGATGTGCCACTTTCTTATCTTCCAGGTCAGACAAATCTAGTTCCAGGTTCCTCCCTATGTGCCTAGCAGAACAGCTGATGTCAGCATTTGTGGGATCCCATCCCTTCTCCATCACATGAGACAGGAATCCCTGGGTGTCCCAGCCCTTAGTCTGTGAGATACTGGCTTCTCTCGTCCCGTCTGCTTCTAAGCCCCTGACGGGCAGGTCCGCCTTCCTTGTGAGGCAGTCATAGCTCACGCAAGACAGGTGTAAAGCCGATGACAAGACATTCTCCTTCACCCATTCCCTCCAAGGCCCTGCTCCCTCCCGGGCTATGAGGGATGGGCACGGGTCTTTGACACGTCCAGTCAAAGTGCAACAAGGCACAAAACTGTATGTGAAAGCAAGACAAAAATCAGTATCTCAATAACTTGTCCCCAGACATGTGTGAATATGTGGTACAGGGCGACAGCACCTTGCAAAACAGGGTCTTAGTTAAGAAGACAAAAGAGTTCTGTATGCAGTGCTAGACTGAACTGAATTGACTTAACTATTAGCTTTTCCCAAGGTTACCCTAAACTATCTTAGTCATATCACATACTTGGCTGGAAAGCCCAAAATGGCCTGGACGACATACCACGGAGTGCTTTAAACTTCCCTTTGGCTAATGGAAAACGACTCTTGGTCACCAAGACCTTGTGGAAGGCCAGAGTACACATCTTCAATTTGCAGCCACGCTTTCCCTCTTCCCTCTTCCCTCCCCCTCCTCCATCTTCTTCTCTCTCTCTCCCTTTACTTTAATAATCCTTCTTCGATAGGGATGGGGTAACATTGGGCTTCCAGGCCATCTCAAAAATTCCCTCCAACAGAATTTTCTGGAATTCTTTTCTTCCAAGTCCTTGGTTTCTTGCATTCCCTCATCCAAGGCAAGATCTATGTGGCAGGCCTTCTGTGTACATCTTCCTGGGAGACAGGGCGGTGGTGGTAGGTCTTAGCTTTATATACACCTGGAACTGAAGGTTTAAATTTCACTTGCAATTCTTACTAGTTGTGAGACGCTCCACAATTTCTTATCCTCTCAGAAACCATTCCTCAGCTATGTAATGCTAATTCCTTGCTCTGAACATGGCTGTGAGGGTTGAATGAGGTGCTGGGTGAATTCACGACACATTTCCCCTTCCCTGACTGTGCAGAGGGGAATGGGAAAGGCTCTCTCGTGTTTGAGAGGAGGGGCATGACCAGGGAATTCATTGCCTCTTACTCATTCTTATTACAAACTGTCGGGGCAGAGAGAAGACTGTATTCAGGGGGAACTATCCAACTCTCTATGAATGGTAGTCTTTTCTCTCCCACTCTAAATTCCTCTCAGGCAAGCCCAGAATTTCAGAAATACAGTTTCGTGATGATTCTCATGATTAGTCTGGGGTTATGGGTTTGGGGAAGAAAGACCACAGAGGCAAAGTGCTATTTTCAACACATCATATCAAAGGGACACACCACTGTTGATGTTGACCTTAGTCACCTGGCTGAAGTAGTGATTGTCAGGTTCCTCCATTGGAAAGCTACCTTCCTCCCTCCCCTTTCCATACTGTCCCCTTTGAAAGGAAGTCACTATGCACAATTCTTAAGAAGTGCAGGCGTAATCAATAAATGGGCAGAAGATCTAAACAAACATTTCTCCAGTGAAGACATACAAATGGCCAACAGGCACATGAGAAAAATGTTAATTATCAGAGAAATGCAAATCTAAACTACAGTGAGGTATCACCTCACATCAATCAGAATGGCCATCACTAAAAAGTCCACAAACGATAAATGCTGGAGAGAGTGTGGAGAAAAGGGAACCCTCCTACACTGTTGGTAAGAATGTAGTCTGGTGCAGCCATTATGGAAAACAGTATGAAGATTACTCAAAAAACTAAAAATAGATTTACCATATGATCCAGCAATCCCACTCCTGGGCATATATCCAGAGGAAACTCTAATTCAAAAAAATTTATGCACACCAATGTTCATAGTAGGACTATTTACAGTAGCCAAGACATGGAAGCAACCTAAATGTCCATTGACAGATGACAAGATAAAGTTGTGGCATATGTATACTATGGAATAATACCGAGCCACAACAAAGAATACAATAATGGCATTTGCAGCAACATGGATAGACCTGGAGATTGTCATTCTAAGTGAAGTAAGACAGGAAGAGAAAGAAAAATACCATATGAGATCACTTATATGTGGAATCTAAAAAAATGACAAAAATGAACTTATTTACAAACAGAAACAGACTCACAGATGTAGAAAATAAAGTTATGGCTATCAGCAGGGAAAGGGGATGGGGAGGGATAAATTGGGGGTTTGGGATTTGCAGATACTAACTACTAGACATAAAACAGATGAACAACAAGGTCCTACTGTATAGCACAGGGAACTATATTCAGTACCTTGTAATAGCATATAATGAAAAAGAATATGAAAAGGAATATATATGCATAACTGAATCACTATGCTGAACACCAGAAATTAACACAACATTGTAAACCAACTATGCTTCAATAAAAAAAAAAAAAAGTGAGGAGTAATGCCTCCTTGATGGTGACATATCTACATCAATTATTTGGAATGCTTTTGTACATGAAATTTATCTCTTCTTCTTCCTTTATTTATTCAGTCATTTATTTATATCAGTATGGGCTCATGGATATTTATTTTATGCTTTGGATTATAACCCTATAGTATTTTGTTTATTTCGTTGCTCAACTTTTTCCAGCTTTGGCCGTTGGGAGCTCTCTCAGTTGGCTCCTGCGTTTCTTTGACAGCCCTCCATTATGATGTTGTTTTGTTTTGTCTTGTTTGAGTGCTTGCTTACTTTCTGTCATTACAAGATGCTCCAGGCTAATCTTATATATTTCCTGGACCAGTCCTAGAATCAACCATTTATCCAGGGATCCGTGCTTCTTTTTATTGGAGAATGATTTAAAAACCAAAATCCAGGCGTTAGGTATGGTTGTTGCTACTGAGGTCATACTGACTTTGCATCCTAAAAAAACCTAAGTACATGGTATGTCTTGAGATATTAGCTAGTGATAGTAGTAAATGTATACAATCTATAAACATACAAATGTAAATATGTTGGGAACACACGTCCCATTTTTAACCCATGCATAATGAAAAAAAAAGCTTGGTGACTACTGCTCCCGGGCACTGTCATTAATGAGACCCGGCTCTAACAAATCGTAGTCTCTGTGATTTTCCAGTATGATTTCATAGTCCCGGGAGACACTCTATTGCTCCAGAGCTGGGTGTCCACTTCTCGGCCAGGGGCGGTAAGACGTGGCTTCTGTGGGTACCCCCTGAGTCAGGTGAGGTCCCGAGAGGGAGCTGGTGCTGTGACCTGGGCAGCCTCCCGGGGAGATGCCCACTGAAGAGGGGCCCGAGGGCGATGGGGTCAGAGCGGGAAGGGCCAGGTGGGAGGAGCTAAGCCTGGCCTACAGCAGAGCAGACTCTCCGATTCCTCCCCGACCACGCCCCTGGCTCCACCATCACCTTGAGCGGCCACCTCCTGGATGCACGCCCCCTTTCACCAGGAACACCAAGGCAGAGACGAGGGCTGGTCAGTGCGCCTCTGGCACAAGAACAAGAAAGCACTCTCTACCCTGGGAAGAGCGGCTTGTGTACATGTAAACACAGAAACACAGGACCTGACAGAAACCTCAGGAAGGCTGAAGGGATGAGTCCGTCCGCTCCCTACCCTCACCCCCAGGTCTCTCGAGGGGCCTCGTGCATCATCTCGTTTGTCCTCTAAGCAGTCAGTTGGAGAACGGGAAATGCTGCGCTTCCCTTGCTCCTTTAAAAAAATACCCTGAAAAACGAAGTACTTTACTCTTGCGGAGAACGTTCCCGGAAACCCTATGGCTCCAACTGGCTGCAAATACGGTAAAAAAAGAAAAGAAAAGAAAAGAAATGAAAAGTTGCTGACTAATGCAGGAGCTTGACTTTGGTTTTCAAGGTCAAACTGTAAATTCGTTGGGCTATTGGCAGTGATTTTGGCAGAGGCCATGCTAACTAATGGAGCGGGTGGGAGAGATCCAGAAGGTTTTGTTCCGGGTAGGACAGGATTGGGTTACCCTAAGAGGCAGCCCTCTGCCTGGAAGTCGGCCTAGACTCTTTCAACTTTCCTCTTAGAGGGAAGAAACAACATTACTAACTACCTCTGGGAAATGTAGGGTGTCGTGACCCGAGACATCACCTCAGATCTGCGAAGAGATGCTCATGATACTTGCCCAACACGGTGGGAGCCTGAACCCGCCTTCCCCCTTCCTCTCCCTTCCACTGGCCTTTCTAAGAAGCCTTTGGGTCTCCGGGTCTCCGAGACTTGCTTTTAGCAGCTGGAATTCCAGCTGAGAGGACTCTGAGGCAGCCAGCCCAGCCCCCAGCCTCTTCTGTCCTCATCTGAAGCTGTCCTCACAAAACCCTCACTCCCCACAGCCTGGCCAGGGAAACAAATGCATTTCTGTCCGTGAATCCACAAGACTTCAGTTTGGGGTTAAAAGCAGAGAAAATCATAGTATCAGTTATCAGTGTTGTAGCTCTAATGTTACCCTCGTCAAATCACTGCTGATTAAAACCAGCCCGGTTAATAAACCACAGGCTTTATTTCCCCTCAAATGTCTATAACTGCTTTCTGCAACCCCTAGTAAAAGGCCAAACCCAAAGCAAAACACAGCTTTGGAGCCTGAGTGCTGCTTATTCCCCAGAGAAAGGGAAGTGAACAAGAAAGGAATGGTTCTCTCTTTCCTCACCTTTTCCCCACTGAATGGAGTCAAAGTTTTGTCATAACTTAAGGGAGAAGTCAGTAAGAAGCAGGCGGGCGTTATCAGGGATCCGCACCGTTAGACCAGCTGAGAACGGCCCCCCTCCGCCCCCTAAAACAAATGCATTTGCCCGCAATTCTCTGCGTCTGACTCACATACTCATTACCTCCTTCTGCTCTTGCTTTCCCCTTAAGGGACTGATTTTTCCTCCCATTTAAGCCAGAAAGAATGTCTCTGGATTAAGGAGACTGATGAAAGCATTTTTAATATTCGAGTTCAGGTTTGTAAGCTCCATAAAACCAAAACCGACGTTTCCCTGCTTTGTCTTCCCCTACTCCACCTCCCATGTCAGTAGTTTTTCTCTCCTTCGTTTTCTCTACAGAAACCAGCCCGGGTCCTTCCCCCGATGGGGGTCTCTGGCCCCGGGGACCCCTTCCCCTGCTGGACTGCCTGCTCTCCATAGCCCTCACCCCGCGGGCCCCAGATGCAGGATATGACATCTTTCGAAAGTCTTTCAGAAGGTGGGGGTGGGGGGCTGGAGGGGCGGAGGGACTTACAATAGGACATCCTTCATGTTGATGCCATATGGCTTTCAAGTAAAGACTGGTTTGACAACGTGCTGAGCAGCTTGGAGGGGAACAAGTTTCAAGCCTGGAGGGGAAAGTTTTGACAATTCATTCCAAGGAAAACTGGAACCCTCCCCACCCACCCTGCCTTTGACTAACAGGAGGTGGAAAGGAGGGAAACCGTGTCTTCCCAGGACATGAAGATAATGGTCTTTGTTCTTTGTCTTCCCACGTCTGCATCCCTGTTGCAAAGTTACTTCCCCTGGCTCCTCAGATTCATGGAGGCTTTGCCAGGTTCACCTTATATTCCAGGAACCTTGAAATTACCATGTGTAAATCGGCCTTTGCTGGAGTAACTTCACCAGGAACAGCTCAAATCCAGTTCAATTAAATAACGGTTCTTGGGAGACAAGAAACCTAGTTTTGTTTTTTGTTGTTTTTTGGTTTTTTAAGTTGTGCGGTTTGGGCCACTCTGAGACTGTTCTGAGCCTGGGGCCTGAAATCTGACTGTACCCCATACCACCCAACTGCTTGGCCTTCTTGTTGACCCAAAAGTCCCCTGGCTTCCAGGCAAAGCATCGTTTTGAAACAGTAAAAACCACCTGCCATCCAGTGCCTCACTCTGACATTTTCCATCCCTTTTCACAACCAACAACATCATCATCCACAGGATAATTGTTTTCAGATGATGGGAAGGTACCAAATGACACACTGAATGACAGATTGGGGTGTATGTGTGTGTGTGTTTTCAAATTGGCTCTGTACCACTCTGTGTAAGAGGGTTGAGAAATGTCATCTCACGGTACAACACCCTGAAGAGACTGGCTGACACACAACAAACAACCAGTGTGATGAATCATGCAAGAAAACTGTCCCTCTAATGGAAGAGAGATGAACCCTTTTGTCTAGATGAGTAGATTTTAAAGTCTGAGTCCCCTACTTTTTTCCATTGGGCGTGCTCTAACAATTTTTATGACCTTAATGATAGCTAATATTTCCATTTTAAAGTTGATGTTTTTTAGTCACAAGAATGACCAAAATATCATCTCACTGGTGTCCCTCCGAGAAGACTAGGAAAACCTGTGTGCTTTGTGCCAGTAATTGCTTTCTCATAAGATGCAGTATTTAATCCTGACAATGGTCTCATGAGGCAGGTGTAAGCCAAAAGTCGCTCAGAGAGATTGCATCACTTGCCCAAGATCATTCGTCATCATCGCCATGATTGTCACTGTCATCATCATATCAACTCTTTATTTGGCACCAACTTTAGGCTGGGGCCATTTGAAGTATTTTATAAGCATCACATCTAATCCCATCAATAACACTGCATTGTAGGTATTTTGGACGTCCCTTCATAAATGAGTAAAATGAAGCTCGGAGGCTCATCCACTTGCCTCAAGTGGCAGACTTGAGATTCACACCCATGTCAGTGACTTCTGAGGCTCTGGTGTTGATTTAAAATATGTCTACAAATTCTTTGATACTCCTTCTGTCAAAAGGTGGACACTAGTATTTCACTACTTAAAAGTCGGTTGTAATTAGTGACTCGCTTCTAATGAAGAGAATATGGTAGAGGTAAGGTGTTTGGCTTCCAAAATTAGGTCAAGGCATTGTGGCTTCCTGCTTGCTCTCCCTCTCTTCTCAATTTACTCTGGGCCAGCTGCCATCTCACGACGACACTCAAGCAGCTCTGTGGAGTGGCCCATGTGACAAGGTGTTGAGGGCACCTGCAACACCATGTGATGACACCATTGTGGAAGCAGATCTTCTAGCCCCAGTCAAGCCTTCAGATGCCTGTGGCCCCAGCGGCATTGTGACTGCAACTTCAGTAGAGACCCTGAGCTAGAACCACCCAGCTGAGCCACTTCTGAATTTTAACCCAGAGAAACTGAGAGATAATAACCATTGGGCGTTTTAACTTAATTCCAGGGTGATTTGTTATCCAGCAATAGATAACTAATGCACGTGTTTCTCTCCTGAATCAAATGACTGCAAGGAACTCCATTTGCCCTTGTGTACCCAATGGCTCACAAAATTAAATGGGACAGGAAACGAAAGCCCCTTGCCATCCACCTCTGGACTCAGCACATTTAAAAACGTACCAAGTGCCCTGAAACTTCATGACTGGTCACCACACCTGTTCACAGCATCACAAAGACCTGAAGTTGACTGTCTGTGGTTGAATGCAGTTTTCCATGGTCCGAACCATAGGCGCATAGTATTGGCTTCTTGAGTTGGAGCTACAACCTTCTGAAATCCCCAGTGAAGTGGAAGGTCTAATTCCACACGTTCTGTGATGTTATGAGACCCTTTGTACTGGGCTGACACCATTTAACTGAGAGGCTTGGGAAATGACCACTGAAATCCCTCAACGGCATCCTTCATTGATAGAAAGTTTCCCCTCACATGAAATAAGTGACCCCAGCATGTCGCTCAAACTCCCACTGACGGCTGAAGAAATCTAGGGATATTCAGACATCCCCACACTCAGGACTGAGTGTCTCAGTGTTACCTTTGCTCCTCTGGGGCTCGGCAGAGCCCTTGATGAAAACACTGAAAAAGTCTGAGAAATGCACACGCTGCCAATGAACTTGCTACCACAGACACAGAATCCAATATGGCACAGCTGGAAAGTTCAAAGAGCCTGGACAAGTTCCCAAGTTTTATCAGGATTTTCTGAGACATCCAAACTCATTCTTCCTGTCACTGCTTTTCCAGCGTTTAGAAGTTCTCACACTGAAGATTAAAAATGTGGAAGGTTTTGCCTCGTTACAGAACTGCAAATAAAATATCCCCAAGAGAAGGTCTCCTTGATGAATAAACACATGACTTTCATTTGCCTGGCTCTGCAAAAGTGCTTTTAAAGTAATCCAGGCAAAATCTCCATGGACCACGACTCACAGGATGCCTGCTCCCCAGCCCTAGCACGAGGATAACACATACCATGGTTTTTTCCTTCCTCTTTTTAATCAAATGCATTACAGCATGCTATTACTCCTGGGGCTACATTTCTCCAGATGGTTTTCCAGCACCACTGTGGGCTCCATTCAGAAGGAAATGGAACAGTATTTCCCAGTTTAGGACCTTAAATCAGTTTGTTTTCCCCAGGTCTCTGTGCATGCTGACCTCACTTTTCACTGAACTCCAAGAGGACTGAGTCTGTAGCACGGCAGACTGGATCATGTGTGTCTGGGATTATATACTGGTTCCAAAATAAAAATAGCTTTCTGTCCTCCTTGGGGGGAGTGGGGAGGGATGTGAGGTTGAATAGCCTAAAGCCAAAACAATACCTTGAACTTTTTTTTTGCGCTGGATACATGGTGGCCATTCAATAGGTTAATTCAAATCCATAATATATGTCCATGTGATGTTTTTTAATGATTCTGTCCAGTTTGTGTTTGTCTTGGTTTGAAAGGCCTTTGGTGGCACAACTAAAATAGCAGTCTGTTCATTTTCCATGCACCCCATATCCTTCATACCAGCAGCTCCAGGCTACTGCCTCTATCAAAGCTCTCATCTCTTTTCTGCAGGATGGCCCCTGGTCCCTTAGTGAAAATGTCCCTTCAGCAGCTGATAGTAACAGCAGACTTGTACTCCTCCTCTAAATCCATCACTTCAAGCCAAAAGCCTGAAAGAAATCCTCCCTTCTGATGGCATACTCAGCCCCAGGTACCTCCGGAAGAGGATTCCTGTCTGTGTTGATATTATGCTAATAGATAATATTAACAGATAATACCATTTATTAGTTACTAAGCCCCAGGTGGTGTGCTAAATGCTTCATCTCATTTACCTCTCATAACACAAAGTGCACCATCGCATTAGCCTCTTTAGATTGAAAATTAATTTGGTGGGAGTTCTAAGTGTCCACAGTCACGTAGTTGATAAGAAGTAGAGTATGAGGGTCTGGGAACCTAAATCTGAACAAAAGCAAGGAACAGAAGGATAGATGATGGAAATCTCAATACCATGTGATAAATCCCGAAGTAGAGTCATGTAGAAACATGGTGTTCCAGAAGAGGGTGTGATTAACTGGGTGGGGTGCATGGGTGGGAAGACCGAGGGAACTGTTGAGAAGCAAGGAAACCTGAGCCGGCCTGTGAATGATAAATAGATATTGACAAGGCTGACATGGAGAAAGGAGCAGAAAGAGCCTGGAGGGGTTTTCAAGGAGACAGCACATCATGTCACAGAGGCCTGAGGAGCAGGGCATAGTCCAGGGCCCCACATTGGTGTAACAGGCGCGGAGAATACCTGAGGGAGAGACAGTGGAGGACAAGGGCAGTCTGGTTGCAAGGGCTCCTTAAGCCCCCTTTAGGACTCTGCATTGTATACTGTAGGTGACAGCATGCCCTCAAGGGTGGTCGTATAAGTTTATATTTTGCAAAGATATCTCTGGGGAGGGACTGCATGAGCTGGAGGCAGGGTGACCAGTTGTCTGTTCTAAGTAATCTGTAACAGAGATTGAGAGGAGGGAGAAATGTATATGTTTAGCAGGAGACGCAGTAGGGCATGTGCGTGTGGAGAGAAAGCAAGTAGTGGTGGAAAGAAAGCTGGATTCTAGGGTAGCAGTAATGTTTGGGAGTGGATGGTAGTGACCTAAAGAATGCAAGGGGAAATGATTTATTTTCTGACTGGGGGAATGTAGAGTTAAGATTGTATTACATTATGTTTTCCACGAAACACTGATGTCTTCCATCTGGACATGTTGGAGGCCCCTCAGAGAGAATCTGGAAGGTGCTGGCCAAGATGTAGCCATCAGTCTGATTCTGAAACCCCTCCAGAGCAAAGCTGACATTCAAATCTTTCACATCTCTGGAGAGCCTGGTAGAAGGGATCTGCGCACAACCTGCATCAGCCTCCGGAGGACCTGGAGCAGAAATCTCCCTCACTCAGCTCCTGTCTGGATCTCTCAGCCAGATCCCGTGGTGAGGGATGCTCAGTGAAGGGTCTCACTGAAGAATAACACCAGGATAGGACCCACAGCACCTCTGCCCAGCTGAAGTCTACACTCAGAAGCAGAGGTGCAGCAGGAGGGTCTGCAGGTCATCTGAACTAACATTTATTTGGCATTTGCTATGTACTGTGCAGAGCATTGGTTCTTGGAGCTAAGATCACGATCCCAGACCTAAAGGAGATCACCGTCTATGTGGGACTAAGAGGAGAAGAGTGGGAATGACCGAAAAGATGGAGATGGGGAAAACACAGATCCGGAGGAATGGCCAGGAATGGAATCCCCATTGTCCAAGCTCAACCTGACCGCATCCTGCTCAGTCAGTAAAGACAAACCCAGGCCCGGAACCCAGGACACAGTCAGCTTCCACCTTTATATGGAGGTGGCCAAAAGATCTACTGCTGTGTGTTTCTTCTTCATAGCACTCATAGTATTTACTACAAGTAAAACCAATGATTTACTGGGTAACCGTTTGCTTCCTGTGTGTCTCCCCGGCAGGGCTGTGTGCATCTGGCTCATCCTCATGGCCTCTTGCTTACCATAGTTCCAGGTACACAATGGTACTTGAGAAAATATTTGCTAAAGGGAAGGCTTCTAGGAGAACCAGAGGAGGAAAGAAACCACGTCTCCGGCACATGTAAGAGTATGGTGCCCCTGAGAAGCCACCCAGCCCCCTCCCCCAGCACGCAGATGCCAACGATGTAGCATTTCACACCCCAGACTTACTCCACAAATCCTTTCTTCAAGGCCAAAATTTCCCACGAAGATTACCACCATAAGCACTAAAACGTAGGAATCTGTCTTGAAACAAACATACTCTAGTAAATATTATTCATCTCCCTGGGATGCATTCCCCATTTATTTCTCCTCTTGGATTTTCATTCCTGAGACTTGATCCTCTAAATGCTTTCTATCCATAAATAATCTTTGTCCATTTCAAAGTCTCCAGCTACCCATGACCACTTGAGAATGACAGTAAAGCCCAGGTCTTGACTTCTGCCTGCTCTCCTAGTGAGGCAGCTAACTGAGAGCAAGGTGGAGCCTCCCTGGATTAGGCAGTGAGCCTGGCTCGCTCGGGCATGAGCCCATGTGCAACTGGACTTTTAGGAACTGGAAGGACCTGAAATAAAGCATATGTCCGATTTTGAAAACGCAGACTAAGCTGACCCAGGAAACTTTATTTTGGTTACAGACGTGCTCCCGGAAGGCCAGCATGTAACTTACCCATCTTTGTTCAGACAGTGCATTTCCCAGCGTCTGGCACGGAGTAGGTCCTCAATAAATGTTCAATGATCCGAGCTGAGCATTTACCACTACCACAAAGATTCTAGAGACATTTGTCTACCGGACCAACGTGGCAAACATTTAAGATCAAACGAAAAAGTTTACCCCCAAAGAGCTTACACTATTCCACAAGACCACACTCCGATGGTGGAGCTGCAAAAAACCAATAAGCTTCCCAACAAACCTCTTTTGGTTCTAAAGAGCGTGGAGTTTGGCGAGCGTGCATGCGCATGCACACACGTGTCATTTGTGTGTGCGCACACGCCCAGGGAGCGCGGGGGTTCCTGATAAATTAAGTATATTCAAGCAAAGGTAAGAAAAGGTAGGAAAAGTGAGTTCTGCTTTAGTCTGGAGACACGAGAGAGAGCTGAGGGCAGCCAGCCCTGACTGGTGGGCTTCTTTTCTAGACTCTCCCCTCTCTGCACGACCAGCCCAAGCCTTGTGTCCTCCACAAAGACTCTACTGACCATTATCACCCTTAGGTATTGCTCCTGTCTTAGAACCACAGCACATATCTAGTCTGGTTAGGGGCCAAATGAGTGGGCTCTGGAATGAAGCCAGCTGGTGAGCCTACAAGGCCAAAGCTAGATCTCACACATCCTTTCACCTTCAGAGCCTGCTAGTTGTAAATGCTTCCTATTCCTTTGAATGAAATCCAAATTATAGGCCGTACATAGCCGGCTGGCCTCAGTCACCTTCTACCCGTCTCCTCTTTGCTCACTGTGCTCCAGATACACTGGCCTTCCTTCAATCCCTTGAACAAACTAAACTTGCCCCACCCCAGGGCCTTTGCAAGTGCTGAACCCTTTTTCCAACATCCCCTGCCCATTTCATGCAGCCGACTCCCCCGCATTCAGGTGTCGGGTCGCCCAAATCCTCCCCAGAGAGGTGCCTCCTGACTGCTTACCACCCCACACCCGTTTCTATCACTCCATCCTGACAAGGGAGCTGATCATTAACTGGAATAACATTACTTGTCTATTTATCCTCCAGGATTTTCTCCCACTAAGTTGTAGATTCTGAAAAGCAGCACACTTCACTGTTCTGTTAACCTCTGTAACTCTAACCCTTAGAAAAGTGTCTGGCACATGATGGACTGTCGGTGAAGATCTGTTGAATGAATGACTAATTTAAGAACAGATATTTACATGGTGATATTGGCAGATTTCTCTGGATGAGTTAATATGTATAAACTACTCAAAAGAGTGCCTGGCATATTGAAACCATTCAACATGCTTTATTTTATTATTAGTATTATTAATATTATTAATATTATTATTATTATTATTATTACTACTACTACTATAATCACTACTTGTTTTTGTTGTCCCAGCTTCCTCTTTCTCACTTTTTTTTTTTTTTTTGGTTCTTTTTAGTTTTTGTCTTCCTCTCAGGCACCCAGTTACAGCTTTTCTCTATCCTCCTCACTATCAGCCCTATTTTCCTACCCTTCCCTCTATATGTGTGAATATATATGTGAAAAAAGGATGATTCTTTCAAAGAAATAACACTCCCAGAGATATCTGCCTTTTAGCACTCATCAAAAGAGACACTCACCAAAGATATCACACTGATTGAAGCATTTCAGATGCTAACTGAATGCACTGATGAATATGTCTGGGACCACACTGTGATACTATTACATCTTACAGATCAACAATTTCCTTAAAAGCCAGCTTTGAAGATCCAACTTTTGGCAAAAGTCTGATAATTAGCTAAATTTCCTCTACTAGCCAAAACAAAACTGTGCAAAAAAAAAGCAAAATAAGAAACACTTGTCTTTCTCCAGCCCAGTCCAAATCTTGCTCTTTCTTGCACTCCCTTCACTCTCTTGGCTAGCCTGTGCTCTCTTTACATGACCTTTCCCAGCTGTCCCACTGAAATTTACTATTTGAGGACAAGTTTTTTTCTATCAGTCATTTACTCTTTAGTAAGAACTTTAGTCAGGATGTTACATATATACAAGTACTTGTCTCTCATATCTCATGTTTTAGTGATAAAATTAGATGAAGTCATTGGGAAAGAAATGTCAAGAATCTGTGAACAGACAGGAGAGAAAATATCTGAGAGGAGCAGGTGGGATTTCCTAGTTTCTAAACCACCTGTCTGTGACCCATCCCACAAGTTAGAAAAGCCAACCTGGGTCCACACTCTCTCTGCTGTCCTTAGGTTCTAAATATTTCTCTCAGAGACAGTGTATTTGAATAGAATTTTTTATTAGGGACAGCTGAATTTGCTCATGAAAATAATGTTAGGTGTAATTATCAGATTAAAAGGTATCCCATTATTTATAGCTTTTTTACCTATGTATAGAACGACTGTGAACTAAAAAGATCCTAAGATATTTTCAGCTTGTTCCAAACAGAATGCAGTTTCTCTCTGCTTCTATTCAGAGATAATAATATTTAACAAGCCTATTTGGGGCAGTTTTTCTCCTTTCTGTTAGCTGTGAGCCCATCTGTTCTTCATATAAATTTGGCTTCAACCTCTACATCATTAAATTGTGCAAAAATGCTGTATATGACTTCACTTCAGCACGCGAGAGGTTTCATTGTGAAACTCTCCATTAAGGTGGAGCTGTTTAGCACGTTGTCTGACTGTAGGCTGAATGTGGAATCTAGGATTTAGACAAAGTTGCCTATAATCTTGGTTTACTCAACAAACACACATAAACTCCCTCGCCTCTCCTTATGTGTTTTATCAGGCTGGGTGAAACCCCTGGCTGAGCCGGTCTCACCCCACCCCTGGGAGGGTGCTGGCACAAATCAGGAGTCATTCACCTACCCCATGGTGCTGACCCCTGGAGCAGGTCGACTGGAGAACAAAAATCACTTACGTTCACTAGTCAGTCTCCCTCTTCTTTAAATTACAGGAGAGGAGGGATGTCAGCATAAATTCCCGAGTTCATAAAGAATGTCATCAGCTCTTATAGTGGGACCTTGGTGATCACCTAAACCAAACTTCCTTCCTAGTCACAGGTGCCAGTCACTCAGTCACCTCTCCAAGGTCATCCGTTTAGCAAGCGGCAGGCCTGGACTCAACCAAGTTCCTGATTCCTTGAGCTCAGAGTCCTTTAAAAGCCAAATATTTTTAGACTTTTTACAGCAGAGACTATATATATACACACAAACACACACACACACACACACATACTGTATATATAAAATTTGCTAATGCCACATCTATGGAGCATGAAGTGAAATTAAAGTTAGATCACTCGTAAGTATCCAAGCAATTCAGGCAAGACTAGAGGATTATGTTCCCTCTAATTGATCAAGAAAAGTCAACTTCTGTGGTGAACTCAAACTACAAAAATGTAATACCGATGCCTTTTCTGTTATTCATCTCATTACTTATATAAAAGTAATTACACTCCAGGAAGGGTCCTATGAAATGTGAAATTGTTTAAATATAATCAATTCAGTTTTCTCATCTCCATGTGGGCATTTTTACATGAGGCACTGTTCCATTTCTAGCCCTCATCTTCCTTTTGTGTTGGTTTGGTCCTAACAAAAGGGAAATTTTCTAGTTCTCACTCGTGCACAGAATCCTTTTCTTGAAAGCTTGCATTTTCCAGCATCAATTGGGGTCAACAGGGCTACCGATTCAAGGCTTGGGAGCAGACTCCAAAGAAGATGGAAACTGCACACTCACCAGAAAGTTCTTACTCGTCCTCAACAGTGTTCCCTTTACCCGGGCTGCTGAGGCCAGGAGCTGCAGGCGAGTTTGGAGAACACGCTATGTAAAGCCAAAAGAAGGCAGACCTGGTCACCTTCATTACCATTTCCACCACCCCCATGAGAGCTCTTAGGAGCTGCCGCCTCAGGACCCCACATAATGGTCCTGCTCTCTTTTCCCTTGCTGCCCCCTTTTTCAGAGTTACCACCCAACTCCAGGCTAGAGGTAGGAGCTGAGATTGCCAGCAGGGCCAAGCTATTTCCTAGCTGGAAGTGGCCTTCATTTGGGGATTTTGATACAGAAATTCAGAACAAAGCAATTCCTGAGTCCAGCTACTTTTTCTGACTGGGTCCTTCTCTAAAAGCCAACATTCTTTTCTTTCGACCAGTTCTCCACATCCTGAGTCTAAATTATCCATCCTTAAGCCATGGGGTAGCATGGCTCTTCTCCCAGCCCAGGGAGAATCATGCTTTATGCAACCTTCTATCATTAAAACTTTCTAGAGATCCATTCATTCACACAATAGTGATTCACTGAGCAATCATACTCTTTGTCAAGCACAAAACAGACACAGTCCCTCTCCTGCAGTGGTTTATAATAGAAGACAGAGAGTGACAGCCAATGAACAAGGACAGACACTAATATACAAATATGTAAAACACATGTGTATAAAATATATAATATATATAATGTTATACATGTTTCAGTATGTAAATTAACTATACACCCTTAAAAATTATATATCTGTATGTGTGCATGTGTGCATATATATATATGTACACACCCACACTATATATACAATTTAAAATTGTGATACGTGTTTTAAGAGAAATTTTTAAAACTCTATGAGAAAGAATAGCTGAGGAAACTTTACCTTTTATGGGGGTGGTGGTGAGGAAAAGGAAGTGACATTTCACCTAAGACTCAAAAAGTGAAGGGGAGTCAGACCTCCCCCACAACTTGGGGTGGGTGTTGTGAGAGGTCCAGGCAGAGGAAATGACATGTGCACAGGTTCTGAGGAAGAAAGACGTGCTTTAGTAAGTTTCTGACCCTTGTCAAGCTCATCCTTTCCTCCTTCCTTCTGCGTTTCCCCAGATCTCTTCCCTTCTTTCCCATACCTGGCTTTCTTGCCATTCTCACTGGACTTCTCTTTACTATTGGTTTAGATCTCCTAGCTCCCTCGGGTCTAAGGACCCCTGAGGATGCCTTCCAGTTTGTGAGCTCCTTACATCAGCCTGTCCCTGTAAAACGCCGAGTCATCTCCAGCATAAGGGTGTTCAAGAAGACATATTCCATAGAGAAACTGTTCATAGCAAACAGTCCTCTGGATGGGAAACAGGTAAATGGTCTGGTTTTGTCCAAGGGCAAAGCTTCTTTACATGCACCTTTGCGTGCAAATGAACTCTGTTTCGAAGGGCCACATAAATGCAGCTCTTTGGAATTGACTAGACGTCAAGATACTGAGAGAATCCAGACACGTATAAATATAGATGGTGGCTTTCCTCCTTCCATTTTTTTTCTTTCTTAAGCAAAAGCAGCCTTCAACTAGGAAAGCTCTCCTTAAAGGTTCTTAATCTGAGAGCCTATGGAATGAAGGTCCAAAAAGACTATCAGAGAGTTTGTGAACATCCTATAAATACATACAAAATTTTTCTCTATGTGTGCATGTGCATTTTTCTGGGGAGTAGGGCTCCAGAGTTTTCCTTGGCTTCTCAAAAGGGTCCGCTGGTTTGTGTGAAAACCTGATACTTAAAGAAAAGAAAAAGATGCTGTTCTGCAGGAAGAGACTCTGGTCCTTGTCATTTCCCTCATACACCCCTCTCCTCCCAGGGGATCCCCCCAAAAGCTCCATGAACTCCCCTGGGCTCTACAGAGCACAGCCTTAAAACTCTTGCTGCAGGAACCACTTAAATAAAATTCTAAACTCAAGAGTTTTGAGCTATTTGTTGCCCGTAGACACCCCCTTCAACATCTGTGGATGGTATGTGGTCCAGGCCTGCCAAAATGAGGAACTCATAAAGAAATTAGGAGATGACTAATGGCTGCTAATAACTTTGGGACTTTCGCTGCAATGCTATGCCTAGAAGCAGTCTCGTTCCATTCAAGAATACAGGTTAAATCTATTCCCCTGACACATGTCTTAGAGAAGACTACAAGAGCAGGGATTAGAGTATCTTCAGAGCTAATAATATCTGGACATTTTAACCTCTCCTAGAGTTAAATAAAAAATAAACTCTTACAGTCAAATAAAAAATGCACTTTAGCTCTAAATCTACAGAAGATAGAAGAAAAACATGGGATAATGTTGGTCAATCCGATACTGCCCAAAATGATAAAATAAAAAAAAAAAACACTGATAATTTTGGCCATTTTGAGCATTCAATATATCCATTTAAAGTATTTGGAAGTGCAGGTCATATGCAAAATGTTTGCACTAGTCTGGGTTCTTGGTGGCAAACAACAGAAATGGACATTGATTAACTTACACAGGAAAGGGAACTCATTGAATGGGTGTTGGGTACCTCAGGAAATCTGTAAGAAGTCTGGAGAACAAGATGTGGAGGGAACCCAGGAAGGCAAAGAGCAGCCAAGACCCAGCCATGGGAAGTGTCTTTTCAGGGCATGCCCATGGTACCAGGAATGGTGGGCACTCACTGTCACCACCATGCCACCAATAGACTCACCAGCCCACTGTGCTGGACACCAGCCTTTACAGAAGCAGCCACAAAGAATAATCTCTAATTAACCTTGGTTTTTATTCAGTCCCCGAAGACGCTCTGGAAATTCAGTATCTGACCCCATCAACTTCCACTTATCCTGGATTCCTCCCAAAATGGGAAAGCATTGGGATGGCGGACAGCCAAATATTTTTTTTTCTGAATGTCCTTGGCAATATCACAATAGAAAATGTGAGAATATAGATGTGATGAGAAAGAGAAATTTTTCTGATCTTAACATGGCACCCAGATTTCCTTTAAGAAGCAACTGTACACGTGAAGTGAAATAGTTTGACAAGCACCAAAGTAAAAGGTAAGACTTGTAAGCACCCCTGAGCCAGGCCCCTGGCATTAAAGGGCTAGGGAAGGTGCTCTGTGTAATGGAGGGAGCAAACTGGAGCCTCCGGACAGCCTGTGAGAGGGCGGGCATGAGAGAGAGCGAGGGAGACAGACGAGGAAGGAAGTCAGGTCCTGCTGGTAGGAAGCTGGGCACGAAATAATATGTCTTCCCATGACCAATCCACCCAATAATTTTCTTTTTCCAGAAAGTCTATCAAATTCATGAAGCTTCAGTACAAGTAATTAGGCCATTTCTCATTATGGAACCAAAAGAAGCTGTTTTGCATTAGGAACAAAATGGTGGCATCAAATTCAGCATGTGAACAGAGCCAAGAATGGCAGAGAAAGTCAGGAGAATGTAGCCACACACATACACACACATACACACACACACACATGCACACACATACAAACTACCACCACCACCACACCACCACATATACCTACATTTGTCAGAAATCTGGGGAAGGCTTTATACTTCCAACTAGACAAAGCATGGATAGGGAGATATTCAAAGCAATGAAGGACAAAGTTTTATCTGTGCTACCAAGAGGTGAGCAGTCTACTGGGAGAGATAAGCTAATAGGAAAATAAGGTTAGTTAAAAGTTTTCACAGTGAATTTGAGTCCAGTGGGAACGGTAATGCCCAAGAACAGAGTAAGAAAAGAATAGGAAGACACAAATGCACAAGGAGCTTGGAAGACTAGTGACTTCACGGAGGTTGACAAGATGCTATGGGAGAGACGGTCATAAAGGCAGGTTGAGTGTCCTCATCGTAGGGAACTTTGCATGTCTTCTTAGGATCTGAAACTTCATTCAATTACAGGGCACAACACATTTCAACAAGGAGAAAGAAAGAATCTGCTCTGCAGTTTAAAAACAAAATTTGTGGTGGTGTGGAGAATGCATAAATACAGTAAGAGATAGGAGGGAGGTGACCAGTTGTAAGTGAGCAAGAACTGTCAAAAGCCCTGTGCTTGGTACACTCATGACAAGAGTGCATCTACCCAGGAAAAGGCTGAAGACAGAGGTTCTCAGACTTTAGAGGGGGTCAGGACCACCTGGAGGGCTTGTTGTAACACAGATGGCCTGGTGCCACCCCCAGGGTTTCTGATTCAGGAAGCCTGAGGTCGGACCTGAGAATTTACTTTTTTTTAGCAACTTCCCAGGTGATGCTGAGCTGGCTGGTCTGGGGCCGCATTTGTAAACCACTGAGAAACAAGAGACAAGGAGCTGTGGGGTTAGTTGTATGGTGAGTCCATGCTTATGAGTAGCAGTGCAATCTTGAGTCTTGCCGTGAGCACGTGAGAACAATGTAGAGACTGCTTGCCCTGCCATCCCTCCCTGAGAAGCTGGGGTTGGGGTCAGTGTGAGGCGCTGCCTCAGGAGCAGGGGGTCTAGAGAGAGAGAGAGAGAGAACAGAACACAGCAGACTTCCCCGACTCCACCAGCAGTACAGAACCCAGCACCACAGCAGGACAGCTCGATGCTTACTGATTTTCGTCGAGTGCACATAAACTCCCCCTCCCTGGGGACAGGACCACCTTTTATCCATAGCTTTTATTCCCAAAGTACCTAGCACACAGGAGACGCTAGTACATTCTGATTGATTTCATTAGTCATAGACTAAGCGACTTCTGATCAAATGTCAACTTATCTTCTCTCTCCATCATCTCCCTCCAGAAGATGATCTCCATTAACATCCTTGGTTTCTCTTTCTTGTGAATATTGTAAATCACACCTCAGAAGACCAAGGTGGATAGGTAAGAAATCAAGAGTCACATTTTCTAATAAACATGCTCCCAAATTAAGCAATAAAACCCTTGACATTTGAAAAAAATCACAGAATATTATCCAACCTTCAAAAAAGAAGGAAATCCTGCCATTCGTGACAACATGGATGAAACTAAAGGACATTACGCTAAGTGAAATAAACCAGACTCAGAAAAACAAATACTGCATGACCTCACTTTTATGTGGAATCTAAAATAGCCAAACTCACAGAAGCAGAGGGTAATGGTTGCCTTTGAGGGAGGGGAAAAGAGAGAGATGTTGATCAGGGGTACAGAGTTCTCAGTTCCGAAGATCTAACATATAGCAGTGTGACTGTAGTTAACAGTACTGTATTATATACTTGAGATTTGCCAAGAGGGTAAATCATAAGTATTCTTACCCCAAGGGGAAAAAAAAAGTGGTATGTAGGTGAGGTAATGGTTATGTTAATTAGCTTGACTGTGCCTTTTATCTCACAACACATACATATATCAAAACATCAAGTTGCACACTTTAAATAAGGACAATTTTTATTTGTCAATTACACATCAGTATAGATGGGGAAAAATCACACATGCACACACACACATCACCATCATCACACAAAACATAAAACTCAAGGCAAAACGCACTGCATAGTTAGCAGAGAAACCTCCTGTGGAGCATGACATTTTGGTGTTAGATGATTCATTCCACGCATGTTAAGAGCTTGAAGTGGAAAAATATTAAACCAGCAAGTCCGTCAGTCCTTCCACCCATGTCGCCAGTGTTTACTCCAGTTCCGGTAAGACAGCAGGCTTGAGTGTTTTCCTTTTCATTAGGTTGAAGAATATGAGTAACATCTGTAGGGTGTGTTCATACTTGTTCAACCAAAGCTCAGAAATGTCAGCTTAAAATGAGTAAGACTTGGAGGGGACTGGTTGCTGGAAGACCTCAGATTCTGGCTCATCTGAGCCTCAGCATAGAGATAAATCAGAGGCCATGACCTCTTGCCCTTCCTAATTTTCAGAGGATGAAAAAGGCATCAGGTCTAATCTTACCTCCCCAGATGTCAAGGCAGAGAAAAAAATAAGTATTTATTTTTGGTGGAGAGGGTGAAATTTATCAGAATATTTAATGCGATAAAATATTTTGTGAGAACAGTAGGCTGTTGCAATTTCTTGGGTGCCTTTGTTTCTGCATCTTGCAACCACGTTTGAAGAGAAGAGCTCAGATTCAAAGGAGAGGAGCTGAATTACTTCTGACAGGAGCTGTGAGGGCTTCCACTCTCCTTGAAGAAAGGACAGCAGAGGAAGAAACGGTGACCATGGAAAGACCACTGTCCAAGACGGAGAGGCTGCTAGATGGACACATAAGGAAGGTACAGTCTCCAAAAGTGGCGTCTTTTGAACGATTTTGTTCAGACGCCACGCTGTGTGGCTGTTGTTGGAACGCTGATGAAAAGAGTGTGGAGAGGACAGTGACAGAAGATCCTGAGACCCCCAGAGAGGTCAGACTTAAGTCTCCTTCTCTCTGAACCTAGTTCCCACTGGTCCTAGCCCTCCCTAGCTCACCCCCTGCTCACGATACAGTGAAGGAGAAAAACATAGTAAATCATTAAAATACAAATGTGATCACCCCAGTGATCTGGAGTGGAGAGTCGAAGGCAGAAAGAAGGGTGAGGATCAGGAATTGAGAGAAGACCTTTAAAATTAGGGATAATGTAGCTAGGACTAAGTGATGAATAAAAGTTAGGACACTGTTAGACTCTATCAAACAGCCCTTATAAGCAGACTGGAATTAGGCTGTGGGCCAAAGGGACTTACACTTTTGGGGCTGCTCAGTGGTTATTCCCAAACTTGAGAAGGCCAGATACATTTACATTCGTAGAAGCAGAAGCAGATCTCTCCTTCCTGGGGCACTGGAACAAATGAACTCAGAATTTACCACCAACATATTTCTGTTGATTTAAAGAATAACCTTGTAGGAAACAGTATTTGAGTTTTCTGCCTTCCAGGAAACTATTACAAATGTGGAGGATTTTGAAGAAGGACAAAGATTAAGGGATTGTTAAATGTGCTACAGAGAAAGTGAGTTTACTGAGGCAATGAAAATTTGAAGGCATTAGAAAGAAATACAGAATTAATAGGAGACTGTAAGACTCAAAGACAATAGTATGGTGCTGGCATGATCTTAACAGGGTCCTTGGGCAACATGGTTAAAAGATCAAATAATGAACATCAAAACCGGGTCTGGTTTACTCAGGAGGTCTCCACAATGGTGGCCCTAAATAAACTCTGGTTTCAGCAAAGTCCTTCATAGATTATTAACAAAAAAATCCCAGAAACTCTGTTACCAATTTTTCTGGGACAATCTGATCTTTCAAATTTTTATTGGATTCTGCCTTCAGCCAATCATTTCATGCCTCTGAGAGACAATTACCTCATCTATAAAATGAAGTGCTAACTAAATTATTCAAACACACCATTCCTCTTTTAATACTCAGTGAGGTCTATAACTCTTCTTTCAGACATTTTGCCTTTATTTTTTAAAGCCAAGAATTAACTACAGATGAATATACTTCTTTATTAAAAAAATCATAAATTAAAGTCAGCTTTATCATTCCCAGTCCCAGTTCCCCCCACCCCTATCTCCTCTAATCACTGTGATTAGCTTGCAAGTTTTTAAAAATGCTTTCACTTACATATATTTGTTCATGGAAAATATACAGCCCTGTTTTATTTGTGTGTTTTCATATGCAGTGCACTCTATTAAATATGTCATTCTGTGATTTAATTCTTACTCGTTTCACAACAGTCATATAGATCTTCCCACATCAATGCATTTAGATCTACCTTGTTCCATACTACGGAGGTACCATCCTGCTTTCAGTCCTATGCATATTAACAAACATTCAGTTTACTGAACTTCTTTGAAAATGCCTTCTTGTGTGCACAGGGAAATGTATGCTCGAGTCAATAACACAAAGTGAATTTTCTGAGTCATGGATGTGAATCCTTTAAATTTTAGCAAATACCAAATTATATCTAAGTAGCTGTACTGGTTGATACCAACCGTTCAGACACTTCCCTCCTCTCATGCAGAAGACTCTTGCTCATAACAGACTTTAAGAACTTTTGCCACCTGACTGGATAGAAAGTGGCATCTCGTTGTGTGACCGTGATTACTGGTGACATTGAGCACCTTTTCATATGTTACCTCTTTCCACATTTTCAATTTACATAAGATGCCCACTCAGGGCTTACTGGATATGGTCTCAAAGGTCTGAGTTCAAATCCTGTCTCTGGTATTTCCTGGCTGTGTCAAGTCACTGAATCTCTCTGCCCACGGTTTCCTCAGCTATGAAAAGAGAGTAACAATGCCTGTTTTGTCTGGCTCAGTAACAAAAACTGATGGAATGCTTCCTGGGCATTGTTCTAAGGCTAGCTTATTAAAAGCCATGCAACCGTATCGGGCAAGGGTGACCAGAGGAGCAGAATCACTGGGAGTGACAGAAAATAAGGGATTTATTCTGGGAATGTGACCTTTCACAATGAGGGGAGATGATTAGCTGTTGTTATGTCTGGCACTGGCTCTAAAGTCAGCAGGGCAGGCAGCTGGGAAAGAAGTGGAGAGCTGGGGGCGGAGCTGAAGTGGAGAGAGCAGGGACAGGTGAGGACCCCGGAAGATGAGCTGGAACCCACAAGGACAGACTGAAACCCACGTTGGTCTCTTCAAAAACTCAAATTAAATGTGGGGACTCTGGTGCCTTTCACTATAGGGCGAAATACACACTTGGCCAAGGAGTTGAAGAAGCTGAAGGCTAATCCAGTGGACCTGGAGAAGCTCCCATAAGGTAGAGGAGCAGCCCCATGTGAGAGCTGCACCAGCACCAGAGCTTGGCCCCAGGCTTCCAGGGATAGAGAGAACACTGCCACATGGCACTTCCGCTTCCCACATCTTGTGGCTCTAGTCAACCTGGAAGGATGTAAGTGGAGCTCTCTGGGAAATGTAGTTCCACCTCAGCTAAGTACAGATACACACACACACACACACACACACACGAAATCCACATCAGCAACTCCAGGAAATAATGGCAGACATCAATTGTGCTAGTTGCAGACTCATTATTGAAATGTTCGGTCTGTGCACATCCCGCTCATTCCATTCCCATTCCACGGGCTGCATCTCTCACATTTGTCCATGGAGAGTAAGATCAAGGGAGAAAAGCAGTCAATTTTCTATGCATTAGCAGGTTAAAAGAAAAACAAAATTTTATAAAAGAAGAGACTGACACCAGAGGCTGAAATAAAATCTGGGGACTGTGTGTTGCTCTGGGGGCAGATGGAAGAACGCTGAACTTGATTCCCTTCTCTGTAGATCCCAGCCATGCATAAATGCCTGGAGAACTCAGATTCATGGATTTTCCCTGTTGCCAAGAGAAGTGCATCTTTGTCTCTTGGAACAGTCCTGTTTTACAGGAAAAGAATTAAAAAGCGAGGACCATATAAGGACTACACTAATTATGAGCTGGAATGTGTCAGCCAAAAATGAGTTACAAGCTGGCCAGGGCCTGCAAACTATAGTTAGATATTTAATAAAGTTCAGGCATGCAGCTGCGAGCACTCCTGGAAGCTTGCCACCTTTTATTATGGTGGCGCCTGGCAACGTGCTTGCAGTTAAGGGTCTGTCAGCCTTTCCATTAGAAACTCCATATTTTCAGGACTCTCTAAACCTCTTTTTTTCAAGTCACATAAATTAGAAACTTGTATGTAGCTTGTCCGAAATGAGGATGCTTCCTGGTGGTTGTTACTGTTTTGTTTCAGTTTTTTTCAAATTTGAAGAAGCTCCACCTGGTTCTGCCATTCACTGTACCAAAAAAGAAGAAAGAAGAAGAGGAAGAGAAGTGGGGGTTGGGGGAGAGGAAGAGGAAGGGAGGAAAAGGGGAAGAGGAAGAAGAGGAAAGAGAAGGAGGGGAGAAGGCAGCATCAAAAAAGACAAAGTTTAGAGAGATTGTCGGTTTGGCTCCGAGTTTTCCTATAGAAAAGATCTGCTCTTTCCTTTCCCTTTCTGGGACCATACTGAACAAGGAAAAATACATTTTAGCAAAGTGACTTGCCTAAAATGTGAAATCTGTCTTTAGATAAGTCCAAAAACAGCTAAAGATGGGGAAATATAGCTTTCCATTTCTTAGCTTGGTGTGAGATTGTTAGCCTGATAACACAAAAGAAATCAGGGAACACTTGTATGCTTCAACATATATTCTTTCCCCACCCCTCTTCTCCTCTGGTAACCACTAATCTTAAGAAATAATCTCCCACTGGGAAACTTTTATACACAATTCAAGAATACTGAGTGAAACAGGAGAACTTGCAGTAATTCCTCAGTTCTAAGGAAGGAAAGGAGGGGAAGAAGAAGGACAGGAGGGGAAGAAGGAAGGAAGGAGGGAGGAAGGAAGGAAAGAGGGAGGGAGGATATAATTTCCATAAATGTACTCCCTGGTGTTAAACTGCACCCCAATTTCAGGAGAAAAATAAAAACAAATATTCACATATTTGAGGGCAAAAGGAAGTGTCTTAGAATAAGGAAATAGGGCGTATAGCTCATTATCATTTACAAAGCACTTTCAACTGAATTTTGCCAATCATTCTTCTCTGCCCTAGATGAAATATGAGGCAGATTCCAGTTCTTTTCTAGTTATTATTCAGTGTCAAAAAGTCAGTTAAATATAGAATCAAACTGCCAGTATCTTAGCCAATTTAAAATGTCTTCCCTGCTTCAACTTGAGCCCAAACCAGCTTGGAAGTTGCAGGAGTAGGAGGGGTGTATGGAGCCCCTCAGTGACTTTTTTTTTACTTTGCACTTTCTCTTCTCCTCCTCCCTCCCTCTGCTGCCTCTGACTTCTCCAAGTTTGGAGTGAGGTGAGGATTGGGTCTTAAACAGGCTTATCTCCAGCCAGTTCACCCGACACAGCCCTGACTCACCTTGGGAGCTTCCAATCATGCCTGTGGTCTAAGCTAGTTCTCATGAATTATTTGTAACTGACAGGTATATGAAATTCACAATGGGTGGGGGGTCTGGTAGACCTCCACTCTCTACTTTCAGCTCCTTCTACAGTTTTGTCTGGTAGCATAGAATCGGGAAAAGAAGACAGAGTTCCACATTAACATGTGGTTAAATCTGAGTGATGACCACACTCTGAGTGACAGCCTCCTCCTTTTACCTGACTGTTTTTCCAGTACAAAGTGACATTTCCTTTATCAGGGCAGACCGCAGTGCATAGCTAGGGATGCCTTTATTGGCAACTTGGTATATCAGGCAGTTGTGCTGTGACCTGTAACTTGGACTACACTGAACACAATGAGGCTACCAAGTGGGAGGATCAGTGGGAGAAACGAGAAATTGTAGGCTGCTTGTGCGTAAAATATGTATGAAAAACAGAGGCTGAGAAAGCCCACCATGTGGAGTAATATGAAAGCTTTTACTATGAAGACTTTCCATGTATTTAGGGTCAATCTGTAACCATTTATTTTATTCCTGGATAAGTAAGTATATTGTAGATAACAAGAGCCAGATTCCTCACTGTTGTAGAAAGAAGTCAAAGATAAGGAGAGGGAGAGACTAGAATGAATTTATGCGTTGGATTGGAATCAGAGGTATAAACATGAATTCAGTGTGAACTAACATATATGCAGATACATAAATATAGAAATAGACATGTATTTGTGTGTATATGTTTCCAACTTCTGTCTGCTGAGAGAGCCTAGGAGCAATGACAATCTCACAGCAACTTGAGCACACCCAGCACCCAGATCTTGGTTTCTATATACTATTTTCCAATTAAAGAAATCGGTGCTCCTTGAAAAAAAAAAAGGTTGATTCCAGGGCTGGGCCAGGAAGTATACAGGATGAGCCTGGAAGACCTTGTGATGCCAGAAAATAAGGAAGTGTTTAACAAAAGATGGGGGCACGCCAAGGGACAAGGACCCAACCTAGAGGGGCTCCCCATGGTCAAAGCTGCAATAACTTGATCACAAGCCAATTATAGTACTTGATTATAACCCAGAGAATAAAATAATTATCGATGCATAATGGCATAAATGAGTAATTGGATCAATAAGCAAATTGGGGGTGGGGGGAAGGCAGCTCTTCTTTACAGAAGAATCACAATTAATAAATGTAAAAGAAATGAGGGAAATAAAAAATTACCATCAGGCAGATACTAGAGTAATAATTATTGCAGGTAAGATGTACCAATGGATGCTAAAGTCATTGGGCAAAATTTGAGGAAAAACAAGGTACAGCATAGTCACAAAGTATCTCGCCTGAGATATTTATCAATTATATAGGAGAAAATAGTAACATTACAATGAAGAAACCTAAGAGACACTTTAACCAAGTGATTGAGATTAATAGCATAAGAGAAAAAACATTTAACCTTATGGACACCCTGATGTGATGCACTAAGGAGTACACAACATCACTTCCGTGGTATTCTTGCCCAAAATGCACAATCTCAATAAAGTCACAAGAAAACATCAAGCAAACACAAATTGAGAGACATTCTACAGAAAAGGTGACCAGCACTCCACAGAAGTGTGAAGGTCATGAAAGACAAGGGAAGAATGCAGAACTGTCATGCCTAGAGGAGATTAAGGTGACAGCAACTGAATGCAGTGGGACTGAATACACAAATAGGAAAGGAGCATTAAAGGAAATTTTGCTTAAATTTGAATAAAGCCTGTAGTTTACTCAGCAATATTGTACGAATGTTCATCTCCTGGTTTTGATAACAGTACTCTGATCATAAGAGCTGTTAACATTAGGAAAGCCAAATAAAGAGTATATGTGGACCCTCTAAACAATATTTGCAATTTTTCCATGAGTCTAAAATTGCTGTAAAATAAAGAGTTTACCAAAAACGTCCAATAGAAGAGAAAGGTACTTTGGGCTTTTTTAAATTAATTTATTTATTTTATTGAAGTACAGTTGATTCACAATATTATATTAGTTTCAGGTGTACAACGTAATTCAGTGTTCTCAATTCAATTCAACATTTTTATAGATTACACTCCATGGACAGTTATTACAAAATAATGGCTATGTTTCTCTGTGCTGTGCAATATATCCTTGTTGCTTATTTGTTTTATACATAGCAATTTGTATCTCTTAATCTCCTACACCTATCTTGCCCCTCTCCATTTCCCTCTCCCCACTGGGAATCATTAGTTTGTTCTCTATAGGTATGGGTCTGTTTCTGTTGTGTTGATATTCATCTATTTTATGTTTCACATTTTCACATGTAAGACAAGACATACAGTATTTGTCTTTCTCTGTCTGGACTTATTTTACTAAGCAAAACACCTTCTAGGTCCATCCATGTTGCAATGGCATAATTTCATTCTTTTTTATGGCTGAGTAATATTGCATTGTATACATATACCACCTCTTCTTTACCTGTTTGTCTGTTGATGGACACTTAAGTTGCTTCCATATCTTGGTTATTGTAAGGAATGCTGCCATGAACACTGGAGTGCATGTATCTTTTCGAGTTGGTGTTTTTGTTTTCTTCAAATATATACCCAGGAGTGAAACTGCTTGATCATACGGCAGTTCTATTTTAAGTTTTTTGAGAAACCTCCATACAGTTTTCCATAGTGTCTGCACCACTCTGCATTCCCACCAATAGTGCAGGAGGGCTCCCTTATCTCCACATCTTTGCCAACATTTGTTATTTGTAGACTTTTTGATGACAGCCATTCTGACAGGTGTGAGGTGATAGCTCACTTTGGTTTTGATTTGCATTTCCCTGATGATTAGCAATGCTGAGCATATTTCTATGTGCCTGTTGGTCATCTATCTGTATGACTTCTTTGGAAAAATATCTATTCAGGTCCTCTGCTCATTTTTTAATCAGGTTGTTGTTGGTTTTTTTTTTTTTTTTTTTTTTTGGATCTTGAGTTGTTTAAGCTATTCATATATTTTGGATATTAACCTCTTATTGGTCATATCATTTGCAAATATTTTCTCTCATTCAGTTGATTGTCTATGTGTTTTGTTGATGGTTTTCTCTGCTGTGCAAAAGCTTGTAAGTTTAATTAGGTCACGTTTGTTTTATTTTTGCTTTTGTTTCCTTTGCCTTAGGAAACAGATCTAAAAATCTATTGCTATGATTTATGTCAAAGAGTGTTCTGCTTATGTTTTCTTCTAGTTTTATGGTTTCCAGTACTTACATTTAGGTCTTTAATCCATTTTGAGTTTATTTTTGTATACGGTATGAGAAAGTGTTTTAATCTCATCTTTTACATGTAGCTGTTCAGTTTTCCCAGAACCACTTATTGATATACTGTCTTTTCTCCATTGTATAATCTTGCCTTCTTTATTGTAGATTAGTTGACCATAGGTACATGGCTTTATTCCTGGCTCTCTATTCTGTTCCACTGATCTATGTGTCTGTTTTTATGCAAGTACCATGCTTGTTTTGATTACGGTAGCCTTGTGTTATAGCCTGAAGTCAGGGAGGGCAATACTTCTAGCTTTGTTCTCCTTCCTCAAGACTGCTTTGGCAAATTGGGGTCTTTTGTCGTTCCATATGAATTTCAGGATTATTTGTTCTAGTTCTGTGAAAAAAAGGTCATGGGTATTCTGATAGGGATTGCATTAAATTTAGATACTGCTTTGGGGAGTATGGCCATTTTAACAATACTGACTTTTGCAATCCATGAACACAGGATATCTTTCCATTTCATTGCATCATCTTCAGTTTCCTTCATCAATGTTTTACAGTTTTCAGAGCATAATTTCACCTCCTTGGTTAAGTTAATTTCTAGGTATTTTATTCATTTTGATGTAATTTTAAATGGGATTTTTTTCTTGCTTTCTCTTTCTGGTAGTCACTAATAATGTCGAGAAAAGCAACACATTATTGTAGATTATTCTTGTATCCTGTAACTTTACTTAATTCATTTATTAATTCTAATAGCTTTTGATGGAGACTTTAGGGTTCTCTATATATAGTATCTTGTTATCTGCAAAGAGTGACTGTTTTAACTCTTCCCTTTTATTTCATTTTCTTCTGATTGCTTTGGCTAGGACTTCCAATACTATGTTAAGTAGAAGTGGTTAGAGTTGGTATCATTGTCTTGTTCCTGATTTTACAGAAGCTTTTAACTGTTGAATGTGATGTTAACTGTGGGTTTGTCATCAATGGACTTTATTATGTTGATATATGTTCTCTTTATACCAACTCTGATGATAATTTTTATCATGCATGGATGTTTAATTTTGTCAAGTGTTTTTCTGCATCCTATTCAGATGATCATATGATTTTTATCCTTCCTTTTGTTAATGTGATGTATCATATTGATTAATTTGCAGATATTGAACCATCCTTGCATTCCTGGGATAAATCCTACTTGATCATGCTTGTCTGAGAAGTTCTTTATTTCTCCTTCAATTCTAAATAATAATCTTGTTGAGTAGAGGTTGTAGGTTTTTCCCCTTTCAGCACTTTAAACATATCATTTTGTTCCCTTCTGGCCTGCAAAATATCTGCAGATAAATCTGCTGATATCTTCATAGGGGTTCCCTTTTATATGACTCTGTTTTTCCTCTTGCTGCTTTTAGAATTCTCAGTCTTTAACTTTTGACATTTTAATTATGCTGTGTCTTGGTGTGGATCTGTTTGAGTTCTTCTTGCTTGTTATTTCAGCCTCCATTAGAGTCCTGTACCACCTTTGATGCGCCACTTCTGACCACTGCCTCCATAAGCACCAGTAATGGCTGGCTCCATCCCAGTCAGATTCTGTTCTGGGCCTGGGATGGCTCTGTCCCTCACAACTGAGCACTCCCTTCAGCCCGCTGGTGCAGCTCTCATCCTAGTGTGGAGTTGCACTGAAGAGCCAGCAGGGCACTGCAGGCTCGGCACGAGTCTGGGTGCAGGCTGTGGCAGTCCCAGCTACAGTCAGAGTCCGGGACTGCCTCTGATGCACTACTCCCGCAAGCACGAGTAATGGCTGCCCCTGCCCCATTCAGACACAGTTTGGGTCTGGGCTGGCTTCTTCCCTCATGACTGAGCACTCCCCTCAGCTGGCAGCTGTTACCATACTGTGGAGTTGCACCAATGCCAGCAGTCAGCTTAGGCCATGGCACATGCTGGGCCACTGTAGTTAACTGGCCAGAGTCTGGTGCAGCCTTAATCTGCCTTCTCTGTCTTGTCTCAGGAGTAAGCAACTGTGTGTGTGTGCTGGTCAAAAGCAGAGTCAAGGTCAGTCCCACTAGTTTTCCAGCTAGGCAGACTTGTCTTCCTGGCGTTGGACCTCAGGGCTGGGGGCCCAATATGTGGCTCAAACCACTGACTCCTCAGAGGGGATCTTCATCCATGTAATCTCCCTCCTCTTCTGTGTCCCTCCCAGGAGCACAGGGCCTGACCTGATTGCTTCTTGTCCCTTTCTACTCAATTCTGCGTGGATCTTTCTTCCAGCCTTGGTTGTAAAAAGTCTTTCTGCCAGTCTCCAGCCAGCTCTCAGTGAGAAGTGCTCCACATGTAGATGTATTTTTGATATGTTTGTGGGCTGAAGAGAGCTCTGCATCCCACTACTCCACCATCCTGACCTGAACACTCAAGTGTTTTTGCAGAAAGGTATTTTGTATTGGCCATAGTGTACACATATTTTATAATTGCATCCAATATTCTACCACCAATATAGAAGTTATTGTTATAAAAATTTACAAGTACTTCTATGTATTCACACTAAAATAACTGAGTTAAAAAATTTTTGTAACAAAGTTGATGCTGAATATTAAAAAAGGAAAAAAGTGCAATGTGGTAGCACACAGTTCCTTCCTTTGCTGCTTAGTTTTATAAATGTTTGAGACTTTAAAGAGCTACTTTGCAAATCAACCTAAGTGTCCAACACTTGTTGCTAAGAATGTCCTAGATCAAGGGTAAGAAAGTGGGGTGTCATTTAGTCATCCACACCCCAACATAAGAAGGACCTCTGAGAATCTGCCACAAATGCTTCCTTCTTTCTTCAATGTGGTGCAAGGCACCCATTCCACTCAGAGACCAAGCTAGTTCAAGGTGTGAGCTTCCCTCTGGGCTTGTAAGAAAACTAGACCTGAGCAATTGTTTCAGAAAGTCCTCGCATGGGCCATTAGCCTAGACTGTGAATACAAAATAAGGCAAAATCTATAAGGTAGGTGTGTGGGATGGGGACAACCATTCCTGTCTTTGCCAAATCAAAACAATGGAGTTCTGCAGGTTCTCTGCAGAATTACCTTCTCAGCCTCCAGACTGGGGTAAGGACCTAACCACAGCCTTCTGAGAAGGAAGACTGACACACCAAAGGTGAGTGCAGAGATTGGGAAGATCCCTGTGTGATGCAGCAGTGCTCTCCCCTCAGAAGAATGGCCCAAGCTTCTCTCACACCCTTCTCCCTTGCAAGAGTTGTCACCAGTACTCCATTAAAGCCCTCCATTTCTCTCTACTCTCCATGCTCTCTGTCATCACCCAGATTCTTCCTTTCATGCTCTAACTCCATTGCAGAGAAGCCAGTTCTGCATGGAGCAGGCCATCCTTTGTTGATGTCAGTATAATTAAGAGTCTTGTAGCTCAGGGTCTAGAATTAAATGAGTGGCACTTAATTCCCAGCTCTGCTACTCCTTAGCTGTGGGACTCTGGATTCTGAACCTTATTTTTCTCATCCACAAAATGGGGATAATGGCACCTACCTCATATGTGAATTTTAAGAATTAAATTATAAAATGTATGCATAATACTCAACATACTTCCCAATACACAGAAAGCTCTCAAGAAATGATAGCTTTGTATAATAAATTAACATTCGTAAAAATATCTGAATAAAAGAACCTCATTAAATATTGCTGAAGATCTGGTATCTAAGTGTCCTTAGTCAAATGCTCAGTTAACATTTTATTGTTCATAGGAAACTTAATCAAAAGGTTGGAGTGGGGCCAGCTATACATGGAATTCAACGTAACTGAAAACACAGCTTACAACATTTTTTCTCCATCTTCCCTTACTAGTATTTGATCTTCAATTCCGATACATGCAAAGAAAACTTGACATGGCTTGTATTAGTTTTCTATTGCTGCTATAACAACCACAAACTTGGTGGGTTGAAATAACAAAAATTTATTTATCTTACAGTTTTGTAGGTTGGAAGTCCAATATGGGTCTCACTGGGCAAAAATCCCAATGTTCACGTCTGAAAACTCTAGGGGAGAATCCATTTCTCTATCTTGTCTAGTTCCTAGAGACTGCTCACATTCCTCAGCTCATGGACCCTTCCTCTTGCTTCTAAGCCAGCAAAAGTGGGAATCCTTCTCACATCACATCACTCTGACTTCTCGAGGGCCACATCTTCCTCTCTGGCTTTTTTCTCCTGCGTCCCTCTACTACGTTTAAGGATCTTTGTCGTAACACCGAGTTTGCCCAAATAATCCAGGATAATCTCCCCACTTTAAGATCAGCTGATTAGCAACCTTAATTCTACCTACAACTTTAATTCCGCTTTGCCATGTTGCCTAAAATATTCACAAGTTCCAGAGATTAGGGCATGGTTATCTTTGTGGGGCCATTATTCTGCCTACCACACCACTTCACTAATTAAAAAGAGTAACTAGTGAGGAGTTGTAGGTAGAGCCAAAGGAGCTAAAGAGAGGAAAACTGCATCCTTGACATTTACGTATGGAGAACGCATAGAGCTCTGGTTAACAATAGCGTATACCTGGTGCCTTTATCTTAAACCAGTGAGCTCCCTGAATGGAAGACTTGATCAGAGCTCGGAGTTCTAGCTCCACACTCCTAATTGTATTAATTCAGCACAGCATATACCCTTTCTGGGGCTCACTTTCCTCACCTGTCAAATGGAGAGGATACAATCCCAGGCTGATTTTGTGGAACAAGTAGAACACGTAGCATTTTGTAAGGTAATAACATTGATCACAATAACAAGGACATATGGTAGACTTAACATCAAGTCCTCTGGTAAGAGCTTTAACATGATCTACCCAGGGAGGTAGTACTTAGTATTTTACCCATTTACAGAAAAAGAAACTGGGCCTCAGAAAGACTAAGTAATTTGCCCGGGTGGTGTACTGTAGAGCCAGCATTGGAACTCAGCTTTAATGTCACTCCAAAAATCTCTACTCTTAACCACTAGGATAGACTATAAATCTAAGCTATGAAAACGAGTTCAGGAATAATCCATTCTCTAATTAAAAAAAAAAAAAAAAAGACTAAAGCCTTGAAACAAACATGTCCCCATGTGACACAATTACTGGTAACCCATTATTTCAACCCTCCACCCTGCTGGGGAGAGCTTCGCTTTTAAAGCACTTTTAGGGTTCTGTAGAGAATAAGGTAACATAGTGCTTGAGCGAACGTTTGCTTCTGGAAGGGCTGTAGGCTGAGAATCCACAAATTCCATCCCAAAGATTTCTTGACTCAGTCACACTCCCCTCCCTCTGCAGTTTTCTACCCCAAACAGATACGTGGTCTTTATCTTAGACCGAGTCTGCATCGAACACTCCCAGGAAAGCTCGCCATATTGTTTTCCAGAGCATTCATTTCAAACAACAAGCAAGCCAAAAATTGTTTCTGTCCTTTCACTTAAAAAGAAATTATGAAGCTTCCCCTGCATGCACAACGTCTTTATACTGTCTCTAGTAAATTATTTTCACATGTTGTCTACCAGACCCACTGACTCTGCTGAAAGTCCTTATCCTCATGCCTGAAACGACCTCTCACCCAAGGGGTCAGTACCCAAAAGGCAGCATGGGCCAACTGCGTTGTGTGCTTCACTCCCCATGAGATTATGAATAATTGTGGGTAACTGCTGAGGCAAATGAGTTGTAGCCAATTACTGGTGCGGTCTTAATCCCAGCAACAAGTGGATGCAAGAACGCGCACTGACATTTTACTCTGCACTACGGTGAATGCGACTTGCAGTTTTAGCTGATGCCAAAACATTCACTGTTACGAACAGAGCCTGAAATCCCAAGGGAATTAGACAGTTGAGTGTTTAAATAAGTAGGATTTTTCTTTTCCCACTGTTACTTTGCTGCCAGGTATTCTGAAGGGCAATTCAACTTGCTTTTCACCCTAGACCACAGCCTGGGCATTCTGCTGTAATTTGCAAATGTTGTTAAGAATCATCTGACTCTAGAACCTGATAGTACCATATTATCAGAATTTAAGGCATCATCTGTAAAAATAAGAATGAAACAATAGTTTTGAAAGCTCTTTGCAAAGATGAAGGCGCATTACAATTACAAGGCATCATTATTATCCCCTTACAACTGTGATCTAGAATGCCCCACATAAAATATAATTTGTTAATTATTGCATGTGTTGTCAGTGATGATGATCAGTACATACCTGGATCATTGTAACATGTAGCTTTTTTGGAACAAGTAATCTAAGAGTAATTTCTCTCATTCCCTAAATCCATATTTTAATTGCTCTGATTTGGGGATGCTTCCAGTTTCTTAGGAAGAGCTAGCTTTGAGATTGATAGCGCAGATGGAGATAGAAGCATAAAACATGACCTAGTGACAAAGCCAATACGAAAATGCAGATCTTCTGATAAGTAGCTCCATGCCCCTGGGCAAAGCACACAATCATTTTGGGTCATGGCTTTCAGATCCTCTAATATGGGGCTGATAACTTATATCTAAGAATGTTGCAAAGATAAAGTGAAATAAAAAGGAAAAAGCACTTTGGAATGTTAAATGTATATGAAGTCAAGGCTTATGTGAACAGTAGAATACACTATTTATAACAACATTAATAGTCAGTTTCATCATGAAATGAGGACATTTAGCTCATTTTCCTGTCAAAACTGCTTTAACACCACGTTTCCGTGTTTGAGGGTTTTGGCAGGGGTGAAAGTTTTGTTTCAGCTGCAAAACCAAATGGGAGAAAGGAGGTTGTTACCAGTTCTCCTCTGATTTGAACCCCATGGAAGTATGGTTTAGGGACTAGCTTATCTCCCCATTGTGTTAAATTTGGTTTGCAGCCAGCACTGCCTCACTGCCTCACTTTATCTAGAAGTCTCTGCATTCTGGGATGAGCTCTTCTCCAGGGAGACAAGAGCCTCAGTGAAACAGGGAACTTCCAAGAAGAATCTCTCCATCTTAATTTTTTTCAAAAGGGGGTTTGAACTCTAGTCCAGGGCCTCAAGGCCTGGACGAATTTGGAGACGAGATGGGGATTGTAAATGCAATTGCTAATCCATCTCTGCTAGCATTTCCAATCTTGCCATAACCCAGACATTGGTGGGCTCTCCTTCTTCTGAAGTGCATAAATAAAAGCAAAGCTGGTCTCAGGCAAATTTGCAAAGTATGCATGCACTCAGCCAACTAGTATTTACAGAGTGCCTGTGTGTACAGAGCATGTTGTAGGTTCTGGAGACTCCAGGGTGCAAACGATAGGAAACAAATCAATGAACAAGAAAATGTTAGTTATTACAAAGCCTTTCTAAGTCATTAGAATCAGGGCCACATGATGGAAGTAACTGGGTGATCAGAAAGTCCTTTCTGACTTGAGATTATAAACTGAAATCTCAGGGGGAAAGGGGTGGGAAGGGATAAATTTGGGAGTTGGAGATTTCCAAATATTAACTACTATATATAAAAAAGATAAAAAGCAAATTTCTTTGATATAGTACAGGGAACTATATTCAATATCTTGTAATAACCTTTAATGAAAAAGAATATGAAAACAAATACATGTATATATATGTACGGCTGGGACATTGTGCTGTGCACCAGAAATTGACACATTGTTACTGACTATACTTCAATTAAAAAACAAAAAACTAAAATCTCAAAGACAGGAGAGCTCGGGAAGACTAACGCCCCATCTTAATGTGCCCTCCCTACTTTTACTCTGCTCCTTTTCCTTCTTTGCTTCCTCTACTATACATCTAGGGCTCCTATACTGAACCAGCCCTCCTAGCCGCCTGGCCATCTTCTTGGCTTCTTGATTCATTTATTCAACAGACTCACAAAGGACTCCTGCCTTTGGTCACCACCTCTATCCTAAGTGTTAGACACCCTCAGACCGTCACTGGTTGGTGTTACTACATCTATGTTACTGATGGGGCTCAGAAATCACCACCACCACAACAACCATATTTATTAGGTGCCTATCATGTGACCAAATCTAAGAGATCAAAGCAAAAGATCAATGGCTACAGCAATCATCAGAGACTTAGGACCAAGGGCCTTCTTCCCTTCCCTGGGCTACAAACACTGCAGGGATTCTGTGCACCCCAGGGAAAGTGATAAAGTACCAAAATCAACTGATAAACTCCTCACTTCAACTGTGGCAATGAGGGATTGAGCAAGATTCATTTTCATTAAAAAAATGTACGTATATAATATTTAATGTGTATATATTTTACATAAAATAAATATATGTAATATATTTATATATATGAAATCTTACTAGCCCTTGAGTGCTTTGAGTCAGATCAGTGTGATCATGTCATTCTCCAGTTCAATAAAGGTTCAGTGATTTCCCATTTCCCACACTGGCAACTGCAAACAGATGACCTACAGGCCTGCCAATGTCTCAGTAGGGAGTTCCAGAAAGCACACACAGTGTCATAAACATCAAAAAATTATCCATTAAAAACTTTTGAAAAAAAAATCCAGAAGTTCTGGCATCTTTGGATGCTATTTCCACACGGCATCACCAACTGGAATTGAACATCAATGTCTATAAATTTCCATAAAAAGCAATTTCATTAAGTGTCAGTTTTGCATAATTTTCAAGTTCCATTTTGGTTGCCTCTTTGATTCCTGGGAGACCTAGGAGTATATTTTTAAATTTCTCTACCTATATTGTTTCTTAAAATTATCTTTTTGTTATTGATTTCTAGTTTAATTGTATTTTTTTTATATACCAAGGGTCCAAATGACATTCGTTCTCAATTTTTGTTGAGAATTGCTTTATGTCTAAGAACAAGGTCAATTTTCATAAATCCTCTGCATGTTCTCCACTGGTTGGGGAAAGTATTCCATATATGTCCATTAGATCTGGTTAATCTATACACTTACTGAGTGCTTATCTGCCTTGTCTATAAATATCTGAGGGAGTAGTCTGAAAACCTCCCACTCTGATGGCTGACTGGTCTATTACTGTAATTTTGTCAACTTTTGAAGCTATTATATTCTCCAGACATTCTCTAGAATGTCTTTTGCCTTAAAATAGATTTTACCTAATATTAATCTGGCTATACCAGCTGTCTTGAGTCCCTATTTGTCTGGTATAATTGTTTCCATCCATTTACTTCCAACCTTCTTCTGTATCATTTTACATGGACTTGTAAATAGTCCACATCTGACTCTGCTGAATCGATGTGTATTTGTTGGTTTGTTCACCAGTCAGACAGTCTTTGATTTTAACTCTAAATTTCAGTAAGTCACCGAATATTTCTTTTGATTAAATCACATGGATTAAGTTTTAGCACCTCGTTTTGTATTTTCTCTTTGTCCAGCTTTTAAATTTTGCCCCTTGTCTTGCCTCCGTTTGGCTTGATAGTGGTTTTTTTTTTTCCCTTCTCATTCCACTTTTCTTCTTTTCTGATTTGAAAATCATATTTTCTATGTCTGCTTTGTTGTTAGTATCCTAGAAATGATCAGTATGCACATCTAACTTTAAAAAATGAAGGTTAATCAATATCTTTACCTTCATTTTGAAAAACACACGAACCTTAGAACCTTTAAATATCAATCATGCCTTCTGACTTACACGTTATGTATTTGAGGGGTTTATTTCTATACTGATTTCATATGCCCACAAAGTAGATTTTTAATTGTTTGGTGTAGTCAGTGTTTACAAACAAGTATACCATATTATTTACACACCATTCCTTCCTGTATTTCATTTGCTCTTCTGGGCTCTTTTTTTCCTTCTGAAATATATTCTTCAGACTTTTATTAATGAAGAACTATTGATAGTAAACTCCTCCAGGGTTTTGGCTTTTTGCTTGTTTGTTTTGTCTAAAAATATCCTTATTTGGGCTTCATTCAAAAAATACTTTCACTGGATATTCAGTTTTATATTTAATTGTCTATATCAACAATAATTTTTTCTTCAGTACATTGGAGAATATTATTATATTTTCCTCTGGGTTCCACTGTTGCTATTAAGAAGGTAGCTATCAATCTAGTTAACACACCTTTGTAGATAATCTTTCTTTTCTCTTTGGTTGCTTTTTCTTTTACCGATTGCTTTCAGGATCATCTCTTTGTCTTTGGTGGTCTGCAGTTTCACGAGGATGTTTTCAGGTGGGGTTTTAATTCCAGTTGAGATTCCCTGAGCTTCCTTAATCTAAGGATTGTAGTTATTCATCAGCTGAGGAAAGTTCTCAGCTATTATCTTGTTGACTATCATCTCTCCTGTTTTCTCTATTTTATCTTCCTGGGTTTTCAGTTAGACACTCATTGGACTTTCTTACTATATCTTCCATGTCTCTTAACTTCTGTTTTATAATTTCTATATTTTTATTTCTGTATGTGACTTTCTGGGTAATTTATTCAGCTCTGTCTTCTGGTTCATTAATTTTCTTGTCGGCTGCTTTCAATCTGCTATTTACATACTCAGTTTTCTATTTTAATTATTATATTTTTAATGAAAGTTTTATTTGGTTTTGCCATGAAAATCTGCTTCATCAATATTGACAGTTTCTGGTTCCTTTACCATGTTTTCAATATCCTCATTTATTTATTTAAATGCACGCAACGTATCTATTTTATAGTCTGTATCAATGACTCTGCAGTTCTTGCAAATCTGATTCTACTTTTTTGTTTTGGGTTTTTTTTTTTGTTTGTTTGTTTGTTTTGCTGACTCTCTCTCATGGTATCCAGTTTCCTTGTATATTAAAACATTTTGAATTATGAACTCATGTTCCTTCCACTTTATCTATGGACATTCTCTGAAAACTGTGTTTACAGTACATTCCTCAAGAAAAGATGTTGCCTGTAGGCACTTACCAACCCAGGACCATTTTTATTATATTTTTGTCTTAGAATTTTTTTAGACTACTCAGGTAGGGTGAATTATGGCCTCCAAACTAAAGTGAACTCAGACTTATGGTTAGAAGTTCTCAGATGAGGCTTTTTGGATTCCTTTCCTTTCCTTCCTTCCTTCCTTTCTTTTTAATTAGCTGTATGCAAGGTGAGAGGTGAAGTACCTGAGCTATGAAAGAGTATCTTTAAAGTCCAAGATGGTCACGTCTCCTTTGTGGGACTAGGCTTTCTAGCCTGCCCAGTGTAAGTGTCACCCTCTAGTGTCCTGTTTTTAAACAAGGTCTGAAGGGTTGCCAGTCAGACTTCTTGCCCTCTCTGGGCCCTGGCTTGGTCTTTTGACTTCCACGCTGTAGTTCATTAAAACCAAGTCTGTAAACAGGATACACTGACAGATGCACACTGGGAAAGCAAAGGCACTTTCTCATCGCTTCTTGCCTTGGGTTATTTTCTTTACTGTCAGCTCATTTGGGCTTTTTAAATGTTTTATTTTAAAACATATCTCATCCAGCATTTTAAGTGTTCTGCATCTGGAGGAGGCAGAGACAGAGCCTATCATATTTTTCACTAACTTCCTTCTTTCCCCCATCAGGTGGTAAATACTGTAAATAAAACTACTCTGTTCTGTTTAACTAGGCATTCCTGGCACACATTAAGCATTTAATAAATGTTTGTTGTTTGAAATAAACCTGTTCTCTGTTATCTGAATAAAATTCTGGAAAGTCTTAACAAGAACAACGTCATTTTCCTCCCCTGACTTCCCACTTTTCCTCCTTTTCTCACATGTAGTAATGTTGCCTTTTGATTCACAGATAGTCTTTATTCATAATATGTTAATTTACAATGTTCCTCTGAGCCAAGTAACCATGATTTTACCTGGAAACTCAATTACAGGCCCAGCCCAACATCGGCTGTTTGAAATAAAATTATTATATAAAGTGTAGGAAGGCTTAACTCGGCAGTGCAATTTATCTTTATTTACACTTAGAATAGAGTTCATTACCCAACGCTATCAAACTTTTACACCTAAGTGACCCTTCCATCAGCAGTGAGGGAGTGCATAAATGGAGCCTGAAGATGTAGCTGGAGTTTTTTTAATCTTAAAAAAGTCATTAAAATACTGATTTGTACTACAAATTAAGTCGATACTTGTTTTCAGCAACAATATTTTAAATTATTTACCAGTAAATTATATACTAATATCACTGCCACCAATTTCAGAGCCAAGGTGTCCGTCAGAAAGATGTGCAGCATTTGCACTATGGCTTTGCTCACTTCCGGGATATGAGTGTGTGCCTCATTTCTGGAAGCACCACATTACAAACTTAAAATGGAGAGATACGGGACAACTCAAAAAAAAAAAAAAAAAAAAGACTGCTATGGAAAGAGAGTCCAACTCTTTCACAGCTCAGATATGTCACCTCTCATCTCACATACAGCTCTAATTCAGGAGTAGTTAGCTTAATCACCTAAGAGGCATTGCTTGGAACATCAGTGAACACAAAGAGCAAGGCAGGGACCGTGATGAAACAGGAGGACAGGTCCTGTCCAAAGGGTGGGGCTCCACTCACCTCCAGCCAGGTGTTTCCATCTCTAGTGGTGAGGATCTCCCAAACCAAGAATCCAGAGTTTTATGTCCATTTTCCTAATTTTAAGAGTTGATCTCAATCAGCTGGGGTGGAGAACGTTGTGTGGCTCCTAAAATTATAAAATAGAACACAAGAGATGATTTTCATAATCTTGGAGTAGAGAAAAACCTAAGTGTGACAGAAAACTCAGCAGATAAGAAATATATATATGTGTATATGTATATATATATATATATATATAACTTGGCTATATAGTTTTTAAAATTCTGCATAACAAAAACACCATAAACAAAGTCACATGCAAAAGCTAGCAAATATTTGCCAACATAATGCTAATTTTCATAATATATAAGTATTGGAAGTGAGATAAATATATATATCCCAATAGAAAAATATTGGCAACAATATGAAGAGACAGTTCACAGAAAAGGAAATACAAATGGTTTTAATATACGTAAGAGGATGAACAACATGAGCCATAAAAAGAGAAATGCTAATTAAATTGCTGTGATATACCGTATTTCACTGACTTATGTGGCAAACATCAAAGAGCTTCAAGTCACACTGTTGGCAAAGAGATGGAAAACAGACCTCTTGGACCTGGATGGGGGATTATACATTGATAAGAGTCTACAGGACGGTCATTGGCAGAATTTATCAGATTTACAAATATGCTTACCTTTTGACCCAACAAGTCATTTTGTATTCAGACACGTGAAGTGACTTAATAACACATTTACTGAATAACACATATGTACTGCGGTGCTCTCTGTGCACATCGTTTGTCCTACGTACAAAGAAGAGGCTTTAAAACGACAACTAAATCTTCTTGTTCATACAAGAATATGTCTGGGCCCAGATCTGATGCTTCCTGTGTGATAGGCAAGGAAACATAGTGGTAAAGAGCATACGCCCAGGAATCAGATTCCTCACTGTTTAAACAAGACACATCACTCAACAGCTACGTACTGTTTGGGGCTGCTTACTCAGCACCGTGGGACTCAGTTTGGTCATCTGCAAAATGGTAGTGATAATAGTCACTACTTCACAATGGGGTTGTTGAAAGGCTCAAATGAATGCAAGTCACAGAAAAGATTTAAAACATGCCTAGTGTGGCAAATCGTATTTTCTAAAGATGGCTCCCATCCCATGTACTCTCCTGCAATGTGACTTTGTTCTCCTCCATCAAGAGGTAGAGTCTATTTCTCCAGTCCCTTGAGTCTGGGAGGACCCTGGATCTGCTTTGACCAAGAGGATAGGGAAAAAGTAATGCTGTACCAGTCTGGCCATAGCCCTTAAGTGGCCTGGTAGTATTCACTTCTGCCTCACGGAAGTCAGCTCCCGTGTAAAAAGTACAGAACGATGAAACCACCATGCTGCAAGAAGCCTAAGTTACATGGAGAAGCCCTGAAGGATGAAATGCCATGTAGAGAGGGAATTCAAGGAGCACTTGAAGACTCAGATATGCTGAGTGAAGAAGCCGTCCTGGAATTGGGACCCACAGCCTCAGCTGCCCCAGCTGGCATCATATGGAAGCCAAGCCCTTCCCAGAGTCCTGACGCACAAAGCCATAAGCAAAACAAAATGAATGTTTCAAACTAGTAAATTTTGATATTATCTGTTACACAGCAATAGATAACCAAAATACCTAGTATAAGATGCTCAAAAAAGGATCCTACTATTACTTTATATGAGAGGTGTGTGAATCCCCTCAAAAATATTATAATAAATAGTTATAACTATTTCATTGATAAAAATTTTTAATTATTTTAAAAGTGATATTTTAACTGGTTCCACAAAGAGAGGTCTTCAGTAATTCCCCAGAGATAAAATATATATATATATATATATATATATATATATATATATATATATATATATATATATATATATAAAGGGATAAATTAATTAAATCTAATCAATATAATATTATTGGGGTTACTAGACTTGTGCAGAGCAAGCTCAACTTTTAGAGTACAAAGATTAAACCAAATGCTCTCATATTTCACATTTTTTTTTAGAGCCAGCATTCTTGGAAATTAACATGGAGGGAAAGACTAGCAATGAATCTCCCTACATACACGTCTGCCTCAACTTACTCTCATTCTCTAATGTAATTTGTAGGAGAGAAGCAGAGTCAGACATGTGAAATCTCTGCTTTGTAAAATGCATAGACAGACAACTAATCAGGTATCCTTTTTTACCCACAATTTGGCTGATAAAGACACTCAGGCTACATTAGTAAAATGCATTTAAGCTGTCAACAGACACAGCACAGTAGCATTTTCTCAATAGTACTGTACTCAGATAGAACCACAGACGTAATTATAACCTTTAACCAGTCTTTGCAGCTCAGTAACACCCCCTAGATTCAGCTGCCCTCTGGTTGCTTTAGGTTAACTCCCCTCCTCTCACATGGAAATTGTGTTCTAAAAAAAAAAGGACAGTGTCTTCACTCTTACAGGATTCCCTTCATCTCTCTCTCCTCACCCATAGAGTGTTGCCTATGGTAGGTGCTCAGTAAGTATCATTTGAATTAAACTTTAAAAAAATGACATGGAAACAACCTAAATGTCCATTGATAGATGAATGGATAAAGAAGATGTGGTGTATATATATATATTCACATACACACACACATACATATATACACACAATGGAATACTGCTCAGCCATAAAAAGAATGAAATAATGCCATTTGCAGCAACATGTTTGGACCTGGAGATGATCATATTAAGTGAAGTAAGTCAGACAGAGAAAGACAAATATTATATGATATCACTTTTATGTGGAATCTTAAAAAAAAAAAAAAAGATACAAATTTTATTTAGAAACCAAAAACAGATTCACATAGAAAACAAACTATGGTTACCTAAGGAGGAAGATGGGGGTAGGGATAAATTAGGAATTTGGGATTAATAGATACACATTACTGAATACAAAGTAGATAAACAATAAGGACCTACTGTATAGCACAGGGAACTATCTTCAATTTCCTATAAAAACATACAATGGAAAAGAATCTGAAATATATACATATATATATATATACACACACACATACACATATATATGTATATGTATAACTGAATCACTTTGCTGTACACCTGAAACTAATACTGCAAATCAACTACACTTCAATAAAAAATAAAATTTTTAAAAATGAGTAAGACCCAAACTTGTTCTAAGAGAGATTTCCATCTAACATTAACAAATAGGTCAGAAAACAGCTATTGACCTGGTCTACAGACAGCCTTGACAGTGGCCTAAGCATTTTGTTTAAAGAGTAATAAATTATTTTATTGAGCTAATCCCTTTACCCTTGAGTGCAGTTTCGGCTGTGGCTGATGACTGGAAACAGGGATGGAGCTCTAGGTTATGCGTCATGGGTTCTGAGAGCACAGCTTTTGATGGGAAAATGTTGTATAAAGGGAACTGATGCAGAGGACAATGATTAGGGTAAGTCACCGCACGCTCACGGTGTGTCAGGCATGGTATAGAACACCTTCTATATATTATTTCATTACTCTTTACAATGGAGCAAAATGAGTATAATTACCTGGATTTTATAGTTTTGGAAACTGAGGTTGAGAGAAAATTGAAATAATTCTCCCTCTCTCCACCCACCCCACCCACCATCAAAAAAAAAAAAATTAAAGTAGGAGTGAAACATTTCTACCTAGGCAAAGTGATTCTAGAGGGATTTTAATGACAAGACATTCCCTTCTGACCACATAAGTGGCCCATCAGATTTGCTTTCCCAGATCTTTGAATCTTATGCCAAGTCATAGGTGAGAGAGTGATGGGTGGTTGGGGGAGTCACCTGCCAGCAGCATGTTTAAAAGAGTTCTGTGCTCTCAAATCCATGCACTTCACTGGCTCCTTCTTGAGACCTGATGGGGCAGCTCTTTACTTCTTCCTACAATTTTGCTTGCCAGACAGCATCCTTCCAAGTGCATCTTTCTTTATCAGACTGAATTTCTGTGGTGTTCAAGTAAGAAACCACAACTGATAACTTAGTACCAAAGAGCATGATGATAAAAGCGTGGGTATCACACTGAGATGGGCACAAGGAAGTTAGATTCCCAACTGTGATAGGGGAGGTTTGGGAATTAGCTCATACAAACACTCATGACCCTGATCAAACCAGTGCCTGTGGTCCCCAGACAGCACACAAGAGCAGGTGAATCCTCAGGGACTGGGAAGTCACTGCCCAAGGGGAGCAATGCCAAGACCACAAGTTCTCCTCTGAATGCTCAGGATGAATTAAAGCTGCAAAGCACATGCCCAAACCTGGCATCCCCGCCTCCAGGCATGGAGGAAAACACATGACTTTTCAGTGAGTGCTAAAAGTGCTTCTTATCATCTTAGAGTTGAGCTGGTAGAAAACCAAACCCAAAAGACTGATACTGGTGTTCTCTGAATCCAAATACCAGTTAAATCCCCAGCCTTGCAAAGTCTCTTTATTTGAACATCTGAGCCTTGATCAGGAAGGAGAAACAATCCTTCCAACTGGAACAGTGACATCTGAGGGAGTGGGGACCCTGAGGAAGCCCATTTAACTTTTACAAGAAAACAATGAAGTGGGTGGTATTTTATAGACAAGAAAATATTTTATAGCTAAGAAAAACTTACAGGTTTCACACTGTAAGAGGCAGAGCCAAACAGAATTCAAACCAAGAAAATCTGATCCAAAGCCCATACTCTAAACCAGGGTTCAGCAAACTTCTTGTGAAGTTTCTTCTGTTTTATTTTGTTTCTTTTAAAAAGTTTTTTTTAATATATTAAAAGACCTGCTTTAGTGACAAGCCAGTCCCACCAGAAAATAACTCCATACCTCCTTGTCAGTAACATGCTCAGATTGTCCAGCCAACTCATATTTCCAAACCCCTGTGTGGACAAGTACATGTGTGTCTTTTAAACCAAAGCCCCAGGGCTCAGCACCTGCTCAGGGACTGAGCTTTGCCATGGAGCCAAAAGCCACTGAAGACAGTACAGAACAAATAGGCGTGGCTGTGATCCAATAAAACTTTATTTATGGACACTGAAATGGAACTGTTACATAATCTTCACAGATCCCTAAATATTATTCTTTTGATTTCTTCAAATAATTTTAAAATATTAAAGCCATTCTTTGCCCACGAGCCATACAAAAACAAGCCTTGCTGAAGTCTGCCAAATCCTGCTCCAAAACATATGATATCGTGTCAGGAGAACAGCAACTGATCTTTGAAAATGGGCCCATAATTGCTTGAAAATGTACCCCTGAGAGGCTCTTTCTGGGGAAATACAGCATGTGTTTATCCTCTGGCTTACGAGTCGGGGTCATCACGCAGCCAGGGATGGTAGAACACATTTTGAAACTGTCCACGTAGACCACATATTTAGCTGTGCGGAGGACAGAGAACTGAGTATTTCATTTCAATAAAATAAAAGATCACATGAGCGGGAGGAACTTGAGTGCTGGGGGAAACACCCACGCTGACGTGAGGCCAGCTAAAATAGAGCTCTCTGCCAAGGAACGAAAATACAAAGAGACAGGCATGTTTACTTTGCTTCCTATAAATGATTTATGAGAACTTTAATATGGCTACTGAGTATACTTCAGGCTTGCTAGACCTTTTCTTTTTTGACCAGGGAAAAATCTGTAAATTGAAGACCCCAATGTGTAAGTTTAGGTTTCAGAGTCAAAGATACGTCTGAGCTCTTTGGAAGCAGTTTCTGTCTGACCACTCCACTCCCTGCTGCCATCTTGACCAATGTGTATTTCTCTGTGGTCACTGAAACTCAGACATTAATAATGTGAGAAAGATACAGTGTCTACTACCAATTCCACATCTGCTTTCAAGAAAGGCAGGGAGGCAGGAATGGGGTAGAGGTGGGGTTCAGAGCAACTTTAGACTTGGTCACAGAGGTAAGATTCATTCAACCCAAGCACAAGCAGAATTTTATTTCCATCTTCATGTAAGTGGCCGAGAGTGTTGAACTTTGCAGAAGGCCTGCACAAGCCCGCCATGTTTCATTTATGACAGGATAGCAGGTGAAAAGGTTTGGATCCCCTCTCCCCAGGCAGAGGGTCCTTGTGACTTAAGAGATGAAATTGTGTCTAGAGAGGAAAATAGGTCTTCCCTCAATTCTCTCCCATTTTTGTTTGATTTCCAAGAGAGTCTATGTTTGTAAAAAGTTTTTCGAAGATTTATTCTGGCTGTGTTCTGTTTGTCGGTTTCTAACAGAATGGAGGGATAGCAGAATGGAGTCGAAATAGAATGGGGATAAAGGGAGTTGGCTGAGAAAGGCAGGGTTGGTAGAAATTCTCAGGAGTGAATCATTTCAAAAGGTTTGGCTACTGAATTTGTCAGGCATTCCATGGAGGATGCAGAGGCAATAAAACAGTTTGAAAAGCCTTAATTTTCAGGAAAATAATCAAATGGAAGAAAGTATAATAAAATATGTACAGTAAATGATGATACTTTAACTCAAGATCAGGAAGGAAATACTCTTCTTAGCGCTGTAAGAAAAAAGATGCGGGCCAGCAGGAAGTTCATTTTATAGTTTGGAAGGGCCAGCCTTGTCTCGTTTTTTTTGTTCTTGTTGTTGTTGCATTTGAGGTCTTTACTTGAAGGCCAGAACAACTTGAGGGTCCCTCTGCCTTCTCACCTCCGGCCTCAGAATCTGAAGACCTACATCCCCACCCCGCTCCCTTAAAGGGGATGGAAAATCACTACCAACTTCAACAGCTAAATACAAAAGGAAGCGAAGTTTGGGGGAGGGCAGGGGTTGGTACCCCTGCTCCTTAGGCCAAATCCATCAGCTTCCAGTTTCTGTGTGGCGCACAAGCTGAGAATGGTTTTCACATTGTTGAATGGTTGGGGGGAAAAATTAAAAGAATGAAATTCAAATTTCAGTGTCCATAAAAAAGTTTGACGGGAACTCAGACACACCCTTCCATTTACATACTGCCCCTGGCCACTTTCCGGTGGAGTAATTCCACAGAGTCAGTCATATTTACTGTCCGGCCCTTCACAGAAAGGTTTGTCTACCCCTGGGTGAGAGAGGTAACAAGGCAAAGGACTGAGGAGGTGAGGAGAGAGGGTGAAGGCTGGTCCAGGGGGCACTGTCATCTCGAACTGTGAGAATACGCATGTGGGGCGCTGGGGGAGCCTAGATGAACGCCTTGTGCCCTGAAAGAGATCAGGACAAGATGGAGAGACCAGGATGTCCACTCATAAGTGTCCCTGTAGGTGGAATCATAGTGTTTAACTCCAAATTAAAGAACAGACTGAACATTCTTTGGCATTCTACTGGAATTCCGGAATGTGCTGGAGCAGTGGACAGAAGCCTACTTTATTATAGATGAAACCGTCCAGAAAAAGTACAGTAAGTCTGTGTGTTTAGGAGGAAGGGCTGAGCAAGGTTGCAGATACATTTGCAAAGTCTGTAGTAAGGAGTGGGACAGATGTAGAAGACTAAGGCTTCCCTCTTGACTGTTGATACCTCTGTACTTAAGTATTACAATAAGCATTTTTAGTAATTTAATAAAGCAATAAAATGTCCTGTTAAAGAATTGCAATCGTGAGTTTGGAGGATTCAAAGGTGACAGAAATCACATTCGACCATGCAAGAAAAAGGAAACGGAAGAAGCAAATCAGGAAATGCTTTAGGAGGATGCTGAATTTGCAATAACCCTTTGAGGATGAGTAAGATTTGATGGGCTGAAGAGGGCATTGTCTCCCAAAGAAAGGGACAACGGCACAAGGGTTGGTGCACTCTGCCATGGAGAAGAAAGGGTCTACCCTGCTGGTCTTCAGGTCTGTTGAATTTACAAATGTGTTTGCCAGGCTGATTTAGTTGTACGGACACAGACATGCTCACAAAATAACCAGCGGTAAAGAAATGTTTAGCTACTTATCAGCAGAGAGCGTAGCTAAAAGAAAATGAAAGGAAAAGAAAGAACATTTCTTCTACACTAATATAAATGCCGACGGGAGTCCGCCATCTTGAAGAGGTCCAGCCGCACTCAATGCACAATAACCAAGAATGGATCAATCCAGTGACTTCACTTTCCAAATTAATTAGCAACCATGCCTTTTCCTGATGCAAATGAACTTGGGCAAGGCCAGCTCCCAGGCTTAAGGATGGTCATTTTGCCTTCCTAGCAGTATAGTCTAACAGTGATTCTCACCTGCATGATAAAACATCACTTCTTGGACCCTGCTCCAAACCTACTAAACCAGTATCTTTGCAGGTGGAGACTGAAAGCCTTTATTTTCATCAGGTTTCCAGGTGATATTTATAGATGAAAGTTTGAGAACCTCAACTTCAGACTGTGCATGGCATCGCTTCATCATGCCTACTATGAATAAAACTACTAAAGGCAAGTTGGAGCGTTCAGAGACATTGCTTCTAACTTGACTGTTCTAATCCAGTCACTGGAAATTACAGAATATAAGGTCACTTTTTTTTTCTGGCTCATCTGAGCTCCATTCAGGACTACTTGGACTCAGAATCGATGTCTGTCTTCTTCCCCAAACCTTCTTCCTACAGTTTCTGAGAGAGGTAAGTGAAAGAACTCACATAAAACACAGGACCTGACAATTAGATGGTGTCAATAAATGCTGCTTGCCTCCCTCCATCGCTTAAATCTTTTAGGTAGTTGGCCTTAAGGATTCCCAAAAGAGAGGTGAGAAATGGTTGCAGGTCCTTAAAGCGCAGCCGCAGTGACTCCAAGGCTCCCAGCCTCGTGAGCCCTTTTTCCCCAGATCGGTGGCTGCAGGTGCTGGTTCTTCATGGCTCCTTGCCCATTTCCGGGCAGTCAGCCTCAGGCTAGTCTCTTGAGCGGTGCTTCCCAAGCTTTGCTCGACCCTGGAACCCTCGATTCCAATGGGATCTCATAGGCAAGTCGCTGTGGTTGAAGCAGGGTGTGAGGGCCCACAGCCTGCCTGCCTCAGCCCCCTCTTCCTCCCAGACCAACTCCTCTGCTAGGGTGCCCAGCTGGAAAACTCTTCTCTGAGTCTTAGTTTTTCAGAGTCTAAAAAACGGAAAAAAAGCGGTGTGACTGCTGTAAAAGTGGCAAGAAAAGATTCTTGATCACTGGAAAGAGAGCAAAGGCCTGCAGTGAAGGCAAAAACAACTTTGAAACCTTGCTTTCATTATAAAATGAGTATGTGAAATAAAACTAACCTACCCACATTAGTGACAGCTTTGAGAAATGTTCCTACTAATCCCACTGCCCTAATACAACGCCGTGAACTACCTGGGAGATTTCAAAAAGTGGTACATGGAAAGAGAGCAGGTGTAAAATCATATAAAGTTGAATAAAGGCCCTGAGCATGAGAACTTTAAAGTAACACTATAGGAAAGAGGGTGATCTTCAAGAGGCTAAGCTGGAGAATGTCAGTGTCGTGGGGCTTTCTCCCAAACTACAGGACCCCACCTGGAGGGTCTGATGCTTCCCCTCCAGATGGGGCTAGGGCCCTGGGGAAGGACAGAGGGGTAGAAAAAGCTAAGGGATGGAGAGAGGGGAAAGAGAGAGGGACACTGAGAGCCCGGAGGGAGAAGGGACCTCTGGGATGCCCATCAGAGGGGGACTCTGCGTGGGTCATCAGCCCGCATCCAGTGCCTATTTGTCATCACCTAATTGCAAGCTTGCTGCCAAGTAAAGGACTGCACTTTCACATCCTCCCACACCTCCAAGACACAACAGAATCAGCTTCCCAAGTGCCTTTTAGCGGCTCCCAAGTGCCTTCAGGGCAAAGCCCAAATTGTGGAAGGTGGCCACTGTGGCCCCTCTCCAGACGTCCCCCAGCCCCTTCTTCAATAATTCATCCATCAAGTACTCCTTGAACACCTACTATGGGTCACGTAAACCCACTACGTGCTAAATACCGCAGAGTCGCCACGTCCACCCTGGAAGAGCCGCGTCTGTCTCCCTGTGGTGCTACTGCCACACTCCGCCCCCTGCCTGGATGCCACCTTACCCCCTAGTGCCCAGCCCTGCTATTCCTTCAGATGGGCCTCACAGAGGCTTTCTTTCACCATCCTCCATCCCTGACGCTTCTCCGCGCTCCCACAGAGCATCCCCACCCTCCACTCCCCACCCCGCCCCACTGTTATCACCCTCTATGTTCTTGCCGGACTAACTGCCTGTCTTCCTGGCTAGACTGGTGCCGGAGAGGAGAGCAGCAGTTGTGACTGTGGTCAGCCTTTGTCAGTGGACGTTCCCTGAGGCAATGGAGCCCTGCAGAAGACGAGTGCCCATCTGCTCGATCCCCCCACGGGTGGCACGTTGCATAGGGACCAGGCTGGGGATTCGCCATGTCCTCGGGAATATTTAAGCTAACGGTGTTACCCGCGCAGCTAACGGTGTTACCCCCGCAGCTAACAGGGCTAGAACTCGTCGGGAGGACTGGGGTGCTGGAGAGACTGAGCGATCTGTGGTTCAGCACCGCGGGGTCCTGTTCCTGTAGGTTCCAAGACTCAGAATGACTTCTCACCTCGCCTTCCTCCACCGTCAGCATCGACCAGCTGGGTGCTTTGATGACTTTCCCTTGCAAATGCCTCTGGTTCTAATTAGAGCTGGGGGCCTGACCCCCTGAGAGCTGATAACAATTTCGCCCCTAGACAAAACTTATTGGCTAACTGAAAAAGGCAGGTTAGCGGCGTCTGCACGGAAGGTGTATTATTAGAAGTGAGCCTGTGAAGCAAACTCCCCGTGACTCTAATCTTCGGAATGCTGACTCCTGAGGTCAGTAATTGGGCACCACAGAGTTCTCCAGAGCAGCAGGCCTAAGCCTGTCTTCAGACCTCTTTGAAATGCAGCTCCTGAGGTCAGGGACATAATTGCTTCATTTGAAGGGAGTGGAGAGAGATGAGGGGAGAAGAAACAACCTTCATTATTTCTCCAGTTTATCAATGCACCGTGTTCTCCATATCCCGGTCTAATTAAAATAACACAGGCTGTTTGAGAAACTCCATCATTTCCACGGGGATTCTTGTCAGTCTGCTCCTCCTGCCAGCTCAGAGATGCCTAATGGCGGATAAGCTTGGGGTCTGGGTCTCATTTGCTTAGTCATTAATTCGGCAACAAGGGTGCCGTGACGCTCATCCACGTCTTTTACACACTGTTATATTAAAACCTTTAATTAACCAGGAGGATATTTTAATGTCAGGGCTTTGCAACTTTCCAAAGAAAAATGCCAAAATAATCAACTTGAACTCTTGGCCATGGTTCCTAACGCCGATCTTCCTCTCCTCAAGCAGCTGGGTTAACTCATATTCTAGATCCACTGGCCACAATAATCTGGGAGATGGTTGAACACAGGATCATTCAAAGGATTCCTCTGAAGTTCGGCCGTTGTATCGCGGCCCCTGGTCATCTGAGAAAAGTTTTAGTCATGATCCTGAGATCCATTGATTATGTTCATGAAAAAAGCAAGAGGGACACAGAGGAAAGGTGGGTGTTGTTTTTCTTTTGGCTAATTCTGCAGAACTCTTGTGGGCCAGACTTTATTCAGCCTCACAGAGAAAAAGAAAAAGAAAAAAAAAGACCAAGAAAAAAAAAAGGGGGGTGAAATAAACCAAAATTTACATAGTAGCAGGAAAGAATTAAGAGGAAACTTAAAAAACAAACAAAAAAACTCAGCCCCATCACGGCAGTGTCGGTCCCGAGTTCTCGTTCTCGCGAGACACACACATGGCGAGAGACTCCGGCGTGTATCCAGCCCAGCCCGGCGTCCAACCCAGGGGAGCCACTGCAGACACATGGGGACAAGCACCGACCATTTCCCTTAGAGAGCTGAGGATCTTTAATCCTCACAGCCTTGGGGCTTCAGGGTCTGGCCCTTCAACATCCACACAAACCCCCACTTGGCTTAAAGCTCTTCTAGGTTCTCTTCCTAGGATGTCATTCTCAGAACGACAGCTCAGAGCCACCTGGGACGCGGAGGTCCGTCCAGTATCTGACCCAGAATCTGCCAGCCCGGCCACCTGCCTTGTCAGTGAACCACTGGCTCCACTCAGTGCATATGATCTCAACGGCTTTTAGAGGCAGTCAGCGTGTTTAAAGGTTGGGTAAATTATTTAAAGCTAATATGAAAGGCAGGGTAATGGCTAGAAACCAACTCCACGTGAAGTAAGGAAACATTTTAAAACAAAGTCCTCCTTCTCCTGGTGTACCCTAAGATGCCAACATTAGGTTCTTCAAATATTCTTAAAGATCGTTTTAAATTTTCCTCTTCTGTTCATCTTATTTTCAAGGCAGATGCAAGTGTTCCTTTTGCTTCCCAGGCCACAGCAGAAAAGTATTAGAAAGAAATATATCAAAGCCCAGAGTCTGGAATTTTAAAAATGAGATTCAGATGTGTCTATAAATCTGACAGAGAGATGCAAGGAGGCCCTTCAAGCCGGGGTGGGCAAAACATGCCTGGAATTTGGTCTGTGACCTCACCTGGCCACTTGCTTCATTAAATCTGCTGCTCTGGGGCACGCATGGGTCTGGGGTCAGCCGAGAGGTTTTCATCCCTCTTACACCAGCAATATTGTTTGCTCGCCTTGGGGGCTGCCCAGCGTTCTGCCTCCTGCTCATGTGTCATGACTCAGCCCAACGCAAGAGGCAGGAAACTGAGCTGGAGGGATCACTGGTTTGATCTCAAGTGACAAATCCATTGTTGTGACTTCTTTCCAAGGCAGGAGATTGCTGACGGGGGTGGGGGAGGGAGGCAGAATCAGCAAAATGGCAAGAGATGAGCGTTTACCAAGATGGCATCCCGGTCCCACATGCTACCTACAGGTCTGCACGTCTGTCCTGCTCCTGAGAAAACCGTGCCCGAGGGTTAACGGAAACTGGTGACTAACAGGAATTCTTGAGTGCATCTTATGGCTTGTTAAAAATCCCTCCGCTTGTAGCCTGCCCTCACTGAGCAAGCTCATCTGAATTATTTTGTTGCAAATTGCATACCTTCCAAGCTTCAGGTAGCCTAAACAGTAAGATGTTTGAGTTCCTTTCCAGGGACTTGGAGTCAGTTCTGTCTAGTTCAAGTGTGCACTAAGACTGATTGGGACCACTGACCCTAGAACTGGGCCTGCTCAGGTGGCCGGTGGGTGACCTTTTGACATCAGAGAGCCAAAAACACCCTCAGATCATGCTAAGCGCCTCCTCTTTTGAACCTACATCCCATGAAGAAGCATGTGACTCAGATACGCCTGCGCAGAACACTGATGACCTCACCTTACGCACAATCCCTTTTCCCCACTAAGACCACGCTGCTTCTTTACCCCATAAATGTCTCGATCCCCTCGCCTTTGCGGAAGCAGATCTGAGGCTTGTTCTCCCATCTCCTCGCTTGGCTGCCTTATAAGTAAACCCCCTCTTTGTGGCAAACCTCAGCATCTCAGTGTTGTGGCTTGCTGGGTGTTGGGCAAATGAACCTGGTTCAGTAACGCTGATGCCACATGCGCGCCTGCATAACTATCAGAGAATGTGGAGAAGTGCCCAAGAGTGTAGCCTGGGGAGGAGTCATGGAAGAAATAGCAGGGATTCTGGAGCCAGATGCTTCTAGGTTCAACGCCTGGGGTGACCTCTCACTCCTAGGTGAGGTTAGGCAAGCGACTTAGCCTTTCTGTGCCTTGGTTTTCAAATCTGTAAAATGGGTATGATAATACTCCTATGTCACAATGGCCAAGAGGAATGAATACAATAACATACGCAGAGTGCCTAGCATAGACAAACGGTCCTGCTTTCCTTTTCCGTATTATCTACTACGGCCTTGCCAACTCAGCAGGGCAAGTAAAGAAAGACTGGGAGACATACTTCTGTTCTCATAACAAGGGAAGCAACGTAGACACGATGAAAGATGACAAAACCAAGGCTCTTTAACCTGAGAATCATTGTCAGCAAGAAGAGATGCTCAGGATGAGAATGACTCATGTGGCACAGGCCCTTTTCCTCCAAAAATCATGCAAAACTTTTTCACAACCCAATCACCCAGTTGAGTGACTGAGATGATCACAATCTGTTTGGATTCATTTTCCAAAAGCCTGATGCATCAAGGAAGTACCTTATGGGAAGTACCTATGACAACCTTGCTTAAGAGTTAACCTTGTTTAATAGTCTAGCCCACAAGTCCATCCTGCTCGGGTCCCCTTTCTTGTCTCCTGGCTTGCCACCATGCCACAAAGTCCAGCTCTCCTACCTTCTTTCTAGAGTGCACACTTTTCCCACGAGGTCCGAGAGAGAGACAGAGACAGAGAGAGGGCAGAGAAAGGCCTCCTCCCACGACCCAGCTCTCCATCCCATGATGAAGAGCACTTTCCCTCCAGGAGAGCTGATAAGGAAAGTCCCCGTTACCTTCCTGCCCAAAGACACCTAACGATTCCTAGTAACACTTGTTCACCTTCAGCATGCTAGGGGACGGACATTTTCACATGTGCCCAAGCATAGACCAGTTTGTTGTTATAGACTCTTCTCCACAAAAAGAAGGATATACTCCATCAGCTTCCTGAAGTCCTCAGCATCTGAGTCTCCTGGGGCACAATCACTCAGCAAAGAACATGCACAGTTTCGTAAGAACAGACAGCAGCTTGCAGTGCACACACACACACACACACACACACACATTCTCCCAAAGAATCCCAGCTAAAACATGTGCGCCAGAAACAAACCAAACAAATAAAAATAAAACCTCATTCTGGTTACTCCCCAGTTTTTCCCAACAGTGGTTGGGTGGGTACTTGCTACTGACTCATTGCTTATTCATTCATTCATTCATTCAACAAATAGTCCTTTGTCGCAGGTACTGTCCTAGGAACCAGTGACACTGCCTGTCTTCATGGAGTTTAGAATCAATCTGATCCTTTATGATCCTTTCCCAGAATAAAATACATACATTCATGTGTATATACATTTAAAGGAGAAAAAAAAAAAAAGGAGCAAGCTTGTCTCGAAGGCTTGAATTCAAGCCTCCCCCTCTGGTAAAATAAAACATTTCTAACGTTCAAAGTAATTATTTTTCCATTTCTGCCCATTTAGCCTTTAAAAAAACGTAAGGGACTGCAGACTGGATACCTATGACCTTAACCAGCACTTGCCACTTCTGTAATGCTGCTCCCTCTTCTGGATGCCCACAGCCCACCCCTTTAAAGATCCGCTGCACTCTTACCCAGGATTTATTTTTGCAGGATCTACCTTTTGTTTGAAAATAAAAAACATTCACCACTTCTAATCTCCCAGCATATCTCCTCGTCTTCCCAGAATTTGTTTGTGACTGTATATTAAAATATTCATGAGCGCAATTATCATTTCCAGTATCATGTTTTCCGGCATCCCAGGTTTGCAGTTTCCTTTACCAGTGAATGTTCCAAAGGACACAGGCGCTAACATTTTGTTGAGCATTTATTTAGCGCAAGCACTGTGCTGCGACCATCACATTCACTGTCCTCTTTACTTCCCATAGCAGCCCCGAGAAGTAATTTTTTCACAGATGAAGATGCCAAGGCTCACTGAGTAACCCTCCTCCCAGCTGGTCAAGGGCAGAGCCACAGGTTGGCCTCAGGAGGGCAGAGTGAGAGCTGAAGGCCCAGGAGAGAGCCCCTCTGTGCCTCGGGGGCAGGAGAGAAGCAGGAGGACTGTCTGGATTTTGAGGTTCGAGCCTCAATTTTAAATCACCCTCCAACATCCTCCAGCCTAGTGTGTGGGCACTGATTTACTCCGCCAAGTAAAGTATTGCTCAAGCAGTGACTTCTCAAGTTCTGTTGACTGAAATGGAATTGGCAGTTGGGTTGTTTTCCTTTCCTTTCATTTTGTTTCAGTTACAGAGAAAATAGAAGGCCTTTTCCACATAACAACCCATCGGTATCGGACACAGGCAGGACACAGAGAGTGGGGACAAGTCTTGAGGGCCGTCTTCAATATATCTCCCTAAAACTACTTTTTTTCCCATTTGAAGGAGAAAAGTGAAGGGGAAAAAATTTCTTCACTGAATCTAAAGTTATCCTTCTTTATAAGTTTTATAAATGGGGGCTGAAATAAACTTAAGAGAATTAGGGAGTGAAAACCCAAAAAGGAAGTGTCTAGAAATGCTTTCTTGCCCCTTATTGTATCCTATGTTCTAGAGATACTAAATTTCATCCAAGAACTGCCACCTCCTCCAAGAAGCCAGCCAGGCCTGCTGTCTCCCACAGATGGAGTTTGTCTTCTTTATGGGACCCTGAATGATGCCGGACATCAGATCAAAGTTCAGCAAAAACCACAAATGGATTTAGGCTCTTCAGGTCTGGACCATCTCCCTTCCACCCGCATTTCATGGACAGGCCTTTACACTGCAGTCATGTCTCGATTTTTAGAGGCTTTTTCAAGACGTGTCAGGATTTTGCGGGGAGGGTTCCCTTTTCAGATAAATGCTCCAGTGTCGACTCCTCTGTGTCTGAGCTGGCTCAACTAAAAGCGTATTAATTTCTGTGGGAATGTTAGACCATGGGGTGGAGTTTCCTTCTGCCCACAGCTGTCTCTAATCTCAGAAGTTCAAATGTCCAAACCTGATGGATCATTATTCAAAGTGGTGGATCTCACAGGAGGACTTAAGCTCTCTCGTGACCGCTGGGATTTGGTACCATCACAAACAATCCTTTAGATGAAAATAAACTATAACGGAAACTTTCAGTGGGTTAAAAAGAGAAACTGCACTTACAGCCTCTTTTTCCTATCACAGTTCAGGAGTAGAACCGTGTTTTGAAGCTTCCTTGCCCGAAACAGTTCTCACGGTGACCTTTAAGCAAAGTCATCCAGTCCGTGCCCAAAACAAACCCTGCAAGATTCTAACTACTGTATACAAAATAGATAAACAACAAGTTAATACTGTATAGCACAGGGAACTATATTCAATGTCTTATAGTAACTTATGGCAAAAAAGAATATGAAAACAAATATATGTATGTATATGTATGACTGACGCATTATATTGTACACCAGAAATTGACACATTGTAAACTGACTATACTTCAATTTTAAAAAAAAGAAACCTGCAAAGACTTTGCATCCTAGCCTGCATATTCAAATATAAATTATTTGGAAACCACAACTGATTAAAGAAGTATAACCCTATCTTGCTTGACTAGCAGATGGATATTTGGTGATGGGATACACTACTATTTCTGGAAATAAAAATCCTCTCAAAAATACTAATGTTTCTCAGACTTTTTTTTAAATTGAAGCATAGTTGATTTACAATGTTGTGTTAGTTTCTGATGTACAGCATAGTGTTTCAGTTATATATATCATTCTCTATATATGATTTTTTTCTTGTCTAAACACCTAAGGGAAAGACACACTCCCTTACGGGGAGGGTATAGCTCAGAGGTAGAGCTCATGCTTAGTGTGTGCAAGGTGCTGGGTTCAACCCCTAGTACCTCCATTAAAAAAAAAATGAATAAAATATAATAGCAAAAAAAAAAAAAAAAAAAAAAGAGGTACACTCCGTCAGTCAGGCTGCTGACTTGGTGTGGTTTGGGGTTAAGAGGGACTAGGGCACCCCATAAAGGGATGGCAGGCTCTCCACTATCAAGATCTGTTGAGGCGGAAATGCGGTTTACAAAGCCCCACAGGTGATCAGCATCTGCTCACCCTTCACCCCGGCAGTTCTCTCCTGTCTTTGAGAGAAAAATAAAAAGTGAAAATATTCCTGCAAAACAGCCAAACACCAAGAGGCTATTGAGGTATCTGTAACTTAGAAGAGATGCCTAAAGTGATCATCTCTCCAACCAGGCTGTGTGTACTGAGAAGGGCTGGGAGAGCCCCTAGCATCACTCCACTAAAGGATGTGCTAGAACAGATCTAGCCTCGTACTCGGGGCGGGAACAACTATGGTCCTATGTGTGCTACCAAACAAAAGTAACTTCACTGTGTCTTTTAGTGATTACAGCTTTTATTTATAAAACGAGTTTAATAGCCTTTATTAAAAAAATATGTACTTTTCCCCCTCTTTTTCACTAGCACTTTTTAATGTTTCCCCTTATGTGCCTTCTCTATCATTTAACGTAATTTGCTTGTAAAACCGTTAGACGGGGCAGAGTGAAATATTTTACTCACACTGTTTTCTTAGACTCTTCCTAAGTAAAATAAACACAAATGGCCTAGATTTTTTAAAAAACACTCTAGAGCCTGAATATAAAATAAATCATCCATTGCTTAATAACTTTCATCTAAAGAACTGGCAAATAGATTTATCCTGCCTCCACCCTCCCCTCATTCCCACATGGAAAAAATAAAAGCAGATCATTTTTGTTTGAAATAAAGTTGTGATCTCTGTTGCATTCATGGCTGCTGAGAAGACAGCACACAGTTGGCAGAACTCCCCAGGGGTGTGAACCATGGATTTTAAGTCAAGGAAGTTATCAGGTTTGCAGAGGTCTTCCTAAATTAGAAGCTTGACTTAGACCTTTCGTTTCTGAAGAGCCTTCCCTCCTGTCTTCATCTTCATCTTTAAGCCATCACTGGAAGGGAAGTTGGAGGAGTGTGCAGGAGAATCTCCCTTCTAGGCCAAGCAGCACCGCTTTGGTCTCACCTCGTTTCCTGTGTGCTTGGAGCTACACAACCAGGAAGGGAGCATGGAATCCACTCATGTGTTGGTCATTGAGAGGAAAACTGGTTCCGTATGTAGACACACACACACACACACACACACACACACACACTTGCTTCAGCAAAACTGCCACAAGACTTCTCCCGTTCTCCCTGGCATTCTCATTCCCACAGCTCTTAGGCTGGACCACATCATATTGACTGATTGACTTCATCTACCTCAAGCCTATGTATCTGATTTGTACAACTTCACAAAGATTTTGCCAATTTTCCCATGATTGGCAGTTATCCTACCATGGCTCAACAGCCCTGAACCCAGTGGCTACAGGCACAGAGAGCCTTTGCCTCAGTCAACCCCAAAGCACCCCAGCCCCACCATCAATAAACATTTGCCCCCACAGTGTCAGCAGTGAGTTACTGGCAAGATCTGGAGATGCCCCATCGCTCAGTGTTGCCATACAGAGGTCCTGAATTTATTTCTCCAGGCAGTCACTTTTCCCAGGTTTACTGATGGCCAGGAGAAGTATGCAGTGTTAAAAAAAAAGCCAGGCTGCACACACACTGAGGTCACTCTCCCATCACAAATGGCTGGTGGCAGAGGCAGCGATAGGCCAAAACGTGTGCACAAGTAAAGATGATTTTCTTTCCCACATTTCCCCATCCTGTTGTGGAGCTGGCTTGGCCAGAAGAGACAGCAATTGTCCTGTCCACCTGTGTCCTAAATCTACTACCCTAGTGATGACCCCGTTACATCTTCACGGATGCAATTTCCCGTCTCTCAAATTTGTCTCTTCCAGTAGATCTTGTGAGGATGAAGCCTGAAGCCTGGAAACAGCCTCTGACTTCAGGAATGCAAATTCTCTTTTAAACTGTTTCCAGAACAAAGGAGCAATGCCAGCTATTAATCTCAGAACATGAATTTAACAATTCTTTTCAAAGAGACAAAATAACAAGTTTTGATCCAGCAAAAACACACAACTTAAGTTAAACTGATTAGTGAAAATGCATTACTTTTATACACAGAATAAAAATTATTTTTAAAGAAGTAAACTGAGTTACCTGCTAGCAGCTTATTTTCAGCCACCTATAAAATGCTATTGCCACAGATTCACATTATAAAGCTAGTATTACTTACTTCATGAACATATTATTGCTAGTAATTTTAATCATGTTTGAGAGGCTCTTCAAAGGCATGATATTATAATTCACGATTCATTCCCCCACTGGTCTCCACCTACAGCTGTACTAAATCCTACTAAATACTGAGACAGCAATGGTAAAAATCGAAGCATCCTAATTAGAAGCCACAAAATAAATGTGCCACGTGGCCACCGACCTATTTTGATTCTTTGTGTATGTAAATATAATTTCATTTTGGATGACTCATTTTAATTGTATATTTCCCTTACAAATTTTTAATTAGTTAATATGATGTGGACAGCTCTAGACTCTCAGCTCTAGGTTGATTTGATAAATTTAAAGGGGAGCTGAGATGCAAATCCCCGGGTCCAAGTTGAGAGGAAGTGTGGCAAAGACCTTGAGGAGTAGCTTGGCTGGAACATCATCAGCTGTGTGACTTCAGACCAGTTACTGAACTTCTCTGTTACTCAGTTTCCCAGTCTATACAGTGGACATTATAATAATGTCTGTCTCATAACATTTTTATGAGGATTTAACAGATTAACATGTGAAAAGTTGTTAGAACAGGAAATACATAGTAAGCACAGAATAAATACTAGCTGCTTTTGTTATTTGACAGAATTTTTCAGCCTTTTACTAGACTTTTCCACTTGACTATACCCCAAAATCCACACATCTAGAAAAGTGTTGCTCATTTTCTCTTCAGAGCAGCTCCTTGTCCCGACAGCCTTGGAAATAAAACCCCAGGGCAGTGGTGCTATATTCAATACCCACAGAAGTGTCACCAACCTATCTGGTTCCTCCTGCCCCCCACCAGGTCCTCCATCCAACCTTCCACCAAAGTCTCTTGATTCTTCTTTCATAACTTGTCACCTTGTCACATCCTCTCCATATTGTGATACAGTAAGAAATATATCTTTGGTCTCTGTCCCTGGTTCCAGGCAGAGCTTTAAAAACCCTTGGAATCCCCCGAATGGTAAGGGTGAGAAGAGCATCCTTTGTTATTGATAATAAGCCCCTTTCAATCATACCTGAGTCTAAGCTAAACCCCCACTTGGAAAATGGGATCTGGCCGCCAGAGAACCCAACCACTAGATTAAAGGGTTGGAGATTTCAGCCTCAACACCCCCAACCACTGGGGAGGGGAAAAAGGCAGGGGATTGAGTTCATCACCAATGGCCAGTGATTTAATCAATCATGCCTGGATTACGGGCCCTCCATAAAACCCTAAGTCAGGGATTCAGGGAGATTCTAGTGTGGTGAGCACATCCACCAGCTGGGAGGATGGCACAACCTGGGGACAGACGCTCCTGCACTAATGATGCTTCCAGACTTCACCGTGTGTACCTCTTCAACTGGCTGGTCATTTGCATCCTTCATAATATCCTTTATAATAAACTAGGAACAGCAAGTTAAGGATTTTCCTGAATTCTGTGAGTGGTTTTAGCAAATTATCAAACCCAAGGAGAGGGTCATGGGAACTCTGACTTGTCGCCAAGTCAGACAGAGGTGTGGGTAACCCGGGGACCCACTACTTTTGATTGGTATCAAAAGTGGGGACAGTCTTGTGGGACTGAGCCCTTAACCTCAGGGGTCTGCACTCACTCTGGGTAGTTAGTGTCAGAATTGAATTAAATTGTAGGACACCCAGTTGGAGTTCAGAGAGAACTGGAGAACTGCTTAGTGTGAAAACCCCCCACATTTGGTGTCAGAAGTGTTGTGAACAGAGACACAGATTTCCTTTACAGCTCCCACCCTCCAAAAGAGACTCGTGTTACTCATGTTACCCCAGTCTTACCCCAGCCTCTGGTTAGCAACGCCCCACCCCAAACCCCAGCCCGAGTCACTGAGTCTGATCATTCCTCTGGGTCAGTCTTCAGGAACGAGCTGCTCATTGACACCTGTCCTACGTGGCACTTCCATTACAAGAAGCAGAACCTCGCACAAGGTTGCCTCTGTTGATGGGAACATGCTTGCACAGAACGTACCACGTGGCGTTGCCTCACACACAGGGCTGCCAGAATAAACTGGGACATACTTATACCAAAAAGCATTTGCTGCTGGCAGTGGCTTCCCAAAGAGTAGATTTAAGCAGAAACCAGCAGTCCTCTTAAGGCCGTAACTCAGAAGTCTCATAGCATACATTCAGAGCCTTCTCCTAAGCCAAAGCAAGTCCCAAGGCCAGCCCGACTGGAGGAAGAGGGAAGGCTTCACCTCTTGGTGGGTGGAGCAGCACATGTACAGAGGGAAGGAAAGGATGGTGGGCATAGGAGGGAAGTATCTACCACGACCAGTACGGACGCGTTTAAGTCTCCTTTGCAGCAGTTCTGGTGCACAGTGGCTGGCTATCAGCCAAATACGTGCCTCCCCTTTAGAGGACTGTTAGAATTTTACACCTGTTCGTAATTTCTTTAACTGCAGTCTCCAAGATGGCAGGAACGGTGACTGTACTTGCTCTGGTGTCAGGTGTAGTGCCTGTCACATTGCAGCATTTGATAAGTATTTGTTGAAGAAATGAATGAATGAATGAATGAATGAATGAATATTCCCTTTAGAAAACTGCTGCCAAAAATCATCACTGAGCCACTTCAAGAGACTAAAATGCTTCTACTTTTGCATGGTGAAAACTTGATAATGGGTTTTTAAAGGGAGAAAGACAGAAAGTTTAGTGTCAGAGTTCTCTCTGGCAGAACTAGTTTTGCTTTTAGGGACTAGAATGCATATTTTGGAACCAATGCCAGGTGTCTGTGGGAGGCAGAGGGGAGAAAACTGAATCCACAAAGAAAGACTTAATACAATAGGTTTCTCCTTCCCGCCCCTGTTTTACGGATGTTTTTAGCACCCAGCACAGACTCCCTACAACTGATAAGATCATCGATGAGAAGAGCCACCCACCACGAGCCACCTCCCAGGAAGGGTCTCCTGAGGCAAGAATGAATGCCTTCTTCCAGCCTGGAATGCTTAGCGTGAGGTAAAGGTTTTATTTGGGAAGCAGCCTGGGGTAAAGAAAAGAACTGGAGTCAGAGAAACTGGGTTCCTTTCCAGCTTTGCCACATTGTAAGGAAACACCACAAGTAAGTCACTTCTTGCACTAAACCGCCCTTCAGCATCTGCTGGGGGCTCAGCTAGCTTCAAGTCTCAACCCCTCCTGACTGGCATAACTAAGTCCCCCTGTGCCCTGTTACAGGATGTGACAATCCCATCCGTCCAGCCTCTCTGTCCCCACCAGTAATGCCTAGCTTCCTGCTGATCAAGCCTTTATCATCTGAGATGCGCTGCTGATGGAGCTCACACTGACCCTCACACTGACCCACTACACCTGCTCACTCACCAGATGCTGTGGGACTTGCCTCCAGGGTCTCCTGCCTCCCGTCTCCATTCCACATGCCCACTGCCTCTCCCAGGTCCAGGTCCTCCTGAAACCCTGCGCTGGCTTGGTTCCTACATCTCTGTTGCCAGGCTCTCCTCACTTCACTGCTCCTGAAGATTTTCAACTTTCCTTACATCAGGAGAGCAGACCATGGCAGCTGTCTCCCCGGGAGCCAGGGGTAGACTTACTGTGAAGCCACTCAAGCTTAAACTCCCAGGCCACTCACTCGACCGGGCGCCCTTCCAAGCCCTGGGAAGAAGCAAGCATCTCACTTTCAAGGTTACTTATGTGTGTAAGACATTTTCAGCACGGTTAGGAGTGACCACTGTCATTTTCCAGCCCAGTTTCCCTCCCGCACACTTCCTTTCCTCTTGAATGATGGCAGGGTGTCTGTGGGTAGTTTATGGTGTACTGATAAGGGGAAGTTAAGTCTGGGTTTAGTAGACTAGGTTTATGTGGTTCACTGCAAGGTAAACCTGCATTGGTTAAAAGCAAATAGTGAGGTTTAAGAACCATTTGGATTACATCCAGGGCTTTTTTCTTAAGCAGTAATACATTAAGAAGTAATACATTATGAATAAAAGTTACCAATAGACTTTTTGATTATTTGATGATTTGATTAATAATTCAAATCATGTGAATACATGGGAATCAATCTTAATTTCTTAATGATTTGGCACAAAATACCGACGTGAATAAATTTAGCACAAAACTCACAATACACACACTACAGTGAGGACAACCTACTGTTTTATCAATGTCATGAATAAGAGATTAGTCAACACACACGATGCAGGACAAGACACAAGAGAACCTGAAATATCCTGAGACTTTACATTTCATTTATGAAGGAATTGGGTGGCAGTGTCTTCAATTTTAGCAATAATCCTAAATCTTTAATGGCATTACAAACAGCAAGTTGTCAAATTGAAAGACACTTTTTACCACCAGTTTCAAAAAAATTTTTTTAATCTACCGTGTTGAGAAAAGACTGAATTATCTTTCTATCATCACTATAAAAAAGTATATACAAATCGTTGTCAGGTGAAGAGGCTTTTGAAGAAAATGTTTCATAGGGATGTGCCAGGTAGTTGCTTAAAATGTTATTATTTTATTTATTTATTTTTATTGCTAATTTTTTATTCACAACCTTGCATATGTTTTCTTAAAGACAAATCCCAAAGTATATAAACACCCAGCAACATAAAACCTGATCTGCATTGCCAGTAGCCAATATCCCTTCCTCTCTTCTAAGAGAATTCAGATTTGCTCAGGGACTCACTTTCTTCTGTATAACCTTCAAGGAAGATGGTTCCAACATTCCTTCTGCCAGCAATTGCCTCAGACATACACATGTGATGCAATTCTGGCCAATGGATAGGAAAAAGGTCTAAGGAGAAATTGGGAAATGGTTTACTTCTTTGATTAAAGGAGGAAAAAAAGCCACTTTGAGTGCCCTGTCTTTGTCATCAGGACATTGTACTGCTTGGATGTGATGTCTGGAACTGTAGCAGCTATCTTGTGACCATGAGGAGAGCCAGCCTCACAACAAACCATCAGAGAAAGACAGGGAAAAGGGCCAACCCAGGCTGTACACTCAGACTTCTATGTGAAGTCATAATATATATATTTTTTCTCTGTTAAAGCCATGTAGTCAAGTTTTCTATTACTTGCAGCTCAAAGCATCTCAACTGATACACTTACTCTCATAGCTTCCCATTGCCTCCAGCAAGTCTCTTATGGGTGATTTCTAGTTCTCTGCAGTCTTGCCCTACCTTACCCATCCTCCCATATTTCCCAGGTCTCCCATCCATACACCCTCTAATCTTAATGGGACACACACTGTGCACACCCCTTCTCATGTTATTATGAATGAGAGATTAGTCACATGCCCTGTCTAGTTTGCCCTCCCCTTTATCCTCAGCGTACCATATCCAACTCAAGCTGTAAGGTCCACATGAAGAATTTCTCTGATTAATTCAGCTTACTTATCTCTCTCCTATATATTCCTGTATCTGTAGTTCTTTATCACATAATATGGTGTATAATATTAAATTATACAAAAGTCAAAAACATCCTATCTCTTTTAGCCTTCTCTCATTAATTGTAGCCCCATAAAGGTAGAGACCAAGTCCTATACACCTTTTCTAGCTCTAAACATATAGTAAGAATTCTATAAACATGTATCCAAATCCCATCATCCTAGAAATACTTTGGAATTAAAATTACAGTATCACCAATATTTTTCAATAGCTTATGTCAATTATACACACAGTATGGCCTGAAAAAGCCTCCAACTGTGTTTAAGATTCAAGCCACTGTCCCATGACATAAAGACAGCTGACACTACAACCCAAAGACTTTTAAAATGAACAAGAATTAAGAGCAATATTAGATCTGAAATATAATTCTTTCCATTTATGTATAAATGTGTAGCAGCTTTTGTAATGAATAGCTCAATATTTACCTTATAAGCTACTTAAAATGATTTTAAAGTTATCACTTACCTCTCATTGCTGTGTTGAGCGATTGGCTAAATCGCTGACATTTTTGAAAATGAAGACAGATGCATATGTGTTTTACATAGGCCAAAGCTAAACCAGGACAGCCAGCTGCAGTGGTTTTGGTTTTAGCTGGCATCTAGCCTTGAGTTAGGGCCAATACATAATGCATAGGTTTCATTTTTTATGTCACTGAAACATACTTTTGTATTTGATGTCATGGTGGTATATTTGCAAACATTTCTCCGGTCTGTGATTTTAAGTGTATAGATTTCTCTCGTCTGAGCTCTGAGTCAAGAAATCTGCTTGCTGTGATTTGTGAACCACATCACACTCTCCCTCCTTCCTTCACCCCCACGTTCTCAGCTCTCCCCTCTGTGCTCTTTGACATAGAGAGCTGTTCCCGAGCCACTGAAACACTCGGCAAATGCCCAGTGATACACACCTACATATATGTATTCATTCATTCTTATTTATTTAGGGACTCAGTGATAAACTGATTTGATCCCTGTCATCACGGATTTGGCAGTCTAGTTTAGTGAGCAAGCATTATTAAATAAGACATCCCTCCTCCACACTGTCCTCTGTCTGCCTCTTCTCTGTAGAAATGCTTTAGCCAAAGAATAAATTTAATCAGAGAAATGAGAAAATACAGAAGCAAAGGAAAATAGTCAAACAAGACAAAATAATAAGTCTAGCCATTAAACAAGGTTAAGGACCTTTAGTTCCTCCTCAAGAGCAATAGGTAATATTCTGAGCCATATTCTTTGAGCTGTTTTGCAGACACTGAAACCCCCACCAGATGAAAGAAGTTAACTGCATGATGACCAGTCTATAGCCATGACAGAAGCTGCTTCATCTTGCACAATTCCAAGAACTAGCCTCAAGGAAATGGGAACAGACCAAGCCAAGAATTAAAGATTAATGGTACCTTAAAAAATCAGAATGACGTTAATCAAACCACCACATGACCAATTTCAAGATGACTGTTGGAGCTAACTGTGCTGTTCTGCACGAAGCCCTCCCCACAACCAGTACACCTTTGAAACTCCCCTTTTAAAGTTTGCCCTTGGATCGACAGTGGGGAGTTGATTCTTTGGGACATGGGACCACCTTCCCACCAGGATTGCCAGCTTCCTCAATAAAGCTATCTTTCCTTTTACCTGACACTTGTCTCTAAGTATTGGATTCTTGAGCAACAAGCAGCTGAACCTGAGTTCAGTTAACATTATACTTTATACAGCTTCTCAGATCTAGTACACAATTACCATCCCATCTAATCCTTATGTTATGCAACAAATATCCATGATATTCAGCATACTGAGAGTACAGTGGAGTCTTATGGAGAGAAGAGCAGATTGCAATGTAGAGACTCAATCTTCAGGAAACCCAGTTACCTGAGCCGACATCAACAGATGAATGGATAAAGAAGATGTGGTGTATTTATACAATGGCATATTAGTCAGTCATAAAAATGAATGAAATCAGGCCATTTACAGCAACATGGATGGACCCACAGATTATAATACTAAAAAGATAAGTCATACAGAGAAAGACAAATATCATATGGTATCACTTATATGTGAAATCTTTAAAAAATGATACAAATAAACTTATTTACAAACCAAAAATAGGCTAACAAGCATAGAAAACAAATTATGGTTACCAGGGAGAAAGAGGGGAAGGGAAGGATAAATTAGGAGTTTAGGATTAACAGATACACACTACTATATATAAAATCGATAAACAACAACCTACCGTATAGCACAGGGAACTAAATTCAATGTCTTGCAATAACCGATAATGGAAAAGATTTTGAAAAAGAATATATATGTTTACATGTAATTGAATCACTTTGCAACCTGAAACTAACATTATAAATCAACTACAGACACACACACACACAAACAGCAGGATCAAGTGGGCTGGGAAGGCCTCTCCAAGTGGGTATCTTGTGAGCTAGGACCTAAAGCAGGGAATAAGCTAGTCATAAGAAGAGTTGGGAGACAACACAGAAGGGAGGGGACCTGCAAAGACTTGAGAAGAAAAGGAAGGCAGTGTGGTTGGCTTGAAAGGAGTGAAAAGAAAGAATGGGGAGAGGAGCCTGGAGGGAGGGGTCCGATCATTCAAGAGCAACATATGGAGTTTGGATTCTATTCTTAAAACAGTGGGAAGCCATGGAGTCAAGTAAGGGCTTTGCCCACAACTAGTATATGGATTAAATGAGTGAACATATGTCATGCACTTAGAGCCACAGCTGGCATAGACAGCACTATATAAGAGTCTTATCCTTATTAGTAATGTTGGGTCAGAGAAGGGAATGGAAGCAAGTAGACCAGTTGGGAGGCTAGTTCCACAGTCCTTACTGGGCCTGAACCAGGGTGGTGGCTGTGAAGTTGGTGAGAAGCAGGATGTGTGCACCATCAACGAACAGAAAGGAATGAAGGGCAGCTTCTAGGTTTCTGTCCTAAACTATCAGACGATGATACGTTATCGGACTGGAGAGAACTGCAGAAGCAGCCAATCCGGGAAGGAAAATCAAGAGCTCCATTTTTCCCGGCTGAGTTGGAGATGCTTATCGAAAATCTAAGTGGAAATGTCAAATATGCTCTCATCCTCATTGCACACTGAGGAAACCAAGGCTCCTTTCCGATGAGGAAGCTGAGATTTACAGGGACTAACTCATCTGCCCAAAGTCAAGCAGCCGTTCAGAGGGAAAAGTCAGGCCTGGAACTCAGGCTAAGAGCCCTTCAGAGCCGGAGACCTCATCCCCTTGCGGTTAAACACCCTTAGGAGAGGCGTCTGGTTTCTTGTTGGTATGACCAAGGCACAGAATCAGCTAAAGCAGTACCGTCAGTATAAGTAACCACAAGATACCTGCGGGGGTGGGGAGGGGTTGGCCTCCCAGAAACCCCAGGCAAGCGCTTGAGTCAGCAACAGGAGCCATGAAACACGCCCCTGTTCTCAGGGGCTTGGTGTGCTTGGTGGGCAGATAACTTGCCTGGGGAGGGAAGAGCCGGGCAAGAACTGAACACCGTTAAAGGGAGCGGTACTAGTTTCCCGGGCCTTAGCTTCCTAGTCTACAAAAATAGGAATGGAAATCTAGTACACGCGTTTTCAGGTCTGTTATATAGGATTTTTTTTAAGGATTATTTTTAAAAACAGAAACAGAGAGTGGAAGCATGTAGGCATTTCACAAGCCTCCCAAGGCTGTGCGTTCATTTAACTAACCCCTACCATAAAATGAAAAAATCAAATTGGACCAAGGGCTGGTGGGAGGCAGAAACAGGGAGTTATTGTTTCATGGGTGCAGAGTTTCAGTCTGGGAGGAAGAAGATGCTCTGGAGACAGATAGTGGCGATAGTTGTACAATAAGGAGGATAGACTTAATGGTGCTAAACTGTGCCCTGAAAAGTGGTGAAAACGGCCCATTTTATATCATGTACATTTTACCCCAATTAAAAAAATGAAGCTGAACATTTGCTTATATTATTGAATAGAAGTTAGCGTAACACACTTTTCCTGTGTTTATTTCACATGCAGCGAGGCGATGAGTCAGGGCCATTTGTCATCCCAGCACACTTTGGACGTGAGGGAGGACTAGTTTTAACTTGGATAGGAAAGGTGCTGGAACTGAGAAATAAGCTATAAATAAACCCATGACACTTGTCTTTTTTTAAAGCCTGAATTAGAGGCTAGATTTCAAATTGCATCTTATTTTATCTGAACAGGATCACGCTCTGTAAGCAAGCATCTGTCTGCATTTGTTTACGATCCCCTCAGGGCCACGATATGCCTTTGCCTGTCTTTTCAGTGCACTCTCAGTGCCTCACATGTGAAAATTGTTAGGTTATTGGGAAAATTGACCGGAGAAGTCTAATGTAACTGGTGAGAGAAAGGACTAGAGCGCTCACCACCCAAAACCTTCATGGAACCACTAGAAGCTAAAATGCCAAGGACTCTATTCAGATAGAGGTCAGATTCAATTAAATGGAGTCTGCCAAACTTTCAAAGCCAGTCAGCTTTCTTCTGCTTCAGAGAGCTTTCTTTTGCTTTCTTTCCTTTTCTTTTTAATTTTCTAAAAGTTTTCATTAGGGTAAGATACACAAATAGAATTTACCACTGAATCATTTTTAAGCACAGAGTTCAGTAGTGTTAAGTATATGCACGTTGTCATACAATGAACCCCCAGAAGTTTTCATCTTGCCTCTTGTTTCACTCTATATCCAGTGAATAACTCCGCATTCCCCTCTTCTCCCAACCCCCGCTAGGCATCATTCTACTTTCTGTCTCCGAATTTTAACATCTCTGGATACTAAGGTATCCAGTGGAATCCTACAGTATTTGTCTTTTTATGACTGACTTATTTCACTTAGCATAATGTCCTCAAGGTCCATCCATGCTGTAGCATGTGTCAGAATTTCCTTGCTTTTTTAAGGCTAAAATAAATACTCTTCCATTGTGTGTATACACCACATTTTGTTTATCTACTCAAACACTGATGGGCACACTGGTGTTGTACATACTAAGGATTTTAACAAATGTACAGTGATGTTTGTCCACCATTATAGTATCATACAGAATAGTTTCACTGCCCTAAAATTCCTCTGTGCTCTGCCTATTCATCCCTCTCTTTCCCCTGACCCTGGCAACCACTGATTGTGTCCATAGCTTTTTTGTTTTGTTTTGTTTTGTTTTCTACTGTGTCCATAGTTTTCCCTTTTCCAGGCTGTCATATAGTTGGAATCATAAAATATATAACCTTTTCAGATTGGCTTCTTTCACTTATTAATATGCACTTAAATTTCCAGAGAGCTTTCATTTTGACATAGCTTATTCTCACTTAATTTGTTTCACACTTTGCCTATGATCTCCAGTGAAGACATTACTGAAAGAAGGAAACTTCCCAGGCTCCACAAAAACATGGTCATCGGTGGCCCATCAGCCATTGCTGCAAGTCTGGGCCAAAGTGTAGCAATCAAGGATCTAAGGCACCTCCCTGAGAAGAAAGGAAATCCAAGGGCAAATTGTGCCCTGATCAGATGGCACTTTAACCTAATCTCACAGCACAGCCCCCACTATATCCAAGAAATCTGCCACTTTTGGTCAGCTGTGGCCATATTATGTTAGCAGTGTTAGAGAACATGAGATTTTTTTTCCAAGAAAGAATTTTAGAATCCAATACAAAGTCTTTTAATCTCCAAAGACTTGAAAACTAAATGATAACAGCTTTTTTTAAAATTCATGAATCAAAGAGGAAGCCTCAAAGGAAATAAAATAAGACATAGAACATAGAGAATTTCAATGAATTGGAAACTGGCTCTTCAAAAAGGAAAATAAAAATTGGTCAACCTCTAGCAAGACTGACAAAAAAAAAAAAAAAAAAAAAAAAAGAGAGAGAGAGAGAAGGTACAGATTACCAATACCAGGAATGAAACAGTGGATAATCCTACAAACCCTGAGGACATCAAAAAGATAACAGGGGAATACTACAAATAACAATACACATATAAATATGACAATTTAGAGAATATGGACCAATTTCTCAAAAGGCACAAATATCTAGAGTTCATGCAACATGAAATAGATAATTGGAAAATTTGAATAGTCCTACAACTACTAAGAAATTGAATTTATAATTTTAAAATTCTCCCAAAAAGATCTCCAGGTCTAGATGTTTTCATTGGAAAATTCTTCCAAACATTTAAAGAATTAACATTAATTCTACAGAATCTATTCCAGAAGACAGAAGAGGAGAGTACACTTCCCAATTCATTTCATGAAGTTAGTGTTGCCCTAACCAAACTAAAACCAGACATGGACAGTAAGACATGATTAGAAAAAAAGAAAGAAAGAAAGAAAAGAAAAGAAAACTATAGACCAATATCTGTCATAAATATAGATGCAAAACTTCTTAACAAAATATCAGTAAATGAAATTCAGCAATACATAAAAAGAATAATATAGCATGACCACACAGGCTTTATTCTAGATATGAAAAATACCTTCAATATTTGAAAATCAATGTGATCCACCATAATAACAGGTTAAAGTAGAAAAAAAATCACATGTTATATCAAGTGATACCAAAAAGTCATTTGGCATAATCCAATACCCATTCATGGTAAAAACTCTCAGATGAGCAGGAATAGAAAGAAAGATGCTCAATGTGATCAAAAGAGTACCGACCAAACAAACAAACTTACAGCTAACACTATACTCAATGGTGAAAGATTAAATTTTTTTTTTCCTAAGACTGAGAACAGGCAATGATGCCTTAAAAGGACATCCATTCTTCACTCATTCAATATGGTACTGGAAGTTCTAGCCAGTACAATAAGGCAAGAAAAGTAAGTAGAAGGCATATAGATTGGAAAGGAAGAAATAAAATTGCCTTTATTTGGAGATTATTTGATTATCTACAGAGAAAGCTTCAAGAAATCTACCCCCAAAATATTCTAAAACTACTTACTGAATTCAGCAAGATCATTTGATACAAGATCAACATACAAAAAGCAATCGTATGTCTATGAGCATGAGCATAGACATACAATTGTAATGAGCATGTGGTAACTAAAATTAAAAATACAACTTATAATATCTCAAAAAATGTATACTTGAGGGTAAATCTAACAAAACATGTACAGGACTTGATGGCTAAAATTTTCAAAATACTGGTGAAAGATTTCAAACACATGGTATGTCTCCTATGGACATGGACGGGAATGCTCCACCTAGTGAAGATAAAAGTTGATAGATTTAATGGGATTCCTATCAAAATACAACAAGAGTTTTTACAGATAAGACAAGATTATTCTAAAATTTATATGGAAATTCGAAAGGAACTGGAACAGCTAAACAATTTTGAAAAAGAACAATGAGGCAGAAAGAACCAGCAACCCAGTTTCAAGTCTGTTATGCAGCTAAATGAATCAAGACTATGTGGTATTGGTGGAAAGATGGACTCAGTGGAACAGAATAGAGAACCACGAAAAAGACACAGAAATGTACTCAACTTTCTGACAAAGATGAAAAGGAATTCAGTGGAAGGATAGTCCAGCAGACAAATGATGCTGAAGGAAGTGGACATCCACAGACCAAAAAAATGAGCCTCAATCTAAGTTTACACCTTATACAAAATGTAACTCAAAAATGCATGTAGGACTTAAATGTAAAACTATAAAATTTTGGGAAGAAAACTTAGGAGAAAACATTCAAGATCTAGGGCTAGGCAAAGACCTGACTCCAAAAGCGTGGGTCATAAAAGAAAAAAAACTGATAAACTGACGGAATATCTGTCCTGTCCTTACCTTTTCATGTACAAAGTGAAGGGTTCACTTTCTGGGGTTTTTTCCATTTTTTAAATACATTTTAGTGGAGCATGTACAATGGCAGGCCCTGCTGAAACCACCAGAGAAACGGTAGTAAACATCACAAATTAGAGAGGGAGGGAGGGAAGAAGAAAGAAATTCCTGTCTTTGTAGAACTTACAAAGTATTGGGACTGTGCAGATGACAGGTGAACTACACAGTACGTTCAACAGTGATAATCACTTTCTGGAAAGAAAAGGAGGGGACACAGAAAAGGAGGAGAGGACGTGCTAAGGGAGGGGGTGGGGCTTTGATTTTGAAAAGAGGGGTCAGGTAAGTCCACATGGAAAAGGTGACATTTTGAGCCAAGGTTATTAGGACCTGAGTGAGGAGGCCTCGCAAATGTTTGGAATTTTGGATGAGCACAAGACAGGATTCAATGGGCAGATGTCTGGAATGCGCTCCACACAATACCTGGGACACAGAAGGTGTTCAAGTAAGAGACACAGAAGGAGAAAGAAAAAGCCCTCAGCAAGGCGTTACCAGGCCTAGCAGAATACATTCTACCCACAAGATTGGGAAGACAGGTGGTTTCAGATGTAATAAAAAAATAAAAAAATGAAGAACAGTCAAGAAACCACTGCCTAAGCACTCTGCTAAGACTTCATCACAAAGTGTGACCTGCAGTTCAGCAGTATTAGCGTCACCTGGCAGCTTGTAAGGAATGCAGATCCTCAGTCCCACCCGGGACCTGCTGCATCAGAATCTCTGGGGCTGGGGCACACTTACCAGCCCCTTAGGGGATTCTGATGAGGTTTGGATTCTGAGAACCACAGGTCTAGAGGGAACACAAGCACACTTACCCCGTGACCTTGAGGATGACACTCAAAGCAGTGCTTCCACGTTATCTCAATCCTTAGCCCACAGTAAAATACTCAGAGAACTCAGGCAGCCCTGGGACTCAGACCCACCTCTGTTCACCTCCAAGCCTCTTGTCCCTTCCGCAGCTCTCACACCTTTCCTTGCCATCAGTGCAAACACGCAGCAAAAGGGGAGTGTTCCCTTGACCCTGGGGCTCCCTGCACCCTGGGGTGTGTTTCGGGTCCAGCATCCCCATGGAGACCACAGAGTCTGCAGTCCCTTCTTGGAGGTTATAGGACACACAGTTACAAACAGAAAAGACAGTATCCTGCTCATCTTAAGGTCAAATTTTTGCTTATAATTTTTTTTTTAAACCAAAGAGCAGACAACTTCAAAAGAAATCCATCCTTCATCTGAGCCTTCACAGGTCTGCTGATTTCTGCAGACTCTGGCATCAGCACGTCTGTTAGCGACACTGGACGATGGCCCGTGTTCTTCCCGGACCCTGCCGCACCCGAGGCAGCCCGCGGCCCTGCCGGCCTATTCAGTTTGTGCAGTGGAGGGGACACAGTTCCGGGGGTTAAGAGCTGGCAGTGGGGCACGCAGAAGCCCAGCCACTCCCCGCCAGGGACAGTCATTCAGAGCCCCGTGTAGGGCTCTTTGTGCGGTGGGTGAGGCTCCCCGCCGCGGGGTCCGGTGACTCGGAGTGCCAAGGGCCTAAACTTAATTAACTTCTCCGGGCCAGGACTCTTCCATCTCAGCCCGCATCCTGCTTCGTGGGGCGGCGGGACGAAGGTGCTCTCCTGCACAGACAGAGGCCAGGGACCTTAGTGGGAGCGCTGGCAAATACAACAGGGCCAGTGGCATCCTCATTAAACTCTGATTAGCAAGTGGATTTGATCCAGGCCAAATCAGAGCTGAATGAGATTTCTTTCTTTCGTCTTCTTTTTTGGCTACCAGTTGATCAGATGTAGGCAATTAAGAACCCCCACACCTCCAGCCCTTGTATTTTTTTGAAGCGGGGAGCTCATACCAGTCAAGCTATAAAGACACCATTGTCCTAAGAACAATATTCCCCACTAATCTCACTTCTGGCAATTTACTTTTTCTTCCCAAGCAGATTTAGAAACTCAAAAAAAAAAAAAAAAATCCTTGAAAGGGCGCGGGGGAGGAATACTGCATGGTGTCTAATCCTGTCGCAAAGTGGGGGTCTTCTCGCTCCATTCAGCTTTTCTTTGAATGAGCCCTGGATAAATAAACTTCAACTGCATCGCCACATTGACGGGGAGACCGCGAGGACCCAATTACGCATACAGGGCGTGTGCATTCGCGTTTGCAAATCACACACAAAGGGGGCAGCACAAGTGCTCCCTTGTAATCGGCTCTCACTGCAAATTTACCAACCTGCGAGGTGAGATCGGCCTTTGTTACGCGTTTAAAAGCAATTATTACCTTTCTTTAATTTTCTGGTGGTAATTAGGCTCCTGAATCCAGTCCAACCTGGTCTGTGACTAGAAGGTGCCTTGCTGCTCTCTGTGGCCCAGGAGGGTGAGGTGCAGGGTATCCTTGGAGCCAGGCTTTCAGGGGTGCCTGAGAACTCCACAGCTTTTCCAGCCTGGGGCCAAGAAGTCTGACAGGCAGACACTGAGAAGCTGTGTCCTTTTTGCTTATAAAGAGAGGAGATAAAAGACCATGAGAGAAGTGAGATGTGCAGAGAGCAAAAGGAAAGACAAACTCAGGGTGGCGGGGAAATGAGGCCACAGAAAACTTGAGACAGAAAAAAAGACTGTGAGGATTATCTAAAATGAGGTAAAAAGGAGAGTCACCTCGTTGTTGTTACTGTGTTGGCACTTTTACACTCACAGCATTCCTGATGATGAGCCCGGCGCCTCTAGGCACCCAGGCTTCAGTGCCTGTGGGCTCTTGCAGTGAATGAAGAAGCTGAGTCTCTCCGAAAAGAAACATCAAAGGGGAAAGAAAGCAAGAGAATCCAAAAGCCTAAAGCTATACCTTTCACCAGGCCCCAAAGGTCAGCCAAGTTGGCAGGCAAGAAAGACCCAGGAAAGAATTGCCAACAGCCCCATCCTGCCCGGACCCTGCGTGGACCCTTTGTGGCTGGGCTGGGGATTCCACGGCTCATCTCACGCCCTGTGACAGTGCAGAGCTCAGCACCGTTCCGAATGGTCTGATCCATCTCCTGGAGACCAAGGTTGACAGATTCTCTAAGCCTCTTATAAGGACAAACTATTCTTCAATTGTTGAGCTTGGAGGACAGGATGAGTGTGCCCATGTAAGGATCTGGAGGGGGTCCACTGTGCCTGGTGAGGGAACTAGACCGAAGTCAGAGGTAATCTGTGTTACTATGGAGGGAGCCAGGGTAGAAAGGATGCAAGGTGGGCAATCTCACCAGTGTCCAGGGAAATCCAAGACAGAGGACAGTGTCAGGGCTGTGAGCCAACAAGAGGTGGGAGCTGCCCTCTGCTCTGTGGATGCAAAAACGATACCATTTCTCATCAGGTGATCATTCTCTCCCAGGCTGGAAGTACAGAACCTCTCCCTTTTCTAATGTAGGGTTTTAAGTCATTTAGATCCTGGCTTGGTACTTACCAGCTATGTGCTGCCGGTAAAATTCCTTCATCTCTATGAGCTTTAGGGTTTTTTTTCTCATCTGTAAAATAAAGAGAATCCCTCCTTAAGTGCACTAAATAAAATTAACTATGTAAGTAACTTAACATGTACGTGTGACAGACAATAAATAAATAAACTTATGGCAAAACTGGTCCAATAAATCATTCATTATGTTTAGAAGACTGAGTTAAAAAGAGAAGCAAGTAGTAATTCCAAGAAAAATAGCGATGTAACTGATGGAGAAAATAGACAGCTTTAAATGTAGAGAGAGAGATGTGAAGGCATCGCTGAAGTTCACAGTCCAGTGTACTGCAGGGTGTATGTCACTGCAGAGTGACGCCAATGTGGCTTCCACCCAGTCTCCACTGAGCATCAACGCTTTGCTAGGAGCTATGAATATGAACAAGCACCTCATCCAAAAAACTTCCCATCTGGGGGGACCTCAGCAATGCTGCTGCCCTGTGAGGCAGGATGCAATAAGAGGCAAAGGAGTTGAACAAAGAAACGCAGGGGCGCACTGAGGAAGGAGAGATTAGGTCCAGATAGGAGGGTTAGGAGAGCTTTAGGTGGGAGCTGGCATCAAACCAAGGCTTGGAGATAGGTAGGAAGAAGAAGAAAGGGCATTCTGAGAGGCGGGGATGGAGTGAATGCAAGAAATGCAAGGTACACCTGAGAAATGGTGAGCGAGAGGAGGCTGCTTCAGTGGGTTAGGTGACAGGAGAGCTCATCCATTATGATGGGCGGGACCTTTATGTTGTCTGTGATGAGTGGAATGGAATTGCTTAAGTAATGTCACTCCAGGAGCATACGCGTGGGTTGGAGATGGGGAGGTGCCAATGGCTGGGGGCCAGCGGACCCCTTTGCAGCAAGAGAAAGGACAATGGCCTACAGCAGGGCAGAGGGAATACGTATAAGGTTGTGGACATGGACACACACAGGAACTGTCCTCTAGAGGACTGGCCGTGTGTTGAATGTGAGGAGTGAGGTAGAGGGAAGAGTTGTAGATAGTGTTAAAATCTGAGCCCAGATGATTATAGACCAGGTACACCACAAACATCAGAAGAGGAAGGGAATTGGGAGGGCCGACATACTGAACTTGGGACCCCCTAAGTAGGAGATGATAGCATTTCAGCCAGTCACTTGTCAGGTGCTGCCCATTGAACACATGACTTTGAATCTCACTAGAGAAATTAAGCCTAGAGACCTACCTTGAGAGCTGGGCTAATCAGGGTCAAGTACAGGAAACAGAAATGTGTCCAGGTCTCTTAGACAAAGGAAATTTAATGCAGAGAATTAACACAGAGATGATGGAAGCGCTGAGAAGCCAAATAGAAGATGTGAAGACCAGCCAGAAATGAGAACACTAGAAAGACGACACCTTCCCTGAGGCTAAAGGGACAAGGCGTGAAGGAGGGGCCATCAGTGCCCCCAAACACTTGAGGCACCTCACAGGAGCTGGACACGGAGCAAGATGCTGTTCAGCAGAGAATGAGGCATCGCAGAGACCGTGTGCACAACAAGGAGGGCTCCTCTCATTCTTCTTGCCTGGTGCGGATGGGCTGCTGAGCTAGAATGGGTGTCCTGGGACAGGGTGTCCTGTCCAGGGGTGTGATGGTGCGTTGGGGAGATTTGGAAGGAGAGCAGGTGCCATAGGCAGCAGCAAACCAGGGCTGGGGAAACCAGGGGAGGGTGTGCACGGCAGGTCAGGGACAGAAAAGGTGCCTGCAGGCCCACCTCTCACTGCGGGCCTCCACGAAGCGGTGCCCAGCAGCCTCCAACTGCAAAAGCTGGCTGGATGGCCTGCCCCACAGTCCCCACTGCTGGAGCCCCCCACCGTCCTCAGGCCCCAACACAATAGAGTGGCCTCGTCCCACTAGTGCCATTTACCACTGAGGGACTCTGTACCCTCATTCAAAGAGATCATCATGGAGCCGCAGGGCACCCATGATTATAAGATACTTGTGTATGGCCTTTTTCTCACACTTCTCTCTTTCTCTTCTTAAAAAAAAACTTCTGATCATCAGTGCTTTCTAATGCTTTTCTAGAGATATTCATTGAAAGAAGCTAAGGAGCTTCCGGAAAGATAAAGATTATAAAATGTCATATCCAGGGGGACATCAAAGGTCATCTAATACACTGTTTTCCAAGCAGTTCTGGTCTTAAGCATCACCTGGGCTTTTACGAGAATAACAGAAGAAAATGAATAAAATGCACTTAAACCACTAAAAAAAAAAAAAAAAGACTAAAAAGAAAAGGCACAGATTCTCAGGTCTTAATTCAGATCTACTGAATCAGAACCTCGAGGCGATGCTTAAGATCATAAGACCACGCAAGGGTGGGGAACACTGACTTAATCCAACGTTTTATTTAATCAACATTTCAAAGATGAGGAGGCCCAGAGAGGCGAGGCACTTCCCACAAGTTCACAGATAATCACTGGGGAAAATAGGATGAGAACTCAGGAGCCCACCCTCCCAGCCCAGTCTACTCTCTGATGCAGTTTCCTGGGAGAGCAACGTGCTGTAGGCGGGGAAACCAACGTACTGATGGCGCAAGAGTTTCAGTGTTGCTTTCCCTGAAGCGCGCTTTTCACTACCAATCTGTTCATTTTAAAAGATACCAACTTTTCCAACACCTCTCTGGGCGTAGTTCAGAGAGCAGGCTGACACATGGACATGCACGTGTGTGTCTACACATATGTACACACCCAGGGCCCAGCACTAGCGGGTGATGAGGGAACATCCGGGGAAGGAGCAGCTGGTATTATCTCAGGGACTGGCCAGGCTGCTGGTTTTCTCATTGGGGAAGTTATGGCCATAGATCTTCTCTGCTCAGAAGCAAGACTCTAACTCTGAAGATTCTGAATCTACAATGGTAGGAGCACCGATCTGATGGGCTTTCCAGACCTGCCACGTTAAGGGAAGGGTTTCTTTTGTAAAAACCTGTGAATGGTTCTTTTACTGGCGTTTCCCCAGTGAGAGTGTGGACGTGTTAGAAGAGCTCGCAGAGTTAATTAAGCACCCCTCCCTCCCTCCCTCCTGTTTGCCCAGCTCATTCAAACACATAAATGCCACTCCAAACAACCACTAAATCTACAGAGGCTTGTTCTGGCTGTCAAACACAGCCGTAAAAATAATATGCCCTCCAGCAGGGGAGGGGAAAGCTAGGGTGGCAAAGTACTCACTAATTTTCAACAATCCCTCCTTAGAGACATAATCTTCAAATAAATATTTAACTTGCTCTGTCTTTGGTCTTAGATTATTTACAAATCAGGCTTTAAAGGCGATTTAAAATGATCCTTCCCCGAGCTATTTGCACACCTAGGGTTGCCCCGGGGTGGGAGTGAGCCTTCCTGGAGGCGGGAGGCCGGTCTGGGTGTCCATACAAGGCCCACCAGCTGGCTGAGCAGGAGGGTTGCAGGCAGTGGGCAGGCGGTGGGCAGCCTGGGCGTCTCTGTCCGGCCCCGGCGCCCTCCTGTCTTTGGGAAGTGAGGGCAGGGGCCGGCCTGCCTGCCTGCAGATTGTTGCCATTTGGGGCCCTTAGAGAAAAATGGGAGGCAGAATCTCTGTCTCAGAGTCATTAAGAGGAGAACGAGGCAAACCCTGACTCCTGGGACTGAGAAGTTGGAAAAGACATTCTCTGTGGGAGAAGCTGGGAGGCTGGCTTGTGGGCAATTAGAAATTGGTCTGCGTTTGGCCCAGGACGTAGAGACGAAGGATAATTTGGAGGCCTTCAGACCCTTGGAGGACATTTTCCAAGAACACCTACAATTCTCAAGAGGTTAATAGGTGGCCCAAGGGAAAAAGAAACTTGTGGTCACGTAAGTATGAACACACAAGGGTGAACTCATGTGTGTTCCTTTTGCTGGAGACACACAAGCAGGGGTTGGCACATTTTTTTTCTCTAAAGGGCCAAACAGTAAATATTTTCTGCTTTGTGGGCCTTCTGGCCTCTATCGTGGCTGCCCACCTCTGCCATTTCTGGGTAAACTAGCCATGAAGAATATGCAAATAAATGGGCGTGGCTATGTCCCAATAAAGCTTTATTTACAAAAACAGGTGGCAGGTCAGATCTGATCTATGGGCTGAAGTTTGCTGACCCTTTCACCAGAGCATTAAAAGCTCTGCTTAGTCCTGAATTAAACAAATACTGATTTTCCTCTAATCCAATTGTTCCCCCCAAACCCTTTTTCCTCCTCACCCATCTATTGACACCTTGTGTTAAAGTAGCGATCTCTGGAACAACATGGGAAGTAATATGCTGGAAACGTGCTGGGAAGGGAAATCCTCTGCCAAAAGTTGCCACTTGGTAATCTAACTACCTACTGCTGGCACAAAAGCTCTGGTTACTTGAGGAAAAAAGTCATTCTCTGCTTCTAGATAGGCAGAAAATGAGCAGCCACAAGAACCAAACAATAATCAGAGACCAAAGGAAACATCAGTGACGGAACCACATATCTGTCTTAAGAGGGCCCATGGCATGAGCCAGGACACCGGGCAAAGAAGGGCTCCACGGGTAGGTCCAAGATCCCAAGATCACCAGCGTTGGGGCTCACAGCCAACAAGACTGTCTCTCAAGCTCCTGAAGGTTCTCAAGGCTGCTCGGAGTACAGGGCAAAGTGCATTGATTGGGCAGTCTAACTGCTTCAATGAACAATGCCAAACAACACAAGTTTATTTCTTATTCGTATGAAGTTCCAACAGGTGTCCCTAGTCAGTGGGTGGCTCTCTTCCACATAGTAACACAGGGACCCAGGCCCTTTCTTTTTGTGACTTCATCATTCCCGGGGGCCTCAGAGTCCTCTGCTGGATCCTCTGCATGTGAGCAGCAGTCGGGGAAGAGAGAGGACGTGCAGGAGGGAGCAGAGGCCTCTCTGGAGCAAGCAGCTCTGTGAACATCTCTGAACCCTGCATGGGATACAATTCAGGGAAGCCCAAGGGGAAGAGCTAAAGAACCAAAGGCAACTCGGAGCCAGATGCACTGACTCTGTGCATCTGCACACTGAGTCTCAACTTGGTCTTCCTTCTACTTCCCATTTGCCCCGAGTTCTTCTTCTGTTTTATTTACTTTCTTCTCTTTTGACGTCTCAGTAAGCACTCCAATTCTTTTTTTTTTTTAAGTATAGGAAGAAATCCTTAAATAAAATGTACTATTAAGTCATGTTTCAAGTGAGGAGAAGCAAAGAAAGAGAAGCCCTTTGAGGTTTGTCAAAAACAAACAAACAAAACAACCACCACACAGCAGAGTAGAGTTTACGGGATCCTGTGAGCTTTTTCCTTTTCTGAGACGCCCCTCTAACTGCAGCGGCTCTCTCCAGGTTGGACTGCCGGGTGCCCCCCGCCCACTGCAGTAAGTCTACCTTGACTTGGCGTCTGCTCTGGATCCTGACCAGGAGAGAGGAACTGCGAACTCTGGCCTGTCTTCCAGGAGTCTCACTGAAGGCACTGACCTCCTCCACACGCACTGGTGTCCTTCCACGAGTCTGGGTGCACACAGTCAAGGCCAGACAGAGATCATCTTAAGGTGGGTCAGACCAGCCCCTCCCTGGCGGGAGCGCCCCCTGGTGGTTCCTGACTCCCAGCTGCTCACACTCCACCCAAGCCCCGCAGACAAGCACGGACGCCACATCCCACCCAGTAATAGTTCAATTCTAACTGGGGGAAAAAGGTGGGGATGGAGAGGGAGAAACTGAGTTAATTTAGAAAAAAATAAGTGCTTCCTCAAATAGTTCTGGAATGTTAACCGCTGTCTTTCTGAGGGGTGGGAGGCCAAGCAGGATGGCAGGCGGCTTGAAGCACACTGGAGGCAGAGGCTTAGGTGCGTCTTCTGATGCTTCTGACTGACTGTTAACAATACCTTTTTCATAGGTAAACGTGTCATCTTTAAAAATCTGGATGTCACGGAATGTGATTTTGAAAAACAAACTCAACTTTAAAAGAAGGGGAAAAAAAAAAAGAAAAAGAAAAACTAGAGACAATCTTCAGGCCACACGTACTTCACCCTCTGAGTCTTCTCACCACAAATGAAGTCAGGCACGAACCTCCCGCTAATTCAGGATCCTTTTGGAATTTAAATCATACACTCAAATTTTTCTTCCCTATTTTAGGCCCTCCTTATTGTCACAGTTCACATAAAACGACTAGGAGATAAGAATAATTCAGACCTACACACTATATCCATACGTATACAAATACATCAGGTATTTGTACATACGAGCACCCACGCCTGTATACACATGCACACACAGGTATACATGGCACCGTTCCCGAGTTACAGATTTATTCTTAGATAGTCTTCACAACAGCCCCGTGAGACAAGAAGGGCAGAAATTTCTCCCATTTCACAGATGAGGAAAGTGAAGTCAGCGGGTATATGAGGTCCCGGGGAGCCAGTGAGCTGTAAAGCGGGACCTGGACACCAGGCAGCAAGACCGCTCCCCTCCCAGGTGCCTCTGAAACAAGAGAGGAGAGTGAGGCCCTACCGGTGCCTCCTACGACCCCTTCGTGCCTTGTGTCTATCCACACACATCCACATCCACATCGCAAGTTCTCATCTCCTCCAGGTCACGGCGGTACGACAAGGGGAAGAAAGAGGCCAGAACCCAGAGGTGGGTTGGCAGGGATGTCGGGCTGGAGGTTGAAAGCACAGGAGCCCGCTGCCATCCGTGTCCTCCAGCTGCATCTACGATGCCCTCCTGACATCAGATCTAATCACCCACAATACTGAAGTCGAGGAGCTGAGGCTGTATCTTTAAAATAAAAATGAAACACACACACACACATGCACACACACATACATATCTGCATTTTGAAAACTAAGAGAAGCAACAATTTACTTACTCTGACCAAACACTTGGCTTCATGAGGATCTGGATGGCCTCAGAGGATACAGCGTCTTAACCCAGAATCCATTAAGACCGCCAGCCCCAGCACACTCAGCAGGAGAGGGTCTGGGGGCGGGGTGCCCAGTGCTCTGGGCGAGGGAAGCACGGTGCCCAGACAACCCACTGTGGTCACCACAGTGGCCCGGGACTGAGGCTTATATCCGTTTGTGACAAGCCTGATCTCCTGCTAGAAAACCTCATCTTAAGACTCGCAAAGTGAAAAGATCAGTTCCCGACAGAAATCTTGGAGGCATGTGAGGCATCCAAGAGCTACCCTTGTCTCAAAGTGTTGCTGCTTCGCCCTTTCTTCTAACAGCATCACTTTCTTTGAAGAAGACCGATTTCACTCTCTGCGTCTTGAGCACACTTGACCAGTGATGGCCGAGATGGGAAAGCTAAAATCTCAGATTCCCCTCCTCCTATAATCCTATGTTGCCCTTGTGGATAGAGCCTCACCCACCTCTGTAACTGCTGTTTTTCCTGGAGGTGTATGAAGTGTATCCTCAACACAGAGGGAAACGACAGTGCTCATGGTATCAAGGAAAGAACATTTTTTTTTTTAAATGTTGCATGACTCAAAGCAAATTTATATAAAATGAATTCCCGAGGGAAAGAACAAGAGGATGTATAAAACACAGAGAAATTAAAATTCCTTTCTGGAGCAGCCCAGAAAATTGTAGAGACCACTGTGTCTTACAGAGTCTCACGCTAGATCTCTGCCAGATGCTTCAGCCGTCGGAAGCTAACATCCAGAGCCGGCAGCCCTCAATTGGTCTGTTCCTGAGAAGCAAGTTCATCCCCAAGGCAAAGTAAAGACAATGAAGTAAGGCTGGAAATTCAGAGTGACTGTTTATATGCTGAGTCAGTGACTGCACGGAAGCAACAGAAGGACAGGTGGAGATGGCCCTTGCCACATTCTGTTATGGGCTGAAATGTGTCCCACCTCCCCCACCCCGAATCCGTATGTTGAAGCCTTAACCTCCAATACTTCAGAATGTGACTGTATTTGGAGATAGGACCTGTGAAGAGGTGAATAAGCTAAAATGAGGCCATTGGGGTGAGCCCTAATCCACTCTGACTCCTGTCCTCCTATGAAGAGGATACTGAACACACAGATGCCATGGCTGTGCAAACACAGAGGAAAGACTGTGTGAGGAAGCAGCAAGAAGGCAGGGAGGGGTCAGTGAGCCAAGGAGAGGGGCCTCGGGAGAAACCAGTCCTGCTGACACCTTGATCTTGGACTTCCAGCCTCCAGAAATGTGGGAAATAAACTTTCTGTTGGTTAGCCCGCCCTGTCTGCAGTATTTTGTGACGGCAGCCCAAGCAAACTCATACACAACCCAGGAAGTCTAGAGCAGGGCCAGGGGAAGCATGGCCTTGGAATGAGGAGGCCTGAGGTTCACACTGGGCTTTGTCCTATTGGTTACATTCCCAGAAACGTCAGGGTTTCTGAGCATCCCTTTCTTCCCATGCAAAATGTTGACAGGCACAGACTCTGAGCTCCCTACCACCCCACACTTCATGGCTGTAGCATCTTCCCTTTACAAGGATGCCTCACCCAGGTCTCTCCTGCACGGCCTCACACAGCAGCGGCCCCACAAGGTGCAAGCACACTGTTGCCTGGGACTTGAGAGACAGAAAACAAACTCTGCATTCTCCAGTGGCAGGAATTAATGAGTTGGGAAGCAGTGATGTGGGTTTTGTCATCCTCCCTAATGGGTTCTTGTTGGGAGCAGGGCCGTCCTTGCCTGGAGACCTGTGCGATTCTGACTGCTCTGGGGTTCAGCCCGCCCCTCGCACCTCCTTCTCACATACACCTCTCCCCGGGGGCTTGCTCCTGCTCGGATTACCTGCCAAGTTCCCACCCAACTTCCAATTAAATATATCATTCAAGGTCTGTGCCTCAGGGAAGAAGCCCCTACTTGCTAAGGGGCTTAAATCACTTGACATGTGCATGCCAGTCCCCCCCCCACCGTATCACTCCTACTGATTCGCTTTTTCTTTTTCCTTTTTTAAGAAAATGACTGCAACTCATTATTTTTAGAGAAGTGTTGATGGTATTTGGCTCAGGTACAAAACACTATTTCAACCAACAGCAAAGAACACAGATCGCTCCAAAGAATGAAAGGCAGAGGCACCTGAGATCACCTGAGTAAAGGTTACCTGATAGTGCTCGGTGGGCCAGATCCGGCACCACCACGCGTGCCCTCGCTCAGCCCCACGCAACCACAGCGGGTCGCACACATGAATCCAAACTATTGTCTATTCCGTGATTGTCAGAGAAGCTGCTGCCATCTCTCTACTTTTCTTTTCCTGTTTGCTAGCTAATGTCAGTGAGTTCTTATTGTAGAGAGAGAAAACCAAAGAACGATACTGCAAAGTAGAAGTGTTGTGCCATCACATCACTTTAAGCATCATGTTTTCAATCAAAAGGCCCTGGAATGATAGGAGATTGAATTATAAGAAATGACCAGAGGGAAAAAAGAGCTTTTGAATAATGAGAAAATGTCCAAAAGCATTTTGTTTATGCTACTCCCGTTTCAACCTGAAACTAGGTGATTGAGTTCAGATCTCTCCTTGAGACTTTTTTAAGCTCAGACATAAGCAGAAAGCATTCTCATTTGGAGGAGTGGCTCCAAAAAAATGAATACGCAAAAAATGAATTGTATAAATTCATACAATAACAAATAGGAAGAGAAACAGCTGGAATAGAAGACATTTACATAATTCTGGCTCCTAAAGGCAGGAAATCTCTGTGTTTTGAAAAACTGAACTTTGTGCAATTTAAGGCAGAGACCGATGATTTCGAAGTTATTAAGAGCGCTGATGCCAATCACACGTGGACCCAAGACCAAGTGGGGAGGGGCAGGAACTGCACGGCGGAGGAATACAGAGTCAGAACACAGAGGACAGGGTTATGACCAGACTGGAGACAGACACAATGTCAGCTGCTCCTGGGGGAGATGCCACTGTCCTGGAGAGACACCGCCCGGGAGTCACACACGTGTACGATGAGAAGCAGAGAACAGAACTGAGGCTGCCAGTGGGGGCAGCAGGGAAAGGGGACCTGTTGCCCGATGAGGAGAAAATTTCAGCTGTACAATACAAGTAAGTTCTAGAGCTCTGTAAAGCACAGTGCCTATAGTGAGCAATACCACACTGTACACTTTAAAATATGTTCTGAGGGTAGATCTCATGTTAAGTGGCCTCCAAAGACCTCCTTTTGGGTTGACTCTTCCAAAGAGAGAGGGATGCGTACGTAATCCTCTCTGCAGCTGGAAACCCACTTAGTATGACAATAAATCCTAATTGCCTTCACTGTCTAGGGGGCTGCCCTGGACCCCCTGATTCATCGTAATGCAGTCCGCATAATTCTGTCACTGAAACTGGGTGTCCTCCTCCCCAGCAGCAATTCTCTCTACAAATGGCATCTCCTGCAGAGAACTAGAGTTGAAAAAAAAGAAAAAGAAAGAAAAATTTTCTTAAATTTCAGCGTGATGACACTAAAGCATCTGAGAGTGACCAACAAAAATAACACCTAGACTCAAACCAGTTTGAGAAATGAGGGTTCCATGAAACAAAGAACATAGCCCTTTATTGTTTTTAAATAGCGCTGAGTTACCGAGGGAAGGCATATGAATGCCCTCCCTGGAAGTTCTGGAAAGAACTGTACTTATCTATCTAGATTCCACTCAAGCCAACTGGAGGTGAGGACAGATGGAACGTCTTCAGTTGATTTTCCTATCTTTGCCTCTAGGTTCCTTGGATACTTTTCTGAGTTCGCCTCTATTTTCCTTCACTCCTTTTCCCATAGATTTGATCTCCATGGTGTTTATCATCACTTTCCTATAAATAAGGAAGATCTCAATAGCACCTCATAGGCAGCTCATTTGCCTAAGCAAGACATCTTGATATTTAGGTTGGCAAAGAATAAAAATGGAAGGTTCCCAAGCCTCTAAAAATTTTCAAGTCTCGAATCTACTGAAAATATGGAAGCACAATAGCTTCCCACTCAGTGCAGTGACTTTCGTTTCCACGTGCAGCCCTGACACAGAGAAAGGAAGCAGCAGGTCTGTGATGGCACCACAAGGGTGGTGGGTAAGAACTGTTGCCTTTTTACATATGGGCAACTCATGGGGTGGGGAAGGAGGCAGCCATTCTGCTAACCATATTCTGTGGGTATTTGTGCTTCATGGGACTACATGGAACTCTTAGACTCTGCTCTAGCAATGAGTCAGCCCCTTGACTTCATCATATTATGAAGGAATGTTAGTCTGTCAACTCAAATAAACAGGAAACATCACATGCCAATTTCCTTTAAATAAATTAAATTTCTTTTTTAACCAATTAAATTAGCCTAAAGGGGGATTTGATCTCAGTCATTATTGGGGTGCCCGTCCCCACCTTTAGGGCACAATTGTCCAAAGGGCTCACGGGACACCTGGAAAATAGGGAGGGGAATTTACTGCTACCTAACAAGCTATCCTAAGACATAGTGATGTAAGACACAAAGACTCATATGATTCTACTTATATGAAATTTCTAGAAAAGGAGGAGCTACAGGGTCAGAAAACAGATCTGAAGGTGTCTGGAGCTGGGGTTAGAAATGAAAACTGACTTCAGAGGACACAGTGGAATCTTTTGGGAAATGAACTTGTCCTAAAATTGACTGTGGTGACAACGTTTTTTATTTACTAAAACCCATTGAACTGTTTGCTTTAAATGGGTGGATTTCATGGCATATAAATTATTCCTCAATAAAGCATTTTTTTTTAAATTAGTGGCAGAAAATAACACTTAGCAGCATTAAAAAAAAATTGTTATGCTTATGAATCCTGTCTTTGAGAATTCAGCCAGAGCCATGGGCCTGGCTTGTCTCTGCTCCACAGTGATCGTGGATTCTGATGGGAAGACTTGAATGCCTGAGGGCTAGAATCCTCTGGAGGCTCTTCCCATGCATGTCTGGCACCTGGGCTGGATTCTGAGACAGAGCACCCCTATAAGGAGTCTTTGGAGAACTAACCTTCCAAGAGACCAGAGCAGAAGCTGCAAGACTTCTGAAGCTAATGCATACCTCTGGGCCAGGTCAGATTCAAGGGGAGAGAAGTAAGACCCCTCCTCTTAATGGGGAAGGGTGAGGGCCACACTGGAGAAGAGCAGGCAGGATGGGACATCATTGTTCAGACTGTCCTCAGAAAACAGAATCTGCGTGAGAGATACTGGTTTTCAGAACATCATGGCCCCTTGTTCCTTGCCTGTCTTCTCACTGTTTCAGACCCTGAGGCTTCCCTATGGGTGGGCAGACTTTTCTTTTTCAAGAGGTGACAGAGATCATTGGTAAAGAGATTCTGAAGCTAGAGCCTTTCCCTCCCCAGTGGTGCCCCAAAGGCTTTTGCCATCTAAAGTCTTCCTGGGATATTTCACCATGTGGGCCCAGGTATTACCACCCAAGAAACCGTGGGCCTCTGAGCACGTTTCCCATTTAGAAGCTGTCCCTTGTTGCTGCTCCTGCTCTTCTGCTCCCCAAGGCATTTGCTCCCCCGCCCCCTTCCCTGAGACATCTCAGAAAACGTCTTCAATGAGCCTGACTTTTGTAAAACAGAATATGAGGATGCTCGCAAGCGGCAGCATTTATTTAGGGTTCTGTAAAATCTCTAAAGCTGAGGGAAAAGAGAGACAGCCCACCATTTTCTTTAAATTGGGGAAGGCAAACACAGAACAAAACACACATCAACTTTTCAATAAGTCATCCCACCACAACTGCCAAATGTACACACGCACACAAGAGTGTGTGCACACGCATGAGAGACGGGGAGGGGGAGGAAGGCATGTGCAGAGAGATCCGTCCAAGCCTCTGCAGTAACTTGCAAACATTTTTGAAATAACAGAAACAGAGTCCTGCTTTGGGGCAAATGTAATAAATAAAGAAGAGAGGAGAAGCTGACTTCACGTGGAGAAGAAAATTTTAATTTTTTGTCTTTTGGTGGGAGGGTGCTGAATGCCAGTCATAGCTCATACTTGTGAGAGACAGAGTCCTGAGTTTTTGATGCACAAACACTTTTACCATTGCCCATCGGTGACAGCTTAGAGGGCACTTTTGAAACAAATTCACTAGCTTATCTCTTTATCTATCAAAGAGTTCTTTAAATGACCGGAAGAAAATGTACTGTGCTTTAGGTGAAGTTCGAGGGGAGATGGAAAAGTAAAATTATACTGGACCCTGACCACGTGGCAGATTCTGTGAGATGAGCTTTCCATCTGTCGCACAGTCAAATCCTCCCAAATATGTGAGGCAGCTAGCAATATCTAATCCCGTTTTATAGATTAGGAAACAAGCACTAAAAGAGGTAAGTAATGAGCAAGTCTGTCCATAACTGAGGAGGCTCTACGTCAAGGCAGAGCTGCGTGTGGCTCCACTGGGGCTTCCTGGGACACCAGCAGTTGGGTTCCTCACCAACACCCCCTTCTCCCCATTATGCCTAACTCAGGGAAAGGGTTCTTTGATAATTGCTTAACCAGCTATTTTAATGAAAGGGTCAGTTGTCTGGCTTACAGATTTCAGTGGCATGGTCTCTTCTTTGAGGAGCTTTTGAAATCTAGTGAGAAGACCAACAATTAACATATAAAATTACATAATCCATAAGGAGGGATGGTCTGTGGTATAATGGAGGCCTAGAAGAACGAGCAAATGGGTCAGTCAGGAAAAGGCAGGAAAGGCTTCACCAAGGGGATGTTCCTTAATTAAGACTTAGACATTGAGCAGGTTTCTTCCCCAGGCATTTAAAACGGGAATTTTAAATAAAACTTTGTGTAACTAAAAATAAATAAAATTGGGTTTTGCATAAAATCGTAAAAGAACTTGAGACAAAAGGAAACAAATCAAATACCAAGTGAGAGGGTGGTAGGTGATTTCTAAGCTCTTTTTCAGCTTTAAAAATATCCATTTTGATGTCTCAAAATATTCACTGAGCACTGGCAATGGCAATGGCAATGTGTTTAGCTCTGAACTGGGTATAGGGGGAGAAGACACAAGAAAATGATGTGTATGGTCTTAATCCTTAAGAAGTTGATAACTTTGGGAAGAAAGCCAAACTAATGCATGAAAACAGTGTCCCTAGCAGTGTCCAGCCCAGTAGGCCATTTAAAATATTAATCTGTTGACATTACATAACGAACTAGGCACTAAATTGTATGGTGTAGACTCCAAGGTAATGGCCACAGATAACACAAATCAAGACACACGCTTCAGATTTGTAACTGATGTGCAGAATGTAAATATTCAGCCACATTTAGTAATGCTTTAATGAATCTATTTTTTTTAAAAGTGAAGTCATATGAAATCTAAATTTTGGCCAAACTATACATGAACTATATATTAATAAATATGAGAGTATGTAATTATTATAGGCACTATAAATGTTGGTCATAAAACAAAAGTCTCAGTATTAACTAGAGAAATCAGAAAAATTGGCAAGTAGGGCTTGGATTGGGCTAATGGGACACATAGGGTATGGATAATGGAAGAGATTATTAGAAAGAACATTCGATGTAGGAGGAACACCATGAAGGGTCACAGGAATCTCCATTCTGAACAACTCACTGACCCTACACTGTTCTTGATACCCTTGCTAACTATCCATAAAATGCCCAGGGATGAATGACGTTTGCTTTTGAAAATCATGGCCACCGCTGGGGAAGGAAACCGACGTTTGATGGCTTTCAAAGGCAGAAGTATCAGGGAGGTTTATCAGGAGTACTGAGGACGTCCATAAACTGTGCATTAAGGTTCAGGACTTTTGATTTCTTGCCTCTAATTAGTTTGAATCGTACGCTTTTTGTCTCTAAGAAAAAAAGTGTTGGGAGAAAACAGCATTTCCAAAAGTCTCAGACGCTATCAAAGTGTGTTTACAAAAGCGGGTGGAAGTGTCGTATAAGAAACTAGAAGTTTGGAACAGGCAGTGGGGAAATGAGCTGGGGGAGGTGGAGGGAAGGGAGGAAAACCAGCTCTTGTTAAGTTTACGGCCAATTAACATTTGCCATACTTCAGACTCCAGTGTTTAGCAAGGGCTTCTCGATATTAAAGGCAGCTCTTTGAACAATAGAGTCCTTTTTTTTCTGCAGTTCACAGCTGTCAGAGATCATTTAACTCCCTATATATTTCCAAAAAGTGATGCCTTTAATAGGCAGCATAAACACTGGGGTTAGAGCACACTGAAGCCTGACCTAGACGCAGGGTGTTAGGGCATCGCTTGCATCTGTCAGGGTCTGGAAGGGAGGCCTAAGTAAATAATGCCATAAACTGCATCTAGAGAAAGAACAGAAGACAGGAAAGGTGGGGGCAGGATGGGAGGAGGAAATACGAGGAAGACAGCTGGAGAGAGAGAGAAGGAAAGAAGAGAAACAATACAAGGATGAATGAGAGAGAGAGAGATTAAACTTCTGCCACAGAAGCTGAAAATGCATTTATTAAAACTTTAATTCCCTTTTTAAAATGATCCGTTTGTATTCAAATGTCAACATAGTCATAAAGTAGCATGTTAAACCTCACATGTGTGACCTAAACAAATTTCCTAGTTATTACGAATTCAACCAGACCTCTTATCTCAACACAGTTTATATTTAATTTCCAATTTGTTTTCCTTCTTTTACAACAGATCCAGGTATCACACATAACATGCACTGACTTTTCTGTTTCTCTGAGCACTTTCAATGGCCTTACTGTTCTCCAAGACCAATAAAACCAGTGATGTGATGTTCCTCCCTTTGGGCTGGGATTCTGTATTAGAAATATAAATCCAATACAGTTATTAAAGAGAGACTATGAAATTTAAGAAAAAGGCTCACACTTCTAACTAGGCAAGCATAACCTGCAAGATTAATTTTTGTGAGCTCAGCATTGTTTGTAAAAATACAAGAATCTTAAAAATCTTCGTTTCAAATGAACAGTGGGAAGTAGTAAAATGACCTTCATAATGTGATGTTAAGTAATATCCCAAATGTATTCAGGAATTTTAAACATAATCTTAAAAATAGCTAACCTTTTAAAATTGATCTCATGAAAGAGTGTCATCTGCCTTTACCTTCTTAAGTAATACCTGTATTTGTAATTAAAGCATAAAAAGCTTAGGAATATAGAAAAGTTCCAAGAAGGAACAATTTCTACCAACCAGAAAAAGGAAATGTGATGAGTTTATAAATACTACTATTACAGAATCTCTCTGAAAAATAGACAGATAAAAGAATAAATGTTATATGTCAATGATATCTCACTATGCCTAGAAAAATAAAGAATAAAAGTTTGATAGATAACTAGACATAGATATCAACAGATATAAAGACAAATAATGATTTTATTAGAATGAAATCATACAGTGTGTGCCATTTAAAAATAGTTAATCTGGCTTTATATGCATTTGAAAAAGGAAAAAGAAACTGATATAAAGGAAATTGCAGAATTTTAGATGTTTCTTTGCCATCTAAGATTAAGAAAGAAATCATTAAGTTATTAGCAGCCTAGAGTCACCATTTGTTGCTGGCAGTTTAAAATACATATTTTATTTGTAAACAGTTTGGATTGATTTTAAACAGTTTGGATTGAGACCCTCTTTCACTTCTTCCCGCCTTCCCATCCCTCCTAATTTTTGTTGCTTTATATTATTTTTATATTGTCAGGATTTGAAACATTCACAGAAACCATGACTTCCTCATTAGTTTCTTCTTAGACCTAAATTGGCATAAGTTTAATGCTCACAACTAGTCTCCCAACCACTTCTTCTTCATTCTTGAGTTCTTTGTGTTTTGTTTTTTTATGGAGGTTCTAGGGATTGAACCCAGGACCTCGCACATGCTAAGCACATGTTAAGCACATGCTCTACCACTGAGCTGTACCCCCAACTCCTTGAGTTCTTTATTTTGATTCATCGCATGCCCCACATTATTTTTTTAATGCAAAAAAATTTTTTTGGTAAAATATATTACAAGTCTTTCAGCTTACTGCAAATCATGGAAATTGAGTAAATGTAATTATGCATTTAGTGAGAATTAGGGAACACGTAATCTGCTTAGGCACCTCAAACTTGAAAACACAGTGGGTCACTGGAGATGCAATTTGTGGGAGGGCTGGGTGTGCCTTCAAAGGGAAACCATGCAGAAAAGTCTCGGGCGACAGAGAGGCCTAGGGAGACAGGATTAAGGTTCCAAATCAGGGGGAGGGGAACATCAGCTACATCCAACCTCTTTAGAAGTGCCCAATTAGGAAGCAAATGCCTCTCGAAGTAAGAGGGATCTGAGGGTCTGCCTTGGTACATTAATGATTTAGAGGCCAGGAGGACTACTTTTTTAGGGGTGATTTGTTTCCTCCCCATGCCATCCATGTTTAGATATTTAAAATTTACCTCCAGCTCAGCCTATCAAGAATTGAGCACACCGTCTTCCCTATACATCTGGACTTCCTCATGTCTTCCCAAGTTAAGTGAGGAGGCATCCTCATCCCCACCTCCCCGTCCCCAGTTGCACAACTCAGAAACTTTCTCTCTTACTCCTGCCTCCTATTTCTAATTCATTTCAGTCTTCTCCACCATCACCATCCTACCCTGCATTATTTCTTCTGATGATACTTAATGGCTCTTTTTCATTCTATCATCCAAAATATAGAAACACATCTATAAAACAGTGCTTGCATGCTGATTCATGGCCTAACGAAATTTTTAAGTTAAGGTAAATGTTTTACTCTGAAAAGGCAAATTTCTCAGTTTTCTTTAAAAGTGAAATTCTATGAGCAGGAAACAAGATTTATAGTCTAAACTAGGTTCAGCAACATTATTTGTAAAGAGATAGCTAGTGATTATTTTGGGCTTTGTAGGTCATACTGCTCTGTTACAATTACTAACACAGCGCTGTTAGTCATACAAAAGTAGCCATAAAGGATATACAGACCAATGAATGCAGCTGTGTTCCAATAAAACTTTATTTATAAAAATAAGATGCAGGCATTTAAAGAAGAATTCACACCAATTCTTCTCAAACTCTTCTAAAAAACAGAAAAGGAGGAAACACTTTCTAACCCATTCTATGAGGCCAGTAAGGGTCTGATATCCTGAGTATATAATACACTCCATCAACTTAACAACAACAACAAAAATCCAATTTAAAAATGGACAAAGTTATACAATGGAATACTACTCAGCCATAAAAACCAACAACATAACGCCATTTGCAGCAACATGGATGCTCTTGGAGAATGTCATTCTAAGTGAAGTAAGCCAGAAAGAGAAAGAAAAATACCACATGAGATCGCTCATATGTGGAATCTAAAAAAACCTCAAACAAACAAACAAACAAAACAAACAAAACATACATACAAAACAGAAACAGACTCATAGACATAGAATACAAACTTGTGGTTGCCAAGGGGGTGGGGGGTGGGAAGGGGTAGACTGGGATTTCAAAATGTAGAATAGATAAATAAGATTATACTGTATAGCACAGGGAAATATATATAAGATCTTATGGTAGCTCACAGAGAAAAAATGTGACAATGAATATATATATGTTCATGTATAATTGAAAAATTGTGTTCTACACTGGAATTTGACACAACATTGTAAAATTGTTATAAATCAATAAAAAGTGTTTTTAAAAAATGGACAAAGGACTTGAATACACATTTCTCCAAAGAAAATGTACAATGACAAATAAGCACATGAAACAATGTTCAACATCATTCGCCATTAGGGAAGTGCAAAATCAAAACCACAAGGAGACACCACTTCCTACCCACTAGGATTTTATAATCAAAATAAGTGGAAGAGAAGGGAATACCTGTTGGTGAGGATGTGGAGAAATTAGAGTGTTTCTCCGTTGCTAGTAAGAATGTAAAATGGCTCAGTTTCTGTGAAAAACCATTTGGTGATTCCTCAAAAAGTTAGATACAGATTTACCATATGACCCAACAATTCTACTCTTAGGTCTGTATCCAGTAAAACTGAAAACAGAGACTCAAACAAACACGTGCACACATGAGTTCGTAGCAGCAGTTTTCACAATAACCAAAAGGCAGAAACAACTCAGATGTCCACCAACAGAAGAATGAATAAATAAACTGTGGCATATACCTACAATAAAATGTTATTCGTCAAAAAAAAAAAAAAAAAAGAATGAAGTACTAGTTCATATTATGACATGGATGAACCTCAAAAATATTACGCTAAATAAAATGAGCCACACACACAAGGTCATATATTATATGATTCTATTGACATAAAATATTCAGAATAGGTAAATTTATAGTAACAGAAAGCAGACTTGTGATTGCCAGGGGCTGGGGGAGAGGGGAGTGGAGAGTAATTCCTTAGTCAAAGGGTTTCCTTTTGAGGTGATAAAAATATTTTAGAAGAGCTTCCCCAAGATGGCAGAGTCGGAAGACCCTGAGCTCAGCTCCCACCATGGGCACATCAAAATTACAACTACCTCAAAATTACAACTACCTATCAGAACAAGGTAAAGACTGGCAGAGAAGCTTTCCCATAACTATATATATAAAGAAGGAGCCACAAAGAGATGGGTAGGAGGGGTGGAGATGCAGTACAGTCAGGACCTGCATCGCCAGGTCAGTGACCCACAAAGGGCAAGAACATCACAACAGCAAAACTCCTCCCCAAGGAGCAAGGGGTCTGAGCCCCACATGGGGCGTCCCAACCCCACGGGTCCTGCACTAGAAAGACAAACCCCCAGAAAGTCTGGCTTTGAAAATCAGGGATGCTTACATTCAGGAGAGCCCAGAGGGCTACAGGAAACAGACCCTGCGCTTAAAGGGCACCTACAGAATCTCACATACTCCGAGTCCCAGCACAGAGACAATAGTTTGAAAGGAGCCTGGGTCAGACTCACCTGCTGATTTTGTAGAGCTTTCCCTGAGAGGCAGGAGGCAACTGGGACACCTCCTGGGGACAGAGACACTGGCAGCGGCCATTTTTGAGAGCTCATTCTACTGTGGTGACGCCAGTGCAATTCTGGAAACTTCCCTCTAACCTATTAGTACTGGGGGCTTTCCCTGCCCACCAGTGGGCCCACAGCAGCCATGCATCTCCAGGCCACATAGCCAGAGGCACAGGAAGCCTGTCCCATGTAGCAGTGGGTCCATGGCCACTGCACAAGGCAGGCCTCACAGCAAAAGTGGCTGGGAGCCAGCCCCACCCACAAACACACCCACAGTAGTCAGCTCACCACAACAGAGGGGCACATGCAGCCCCAGAAGGGTGCTCTAAGCACATAGCTCTGGTGACCACAGAGGAACATGCTGCTGGGCCCCCTACGATGTCGGTTCCCTGAGGCCACTTCCCCAAGATTAAGAGACATAGCCAACCTACCTAATACATAGAAATAAACACAGAGAATTAGGCAAAATGAGGAGATAGAGGAATATATTCCAAATGAAAAAATAAGCCAGATCTCAGAAAAAGAACTAAATGAAGTGAAGATAAGCAATCTACCTGATAAAGAGTGCAAGGTAACCATCATAAACCAAGCTTGGGAGAAGAATGATGAACTTAGTGAAAATTCCAACAAAGAGTTAGAAAATATAAAAAAGAACCAAACAGAGCTGAATACAATAACTGAAATAAAAAATACATTAGAAGCAATCAACAGCAGCTTAAGACGATATAGAGGAACAGATCAGCAATCTGGAACACAGAGAAGTGGAAATCCCCTAGGCTGAAAAGTAAAAGGAAAAAGGAACTTTTTAAAGTGAGGGTAGTTTAAGAGACCTCTGAGACAACATCTAGGGCACTAACATTCCCATGACAGGGGGCCCAGAGGGAGAAGACAGCGAGAAAGGGGTGGAGATCTCACTTCGATAAATAATAACTAAAAACTTCCCTAACCTGGGAAAGGAAACACATCCAGGTCTGGGAAGCATGGAGAGTCCTAAACAAGATGAATGCAAAGAGATTCGTACCAAGACACCCTCTAATTAAAACGGTAAAAATTAAAGATAAAAGCAGCAAGAGAAAAACAACTAGTTGCACACAAGGGAACGCCCGTAAGACTATCAGCTGACTTTTCAGCCGAAACTCTGCAGCAGAAGAGGGTGGCACAAAATATTTAAAGGGACGAAAGGGAGGAGCCTATAACCAAGAACACTCCACCCAGCACGGCTTTCATTCAGATTTGATGGAGAGGTCAAACGTTTTCCAGACAAGCTACAGCTACGAGTTTAGCATCACCAAGCAAATTTTGTGAGAAATGTTAAAGGGACTTCTCTAAGCAGAAGAGACCAGAGCTATAACGAAGAAAATTAGGAAAAGAAAAATCTCCTTGGCAAAGGCAAACATACAGTGTAGGTAGTGGATCAAGCACATAAAAGACAACAGCAGTAAAATCACCTATATCCACCACAAGTAATTCATGGGAACATATCCAGCCAAGAGAGTGAATCAGTCCAAAACAGCTGATAATGAATCTGAAAAGTAACATCATGCAAGTGTTTTCAGGGACTCTACGGCTCCACCACCACGGCAGCTCAGTCAGCATTTATTTGGGAAAATGACTGAGTGTAGCCTGAGCCCCCCAAGGCTGGTACGTGTTGCCAAGGTAACCAGAGAAGGGGTGGTCAGGTCCTCTGGGCTAGAGTGAGGGGCATGAAGGGCACACCTGAGGAAGGCTGGGCGGCGGGGAGCAGGTGGAGGGGTGGGCAGGGAGGGGAAGGGTGGGGCACATCTCATCAGGAGCACAGAGATGGGGCCTCCAAATGAAAGGTATTTGTTGCTCTCAGGCACATTCTTGGCATTTCATTTGAGAAAAAAATGTCTGACAGCCAAAATGTCAGGAACATGCTTGTAAATAACAAATGCCTTAGAATTACTGAACACATCTCCTCATCTTTGTCAAAAAAGCTTGCAGTCACCCCTTTGAAACTTACATAGACGTACTGTTTACACCAGGGTTTCTCCTGTCAAAGATAACACATTTTCCCCCTCTCTGGCAATGATTTTGAAACATGTAGTTTTCTGCTGGAGGGTTAGTCTTGAATTCTGGCACCAGGGCAGGCATCGCCATGCTCTTAGTGAACATTTTGTGGGAGAGGGCAGGCAAGGCTGCCACTGAGAGCACAGCTGAAGACACAGGGTCACAATCACTCATTCATTCACTCATTCATTTGTCCTTTCAACAAAGATTTAAAGAGTTAGTTCACGGTCCAGGTCAGGATCTGGGCTGGGGATCCAACAGTGAATCACACACAATCCTTCAAGGAATATAGTGTCTATTTGGAAAGTCTAATAGTCATAATGAACAATCATTATGCCGGGTGATAAGTGATACGACCAAATTAAAGATGGGGTGCTGCGTAGGCAAATGTGGCTGGCCCCCATTTCAGCAGAGGGCAGAAGTGGGCGGGGAAAGATCCTTCGAGGAGCTGATATCACACCTGAACTACTGCTCTGAAGGTGGGAATTGGCTCTGAAGGTCCAATTTTACTCTAATATTTAGCATCGTGGTAGAGAGCATTGGCCTGGGTTCTGAAGCTGGACTACTTGGGTAAGGATGTTGGCTCTGCCCCTCAGCTACGGGACCTTACGGTAATTAACCACTCTGTGTCTCCGTCTCCTCACCTGTAAAATGGGGACAGTAAATGAGTTCATAATAGAATGTAGGCACAAACATAAATATATAGAAATAGAACTGTATGTAAAAATAAATAAATACATAGAACAATGCCTGGCACAAAGTAACTGCTACATCAGAACTTGTGATATATAATTATTAATATGAGTTGCTTCAAATATCTTTGGGAGAAAATGTGAGTAGAAATTTTAAATGTATGATGATATTAATAAAACATTGTTTCTCTAGTAACGAATAGACCATAATTTTTCCTTTTGCTAAAGCACTAGTCTGGGTAAATTTGACCCAGGACTTCATGGTGTACACACACACACACACACACACACACACACACACACACACAAGCTGTATTTACTTTGAAAGCAAAACTATAGTAATAGTCTAATCTTAAACATGAATTTCTTCTAAATTCTGTGATTTGCATTGTGGCAAAATCTATGTTTACCAGACAGCCACCAATCCCCACATTTCACTAAGTTTTAATAATTTGGGTTTCAAAGGGATCTGTGGTTTAACAAGCCAAATAAAGAGAAGAATGCTGGAGGGGTAGCACTTGATGCTAAATGTGGGCATGGACTTCAGATTACGCTGGCAAAAAGTCATGGCTCCTGAATATGTGTTTCAAAAACTACTTCCCACAACCATCTGGCTGGCAACAAAAGTAACAAAACATTTATTGGGTAAATAAAAGCTCACTCTGGAGGGTTGGGCCTTGTTTGCTCTGAAAGTGTTTAATTCGTGAAGCAAAATTCATTTCCAGGGTAACATGAGGTGTCCGGCTCTGTGGGTCTTGTCTAGGCAATCAGTGGTGGACGTGATGGGCCTCAGTTCTGCCCACAGAACTAACCACCAGAAGACAGCTGGGCAAGTAAATAGGCAATTGCCACATTCACCTGCCTGGGCTGGGAGAAGCCATTAAAGACGTGTGAGCTCAGATACGACATGTAACCTCAAGCCGCAGTACACGTTTCCAGTACTGGCCACAGTCTGCAGAACACTCACATTTGGTGCTGTACCTGCCAGTCACAGAAACCTAGGTGAGAAGCAAAACAAACCTATTAGGCACTTTTAAATGGCTGAGTTCATATTTTCAGTGAAAACACTTGGGGTTCTCAGTGACCACTAAATCATCGACTGCTCCACTTTTTTTCCACCTTTCAAAATATTTTTAGAATCTTGGCGCTTACGCCTTTGTTTATATTGTTTTCATTATGACTATTGATCAAATAAAGGGGTATTTTTTGGCTCCAACTCCTTGTATGGAAATTATAGCCACATCAAACTTAGATTTTGCAAGTCTTAAAATACAAAATACCATACTTTAAAAGAAGTGTAGGATGATACAATCTGAAGTACTCAATTCCATGATGCAGACTTACCCAGCATGCACTAGGGAGGAGGTAAGGTTTGAAATGAGCCTTGAAGGATAGACCATATATGCATGTGTAAGGGAAAGAAGCCTTGCCTCAAGATTTAGGGAGGGAGAAAAGGGTTGATAGTCAGAAACAGAAGATCAAGCAACAAAGATCTGAAGTTGGGAACGAGCTTGGCTTGTTTGTAGAAAGTAGGGAAATCAGACCAGAGCCAAGGACCTATACAAAAAAGGGGTCAGAGAAAGCAGAATCCATCACTCTCTTTGATGTGTCTGTGCTTGTACACATATTGAAATGTCTTCCCCAGAACGCAGCACACAACTCAATTAACTGAAGTCCTCAAATAATGAAAATCCTTTTTCTACATTCAATGGCTGAGAAGTAATTTTCTTAATTATAATCCTGTATTGCTGCTTCTGTATTGTGAAATAAAAATAAATGTTTCTGCATTTATTCCCTGCCATTTTCCAAAGTATTTTTAAGATAGTTTGCAAAGATAACATAAGGAAAAATGAAAGCATGAAATAGAACTAGGCAAGAGAAAGAATAATGAGAAAATGAAAGTATGTATTCAGTGAAGCCAGAAATAAGCTTAGTACTAATTATATGTCACATGGGGCCATAAATTTGTCTTCTGGCAGCCTGGAGAGAGAAACCTGATGGTTACGGGAAAGTGGTCATTTAAGCTGTCATAGTCACACATATCGTTAAAGCCATTAGAAGCATTAGGAATCATCCACGTCCAACCCTCTCATTTCAAGATGTGGCAGGTGGGGCTCCAGACCCCGTGAGTACGATCACAGAGCTAGTTAGGGCAGAACAGAAGTCAACTTTCAGCAGTGTGGAAATTACTCCCAGAGAGGAGATTAAGAATTAGAAATGAACCAATGAACAGAGGTCGCCTTCCAGTACATTTGGAGCCTCCTTTGAGAGCAGCCAGATTTCTTCTGCAAAAGCCACCACCAAGATGTGAATTAAGGAGTATTATAATTTCCTAATTAGATGACCTTAATTGTTGCTACACTTAACTACAAAACTTGAAAGGAGGTTTGAAATCTGAATGGTCTTTATGAGATGATGCGTTTCTCATATGTCCTTCAGCTTCAGCAATAAACCCTATCTGCTGATTCCACCATTTCCAGTGAGCTCACAGGCAGATCCATTTTCTGATACTTTGGCACCAGCATTTTCTGTTTGGGTTTTTATTCATTCTAGGGAGTGTTATAATCCCATATCCTCACCCTGGTAGGAAAAAAAAATGTGTTTTTGCTAAAACTATCATTTACTACTCCAGGGTCTCCCCGACTCGTAACCATACGATGACTCTATAGGAAAGCCCTCATCACACAACTTTGTTGTTGGAATGAGAGAATAAAGGAATACTATTTAATACTTGCTGGAGACAGTGATACAGCTGTAATGTCTAATTGAAATAAAAAGAAAGAAATGTGGCATCACATCCATGAGGAAGATAAAGACTAAGCAGAATCAACAAAGGTGGACCACAAAAGACATTTGGAAGTTTCCAAGGTGGAAGTGAAGCAGCAGCCATCTAACTACTACACTTAAAATGTCAGTTGAGGGGTCCTGGGCTCTATCGCAGCTCACGTCATTGACACAGGACAGTAGCCAAGCCTCTGGGGCTCCACCATCCCCAGATTTTCCTCTACCTTCTCCAATTCCTGGGCTAGGTGCATGCTTTGCTCAAGGTCAGCCACATCATTGAAACTGGAAGTGGTGAGAAACTGTTAAGGTTTCTAATCCATTCTCCTGGTTTCTAGCTCCTACTCCTATTAATCTATCTTTTGTTTGATTCACATTCCCCAGGAACTGAGCCTAAGAGGGTAGAAGGAAACGTTTCTCTTCCCATTACAACTGCAATGGATTGAAACATATCAATTATGCTAAAAACTCAGAAATTGATTATGATATGAAAAATACTAAACAGGAAAATTGGTCATTTCTGGAGGATGCTAGAGAAGCAACTCATTATTCTGAAAATGGTAAATAAAGAAAAATGATCAAGCATTCATTCTGCCCTTCACATTCAATCTTTCTTTCAGGACCACCAAATAGTTGATGAGGGCAACAGATACACAAGAAATCACAGAATTAGAAAATCACCATTTAACAGCCCTTAATGATCATTAGTGGTTGCTAAAACCATTAGGTGAAAGATCATTGAAGAACCAGGCTGACAACACCTAAGACCACTGATCAACAGTAACAGCAACAGAAAGAAAGGCCATGAAGGGTTACCTTCTGAGGTGAGAAGATGGGAAGGACAGAGCCCCATCTAAGATATATTCTAGCTGCAGAGTTGAACCTGAATTCAATCAGGCCTCCATGTTAAACTGACAGATTATAGGAAATACAGGGGCTAAAACAACATGACAAATGACACCAGAGGATACAATCATCAAAATCCAGAATGTGAGCAGTGTGACAGAACATTTTCCTCCAGGATGGATGCCTTGGGGTCATCTTTGATTCTTCCAATACATCAGTCTTCTTATTCCACCTCCAAACCAGGTTATTATTCCTTTGCTGTCTCTGTCAAATATACTATTTCTCTTCCCTCTCATGAATTGTAACAAATTTATTCTTGTCCTTATGAGAAATCTTTTCATTTTTCTAGTGTTTATCAAACTTTTTAATTAAATATTTGTATCAGATTTTGTTTAGTTTGTATTCCCTCAATAGATGCCAAAAGCTCCGCAAAGTCAAAGCTCATGACTCTTTTGTTCTTACTTGTTACCCTGACACACATTAAACATGCCACAATCATATGTTCAGTGATTGAAAGCTTGATTGACTAAATGAGTAAATGAACACATGCTCCAACCTTCCAGGTCATAGTGTTAATTCCAGACTTATCTTTCTCTTTCAATTCATCCTACACGCCACTACCACATGAATGTTCCTTAAAAAAAAAATCTACAATTATACTATTACTCAAGTGATTTACTTTCATCTATAGTGTCAAGTTGAACTCCTATGCTTCACTCTGAGGGCTTCAAAGTCTGTCCCATTGAGACAGGAGGGAAGCAGGCAGGACACAGCCATTAACTGACTGACACAGCAATTAGCACCAAGATGGTAGAAGATTCAATTCCCAGTAGACCTTGAGCTTTATTATATGCTCACTGAAATACATTAGCATGCTAAATGGCATGCCCACAGGCACCATGACAGTTTCAAGGCTAAGCATAAAAAGCCAAAAAGTGGGTGGTGGTCCAGTTCCTGGGAATCCCAGCCCCCTCCCCAAAGTGGTTGGAATAACCCTCCCACTTATTAGCATATGAAGTTACCAAGCCCATAAAAACTAACAACTCCGCACCTTGTGGCCTTTCTCTTGCTTTCTGAGAAGGCCTGCATTCTGTCTATGGAGTATGTATCTCTCTGAATAGATCTACCTTCACTCTACTATGGCTCGCTCTTGAATTTTTCCCTGCATGAAGCCAAGGACCCTCACTTGGCAGGGCACATCCCAGGGACTCAACAGAGACCTGGGACATGGCCATCCTCTCATGCCCTATTTTTCAGCAGCACCGTCATTCCTTGCTTACCGAAAAATATTTCCCACCAGCCCCTAACTTTTCTGTTTCATGGTTTCCCAGCCTTGCCACCCTCATCCTTGAGTCTGCCTTTTGCTAGAGTTGCCTCCACCCCAGTGGGAAATCGTCTCCTTCCTTCTGACTATCTGAATCCCACCCATTTCCCAAATCTCCACTACAGTAGCTTCCTCAGTTTCCCCAGACCTCTGTCTTAGATCTCAGGGGCCAGAATCTTGGAGTGAATTAAGTAAATTCAACCCCTTTCACATTCGTTTGACAAAACAAAATACAAAGGAACTGGAGTGGCAGCTCTGGGCTACTTAGAAAGACAGATCAAAACCCACGTGCACCAGCTCCCAGTTCAATGAGCCCTTCACTCCACACACAAGGGTCCTGCCTACATTGTGCGTTATTCAAGGGCAGTATATTTCGCTGTGTTCTCCAGAGCAGCGGACTCCAAAGCAGGGAAAGCATACCCCAGGGTTGCCCAATGGCATACAGTAAGAAAATATTAGCACTTCTATTCATTCATATTCTTCATGTCATCCTTTTAAATTTTCTATTTCTATATGTGTTTCAATGTACATCATATATTGACATCATAGGGCATGAATATAATTTATAAATACATGCAATGCATATACAGAGGTGTGTGCTTTTGTATATATAAAACATAACTGATAGGGTTGTACCACACAAACACACACACACACACACACACACACACACAATTAGTAGCATCTGCACTAGGCTGCCAAGCCAACTTCTGAACATCAATTGCCCTAAAATATATATCTATTGCCTATTGTTAATCAAGAAACTATGGAGCCATTTTGAAGGAGGTCTCCCTTCTCTCCTCCCTCCCCTGCTCTTTGAAATGTCTGTTTTTTAAAGCCATTCAGTAAACCCCATGGCTTCAGGCAGTTTCAATCTGTTCAAATTCCTAAGGACACTTAAAGGCAATCGCTTCATTTAGAGAAGGCTTTCCTGAGAACTGTAGAGAAGATAAGTAGGAGAGAAGGCTAAAGATCACGACCCCTGCTTACCAGAGCACCTGGGCAATACTTTCCAGTGAGCTCACTAATAGTTCATTCTGGTAACTTTCTGGAGATAAATCGGGTTCTAATTGAAATGCAACCATCTGTAGATTGGGAAGGAGGAAAGCCAACAAGTGCTAGGTTAAGCCACACGGCAATGTTATGACGGAGAAATGCTCTGCTGAAACCAAAATTCAAATATTTGTACAGCTCTGGATATAGAGTTCAAATCGCACATTTCTAATTGCCTACTTGGTCGAGAAGTGGCACATAACACCTTTGCAAAAGGGTTCAAACAAGGTTTGCTCATTATGGAAACAGGGATGAAAGAAAACGGACGGCTGGAATGAAAGTGATTTTTATTTCTGTTCCATATGGAAGCATAATTTACTTACAACAACTCAGCAAGGAGCTCTTTCTAAAAAGAAAAAGTTAAAGCAAAACACAATTCGTTGATTTGCTGGTCGTTCTTGCCTGCAAGTTTTGGACCCTGGAAATACTGATAAGAAATTATGTCCTACTTTCCGCAGTCTATTTAGGAAAAATGCCGTGCTCTTCTCCAATATTTTGGTCGCCTAGAGAATTCACAGAATAAGCTTTGTCTCCTTAAGCTTGGGCAAGAATTTTCAAATGTGTATCTATTCTTTTCCATAAAACTTAAGAAACTGACCCCCTAAAAGATGATTTGCAAGTTGCTAATTGCATTAAGCACTTCTCAAGAGACAAGATTTCTGATTACAGAATTAACCAAAGGCAATTTGTTGCATTTGGCAATTTATTCCTTGGATCTAGGAATTCTCTTCTGTCAATACAGTCGTATCTGTTAGAAGTGGAATTCATTACATTTATAAAGCGCTAATCAGAAAAGCGCCTATGGGCAGCTGCAGATGTACCCCCGCCTGTTGACTATGTCCGAAATCCAGCACCATCTCCAGTACAGGAAATTACTGTTCGTTCTCTCTGGCTTCCTCCCTGTAGTCAGAAACACGTCGAACGATGACATGATAGAGGACACAGCAGCCTTTACTCCTAGAATTACAATATGTGGGGAGTCCATTCCCAGAGGCTCAGCCCTGCCTCTGATCTCACGAACGTCTGTGAGGTGAGTGAGGGACCAGGACAACCAAAGCACCTTCCCCAAAGGACAGTGAGTCATACGTCTCTCCGTGAGGATTTCAAGGCCAAAAGAAGAGAACTGAACACAGGTTAACATACAGTAATAACTGTCAGTCACTGCTCATAGTATGTTAATGGAATGACTTGAATATGGTTAGTTTTGTCCTCTCAAGATGAAAATTCAACAATCTTCAAGTCTAGAAATACAAATAAGACAAAAAGCAATCCTGAATTTTACTGATGGGTTGAATCTCTAAGATTCTAAAAAAATCTAAGTAAAACTGTGAAAAATATTAAGACATTTGTCTCTATCGGAGAAGCATGCACCAGGGACAGATGCAGAAAAACCAGCAATAAGAAGTCAATTGAACAGAACTGCACGGTTAAAAGGCTCTCCACCCAGAATGATGGGGTGGGAGGGGATCTGGAGGAACCACGCTAATCAAGGGAAAATGTTATTTGCATTCTTGAGCCATGAAATGAGGAACTGTATTTGGCTTGAGAGGTAGAGGTGAAGACTGTTTCCCTTTTTGCAAATATGTGACCCTTCACTAGCCAGTTAACTGAGCTGTTTGGAGCTTAGTATTTAACAAGGCCCAAGGATTCAAAGCCCATGTGGCCCAGCCTGGCAATAAACATCACAATGAGAAAGCTTTCTTTCACAACCAAAGATTAATCTACTATCCCCAAGCAGTGTCCTTCTAAAAGTCTGATCCTTCTTGCCAAAGACTTGTGATTAATTTTAGGGTAAACTGCTAAGCAGAATTGGAAAAGTGAAGCATCCTGTGTGACCTTGGGCATGTTACTTAACCTCTCTGGTCTCAGCACTCATATTTAAATTACAGTTTATAATAACTACTGAGTAAATGGGGTCCTTGTGAAGATTAAAGGAGTTAGAACATAGAAAACTCTTAGAGGAATATGAGGAATGGTGTAAGTGCTCAATAAATGTTAGTTATAATTAATATGATTATTTTCCTTATAAAATATTAATGATGGGTCAGTAGAATTGTCTTCTTTTGTGAAGACAAGAATGAAAGGACCTGACATTGGAAGCTGAGGGAGATACAGTTAAGAGCAAGAACTAAAACCATAGTTAAGCAATAGGATTCAGAGTGAAAGTAAAAAAAGTCCTAGAGGCAGCTCATATAAGGGCACACTGAAAAGCAAAGGAACTGGGAAGAGAAGCCTTGCTCTCACTTGATCAATATTAAGGAGCTGAGCAGATTTGAAATCTACATTTTCCATGTCTGGACGCTTTCTGAGGCAGAAGGGTGGTAGTAAGAATGCAACCACGCAGCTGGAGCTCTTTCCCTGAAGGACACGATGACCCTTGCAGCAGAGGCATTTCACTGTCACCCCAGCTGGAAATGGTTCCCCTTTGTGTGATACTGTGGTTGCAGGTAGAAAGACAAAATCCGTAAGCCTGAAGAGAAAAAGATCCTCCTAAAAACATAAATGCGCAGCAACAGGTCTCGCTCGCCCCAGCCTTGCACCCCTTCCCAGAGTCTGCCGCGTCCGTGTGGAGGTGTTGCATGGGGCGGGGGTGTTGGCGTGGTTGCTGAATCAGTCCAGTGGGATCAGAAGCTAAGTAAACTTCCTCCGCAACAATAAAGACCTGCTAAACAAAGGATTATCCCCAAGTGGGGAAAAAAGGATGTCTTTGCTGTCACTCATCGCTCCCTTCAGGGAACAACCCTGTGAAAGCCAGCCTCAGACGCTTACAAATAGAGCAGCTTTCCCAAATCTGATTATGAGCCCTTTGGGCTTTGAAAATTATGGCAGCTTATGAAAAGTAACCACAGAGCCCTCTGTGGGCGTGGAGTAGGGCCCTAGGGGGGCGTCCTAGGAAGGGAATAAATTCTAGCCCGGGCCCTCCAGGTCTAGTTGCCAACGAAAAATAACCAATCTTTCCATCAAACACAGAGCCTTTTGCAGCTTTGGCTTAAAAAACAAACAAACAATAAGTTCTTTCTGTTGCTTTGTTTTGCTTTGTTTTACTCATGTCGATATTTATGGTTAATATAAACTAAGATCTCTCCTAAAATTATCAAGGTTGCAAACAAGACATAAAATAGTGCAAACAAAGGACAATCTATGTCTCCTTTCATAACATCATCATAAAGAAAATGTGAAGTGCATGCTTTTTCTTTTTTAATCATGAATTACCCCAGAGAGCCAGAGGCTAAGGTAGGATTGATGCTGATGGCAGCACTGGCCCTCCCCTGTGGTGACAGACATTGCTAATCAATCATGGCACTGTTTCTACTAAACAAAACAGTCCAAGCATTCATCCATCCATCAGAGGTGGCATAGAAGTAGAGACCAAGTTGAAAAGATATCTAGGAATCTCTCAATGAACATCAAACAAAAATATGTATAAAAGATGGGGCACTATCATGCTGAGAAAAGAACACTAGATTAGGACAATGGTCTTCAAACTGCAGTATGCATCAGAATCCCCTAGGGGGCAAACATCTGCCCTGGCTAATAACTTTACTACCACCTCACAAGGGTCCTTGGGTTGGAACCACTTAGCCAAGCTGCTCCCTTATTCCTGCCCCACAGAAACTGTGAGATGATAAACGTTTGTCCTTTTAAGCCTCTAAGTTTCAGGGTAATTTGTTACACAGCTGTAGCCATCTATTACATAGACTGGTTGGACTGAAAAGTGGCTCTTTGCAACAAGTAGCCTTTCCACCTTAGAGCACATGGAAGTATTTTGGATGATAGGAATGCATGTCATTTCAATTCTACAAATAATCATGTGTCAGGCATTGTGGGAGAGATGAATTAAAATAAAGTCCTTGTTTTCAAGGTGCTAACAGTCACCAGACATGGAAAACCTCATTCATCAGGAAAAATATACTGAAGAGCTACCAAACCTTTCTTACAACATGACCCTGTGTTTACAAATATGCACATGTACCTAAAACATGGAATATTTTCTGAGTATAAAGTGCTTAGGGAAACATCTGGCAATCACCAAACAGCAATCCCCAAAACCCTACTAGCATCCATCTTATTTTTTAAAATGACCCTCACTTTCACCCACAGTGGAATTTCCCTTTTGCCTTCAGAACTCATTCTCCCAAGCTCTACTCCCTGAATCACATCAACAATTCAAAGGCTTCACAATGACTAGCTTTGAGAATTCTCCCAATGGTCTAAAGTACACACACCAACATGTTAAAATTGATTGTGGTCATTGCTGGGTGTCTGAATTACTGGTAATTTAATCATTGTGATTCCCTTTTTCAAATTTTCTGCAATAAATACGTATTACTTTGGAAAGAAAACAAAATAAATGCTCATTCTTCTTCAAAGTTACCACATATCAATCAACAAATATGTGTCATTTCTTTCAACACTCAGAATATGTTTCTACTAAGTTCCCAATTCATCAGTGGAAAGTATGTAATTTTAGCCAGTGTGGCCCAAACATTTCTCACAGGTAGCTATGTAAACCCTGTGAAACCCTGGGACTGACTCATGTCCTAGGGGAAAAAAAATGTAAAAGTTTATCACCTGATTAAAATGGTCTTAAAAATACCAACAATGTAGTGTATAATGAAGATTATAAAACAAACTGTACATGGATCACCCAAGTTGAGTACCTGTCCCATTGTGGGAATTTGAAAAATACATGTATCTCTTCTCCTTCCATTTCTTAGTAAAAACAATAGCAAACAATTACATAGCATTTGTTCTGTACCAGACACTTTCCCAGCACTTTTTCACTCATTGAATCCTAAGCGCAACCGTGTGAGATGGTACTGTTTTCATATTCAGTTTAACAGCTGAGGCAACTAAAGCACAGAGAGGCTGAGTAACTTTACAAGGTCACACAGCTAATGAGTGGCAGAGTTTGAATTGGACCCAAGCCACCTGGCCCCAGAGTTTGCACTGTTAACCACTATACTTACAGAGGCCATTAACACTAGTTTGCCTGAGAAAATTGCCAGAAGTAATTAATAATAGCACCCCTTTTTATTCTCAAAAGTGCCCTGTTTTGGACAGTAAATTAGATGACCACCTAACTGCACTGGGAACTTCCTAAAGCCCCCATCGTTTAGCCAAGTTTTTCTCCAAGCTACACACTGTCACTGACCCTCAGGCCTACAGGCAGTAACAGGGGTCAGTCCTCTAAGAGGGAAGCCCAGCTTCTCCTAGAGGGTGACCGGGAGCCTTCTGATTGCAATGCTAACGATTTGTGTTTGGGTGCTAATTCCCCCAAAGCTGAGGTCAGTGAAGGTGGGGAAGCTACTGGCTCTGGGCTGAGTCCAACATCCCCTGGTCAGAGCCAGGAGGTGGCAGTCCCATTGGGAAGAACACCCTCTGAGCAAGCATCCTGCAGGTCCTTCCAAAGAGCTGAATCCACATCGCCTGGAGGTGTGTAAGAAGACTATGGCGCCTTTTTCTGAATATAATCAAAATAGACCCAGCCCCTCCCCTCCTGGGGCTCACAGAGCTTAGAAACCTGTGACAGAGCATGACACTAATCCTTACAGAAGTCAGTGCATAAACGCATTTTGTCATGCGAAATACTAGGAAGACCCAGGCTGCCAGAAGGGTGTTAAGCCAGGTCATCTGACCCAGTGTAGAGTGGGATCTTAGAAGACTGGTGATATTTGCCCCCAAATATTTAACAAGCAAGTGCCTGTAGGCCCAACCTCATCCTATTCCTCTTTCCTCCCCTACAGCCCTAGCCTGTGGCCTGTAGTAGCCGCTCATTAAATGTCAGCTGCAATTAAGGAGTTACCAGACCAATTCAGTTTAAGGTCTTCCTTCCACCAGAGTTAATAAAAAGCTCTGTTTACACGTTTTTAAAGACACAGCCTGCGATGCTTGCTTTCCCTCATGTTCAAGGAAGAAGTTCTAGAGTTCCAAACATTTAAGAGAAGGCTCAAGGGAGAAAGTTTGTGTAGCTAATGATCCAGCTTGGGGTGGTTTATCTCAAAGCTGGGGGACTTTTTGCTGCCTTTCCCTGTCAGCAGGGAACTGGCTCTGAAGATGTGGGAGATTACAGGAGCTTTCAAAACAAAGGAACATCAGTCAAAAAGAATGAAAAGAAAACAAGATCCTTGATCCTCCTCCTGTTAACGTTCTTTTAAAAGTATTTGGCCAGAAAGCCAGGTGGGGGAGGGTAAACAACGTTTATAGAAGGGACTTAAGCCAGAAGGTAAAGGGTGGGAGGCAGTGTAGAGCCTGGGTCTCCCCCCGCACCCCCCACCCCGAGCACACACACTTTTTTACCTTTTTCGGTCTTACCTTTAACAACCCAAAATGATTAACAATTGGAAAAAGAAGTCAAAGAAATAAGCCCGTTTCCTCCCTCTCTTCCAGACTCTTGTTAACAATTCCTGTTTGGTTCAGAAACTGAGCTGTAGATCTTCTTTAATGACGCAATGGTTGGGCTCCACTTAATCAACCAAGATCAGAGCGCGCGTTGGTGGTGAACAGGCAGGACAGAGAGACATTCTACTCAGAAGGAATGAAAAGTTGATCTGATTGGATTTGAATAGTGACTCTTCAACAAAGCTGTCCAAGAGCTATGGAAGCTCTATGCCCTCTATAAATCCAGGCACATACCCAATCCCCTTACCAGAACCTCAGGTAGACACCATCTCCCTCCAGGGCTTTCTTGGGCTTCTGGGCTTCTCCAAGATGCATTACTGCAGACAGAACATTAATTCCCGCCCCGAGAGCTTCCACAGTTAGGCTACTCTCAAACACAGTGAGACTTCTCAAGACTGAGGGTTGCCATATAAAATTCAAGATGTCTAGTTAATTTTGAATTTCGGAAAAACAACACGTAAGTTTTTAGTATAAGTATGACCAAAATGTCACATAGTTGGGCGTCCTGTACTTTCGTTTGCTAAATCTGTCAACTCTTCTGGTTATCTAAACTTAATAGACCCTAAACATGTAGGGTTGCCAAGTAAAAGACAGGACTGCCAGTTAAATATGAATTTCAGATAATGGATCATTTTTCAGTGCATGTCCCATACTGCATACTTGGGACATACACATAATGAAAAAGTGAAATTCAAATATAACTGATCATCCTGTATTTTCATTTGCTACATCTGACAATCCTACTCACACGTCTTGTTCCCCTCAACAATTTCAAGAAAGTAAAGCTAAGATGAAAATGAAGACGTTCTGGGCTGGGAGGGAAATTAGGGAAAGAGCAGTCCTACCCTAGTTTGTAGGTAGACACGGAGTACCTGGGACACACCAGAACCTCAAGCCCACGTTGGGAGCAGCATGCAGGTGAGTTGGTACCTTGGCAGAAAAGAAACTAAGCTGAGGTCCTGGACTAGGGAGGACTGTGGGACTCAGCAGAGTAAACGCAAAACCACCATGAGGGGCCTCCATAAGTTGGGTAATGGAGGACACACGTGAGAAATTGCTTCGGCAGAAAATGAGCTCATACCCCCAAATTCTCAAGCAAGAGAGTAAAAGCACCACTACACAAGAGCATCCTCAGGTTAGAAAAATAAGCAAATAGCCAAAGGAAAAGAAAAGGAAAAAATCTTACATTTCTAAAGTAAAATACCCCACAAATTGGGAGTTCAAGATTTGCAGATACTAACTATATAGAAAAGAGATAAACAACAAGTTTATACTGTATAGCACAGGGAGCTATATTCAATGTCGTGTAGTAACCTATAATGGAAAAGAATATGGAAAGGAATCTATGCATGTATATGTATAACTGAAACATTATGCTATGCACCAGAAATTGACACAATATTGTAAACTGACTATACTTCAATTTAAAATAAAAATGAAGAGGGGCATCTCTTCACAGAAAACAGGAGCAGAAGGGGTGATTAATGGTCTCAAATGAGTCTTCAGAGTAAATGAAGAAACAAGTCAAATGGCCTCGATTTCCCAGAATAGGAGACTGGCTCACTCTTGTATGTATCAACTGGAAGCTTATGGCAGATGCATTTAGTTCAAAGCCAGTTAGGAGCCTAGCATTTGTCTGGGTGCTTTTGCAATTGCTTGTTTGCCTGTTTTGGTGGCATTATTCTCGATTATTGAGCTCTGTCCATTCTCTGTTTCACATTCTGTAAGCGTGTATAGCTAAAATGTGTCTCTCCTCTTTAGTCTAATCTCCAACATGGAACACATGTAGAAACACCAGCAAAGATTCAAATACAGTTTCCAAAATTATCTTAATCTTAATTCTGTTAAAAAATTAGAAGACAATACCATGGAGACTGATCAAATATTTCCATTCTTCCTCAAGATGTGTTTAGAAAGGATTACACTGATCATTCAAGACAGTGCTGGCCAATAGAAACACAATGTGACCCACATATGTAATTTAAAATTTCCAGTAGCCACATCAAAAAAAAGACAGGAAAAAGAAGCAGGTAAAACTAATAATAATAATATATTTTACATTAATCCAATATATCCTTAATATAAAATTATGATTGAGATAGTTTATATTTTTTCTCATCCTAAGGCTTCAAAATCTGGCATGTCTCAATTTAGGTGCTAATTTTTCACCAGAAATACTTTATCTGTATTTAGAGTTCATGAAATTTACAACTGAAGAAGTAAATTCATGCACCTCATTTGTTCTAAATACATTCAAAAGCTTCTCAGTAACTTAGGCTTTTTAACTGAAGTTCAATAACTCAAGCATTTTTAAATGTAAACTTAAATAAATTAAACAAAATTAAAAACCCAGTCTTCAGTTGCCCTAGCCACATTTCAAGTGATCAATATTTGACAGCACAAATCAAAGATATTGTTACAAACTTCCAGCCCCCAGTTTTCAGCCAATTTCTAGAAATTTCTAGAATTTCATTTCTAGTTTTAGGGCCACATTTCTTGTTCTTTCAGTCTCCTGAGTGCCACCCCTATTCCATCTGCAGTAAGATTAGCCCAGCCTGCTGGGAGATAAAGACTGAAAAGAAAAATGATTGACAACCAACTTATCCCAAAGAATAAGGCAAGTCCATCATCTGAGCTCTACTGACATCTTCTCAACGATTACACTCAGGTCTATAAATACTATAGAAGTCTGATAGGAATCCCAGCTGCACATAATTTGGGAGTCTTTGTGCACCTAGTATTTCTTATTTCCTCTTCGTGATCAGAGAGCATTGGTGCAAGGTTAAGTATTCAGCAAATGCATGCTGGCTGAATGCATAAATGACCATTTGAGTGCTAGTTTCCAGTTAATTATTTTCATGAAAAATCTGACAGAGATCATTTAAGGAAAATTTCTCTGCCCTATTCTTTGGGCAATGTCTTTGACTAAGAGTGTTTCATCCAGAGGTGCCTGAAAATAGCAAGAGAAAGGGGGAGGAGGAGGGTGCTGAGAGGACGTGCACAAGCAGAATTCTAACTCCTACCCATGCCACCCATCACGTGGTAGTGAAACTGGACTGGCACAGCCAGGACATGGGCCAAAGGGCTATTCTTGTCCAGCAGAAATATGTCAGAGACAGAAGGATCAACCTACACTAGAGACCAAAGCTGCCCCTGCAGGAACTGCTGAGAGCACTTCAAGAAGGCTGGGAAGGATTTATGAATAAATACCTAGGGAAAAATATGAATTGTACAAATTCAAATTATTTTAACAAGGAAGAAACGGGGGAAACTACTTTTTAAAAAGTGCTATTCCCTTAGAAATTGGACAAGAACTCTCAGATTAAGTCCACTTTGAAAAGGTCACGTGCAATGATGGGGAAGAAGATGTGTGAGTGGTACCCTCCTCCAGGACTGATATCAGCAGAGCAAAAGCCCAAAACAAGGTTAGGATGGAGGGAAACAAATGCTCAGAAGTTATAAAAAGGATCCTGCATGACTTCCTAGTGCCACTATACTAAATTGACACAAACCTTGTGACTTAAAATAACATAAATTTATTATCTTACAGTTCAGGAGGTCAGAAATCCAAAATCAGTCTTAATGAGCTAAAATCGAGGTGTCAGTAGGCCTACACTCCTTCTGGCAGCTCTAGGGGATGCTCTATTTCTTTGCTTTTTCCAGTTTCTAGAAGCTTCCTGCATTTCTTGGCTGGTGGCCCAATATGTCTCCGTCCTCAGCTTCCATGATCACGTCTCCTCTCTCTGATCCTCCTGTCTCCCTCTTACAAGGACACTTGTGATTACACTGGACACCTGGACAAGCCAAGATAACTTTCCCATTCGAAGATCCTCAGCTTAATCACATCTGGGGATTAGTGTGCGAACATCTTTGGGGACCATTATTCAGCCTACCACAAATGAACTTAACTATTTTCAGGGGAAAATGAATAAATATGTCTTGGAGGCAATCGTGTCATGCTAAGCTGCAGTGCTAAACTGAGTGGTTCAGACAGGCTTGGCGGAGATGGCACATGAGCAAAGACTTGAGAAGTGTAAGAGAGAGAGCCGCACTCTCTCGTAGATTCCCTTTAAAAAAGCGACAGCAAATAATGCAAAGTCCCCTGCGAGGAGCTACCTGGGCCTTTGGAGCAGATGGAGGCTAGCTGGGCTACAGGAGAATTAGCAAGGGGGCAGTCACAAGGGACAGTTCCTAATGGGAGGGCCAGCTGAAACGAGGCCTGGTCACATCGGGGTATACAGGACAGTGAGCTCCAGAAAGCAGAACCTTGTCCCATTCTCTTGGGTGTCCTGGCACCTTGCATCAGGTGAGTGCGCATTCTTAACCCTGCACCAGGTGAGCAGCATCCTCAGCACTTGATGTACTTGGCTGAAGGGAAGAACCTCCTCTAGAGGCATGGTTTTCCCTGGACGACTTCACTGCACACTTCACCCTCCCTTGGGCATCCAGGACAGAGGCCTGGGATGCCTGTCTCCAGACTGCGCAGAAACCACCCTTAAGGCCAAAGAGTAGGAGCTGCAGTTGCACGGACCAGAATCCTTGTCCTCGGCTCACACCCTCTGCCTCGTTCTCTGCAGCTCAGCCCTGGTCCCTCTCTCACTCTCGGAGTCCCCAGCCAATGCCATCTCCCCTCGACCCAGAGCCCTGGCAAAGCCCTGGAACTTTCAACACCTGCAAAGTGCACAGGCTCCGCTGAAATCAGGAGAGAATAGAAGAATGTAGGGTGGGGAAGGGAGGCGGATGAAAGGGGTAGGAATGAGAGTTGAAAAACAGACGAGGCTGGTCTGGGGGATGGGAGCCGAAGGGGGAAGGACTTCAAGAGCCCGTTTGTCCCCGGGCTGCGGAGTAACAAAGGGTTAAGCGATTTGCATTACTGTATTTGTGTGCAGCCTCCGAGGGCCGGAGCCGCGCCTGGGTGGTCTGGTACAGTCTCAGGCAGCGACCTATTAGTGGTATCGCGGCGTGATTTATGCAGCTGTCAAGCCGCCTTCACCAGGACAAGTGAACTGCGGGCACCGGCCGGTGGCCGTGCTCCTTCCGAGAGAAGAAGTAAATGGGGGCCAGAGAGAAAGGAAAACAGCTTAAGGTGCCTCCCCTCGTCCTCTGGGGCCTCTAATGACGAGTCCGCTCTATAGAAAAACATCCCAGCTGCCCACAGGAGACCGACTCACAGAGCCCCACTGTCTGCGACGGCCGGGCAGGCCGGCGGGCTTGGCAGGGAGCCACCGCCCGGGGACCAGGAGAGACAGACAGAGGGCTCCGAGCCCACCGGTCTGAGCTGCTCAGTCACGGGGACCCGCTGTTTCAGGCTTGAGGGTGATGGTGACAATGCCTAGGTGTGGACTGTCGTCCTGGGGCCAGGGAAGCAATGACACGCCAAGATGCCACCCACAAAGGTCCCACGGCGGCTCCCATCCTCCAGCGAGGGCGGTGCCTCCCCACCACGCAGCGCAGGCCGCGAGGCGGAGCTAGGGCGAGGGGCGATGAAACCCGGCTAAGCATCCCGCTCCTGAGCGCAACCCCTCCTTGAGCCGCGCCCTCCGGGGCTGCACGGTGCGTAACCACCAGACCTCACCTCCCACTACACACACACCTATGTATACACACACCCCTACACACACCTGCACACACACATCCCTACACACCTGTTATCCACAGAGGCCGTGGCCCCAGAGGACAGGGCTCTCTCTCTTAGTGTTTGATTGACAGGGAAGTAGCCCGGGACATGTGCAAAACTTTAGAGGCCTGGGAGAGTGTGCCTGTGTGTTTGAGGGGCGGGGAGGGGGGCGCACAGTGGCAGGACTGCCCTTCTTAACACTGTCAGGGACTTTTCTTTAATGGGCCTCTTTTCTCTCTGCTGCCAACTGGCATGTGGGGCATTGTGTCTGCGGGCAGCGGTGGGAGGCAGGTGCTCCCTATTGGACTTGGTTCCCAGCCAAACATTTCGGAGGTTGGGGGTGGGGGCAGAGAATTCCTGATGGAGGCTGAGACAGGGGGAGAGCCGTGTGCTTTCAGCCAGTGACCCAGGGACATCCAGGGACAGCCAGGGAATTGCTCTTCCTCCCTCCCTTCTCCTTCAACTCCTCTGCCACCCTTGAGCCCTTAACTCGCAGGACCTGCGTTTCCACAGCGGGGGTGCCCTGCAGAGGAAATGGCTCAGCTGGACTCAGACAGACACAGGTGGCCCGGCAGCTGCATGTCCCCCGGTCTCTTGACTTGGCAGAGCTCCGTGGACTTGGTCATTTAACGGTCCTGTCAGCGCAGGCGGGAAGAGACAATGGCATTTTTCACAGGCTTCCTGTTTGTTCGGTTAGGAAGCAGCTAATGCCTCACTTGGAAATGGTGCCTGGAGGTAAACATGCCAACTCACCCTCCTGGCACCTGACCCGCCTCCTCCTTGCCCATTCAGCCGGAAGTTTAAAAGGTTGACAGTTTCGTTCAGGGCCCGGCAGCACTTGTATTTCCCACTGCCAGGGGCCTCTTAAGGACCCTCATGCCCTTCTGTTTTCCAGGGAACCATTCTTCTGCACTGGTCTGGGGATAAAGGGAGCAGCTGCACTGGAGGTCGGGGCTGGAGCAGGCTGGGCCAACACTTGTATGATTCCTGTCTTGGCCCTCTCCCCCTTGCCCCCACGTCCGGTCACTCCAGACAGCTTATGGTTCCTTGAGCTTGCTTCCATTTTCAAATCTAAAACCTGGAACTTCTGCGCTGTCCCCAAAAGACCTGCGATCACCTCCCTTGTGGGAATCCCTCGCCCACCCCGCACCTTGTAGGGCTCACACGACACAGGGAGTCCTTTTGGGATTGGTTCCCTGGACAGCTCCCCGGAAACCTGGGATGGAGAAAGTCACAAAGGGGTGGAAAGGATCCTTTCCCTTTCCAGTTGCTCTTGAGAAAGAAGGAGACTGGGGACAGAAGCATAAACTGTTACTGTTTGTCTGGTGCTTTTCTGACTTACTCTGTGGAGAGGCGATGCTTGGAAATAACAGTGGATGGGGCCAGGAGTGACTTTTTTTCTAACACTTCACCTGTAGGATCTTTCCTAACAAACTTAACAAAAGGATTGTTTTCTTTCCACAAAGGTTAGAGAAGGTCAAATCTAACACCAGAAGCATAGGCTTTCTTCTGCAGGAGCCGTGGAGGGGGTTTGCTGTCTCCTCTGTTCCTACATGGACTCAATCTTGCCGCATCCCAACCAGGTCGTGGCAAGAAATCTAAAACTCCACCCTTCCTGCTTCCACTGTAATCATTTTCCTAAAATACCTGAAATACAAGCCAGATGGCATTTCTCCCTCTTCTAAAATCTTCCCTGGCACTCCGTCTGCCTAAATCCCAAACTTGAGAGTGGCATTCAAGGCCCTGAACAAGATGGATCTATCCAGTCTCTTTTTCTATATCCTTTTGCAGGAGATTCAGATGGTGTGTGTCCATCTGGGTCTGCCAAGAAGCAGACACCACAATGGGATTAAAAGTGCACAGATTTGATGAGGGCTATCACTTGTGTAAGAGGAATTGGGGAGGGAGGTGGAGAAGGCTGGAAGAACTCTGACTTTCATGGCACTTTGACCCCCAGTGAAGGAGAGAGGGAGAGAGGGTTGGGTAGAAGCACCCAGGACTGCCTGCCCAGAATTCTGAGTCTGAGAAAGTTGAAGATCACATCGAGGGAAAGTCAGCCAACGAAGGAGTTCCATGGCTCCCAGGAATGGGCCTGTCTTAGTATCCCTGTCTGATTCTGCCACTGGCTGAGAGCAGCCCATAGGATATGCATGTGGCCTTGGTGAAACCTAGTATGGATTGGTTTGCGGATTTCAGGGGGCAGCTGGGGCACCTAGAGTCGGAGGTCTGCAAGGGGCATTCCCACGGGCATTCCCATAGCCACGACAAGATACAAGTCAGACACAGAGGTGACCTACAGTTTCCAGAGCACGAACTTCAAGTACATACATAATACACTGGCTTGTGCCTTCCTCCTCGCCTGTGATGCTTTTTCTCCCAGCCGACCACCAAATGAAATTCTACTCATCCTTCAGGGCTCCACTCCAGGGTCACCATCTCCACAAGCTTTTTTCTTCTATATGATGACACTTTGCCTGCCCCCCTATTACAGCATCGCTTTTGATTACAAGTCTCTCTCCTCTCCGGCCTTGAGGGAGGAAACAGTTTCATTTCTCTTTGTGTGAAACAGTCCAGCAACACGTGTCACATACATTCATTCACTTATTTATTCAACAAAATTTACTAATTGTTAATTATTATGTGCCAGGCACTATGGGAGGCCCTGCTGCTCTGGCAATGTACCAGACATGGAGGGAGCTCACTTTCCAGACTTGGTGAAGGAACTAGAAGGATGATAATGTTGAGAGTCAGTACAGTAAGCAAAAGTTGATGCTACACCTCCAAGAGAGAAACGGGAAGATGAGGGATGATGAGATACTGGTTTTAAAACTTACACAGCAACAGTGTATGCGGTCTTGGTATGCCAAAGTTGGGGAGCTGAAGCTGAGACTCCTACGGAAGTTGGAACTCTCAAAGGGCTGCCACCCAATGAAAGGATTAATGAACATCTATGGTCCCATGTGCCCTGCAAAACTACCAGGAAGCTTATATCTACAATGGTTCTGGGTGGGCAAAATATCCTCTCTACCTGTGTCTTGCACTAGTTTAAATTTTTGTTTTAACTATGCACGTGGGTTATGAAATCCCAAGAGAAAGCCAAGAAATTAACAAAGGAACATAAAACAAAAGCTCTTCTGAAACTAATTCTTCATTAAGAACTATAAAATGCTTGAGCAAACAATCCACCATGAGTGAAAGTCAGCAGATACCTTTATAGGGTTATTGTAAAAGGAAGAGATACACAAAGGACTAGTGGTAAGGTATACACCAAGAGAGATTATATTTATAAAGACTTAGAGATAATATAAGTAAAGTAACCAATACATATTATAACTTAGAACTTTCATAGTAATTCTTTACCACATCTGTCACTTGCTCTTATTATTCTCCATCCTTTCCTTTTCCTAAGTGATTAAGCTGAATAATGTATAGTGAAAATGACATAGAAAATTGACAAGATCATAAATAAGAAAAAGACAGGAGCGAGATTCTCTGGCAATTGCACTGGCACCATGATCACTGTACATATATAGAAAGGCTATGAGCCATTGATTCACTTGGACTCGCAAGGAGAGGCTAGAGCCTTGGTCCTCAATCTGTGTTTTCATGATTACATTCTTAAAACTGAATGAAAATATGTTGACGATTTGGGGGATCAGGTTTGTTGCAAACTGATCCCTTTGTCATGTTCACACAGTGAATGAATGAATGGACAGATAAGTAAACAAATGAGTGAATGAATGAATGAGTGAGTGAGTGAATGACACTGGATATCAGTAAAAGGCCCACAGAGAACAAACATCCAAGGTACCCTGGCCCTGAGTTCTTAACTAGGAAAGATAACCACCTGTAGGCCACTGGTTACTCTGCTTTCCTTTGGCACAGGACAGGAACTAAGGTGTTCTAGTAATCATTCTTGTTTTTTATTTTTTCACATCATTTTGCCATTTCTGGCAAAGCCCAGTATTTCCAGCCATGCCCAGATTTGATTGGGGAGTTACTCACAAATGAAAATATACAACAGACAGAGGCACCTCTGTGTAGAATCAGCATTGGATTCTCCCATTCTCTTACATCTTTTTTTTTTTTTTCCTATTTAAGCTTTTAGGTGATTTCAGCCCTCACTAGACTCTTCACCAGAAGTGAGAACAGGCACGTGTGTGGTGAGGCCCAAAGCAGCCAGTGCCGGCTTGTGCACAGCTCCGGGGGAGGGACCTGATGCTCTCGCTCCTCTCTCCAGGTACCACATCATGAGCTGGCCTGCATCATCACCCAGCACTGAGAGCAGCACCCACACTTTTGATCCTGTCTGGGTGCTTACCTATGGAGTAGCGTGGAATCTCTTTCTTGTCTAAGGTCACAGACCTTAAAGCTGTCATGAAACCAGGACGAAGAGGACTCGGATAGTCCAGCTCCAAGGGATGGTGCTCAAAACTCACTCTCTCCTCTGAGATGAACTTTCCTCATAAAACCAAATGAAGCCTCACAAAATAATTTCTTTCCATGACTCAGAAGTAGCATCACCATAACACACACATAAATCTGGCAAGCTCCCCCTTTTCCATCATGTCACATGATATGAAAGGAATATATTTTTTTAAACCACCTCATGTCTCTCCAATATATTTACAGTCTGAGTCACTTTTCCCAGTGGTATATGCAGTAATGAAATATTTAAGAGGAAGAAATTGAAAAAGAAGCCTTCTCCCATTTCTTGAGATTTTCCCTCTGAAAAGCTTGTTTCCATCTCCATCTAGAATTCTGCTCCTCCACAGAGCCGCCTGCTATGTACAGCCTTGTGATGGGGACACAGACAGCCTAGGCTTGGAAGTCATTTAACAGTTTAAACTATATTTGAAATGTTTTCCTGTTTGCCAGGCCCTGGTTTTGAACCTTTTTGTCCTAATTATACCAGTCTCCAAGTCAGACAGGGATAAAAATGACTCTAGGAATCCTTTACAGGTATTAAACAAAGGAGCTTTGTTTATTCATTTATTTTCATTTTTCCTGCTCTCCCATTATCCCTTCAACATTTGGATCTGCCCAGGAGGGTCTCCTATTTCAATAAGCAAAATTCTTTCCTACTTTACCATACTCCCCAATTTTTTTTTCACATTTTAAAAAGATGTTTTGTCCCCAAAAAAGTAGACCAAAGAACTTATACTTTTTGAGTTCAATATTAACAATTAAATGTAAACAACAGGGTATTAAAATGCATATAGTCTAGAAGCAGAAAAGACCTGAAGTAGCTGGATGTATCCTTCTCCAATCTCCCTTTCTGCTCAGCAGGCGCTATTTGTGTCTGTGTTGACTTTATAAACTGTAAGTTCCCAAAAGGAAGACTTCCCAGCTTATGAAAGCCTGAATTCTACCTGTCATACACCTTCCTGCAACTCATGCTGTGAACTTTCCTTGCCTCTAAGCATTGCTCTGGGCCAGGCCCCTGTTCAGCCCTCTGGCTCTGTAGCTCCCAAGCTAGCGTGGGGCAGGCCCCTCCCTGCCAGGCCTGGGTAGGGACACCTGTCTAATTTTTCTTTTAGCACCCAGCATCCTAATCACAGCTCCCACAAAGAACTCTACTCTTCAGAAGATTCTGCAATGCTAATGGCATTAATAACTTCCTAAATTTAAAGGGGGTGAGATGGATGTTTCCCATTTAAGGAAAGGGCATAGGTTTTGGAGTTAGGCAGACCTGGATTAGAATTCTGGCTCTGCACTTATTAACTGTAATCTTGTGCAAGTCACAAACTTCAGTGAGCCTCAGTTTCCTCATCTGTGAAATGAGTATCACAAAACCAATCCCTTTAGGGGATTACGTGAAATAATGTATGCTTCCCTGTACTTCAGAGGGTCATGCTGTCTAGTACGTAACAGATGTTCCATAACAAATATTAATTTCTACCCTGTCTGAAAGTTCCACCGTTTTTTCCATCAGCTACTTGATGAGCTAACTTCTAATTCAGACACTTTGCACTTTCTTTCACAATATCATCTGAACAAAACGTATTTCCAACCTAACTTTAGAATATGTTTAAGGATTGGCATCACTCACCCCAGTGCCCCTTCCCAGTTATTGGCTGTAACAAAATTCACCATCGTTTTTCTGGCCAAGGAGAGCATCTCAGATGACAGTTTAATCCATCAGGCATCTATTAAGCCTGCAGTCATGCCGGGCACTGTGCTGGGTGCTTGGGGGATGCAGAAATGCATCAAAGACATTTTCATGAGAGAAGCTCATTTTCTGGTAGAACATCAAGCCATCGCTATTCCTTTCCCCACTGAATGAATCACATCCATTTCCCTCAGTATGTCCTTTGGAGAAATGTAAAATTTTCAGAAAACTTGAAGCCATGAAAGAAAGGAATGTACTATTACTGGGCTGTTGTTCAGCAAGTGATGGGAGCTGGTGGGGAGATACGGCAATGGATCCAACTTGCTCTTTATTCCCATTGACAAACTAAGTCTCTCGTGGTTGGGAAAGTAAACTATGTCATGTGCAACAGGACAAAACCCATTACCGTGGAAGTTTCTACCCTTTATTCCTCACTTTCCCCTGTGGAATTAAAGAGGAGAGAGGGAAAGGAGGAGACAATAAAATGTCATCAGACTGACTTAAGGGAGACAAGCCAATGAGAGCAGAGAGAGAAAGAAGGTGTGTTACAGGACTGCTCATAAAAGCACCCTGTTTTGTATATTAACTTCTAAGGGAAATACGTACAAATTTAACATATCTTAACATGGACTTGTACATTGATGAACCTTAAGAAGGAAGCCCTGCAGCTGGATGCAGAGATCATCTTCACCACAAGGGTGTTTCGGAGTATACCTCCGGGTGTCCTCATAATTCTTAACAGCAACCCTGTCTTGTGGTCTCCTTGACTTTTCCTCAAAAGACTACATCAAGCTTTGTTCTTCCTTGCTTATTTTTGAAAACAAACAAACAAACAAACAAACACTGAAGGCTTTAGTCTCTAACAAGACAATGACAATATAGACTACAGACCATAGACTAAAACAAGAGGGCTTTTTTCCCCACCAAGTAAATTTTAATATTAGTTCTTAACTTCACAGTCTGCTGAGTCTGCTGTTATTCCAATTCTTCTTGCTTTTTATGTGGTTTATTCTCCCTTAAGCCAACCCTGTCATCTTTTCACATTGCTATGGACTGAATGTTTTTGTCCCCCCCAAAATTCGTATGTTGAAGTCTAATCGCCCTTGTGATGGTATTCGGAGGTGAGGCCTTTGGGAGGTGATCAGGTCATAAGGGTGGAGTCCTCGTGAATGGGGTTAGTGCCCTTATAAGAGAGACCCCAGGGAGCTCCCTAGTCCCTACCACCACATGAGGACACAGTGAAAAGACAGCATTCTATGAACCAGGAAGCAAGACCTCACCAGATACCTTGACTGTGGACTTTCCAGCCTCCAGAACTGGGAGAAGTAACTTTCTGTTGTCTAGCAGCCCGAAAGAACTGAGACACCCATGTACATGGTTGTCACATGGTGAAACTGATGTGACACAAGCAAAGGACAGAGCTCCTTTCATGTGCTTAAGGACACAACATAGGACAGACCAAGGGCTGCACGGAGCAGGAGCCGAGACAGGCTTCCCCACTGGCAGGGTAAACTCCTTGATTCCAAGTCCCTAAGAAGCTGAGCTGTTGCCAGAAACAACATCAGATACAGTTAAGAACTCCATGGATGGCTGAAGAGGCTCACCTCCCTCATTTTCAAGGGAGGGATTACACTCTCCTGGACCTTATTCTGTATCTAAATTGTATCACTGGATGTTTACAACATCTGACAATCAGCCAAACTGGCCTTACTGTAAGAGGGGAAGGAAGGAAGACTAATTCTTTAACTGACCCGATTCATTAGTGAATATTTTTTTAATCTTGTGGCGATTCTCTCTGTAACTTCAAGCTCTTGAAACATGAACAGAAAATACCTGCGTAATGAGGACTCCCCCAGTCTAGAAGAGATTGATTGATTGACAGGCATTAGTAGTCCATGAAATTGAAATGTCTGAAGACTCTTGACTCCTGGCAGCCACTGCCAACACTAAAAGGTACTCCCTTCAGGGAGAAATGTACCTGGTGCCTCCGTTGGAATGTTGTAATGGTACTGTTTATCGTTATGATGGTTTAAAATGAACAGAAACGGCATGTTTCCCAGTAAGCCTTCCTCTTGTGCAATTTTTAAAAAATTATTCTGGGGAATCCAATGCCAGGTAAACAACTTGTCTTAAAAATGTTTTTCATCATTCAAAACTATTTCATAACTCTACATTTTTCTGATTTTCACTGGAAGAGGCAGGGAGGTGGAAAGTCTTCAAAAAGAGAAAAATAACTCCTTTTCTCATTTGTTTTTCCTGGACTTTCGTGTCTCTCATCCAATTAAGAAGCCATACTGTTACCGAGTCCAAACTCGTTCTGCTCGCCGCATTACAGGACAATAAATCGGGAGATGAGGTGTTGGGGCAAGGAATAATGACTTTATTCGGTAGACGGAGAAGATGGCAGACTCATTTATACTAAAAAGGGGAAGGGGCGTGGTTGGTTGTTGCAAACTTCTTGGTGTCGAAATCCTTTGTTCTTGCAGCTGTCCACGTACTTTAGGTCATGATGTTCCTGTAACCCTCCAACAAGACAAATGTTTTTTTTCCCTTCTGCAACTTTTTATCTCTGTATGAATGGGAAAGAGTTATACCCTTAAAGATCAGAGCCTTGAGAATGGGCTCTCCTGTCTATTTCAGGCTCTAGGCAGCATTCTTTTACAAAAGGTGCAGAACTGGCATGACTAAGCACAGGAAACAGAGCACAGGGCTAGAGCTAAACGAACAGATCTAATATGGAGTCAGCTTTGTTCTTCCCTATTACACTAGTACTTTCTCTCTCCTCTCCTCCCCACTCTGTCTCTTCTACTCTTGGAGCTCAAGATTTCAAGACTGGCTTCAAGCTTCAATACACCAGCCTCTTCTCCCAAACAGCCAAGCATCATCAGCACTTTCTCTTCAGGCTTTGTTTCTCCCCTGCAGCTGTTCAACAGACCATCACTAGACTAGGCTATCACAGTAGCAGAGGCCCTGATGATGCCTTGAAGAACAATTTTGCCACTGTCACACACTCCGTATCAGTCCACCTTTGCACAAGTCTGGTCAATTTACATGTTGCTTATCTATTCTGCAAGGTTTGAAAAGTCCTTCTCCCTTCTCAAATAGATTCTCCCTTCTCACATAGAAAACTAGGTCTTATCAAATAGAAGCAAATCTGAAGCCCTAGAAGTTGAAGTTCAATTCTGTTAGCAGCAGATACCTCGTGGTATTTAAATGAAGGCTGAACTTGGTGAATCAGCTCAACTTTTTATACTGTGGACACTTGAAACTATGAATGCTCTGAGCCACAGAGCAGCTGTCAGATGAGCTGGGCTTTTTGTTATTAAGCCAGACCCACAGCCACACCTGAGCTCTGTGGTCCTTCAGCGATGGGTTTTTACACAGACTTATGCTCATGCATGTGACAAACACACCTGTGCATGTGCACAGACACAGAGTGAAGGCTGGAGGTTTCCAAATTTCTTAATTTGTCTTATGTTAGCCTAAAATTTTTAAAGTTTTCTTTGTATGTCTATTTCATAGACACTGACTGCTAATAAATGAATTATTTCTCTTCATTCCAGGATAGGAATTCTAGTTAAGTTATACTGACCATGATTTTATATACACACACACACACACACACATACACACACTTAGGTATTATTTAAAGCAAAACCAAATATTTACATAATAAATAATTACCTGCCAAGCCAAACACTTTTCCATTACTGGAAGTAAATAGAGTGAATTTGCCTTTCTGACTTTGGCTGACCCACTGTACAAAGGATTTTTTCTTCCTGAACCAAGGCTTTTTCCATGTCCTTGCTCTTACAGATAAGGCAGTTTGCACACAGCTCAAGACAAAAGCAGCCCCGTGTTTCCTGTGTGCCTGCAAAGACACCTCCCCCTGGGTCATAGGATATTCTGTCTCCATCTCTCCCTTGGCAGAGTCGGTGGATACATGGACTGGGTTCCTTGAGGAAGATGAAGCAAGGCTGATAAATTGCATTATTATCACTTTGCGCCCAGAGGCCCAGGCAGCTAGGCAAGTCGACACATTGCAAAATAAATATAATTAGCAGCCGTTTGAGTCAGCAGCAATGGGCTTGGCCCAACCCAGGCTGAGCGCACCTCACACGGTGCCGATCCTTAACTTCCTGGGGGTTAGCCAACTCCCGGTTACAGAGTGGTTCATCCCGCTGCGGAGGAGCCAAGCCGTCTTCCCCTTTCTCTCCCACCATCGCCTGATCCTTCACTTGACTCTCTGCCTTCCGAGAGACTCAGAAAGGCCAGCAGAGGGCTAGAAACCATGCAGTCTTGCTGCTTGTACCTCTCACCTCACTTAGCTTACTCTTCCTTTCCACAGGAACTGGGCATCATTTTCCCCACAAGTGTTAGTTTGCGATTGTTCTCATTCTGCTGAGCGGGTATCTAGTTTATATGAAAATAGTGGTCACAGATAGGAAAGTGTTTGATGTATGTTATCTCAACTGTCCACCAATCGTTAACTAAACGCCCGCCTGAGGCTGGTGACAGCACCACCTATTTTATGAATGTGCATTTTCCAGTGAGATTGAATGATTTCTCCAGATTTATAGAAAGAGAAAGTGGCAAAGCCAAGTCACAAACCCAAGTCTGATTCTAAATCAGGGCCCTTTTTGTTACACAATGCCACTACTTTTTTTTTTCCTTTATTTTTCAGTGAAGGTGAAATTCATATTAACATAAAATTAGCCATTTTAAAGTGTAGAATGCAGTGGCAATAAGTAGTATGCACATTGTGCAACCATCACGTTTGTTAAGTTCCAAAACATTTTCATCATTCCAAACCACTAGTGGCAGTCACTCGTCTGTTTCCTGCCTCTCTGGATTACCTGTGCTGGGTATTTTGTACAAATAGTATCATACGAAATGTGACCATTTGTACAGGGCTTATTTCACTTAGTAGCATGATTTTTTGACCTTCACTACGTTACAGAATGTATCAGTACTTCAGTCCTTTATATGACTGAATAATGTTCCCCTGTACGTATATACGCCAATCTGTTTATCCATTCTTCCATAGATGGACACTTGGGTTGCCTGCACCTTTTGGCTACTATGAATAATGCTGCTGTGAATGTGTACATACATGTACTTGCTGGAATCTCTGTTTTCAATTTGTTTGGGTCTATACCTAGAGGTGGAATCACTGGATCGTACAATAATCCTATGTTTAACTTTCTGAGGAACCACCAAACTGTCTTCCGTGGTGGCTGGATCGTTTTACATTCCCATCAGCAATGAGGGTTCCAGTTTCTCCACATCTTCTCCAACACTTGTTCTTTTCCTTTAATTTTTTTTTTTTTTTTTTTTTGGTTACAGCTCTCCTAGGGGATGTAAAGTGGTATCTCATATAGTTTTGATGTGTACTCCCCTAATGATTTTGAGCATCTTTTCATGTGCTTGTTGACCATTTATATATCTTTTTTGAATAACTGTTCAAGTCCTTTGACACTTTTAAAATTAGATTATTTGTCTTTTTCTTGTTGAGTTGTAGGGGTTCTTTATATTCTGAATACTAGACCCTTATCAAATTTATGATTTGAAAATATTTTCTTTCATTCTCTCAGTTGTCTTTTCACTTTCTTGATAATTCCTTTACTATGCAGAAGTTTTTAATTTTGGAAAAGTCCAATTGCCCCTTTTTTTCTTTTGTTGCTCATGCTTTTGGTGTCATTTTACTCCTTTTTTACCTGAAGTACTTAAATTAGCACTATACATCTAGTAGGAAGTCAACAGATGCTTGTCAAATAGTTTCCTGTATCTATGTGGCTGAAGAGCATGGTCTCTAACTTCCCATCCAACACAAACATTCTAGGACTCTAAGGCCACGTGCAATTATGTTTCAGATTATATCATAATTTCCCCAAATCAACAGATTGTTTCTCATTAGACTTTTGGAAAACATCACAGAGATACAAATCAGCATTGGCATACGTCCTTTTTGCATGTTCACATGGACTGCATGTTTTTCACTGCAAGCACATTTACATAGTACACATGCTTTTTACATGTTCACACGGTATATGTTTTACATGGCACGTTTTTTACATGTTTTACATGATATAATGTTTTCCTTTTTAAGAAAGATATGTCAACTTGCTAGTCTTCTGCTTGGGAAATTTCAATGTCTTTTTTGCTGTTCTTGGCTACTGGACAGCTCTGACCTCCTTTTGAAAATATGGACCTTTGGGTGCACTTTTCTCAGGCATAAATCATGAGGGAGAGGGAGTAACCTGAACGTTTAATTGTGTTATAATTGCTCTTGGACGGCTACACCACCTCCAGCTTATTAGTCCCAAGGAAATGATACCATTTCAATCTTTCTGTGGTGATTTATGGCCACACTTTGCAGAAGAGTAATTTATGTGGCTAATAAATCCAAGATGAATTTCCCAGGTACATGACAGAAAGGACTGTCAACATTTGCTTTGTCCTTTGTGACTCCCCATCCTCAAGTGGACGGCACGGACAGCTAATATAGCCAAAAGCAAGTTCAACCACCGCTGCACCACGACTTCCCACATTCTCCAGCTCCTCATTGAAGCTTCACAAATGTCTCTAGCACAATTCTTATGCAGATAATTGTTAAACATGGCTTCGATCCAGTGGCTTCTAATCTAATATGCAGTTTGAAATGTTCACATTATCTGCTCATCCTTTAAAAAATGATTTCTTAATTATTTGCACAAACTGATTCAAGTAATACACTGATCCATCTTCTGGGGTTGGGGGTGAGGGAGAGAAATACCCATTGCATACTTAAGACCCCCTCTGAAATAATGAGGAAATAAACCAGTCAGTTGGATCTTGGGAAAATACGAAAAACAGTTGTAATGTAAAGCATTGCATTTGAGATACACAAAGCCAGATATAAGGAATATTGCACAAAAGCTTAGTCATTAATTTCTTAGGACATAGAAGCCCTCAGAAAAATACTGAATGTATTTTTTAGACCTGAACCAATTACATTGTAATAATAGTAGAGGGATTTCTAATCTAAAAAAAAAAAAAAAAAAAAAAAAGGTGGGGGACATACAAAACCTTAAGCATATAAGCAAAAAAAAAAACCCTTTATCCCTAAGTTTCCTCACTATAAAATGGGTTACTGGTAGTTTCTATTGCACTGAGTTGTAGAGGAAATTAACGAAGTGAATGTGTGCAACACATTTAAGTCAATGATTAACACATAAGTATTTCATCAATTTTGGCTACTCTTTAAAAATCCTTTATCTTAGTAATAAACAGAGAGTAGAAAAATAGGAGACAAGCAGGTGGCTCTTTTGAACAGCATCTCTGCTTTCTTCATCCTCTCTGTCCTTTCTTCTACACACATAAATCCCTAGAAAGCTTTCAGGTGTGTACTGTGCACACACATGCACCAGCTCACGTGCCCACACGTGACACGGCAATGGTAGCTAGTGATGTGATGCTGACACTGCATCTAAGCAGAGTAGCCAGATACCAGAGATACTAGAATTTATAGTGAATTCAATCAGCAATGACTAGGAAAACAGCTTCCTTAATATCAGTCATATGTGCTGTGTTTCATAATACAACACCGTTGTCTCCAGCCTAATACTGACCACGTGGTTCTGACTTGCTCTTTGTCTCTCTCCACAGCCATCCTTACCCCCTACCCACTAGAGTGAGACAAAGACCCTATCTTTTACTTTCTGGTTTCTCAAACCCTCACAACTATGCAAAGGTTGGCTACATGAACAAATGGAATAAGCAAGTAAGAAAGAACTGCTGGGAAAACAGGCTGCTGTTCCTGGAGTGATAAAGCAACTGCTAGTCATACTCACTGGAGGCATCCCTGTGTGCCTGGAAATTCCCTTCTCCCAGCTTCCCACGGAGTCAGACTCCCAAGTTACCAAATCAGAAATGGTACAGCACTGGAGTATTGGAAAAATTATATATTTTCAGTGGAATAAAAGAGTCAGAATGGACCTTAAAAGTTTGCAGCCAGCTCATTTTATAAAAGGAGAAAATAAGACCCAGAGACATTAAGTGCTTTGCTTAAGGTCACACAGCTAGTTCCTATCCTGGAAACAGAACCTGTAATATCACCACACATGTATTATTGAACATATGTGGTCCTATTACAGCCTTTAAAAAGCTTCCTTTATTTTTATAACTGGTTTTCCCAAGGCACAATTCTAATGTTTTTCCTCATCTGTAAAAATCCTCAGAGAACCAACTTGGCAAATTACTGTAGCATTTACATTGCGTGTTCAGCTAAGGAAAAACTGAATGGTAACTTACAAGTGGGAGAGTATTCTGGCTGCCCAATTTTTTTTTTAAGCAGAAATAATGAAACCTGCTTCCAGTTCGATAAAGGAATGGGAGCTGTAAAAACCCAGGCATCCCTGTGAATTTAATTGAAGTCCAAAAGAACAATGACAACACCAGTAAGAAAAATCTAAGACTTCAATAAGTGTCTGTCTCACTCTCAGAGGAAAAATTGCCCTTTGGAAATAGGGGTGCCAGATTTAACAAATAAAAATACATCTAGTTACATTTGAACTCTAGATAAAAAAAATAAATTTTAGTCCCAAAAATTGCATAGGACACGCTTACAAGAAATAAGTATCCATTATTTACCTGGAATTCAAACTTAACAGAACATCATGTATTTTATCTGGCAGTGACATTCGAGGAAACTGGGCATTTCACACAGTCAGGCTAGGCCCCCTCTTAACTCCCTGTTCCTAGAGACATGTTACTTTTCTGAGAGAATTCTATGAAACAAACACATGGAAGCAGGAAGGAGAAACCCTAGAATGAGGAGGGAGGAATAGGATTCCTGCTTGTCAACCAAGTCAGCTCTCCCATCCCAGGCAGTCAATGAGGTGTCGGCCAAATCCTTCCGTCCATCCCCTTTCCATTGTGAAAGTTTGCTACATAAACTAAGGGCATTTCTTTTAGCATAGATGAGTTCCTGAATGGAGTACAAATAAAATCACATTTCTAACTGGAATAGGAGAACATCTTTATTTACAACAACCCTTAAAATAAACTCTCTCTCTCTCGCTCACACAGACACACGCACAAACACAGAAAAAAATCCCACCCGCCCTTACCACAAAAGATCACTCTCTAATTAAAACTATATTGCATTTCCATCAGAGTTTTTCTGAAACTGAGATACACATATGTATTCCTTATTTATATATATAAACATATATATATATATGATTAAGATATATACATATATACAGCCTGGCACAAAAGACCACAAGTAATTTTAACTGTTTTCAATGAAAAAATCTGCATTCCCTCCTCACAGCTCACTTCCACTGAGCATTCCAACACCACCTGCTTCTGTTTAAGCAAAGAGTTGCCCAATTTTTCCCCCAAACTGGGTTCAATCTAATTATGGCTTTTGTTTTAACCCATACCACTTGGTGATTAAGGCAACAACAGAAACCAAAGGAACCCAAAGAAGCTGGCATAAAGCCTCGCTTCAAATAATTTGAGAGGTATCTTCATATACTCTTTGTCCCTGTAGCACTGCCAACTGTGACATTAAAGACTCTCCAGGGAAAAATATCCCTGTTATGACCACTTACAGTTAAGTTAATAGCGTGCCTTCCCTTTGGTAACTTGAAAGGGCCCTCAAAGGTCTCTAGATCCTTTAAATTAGAGCCCGGCTCTTCCAGATTACTGATGAATTACATCAGAACCATCTAAAATTCCATGGCAAAGACACAGTGGAAATGCCCTTCTGTGTGCAGCTGGTGAATGCCCACGGATTATTCATGAAGCACCACCATTCCACATTGGTCTCAAGGAAACAACAGGACAAAGGACTCAGCAGCCAGCCTGACTCAATGGAAATCTGATCAGATGAGGTTAGCATAGTCATCAGAACTAAGGCCCTCATCAGCTCTGATTTCCGATGAGTTTCAGCTGAATCTGAGCAGCAAATACAAAGCAGCTGTTACAGCTGAGGCTACAACGGTAGGGGCTAAGGAAGGCCCATTCCTTTCGGATCTGCAGGTCTCGGGTAGTAAAAGACACTTAGTGACACTCCCTGAAAAAATTCATGGATGTGAGCTCTGCTGCATGGCCCTTAATGGGTAGCCAGCTCATTTTTAGGAGGGCCAAAGACTGGGAACTAGGCAATATATAAACATTCGAGGATGGATCCCAATAGAACCTTGAGAGGCTTTCCCAAGGGAAATGGCAAAGGTAAGGCATCGAAGACAGTACGTGGCCTCCAGTTTGCTGTCTTATTTCAAATAGAAGCCTGGTTTTCATGTGCTCTTTTTGTAGAAGGCGGCTGACACACACAGAAAGGATGATGGCCTTTGTCAGAGGAAGGTGTGGGCGTGACACACACTCCCAAGGCTGTAAAGCTGAATGCAGAGATTTGGGTTAGCACTCAAAAAACAACTCTCAATCCAGGGTCCAATGTGGATGGAGCCACTAAATGTGAACACAGATGTTAATGGCAGAAGCTGAGTAGAGAATTATCTTGAATGGCAGGAGAGAGAAGACAAAGAGCTAGAGAAGATAAGAACAAGAGAGAAAGAGGGAGACCCCCAATGCAAAGTGGGGACTAGTGCAAAAATCACACTAGCAGGAGTTATTTCTAGCAGGAGTTATTGGCACGTGGATGGAGCACCATCCATGGTGGGCATAAAGATGTGCCCAGCAGGCCCCCTTCAGGGAAGGAACTGCTTCAGCCACTGGGAGTGCTGTTGGCCCAAAGGCTTCACCATCTGCCCCTCCCAGGACCGTCTCAGCTGCAGACTGCCTCTTCCAAAGGGGTGGCCCATAGCCAATCACTGATCCATCTTAGCCCAACTTGGGGCAACTCTGAAGGGCCTTTCTAGCTCCAGAGCTCCCATGGAGTCAGCGAGACTGCCATGTGCCTGCATTCTGCCCACTCCTGATCCCTCTCCCCTTCCAAAGGACACTCCGTAACAAACATCCTGCATACCAAGCTCCATCACAGATCTGACTCCCACACTGTGATGCCATCTCTAGCTGGGATTTCCTTGACAACTTTCTACGGAAGGCTAGCTAAATCTCTGGCTGAACTGTGGGATGATGCTTGGACAATTAATTTCTTATGCCTGAAAAATAATCCACAAGAAACTCGGATCATCAGTTTGTTACAGCATTTGGCTCAAGAACGTGTGTTCCTTGGATACAAGAGTTATTAACACTTGAACAAACTGTTATCAAATAAAAAGCAGCAGCATAGAGAGCTAGCATGGTAAACTTGGTAAGGAGGGAGCTCTGCTGGTGTTTTGTTTTTATTTTCCGTTGTCATTTTGGGCCATTTGGAGACCCAACTGAGTTAATAGTGATCTTTCATAGATCTCTTTAATTAAAAGCCAGGATGAGGAATGCTGTTCAAATACTGTTTGCCATCAATCACTTTTTATTTCCACTCAGAGAGGGCAGAGGAGGAGGGACCTATGTTCTAAGATAAGGGCAGAGCCTTTCCCCACCCTCCCCCCAGACTCTCTTGGGACTGCAAACCTGAGCACTAACTTCAGAGTCACCCCAAGTTCTGAGAAGCTCAGCCCCTCACTTGCTTGGATCTCTTGTAGCATGATCTTGGTGGGCCTTTTTTTAACCCCTGGCCAATGTGCACAGCCATGGCAGAGGCAAAGTTCCATCTCTGGGCTGGCACCTGCTCTCATCTCTTAGTTATTAGCCAGAACATAGGCCCAAGAGCTTGATTTTGAAGGAACAGAGACTCCTGATTTTGAGGTCAGCAGACAAGTTGAGCATCCCTGAAAGTAGAACAAATCTAGACTCTGAGGTGCTCCCTATATTCAGACATGGAGGCTGACATCATTGGGAAACTAGGGGTTAGGAGGGACCAAAACTGGACACTTGCTCTTGGAACATTCAGACATCTCTGGGCTCAGCCCAGTCACCACCTGTCACTTCTGCAAAGCAGCCCTCAGGACATGCTGTACTTGTAGCATTTTTGTTTTAGGAATCACATTTCTTAGATGCTTAGCTTTTCAACAAAGGCGGTCTTCTCAGCCAACACTCCCAGAAGGACCACTTTCAACTGGAGATGACACAACCCAGCAGTTGTGCACAAGTCACAGCCTTCACTGCCAGGAGACGGGGTGGAGGGAGACCGAGAGAGAGGTATAGCAGGAAATGTTAGATCAAGTTTCTTTTCCGCTCCAGCTGAAGCGATGGTGTCCCCTGAACATCCAAGGACCAGGCACAGCTGAACAAGGGCAGTGGAGCCACAGTGACAAGGAAGACTGCCTACCAGGAAGGATGCTGACACATGAGATGGGCTACGGCTCAGACGCTGGGATGTCAGACACCCATTCTGGAGGCTCTCAGGAAGGAAGCCCTTCTGTTAAAAGCTCTTTCTCCCTGCTTCTCAACTTTCAGATATATAAGGATTACTAAGCTTGTTTAAAAAGCTGATCACAGACACTGCTCCCTAGAGTTTCTGACTTGATGAGCACAGAATGAGAGCCGGGAACCTAGTTTATTGATTTAATTATTTTTAAAGCAAGTCATAGGTGATTCAGATGCATGGACCACAATTTGAAAAACAGAGCTCACATCTACAGGGAGACATTCCCTTCTGTGGTTTTGCCATATGCTTCCCTGCCAGCAAGCTCGTCTGGATTATTTGCATAAAGGTCAATCATAAATTCCTAAAACGTCGATAGGATTCGAACAAGCATAATCACTCCAAGGGGAGTAGGATGAGAAGTAACAAATATTAAGCTCTGACTACATGTCAGAAACTGCGCTGGCAGTTTAACCTACTATTAGTTCATTTCATTCTTATAAGACGCCTGAGTAAAGAAGCATCTCAGTTTTATAAATGGGGAAACTGAGACTTGGAGAAGTTAAGCAGTAATTTGCCAAGGATAGCCAAGCTAAGGTAACAGAGGAAGGACTTAAACCCACATATAACCAGCTCTGAAAGCAAATTTGCCTGAGTATAAGAACCATCCAAGGTATTTGTTTGAAATCTGATTCTCAGTTCACTCCCCTGGAGATTCTGGTTGAGCATCTTTGCGGTAGAGTTCTGGAATCTGTACCTTTGGCAATTACCCGTAGATGACTCTTACTGTGTGAGTCAGGAAAAGACCCACAGCACCCTCTCATAAAGTGCACATATTGAGTTCTTCCAGAGGGATTAGGAGGCTCAAAAGATCCAAGTTTTCATCCTTTGCCTTTAGGGCGGAAGTGTTGCTTTTGAGAACACCTGACAATTTCCTTCAAAACTTGTCTTGGAAAATAAATGTGTGTTGCTATTCAGATGTTTTCCTGCCCTACATTGTTTCTTTTCTTAGAGAAAAACCCTGGATTGGGATGAAGGGATTTCCAAAGCTATGTAATAACATATGAGGGTGGGGAACATTTTTCACATGACTCTCAGTAATAAAAAACAACAAATGGTTGAAAAATAGCCACAGGATTAGAAAACTGCTGTGTTCCACACAGAGATTAATTAACTTGGTTGGAGGATCAAATTTTCACACTCCAACACCCCAGTGTCTCTGGTGTTCACAAATGTGGGGGTACCAGAATCACATGGCGTAGGGGAGGCTGGATTCAGCTGCCCAGGCACTGCCCTCTAGAGATTCTGAGTTAGTTGGTTCGTGGTGGAGCTCAAGAATCCACATTTTGAAAGAGCACCTGGAGTTATTCTAATACAAACACCTACAGACCATAGTTCAAAAAACTGTCAATATATCAAGACCACCTTGAGTTATTTTGGGAAGTAGGTAGAGAATAGATGGATGGATGGAGAGATAGATGGGTGAGTAGATGGTTGGGTGGATGGATGGGCGGACAGACAATAGATGAATGGACAACAAAATATCAACCAACACAAACAGACCATATAATTCAGTGGAAACATTGCTGTATTATTACTTATTAGTAATCCTGCCGCTTAGTATAAATAATTTATTCAAGAGCAATGTTGAATATATAAGAACTATGACTGCATGCATCCAAGTTATTTTAAGTCTTCTACATCGTTAGACCACAGTGTCTCTCTCACCTCTCACTCATGCAAGAGTACTGCCAGAAACTATGATGATGAGGTAGTTAACTGAAGCAAATCCTATTCTACCATCAATGTCCATGATGAAATTTGACTGTTCCCTGAGAGGAATAATAATATCCTTGGAATATAATAAAACAGAAGTAGATAATGCAATAAACTTTAACAATTTGAAACATCTGGCATGAGGACAAAACAAAAATATTAAACAATTTAATAGGAAACTTGCTTTGTGTTATTATATACTGAAAGTAGGGTCATTTTCTCAACAAAAGTGTGATAAAGTAGGCACCACAAATCAAGTGGGGAATGGAGTATTTAATAAATTTTGTAACAATTGCTTAGCAATTTGTGTATAGAAGGCAGGTCAATTTGACTTATTTTCTCAAACCGTATATCAGAATAAATTCTAGGTAGATAAGTGTTTAAAACTAGAGAAAAAAGCAAATGTAAAAGTCAGAAAACAAATTAGTGATATATTTGCAGTGCAAGTGTATGACAGATAATGGTTTAATAACATCTACTCTATAAAAAATTCAAACACCAAAAAAGCATACAAAAATCAATAAAATATTATCCCATACTCTCATTTACTGCTGATAGGAGTGTAATCGGTATGGCATTTCTGAAAGCCAATCTGATAATATGTGTCAAATGCATTATAAATGTGACTACTGTTCATTCCAGCCTTTCACCTTCTAGGGGCTCATCTAAAAATAAATAGACAGGTTTGCAAAAATATACAAGGAATGATAAACAACAAGGACCTACTGTATAGCAGAGGGAACTATATTCAATTTATGATAATAAGCTACAGTGGAAAAGAATCTGAAAATATATGTATATATATATATGTATGTATATGTATAACTGAATCGCTTTGCTTTATACCTGAAACTAACATTGTAAATCAACTACACTTCAATAAAAAATAAAGTTTAAAAAAATGTATAAGTAATGACATAAGAATGTTCATCACAAACATGGTTTTTAACAGCTAAAAACATTAGAAACATCACAAGGCCAACCTTATAATGCAACACGAGGGAGTCTTTAAAGAGCTGTGCCTTTATGTTTTACATGAGAAGCTGTCAGTGTAAGTGAAACAATTTGGAGGAAATATAGCATGTTTGCACTATGGGGTGAATATACTTAATGCTCCTGAATGTTACATTCAAAAATGACTAAAATCATAAATTTTATGTTATGTATATTTTGCCAAAATGAAAAAAATGATTGATTAAGTCTAATTTTCATAAACATTATGGAAATAGTTATTTAAAACAATAATGATATATTATTATTATTGTTATTATTATTATTATTATTATTATTAAGAAAAATATTTATTCTCTGAGTGGTGGGACTATGATTGACTTTTCTTTCTTTATCCTTTGATGAAAGTCCGAATTTTTATAAGGTAGATGTATAATTTTTTAAATTATTTTATTTATTATTGGCAAAGATAATAAAGCTACTTCCATTTTAAAAATAAATTCTGTCCAGTACATACCAAAAACAAGCAGAAAAAAATTATAGATGATTCATATAAAAATAAATTATAAGCAAATATATGAGAAAATGTTCAAAAATAATCAATTTATGCATACCAGGTAAAAATGAATGCCATTTTCAACTGCCAGTTTAGCACTTTAAGACAATACCTAATGCTGGTAACCTATGCCTTGAATTCCAGGTGCCTCTCTACTACCACATACTTGAGAAACAATTGTCGATGAATAGCTATCTGCTCCTACTCATTTCCTTCACTGCATCCAGCCCTATGCTAAGCCCTGCTGTCAAGGCCACACGAGAGCCTGCTCCCATGCCACCTCCACCAGATGTCATCCTGGCACCGCTGTTCCCTATTCACCTGGAACCACCTTTCCCACCTGCTTCACACGCTACTCCCCATTCTAGCCTTGGTTTTCTTCACTTTGACTTCATGATGCCTTTTCTCATTTTTGGCCTCTCCTCATTCCTCAAACTGAATGAACGGTTTCACTATTACCCCCTTTTGCTACCCACGAAGCAAGCCCTAATTCACACATGTCAAGAGGGAGATCATTGTAATTCTTAATGTTCTTTTAGTCTAATTTTTTTACTAAATCACAGAGTCTGCAGTTCATGTATAATCTCAAAAGTAAATCTGATGTATAAGTTAGAAATTTTAAAATGTCTCAAGACATTCATTCCCTATGGCATAGGTGATTCCACGCTAATAGACTAATTTTATGTGGTAATTCATATCTTTAAGTTATTGTGTTATTTTGATTTCTGAGTTAACCCTATTCACATGAGTCCTTACGCATCTCAAGCCATGACTGTTCTTTTACCCACACACACATGTAGATCACATAAAACTGTCTCCAGACATGTCACATGGGGATGGAATTAAGGAAGGAAATGAACTAACCTCCACGTCCTGTATGAGATCTGGTGGAGCCCAACAAGATCCCAGGAGACCCTTGACCCCTGCTATCAAAAGGTGAACAGTTTTCCTTAACCATCCATTTGCCAAACACACTGGGCAATGCAAGGACAATTAGTAATTTAAGCAAGAGTTCGCATTATTAATGTATTCAAGTTTTTAGTTTTGGAGATTCTGTGCATTTGATGTGGAGAGTAGAAAATGTATCTGGCTTATTCCTTTAATGCAAATACCTCCAACAACACCGTTTTCTCTGTCCATTTTCTATCCCAGAAGCAAAAATTGTTAAGTGGAGAGAAACATCTTGGAAGCTTATTTGCACTCACAGAGAAGATGCCTGAAACGGAAATTGCACTGGCTTCAGCTCTGCCTGTAACAACCCTCAAAATCTTTAAGATATTTTTTACAGAAAAACATTCTTGAAGATTGAAAATGTTTCAGTGTGTGGCCTCATCTTTCTGGCAGAGGTTGAGCGCTTCAGAGCCAGGTAACAGAGCTGTACACATTAGCAGCTCATGCCGCCAGTAGGTTTAGCTTAGTTCTCTAGCAAAGCCAAGTTCTACGTAGCAACTTTAAGAGTTTAGTTCAAAGGAGAACGGGTTAGACCCATTTGGCCTCCTCAAGGGTATCAGAATCACTCAATTTTAGTAAACTGACCTCATTCATTCATTCATCCACAAACATCTACCAAGTCACGGGCCAATCCCTGGTACAAAATAAATGGGCCACGCCTTTGGCCCCAAAGAGGCCAAAGTTATATGTAAAGTTTCCCAGATGAGGCCATCTTAGACCAACTGACCTGCGTCAACTAAAAACACATAGTGGAACCCAGCCTACCTAGAACTGTCTGACTACTTGTCAACCTGTGAGCAGCCCTGATTGCTGTTTTAAGCCATTAAGTTTGCGGATAGTTTGTTCTATAATATTATGGTGGCCATAGGTAACTGTTACACCTGTTATTACCAATAATAAGTCTCTCTGCATTAGCAGTATTCACCAGTGTAATTAAATATGAGAAGGTGGAGAGAGGAGGAAAACTATCAATATATATGCAGAGGTTATGATTATGTATCTGAATAACACATGATTATCAACATAGCAATTATTATAAATAATAAAAGAATAAAGTGGTGGGATATAAAATTACTATACAGAAATCAATGGTTTTCAAATATATAAACAATGCAGTTGGGAGATTAAATAAAAAACTATAATAGCGACTAAAAAGACTGAATATGTAAGAATAAAGTTAATTTTTAAATGTGGGTTATGTTTAGGAAAACATTAAAACACCATTAAGGTACAAAACAAAAGCTGTGGAGAACACTGAGAGACATAGCACTTTCTTGGGAAGGCAGACACAGCATCACAAGGATGACTCTCCAGAGCTGAGTCGTAAATTCAGTGTAACCTCAGTGAACACACTACAGGTTTTGGTCTCTGTTTTGTTTTGCTTTGCTTTGCTTTGAAGCTAGATAGGCTAATTCTAAAGTTAATGTAGAAAAAGTAAGTAATAGCCTGGAAAACTCTAAAAAGGAAAGGTAATAGGGGAGGACAATATCTTATGATCTCCTCTGCAGGTTTGGCTGAGGGACAGCCGAAAACAGAGTGAGAAATGGAAGTACACATTTTTTCATATTTAAGAAAGGATGACACTGTTGTTTGGCCAAAGTTCCAAGTCATGAACTAGTAACCACTATCAATTAGAAAGAACTGCACATGAAAAGATGCTCAACATCACTAATTAGTAAAGAAATGAAAATCAAAACTACAATGAGATATCACCTCACAAACCAGTCAGAATGGCCATCATCCAAAAGTCTACAAATAATAAATAGTGGAGAGAGTGGGGAGAAAAGGGAACCCTCCTACACTGTTGCTGGGAATGTAAACTGGTGCAGCCACTATGCAAAACAGTATGGAGCTTCCTTAAAAAACTAAAAATAGACTTACCATATGATCCAGCATTCCTACTCCTGGGTATATATCCAGAAAAGATAAAAACACTAATTCAAAAAGATACATGTATCCCAATGTTCACAGCAGCACTATTTACAATAGCCAAGACATGGAAGCAACCCAAATGTTCATCGACAGATAAATGGATAAAGATGTGGTGTGTATATATATACAAACACACACACACACACACACACGTACATACATATATATATATATATATAAAACAGAATCCTATTTAGCCATAAAAAATATGAAATAATGTCATTTGCAGCAACATGGATGGCCCTAGAGATTATCATACTAAGTGAAGTAAGTCAGACAAAAAAAGACAAATACAGTATGAATCTAAAAAATAGTACAAATGAAATTATATAGCAAAATAGAAATAGACTCACAGGTATAGAAAACAAATTACATCTGTGGGGAGGGAGAAATAAGGAGGGGCACGTTAGGAGTATGGGATTAACAGATACAAACTACCATGTATACAATAGAGAAGCAACAAGGATATATTGTATAGCACAGGAAATTATAGCCATTATCTTATAATAACTTTTAATTGAGTATGCACTGTAAAAATACTGGATCACTATGCTGCACACCTGAAATTAATATAATATTGTAAATCAACTATACTTCAATTTAAAAGTTAAAGTTAAAAAGTAAAAGGGATATAACAATTTCTTTAAAAGTTGCTAATCAAGAGATACAAATGTAATCCTGAAGAATGGATAAGCAAGATATGCTAAGAAAAAAGTCATTATGTATTTAAACAGATAAATTTGAAGAGCAACTCTTAGAATTGTTAACTTTATGCAAGTGCATGGTCAATATATCGGCTCATAATGTTCATATTGAGTGTATTTTCTTACTAATGAATATTCAGTGGATAAAAGAATGACATAAGTTGGATGTGACCACTGTATAAGCTATGTTACAGTGTAAATGGAACAAAGATTATAACTATGACTAATTTCATAAGCAAATTCTGCAAAACAAGGAACTATTATGGAAAGTCAAATCATCAGAGAAATATAACTAACAAAAGAAGTATGTAAATTAGGTACATTTATTTCATATGAACAACAAATAGTATAAGTATTTCCAATGCAATATTTTTTAATCTCACTGATAATTAGAAGTGAAAAATAGCTGAGTATCCCATATATTTATTTGTTAAATCTGGCAACCCTTAAGTACAGCCAATAAGGAGCAAAGAGACATCACAGGAACTGCAACGTGTAATGTGTGGTGGAGGCACATTTTCCACTGTAACTGAAACCGGGGAATCTGCCTCTGAGGTTGTTGGCTTGCAGAATTTTACCATGTGAAGCCTGAGAATGAAGAAACTTGGAAGAATACGGCCAAGAATTAGAGGCCAACTGCATCCTGATGACTTCAAGTGAGCTCTTAATTGCAGCCCTAATCCCAGACTTGTCAGTTACATGAATCGATACTTCCTCTTTTTTGTCTAAGCCCATAAATCGTGTCTTCTGACACTAACATCCAAATGGCGCCATCCCCATCCCGAGGCTGGAGACTGGTGCTCCGTGTGGTACTTCCAGCGAGCACACCAGCTCACCCTATCAGAAGTCGGCTGCCCGGGTGAGCACTCAGACGCAGAAGGACTCTGCCCCTGGTGGGATTCATCTCCATTTCCCTTCCTCTTGTCCCTGCAGCCACTGTACACCTTGGGCAATTCCTCCTCCATCAAGCCAAGATCCCCACCCAGCCCTCCCTCTCCAGAAACACCTGGAACTTTAGTGTAGGGTCAAGAAACTTAAAAACCATTAACCCTCCCAGAGACCAGAAATACAGAACTTCCTGCAAGAGAGGAGGGCAAAATAGCTTTTCAAATTAGCTTTCAACCTCTGGAGTCTCCCCTAACAAGAAGGAGACAGCAGATTAGTAAATTACCCTGCCACAGACATAAATTACAGAAAGCAGAGTAGGTAGATAGATTCTGAATCCCTGCAGAGGGAAACGCCTCTTGTCACTGTCCACCCACATTCTCTCCAACACTGAATTGCCTTTCCTCTAAATTTGTTATTAATAATCAGCCCCATCCCAGACCCCATCCTTCCTGGCAAGCAACAGACCCTGATTCACAGGGACCCTGAGGAGGCAACTGTCACAAGTCCCTAAACTGCCCCTTAGCCTCCTAAAGAAACCCAAGCCTGCCCCTGTGACTCCAGGAAAAGAACAGGCTAATTTCATCTCAGGCTCCCAGGGCTAAAGAAAGTTTTTAGATGTAGAAGAACACAGTTTTCAATATTAAAACCTGCCATGGAAGCTGCTTCTGGGAATATGACACAAAACCTGGTGAAAGAGAGAAATTCATAGTCCAAGAAGCTGGACCCGGGGGTCCCTGTGCCATCTCCACCCTAAGGTGGACCCTCATGCATATGTCACCTGCCACTAGATGTGGGGTATGAGGCTTGGTTCTGTGAAACTCCAGGGACCCTCCCGTTCCCACTGTGGTCACTTGTCAGCAGCACCTTCTGAAATGCAGTTTGAGCAAGGGGAATGATGGTCCCTGTGTCCATACCACCCTGTGAGCCTTCGGTGTGGGCACACAGCATTTGAAAGTGTTTCCTAGTCAAATACGTCCTCTTTTCCCTCACTACCATTCAGTTAAAGAGCTTTCCTGCTTTGAGGGGTTTTTCCTTGATTTTCCTTGTGGGCATAATTTGTGGAAGAGAAGAGGCAAAACAGAGTTGGAAGCAAGGGAGACTAAAGGTCACTCCTGGACCCTCTAGTGCCTATTTGGCACAGGTCCGTATTAGCCCCTTGTGTGTGAATCCTCTCTCCCTGTCTCATCTCCTGCATGTGTCTTCAGAAAGGCAAAGACGTGGGGTCCCAGGACAGCTTGCTATGTGGCCCAGAGCCAGTCACTCAGCCTTTTGATTTGTTTTGTTTATTTACTCTTTTAAAACTTACACTTTTTGATATAACTGCAGGTGCACATGCAATTATAAGAAATAATGAGAGATCCTGTGTACTCTTCACCCAGTATCCTTGCACAGTAACATCTTATAAAGCTACAATAGTACAGTGTCACTAGGTTACTGATACTGATAATCCACCCATCTCATTTGGATTTCCCCAGTTTTACTTGTACGTGTGCGCGCGCGCGCGTTTAGTTCTCTGAAGTTGTATCGCATGTGCAGATTCATGTATCCGCTACAGTCAAGGTATAGAAAAATTGAATCCCTTGTGCTGCTCTTTTGTAACCACAGCCACCCCTTCCCTCCATCCCTAATACCTGGCAACCACTAGTTTCCATATCCCGAATTTTGTCATATAATTTATTACATAAATGGAATCACACAATACATAGCTTTTGGGGAATGGCTTTTTCTCCCTAAGCATAATTCCTTTGCAATTCATCCAAGTTTTTACAAGTATTAACAGTTTCTTTTTTAATTGCTGAGTAGTATTCCACGGTGTGGAAGTACCACAGTTTACCCATTTACCCATTGCTATTTTCACTTTCTGACCGTTACCAATAAAACTGCTATGAACAGTCATGAACAGGTTTTTGTGTGAACATAAGCTTCCATCTCTCAGGGATGAATGCCTAAGAGTGTAATTGCCAAAGCGTATGGTATTTGCATGTTTAGTTTCATAAGAAATTGCGAAACTGTTTCCCAGGGTGTCTATACCACTTTACATTCCCAGCACTCAGCCCTTTCAAGCCACCATCCCTCTCTTGGTGTGGAGTCCTTGAACTTCAGCTCCACAAAAATATCACGTGCCCGGGAGACACATTCCCAGAGTTCTCAAGTCTTGCCCTTTTCAACTACTTGTTAACAAAGTTTCTCTGGACTGCAATTTGTGAAGGTCAAATAACATCGTGGATCTGCAATATTGTCAGACTATTAAGGGTGAACTTAATCTCCCCAGACTGTAGGCTTTGCTTTGTCTATGGCCTTCCTGACTCTGAAAACCAAAGGTTGCTTTCCTAGGCTCATGATGCAAAAGCTAGTTGAGATAAGAGTTGGAGGGAGCTGGAATGACCACTATCCTAGCCCAGTTTCTGGTATGTAGTAAGCATTTAAAATATATCTACTGAATGAATAATGTGCATAAATTAATGAATTTGCTCCCTGAATGTCAAGATTAAGTTTAAGATGGATGACTTTTTTCACTGATAAAATTAAGATTCTAAATTCAAGTATCATCATGATCATTTTATAAGTAAGAGGATGTATTTTTAAACGTCTTCTTAAAGGTACAGTTCGTCATAGTTCTATGAGGGCAAATACAATTCCTGAAGCCCATTCCTTTGTGGCACATCGACACCTCATCTGGCTCTGATTTATTCAGACTCTAGCTGTTGCTTTCTGTTTTTCTTTTTCTTTCTTCTTTTTCTTTTTCTTTTTTTTTTTTTTTTTTTGGCTGAAATATTCCTACATATTTCCATTAAGTCATGTATTTTACAACTTAAATAGATAGCTTAAATATCTAGTTTCTTAATAATCCATGCCCAGCAGATCTGTTTGACCTTAGACAAGCCTCATATTTGTAACAGTGCATGGAGGGACCCTCTTTTTTCTGCTTTATCCCTTTTACAATGTAAACTTTCCAAAAGTTTCCAGGACACACAGACACTTTTTTCCAAAATATTATGCAAACACTAAAAATGCTTTTTCCCCCTTCAAGGGCCTATGAATGTTGGCAGGCATTGGAGATTTCTACAATATTCCTTTGTAGCAAGAACAGAGACTTGGGAGGGGAATGAAGTATTGAGAGCCCAGGGCCCAGGAGATGATTGCATTTAGGAAAATACTCAGATGGTGAAGCTTCCAAGAAAGCAGCTGCTCCCAGCATGCAAAAGGCTTTGCTGGTCCCCTAGCCAAGAGGAGGAGGCAATAGGCCCCTCTGTGTGTGAGTATCATTGTATAGATGTACGTGTTCCATGGACATGTTCTTTGCTCAGATGCTCAAGAGTTTGCTCTAGAAGAGACGTCAACAAAGCTCTGAAAGCACCAGATAGTAAATGTTTTAGGCTTTGTGAGCCACATATTGTCTCTGTTGTATCTTCTTTGTTTGTTTTGTACAACATTTTAAAAATGTAAAAATGATTTATGGCTTGAGGACAGTGTGAATCAGACCACTGGCTGGAATTAACCCACTAGCCATAGTTTGCCAGCCCCTGATCTAGAAGACAGGAGGAAAGAGAGGGTATTATCCATGCTTCTCGTGGCTTCCTTTATGGCTTCTTGTCTAAGCCTTATTATCTGCCTTCTCCCTAATAATACTACTTACCCATTCATTGCCCTGTGTCAAACCTTGGGTCGGGTGCTTTAAATTCACTGCTGAATCTCATTGAACAATCCTTTGAGGTAAGTACTACTATTTTCCTCATTTTAAAGATGGGGGAAACTGAGGTGTAGGGAAGTTAAGTGGGATTCCCAAGTTCCCACTGCTAATAAGTCAGGTTAAGAACCGAAATTCAGTCCATGTGATTCCGAATCTCTCATTTGTTGTTTGCGCTAGAACTTGACAACAGCAGCTCTCCCTTTTATGGATTTCTAGTCCATCCTGCATATTTTACCCACTCAATCTTCCTAAAACATCAGCTTGATTGTGACATTCTCCTGCTCAGAATCCTTCAGTGGCTCTCCGTTATTTACCCAGTGCAGGTAAAGCACCTCTGTTTAGCTTTTGATGTGACCCCCAACTTTCCTCAGCTCTATTCCCATGGCCCTAATTTTCCCCAGTCCTTTAGTCATGCTGAGTCATCCTATCCATTCTCCCATCAGGTAGCGTGGCCCTTTTCCACCATCAGGTTTTCCCTCATGCCATTGCCCCTCCAAGAACATTCTCCCTTCCAACCTCTCATCTCCACTTCCCCATCTTCTGCCTTCTTGTGGGCTCAGCCCAACTGTACCTCCTTTACAAAGCCTGCTTAGACCCTAGCCTTCCAATCAGGAGTTGACGGTGCTTCTCTTAGCATGGCTATGGCCCGTTGCTTGTACCTCCATCTGGGAGTTAAACTTGGAAGGCAGGTGTTTGGGATCTGGCGGGGACATGATCCATGCCCCTTGAAGGTCCCCTTCTTCAAAGTGGTGCCCATCTGGGCTTGGATACGCCCTGTCGTTGGCACCTGTCCCCAGCTAAGACATTCTATTTTCCTTGCGTGCTCAATGTCTCCAGGACCTGGCTGTTGTTTTGTTTGATGATCTCCTGCATGTCTCAAGGGCATAATTTTGCTCTAGCTAGAGTTTCATTAAATAGATTTTCCAATTGTTCATCACTCAAGCCTGGTCTTGCAAGATGGAAAATTGAGTTTGGCCAACTCTGAAACGCCTTCCTTAGATCTGGTCTCAGGTCTTCAGTTCTCTTGCTAACTCTAGACTCACACACATCATGCTATCCATGTCCGGGGTATTGTCTTTAGGACGTTTATGTAAACGCTGTAGCCAGAATCTCAGGAAGAAAAGGGAGGGGCAGGGAGTAAGAAGGACAAGAAATATCTGAAGGAGTTTCTCCCAGAAACCTCTTGCCCGTTGCATCTGGTGGCTACAGTGACTGATTTAGGAATGAGCGTGTGGCCAATCAGAGCCAATTAGAACTAATCCCACAATTTTTGTCGAGTGACCAGAACAAGGAAGAACCTTTTATACTACACTTGAGAGATGACAGGAGCAGGGGGCCTGCTGAGAGGGAATCCAAAAGAGAGGAGAGCAGGTCCAAGAGCAGAAAAGACCAAGTTTTCAAAGTATTATTTGTACCCCTGGATCAGGCCAGGCCTGAAACTCCACCCTAAATCTACCAGTAGACTTTTAAATTATAAGAGCCAATAGAATCCCTTTCTTTCCTTAAGCCCAATTGGGTTGAGTTTTCTGTCACTTGAAACCAAAAGAACTGGACTGATAAAATTTCCGTAAGTGCCACTGTTCACACTCAGTGGCTTTTCATTATCTGCTTTTAAACAGCTCCAGGCATTTTCCTTCTGAGCAATTCTCTGTTCTTTGCAATGTTCCATCCCTCTTCTCTCCACGCAGAACCCATTTCTTCATGCATTCTTCTCACTGTAGCATTAATGTCTCATAGCAGCCTTCACCTGCCTACTTCTCCTAGGGATAGGGGCATTTTTAAACTCACCAGCCAAAGGAATAATCTGAGTCAGAATTTCAGCAGTTGGGTAGACAGGTTGGGGAGATATCTGGGAACAAAGATTCACCTGGTATCTACTCCGAAAAATTGTAAGCCCAGTTCTATACACAGGGATCAGGTTTTTAAAATAATTTAAAAGGCACACTTTCATTGTGGTGGTGGTGGTTGTTGCTAAGTGATGGGTTCTTTCCTGAAACTCCAGGCTTCCCTCTGGCTTTGTGACTCTCCAATTTGAAATAAGGCACCCAAAGGGGTATCCTGCGAGTACTTGGCTGCTTATAGGAAAATCTGAATCCTTCAAAAATAAATGCACTGCCAAAATTTCAGAGCTGCAAAAGGTTGTGTCTAGAACTGTCAAATGTCAAAAATAATTACCAAGCAGAATGTTACTCACACATCCAGCCGGCATGATCAAAACTAATCCTTCCTGTCTTCATCTGTCTGAACAAAGCTGGTGAGAAAGCTGCCCAGCCTGATGCTTTGAGGCATCATGGATTTGGAAAGGGAGAGTCCTCAACCTAATTCTGGAACATTCTCTTTAGCTGTCAGAGGTAATTTTATATACCCACCGGTCAGCTGCTGTTTTTATTTGTGTATTTGCTTTTATACCCACATGTATAATTTTGCATAAATGCATAGATGGATTGTATCATACTTACCAGGGTTTTTAACCTTTTCATTGCAAAGTAAAATATAATACAAATGCAGAAAGCTATTCAAAACAAATGTACATTTCAATGAATTATTATAACCACCACCCAGGTCAAGAATTAGAACTTTGCAGCCACCCTAGAACTCTCCGTCAAATAGCCACTACCTATTTCCTTTAAAAAGTAACCACTGTTAGGACTTTGGTAATGATCTCTTATTTGTGTTTCCTTCTGGGCTTATCACCATCTCTGAAATCCTAGGCAGTATAGCTTAGTCTTGCCCATTTTTTAAAAATTTGAAAAGCCTTCATTTCTTCCTATCGTGCGTTTCCTTCCATCTTTTTCTTTTCCGTACAGATTATATCAAAGAGCCCGGCATGCTTTGTTTAAGGAGGTTGGGTTTTATTTTTGTTTTTTTTTTTTTTTTCAGTACATTTTATGCCCATTACCCCTCATGGTTTCCTCCCTCATCCATACTCCACAACTTCCCTCCTCGACTCTGCATGATGCACTGATGTAAAAAACCAACTGTGTACCCTTCAGTATTTTCATCCATGCTCATAAATCACATGCTGGTGGCTTCTTTGAGAGATGAGCCCAGGAGGCAGGAGTGAGGGAGAAGAGTTAAACAGTGTTGTCACACTGATCATCACTATGGGCACCTGGCTCAAATTCAGAGGAACTGCACAGACTATGCTTCTGAGTTGCCCGCTGAAGGAAGGAAGGCTGGACCATTTGTCCACCAACCTTCACCCCACTTGGCTGGGGGCTGTCCCACAGGGCGGAGACACTCCTGCAGGCAAGTCAAGTGCTCTCTTGGACCTGGGAGGAAGCCCTGAGACAGCAGCAAGAGAGATACCAAGGCATGCACATGACAGGGGTGAGCCAGCATGCAGGTGACCGTGTACCACAGAGGCACCCAAATCACAGGAGGGCCATGGGGAAGTGACACAAGGCACAGACAGTGTCTGCTACAGCCCTCCCAAGCAAGCCTCAACCCAGCTTCTGCAGAATCTGCCCCTTCTTCTCAAAGACGTCTCCTACTTCCCTGCCTTCACTATCTGGCCCATGCTTTTTCCTCCCCGGGCAATGATCCAAGACATGGAAACAACCTAAATGCCCATCAACAGATGACTGGATAAAGAGATGTGGTATATTTATACAATGGAATACTCTTCAGCCATTAAAAAAAAAAAAAAAGAATAAAATAATGCCATTTGCAGCAACATGAATGGACCCAGAGATCATCATTCTAAGTGAAATAAGCCAGAAAGAAAGAAAAATACTATATGATATCACTTATACGTGGAATCTAAAAAAAGACAAATGAACTTATTTACAATACAGAGACAGACTCACAGGTATAGGAAACAGTCATGGTTACCAGGGGTGAATGTCGAGGAGGAATAAATTAGGAGTTCTAGATTTGCAGCTACTAACTACTATACACAAAATAGATAAATAGCAAGGTCCTGCTGTATAGCACAGGGAACTATTTCAATATCTTGTAATAACCTATAATGAAAAAGAATCTGAAAAAGAATATATATGTATGTATAACTGAATCACTTTGCTATACACTTGAAAGTAATACAACACTGTAAATCAACTATAGTTCAATTTAAAAAAATAAAATAAAACTGTAGGAAAAAAAAAACAAACAAACAGCAGAGGGGTCAGAAGGAGCAAAACCAGCCTTGGATAACTAGATAAAATTAGTCCTCTCTTACTAATGCCTTCCTCCTCTCCCTATGAAGTTTCTATATGTTCGTGAAAATGATTAGGCAAAGGATGAGGAGAGTGCATTTTTCCTAGCTATATCAAAAAAGAACATTTTTTCTGTTTAAAAATTTGTTTTAATTTCTAAACACGTCTTTTTTTCCTTTTTCCCTCCTCTGTCTTCACATCATTGGATCCCGGAGAGGTGAAATTACTCTGAGGTACTTCTTGAAAACTGACAAATAAGCAAATACATAGAAAGAAAGTTAGCCACAGTAGCAGACATTTGTTCAGACCTGATTAAAGAAATAAAAATTTGATTGAAGGGGGAAAAAACTAGTCTTCTGCACAACCTTTTATCCTGGGCTTGTCCCCTCAACTCCTCCAATCAGTCTTCTCCAACCCCCCTTTCAGTCACTGCGGCCTGGGTCAGAGAAACAGATTGAATCACCCAGTAAGAGCAATCATCCAATCTGCACAAAACTCAGAATATGCTGGAAGATAAAACTTTTTCCCTCCACAGAGAAACAGATGAGAGCGGGGGAGGGCGGTATTCCCCTTCACTCATGAAAGGGGAAACGCCTGGATTTGACAAGCTGGAGACCGTTCAGGTATGTGCCACGGGTCACATTGTGTAAATGTCATTTCCCACTCGCCTCGGAGGTGAAAATATCAAAACTGACACTGTCTCAGGGTTGGAGAGTTATTCCCTGCAAAATGACAACAAATAATTTTATCATAAACAAGTTAGCACAAAAGTCCGCAGCTCCTAATCTAACTTCAGGAGGAACGAGGCTAATCCTTTAATTATGAGGCATGTTTATCTGTCAAACTGACTTTCTCTCTGCTGAAAAGTACTTTGCTATCACACAGAGGCTGCTGATAAATATCTGCTCAAGGAATTTAGGGTATTATGGAAAAATTTTCTTCTAAAAAAAAAAACACAGCAAGAGTGGAAAACAACCATCAGTGGCCTCCCGCCTCGTGCCAGCCTCTTGCTGGAGGAGCTGCAGACAAAGACGTGGGAGCAGGTTCTCAATGATGCTTGGCCTGCAGTCAGCTACTAAGGGTGTGTTTCCAAAGGCTGTTTGAGGATTTAACTGAGAAGAGCCACAAAGTTTCAGATCCAGGTGGGGCATCACCTGCTCAGAGGCCTGAAGAAGAATGCCTCCTGGTGAGGCGAACCTTGAGCGGAAGATCCAGGATTAGCCCTGGAAATGGGGCAGCTGTGGTTTGGGGGAGGGGCACTGAGAAGCTGAGTTAGGAATCCTGGCTGTACCACGTGGGAGCTGGATGATGCTGGCTGAATCTCGGAACCTCTGTGAAAATCACTTTCTGAAAATAGGAGCAGCCACCTCCACCTTTCGAGACAGTTGTTAGGATTAATGTGACAGTCATGCGACAGCACTTTACTGAGCGTAAAACAAGTGTATGACTGTAGTGGAATATCAGCTGGTTGCTCCCATGGTTGTGTTCAGAGGAAGCAAGAGCCCAAGTGAGCGATTTCTGCCCACCTCCCATACTACCAGGCTCCCATAAGTCCCATGGGAATTCCAAGCACAGGCAAATGCATTCTAAAACTAAAAGTGTGAACGTTTCTAGTACTAGAGCCAATGACAGAGAAACAGATCAATGGGATAAAGAGCCCAGAAAAAAAAAAAGATGAAGGTGGCATTTCAAATCACCGAGTAAAAGATGGTATTGGAGAAACTGGCTAGGCGGAGAAAACAAACAACACTCAATTCATACACCACTTCTTGAATCAAATCAATTCTAAATGAGTCAAAGACTTAAGCTTAAAGAAAAATTAAACCACAAAACATACCAGAAAAGCATAACTAAATATCCTTACAATTTTGTTGACAATATCAAAGCACGATGAAAAAAAGACTCCATGAAAGGAATATTGATAAATTCAACCACAAAAAAGAAAGACATGGAAGGATATATATGTATGTCTATATACAGTAAGAAAAACAAAGCAGATGATCAATCATGATTTTTTTAATTGCCTCATACTGTGACAGACAGAAAATTAATATAAAGAACACACTTAACAATAAGAAGAAGCTGAACAATCCAATGATGGAGTGTGGGGGGATGTGCAAAGATCCTAAAGATACAGTCCAGAGAAAAATAAACCCAAAGAGGCAGTTAATAAAGGAAGGGGCTCAGACTCATTTATAATAAGATTCATATTAAAATACATAAAATGTCATTTTCTGCATATAAGGAAAAGAAGTTTGATTATACCTTTGTGGAGAGATGAGGGAATAAGAATAACCTTTTGGGGAGAGCATCACTTTGGAGAGCCATTTGGCAATATGTGTCAAATATTTCAACACACGTAGCCAGTAATCGTATTTCCAGATATGTACCTTTCCCACAGGTGTGTAAAACTTCTATGAACAAAGACATTTTTGGCAGCAACGTTTGCTTTCATAAAAGGGGAGGGAGTCCTAAGTGCCCATTATGAAGAGACTAGTCAAATAAGGTAAGGAATATCCATACAAAGGAATACTAAACCACTATACTAATAATAAAAGAGAGCTTTTTATACCACCCTGAAAAAAATGTTCCTGTTTTGTCCACTGACAAAAGCCTACTACACAGAGATTATGATTCATTCACATAACATCAAAGAGTGTGTGTGTGTGTGTGTGTGTGTGTATACTTATAAGCACATAGAAAAGTCTATAATGTTACACAAAGGGGAATGAAATTTAGGGGACTAATGAGGGAAAAAGGCTTTTATCACTTAGTTCCAACTTATATGCTGTGTGAAATTTTTTAACATGAGCTTGTTCTATTTTTATACATAAAACAGGAAAAAATTACTCTCATTCTATATACACAAACACTAACAAGGGTAAATGAACATTCCTGAAAACAAACTAGGTATCTCTAAGGTCCATCTTGACTATAAAACTCTTTCCCCAATTTGATACTTGGGGACCTGAAAAATATGAAAACTGTCTAGATAAACACTTAAAACCTCCAGAAAATTTCGAGCATAATTATTTCTGACCTGCAGTTTATGTTAGGTATAATTATTTCCTATTTTAATTTGTGCATATCTGAATACTTCACCTCATTCCGAAAAGAATTTGAGATTTATTAAAATGTGTGTAAATTGTTCTGTAAGATTAAAGTAAGGGGGGAAAAACCCCAAATAACCCAAATAGAGGAGGAAAAATAAAGTTAGAAATAGGTAAGTAGGGAAAAATTGTACACTTCAACATCCCAGTGTCTCACTAGCCTGAGTGTCCAAACGTCTCTGCAAAGTGAGAAACAACAGTTCAGACTTCACTGGGCCCAGAAGATCAAAGGAAATCAATCATTTGTGAAGAGGCCATTTATTCAGGGTGGTGAATCCTGATGGAAAGTTCTTCTATGATTCTCATAAGAAAATATACTGCTACATTAACACGGTTCCCAAGAAAATCCTTCAGAAATGAGGATTTTTTCACAGAACAGTATCTATTTTGGTTATGGAAAACAGAAGGAAAAAATATATTTTTGCTCTTTCCTTTTTAGTGTGGGATCTTCTTCCAAACAAAACAACAACAGGCATTAACTCATCTACTTTAATCAGGATATACAATTTAGATCACAAAATCACACACACACACACACACACACACACAAATGCTAACGACAACACAAAGTTTGTCTACCTGTATCTCCAGCACCTAGCAGAGTTCCTGGTGTGGAGCTGGCATTCAATGGAAATGTTAAAACATGACAAACTTGGACTTTGTGTAAACATTCTAAAACCATCTAGTCTTCTGTTGTTTTCCATGATTTTTTTTTTTATCAATGATGAAACGAATTACAAAGTGGGAAAACACAATAGAAGCTTAGAATTTCTTTCAAAACATACTCCTTCCTTTCTCTACTTGCCCTAGGAGTTGGGAGGTGGGTGCAAAACGGTTAAAAGATAAGTTTTCTGGCATGAAACCAGGAACAGTTCAAAAGGTGCTATTGTACTGCTGTCAGCTCAAGGAACTGCGCCACAGAACTCATAAGACTGATATGGGAAACCTGTGATTTAATCAGAGGCAGGCTCGTTACCCACGGGACCTACACAGAGACGCATCCATCCATCAGGGTGTCAGGTACATATTTCATAAAGGGTGGGGAGTGGCGTAATTTAGAAGTTAGGACAAGAGTTGAAGGCGGGAGCTGTAGTCTACCCCAGCACTTCTCCCTGGTGGGGAAATTCATGCTGGTGGCAGCTACATGGCCTCCCATCTTTAAAAATAAAGTAAATCACCATGCCTTTTGGTGAAATCCCCAGTGAAGATCGACACAGACTAACTTTTCACTCCCTGGCCACAAAACTCATTGTGACAGTCAAATGTTTTACCTGCTAAAGAATTAATTTTGCATTCACATATTAGCCTGGCAGACCTTCCAAAATGGAACACATCCCCTCCAGAGGCCTCGAGGAAAGGCAGATGCACTAGAATGAGAAATTCGGTAAGAGAAACCGAGAACCTCAAACCAGCTACCCCCACTACTAACCAGACTGTATCACCAACTCTAGGAGGAGCAAAAGCACTAAACTGCCTTCTGCTAGTACAGCCTCATCCTTGCAAAGCAGTCAACCAAAGTAGCACAAAAACTGAAATCCTGACGGCCAGTGGAAGCCAGACCAAGCGCCCCACATCCCCGCAGCCTGGAAGAAACACAGCCACACCGAACGGCCAGCCAGGCCCCAGAGGCCGCGTGAAGAAAGCGGGCGGACCACCCACCCATCAACCACAGGCTCATTTATTCCTTTTTTCACTCTCCGACTCCCCTCCTTCCCAGCGAGATTACAAATCTATACCTTCTCTTCCCTTTGTTATCTCCAGGATCGCTGAAGAGTACTGAATGAGTGAAAGATCATTGATCAGTGCTGATTGAGCAATATAATTCTGGGTGAACAGCCAATTGAACACATCTGACCACACCACACAGACTAACTGAAATAGGAATTTATCATATTTTTTAAGACAACCAAAAAACAAAATTCTACATATTTTATTCCATAATCCAACCCAAGACCTTGAACTACAAGATCAAAGGTCCAAAATTCTATCACACAAGTAGGAAAGGACGCAGTGGTGAGACCAAAGGGGGCTGAAGAATGTAGTAAAAATTAACAGCCCTTTGCCCCCCAAATTAAAGCCTGCATCACTATTCCTTCACAGATGGAGAGAGCCAGCTACAAAAGATGGATTGCAAAGACAACTGCACAAAGAACAAGGAGCCGGGGAGGGGCACGCTGGGCTGGGAGAGGCCACTGCGCAGTCACAGGGCTCTTCCCACCACGTGGCGCTCTCCTCCCTCTACCTGAGACCTGAAAGAAATTCCCCTGCCAGGCTCCTGAGGTGTCACCACTTCCAAACAAATTACAGACGCCCCAAGAAAGTTCCTTCTGCAAACAGTGTCTCTTGCTAGACATAAACACCTCCTTTCAAAGTTTGAAATTTATTAGCACCCAAATGATGTTTATGACCCTGTGGCTGGTGATCCTGTCCCAGATTCTATCAACCAAGGAGACTGGATTAGCTCATGGACCTAGGCATTTATGGCTCTGAAGTGAGCCACTGTTCAAAGAGGGCCGAGGACAGATGGAACTGATCTACCCACAGGTGGATGAACACCGCTGGAGCAGAATGGGCCGGGGCTGCCTGAGACAACACCCAGGACCAAGGGCAGGAGGCAAAGTAATCAATCGGAATTGGCACCGCAGCCAGCAGGTGACCAGAAGCCATAACCAAAAGAAGCCAGCCACCTGAGAGGAAAGGCAACCAGACGCCAGGGCAGGACCACCGCCAGCAAGGAAAAGCGGCAAGGTTTTTTTCATTGAAATCAAAATGCAAAAGGTGAACAAATGTCAGTGGATTTTATTCTTAAAGGAACTTCCCAAGTTATCTATATAAACAAATACAAGAGGAATGAATTTTTGACATTGTGGTTTGGTTGGTTTGGTCTTGATTTTTTCATTTTTAAAAAGCCTTTTTAAAAGGCAGTTTCACCATCTGCAGACTTAACCAGAACACTTCAAGAGAAAACGAAAATCTGGATAAACACTGACGGTTATGCAGGGTTAGGAGTTCAGGGAAAGAGAAAAAAAGCAGAGTCCGTTGAAATACACTGAAATTCTAAACTTCCCCCAAACATAGTTGAGATAAAGAAATAATCACCTTGGTATTGGTATTTTGTTATCATCTTCTACAGTAGTTTCTCATTTTTCTCAACAATGGTTAATTCATAGTTCATTGTTATAAGGAGAATACAATGTGATAGTACCGAAGAAGACACTGAAATTACCCGCTTCAGGCTTTATCTTTGGGCCCTATCTCTAGGACTGGAGTAACTATCGCAGGGTGTCTTAGAAAGCCCTTTCAAAGAAAGATTGCTGGATTTCTTTCCTGGGTAGCAGGCTCTGAAAGGACAAGCCCATCCTGGATGGTGTTTCAGAGCTTTCAGTCTCTTGAGAGCTGAGACTACACATTTATTCACACAAATTTGGATATTATTTAACAAATGATAAGTAAAAAAAAAACTGTGCTAAGTCTTGAGTAGGGCGAAAAAGATGAAAAGAGCATGGCCCCTCCAGTTTCAAGAAGTCACCTTCTGTCAGGAGGTAAGATGGCACAAAAAACTAAAACACACGCGTATAATAAAAGGCATCACGGTATGCTCCATGCGTTTATTTCCTTGCACACACTTACAGATGAGAAATGTACACCTCACACGTATGTGTGTGCGTGTATCTATGTGTATGTGTAGATGCATATGTATGTGTGTGTGTGTATGTTTAGATAGTCCAAGATGCAGGCCCCCTCCATAAGCGGCACGTGGGTCCTTCTATTAGCTTGTCCACTTGCTGTCCCCATGGATGGAGATTATAGGAAGGTGGTCTGAGGTTGTTCATCAGTTCTTGAGCTATAATACTAGAGCACTGCTCCTAAAAATCTTACTCTCTGCTTGTTCTCCTTCCCAAACTTACTCTCTGCCTAACCAATAGCAAATGAATGAACAAGTGATATTTATTTTAAAAGTTTCTTTTTACACTTTCCCTTACATATGTTTTCACCTCCAGAATTCCAGCAATATTATTAACAACTACCACATATAAATGTATAGGATCAGGACCAGGGACAAAATAGGCCCGAATACTCATCACCAGATTACCAGCTTAGGTATCATTTTATATTTGTCATGCAGTTTTCTCAGCTTGCTGTCTTACACTTTAAAGCAGCGTTGTGGGAGAGAGTTAACCACCAGCTGATGAGAGAGAACCTGTGTTTTAGCTGGAAATCTAGATGCTGCCAAGTCTTTGGAAAAGTCAAATTGGACAATTAGCTACATAGTTGAGGGGAAAGCCCGCTGCCTTTATGATGTGGGTAATCTGCCGTGGTTACCAGCAGGTTCCTGTTGAATGCCCACAGGATGCATATTCGTCTGGAAAGGCATTCTCGGTCCTTGCCCTTAGACAGCTAAGAGAGTGTCTACATGGAGTTAGTGAATTACCTCACGCGGCCCTAATTCTCTCCCTCTCTGTCCTAGTGGAGACCTGGCCATGGATTTCTCAGGACAGTGCTGGTGTCTGCAGGGCCGGGCCTTTCCTTGGAAGGGGAGGGAGGCCACGTTGGGCAGGGGTGTGTGGGGAGCCGGTGAAGCCAAGCTCTCCTGCGATCTAACCAGGGGAATCACAGTGTGCCTGCGGCAAAGCACTTAACCTGTTTGTGTCTCCATCTCCCATTTGTAAAACAGGGTAATTATAACCTTCCTGCTTTATATGACTGTTGGGAAGTTTCGTTAATGTTTGTAAATCACTTTGAAGGTGGGAGTGATGGCTCATTGCTGTGGCAGGTGGAAGATCTCTGGCCCCGTCCTCCCTCCCTGTTTCCTGGCAGCTCTCTTAGACAAGGGAGAAAAGTAATAACACATTGCTCTTGCCAGTGCCTTTTCCTATTTACGTTGAATGTGCAAAAGGGAAACTTAGTAATCCTTTTTCCTAAATGCCTATATTCTCAGGTCTGTGTGTTTCCATCACAACCCAGAAAGCATTTTTAGATGTGATAACTTAAAATTAACATCTTTGTAAAATTCCACAAAGGTTATGGAATTATCTTCAATAATTTTTCTATGTATCAGTTTATACACATGTTTAGTCCAAGGGTAGATTTCTATGAATTTCAAAACATGAATCTTGAATGCCATCTCTTAGTGAGTCTAACACCTAAATCAGATAATGGTCTTTAAAAAAAAACAAAACACAATTTTGAGCTGTACATGAAACACAGACATACAGATAAACACACATAAGAGTGTGGAATGAATTCATAGATATGTATTTTTTTAAAGTCATAGATACGTATTTTACATGTTAAAAAATGTAAAACAGTGGGTATTAAAAAAAAAACCCACTTGGGTATTAAAATGTTTCACAAGAATCACATTTTAAGGAAGCATTAGTTAACTTTGGTTGCTTTTTTAATTTCAAAATCATAACATTTTTTAAAATAAACTTTAAAAATCATTTTAACTTAAATGATCATCAGTAGGGTGCCAGCTACAAAAACCATGGTACATCCAGTGTGTGTGTGTGTGTGTGTGTGTGTGTGTGTGTACATACAGAATGGAATTCTAAATATATTTTTAATTTTAAAAAACCAAAAATACAAATAGTACGTTTCATAGACTATCATTTATGTTTTAAAAAGGGATATATACAGTCATCCCTTGTATCCAAGGGATTTTGGTTCCAGAACCCCCTCGGATATCAAAATCCATAAACGCTCAAGTCCCTTACGTATATACAATGGTGTAGTATTTAAATACAACCTATGTACATCCTTCTGTATACTTTAAATCATCTCTAGATTACTTATAATAGCTAATACAATGTAAATGCTATATAAATAGTTGCTGGTGTGTGGCAAGTTCAAGTTCCAAAATTTTTTCTGAATATTTTTGATCCACAGTTGGTTGAATCCCTGGATACAGAACCCTCGGATCTGAACCCTTAGACACAGAAGGCCGGGATGTGTGTGCGTGTGTGTATATGTATATATATATATATATATATATATATATATATATATATATATATATATACAGAAAAAAAAGATAACAGTAGTTATTTCTGGAAAACGAGTTGGAGAACTTAGATTAAAAGCTGTAGGCAAAAGTCTTAATGTTTATGTATGTATACTCTGTTTGGCTTGTATATTTTTTACCTCAAGAATCCACCATTTCCAACTAAAAACGTAAGAGTCACATTAGTATATTTTGTTATTAATTTGGCATCCTATATTTTACCTTGATAACATTGTTTTTTAGTGTAGACTATTCAGAAGAAGTTGTCCAAAAGTAAGCTTAGATGCAAAGAATGCAAAGTTGCCCAAATTAATTAGTGTTCCTGCTTTGTCTGAATTACTCTATACTCTTCTCAAAGGCCAGCTATTCTCTAAGTAAGATTGGGAAGCACTATGCCCAGGAATATTTCAGCGCTCCTGTCATATCTATATAGAATTCTTGGCTTTAAAAAAACCCCACAGATCAAAAGGGAACATTGCAAGTGGCCTAATATCAGAAATTGCCACCAGTCCGCATCAGGCAGTCCCCTCGTGCCTCTGTCATAATGAGCCAGCGTGTCTGTGACTTTTCCAGATTAGGAGTACTTAATAGATCAGGGCTCTTAAGAGAGTCATAATTTCTAATGAAAGAAATAGTCACATGAGATAAAATTCCATTGCACTGATGTTCTTTGACTCAACATCTATAACTGACTCGAGATAGGACAGTGAATTGAAGAGAAAGAAAAATGTGGGGGGATGTTGCGGCAGAATGTGGAGGAGGCCCTTCAGCTCGCTGCTCATCATCTGGAGCGGTGAAGACCAGATGATCCAACTTAATGGGATCGAGTGTTCCCCTCTCTGAAGCTCTAGCATATCTTTTTAAAGATCAGCAGGACTTCAGTAATCATAGTATCCAAAAGAGTCTGGAATTCCAACACAGGCTGTCAGACAAACCCCAAGTCGTGGGAAAACAAAATCTATCATTCATTTTCTGTCCAACGCTTTAATCAGCTTCACCACCGTGCGATGGGACACCCACAGCCACATAATGCTGTGCGTCCCTCCCTTCCTCCTGCTGCTCCTCCTCCCACTGAAGCAAAACTCGTTTTTAAAGGATTGTTTTGGAGAGGTTGTTCCCAGGTCTCTGTGTACTGGCCAGGGGTTAACCTCGAGTTTATAGAGCTCCTGGGACTCTTCGTGGAAGCTACACTGACAGTCCAATTTGAAATCTGGTGTGCTGGGCAAGAAAACCACACACCCTGTCTCGGCGCTTTAACCGCCCAGCTCTGCCTTTGAAAGATAAGCCCCTCCAAGGCGGAGGTCAGGGTTAGAATGAGCTATTGCAGCTTAGCTGTCTGGCCCATGCTCTCAAGCACTAGGGCGGGTCTGGCCCAAAGCGAGGTCCGGATACACGCACTCCCTCTTACTACCATTTTCATTTTTATCACTAATACCTTATTTAACGTTGAGTGAATGCCCACTGAGGTAGCTGCCCAGAATCTCTTTGAACAGAATTATAAACTGCCTCTCAGCTCTTGAGAGCCATTAGCTTGCCTTGGGTTTTCTTTTTTCCTTTCTTTGAAAAAAATATTTTATTATTTTGAAATAATCCTTTTCTTTATTAGATATTTTTTCAGATTACAAAAGTAACAAATTTTTATATATAATTTTATTTGAAATTTCCACAAGATGTATGAAGCAAGAACTATCCAACACGTCCATGTGCCTCTCCCGTAACATTCTCCATACCTGCACAAGCACATGCAAACACAAAAGCACACACACGTATACACATAGATGGATTCACTGGCAATTGACTGGATAGCTTTTGTTCTACAAACTAAAAATAATGCTATCCATCCCCACCACTTTGGTATTCTCTTTTTCACTCTATAGCAATTGTCTCTAATCAAATTCTAATCCCTTATTCCAATTTCTTTATACATATATATGCATACAACGTTAATTTTAAATAAATGGAATCATATCATGTTTGATGGAGATCTGCTTATTGCAGTCTTTTTTTCCCCGTTTTCTCTTGCTCTCATTTCCCCCATCCCCACAAATCCTCAGTATCCCATGATAGTAAACTAAAATTATTGTCTTTATTTTTCTCTATCCTCATATTATGTTCAATACACACACACACACACACACACACACACACACACACACACCTGGAATTTTGCTGATCTATGTTTACTCTACAAATTGGATCATTTTATGCAGATTTCTCGGCATCTTTTATTTTCTCATTCTACAATATATTCTCAGCTATCATATATCTAATTCATTTTTTTTAATACCTAAAAATATACCTTGGTGAGGTGATACCAAATCACTGGATTTTCCCCTGTGGCTCTTTATTTCCAGCTTGCATTTGTTTGTTTCTATCTTTGCTTTTTCCTTTACTAACAATGCTTCAGTAAATGTCTTTGTAAAATTGACTTTCCATATTGATGCTTTAATTTCTAAGGAAGACAGTCACAACATTGGACTGCTAGGTTGGAAACCATGTGCACTTTTTAATTTTAATAGATCATTTTAATGGCTAAATTCCTTAGAGGTTGCCCGGTTATTTCCATAAACTACTCGCTCACTACTAGCCACGCATAGGTGTTACAGTCTTTTAAATTTTTGCCAGTGGTATTTCATTGTTACTTTATTTGTGACATATAGTTGATTTACAACATTATATTAGTTTCAGGTGTACAACATGGTGATTCAATCTTTTATAGATTATACTTTATTTAAAGTTATTATAAAACATTGGCTATCTTCCCTGTGCTGTACAATATAGCCTTGTAGCTTGTTTCATTGTTACTTTAATCTGTATTTGTCTAATTACCAGTGGATTTGAGTACCTTTTCATAACTCTTTTAATTATGTCAGTTCACTCATCTCAAAATTACCAATATTTTTACTGAGTTGGTTGTCTTTTCCTAGGCTGACTCTTAAGTGACACACTTTAAGGTTGAACAGAAGACAAATGGAATAATTCACAGCCAAGGTCCAGAACAACTAGGAGGGGACTGTAGTTAACAATACTGCATGTCTGAAAGTTGCTAAGAGACTGGATCTTAACTGCTCTCACCACAAGAGAAAATGATAATTTTGTGAGGTGACAGAGGTTTTAGCTAACACCACAGTAGTCATCATATTGCAATATATGAATGGATCAAATCATTACACTGCACACCTTAAACTTACACATTGTTGTATTTTGATTATATCTCAGTTTTCAAGAAGACTCTTGTGAGTCCATCTCCTTTAGAGCGAGTGGTTTTAAAATTGCCAAGATAAACAAATTAAAAACAAATATTAATATTGCCACAGACTGACTATCTTGGTTTCTGAACAGCTGGTGATAATGGCCAAATTTATCATTTACCAGTTACCATTACACAATATGTTCTTGAAATGAAGACAGTTACGTAAAAAGGGCAAATGTCAGGCATCTATCCAAAGGAATGTCCTTGGAGTGACAGCTTCAGATATCAATTTAGATGTAACCCTTCTATTAAGAGGACTTCATGGGAATACTGGGAGGGGTTTGGGATAATGATTGTTATTTTTCCATTTGCAAATTAACAGTTACTCTACTAATCAATCCCATTGGTCTTGTCTTCTTTTTAACTAATTCAGACTTTTTCCATCACAGAAATCCACAGAAATATCTCATTCTAGAATGAAATCCAACCATTCGAGATTAATTCTCCATTTAGACCTTGAGAAAATAACCTTAATATATAAAGCATCCTTGGACTTCTCCATGAAGTAATTGTGCAAAATAGAAAATATTACTCATAACATGAAGTTATCAGCACTGTATTAGGGAAGATACAAAACAGCCAGCCCAGCTGTCTTACAGGTTCCAAGGGGGCAGACACCCAGCTGAAACATTTGCTCTGACTTCTCATTTGATTGTCAAGCCTTATTACATAAGGGTGATTTGTGTTCCACACTAATTAGCTAAGAGGGTTGGACATTAATCCACTAGTCAATAAGCAGCTCTCTGCAATGAGGGGGTTTTTGAAAAAGACCAGTTCTGGCTTTATTGGTCTGGAACTTATCAGGGTGAGGAGATGTGCACACATATTCCTGAATGCCCGCAGAAGACATTCGGACTTTACACTTTCACACAGGGAGCTCTTTCCTCCTGGTTCCCTGAATGCCTTGTGTGCACATCACTCAAGAGCAACCAGGGTCAGCTGAAGAAGTGAGGAATACCACATGGGATAGTCAGTAAAAAGGAAGCTGTATAAATCTAATAAGGGACTAGTATCCAGAATATATAAAGAACACTTGCAACTCAATAATATAACGACTATTAAGACAAAAATAGGAATAATTCACATTTTTCCAAGGAAGATACACAAATGACCAGTAAGCACATGAAAAGATACTTGACATGATTAGTCATTAGTGAAATGCAAATCAAACCATAATTAGATATCACTTACACCTATAGGATGGCTAGAATCAAATATCAGATAACAACAAATGTTGGCAGAGATGTGGAGGAATTGGAACCCTATACACTGTGGTGGGAATGTAAAATGGTGTTTTAGAAAACAATCTGGCAGTTCCTCTAAAACTTAAACATAGAGTTGCCATATAACCCTGCAATTTCACCCCAAGGTACAGACCCAAAGGAAAAAATATGCATCCATGCAAAAATGTGTATGTGAATGTTTATAGCAACATTATTCATAATAGCCAAAAGTGGAAATGACTCAAATGCCCATCAACTGATAAATGGATAAATAAAATGAGGTATATCAATAAAGTGGAATATTATTCAGCACAGAAAGGAATAAAGTACTGATACACACTTCAACATAGATAAGCATTGAAAACATTACGCTAAGTGAAAGAAACCAAGCACAAAAGACCACATATTATGTGATTTCATTCATACAAAATGTCCACAATGGAGACATTTACAGAGACAAGAGAGCAGACTAGTGGTTTCTTAGGGCTGGGTGAGGGTGGATGGAGGGGGAGGAAAGATGGGGTGGTGATAGATAAAAGCTATGAGATTTCCTTTAGAGGTGACAAAAATGTTCTAAAATTGTGCTGATTTGTGGACATATCTGTGACTGTGACAAATACCCACAAAATCGTTCACTTCAAATGAGTGAATTGTATGGTATGTGAATTATATCTCAACAAAGCTATTTTTTAAAAAAAGAAATAAAAAGGAAGCTGGGAGGATGATAAGAAACACTCCCCAGCTGCCACAGGTAGAAGTGAAGGGCAGGAGGACATAGGGAGAATGAGGAGGGCAGTGGGGAATCCCTGGTCCCCTCCAATGGCAAGTCAGTAAACCAGATGAGTGGCCTGAGATTCACACAGTTGGCATGAAAGCATCAGAGCCCTTCACTCATTTAGTCATGCAACAAATGTTTACTGAGCACTTTGCATGTGCCAGGTTATGTTCTAAGAAAATGTGAACAACTGTTTAAAAGAGAGATGGTTAAAGATGTTGACTGCAGCATTCTTGTGCTCTCTAAAAATGGAAACAATCTGATCTGACTGTCCATAAGGAAATGATTAAATAACCATGATGGAATTTTGTGCATCTATGCACTGATTTTAAACTATTGTTAAAATCTATATCAATGGCCCTGCTATTACATTTAACCATATGAAATTACCAATCTTACAGGTCAAAATGGTCAAAATACAGCAACTTCATATATTGGTAACATTTAAAAATACATTACATGTAGGCTTATCAATTGTAACAAAGGTACCACTCCGGTGGGGGATGCTGATAACGGGGGAGGCTATGCATATGTGGAGGCAGGGGGTGTATGGTGAATCTCTATACCTTCCACTCAATTTTATCATGAACCTAAAACTGTTCTAAAAAATGCAGTCTATTAAATGTGAAAAAATGCACACTAATGTGTTTAATAATATATGCATCTATATTTATAGATGTTTTCACTAGGATAGGGAAAAAATGTAGAAAGATAAATACCTGACTGTTAGTATTGCTTACTCTAGGAGGGAGAGGAACGTGTGTGTGTGTGTGTGTGTGTGTGTGTGTTGAGGAAGTATTAATAACTTAAAAAAATTTTTTTGGTGGGGAGGTAATTAGATTTATGTATGTATGTATGTATGTATTCATTTATTTTAATGGGGAGATACTGGGACCAGGACCTTGTGCATGCTAAGCACGCACTCTACCACGGAGTTATACCCTCCTCCCAGTAACTTTTTCTTTATATGCCTTCACATTGTTTCACTTATGACAACAATTATATATCACTTTCATAATTAATAAGCATAATTGAAAATTACAAATAAGAAAGAGAGCACTAGGCAGGTGCTTATGGAACTGAATCATGATCCAGATTCATGGTCCTTTGACTTCAAGTTTAGTTTTATGGGCAAACCGTCTAGACGTGAACACCCACCATATGCTAAGGAAGTTTCACAGAAATGGAAATTAGCCATAGAACTGTCTCAATAGCTACTCAAAAGGAAACACAATAAAAATAGTTTCGTAACACTTGTGATAAGACTACAGTACAAAGATTGATCACTTGACGTCATTAAATCAAGTGCCCTTTGTGTGAGTTTCTGGGGACAAAGAAGCCTAGAAGTATTTTATGTGCAATGTGAAATATGATAGCAAATCACACAGAGATAAGATTTCAGTACATTGATGTGTACCTTGATGGATTCCACTTGTCCTCCCTAACTCCTAAACCAAACCCCAAACATTTGTTTCAAGTCTGGAATAGACCTGGAGCAAAGAGCCTATCTTTTTTCATTTAATAAATTGTACTTTATTTCCTGGTCCCCCTGAGCACTCAAGAACACTGGCAGCATCACAACTTGATGCTGGGATCATTGGATTGTGGTCACAGGCACAACCTCTGGGCACAGGATGCCTGGGTTCAAACCTCAGCTCTGCTGCTCACTGACTTGAAAACTCCTTCCACCTTCACGTGTGTCTAGCTTTCCTATCTGTTCATCAATAAGATGGGAATGACAATGAAAAGAACCTCTAGAGATTATTCTTATTATTACTGTGCTGATATGGGTAGAACATTTAAAATTATACCTGGCATTAAGCCTCATATGTTTTTGTGCATTAAAAATTTCTCACTAAAGGGAGCCCTCCTACACTGTTGGTGAGAATGTAGTTTGGTGCAGCTGCTATGGAAAATAGTATGGAGGTTTCTTAAAATAAAACTAAAAATAGAGTTACCATATGATCCAACAATCCCACTCCTGGGTATATATCCAGAGAAAATTCTAACTCAAAAAGATACATGCACCCCAATGCTCATAGCAGCATTATTACAGTAGCCAAGACATGGAAGCAACTTAAATGTCCAATGACATATGACTGGATAAAGAAGATATATATATACACATACACACACACACACACACACACACATATACATACACTGGAATACTACTCAGCCATAAAAAAGAATGAAACGATGTCATTTACAGCAACATGGATAGACCTAAAGATTATCATACTAAGTAAAGTAAATCACAGAGAGAAGACAAATATCATATGATATCACTTATATGTGGAATCTAAATTATGACACAAATGAACTTATTCACAAAACAGAAATAGGCTCACAGACATAGAAAACAAACTTCAGGTTACCAAAGGGGGAAAGGGGTATGGGAGGGATAATTTAGAAGTTGAAGATTAGCAGATACAAATTACTATATATAAAATAGATAAATAACAAGAGCCTACTGTATAGCACAGGGAACTATATTCAGTATCTTGTAGTAACTTATGGTGAAAAAGAATATGAAAACAAATATATGTATGTTCATGTATGACTGAAGCATTATGCTGTACACCAGAAACTGACACAACATTGTAAACTGACTATACTTCAATAAAAATATACAGACAAAAAATTTTAAACCCAAAAAACTACTACATATAAAATAGATAAACAACAAGGACCTACTATTTTGCATGGGGAACTATATTCAATATCTTGTAATAAACTGTAATGGAAAAGAATCTGAAAAAGAACGTGTGTGTGTGTGTGTGTTTGTGTGTATAACTGAATCACTTTGTTGTACACCAGAAACTAACACAACATTGTGAATCAACTCTACTTAAAAAAAAAAAACTTCTCACAGCTTTGGCATACTTTTCAAAAACAATATTACAAGCTATTTTCTCTCATTTACTCACACATGTATTGATTGACTCCTGCCTGCCAGGCACTGTGTTAGGTGTTCAGAATAATAAATGAATGAATCTCACGGTCTCTGTGTTGAATGGTCCATCCCACATTTCAAAGTGTGCATACAGTAACCTATCTTATAAATCACTATATTTTTTCAAGCAGAGGACAAACAGAAGTTGTTATTGTTATATAATTTGTGGTGAAAGAAGACACAAGTTTGAAATAGGACAGCACACACTGGATCCTGGAGAAGGAATGCCATTAACATGAGTGTGGCCACGGGGCTTCTCATCCCAACTTTGCATTTATGGTGTGACTATGAATTACTGAGGCTAAATCCACAATCCAGAGCAGAAATTAGACCTTGTTATCTTATGAGTTTGGTGAGCGACATCGATGCTTAGTCAGGTTTAGGGCACTGTGTCTGCAGGTAGCCATGCAAATTCACGCTGGCCCACATGCACAGACCTGGTAGAAAGCAGAGAACCAAAAGTGGGGTCTAACCAGAAAGGGCTGAACCACATGCCCCTATATTTACATCTTTGCCCCTGCGTTTCATGAGACAAGAGGAGAACACTTCAGTGCATTGGGTTTGTGATTTCTAAGCCTTTGGAAAGAAGAGATGACTGTGGAAATGCCAGTGACCACTGGAAACTTAGGTCACCAGCAGCGTTTTTATGGCTCAGTGATTTCTTTAAATCAGTGAGGCTACACCCTTTTGAAGTTATGGTTTCAGTGAGACTTGACACCAATGCAGCAGATCCCATGTGATGTTGACCCAGGCCCTTGGACTCTCTAATCAGTAGAAATTGATTAGAGGCTAGATGAGAAATTCAGGTAAGGCTTTATCAGGACTCATGCTACAGCACAAGGGAGCAAAAACAAGTATCAGGTGCCCTTGCTCTCTCCCCGAGGAGGGCGGGCTGGTTCCTTAACTGGGATGAGGGTAGGGGCAGATTGGTGGGTTGGGCAGGAGATGTGACTCAGGTGGTCTGCCCACCCCCTTGGTGGTGCTGTGTGCAAGGATCATGCACAGTACCCGTCCTTTGCTCTCTGCACCTAAGAAGTGGCAGTTGGTTTGGAGCCTTTTTGTATCTTATTGTTCATAACTGCCCCAATTACATATGCATGCAGTTATTTTTTGGTCCATTACAGTTCCTTTGTATTCTGTTGCTTGAGGAGACGTTTGTCCAGGTGCAAGCACTCTGATAAACGGTTCCAGGTCCCAGCCTATCTTGCACACAGTAAAATGCTTAGTGTACCCTGAAAGCACTGGTGGTCATTCTATTCATTCATTTATTCATTCTGCAGTCATAGCTCTTTCTCTGTGTCTGATGTTACGCTAAAAACTGAGATTATACAAAGATTTTTTTTTTAATTCAGAGCAAAAAAAAGATACAAACTTCCAAATTTTAAAAAGATTCAGTTGGAAAAGAATCAAAGTTCCTAGCAAAATAAATATATAATTTGGTGTTGCTTTTATGTGAGTAACCGTAAGCCTAATATGTCAGTATGTCAGCTGACCGCAGTTCAAGTGCTAATTTCTCCGGAGCTAGTATAAAGCTTGGGAAGGCTCAGGAAGCTAGAAGATAAGTAAGTGATCTTTCCCAGCATTGCTCCTGAAGAAAAACTAGTCAAAAATATGCTTAGAAATGTTATTCCTATTGAGGATAAAGAAATAATACCTACCTGGAAACACTGTCATAACAATGTGCATCTTTCTATTTTTCATGACTGCAAAGTTCAGATTTAAGCAACATTCCTCAGCAGACACCCCTCTCAGCTGGTCTTTATCTGCTCTCTGGGGGTACAACCCTGAGCACATTCCTCATCTGGAGACAGTCTTGTGTGCCCAGGCTTCTCTCACAGCCTCAGTATCATATTGTCATGGGACAGCTATAAAATCTTTATAACAGTAGGAATCTATTGACTGGTGGGTAAACGGTACATGAAGTAAAAATTCTGTGTGTCAGAATTCAGAAGTCAGGGCAGAGCCAGGCATCTTGCTGCTTGGTGGGTGGTGCAGAGTTTCTTAAGTCAGAGCATCCTTTCATTAGGACATTCCCGCCTGTTCACTCACTTGGCCCCCCAAAAGATTAATAGATAAACAACAAAGCAATTAAATAAAGGCAGCCAGTTAAAAAATTCATTCAAAATGTGGAAATTAAAATGACAGAGAAATCATGTTTGAGGACTTAAAGGGTCCAAATACTTGAGCTACCTAAGAATGATGAAAACTGAGGGATTTGGGACATGGAAGGAAAAGTAATTCATGATGGTTACAAGACTCTATTGGGGGAAGAGGGGAGGGGGTCTCTTTCTCAGTACCAGATAATTTCATTTTCATAGCTACAGCATGAAAATACTGGTAATTCAAAAGATGCCTTAATTCTGCCATTTACAAAGAGGAGCTCTCTGAGGGTTATCTAGTATCGGACACGTCCCAGGCTCACATCCGGTCTAGATCAAGCTGGCATTATCAGCAACCTCTAGGTATTAATCAAGAATTTAACAAGCTGGGTGTGATAGAAGACGCAGGAAGAAGAGGAGTTGCTCCTCCGAGTTTTCCACTAATGATAACTCGAAAATAAGGAAACTTCAGGCTCGATGCTCTCCATTCCATCTAAGAGATGGCTGAGGGGACAGGGTGCTTTTCAAGCCTTTGAACAAAAGAATCTATTTTTTTCCTACCTGCTTACTAAACCATCACTCTGACCCCTGATGGAAGGGAAGAAGCATCTACAGCCCCACTGCCTGAGGGATCCCAATCAGTAGGTCCCGGTCTATTCATTAATCTGTCTGTCTAACAGAGCCCTGATATGGCCCTCCGCCTCACCCTCTTGCCCAGGACTCCTGTGGGCATGGAGGGAGGAGAGCTGTTGGTGGTTTCTTCCTCCCAGGCCCCCACGCAGGACGCCCCACCTACTTACAGGTTTGTGGTCAACTCAGAGGAAATGACAAGTGGTCTTAGTGGTTTTACTCCCCTTACATATAAGGATTAGGAGCAAGTACTTCCAAAGAAATGTAACACTTTTAGGAAGAAGAGGCACTCAATTGAGGACTGTGCCTAACCTTGACCTCTACCTCTGCTCTAAACACGCCCTTGCAGGGAGCTCCACAGCCACAGTGATATAATGGTACAGGGGGACCAGGCCCATGTGGTGGGATGCCTGACTTAATCCATTCATTGAATGCTCATTTACACATCTGCCATGTTCCTGTGTTTTCCAATGCTCAGTTTTCTCACCAAAGCATTTAAGAGTCTAATTCCCAAGTATGAAGTGGTAACAGGGACAGGGATGACACAGAGTTGTGCAAGTTGTGTACTGCACAAAGGTACTCAAGCAAGGCGGGTGAGTAGGAACTGAAATTCACCCCATGCTCCTTCTACCAAGCCAGGTACCCATGAGGCTACCTCTGCCCACAGGGTGTACGTTTCTCTAATGTACAAAAAAAAAAAACCATTTTTCAGTCAAACAGAGGCCCTCTGCTATAAAATAGATGATAGTACCCCATTGTGAACTTTGTCCCCAATGGATAATGTAAGAATGGATTAATCTCTTAATCTGCCATTGCCTTAGTCTCCCCATCTGTAAAATGAAGACAATAATACTTCTCTGTGTTTTATGCCTGGAGATAGTCATTATAAGGAGCAGCTTGCGCTCAGTAGAAAGAAGGTCTTCAAAGATCATAAAGCTCATATTAAATATTAGACTTTACTTCCTCACTTTGTCCTAGGGAAGTGCTACTTACTAGCTATGGATCATCCTATGCTCAAAGAGGAAAATAAAACTATTTTGTAGCCCTTGCCAAGGAAAGTTAATGGAAGCGCTTATTCTGCTAGCTATGTAATGGTCACGGGACAAGCCTACCTAGGACCAGCTACACAGCTAAATGCCTATTCAGAAACCCGGCAGAAACTTCAGGTGAATTCTTCATCAATGGTACTCTCAAGTTTTATGTGCAAACAAAGGTCATAAACAAGGCTACTAACCAATTTTTGCAGAGATAGAGAAGAAGGGACTTTCTTTCCTTGAGAGCAGACAATGTGCCTCTCTCATCCTTGAGCGTCAGGGTCTGAATTGAACAGTGGTTGCTCAATCAACGTTCGTTGACATTTGTGCTGAGAGACCCAACATGTGCTTCCAAGTGGCTGATCCTCCCCTTCAGGGAGGAGATATGAATCCAGATACGGGATTAGGAGGGTCCTAAATAATTCACATGGAATCATCCAATTTGGGTAGACCTGCAGAAAAGGGACTTCAGTTTCCATGTTTAGAAACTTCCTGTATCTAATCTAAATCTTGTATATTCTTATTCCAGCATTAATGATGTTAGAAAGCATGGTTTTGAAGCAATCACTCTGATTCTACTGATCCAGACAAAAAGATTGAAATTTTAAGAAGTTTGAATTTGACTATATTAATATGCTCCTTCTAACTTCTAGATGAATTTATCTTTCTAGGTAAAAATCTAAATAAACTCGTGTTAGCATCATTTGGTTATTCCATGACCGCTTGCTCTAAGTACAGTGCTTCGAAATTTCTTTTTGTCCAATTTATCATTCAGCCATGGACTGGATTTTCAGCCTTGAAAGCCAACAGATGGCTTGATTCTTATCTAATTTAAAGAAAACATCAAGACAGTAGCAAAGAGAAAGTGAGTTCTGCGGCCTCCCGCTTTGTGGCCGGCAGAACCTCGCTGTACAAAGTCAGGCTGTGCTTGTCTCCCTCTGCTCTGTTTCCCTCCTGAGAGTTAAAGAAGCAGCCTGCAGAGGGGAGTTCTCATGAACACTGACCCAGGCTTTAAATGTGTTTACTCTGGTTTCAATAGGATCAATTCCTGCAGCGCATACAGGAACTACTCAGCCACCAAGTGGCTTCATTCTTCTCATAAGCAGATGGCTGCTTAGGAACATTCTGACCGCCACCTTGTGGAACTGGAACAGACATACCTGGAAGAAGCCTGTTCTATTCGATTTTTTCTCACTCTTGATTTTTTTTTTCCTCATTTTTGATCACTTTCTCTTCTCTGGGAAAGAGCCTCCGTGCTGCTCTTGTTACAGGAGCATCTGGTACCTGGTGGGGAAAAAAAACAATTCCGCTTACTTCATGGACTGTCATTCTGGGTCAAAACGGAGCTATGACATATGGAGAGCGAAAACTGCCATTCCCTGGAAAGTTCCTAAACCTCACCAACGGTGCCAGGAATTGAACCATAGTCCCAGATAATTATATTTACCAGAAAGGGTCTGCCCATAATCTCTCCAAAAAATAATGTTATTCACATATGTTTTGTATAGAAGTCCACATATATTGGCTTAGCCATGTTTGGATTCTGATCTTAGGCTAGAAAATTAGCCTGACCTAACAGAAGTGTTTAAAATTGCCTGCCCTACAATATATCACATCACTTGCCTTCAGTGTAAGTCATGGTCTGGTTTATTTTCCATTGCATTTTCCTGTTGCAAAGACATTTCTATAGCTGTATATATCTCTATAGATGGCTCTAAGGGAAGGGCTTAGAAGTAAGACTATACCCATGTTTGGATAAACATATCTATCTGTTTTACCTCAGAGTGAGCTATCTCATCATGGGAAAGTTGAAGCCTGTTAAATATACACCAAAGTTTTTAAAAAGGTTTGATTATAAGCAATGTCTCTGCTTTTTAAAAAAATACAAAACTTTTTTGTTTGGAAGAAGCTAGATTTGTACAGTTCTTATCAGCTACTATTTTTAATATCTGAGTAGATAACTCATATTACTGCAGCTTTGGCCTGAACCACAACTAAAAGTGTACAACATGGACACTAACTCTGAACAGACGAAATGTAGGAAGCAGCTAGAGCCATTTTGCACCGAAACTCTTTCTTTCACGAAACCTACTTTTTTTTACTGGAAGAAAGAAGTGATTCTAACCAGACTGTGATTTTCTCAGCACAATTCCCTTTACATGGCCTAAGAGATCCTGGAGTTGAAAGTTCAGGAGATGCGAGAGGGAGGAATTTAAGGCTCTCTCAGGAAAGCTCAGGAATCTGTAATACTAATGTGTGAATATCTGGGAGGGAGAAGTGTGACACAAGGCAGGACCCAGAGAGGGAGCCAAGCCGAATGCTTTTCCCCAGTGTCGGTCAGGAGCCCGGTAAGTTTCAGTCTCAGGTTTTTAGAGTATTGTCAAAATTAACAGGTCAAAAGTCCCAGGAGTGGAATAAGTAATGCAAGGAAAATAAAGTTGGAGAGAACAACAGATTGAAAAATAAATAGCATTCTTGAAACAGTAGGATAGGCCCTATTTTTTTATCTCTAAGTCCACAAGAAGAGAAATGAAAGAGAATCCAGCTGGAAGTTAAAAAGATCCATGAGCTCTTTCTGAGAAAAGGACGGCAGTCACCAAATGTTTGTTCAGAACGTTGTGGTGGCCACTGGTGCTGTTCATCAATGTGGTCAGTCTCCCAGTATCAGGGGAGAATTGCACTTCCTGGCTCCCAGGTGGTTGGGTGGGGCCACATGACTGGTTTTGGTCAATGAGTAGAGAGCAGAAATGACATGTGTCACATCCCGGACAGAAAACCAAATTGTTGATGCAGAACTCAGAGTTCTCTATTCCCTGTGGCACAGTGGCCTGTAATTCAAAGTGGTAGCCACTTAGCCACCCTGGGTCTCTGAGAGAAGGAGCACAGTCCCTTGCCTATCTGCACTCAACAGGTAATGTAAGTGAGAAACAAAACTTTGCTGTTTAGGCAACTAACATTATGGAAATGTTTGTTACTGCAGCATGCCAAAGCCAATCCTGACTGATATATACCTGCAGTAGAGGCAATATGCTTGTCTCTTAGAAGTGGACAGAAGTATGTGACATGGTCCTTACATTCAGGCATTGAGTGCCTGAAGCTTGTAGTGGAAAGGTAGGCAGGGCACTGGCTAGTGTGAGAAAATCTTACATAAAGTAGCTCTCTGTCTTCTCTAAGGAAGACCTGCCAGGCAATTGTTATTTTATTTTAAGAAAAACACCAAAATGTGCCCTTTGATTACATTAATTCAAATCAAGAACACTCCCAACAGTTGTTAGAAAAGAAAAAAAACTCTTAATTTAATTCAGCTCTTTTAGGAAAGGAAGTTAAGCCTTGATTTGGAAATGTCAATTGTTACATAGAGTTGAGTCGATACTCACAGATAAGACACGTGTTCATAAAAGGTCACTGAATTTGCTGTATCGTTGTGGCATCTTGTATCTTCTCAAGCAACAGCTATTGAAAGTACGAGCCACAAGAGGCAGGTTGGGGGGGGTTCCATTAAATTGTCTGACTATAAAAGGAGCTGTTGCTCTACAAGCACCGAGGAATCACCAGTAACAACGAATAGAACATTGTCTTTCAATGTGGACCTATATATTTACATTTATTTTATGTATATTTTATTTGGTAGATTGTATGTTTGTGTGTGTGTATGTGTGTGTGTATTTTTAATGGTCAAGTCAATTTTAAAAATCACCAGTCAGTTCTCTATGTTTATAATAGGGGATGTACCTTCCCATCAGTAGAAGTCATTAAGTTACTTTGAAGATTTTCAATTTTAAATAAGTGCTGATATTTTCTCTCTCTTCTTAAACAACTATTTGCTTTGAATTCATCCTTCATCGATTTATATTTTCCTTACCCAGGTAATTTTGAGTAAGAATTCACTTAATATTTGTGATCAAATCTGATAATCATTGTTTCATGCAGTTCCCACTGGAGAGAGAAAAATTACTTAGTATATGAACAAATAATAAAAGCCAAATTCTTAATTTTTATATATTTGAAGTATTTTTAGGAACAAATAATGATACTAAACATAACCTTAAGCTTAAATAGCTATCTTAACCTCATAGAATAAATATTCATATGTAGTAATAAGTGCATGACTAAACGAATATTTGACATTTTTCACTTTCTCAAACTTTTTCTTGGAAACGTTTTCTTTTTTCTTTTTAATGTGTTTTTATTGACATATAGTCAGTTTACAATGTTGTGTCAATCCCTGGTGTACAGCACAATGCTTCAGTCATACACGAACATACATAGATTTGTCTTTATATTCTTTTTCACCATAGGTTACTACAAGATATTGAATATAGTTCCTTGTGCTATACAGTATGAACTTGTTGTGTATCTATTTTATATATATTAGTATTTACAAATCTCGAACTCCCAATTTATCCCTTCCCACCCTCTTCCCCCTCCAGTAACCATAAGTTTGTTTCCTATGTCTGTGAGTCTGTTTCTGTTTCGTAAATAAGTTCATCTTTTTTTTTTTTTAGACTCCACATATAAGTGATATCATATGTATTTTTCTGGTTTGATAATTTTCTTTTGTATTAGCTTGGTTTCTTTTTGGTTTTTGTGACTCTATTGTATGCTTGAAACTTTCTAAATTGAAGAAGTTTGTTAAAGGAGGTTAAAGCATGCCATTTTTCTCTTTTCTTATAAATTGTATTCAGATATAACATACATAAAGTTCAGAGACCACAAGAATAACACTTCAATGAATTTTCATATAATGAAGACACATGTAACCAGCACCCAGATCATGAAACAGAACTTGACCAGCACCTCAGGGACCCCCGCATCTGCCTCCTCCCAGCCACAACCTTCTAAGAGTAACCACTAGGCTGACCTAACCTTGTAGTTTTGTTTTGTCTCTTTTTAAGACTCACAGACATAGGAAACAAACTTATGGTTACCAGGGGAAGAAGAGGGTGAGAAGGGATAAACTGGGAGTTTGAGATTTTCAGATACTAACTAATATATTTAAAATAAATAAACAACAAGTTCATACCATACAGCACAGAGAACTATGTTCAATACCTTGTGGTAACTTACTGGCAAAAGGCTATGAAAACAAATATATGTATGTTCATGTATGACTGGAACATTATGCTGTACACCAGACACAACATTGTAAACTGACTATACTTCAATAAAAATTTCAAAAAATTTAAAAATTTAAACATAAATTAAATTGCATATAAATGTAATAATCTAGTATGCACACTTTGTGACTGTTGCCTTCCTTCAGTATTGTGTTTCTGAAAGTCATCCCCATTGTTGCATATAGCTGCAATTTGTTTACCCTCATTGCTGTATAGTACTGTATTATAGGAATCTACTCTCATTTATTTCTCCACTATAGTGCTGCATGGGACACGTATACACTAAAACATTATTTCTGTTTATCTCAAAATTCAAATTTAACAGAGCCTTCTGTATTGTGCCTGGTAACCCTAATCCTTGCCAACACTTAGCATGGTCAGTAGAAGTGTCTACTTTCTTTAAAAAACAAAAACAAACCCACTAAAACTTGCTACCCTTGTAGAATTGCGTCTACAAAATAAAAGTGAACATTTAGTAGTTGTTCAGTTCATCTGAACCAACAAAGAAACTGGTTTATCCAAGAATACCTCCTTTTCCTGGCCAAAAAGAAGTTCATTTTATGTAATGAAGTATATCTTTTAGCTATCTACATTTATTAAGTTAGCTGGAGCATGGCCAAGTCTTCACTTTATTTTTGATGTGTAAACAGCCTCAACTGTGTTAATAGTTTGCTTACAAACACAGAAGTTGTAGTTATGACAATGTTTATTATTTCTATGAAGTCCTTTTATTCTTCAAAGCATATTACAAATTACAAATTAATTGAGCTCTACAACAGCCCTCCACCACCACCCTAGGGGAAAAGGGAATTACTATACTGACTTTAAAGCTCAAATTCCCCAAGTCAAGATATGAACCAGCTGGTCACAGAGTAAATTTCAAACCTAAAACCAGAGATCTTGGCTCCATGTTCCAAACAGCAAGCTTACATCAAAGGGGAACATTAATATTCCACCTAACAAAAACTATTACCATTCTGCTTTTCCATCTAAAAATGGGAAAGAGAATTAGGGGCCAGGGAACGCTGAACTTTCAACAAAGTGCTTATTTTCCTTTCTAGATATAAGCCTCATCAGCAAGGTTTCAGCCTCAGTGAAATTCTGACTTGTTTCTTGCTTGTGAAAATGTACCCTCATCAAGAATACCAGGTTCAGACAAGGGATAGCCACAGAAGACAAAAAAAAAAAAAAAAAAAAAATATTGATTCATGAAAATTTAGTGGGGTCCAGAGGGAATTCCAATACTAAATTCCAAATGATCATTTGCGGAGGATATTCTGAATTAGGATTATTCTGCTATTATCTTCCAGTGTGATTACTGAACTAGTACAACAAAACTGGTCTAAATTTCTCTCTTGAATTCTCCAGGCACAAAAATCCTGGCATGAGGGAACACTGCCCTAAAATGACGATTGTTCAATCCAGATTCTGAGTGAAAGTGAGACTCTGAGGTTGCGATGGGAACAGCTGGGATATTTCTGGGGAAAGCATTTCAATCTAATTTCATATTTATCTTCAGATATTAACCATTCACTTATGAAACTTTCCTTGACAACTAATATTTTAAAAAATAGAAATTGTGTATTTTCCAGAGCAGTTTTCACCCTGAATTATTTATTCTCTTAGTTCCTCTGAGAATATTTTCATCAAACTGCTTACACTAAAGATCTTTGTCCCTTTCTCTGCATTTCTTTTCTATTGAATGAAGTAAAATGGTCATTTAAATTGTAAAATGTAAGTGTAAGTATGGTTGGTGTCTATATTCTGAAAAATTAAAGTGTGAGATCTAGAAGACATACAATTGGTGATGACAAACAATAAAGTTTAGCTCAAAAGTGCAAAAAGTTAAACAAAATACATTATTTAAATTGAATGAATCAAAGATACACTACTGAGAGCAGAACTCCTTAATGGGTAAGGAAGAGAAGTTGGCAAAGGGTAACAAAATTAAAGAGGTAGACTTTTTTTAAATGACTGTCTTTATGCAATCAACTATACCCAATACGGACAAAGAAAAATACGTTTATCTTATTAAGTAGAGTGTTGTTTAGCTGAAAAAGGGACTTTTAGGAGGTGAATTAGTGATGTGCCTTCAAGTCCATCAAAGGGTTGAAAGATTCCTATTTACCCCACAAAACTGGGCATCCTCCCGTGACCAACCCCCACCCCTGCTATCTTCCTCATCTCCGTAAATGACCCATGCGTTTCCTCGTGTCACAAACCCAGAAGTCATTGTCAATTCTGTTTTCCTCATTCCTGTTTATTCAATCCATCGCCAAATATTGTTTTTATTATCTCCAAATTACATCATAAATCCGTCCACTCCTCCCCATCTTGACCATCACCACCCCCATTCAGGCCATGATGGGACAGCCTCCTGTGTGCCCCTCTGATTCAATGCTGCCCAACAACACTTATTCTCCATGCAGCAGGCAGGGCACCTTTTCAAGTCTTATGATTAGATCATATCACCTCCTGACTATTTTTTAATTAAAAAAAAACTAAAAAAAATCTTACTGTTGGAGGAGGGAAATAGCTCAGTGATAGAGTACATACTTAGCATGCACAAGGTCCTGGGTTCAATCCCCAGTACCTCTATTAAAAATTTTAAAAAAAGAAAAATCTTATTGTTCAATCAAATAGCCCACAAGGAACACACTAGCACCATCTTGGCCCATAGGAAGTGTTCCAGATATATTTGCCAAATAAATGATACATAAAGAAGGATTTTTAAGGGAAACTCCCAAAGAAAGAAGTCACCCCAGGAAAGTAATAGCACAAGAGGGGTAGGAGGCAGGAAAGATGATCTGTAAGGAGTATGGGCTTGGCAGTTCTGGGCAATAAGCAGTTCATTGCTTGGTCTTTGTGATCAATGTCCAGAGAGGCCCCTAAAACTCTTCTGTCTTTGGAGGACGCATCTGCTTGCCCTCCCATCTCACTTCCCATCCGCCACACTCTGGTTCCATTACTTCAAGGCAGTGACGGAGAAAGGCAGGGTCTCCTGTGGGTCTTATCAGCCAGTTCCCTGGGTGCCGGAGTCTCTCCCTGCTGGTTGGCATCCCGCATGGGGGCTCCTTGGTCTATGGGGATGGTGACTGTTGGGCAGGGCCTGGTTCCTAGACACTGGTGATGGCATGAGACTTCACGGGGCTGCAAGTGGCTGAGATAGGACCAAGCAGATCGCAAGAAGAACAGAACAATCATTAAGAAGAGTCATAGAAAAATGCGCCAAAAAGAAAAGAATCCAGGGATTATCGGGTAGACATGTCTCTTAGTCACACCTTCGCTAATACACACTGAGACAACATCAGACAATAACCCCAGAACTGTGCCATCTAGTATTTGCCATCTGTAGGATATCTGAATTGGGAAAACACCAATTTCAATTACATTCTGGTGAGCATCAGGTCAACAATACCCTTCACAAAATGCTGCCCTGACAAGGTTTATTGCTATCTGAGTGCACCGTGCATTTTAATGCCATCCATCCAAGCAGTAGAAATTTGACATATAGACATTAGGACTAACAACATAATCTGTGCAGTACGGAAATATGTGACAATTACATGATTCATTTGTTGACCACCACAGGAAGGTCTATTTCAGTTAAACAAACAATAGCAGATCATTAGAACTAACGTAAAATTATAAAACTTAAAAAAAATAATGCAGAAAGGACTGATTAATAATTCCTAGTGTCAATTTGAAAATGTGTTTTCAATTCTTGGACTGTCTCATAAGAACAACAACAAAGTAAACAAATTTAAAGGTGATACCAACATATTATGACCTGGCCAGATATATTTTAAGTATTGCTAGGAAAAAGGACAATCTACATATATTTATTTAAAATCAAAGGTTGCAACTTGGGAAAACTGTAAGTATTGTATGGAAATGGAAGAAATCATAGGGTAGAATCAGAAAGGAATTCCATTTTTATTTCCTTGTGTCCTTTTAAATGTGCTCTCTGGGGCTATTTCTTCCCATGAGCCTGGAAGAAAACTTGATTAGCCCCTTTATATTTCTGGTCCCTTTTACATAAGTGTGCATTCCAAGTCACATAGCACAGTGGCAATTTCTGATTTAAAATGCCCACTGACATGTAATAGGTGAAGTTTTCATCCTGTTTTACATTTTAAAGAATGCTTCATGCCCCCCAAGTCTGGTCCACCACAGAGAGGAAGGCTGCAGTGGGAGGAGATGCTGCGGGCACAGTCTCTCTTTCCCCATCTGGATCTTCCATTCCTCTTCCCCCATCAGTTAGTCCTTCAGGGTTGGAGAAAGTAGAGAAGAGAAAGGAGGCAGGAAGCTCTTCTTGACTGTGATTGTCCTAGAATAGGACCATGATGCTCTCTGGACTTTACATTTGTTTAAAGCTGACTTTTTCTCTCAAATATTTTTGTGGGTTTTTCAGGCATCTTTCCCCACTATTGCTAGGGATTTGTACTTGCAGTTCCTTCGATGGATTCTCTAGTCCAGTTGGTTGCCAGAGCCTTTTCCTGCAGCAAGTGGACTTTGAGCAGCATGTTTCTGTTGAGGAAGCCGTGCCTCTCCAGGTGGCCCTCTTGGGAGGTATTGAGACAACCCTACTCTGGCTTTCTCTCCTGACAAAGTCTTGTCTGTAAGAAACACTCACGAGTCCTGTGCTCCTACAAACTCTTTTTGAGTGCAGGCTCATCCCAGGGATGCAGGAAGCTCTCATGTGATCCACCATCAGAGCAGCAGCTCAGTCAGTCACTCACCCTGTAGATTTCTAAGTCTGAGTCCAACACCAGTTTACCCCACCTACCAAACTGCAGGAGCCATATATTAAGCTGTCCAAATTGTCCCATTAAAGTCAATTTCCCTGGGCTTTAGGTAAAAGACAACCATACATCTCCCCCAAGGGTGGGGAGGACTTGCAGCACATAGACAGATGGTCCCCCAAATCCTCCCCTTTAATCTCCAAAATCTGACTGCTATAACCCTGATGTAAGTGGGAAGGATATAGGAGTAATGAGACTGGGTTTTGTCCATATCCAACCTGGTCTCCACACTCACTTTGGAGTTATATATATGGAAATACACCTACCAAAATAGACATATATATATATATACACATACACACACAAAGTCCTCCCTTCTCTCTCAGCATCCAAGGGGGATTGGTTTCAGACCTCCTCTCAAATACTATAATCCACTGATGCTCAAGTCCCTTATGTAAAATGGCACAGTATTTGCATATAAACTACGAACATCTTTCAATCAGCTCTAGATTACATTTAACACCTAATACAATGTAAATGCCATGCAAATAGTTGTAAATACAGTGTAAATGCTGTGTACTTAGTCACCAAGTGCAGCAAATTCAGGTTTTGCTTTGGGGAACTTTCTGGAATTTTTTTTTCCCAAATATTTTTGATCCGCAGTTGGCTGAATTTGTGGATAGAAAACATGCAGATATGGAGGGCTGATGGTACATTAATTATGAGGGGTGGGCTTTAGCTAGGACTTCCATTTTAGTAACCTACTGCACTAATTCCTTGGAAACATCCACTCCAAAGGCTGGTTTGACTCTCAGGTGAGTCAACTGCTCAATGTGCCTGGTGGGGAACAAGGTGCCATAACACACTAGAACAAGATTCCACAGGCCATCAGAGAGTGTCGGCACACGTCTACTTGAGGCAATAGAAGAAATTAGACTAACTCTGTAGAACACTCCAAACTCCATTGCTGTGATCATGACCAGGTGATTAGATCAAACACTGTTGGGAGAGCCCATAGGCCTTCTGTAACTCAGCCAGGTCCACCCCAAGACCACCACCAACTCCCACCTCTTTGCTAACTCCAAAGACAAGTTCACAGGTTGAAGACAAGATCAGGCTGCTACACACCTTGGGCAGACTGAAGGCTAACAGCAGCAGCAGCCACAAAAGCTGGGCAAGAGTGAGTGTCTTTACAGCCCTGGTACCCTCCCGAGGAAGCAAATGGAAGTTCTGACAGATTCGAGCCCCTACTTTATATTCCTGAGGCTAAGACTCTCTAAACTGTTGGTGGCCATATAATTTATCATCCATACTGACATAGTTCTGAACATAAAAAGAGGTGCTAATAATCACATGCAGGGAGGGAGACATAAACACCCCTCCTTCTCCCCTCCCACCTCTGATAAAGTGTGTACGAGTCACACTTGTCTTGGCTGACCAGTTTGGTTCTTTGGTTTCCACTACTGGGGTTTTGCCCCACGGTCAGTTTTTTTCTTAAGAAAAATCTTTTCTGGGTTTCTAAATATCTCTCATGGTTTAGAATTAAAACAGTATATAGCAAATAATGAACCTTCTCAGTGTTTATAACTCATCTTACAGAGTCTCAAAAACATCCAAATATTCATCACATATGCACGTTCTGCACATATGGAAGTGAAAAAGAGGGAAAAAAAAAAAAAAGTCAAGTCCTTAATGAAGTACCTTTATCGTTGTAACTACAAGTGCAAATGGTTTAACAGTCTGCAATCCAAGACAAAAACTCATGTCTGAGAACTCCAACATGAATACCTTCATTTGATTTTTACATGAAATCACATGATTACAGAATTCCTGCATCTTAGGGAAATACTAACTCTTCCTAATTGATCTTTTTCTCTTAATGTAGAGTATTAGCACTGTTTTAAATCTTCCAGTTTTGACTGTTACAATATTTTTTAAAGGATTTAAGCCTAAATCATTAACTCTGGCTTCAGAACATCAGTCTGAAAGATGGGAAGCAGAAATATGCTTTAACTAGATAAGAAGAAAACGTATCAAGTGTAACACCCACCGCTGTTAGCCAGTTTATATCATAAGCCATACTGCACCTTGAACTATAATCACCCAAAAAAGAAGGCTGATATTATATTTCTCTTTATCGTTTTCTTAAAATAAATATTATATGGATCATTTACTTCAGATGACCTCTAACATCAAGTCACTTTTCCTTTATGCAATGTGTGAGTATCATCCAAATTACCTCATTAATCCTACTAAATTGGAGGGTTTTGATTGAGAGGCTTGAACAGGGAATGTTTTGTCCTTTGAAAAGGATAATGGTTTATTAACATCAAGCTATTGATACTAATGGCTTATTATCAATGGCTTGATATTAATTAACTCACTTCCTGAACTGTTAAGATGGAATGGTGTGACTATTTCACTATATGCAACTTATTAAACTGATTAACATAATCACCATTCTGTATTAAAATAGCAAAAGACTGCCCAAAGACTAAAAATCCATTTTCTCACATATTAGTATCTTCCTCATCCATCCTCCTTAACCTCTGCACCTTCCTTCCTGCTTGTACTCCAGTTGGCAGGGAAGTTCTACTTCTCCCTCACACATGAGAAGAAAAACCACCTTTTCCCTTTATTTAACTAAAATTTACATGGTATTTACAATTTACAAAACATTGCTTATATAAGTTTGCCCATTTAAAATAGTTGTTTGTGAAGGTCAAAAAAAATTAATGGTTCAATATAATATACTTCGTTGGATCTTTACAACCACCTTGTGAAGAAGATATTATTATTGTTTTACTAATTAAGCTGATTCAGAAACATTTAGAAATTGACACAAAACCATTCAGTAATTGCATGCCCAATATTTAGGTCCCAAATCTTCTAATTCTAAATTCTCTTCCCGCCCCCACCCTGCCCACTGTGATGTGTTAAGTAGCTCAGGGCTTTCAAGGTGTCTTGTGCAGGATGTGCAGAGTCTAAACAAGCCCAGGAACCACTAAGATTACCTTTATTTAAGTTTTGGAAAGAAAATTATGAGGACAAAGGAAAGAGAAGCAGAAGGAATATAAAGGGTCTTATTGCACTCTTGATTGGCCGGGACCATCAATCCCCACTTTATGGGTGGAATCAACTCAGAGACCTGCATGGCCTCTCAGATCATCTGCTTCCCCTTTAATTTGTGTTTCCCTTTTTCAAAAATGGGGTTTTTTCCCTAACTGATGTAAAATGAAGGTCAGTTCTCCATAGGGAAAAAAAAAGAGCCAGCATCATCTAATTCATAGCCTGGATCAAGCCACTGTGAGTTTCATTCAAAAGATCTTGACTCACACATGTCACTGGTCTTATTGACACACCAATGGTTACCAAGTAGAACAAGTGTCAGTAACCTGGAAGGCAGATTTGTCAGCATTGTTAGGCTGCCTCCCAAGAATTCAAACACATAAAACCTGAGTGTTCAGAAACTGGAAAGTAATAGATCTGAATTAATCTGACATCCTCTTCAAACCTTCTCCAAACTCTCAGCCCCTTCTCTTTCACTTCCCCCATAAGAGAAATCCACAGGAAAAGAAGTTAAAGTCCTGTCATGGTATAAATAACATACTGCCTTCCACTAAGAGATCCCTGCTCTGCGGAAATTTTAAAAGTGACTTAACCTTTCACATCCGGACAGCACATCTTGAAAATGCAATGTGAGAGAACGTTCCTTAGAAGATGGAAACAAATTTATGATCTCTGTGTTACAGGTGAGTTAAGCACGACAGGGAAGACCTAAATTCCCTTTGTAAACTAAATTGGTAAAATATGTTCTATCTGGGTTGGGGGAAAATAGTACAATACACACCTACTCACGAAACCTTGAACTTTGCAGAGTTGTGACAGTGATAGACTCAAGATACAGGGAGAGCTGAGAAGTCTGAGCACAATGCACTTTATTTCTAATTTCCATCTTTAAAGATATGCTTGGCCTGATTTTTTTCAGACTTGTCTAAATTTCTTTGCTCCAGTAGCCTGTGGATGAGTACCAAATGTTTATGGCTGGCTAAAGTGACTCTCTCCGTGGAGGATATCTTCCTGTTTCTTATTTAAGGCACTAGTAATTAATCTGAATTGTCTTTTTTCAGACATAGAAGAACCAGATTCTGAAATTCTCTCCTTTCCTTCCTGTCCCCTCCCCACCTTTGCAGGAGTAATGGGAAATATTTTTCCCGTCATCATAACCTTCTTTGATTTTTGAATTGCATTTTCTGATGGATCTGTTAAAGCTTCAGGCAGGTTGAGATCTGAGGTGTCTGAATGGCAGGAAGTGATATTACTAAGATTCATCCCCCAAGAATAAAGACTGGAATACAACAGTAATTTTGTTAATAACATGAAAAGAGATTTTCTGCATATAAATCACATCAGCATATGTTTCTAGGTTCAATGTCCATAAAGTTCTATTTTAGAAAAAAATCACATTCAACAAACTTATAACATACATTTGATAAGGAACTAGTGAATTTTATTCAACAAAACCATTCACCTCCTGAGAAAAAACCTAGAACAATAAGTTGACTAGACCCAAAATGTTCTTATGGCAAATTTTTTCCAAGAAAAATAAGTATTTTCAAAGAAAAATCATGAAAAATAAAATAAGAATTCTCCCATAAAACACAACCCTCAGATTCATGCTAATTAGTAGTGAGTTCGATATTTAATAGTACATTTCTAGTTAATTGCTTTACCAAAATCTCCCTCGGGCCAAATGTCCAGATAATGCATTCCTTGCTTTTTAGTCAAAGAGGGAGAAAGGTGGGGGGGGCGGGGAAGGCCTGACATCTAGACTTCTTCAAATTATTTCCTAAAAAATTTTAAGCAGCTGTGAAGTTAAGGGTGTGAGCTCATGATTTATTTATTTAGAAACATGCATCAGGAGCCTAGAAGAGGTCGGACACCAGTAAGGCCCGCACTGCCTTTAAGGAACTCACAGTCTAGTGGGAAGAAAACGGCACACACTTAGAACACAACGTGTGAGTGCTAGCTCCAGGACCAGACACTCCACCAACAACTCTGTTCACGGCTGTTCTCACTGCCAGAGATAAGGTGATTAATAATAGCTTCTCTCTACACAGGAAGCACAGGAATCTATCATAAGCACTTTACAAACATTACGTTAAGCCTAGCTTCGACAGTTCAGATAGGTATTCCTTGCTCCATTTAAGCAGATAAGAAAGAAGAATCTCCTTGTACACTGTTGGTGGGAATGTAAATTGGTGCAGCCACTATGGAAGTCAGTATGGAGGTTCCTCAAAAAATTAAAAAGAGAACTACCATATGATCCAGCAATCCCACTTCTGGGTAGATATCCAAAGGAAATGAAATCACCCTCTTGAAGCAGTATCTGCACACCCATGTTCACTGCAGCATTATTCACAATAGCCAAGACATGGAAAAAACCCAAGTGTCCACCAACGTGAAGGGATAAAGAGATGTGGTTCATAAATACAATGAAATATTGAGTCAGTAAAAAGGAAAGCCTGCCTTTTGCGAATACATGGATGGACCTTGAGGGCAATATGCTAAGTGGAATAAATCAGAGAAAGACAAATATTGTTTGATCTTACTTACATGTGAATCTAAAAAAGTCACACTCACTGAAGCAGAGAGTAGAATGATGGTTGTCAGGGGCTTAGAGGAAGGGCAAATTGGGAGATGTTGGCAAAAAGTACAAACTTTCAATTATAAGATGAATATGTTCCGGGGATCTAATGTACAGCTTGGTGACTACAGTTAACAATACTACATTATATACTTGAAAGTTGCTAAGAGGGGAGATCTTAAATGTTCTCACCACACACAAAAAAATGGCAATTATGTGAGGTGATGTAAGTGTCAACAAACCTTATTGTGGTCTTCGTTTCACAACTATATACATATATCAAATCATCACATTGTACACCTGAAACTTACACGTTATATGTCCAATTGTATCCCAATAAAGCTGGTGGGGGAGGATCTGCATTGCAGTCCAAAAGCAGCCAAAATAATACAAATTAACAGGCACAGCTGTGTTCCAATAAAACTTTATGGACACTGAAAAAACAGAAACACTGAAGTTCAGAAAGTTTAGATCTTTGCTGTTCAATGGGTATAAAGTTTCAGTTATGCAAGATGAATAAGTTCTAAAGATCTGCTTACAACATTGTTCCTATAGTTAACAATATTGTGCGCTAAAAATTGTGTTAAGCGGGCACATATTATGTTTAGCATTCTTATAAAAATTTTTTTTTAGTTTTAAGGAAAAAAGAAAAAAGAAATCTGCAGCACTATGGCAGGTGGAGGGGTGGAAATGAACTCAGTACCTCATGTCTTGATGACAGTGAATAGAAAAAAGGGTCATCAGGAAAGACAGCAAGGCAGTCTGTTCTCTCCGGTGTGAACCACACCTGAAAAGACAGGAAATGGCTGATGCCACAAAGCACCCAAGAAGCACATGTGAAATTACTCCACGGGGGCTCCCAACACTATGGAGGAAGAATCTGAGAATCTGGAGTTTCCAGACTTTGTAGAGGCAGAGCCTATTTGTTACTCATTTTCATCTTAATTTTACCCTTAGCCGAGTGTGACTTCAGAAAGAAAAGTTATATTGAGAAACAGGGATACATAAATAAAGGAAAAATATTAACAAATGTTATAACTCCCATCATTTCCCCGTGCTTGAAGAAGTATCTATATCCAATCACCACTTATAAGGCAGAAAGAAGTTCCTGATTTTTCTAAGGAAATATAAAAATTGACATCACAGTTCCTTTTTCACCCCCTGGCAATGATGCTCACAGCGATCACTCTTCTCTTAACCTCTCTTGTAATCACATAGGCCCCTTTTGCTCCAAGATGAGAAAGAAGAATCTTGTAGGATCCTGCTTTCCAATATTCACAGTAATCAGAAAAGAAAGCTTCCCTGGAGAATTCAAGGTAAACCTGAGACACAATAGCAGGCACTGTTCTCACAGCTAATTGGGGGAACCTGGATGGTGCCCAGGTTTGAACCACACAGAAGTAATTATTCCTTTCCCTTCGCAGATAACTTTAGGAAAGCATTCCCTTATATTCAGGAACATTTCCCACTGCAGCATGAGAAATGCAGGAATGTACCTCAGCCTGCCTGGCTTAGAGGAGATCTGTTTCCCAAAATTGAATGCATTTGTTTAAGCTCCTTTCCAAAAAACAAGTTGAAAGTTTAGCTTAAGGTTTGCTTTTGGGGAGTGGAGGGAGGAATTTTATCAGATTAGTGGGAAAGTCATGGTGAGTGTCTGCCAAAGAATCACATTGCTTTCTTTTTCTTTAAAAAAAAAAAAAAAAGAAAGAAAGAAAAGAAAGAAAGAAAGAAAAACCTCATGCTGATTTTGCAGCGGGAAGTCTGCCCATATGACAAATTAGTCAAGATGAAATGCAGTGGTTTGGCCTTTCTGGAAACTTAATTCTCAGGTTTTGAAAAATCTGGGGAAAACAAGAAATCGTATTGTTAAAGGACAGTAAATTAGCACAGTGGCAGCAACCCTGGTAAGAAAAGCTTGCCTGCAAACAGGAAAGAAAGTTGGAGACATTTTGAAATGGAAATGTTGCCTATAAAACAACCATTTAAAATAACTACATGGAGATAGACTAAATCACGGAGAGAAAGCAGCACAGGAATAAAGCCCTGACAGCAAGAACGAAGAAACTATGGTCCAAGGAACTGAGAGTCCTCTACGATTTTTATCCTTTACTTCATTTTGCCCAAATGTTGGGAGGACCCAGGTGCCTCTGGCTGAGATTTTAAACAGAGTTTAGACCAGAGATTAAAAAAATCCCAAAGATAAAAATCTGCACCAGAGAGATTCAGGAAAGAAGCAAGGTTAAGAACAAAGAGGTGAGAACCAGATGGCCAAGCCAAGGCTGGGAACACTAAAAGGCAGAGAGAAGGGACAGAAAATCACCAAGTTCAAGCTCACTTACCAGAAGAAGGCAAGACCAAAGAGGCCCAGGACTGCCTTAACATTGGCCTGTTCAGATTTTTCCAAGGAAGCCCTGATGACAGAGGAGAGTAGATTCACATCCCCTGGAGATTCTGAAGGTGTTTGGGCAGCATTTGTAAATATCATATGGCTTAAAAATTAATGGAAAAATTACATTTTCCCCATACAGTAGCTTTGTTCTTTTCAATACAAAGTTAATATAAGGTCAGTTTTGAGGCAGAGGGTAAAGCTCAGTGGTAGAGTGAACACTTAGCATGCATGAAGTCCTGGGTTCAATCCCCAGTACCTCCATTTAAATAAACAAACAAACCTAATTACCTCCTTCTCTCCAAAAGAAAAAAAAAAATCACTTTCTCCCACTGAGCGAAACAGACTGCTCAGAGGACACACCATACACAAAAGCACAGGAGAAACTCCACCCTCATGCACCTGGGAGACCAGAAGCCATGTTTGAGAAGTCCACTCCACCGTTATCCTTGGCTGCACTTCCACATGATGCTGGACACTCACCATCCCTAGGACTCAGGATGAAGTCTGCTTCACCCCACAGCCATCAAGATAGCTGTGACTGCAAACTCAAGTGGCGAAGGGCACCACGTAGCAAACATATTTGTCTCAGCCACTTGAGGCCAAGTGTAATGTCTACCATTTACAAAATCATTTTCCAAATGCCATGGAAAAAGTAAAAGGGTCAAACAAAGGAAAATGTGGAGCCATAAGCAGCCATAGGACTAGTGGTCCATGTGCCTGACCCATAGCAAGAATTCAACTTTCAAGTTCCTCAATGTTTGAGTGAAGAAAGATGTCAAATCTAAGAGCTACATGGCAGATTTTTTAAAGGAGAAGAAACCAAGTCCAAGAAAGAAGAAATAAAGTAAACAAAAATTACAGTTCACATCTTGGCACATCAAAGATATTTCCTACAGATTCTCCACTTTAATAAAGGACAAAAGTAGGCTTGGTATGGAATTTCATGTGGGTTACCCAGACAGTAACCTGGACAAAGTCAATGAACAAAACTTTACTGGGGAGAAATGGATTGAGAGAGAGAGTTATTATTTAATGGGTATAGGGATTTAGTTGTGTAAAATGAAGTTCTGGAGAAAGACAGTGGTGATGGTTGCATAACAATATGAATGAACTTAGTACCACTGAACCGAACACTTAAAATGGTTTAAAATGTGATACACACACATAAACATATAATGGAATATTATTCAGCCATAAAAAAGAATAAAATCCTGCCATTTATAATAACATGGATGGATCCTGAGGGCATTATGCTAAGTCAAATAAGTCTGACAGAGAGAGACAAATACTGTATGATCTCACTTACATGTGAAATGTTAAAAAAAAAATCAAAGCAAAACTGAACTCACAGATACAGAGAACAGATTGGTGGTTGACAGAGGCAGGTTGTGGGGGTGAGCAAAATGGGTGAAAGTGATCAAAAGGTACAAATGTTCAACATGTACAGCATGGTGACTATAGTTAATAAGAATGTAATATATTTTAAAGTTGCTAAGAGAGCAGATCTTAAAAGTTCTTATCACAGGGAAAAAAAAGTGTAATTCTGTGAGGTGATGCATGTTAACTAGACATTGTTCTGATCATTTTGTAATATATACAAATACCAAATCATTATGTTGTACATCTGAAACTAATGTGAAGTTACATGTCAATTATATCTCAGTTAAGATGGTCTGTGGCTGCTTCTACCCTACAACCACAAAAATACCATATACCGGGGTGGCTTACACAACAGAAATTTATTTTCTCATAGTCTTGGAGGCTAGAAGTCCAAAATTAAGGTGCCAGTAGGGTCAGTTTCTGGCGAGAGCTCTCTTCTTAACCCATAGACAGCTGCCTTCTTGCTGTATGTCCACATGGCCTTTGCTCAGTAGAGAAAAAGAGATCTGGTATCTTCCTATAAGGGCACTAATCTCATTGGACAAAGACCCCACCCTCATGACCTCATCTAACCTAATTAGTTCCCCAAGGTCCAGTCTACAAATACCATCATATTGGGGGTTAGGACTTCAACATATGAATTTGAGGGGACACAAACATTTGATATATAACAGGCAGTAACTTTTTTTAATGAAAACCAGTCTTTCAACTAAGTTGTATTTAATCAGTTAGGATTTTTTTTTTCAACCCATTCTCTTAAGAACCACAACAAAACACTTTCCAGAGTCAGCATATGAAGTATTGAGTGTCACTTCGTCTCTCAATTAATAGTAGGTCTGTTATTAAATGTCGGAGCAAAGGAGAAAGAATCATACATACTCATTTAGCTCCCACAGTGCATATAGCACTTGAGAGATTAAACTTGGAAGTCAAACCAACCTTCTTTAATGGTTTTTCATTTTTGTCCCCTCCCATCTCACTCTAGCCCCACAGTGTAGTTCTCTGTATTCTTCATCAATAGGTAAATCACAGGAGATAGACAACCTAACTGAAACAACTATATAATCAGATGACAGGCAGTATGTGATGTTTTCCTCTTCTGATCCAAACAGAAACACCTACTCTTGAAATTGTGTTCATCTGATTGTCTTCTAGACTGGCAAAGCCCATCCATCTCTTACAGCAATTTGGAGAAAATGGATTAAAAATCTGAGCAGGAGATATAGGGGACTTGTGTCTGGACTGTACACCATTTCTAAATTCTCATCTCAAGAACAAATGAAGACCAGATGGGAATAATTTAAACTGTTTAAACTGTTTATTTATAGCATACTTTAAAATAGGGAGCCAGCTGGAAAGACAGCAGCTTGAAGCTGGCGTGTCCCCCAGTGTCCCTTTCTGAAGCAGTGTAACAACTTGAGCAACAGAGCAACATGAATTGCTCTATCAATTCCTACCCCCTAACCCAGTAACCCTGCTGTGAGTAATGAAGATCTATAAAGTGGTGCTTTGACTGCCGGTTATTGGTAGTGGTTTAAGTGCTGTGGCATAAAGAGCTAACCTAAGATACAAGGCGTTGTATTTGGTATCATAGACAGAAGTTGCTTTTTTTTAATCTACTCCAATAAGAAGATATCTAAGTTCATTGTTCGCCTAACACACCCAAGACAAAATGAGCATCACTAGATTCTGAGTACAATGGGCCTTTATGAAAGGTTTAATAAGCTTCCTGATGAATCATTACATTAGCTGTTACATTTTACAATTATCATCAATTTTCACAATAAACACTGTTTTATGACTTATGTAGTTATCTAAACGGTGTTCCTAAAACTTCTGAAATAACTAAACTCTGTAGTCTCTATATGTGTAGAAAAGTTTATTAGCACTAGGAAAATTCTTGCCCTTTTCTCCTTATGTGTCAGGAACTTGAGAACAAAACGGAAATGCACTTGTTTTTCAGCTTCTTAGCCTTGAGAATCAAGCTAGCAAGAACCTTACTGTTTAATGCTTAACTTTCATTCTTAAAAGGGAAATTCATATTTCTCATCTCCTATTTTCCCTAAGACAAGAAACAGGTATGCATTTCTTGTATAATGTCTATCAACTGGCTGAATAAATTGTGATACCTAAATAATATGAAATATTGCAGTTTTCTTTTTTAAAGTGAATTTGGATCTACAACTATCACCCCACAAGGAATCCTACATTGTGTAAAGTGAGAAAAGAAATTTGCTAGACTTCTTCAGCAAAGAAAAATGAAAGCATAGGTCAAAAGAAAAAATCCAATATAATACATATACAGAATTTCTATATTATAATCCTAGTTTAAAAAAAAACTAAAAATAACCTCCATGTAGGTATATGAATATATGTGTTGTGTGTGTATCTTTGTATGGACAAAAAAAAAGGAGTGGAAAAACATTTATTCTAGGTTATTAACATCTGGTTACCACAGATGGAGTTGGGGGTGAGAGGATGGCATGAAATTTTTCTTTATAAATTTTTACATTGTCTAAGTAGTTATAATGATCATAAATTAACATTGTAAATAACAATGACAAAAAGATATAAAAGTAAGTAAGTCTGAGCTAACTCAAAGTGTCCCATTGTCCCTGTGTTGCCCACTTTGTAAGGTTTCCAGCATCCCCTCACAGACTTGTCTGGATCTGTTGTTCTGGATCACCACTCCAACTCCCAGCTGGGATAGAAGATTTCTCATACCCTCTCCACAAAAAGAGCCCAAATCACAATCACACACCTCTGATCAAAGGGCTTCATCTTGCCTTAATTCCCTCTCTGGACCAATTCCCATAAAGTGTGCAATCCCAGATAGCTCAGGATGTGCCTCAGGGGATCCAGAAAACATCCCCATCAACCTCCGTCCTACACAGGCCAACACTAGCTCCCTAAGAAAAGTGTGGTGAGGGGCAAGCTGAACCCCACAGCTGGGTTACAGAAACCATGGAAAGAAGGATCACCCCACCCAACACATAACTGTTATGAAAGGTGGCTTGGAATAAACATGATGGCCTGGCTCAGGCTCCATTTATTCATTAAAATGAGCTCTTACATCTGATAAGCAAGGCCTACATTCTTAACTCGCTCTGTCCCTCTAACACTACAGGCTGGAAAGTGCTTGCTAACTGACTACTTCTTCTCTTTGGCCAGGAGATGCTGGCTTGAGCTTTTGCTTCAACTTTCCATGGACAGCAAACATCCTGAGCTCTTTCTCTGCTGGGAAAAGGGTGATGTTGGCTTTGATTTCCTGCCCCACAATTTGTGCCAATTTCCAAGAAAATGCGTGAATATTCACAAATGACAAACAAATTCAGGTGTATGTGAAATCCTCACCCATGTGTGGTTCATACTTTCCTCCACGCTGCGAATAGGAGCTGTCAAAAACAAATTAAGTAATTACGGAGTGTTGCTGCAGCTGTGTGTATCCTTCATTACGTTATATGACTGTGGTTAAGGGATGGCTCTCTCCTGCCTAGTTTTTAAAATATTTATAGTGGAAGGTGGGTTGTCAGGGCATGTTCCACTGTTGCCAGAAAAAACAAAAAGTAAATGAAAATGACGTTGGTGGCGTGGCATGACTGTGTGTGTGTTTGTGTGTGTGTGTGTGTGTCCACACGTGTGCATGTACAGTAAATGTTCTGCTATGCTGTAAAAGTTATTTTAGTTACTTGCTTTTTTTGTAATTAGTAAAAAAAAAAAAAGAGCCATAAAAAAATAGAACAGAGTGTCTGTCAATTCTCCAAAGACTCATTAAATAAAATATCCTTAGTACAAACAGTAGGATTTACTGACCACAGTCTACCATTTCTTTTAAAAATTAGCACTCTCCACTGATAAACAATATATAAATAACAGGTGCTTATCCAAGAAAACAACATCTTTAAGACCTAATGATCCTGCAAGGTGAGTTGTTAGTTCCATTTTATTGTTTGAAATACGTGTCGAGAAGAATAAAAAGTAAAAAGGAATGAAAAATGATTTATTATTCTAAAATGTCTTGCTTTAAAAATCCTATATTAGCCTTTCGATACAGATATCCTCCAAGTCCTTAATTTCAGCACTCTAAATTAATAAGGATGAGAGAAGAAAATTATCATTTAAAAGTTTATGCCTACTTTCTTAGGAAAAGTCCACCATCTAGAGAGGGTTAATTTTCAACAAATTGGTTTTTCACAACTATAAGAATACATTCATTTAATGTAAATGCCAGGCAAAAGGCATCTGGATAAAAGAGTTGTTATATATGTATTATGGATTAAATTTATATCAAACTTTGAAGATAATACAGCTTATTTTAAAATATATCACATTAAGAATGTTAAAGCCTCAACTGGAAGCAACAAAAAAGGTCAAGATAGAATAAAAGATAACGAACATAAAGAGAAACTAAGAAACAGGTCAAATTAAATGAGCAAAATGAAGCAAAACAAAAAAATTAACACACGGCCATGCTAGGAAAAATTAGAAAATTCCCATGTTCCAGACAAACAGAGAAATCAAAGCCAGAGCAAAAACAGGACCCAAGAGCAGTTTCAACCTCAATCACAGACTACAGAGGCTCAGGATTAATGCCTCCGTGAGGACAGGAGATAGAATGTCTACAGAGGGGAAAAGCTATAGTTGGACATCCCTATGTAAAGCAGCCTTGAAGAACTATCTCCTCCATGAAAAGACAAGTAATTCCTCCCACTTGATTGTAAAAGCAATTCAAAAGCTTGCAACCTCTCTAGGGTCTTGGGTGAAAAACAAATCAACTGTAAGAAATCAAAACTCCAGATACCCACTGCACATAGGTGTAGGGTTTAAACGTGTAACACCCACGCGATTAAGGCATCACAAACCATGCAGTTGGCACTGATACAAAAATTGTTGCTATAAAAAGCACTCTTAGCATCCTAGAAAGTGTGAAACCACTCTTTGGGGAACTTTAAAAATAAGGGCTTAAGAAAATCCCAGGAGGGCAGGGGCAGGGTGAGGGTCAGCATAGCTGAAAATCATTTATAAATCCAATGAGAAATCAAGACATTATGGAGGAGATTCAAAAATGCATCAACAGAAAAATCAGCACTCCAAAAATATAGATTATATAAAGTATGAAAGAGACTACAAACAAGCTTATTTAAAATTCACAAAGAGATAATGAAGGAACAAAAACCATAAGGAAATAGACAAGATCTTGTGGTAGCTCACAGTGAAAAAAAAAATGTGACAATGAATATATGTATGTTCATGCATAACTGAAAAATTGTGCTCCACACTGAAATTTGACACAACATTGCAAAATGACTTTAACTCAATAAATAAATAAATAAATAAAGAAGGAAAGATTAGACAAAGATTAGACACAGAAAATGAACAGGCCAACTTAAAAAAAAAGCCAAATAGAACTTCTAGAAAAAAAGGACAAACTCACTGAAGTTAAAAACAAATAAAAATATCCACATCCAGATATGTTATAGAAAAACCTTCAAAACTTCAGTAACAAAGGAATGAAAAAGTAAAGACAAATTATCTATAAATAAATGGCAATAAGACTGACAGCGGACTTCTCATGACCCACGATGATTCCAGAAGACAGTGAAATATCTTTAAGCAATGAGGGGAAATAACCTAGGTAGAGGGTACATATAGCTAAAGTATATAGAAGTGATAGTAAAATGAAAATATTTTTAGATTTTTAGATCAAAAACATTTACTACCCATACTTCCTTCCTGGAATAACTATTAGGTTGAACCATATGAAATGTCTATTTGGCCGTTTTTGATGCACAAAAATGACAATTTCATATGATTCAAACTAAAACTAAAAGACAAATGTGCTTCAAGAAGAAGAAAAGTGAAGCAATAAATAAGCACTGACAAACAAATAAGAACATTATTTTAAGAATAATAAAATAATCGGTGGAATGTGGAGTGGGAGGAGAGAGCTAATATGTATCTGAGGGTATGAGTATAGAGCTATTAATTAATATTAAATCATATTAAGTCATGTGTTGATGTTAAACTTTAAAGATTGACTATTAAAAGACCAGACATTAAAATATAGAACTTCCAAATCGCTGGTTGGAGTAGGGGCTGGGAATAAAGAAAACTCAGTTTTTCCAAGACAAGTTAGGAAAGCAAAAAATGAAAGCAAAAAAAGGGCGGCATGAGAAAAAGAAACGCAAATTAAGATGATTAAAATGAGTTCAATGTGCTATTAGTCAAAGTGACTGTAAATGAAATAAATGTGCCTGCAACAGGGAAGATTCTCAGACAAGATTTTAAAGAACAGACAAAAAACAAACCAGCGATATGCTTTCTATAAACATATCTATAAGGGCTCGAAAAGGTCAAAAGTAAATTAATGAAAGGATAAAAGAGGATATACAGGCAAATACTAAGAAGGAAGAGGAGGATGAGGATGAGGAAGTGGGGGGGAGACAGAAAGAGAAGGGAGGAGGAGGAGGATGAAGGGCAAGGAAAGAAAGGAGGGAGGGAGGGAGGGATTGGGGAGAGAGGGCAGGAAGAAACCAGTATAGCAATATTTGACAGAGACTTTGTCAAAAAAATTATTATTTCAAATTAAGAGGGTCGTTATTTAATGATTAAAAAGAACAAGACATCAGGAAAATATACTTGCTTTAAATCTGTATGCACCTAACCCGATAGCCACAAAACATATTAAATAAACAGTTTTGAAGAAATATTGACTGAAATTAAGACTACATTCGATTTCATCTATTTACTAAAATATTTTTCCACTATTAATTAATTCCTAATTAAATATTTACTTGTTCCTTGACAAAAATGTTTGTGACTATTATGTCCCAAACTAGAAATTAATGATGAACAAACCAAAGTCCCTGTCCTCATGAAGCTTACATTCCAGGGGGCAGAATACGTGTATTTCAAAATAAATTTTGGAAATTAAACAAATCAGTTTTGAAAACAAATGGCTTATATGTGAGAAATTATACTAATATCTAAAATAATATGCAGTACTCAAATTACTTATTCAGTCCTATTGCCCATTGTCTAAATGGTTCTCTGATAATAAATTAGACATTGTTAAGAGATTTGTTAATGCTTTAAGAGCTCCACTTTGTTCAATGAGTTTCATATGTTTGTTCACATACATATTTATTTCTTACTTTTATTGAACACGATTACAGTGCTGATACCCCACAAGGTGAAAGAATAAAAGACAATAAGAATTATCTAATGTGAACTATACAAAGCATTAAAAGAATAAGAGGTTACTGCTGAAGTTATGCTTGTGGCAAACTAATAATGGTTATAAAAATAGTGATTTCATTATTGGCTTGTTATATGTGAAATCTAGCTGAAAACCCACCACAGTTCCATGATTTAGGAAATACAAATAGCAACACAGCACTTTAGGACACGTTCATCATTTGCTTTACTCTCCTAATGTAAAAGGCATAGATTCCCTTACAGTTCCTCTTTGTCCATACATCTGTGTCTCCACTGAATCATGTATTAAGATGATATAAGGATGTTAAAAACTTAAATCTTCATGACGTATATCTCTTTTCATTAACTGCCAAAGTATACATTACATATTCCAAAAGAACAAACTACAACATAATTTTTTCAGATGTGGTCAAAACATAGTTGGCACAAGCTACCAAAAGAAATGTAGTCAAGTGGCAAGCGATATTTAATTTACATCCTGAAATAGTTACAGAAACTATCAAGCATTGATGATGAATGATAAGACTGCACTTACAAATCATTTCTTCTATAAATAATATACACAGTTTTAGCCAGTATAAACACAATTCTAACAATGAGAATTTTTAAAAGTCCTGAGATTACATCTGGTTCCCCAAAGAAGTCAACTTGATACTAAAAAAAAAAAAAAAAAAAGTTTCCAAATGCTTAGAAAGCTTACCTAGAATAGAAATAAAAGTTCTGAATTGACTTGATATTTGGGAAGCCCCATTTTGCTGTATGGATGACAACACATTATCTCTGGACTAGTACACCTAAACTAGTGATCATTTCTAAAAGTTATGTTTCCTCATCAACAGACACAGTCAAGTAACTGTGAGTTATATCCGGGAATCGATGTCCCCAGAAGTTCCAGCATTTGATTGGAAGAAGCTTTCCTTTGGATTTAAGTTTCTGATAACCACGCCTTGAAATGACTCATGAGGCTTTTGCCCATTTTATTCAGCCAAGTCCACCCACAATCTCTGTGCATATGTTACTTAACTGGCCCCAATTCTGAGGACAGAAATGCCAGATCTGTCGTTACCTGAAGTTTTCTGCACATGCCGAGAGTCACTGAGTTTCAACTTTCATGTCTGCAAGGAGGAAGGCAGTGCAGAAAAAGATAGGGAGTAAAGCCCAGGTCCTGCCAAGGTGGAGAACGTGACAGAAGATCTCTGCATAAAGCTGAGGCCCACACAGGGTAATACCTCCTAAGTGAGAGTGATAAAGAACTCAACTCCATCACAAGGAAGAGGATGGCATGTAAACCTGCCTACCCCATCCTTGAAGCTGAAGAGAAGGGAGAGAAGGGGAAATCGCTCTTGGGGATCAGTACTCAACCAGGTGGCCCTCACTAGGGTTTGCAGTACCAATTCTTAGTGTTTAGACAGTACAGAGAATCTTAAAGTACAGAGGTTAGCTTAAAGTAGCTGCAGAAGGAATTATTAGAGAGAATAAAGAAGAAATTATATTTAAAGACATAACGGATGAGACTTCAGAATTGCTAAAAGATAACAGTCTTTGGATCATGGGGCTCAATGAAACCAAAGCATATACCACACATATAACAGTGAAACTGAAGAATGTCAGAGATGAAAAGAATTTTAAAAACCAGCCAGAGAGAGAAGATAGATAATCTACAGAGAAATGGCAGTAGGACTGACGGCTGCCTTCTTGATATCCATCCACTGGAAGCCAAAAGATGATACTGAATGAAAGAAAATGACAGCAACCTGGAACTCTAGTTCCAGCAAATGATCTTTTCAAATAATAATGGTAGACTCCAGGTGGTTAGTACATGGGTAGTCACTATAACATTCTTTCAACTTTGCTATATGTTTGAAAATCTTCATAATAAAATACTGGGAAAATACTTTTCAAGAATGAGGTGCAATAAGGACATTTTCAGATAAACTAAAACATTGTAAGGACTACTCTTCAGGCAAGAGGATTATCCAAGATCAAAAGGACTGGATGTTAAAAAATGCTGAGCAGAGATACTTTAGTAGTAAATAGGCAAATAAATATAAAGAAATTCACTGTCTGAAATAACAACACTCTGGTTTGTGGCAGAAAACACTCTGGAGATAAACTATAACTGCAATAGTGTATAAAGGGGAAGGAGGTGAATATTTTAAGCATTCTAAGGCTTATTTTTTCAGAGAACAATAAGGAGACTGATTAGCTTAAACTTTGATAAGTATATACATTAAATTCGCTTTGACAGGACTTAAAGATAGAATATAACTTCCAAACAAAAATAGAATTAGAAAAAAAGTAAAAACAAACAAAAGCTAAATCCAAAGGATATCAAGAAAGAAGAATTTTTTTTAAAAGGAAAGGGGGAAGACTAGAAAAAAATGAGACAAAAAGAAAATCTATAACAAAACTAAATGGACTAAATAAAAACAATGAAAGTAAAACTAAGTTTTTTTAAAAAAATCAGAAGCCAGGTTATGCAGTCTGTAAGTGATGAGCCTAAAATCAAAGGACACATGATTGATAAACATGGGGAAACATATACAAAGTATACATACAACAAGCAAGAGCTGTAACAGTTAAATAAATATCGGACAAAGCAGTCACGAAGGCAGTAAGACTGCTGTTTCTCAGAGCAGAATGATGAACTGAACTTCCCTCACCAAACTTTGAAACTCTCAGTTCAACAGTAATGGCTCTTCAGACACGGTAAGTTCATTTTTTTAACTTCACTCTCTGTAACCCCTTCTACCTTCGTTTCCTGCGGACATAAAACACACCTGGAATCCTCACAAAACCTGGTCCCTCATTCTGAATTCTTGATCTCAGTTCTTCCACTTCTATTATAATAGCCTTACCCTCTGGCTTTCTGCCTTTCTCCAAACCTATTCCATTTCCCCACAGCCTCAAAACTCAACGTTTTTCCATCTCACCCTGGTGTTGGGGAGTAGACAGATCCAGTTCCCTTCTTGACCTCTGAAACAATTGTAAAACAAGGTCAAAACAGATGGGATGTTTTATCCTCAAAGGGTAAAACTGCCCTTCCCAAATTCTTATATTTAAGACCTTTTTGAATACATGGCCAGAGACATTGTACTGATTTTGTCACCATAGCTATACTTTGAGAATGGCCAACAGTTCGTCTATCTCACAAAGCATGTCACATGAGAGTGATTAGTGACTAACTGAGCAATGGACTGGAATTCTCCTCCCAAGCATACTGACCTGAAACAAGCATAGGGCAGCTTCTGACCTGTTAGGAAAGAAATGGGGGAGGGGGTGGGGGCTAAAGGTGACAGTGAGAAAGAGCCAAAGAGAACAAGAAGAAAACAGAGTTTACTTACTTTTTAACCTGGATTGACCCTGAAAATGTTAACATATTATTGGAGTTGGACACTTACCAAAACCTCTCAAACGAAAGGAGAAAAATAAGTTGATCCCCAAAAGTACAAATCCCTTTTTCTTTTTTCAAAAGGGTGGAGGGCAGAATATTGGTTAGTATTGACTTCTATATTTTTTTCCTCTAAAACACTTTTAGCCAAGTGAGAAAGGCTTTGACTCTTACATAGAAGACCAAGATCCTAGGTCAAAAGAGCTTCTTTCCAGCCACAAGTATTAATTTACCTTCTAGCTGGAGACAGAAGGCATCAACAAGAAAAATGCTAAGTTAAAAGGAGAGATTTAAACACCTGCTCGAGAAATACAACAGATATCACAAGACCAAAAGTGAATCGAAAGAATTGTATCCCAAAGAATTGCTTAAAAAGATGGGCTGATAATATTACCATAGCATTCATTTCAATGCCAAAAGGTAAGTGAAGGCAAAGAAAAGAGCCCACATAAGCCCCTCTGAATATGTAACTAGAAACATAGGGAGAATCTGATGGAGAAGGAAAGAAAGAGCAAAATGTTGCATAAACAGACAGTTGCAAAAGGAGGTGAGCTGTCAAGGAGGGGCTGCTCCCTCATTTGCTCAGCCCATCGCCCTGTTGCTAGAGAAGAATAACACTGTGGGGGTGAGTCAGGCAAGATAGGGGAGAACAGGAGGCATCCTATCTCTGCTAAGTCAGCTGTGGAGATGATGCAGCACAGACATTGGAGACCCATGGAATGGGAGCTGATGAGACAGGAAGGAAGAATGCATCCCAGCTCCACTCTGCAGCCACATCAAAGATTTCAAGGATTAGCGAAAATGCCCAACCTATTACGCAAGCAATCCTGGATGCCCAGAATCTAATCCAGTTGATGAGTTTACTTAGGTCAGTTTTTTTGTGGAATTGGTACAAAATGTTCAAATGACTTTTCACCAGGAAAGCAAAACAAACAAACAAACAAAAAAACCCGTCTTTATACAGCACCCTCATCAACATTCTCCAGTGGTAATAAAGGAACTCTGTAACTCTGCTAATTCCTTAACACAAAATCATGATTGTCAAAGATCAAATCACAGTCCCAGACTCCTTTCTCTCTAGATGAAATCTAGGCAATTTGAGTAATATCCAGCCTATGCACTTATTGTCAATCCTAGAAATCAAAGGATAGGTGCACTGCTCCCCCTACTGGCTTTGCAACTGCAGTAAAAGATGAATTTAACCTCAGAACTCTCAATCTTTTAACTAGTTCCTTTCTCCAGTGACCAAGAAATAGAAGGACGATGCAAATTTCTTAAAGTAAACCCTATCCAAAGATTTACAGAACCTTTAGCAAATACTACATTAAAGAGTTAACATAAACATGTTTAAACCCTTAAAAATAAATTTTGTTCATTTATTTTTGCGGATATTTGCTGGAACTACTGAAATTTTCTGATGTTGATGACCCTGGAGAGTCAAGGACTAGAAAGGGAACTTAAGAAAGGAAAACAATAGTAAGGCCATTTCAGATTTCCAGGCAATGTTCCCATACATCTCCTATTATCTCCCCTCTCAAAACCTGCAGAAACTTTGCCACCCCATTCTTCCAACACTGAAATATACAAGTATATACAGTGTCTACCTTTAATTTCTCTGAACTCCCAGAAAAGACTATGGATGTACAGAATTTTTTTAAGTAAAAGTGGAAATCTTGTGATGTCCCTGATTCTTGAAAACTCATAGGCATAACAGCAGTGGTTTAAAGATGCCGGCAATTTAATTCCCCTCATGGAAGCCAACTGTTACTCAGATGGCTTAATGGCTACTTCCCACCGTATTGATTACCTAGCTGGTAGTCCAAAGTAGATGTTTCAGACTGTATCTCCTCTCTTCCAAGGTTGAAATATACTCCTGACTGGTATTCAACCAAACTCACTCATTTGGTCATCTGGTAAATATTTACTAAGCACTTACAATCTGTCAGGCAACATTCTAGGTGCCATGGACTTGTGAACAGGTGGCCTCAGCCCCTGTTTCATTGAAAAGACAAAGGCCAGCTTAGTGAGTTCCCATTCATTCTCCTTACATCTCAACAACTTTGTACACCTCCACATATACTAGGTCAAATTCCAACTCTGAATTTGTCCTTGACCAACTTGGGCCATGAGTCTCACACCAACTCTAATTTTTCTGACATGTCTGTCATTAAGCCACTACACATTTCCTATCTAAACATGTGTTGGTGTAAAACTGTACACCAACAAATTAGATGTCACTCATGTCTGTTATTGCCTTGAATTAGTATTCAAAGATTTCACTGCCATCTGACTTTTCACATATGTCTGTGTTTTCTCCTCAACTAAATTAAAAGTTCTTTGAAACAAGAAACACATGGCCTGACATAGAATTACATAAAAAGTCTTAAAAGGATATTAAAATAAAACATAATTAACAACTCATCTTTTTTGAAAAGAATAATATTATATTAAATATAGCCTATCAGCAAAGTTTTATATACTATGAAAATTAAATTGCTATGAATGAAAATTAGATTGTTTTATGTTAAGATGTTAACTGTAATCCTCAGGGCAACTTCTAAAAAAATAATTAATAAAACACAGAAAAAGAAACAACAGAATGTATCAATTTAACAAAAAAGAAGGCAATGAAGAATTAGAGGAACAAAAAGGGTATAAGCTATATAGAAAACAAACAGCAGATGACAGGCATAAATCCTACCTTATCAGCAATTATATTAAATGTAAATGGACTAAATAGTTTCCCTCTACAATCAAGAACAAGACTAGAATGTCTGCTCTCATCACTTCTAGTCATCATCGTACTAGAGGCTCTAACCAGAGCAATTAGGCAAGAAAAAGAAATAAAAGCATCCAGGCTGAAAAGGAAGTAAAATTATCTCTATTCACAGATGACATGATCTTGTATATAGAAAATCTAATGAATTTGCACCCCCCAAAAAAATTTAGAATTAATAATTGAGTCAGCAAAGTTGCAGAATAGAAGATCAATATAAAAAAAAATCAATTGTATTTCTATACACTATCAATGAACAATACAAAAATGAAATTTAAAGAACAATTCAATTTACAATAGCATCAAAAATAATAAAACCCTCAAGAATGAATTTAATAAAAGAAGTGCAAGAATTATACACTGAAAACTACAAAGCATCATTAAAAAACTTAAAGAAGACCTAAATAATTGAAACACCTCCTGTATTCATGGATCAGAAGACCTAATATTGTAAAACAGCAATACTCCCCAAACTGATTTTTGTATTCAACATAAACTCAACAATCCCAGCTACCTTGTTTTGCAGAAATTGATATGCTGATGATCCTAAGACTCAAATGGAAATGCAAGGGACCCAGAACAGCCAAAATAATATTGAAAAAGAATAAAATTAGAGAATTCACATTTCCCAGTTTCAAAAGTTACAGTAATCAAAACAATGTGATATTGGCATAAAGCTAAACATACAGATCAACAGGATAAATAGACCCCTGTATCTATGGCCTGGTTTATATACCAGAAATAAGTCCATATATCTAGAACCAACTGCTTTTTGACAAGAGTGCCAAAAACATTCATTGAAGAAAGGACAGTCTCTTCAACAAATGATCCTGGATCACTCAATACCCATAGGCAAAAGAATAAAGTTGTATCCCTACCACACAGAATATACAAAAATCAACTAAAAGTGGATCAATGTTGTAAAGAGCTAAAACCATAAAACTCCTAGAAGAAAACCTTCTAAGAGGGGAACTCTTCATGATCTCAGATTTGGCAATGTCATTCTGAGATATGACACCAGAAGCATGAGCAACAAAAGACACAGGAGGTAAGTTGGACTTCATCAAATTAAAAACTTCTGCCCATCAAGGACATTATCAAGAAAGTGAAAAGACAACCTGCAGAATGGGAGAAAACATTTGCAAATCATCAGATAAAGGTTTAGTATGTGGAATAAATGAACTCCTACAACTCAACAATGAAATGACAAACAACCCAATTAAAAAATGGGCAAAGGACTTGAGTAAACACATTCCCAAAGAAGACACACAAATGGCCAACAAGCACATGAGAAATGCTAAGGCATCAGGGAAATACAAATTGAAACCACAAAGAGATACCACTTCACACCCACTAAGATGACTATAATCAAAAAGATAACAACAAGTGTTGGCAAAGATGTGGAGAAATTTGAATTGCCATACATTGCTGGAGGGAATATAACATGGTGTAGCCACTTTGAAAAACAGTCTGGCAGTTCTTCAAAAAGTAAAACAGAGTTGCCATTATAACCTAGCAATTCCACTCCAAGGTGTATACTTAAGAGAAGTCAAAATACACTTCCACACAAAAACTTGTACACACATGTTCACAGAAGCATTATTCATAATAACCAAAAAGTAGAAGTAATCCAGTTATCCTTCAACAGATAAAGGCATCAACAAAATGTGTATATTCTTACAAAGGAATATGTTTCAGTCATCAAGAGGAATGAAGGTCTTGGGCCTGCACAGCTCCTGAGAGAAGATGAGAGGGTGGGTGCCCCTGGCCCGCTGGGCAGAGTCTTCCCTGAAGCCGAGGCTCCTCAGAGTCAGCCCTGCTGGTGGAACATCTGCATGACCTGCAGTCACATGACCTGTAGCCATGTGACCCTCGCAGAGCTGGTGGCCAGCGCAGTCGCTACTGCAGCTGGGGGCGGTGACCGTGATGAGATGAAACTCACCACTCTAGACCAGTGAGTGGGCGGCCAAGTACATCAGGAACTGCATCACCCAGACAAGTTCTTCACCCTGGGGCTCTCCACTGGGAGCACCCCACTTGGCTGCTACCAGAAGCTGATTGAGTCCTATAAGAACAGAGATCTGTCCTTCAAATATGTAAAGACTTTCAACGTGGACGAGTACGTGGGCCTTCGAGACCACCCGGAGAGCTACCACTCCTTCATGTGGAATAACTTCAAGCACACTGACATCCACTCAGAAAACACCCACATTCTGGATGGGAACGCAGCTGACCTGCAAGCTGAGCGTGACACCTTTGAAGAGAAGATCAAGGTTGCAGGTGGGATGGAGCTGTTTCTTAGAGGAATTGGCCCCGCCCAACACATTGCCTTCAACCAGCTGGGCTCCAGTCTGGTGTCCAGGACCCGTGTGAAGATGCTGGCCATGGACACCATCCTGGCCAATGCTAGGTTCTTTGATGGAGATCTTGCCAAGGTTCCCACTGTGGCCCTGACAGTGGGTGTAGGTGCTGTCATTGATGCCGGAGAGGTGATGACCCTCGTCACAGGTGCTCACAAGGCATTTGTTCTGTACAAGGCCATCAAGGAGGGGGTGAACCATAGTGGACCATGTCTGCACACACAGTGTGTGTGACGAGGATGCCACCCTGGAGTTGAAAGTGAAGACCATCAAGTATTTCAAAGATTTAATGCCTGTTCACAACTTGGTGGATCGCTTGTGCAATATCAAAGAGAAAAAAAAACCAGGAAAAAGCCAGTCTTCTATGAAGCCATACAGTGATTAGCCTGTGCTGCTGCTAGTGTCAAGTGCCTCACTGGGACAGGCGGGTCTTTCTGGACATTGTCTTCGGGAGGACAGAACTGTATCTCTTCAGTCTAGTATGGTTACCCCAGATAAGTGGGTGAACTTGTTCTTGGCTCTGCAGTGTGGAGCCTGGCACGGAGTTTAGCTACTTGTTTGTAACTTACTCTTAATCAGAAAAAAAAAAAAAAAATCACTCCATAATTTTGATGTCTGCCTACTGATTAGGGTTTTTTAGCTTTTTCTTCTGCCTCTGACACTGTTCACTGATACTCCTGTTAGGATTTTCTATCATTGTGGGTACTGATTCTCAATTGGGAGGGAGCTAGGAGTTTATGAACATTGGACAAAACCCCTTTGGAGCATCTCGAGAGCCCCTGTTGAGCAGGCCTGTCCCTTCTTTGAAAATCGGTTCCAGATTAAGGAAAAAACACCCTCAATGTCTAAAATCAGTACAAGGCAGCAGTCTCCCTGGTCAGTCACAAGTGCCATGGAAAGCAGACTATCCCGTACTTTCTTGCCCAGTTGGTTTTTTTTTTTTCTGTTCTCTCAGTTGGCCTTTCCATGAACTCCGAGGACTCCTTGGGGGAGGATTTGGGTGGCTAAAGAGAAGGCTTTTGCTAATAAACTCAGAGCCCCAAGGGGCCCAGCCACATCAAACTCCCTTCCCTCAGGGGCCCTCCAGTAACGGGAGGAAGGCGGAAACCCTTTTCCTACCAGAGCCCTGTGTTTTGTTCCAAAGTCTCACCATGGCACCTCTCTTACATACTCATTCATAAGTAGGCAGTCCACTGGGCAACAGACACCGCCAAGATTCACTGCTGTGTTCAGCAAGGTGATGGGGCCGGGGCAAGCAGCTCAATTATGAGTTTAGAAACAACACACAAGTGACAAGTTCTCCTGTGTCCCCAAGAGTTGAGTGCCAAAAGCATATCAACTGCTTCTGAAGTTGCCTAATATCTTTTCCCCACGTAGAAGACCCTGCCCATCTAACCCCTCCAGGTTCCTGTGGCATGGTCTGATGTCCCCTGGACATCAGGAATCACACTGCTTTTGCCCCTTCATCCTTGTTCACGAGATGAGTCTATTGCTCTGCCTTCCTTTTACTCTTAGGCCTTGATGGTTTACATGCTGCACCTCCTTCTCCCTACTTTTGTGCCTGTTTAAAGCTGCTGCTGCCTCTATTTCTGGGAAAGATCCTTCAGAGCCTGGCTCGGGCCTCTCTTTAAGTGCCGTGTTTGGTACCAGCATTTCATCTTCACCTTTTATACGTGATTATGCTGTTATTCTGTTTTAAGCTAATGGATCAGTGGACTTGTTTACAATGTGATATTTTCTACTAAATCCAGTATTTTCAAGTAAAAAAAAAAAAAGAATGAAGTATTGATATATATTACAACATGGATGAAAACATTATGCTAAGTGAAAGAAACCAGACATGAAAGGTCATAGTGTTCTTCTTAAAGATATTTTGACTGTTCTGGGTCCCCTGCATTCCCGTGAGTCTTAGGATCATCAGCTTGACCATTCCTGCAAATAGAATAGATTTCACAGAAAAGAAATCCACTTTGCAAAGAGGCAAATCCACAGAGACAGAAAGTAGATTAGTGGTTGTCGGGGGTTCAATGAGTTGTCGGGGAAGGGAAAATGACCACTAATGGGTGCAGGATTTCCTCTTGGGGTGATGAAAATGTTCTAAAATTAGCTGGTGGTAATGGTTGCACAACTCTGTAAACGTGCTTAAAACCACTGAATTGTAGACTTTAAAAGAGTGAATTTTATGGCATATGAATATAGGGTATATTTCAATAAAGCTGTCATTTAAAAAGATCCAGCCCATCCTAGAAAATTAGGATGGCATAGTTATTATGTTCATTTTTCTTTCTAGTCCTCACAATTTATGGCAACTTTGTACACAGAAGTGCCAAACATACATACCTAGATGAGTGCCTATTTACTTTGCATTGTTTCAAATATTTGTTGGAGTTTCTCAAGCGGTTCAGACTCCTTGAGGCCAAGCCTATGTCTCAGATTTTGTGAACATCTACCACTGTTAGACATTGTGTTATGATTACACTGAGCCTGGAAATACTTACAGTGGGTAGAAGTGCTCTCAGCACCTTGATTCACTTGTAACTATCATGATTGTTTGGGAGGTAGTGCTGTCACGGGAGGACTCTGAAGTCAGACTGCTAGGTTTAAATCCAACTTCTGTGACTTAATAATAGTATGACCTTGGATAAATAACTTCTGAGAGCCTGTTTTCCTCATCTGGAAGGACAGGATTAATAATAATGGTAACCACCTTCTAGGGCTGTGAGGCTTAAATGAGGTAGGATTAATAATAATGGTAACCACCTTCTAGGGCTGTGAGGCTTAAATGAGGTAAGGTGTGTAAAGCACTTATATGTCCTTATGATTCATTCACAGAGCTTCTCAACATTCACTGAGCATTGATTTTAATGGTCTACCCTCAAAGGACAGAAGTAAAAGAAAAAAGACATATAAGCAAATCAATGCAGTGAAGTGGTCTCATGCTTTGAAAGACATCCAAAGAACACAAAAGGGATTCCCAAGTGGTGAGAGACCCTGGGCATATGTGGGATGGGGCAGGGACGTGGGATATCAGGAAAGTTTTATGAAAGAAGTACCACTAGAACAGAGTATTTATTTAACTTAAAAAAAATTATTTGTCCCTCAGATTGAGAGAAGCAGGGAAATAGAAATTCTAAATAGAGGGAGGGAGTGGTAAGAGGAAATCAAACAAAAACATTTGTTCAGAGAGCTGTGATTAGCTCAGCATGACAGGAACACATCCAAAGTGAGGCACAGTCACAGAAAAGACCAGCTCATAGAAGTCCTTGTTTTCTCCCTCACTAGGGCAGACTGAGTCACCTGGCAAGCAGGAATCGCCCCTCCCTCTCCAGCAGAGGCATTTTCTTTGACTGGCTTTGTTTCCAAAGGCCATAGGGCAAAACAGAGGACGGACTGAACCAGTGAGACTGCTTGAAGATTTCCAGAGCATTCTGGTAACATCAATGCTGACAAGGCCAGTCAATCATTATCAGTCATCATGGAGCACCCAGAGGCTGCAGGATGATTATTAGGAGCAAAAGTCTCCTCGATAAATGCAACTGCACTTTGCATAATTCCCAGTTCCCCTTGCATGCTCCTAGCATGCACTATTCCCACACTGGGTACCAGTGGCTGAAACAAGATGGCAGCTCCCAGAGGAGCGCCCTCAATTACCCATGACAAGCATCTGGGCATAAGCCCTCATCATAAGTGATTATGACCACGGGTTAATCTAGCGGTTCCCCTAATTAATGGCTTGGAGCATTGAAGAAGCCAGAAGTGACCACAACACTCCGAGTTTTTGGAAAAGCCCAGCTGGCTGAGTGTCAGCCTTCTGTTAGACCAAACCTTAGTGTGTTGTGTAACCACATCACCCTTTCCTGGAATCTGGCCCTTTGGCTGACACTCTTCTGTGGAGACAGAGTGTCCCTCTTGCGGTTCAGAAACACCATTTAGGCTTTTCTTCTGCCTCAGCATTCCTATTTCTCATTCTTACGACTTCTTCCAATCCGTTCTTCTCTTCTCTTAGTAATATGCTCAGTCTTTTCTCACTACTTCTTCAGTTTATTTTCTCTAAACTTGTTTTAATTTTTTCTTTTCCTTCAAAAGACCTATGTCCCTTTCTTTTCCTGCTCTTTGATTTCTCTATTTCTCTCTTTCCTCTGCCCTCCTTGCTCTTTCTCTCACTTCTTGTCTATTTTTTAATTGACCTCAGATAAAAACAAATAGATTAATCACTGGTATGTTTCATGATGCTCTCAGCAAGTTCCATACATGGGCCCTCTTTTATTGGGTTCATGCTTTTTCTAATTACTTATTTTTAACAAGGTAATAAGCACTCATGAATCTAACAATCATTGAAACAAAAAGGGAGATCTCACAATATCCTACAGCAGAACATTTGGTAGCCTTCTATCCTCCCCTTGGCACCCTCACCCAGCATAGCCACCATGCTGAATCCTAGCCATCATTCCTTCCGTTATTTGTATACAGTTTTATTGTTTCAACTTGTAGTTCTAAAAAGCGTTTTACTCTATTTTTTTAAGTTTATGAAAAGCTATTATTGCTGTATCTACTTTTTTTCTTTGCTTTACCCTTATTTTATAGATATTCTTTACTTTTTATTTTGAAATAAGTTCAAACTTACAAAAAAAGTTTCAAGGACAGTACACAGAACTCCCATACAACCTTACTGATATATACTATTTATTTTTATATATGAATTTGCTTGTTTATAGTTATTATTCCCCAACTCATTTGAAAATAGGTTGCATATATCTTGCCGCTTTACCCCTTAAAACAACAGATGCGTATTTCGTAAGGACAAGGAAAAATCTCTTACATAACCACAAATGAGGAAATGTAACCTTGATACTATACTTATATTTTATCAACAGTCCATTTTTAAGTTTTGTCAACTGTCCCAACAATAGCATTTATAGCAATGTTTTCAGGTACAAAAAATCTGATCCAGAATTGCATATGGCACTCAGTTATTGTGTCTTTAGTCTTCTTTAATCTGAAACACTTCTTCAGCCATTCTTTGCTCTTCATGACTTTTAATATCTGTCTAGCATTTTATTAATGTCACTCATTTTGGGTTCTTCTGATGTTTCCTTTCAATTACATTCAGGATATACATTTTTGGCAGGAATACCAGAGAAGTCATGCTATGTGCTATGTTCCTCTCAGTAAATCACATCCAGAGACCCCTTGTGGATGACGTTAGCTTTGATCCCTTGGTTATGGCGCCGCCCAGTTTCTGTGGATGATATGTTTGCATACATTCTTTGGGGAATTACTATTTCACCAAATATTACACTGCTAAGATTCATCCACACTGACGCATGTCACTTCTCTCTCTCCCCGACACCCACCTACAGACACACAAACCCACCAACACCCATACACACACACACACACACACATATTTTCTTATCTTCTTTCTTCCTATCTTTCATTTTCCAGCCACACTGTTACTCAAAATCAAACTGGAAGCATACAACTCCTAACTGAAGTATGTAGCTTCTGTTGTCCAAGTACTGCAGAGTAAATCTCCAAAGATTGGTGTATGACATGCCAAACATCTGTGTGGTTATGAAAACAGGTGGTTTGGCGAAGAAGCAGATACCAAAGAAATCAAAAAAGGTAACCTTCCCCTTTTACTCACTCACTCACCAACCTGTCAGCATTTATTAACTGAGTGAGTACCACGTTCCCAGCACCGCACGTGACTAGAAAGGGGAATAAAAAGTATGAAACCACAAAGCGCTTAGAAGTCCGATGCCCCGCCACCAGTGGTGCCCGTGGGCACCCTTCTCATGCTTCAAGGTTCAGTTCAAATGTCACCTTCTCTGTAGAGCTGCCCCTCCCTGCACCAACCACAAGCACCTAACTGAGAACCTACTACTGTCTAAGCAGTATTACATGCTTTCCTCACGGCAGTTCTGGAAGGCAGGTGTTCCCATCCTCATTTCTCCTGTAAGAGACTGAGACTCAAAGTTTTAAATGACTTAGACATAGTCACACGGCTATTTCCTGACAGAGCTGGATGTGATGCTCAAGCCTGACTTCCAAATAGATTCCTCTTCTCACTATTCCACAGCGAATCCTGAGAGAGCTGATGCTTTTCCCTTAAATTTTAACAACATCTTGCCCATAGCTGAGTTACAGTGCTTATCACCTTGCCACTGATTCTGAGCTACCTAAGCATAACAACCAAGTCCTACTCAACTTTGAGTCCTCAGATTTCAGCAGAGTAACTGCAAATACAGTCAATCCTCATTATTCATGAATTCCATATTTGAGGATTTAATAAAATGTATTTGTCACCCTCAAAACAATGTTAGGGGCACTTCTGTAAACATGCAGAGAGTGAAAATGTTGAGTCACCCAACTCACACGTCCCCAGCTAAAAGCCAACAAGAGAGTGCTCTGCCTTCTTGTCTCAGCTCTCCTACTATTCACGTGTCTATTTAGTGCCACATTTTTCACAACTTTGTGCTTTTGTTGGTGACTGTGCTGTTTACAATGACCCACAACCATAGTGCTGAAGTGCTGTCCCGTATTCCGAAGGGCAAGGAGCTGTGACATGCCTTCCAGAGAAAGCATGTGTGTTAGATAAGTTTCCTTCAGGCATGAGTTTTAGTGCTGTTGGCTGTGAGTTCAATGTGAATCAATCAACAATATATATTATATAAAGTCTCCTTAAACAAAAAATACACAAAACCAGGCCATATATTGATTGATTAACAAAAATGTTGTAACCAGAGACTGTCAGGACCCTATCCTTGTATTTTCCCTAAGAGCAGTGGTTTAGTATTGCTAATTCAGTGTTCCTGGTGACTCTGCAGAATACCACAATACTGTGAGTGATAAGAATGTACTATAGGCAGTAAATGTATGCTGAGACGATGAAGAAAAGAAGACACTGTTAGAGAAATGACATTAACAGATGAAAAGCTGCTTCATGAGCCCAAATGAAGTGCAACATATATAAATAGATTTTATATTGATATAATAAAGAAATGCCAGAAAATAGAATATCATATAATAAGGAGAACAAAGGGGAAGGGGAAATAAATGTACATTTCCTACTCAATGGGAAGAAAATGTTCCATGACAGTTTCTTTCCCCAAAAAACTGAATATTATGCAAATTCAAGCATATCTGGCTGCCCTGAATTTAACACTCTATAATTAATATGTTTTCTCTTTGTATCTCATTGATCACATTAAAAATCTGTGCTTTATGTTTGCAAAAATAGCGCAAGTTTTCAAGGGCTCCCTATAACTCTCTTCCAAATTTATTAATACTTTCTCCTTACTAAAAAACACAGTGTGATTATCTGCACTTTTTAAAAACATGCACTAGAATATTTATCTTTGACCTCTTCATAAAGCAAGGAGAAAGGATTTGTTTGATCTTTCAATGAGCTTTGTCAAGCAGATTCTACACTGTTGCATGATGGGAGAGGGCCTGACCTGGCAGTTCCCTATCCATATGATTGTGGTAGAAGCAGACATAACATTATGGCTCAAACAGAACAAAGATGAGCTTACAAAGTACATGGTTTAAATAATTCCAGAGCTTTGGGACACAGATCTCTTTTTTCAAGACACAAAGCTCATGTAACCATAATCATGATTGGCGGTGGGAAAATTTAAAAACAGAGTGTCCCCTAAGCCCTCCAAACTTAGTTATACCACAGCTAAATCAGGTGACTCCCAACGCATGATTCACATCCCGCAAAAAATGAAATGTTTACAAAAACAAGACTCCCAAAGGACAAAGTAGCCTTTTCTCAAAATCCATTCAAATTTTTAAGCCAATCTTTCTATGTTTTGTTTGCCATAACTACCATGTTTCCTATTCCAAAATAAAAGGTTCATACAAACACACACGCAGTTTTCACATCTAAGTTTTAGCATTCTAACATACTTTAAATGCAACTCTGTCTTAGCAGATGTAGGTCATGAATCAAGACTATTACTATAGTGATACGTACTTACGTATATTTTTCTTATGGAAATTTTCAACCATACACAAAAATGGGAGAAGGAATAGTATGGCAAACTCCCATACACCAATCACTTAGCTTCAAAAATTACTAGAGATATTAGAGATTATATTTTTAAATGCAAAAAATTTACACAGCATCATACTTTTTCCTGTACAACTATAGAAACAACACCACCACCAATACTGAATGCTTTGCAGCATATGTTTGACCTGCAAACATTAAATTTTGACCTGAAGTGACTAGGGGAGTAGCTGCTTAGAGCAATTTTCCTAAATTCCTTGTATAATAAAATTGATGCTAAAAATTCATGTTTACTATAATAAGAAAAGAAAATTTTTATTGTTATAAAGTTATGTATTTTCATTTTGTAAAATTTGCAAATACAATCATACAAATCTGCATATGGGTGGGTATTTATAGTATTATTAAATAATTGTTCATTTGTTGGTGTGATAATAGTATTATGGTTAAGTGAGAATATTATTTTATTTTTAGGAGATGCATTAATGAAGTATTTGAGGGATAAATATTATAATGTCTGCAACTTGCTTTTCAAATGATTCGGCTAAACTGTATCTGTGCGTTTACGTGTGCGCGCGCATGCACGTGTGTGTTTAGATCCAGGTTTGGCAAAATTTTTCTGTAAAGGATCAAAGAGTAACCATTTTAGGCTTTGCAGACCAAAAGACAAAAATCAAGGCTATTTTGTAGATAACTGTAAAATCAGTTAAAATGTTGCTGCTTAAAAATGTAAAAACCCTTCTTTAACTCAAGGTTGTACAAAAACAGGCAATGAGCTGGATTTGGCCTTGGCTGTAGTTTGCCAACTCCAAATGTAGATAGACATCAGTGATAGAGCACATGCTTAGCATGCACAAGGTTCTGCGTTCAATCCCCAGTATCTCCATTAAGAAATAAACAAATAACTAAGGAAAACCTAACTCCCTCCCACCAAAAGAAACCAAAAGAAAAAATTGTTGAATCTAAGCAGAGGGTACATGGCTTTTACTATATGAGCCTTTCAAATTTTCTGATTGTTTGAAGAGATTTATAATAAAAAGTTCGGGAAAATGCAAATACATAAAAACACAATGAAAATAAATATCATCCATAACACAAACACCTAGGCATTAGCATCTTGGTAAAGTAGCTTTTCTATTTACTTCCTGGAATGTGTGTTTTTTCCGACTATAATGAGATTCCACTCCACAGAAAGTTTTACAGCCTGCCATTTTCATTCACTGTTTATTCGTAATCATTTTCACTTGTCATCATCACATTAATGGACACTTAATAGTTTATTGAACAAATGTTTTAAGATGTCTTAACTATTTCCCAATTATTGAACATTCAATTTGTTTCTAGTTCTTCACCCACACAAATAAGTGTTTCTTAGCTTTTTTTCCTATTTTCTGTTTTTTATTCTGAAAAAATTTAAAGCTGTGAAACAATTACAAGAGCAATACAATGAACACCATATACCTTCCACCCAGGTTCACCAAATGCTAACAGTTTAACACATTTGCTTTATCCCCCCTCTGTATATTTATTATTTTTATTGTTATTTTGAGAATCTTGACATTACTCTAAATTTCTTACTAAAGTATTTGAAAAACACTGAAGAGCTGATTTCCTCAGGGTTTCCAATTTTCACATTAAATGTCCTCTGAGACCTAACTGATCCTGAGTAGCAGGAAAATACTCTCTCTCTCTCTCCCTCTCTCTCTCTCTAAACAATGTATATGTAATGTATATGTATTAACAATATAACAATATAATAATAATATACATAATATATATAAACAAACCCAGGAGCTATTTTTAAGGACAAACTCTAATTAAAATCTTCACCTTGCCAACTAAAAGTTACACCATGTATTAGAAGTTCGATTTAATCGATGTCTAATGCTCCACTTAAGAGATGTGGAGAGAGAAAGAGGGAAAGAGAGAAATTCAACCCCAAACACATTTTTCTAAAACGAGCATAAGATATGTTGGATCTCACGCCTCTGTGGTAAAGTAACTTTGTCTTTATACAGATTTTGCTCTGGCTCCACCCTCATCCCAGCTTTGTGGAAAAAGTCACCAAAGCTGCTTTGGATGTTTTTCTTTGACTCTACTGCCACCTAGTGCATATGTAAAGTGACCATGTAGGTCTACGTGGCCTTTAAGGAAGTGGATTCCAGACCATGAGTCCATGGGTCAGTTTGGAAAAAAAAAAGTTTTTAAGTTTAAGGATTAACATAGGCTTGCCAACTCTTTATGTTTGAAATAAATTCAAGACGTTGACAACCACAACCATCTACTCATCCGTCCTCTCACCCTCGCTACAACCAGTGAAGAACTGACACAGAGATCTAAATGAGGACCCCAAAACAACTTTATTAGGGGGCTGATCAAGTGCCAAATGCCCCACAGAGCAGAGTAATAGGAAGCCTCATAAAGCTGAATAAGGGAGCACCAGCTGGCAGGTCTGGATGAGCAGGATGCCAGTCAGATGCGGCACAGCCTGTCTGGGAAGTTCCTCCTCTACCCAGGTGAGGGTGGGCCTCTGCTCCCCACACCTGCCCTGGGGGCTGCTTCTGGGGGCTGTGAAGTGGGCAGCCAGCTACTGTCCCAGAGGGCTCTGACACAGTCAAAACAGAATACTAAGATAACTTCAAGGCCATGCACACTGTAGGCCAAAATTCATTGCCTTCTCTATTTTCCACTTCAAATGATGTTCCACTCAGTGCTTAACATCACTCACCAGAGATCTTACAAAAGTCTAAAACACTCCAGCTAACACAAAGCCAACAACACAAAGACGCCCAAATTTTAAAATGAACCTACGTCAATTATTACATTTCCAAAGAGGTTGAATTCCAAACATGAAATCCTTTGACCTTAGTCAGTTAAAGGCTGAAGACATTAAACTTCAACAATTTCTCTCACTCAGATTTGCTGTATAGCAAGAATCCTTATCAAGTACATAATCCTGACAGCAGAACTATCTCTCTCATGAGTGTTACAGACAAAAGATCATGGATCCCAGTGGCACAAAAGGCACTATCAGGAGCAAGCCAGATGTTAGAAGTGCCATCTATGTGCAAGCTTCCAGTGGGATGGACCCTGAGAGAGGAGCCTTGGAAATGGTGCCCAGTGGCTGACAGGCACTCCTGTATCTCCTTGACTGCTATTACTGTGCTGCTCAGCTGAAGTAAAGAATATAACCTACATCTTCTTCCACTCCCAGCCCTCTACTCTGACTCTGCATTTTTTAGTCCATTTCCAGAACTACTGGTGCAACAGGTACCAGCTGCCACATTAAGGATCTGACTCAAGTTCTCATAGAGAACAATCAGTTAAATACATACAGTGGAATATTAGTCAGCCTTAAAAATGAAGGAAATTCTGACACATGCTTGGGTCAGCCTTGAAGACATTACGCTAAGTAAAAGAAGCTAGTCACAAAAGGATGAATACTGCACAATTCCACTTATATGTGGAATAGTCAAATTCACAGAGACAGAAAGTAGAATGGTGGTTGCAAGGAGCTGGATAGAGTGGGGAGTAATTGTTTCATGGGTACAGAGTTTCAACTTGAGAAGATGAAATCGTTCTGGAGATGGATGGTGTTCATGGTAACTCAGCAACATGAATGTACTTAATACCACTGAACTGTACACTTAAAAACAGTTAAGATTGTAAATTCTGTATGTACTTTACTACAATTTTTTAACTTAGCACAGATAAATACTCAACAAAAAAATAGGATACTTTCTCCTGTGCCAGGGCAATTCAGGAACTCATCTGATTTATCCAAATAAACAATCTGTTTATCTAAACCCAAGGTCTGCTTGGACTGGGACATGCTTATACAGATGGAAAAAAATTACCAGGAGTGACACAGCCCTGGGGCACACCGCACGAAAAAAGATTTCTCAGTAGGTACCTAGTTTATTTTTACTTTATCAGGCTGTCCACAAATTCAGGTTTCTCTGGTTCATCTCCTTTGTGTTAGTATTTATTTATTAAAGTGAAATGACTGTGTCTTCATTTTATACACACCAAGACTAAAGTTAAAAGTTACATTAAACTGCCTTCATTTCATGAAGATCTCCAGGTATCTGGGCTCAGGAGAATTCATCTGTTTCTCTGAGAATTATTAGTTCATTCTCTCCACCATGTTCCCATGTGTAGAGGGAGAGAGAACTCTGTGTCCCCACCCCCACAAAAAAAGCCATTCTCTCTTTGCAAGCAACTTTTTTTCAGCTGACATGTCCTAGTTGTTCTGAAAAGAGCAGCAGCATGAGGAAATATAAGAACAGATGATTCAAAGACTCCCTGGGAATTGCCAGAGCCAGCTCAAAATTACAAATGCAGGGGTAGGCGAAACATCTGTATTCTGAGTCACCCCATCTTTCTAGAAGGGAGGATGTCGTTAGCCCTCCTGCTGCATAAACCTTTGTGGTCTATCAGCAGGCTCTGGAGGGGCTCACAGTGGGCTAGATCTTGAGACTGCAACTGCCCCCCATCCCACTTTCACACAAACTCAACGTACTTTGAAGTCATCTTAATTGACTACCTGCATTGGCAGTTTTAAAGTTTTTGTCTCTAATAATGACAATGTAAAAGCAATGTGTGTGTGTGTGTGTGTGTGTGTGTGAGAGAGAGAGAGAGAGAGAGAGAGAGAGAGAGTTTGGGGAGGAGAAGGAAGTAAAAAACCTTAAAAACTTACACAGGTTTCTGATCTTGGCTCTCTAATGCCTGGATTGATACAAATTCAGGGATACAGACTTTTGTGGGAAGAGACCCTAGGAAAAAGTGGAAAGGGAAGCAGATTTTTTTCTAGAAAACTATAAAAATAGTTATTCCAAAAGAGAGCTGGTTGCAGCTCTTTGATTAATGAATAACAAAGAGACGATGGCAAAGGAAAAGACAGACACTGATGAGTGAAAACAAGAGCTAACAGCAACTAAGGCAGAGCCAAGTTCACCAATGTGTTTTTAGGAGTTACTGTCTCTTCTGATGTGACTCCTATGGGGAAATTTCACTGTTCCTGCAGAGAGTGTAAACATATCTGTTGACTTAGCAAAACACTGGTTTTCATTCCTCACCCCTTGCTCCCCGAGCAGTGGTAAATACCTTGACTTTCAGGCTCACGGGCGTTGGTGTGAGTCAGGTTCTGATCCTGGCTCTGCTATTCAGAGCTGTGTGTCTTAAGACACGCTTCTTATCCTAAGTCCCAGTTCCCACACCTATATGATGGGGATAATGACCCAGTCTGTCTTGAAAGGCAATTGTAAGGCTATGAGGAGATAATGCAGATAAACACCACAGTTCTGCGCCTGGCACACAAAAAGGGCTTGACAACTGTTGGGGTGGAGTGGGATGGCAGTTTGTTATTGTTTATTTATCTAGATAAAGGCTCACACTTATGAACACCTGGTACAGAATAAAACTAAAGCTCTCCAGGGTAGGCACTAAAACCTCCGACTCTAAAATGACAACCACATCACAAGAGATGCTTGTACAAGGTAGCTCTAGATAAAGAAATGCAACAAAACCTGAAAGAACTGAGGATGGCAGAGACACCCACTTCGAAATCTCTGACACACTAGAGTGTTTGCAAAGGAAGATGGAGCATCACAATGAGGACTCCCTGACCTGGCCGCTGGTACTACCCGCTAATTCCAGAAACTGAAATGGCCTGTCCTGAATCTGATTTTGCCCAAGTGTCCTCAGAGGAACTCTTGAGAATATAATCTTTTCTATGATTTTGTCTGGAGGTAGAAATGGGGCAGAAGGGGGTGGCTGGAAGTAACTGTAGCAAGGCCCTGGGATAGGACAGCAGTAGGAAAAACATGTCTTATGAAGAGTGAGAAAGTTACTCATTATCCTCACTTCCTCTCACTCTCCTTTCCAATCTCTCCCCTGATGGCATTGGCCAGAGTACTGGACAGCCTTCAAACTTGACTAGAAATTGTATCATTCCAATATAACACAATGAAATTGTATTATTTTGTACTACTTTCCTTTAGTAGCTAGTACTAGAATTCATCTTGCACAAGGTCCACGTTTGTTGGGAAAAGGCCTGGTTCAGTCCGCTTGGAGAGGAATACCTGTCAGGTCACGGATGCTGCCTGGGACCATGGCTTCTGCAAAATTACCCTGCGTGGGGTGAGAAGCCTGTTGACATTCCTGAAGTGGAAGAGGAAGAAGAGTCAGGAGGGAAAAGTCAGTGAATGATGGGAGGCCATGTAGTGATGGAGAAGACAGCTCCTCAGATTCTCACCAAAACCACTAAATCCACAAAAGCTTAGGAGTGGGTTATGATATGTGCGGGATTTGTGTCTGAGTTGACAGGTTACAAAAACAGAGGATACACATGCAGAAGCAGGCACTAGAGAGGCAATGTGATTAAACATACATATGTCTACCGAAGGCTCAAAATGTCATAAGCAGGTAGGGAAAGGTGAAAAAGACCTAGAGAAGATGAGAAGGTATGAAAGTGGCATGCCAAGCCGAGGGAACTGCCCGTGCTCATGCATGCATGCAACCATGCACACCATCACTCATCCAGCAGTGCTGGCTGAACTCCTCCTACGTGCCAGGCACCGCACTAGGCTGCGGAACACCATGGTGACAAAACCAGAGTTCTTGCTCCCCTGGTGTCTGCACACTAGTGGGAGAGATACACATTAATCAAGTAATTGCACAAACATTCATAAAATTGCTATGGAGGAGTACATGGCACTATGAGAGAAAATAACAACAGAGAGGTGGATCAGAGAAGCCTCCCTGAATAAGTGACCTGAGTACTCTTATTGATCTGAGCACTAAGTGATGGCGTGTTAACTGGGGGAAGAAAGGGGAGCCCAGGAAGAAGGTGGTCCTGGGGTGGCAGGTTTGAGGATGAAAGGTGGCGAAGAATGGCTACGGCAAACAGACTCCAAGGAGAATGCGCAGCGTGAGGTTGGAAGGCTGGGAAGGACCAGGCTCTTGGGGACTGTGGGCCATATGATAATGTCAGTCTTTATCTCAAAAGCAGTGGGAAGCCATCGAAGGGAAATTGACAGGAATCCCCAACAAAGTCTGAAAATGGCAAATGAGACCCCTGTTTACTCTTTATCCGCATTTTCTGCAGCATCTCTATTGACTACCAACCAATGGCTTAGCCTGCATAACAGTACGCCCAAAATCAGAAAAGTATTTAATTAACTTTGTTAACCGAGTAACTTCTTTAAATAATTCGTATTTTCAAATGACTTTTTCATCAATATATAAGAAAAACTCCCAATTCTGAACCACTATCAAAACACAAATGCCCAGTATGTAAATTCATAATTCAGTATTAATCTTTAGTTACTTAAAGAATATTGAATTAGGAGTCAAATAGCCTGAGTTTTCATTCTGATTCTGGCACTTATTAGTCACATGGCTTTGGGTAAGTTCCCAAACCTCACTCAGTCTGTTTCCTCATCTTTAAATGGGCAATAACCCTTGCCCTACGTACCCCACAGGATTAAAGTGAGAGCCTTCCGTAACACCAAATAGAGATTATTATTAACCTTTCTCTGAATTGCAAAAGCAAACACTCAATTTATTTAATTCAGATAGCGGAGTGGTCTTTTTTTAACCTCACACAGCAAACTGTTCTGCAATATCGTTACAAAATAAAGTTTTATCATGAAGATCACTGCCCTCTGATACATTATAAAACTACTTCTTGTGTACTCTGTTTCGTTTGATTGTAGTACAGATGATTCCGTTCAAGTAGTATCACCCAAATTTTATGCCTACTTTTAAAAAGGACATATAAAAAGATGCTCAACTCATCAAAAAGAAGTGCATGTTAAAACTATATGAGATGCTATTTCTCACCCATTATATTGGAAAAAAAGGTTAACTTTTGACAAAACATCTGTTGGACAGACTGTGGGGAAATAGGCACACATTTGCTCCCAGCAAGTACAAAATAGTACAAAATCCCCAGGGAAGCTAATTGGGCAGTACCTAGCAAAACAATGTGTGCACCTAACCTTTGGCCCAGGAATCACACTTCCAGGAATTTACCCTGAAAGTACACTTCCAACAATACTAGAAAACACACACTCAAGGTTATTCATTGCAGCATTTTTTGTAATTGCAAAATATTGGAAACACCCTGAAGGCCCATACATAGGAGTCTGATTGAATCAACTATGGTGCCTTTACCCAGTGGAGTACCATAGGGCTGGAAATTTTTTTTTAAAATAAGGTTTCTATGAAATGACATAAACTGATTTCCAGAATATATTAGGTAAAAATAAAAATCAAGGTGCTAAAGATTATATGTAGTATGCTACATTTTATATGATAAAGGTAAAATACATATTTATCCATTTATTTTTATAAAAAAAGAAATACAGAAAAGATAAACAAGAAACAAGTCTGATTACCTGTGGGGGTTAGGGAGATGAAATGGAAGAGATGGAAAGCAGACAGGACCTGTCTGAATATAACTTTTTATATAGTTTTGTTAGCATTTTACATATTCAAAAACTTAAATTAAATCAATAAGAATGGGTGGGTATGAGGACCTGAAAGTGAAAGAAATGAATAAACTTGATTATAACCAAGTTCATAACACAGTTCCAAAAACAAAAGAATTAATCCAAAAAGCTTTTGAACATAATAACAAATCATTCTGACTATAAACTTTCAGTGGGACATATTTTAACAACAACAAAAAATCCTGAACTTTACTTGGTAAGCATGTTCTGGGTAACGATGTTGGTAAGGCAATTCTGAAACTGTTTTATGTCTGTTGTAGAAATGAGCAAATGGGTAAATATATGGATGTTTTGAGGAAGCAGAGAATTCACTGTGGGAGAACAGAGACAAATATGGAATGGAGGAATAATCCTGAACTATTGGATTGGCTATCAGTTAGATGCATCATTATGAACTCATGACTTTTAAAAAGTGTTTCCAGTACTGCCCATTGAGAGGGCCCAGAAGCAATTTCACCCCAGAGAAATGAGCACACACGGCACCCAAGTCTTGCTTTCTAGACACCATTCCCCAAAGCTTTAGGGAAAATGCCTACTTTCAAGGTAAGCCTGGAACATCTTGTGACAGAAATTAAGGAAGTGCTCAAAACTGAGGAAGATATGTCAAAGAGATATAAGAATCCATTTAAGGGGCTGCTACTTGCCAAATCTGGGACAATTTGAGCATGAAAACAGATGACAGGAATAGATTATAAAACACTGAAAACAGAATCCATGAGTCCACACTGATTTTTTTTTAATGGATTAGGAGGAGAAGGGAAAGCCCTCCTATAAAGAAGAATGCCAACTAACACAAAAGATGAAAGAAATAGAAATTCACTATTTCACAACTACCATGGTAATATTTGATTTCAGGAGAGAATCATCAGTGGATGCAAAAACCACTGGGGGGAAGATGGGGTGAAAGGATCTCACACAGTGCAAAGTATCCCATCACAAGTCACTTATTAACTACAAGGAGAAAAAAGGAATCTTTATAATGGAGAAATAACCAAATGATCCAACTTATCATCATTAAAAGGACACATTCACATTACATGTCCTCTGCTGTGACACACTCAGATGTGTGATACCTCACCTATGTAATAGTATTGCTGCCAAAACTGTTTAATCTAAGTTTAACCATGGGTAAAAGAATGGGCTTAGACTCTTCAAAAATATCAGGAAGGAGGGTATAGCTCAGTGGTAGAGTGCGTACTTAGCACGCACAAGGTCCTGGGTTCAGTCCCCAGGACCACCATTAAAATAAAGACATGCATACTTAATTACTTCCCCCCCCAAAATAGAAAAGTTAATATCATGAATGAAAAACAACAACAAACAGATTGTCAACCTGTGCTACATTAAAAAACCTTAAGAGACATAAAAACAAGCAATGCAATGCATGATCCTTGCTCAAATCCTGAATGAAAATATAAAAATAAAACAACGTTAAGGACATTATTGGGACAATTGCAGGAATCTAAATATGAACTGCACATTAGAAGCAGCACTGTGTCAACATTAAATGTCCTGAATGTGATCACTGCAGTGCGATTAATACAGGAAAAATCCTCATTTTTGAAAGATATACGCTGAGAGTTTGGAGGGCTAGGGGTCTTAGATGTCTGCAACTAGCTCTCAAATAGTTCAGCTAAATACGTATATGCACAAAGGGAGAAAAAGAGGGAGGGAGAGAAAAGAAGAAAATGTGACAAAATGTTAAAACTGGTAAATTACATAAATGGTATATGGATATTCATTGCACATTTCTTGCAAATTTTCTGCAGGTCTGATATTTTTCAAAACACAACATGGTACAGGGAGAAAGGAAGCTTTTTATACGGTCACTGCAAGAAGAAAACATAGTTAGACAATCTGAGAACCAGTAAATATTCTTCAGTTGGGTGGATACTTGCCAAAAGTGCAAGATTTAGCCAAGAGCCTCTGGAAGATACTGGAGACAACCAAGTTAGCAATAACAAAATTAATTAATTAACACAGACCCACCCAGGTAAATCTGTATTTCAGATAAACAACAAGCAATTTTTTAGTATAAATATGTCCCAAATATTTTATCTGGCAGCCCCACCCTGAGAGGCACTTTGGTTTGTTTCCTGCCCAGGGGATAAAGTACATCAGTTCAAGAACACTAGGACAGTTCAAGATTAGGACCATTAATATATTTTACTTATTATTTTCATTTAATCAAACTCTACCCCATTTTCTGTAACGAAGACTACACTTCAAGCTATATTTTCTCCTTATGTATCGTTAGTATAGCCCTAATTTAGGCTTAATTTTCTCTCACTGAATTGCAAAGCTGCCCCACTTCCACCACCTTGATGTCTAAATACTACTTCACTTTTCCCATCCCCTTCACTGCCTTTCTCTCTTTCCAACTTCCACCTCTTTGGCCCAGGAGAGGATAGTTTCAAAGCAATAGATGGTACTTAGCAGGGATTACTTCTGGAAATTTGAGGCACTATGTTAACCACACCCAATGTCAGTAGTTAAATGCCTTGACCTAGGCTGGTTGCGGATCCTCCCCACTCAAGGGAACCCCTGGACATCTTGACATAGCATTTTTGTTACATTTGACTTCCATCAGGCCAAAATAGGTGAGAGAGAAGATTTACATATCACAATCTCTTATTTTTCTTTTTTTTTTTTTTAATTTATTTATTTTTTAGGGGGGAGGTAATTAGGTTTACTTATTTATTTTTAGAGGAAGTACTGGGGATTGAACCCAGGACCCTGTGTATGCTAAGCATGTGCTCTACCACTTGACCTGTTCCCCCTTCCCTCTTATTTCTCTTAATGTCTAGTTGTTTGACACACTCAAGTGTTTAATTCTGGGCATGTTCTCTTCTCTCCCTTGGGTCCAGTGCTTCCCAAAGTTCAATCATGTATGTCACCTTAATGATTTTTGACATCTTTTGATAATTATTACTAGTTTTCTTTAAATAATCTTTTAAATTTATTTTAAACATATTTTAGAAGATTTTTTTGTTTTAATCATTCTTTTAATAATTTACATAAGCTGTATCTTAAAAGGCCCAAAACATAGATACAGAGAACACAGCTCATATTCAGATTACTGCTCAGTCATTCACATGCAACTTTTACTGCATATAGTGTTATTTCAGAAAGACATGGCTTGGTTTATCTAGTTAAATATAAGTAATCCATAATAATATTGTTCTACAGAATATTCATTTTTAAACTACTAATGAATTTAAATCTCTATGGATTTAAAAATAAGATTTATTTTATATCACAACCATGGAGAGAAATTTAATATCATAGAAGATAAATCTAAAAACCTCAAAATACACATAATTTAATTTTTACTTAGATTTAATCAGTAAAAACAAATGATCATAAATATATAAACTCATTAAAATACACACCCCAAAATAAGTTACTCATGAGAACTGAACTGCTCATGACCAGTCAAGAAGAGTGACCAGATGTTTGGCATCATATTCCTTGTCTCTTGCTTACAGTTAGGGAAACTGAAGACCAGGGAAGGTAACTTGCCCAAGATCAAAGCAAAATAGAGGCAGGGCTGGATTTACAGCTGAGACCACTGAATCAGAGAGCAGCCTCAAAAAAGGAGAATTCAGAAAGGAACAGTGGCTCTTTGGGATGTGAGGGCTCAGGCAGGGGATAAGAGCTCGGTGCATGGTGGAGTAAAAAGAACATAACCTTTGAAGTCTGAAAGACTGTGGTCAAGTTGTGAATAAGCCAGTAGAGTCATGCTACCATGCACCTATGATTTTACTCTCTGAACCTCTGCTTTCTAACATAACTCACAAATTGTAGACCTGCAAGAGGACAATCAGACACATGTACTGAGTGCTCAGCTCCATGGTCATACACTCGATAGAAGTTTCCTCCCTTCCTCTCCCATCTTTGTATCACCAACACTGCCACAGGCCTACCCATCACCAGCTACACCTCTTTTTGAAAAGGTACAGACTTTTTCTTCTGAATAATCCAGCCCTGATTTCTCTCCATCATGGCCCTGTGACCAGTGCTGGGAGAAAGAACTCCATCTGTGCTGAGCTAATTGGCAAGGAGAAAGGCAGCAGCTTCCTGGTGTCTTCTAGAGGTTGGGTCTGTAAAGACAAAGATGTCTTAGAGATGAGTTCTGAAAGCTCCAGCTTTGAGTAGCAATGGGAGGGCTGCAGGCTCTAAAGGGTAGCATATGCACCCAGGAATATTCTCAGATTCTTGATCCAGTGAATGTAAATTGGTGCAGCTACTATGGAGAACAGTATGGAGGCTCCTTAAAGAACTAAAAATAAAGTTAGCATATGATCCAGCAATCCCACTCCTGGACATATATCCAGAGAAATCTCTAATTCAAAAAGATATCTGCACCCCAGTGTTCACAGCAGCACTATTTACAATAGCCAAGACATAGAAGCAACCTACCTGTCCATCTATAGATGAATGGATAAAGAAGATGTGGTATATATACAGTGGAATATTACTCAGCCATAAAAAGAATGAAATATGTAAATCAACTATAATTCAATTTTTAAAAAAGAATGAAATAATGACATTTGCAGCAACATGGATGAACCTAGAGATTATCATATTAAGTGAAGTCAGACGGAGAAAGACAAATATCATAAGATGTCACTTATATGTGGAATCTTAAAAAAAATGATATAAATGAACTTATTTACAAACCAGAAGTAGATTCACAGACATAGAAAACAAACTTACGGTTACCAAAGGAGGAAGACAGAGAGGGATAAAGTAGTAGTTTGGAATTAACATATACACATTACTATATATAAAATAAACAACAAGGACCTACTGCATAGCACAGGGAACTATATTCAATATCTTGTAATAACCTATAAATAATGGAAAAGAATCTGAAAAGAATAAATATATATATGTATAACTGAATCACTTTGTTGTACACCTGAAACTAACACATTGTAAATCAACTATACTTCACTTAAAAAAAAAAAAAAAAAAAAGTCCAGTCTAAGCCCGACTCAGAGGAAGGTCTTCGAAAGACTGTGCTATGCCATCCTCCCTCATGCAACCAAGTGCCCCAAAGCAAGCTGACCTCAAGCCCTAGCTCCAAGCGTGAGCCCGATGGGCTAAGGCATGGTTCTCAGCTGGCATGATGTTGCCCTCCAGGGACATTTGACAATGCCTGGGGATGTTTTTGACTGTCACAACTATGGGGAGGGCATCCTCAGGTAGAGGTCAGGGACACTGCTAGACATTCTGCCAAGCCCAGGACAACCCCCACAGCAAAGAATTATCCAACTCAAAATGCCAATAGGCCTGAGGTAGAGAAACCCTGGTCTAACGTTAATGGTATCCCCCTTACTAGGGACTGATATAAGAAGAACTCTGAACCAGCAAAAGATAGTAAGATGTAAAATGAAATTTGTAAGAGTCTTTGGAATTTTGTCCTGGCTTCTGGAATCTGCCTTTTCTCCTGCTGTGAAGTCAGGAACTGCCACTGCCACTATGCCACTCTGGGTCTGCGGCTCAAAGGTAAGGTCCATACACACAGGAGGGTCGAAGGTAAAGTCCACATGCACAGGAGAGCATAACCACTGGACAAAGTTAGCCCTGAAGCCTACACTACTCCTCTGACCTCTCAGTTTTGTGAGCCAATAATTATCTTCGGGTGTAAGACAGTTTAGTTCTTATATCGTAGTCAATACGCATCCTAACTGACTCAAGAAGTATTCCAACTCAATTATCTGAGAAATTTGAAATAAAAAAAGAAAAGAAAGCCATTATGAGAATGTTGAAAACCCTAGACAGAGGAAGGAAGGAGGAAGGAGTACATTATTTTGAAGCTTCTGAGTTCATTTTCAATCCTGTTTTAATAGTAGAACTTTGTAAGAGTACAGATACACCTGATAAAAGAGGGGAATCAAATGCTCCCAAAGAACCATTGCTGTAGAGCCTGACTTGTCCTGTATCCTTCATTCACTCCACAAATATTTCTAGAGAGTCTGCTATGAGCCAGGTAATGTTCTACGTACCAGCAAACATACTGGTAAACAAAACAGGCAAGCCTCTGCCCTTGTTGAACTTATATTGTAGAGAAGGGAGATGGACAAGGAACAAATAACCATAATAAACACTTAAATTTCATGGCAGGTGACAAAGTGCACACAGTACTACAAGGGTAAAAAAACAAAAAACAAAAAAAAAAAACCAAAAAAACCAGGTGAGGGGGGTTGAGAAAGCAGAAGAGAGGGTGGTGGGTAGCAATTTAAACGCATAGTCAGATTAGCCTCTTGGAGAATCTGATATGGAGGGAGAATGTGATCCTCTTTAACCAAAGATATGAAAGAGATGAGGATGTGACCAAAGGGAAGGAAAGCTTTCTAGACAGAGGGAACAGCCAGTGTGAAGCCCTGAAGAGCTTTCCTGGTGTGATGAAGGAATTGCAGGAAGGCTGGGTAGGGGTGGGGAGTGAGATCAGAAGTAAAGGGAGGGGCCTTGTAGGCATTGTAAGAACTTAAGCTTTTACTCCCAGAGAAATGGGGAGACACTGAGGAGTTTTGAGGGGGAAATCAGAATCTAGCTCAGATTTTAGCCTGAGTTTCCTGGCAACAGTGTTGAGAATAGATAAAGAAGGATAAAAGTGAAAGTTGATTGTAGCAATGTACGGAAGCAATGGTGGTGACTGACGTCAGGCTGGAAACTGGAGGTGGTGAGAAGACACTAGACTCTACATATTTCAAGGAGGAATCAACAGAATTCACTAATGTTGAATAATAATCAGTATCAAGGCTGCAAAGAACAAAAAGCTTTATTTGGGGTCTTAGGAACTGCAATTCAGGAGACAGATTCAGGTAAAACCTAGTGTTCTGGAGAAGAGAGTTAGGGGCTTATAAAAGCAAAATGCCACAAGGTTGTTAAAGTCCTTGCAAGGTTGTAAAAATTCTTGCAAGAATTATGATTGGCTCTGATGCAAAAAGGGAAATATTTGTCCTTAAGGGATAGGCTGTCACAAATTATTTACGATAAGGATCCAAAACTATCTTATGTTTCTGAAACATTGTACAGATGTTCTGGATGCCTATGTTAAGATAATAAGTGGTCAAAAGTTGAGATTCCATCCGAGTTGAGACATGTATAAGTCTCACTTCCTCCACAGCTTCCCAGCTCCATTTTACAGAGTTCTCTTAGCAATACTGACTACTCCATTCTGATTTTCCTTTCACACTAATAAAATGGATAAAAAGCACTACAAAAAAAAAAATTGGCTGACAAAACTCTGAATACAACTCTTAACACTCCTGACTCCATGGCACTACAGGATAAAAGAGCACTGGGTTTGTTACAGGTTGACTTGTCAAGATGTAATACAATGTTAAGCTTCTGGTTCAAGATAAAAGACACATTGTAATACCGGGAGCAGCCATAAAGTCCTCTAAACCAGACAGTCTCGACACTTCTGCTCCAAGTTGTTGGAAACATGTCTTCAACCTTCAGCCATCAGCACAAAGTTCCTGCAAAACTAAGTATCCCCTCCAGTGACATCCAAAGAAGAATCAAACCAAACTTTCCAACTGGATTTTATGGATCCCCATGGCCAATTTAAATTCCCATTTCAGTACAACATGGACAGAAAGAGGTACCTTAATCTGTCAATATCTTTTGATTAGGATTGCATCTCGTTTTAGAGAGCCTATTTATCTTCAAGATGACTCTGAAAAGCACATTTAGAATAGAAGTTAGGCTTTGGGTAACACTCTGAAAATGCAAATAAGAAATATTTTAAGCCCTTAAAAAGATGTACCCTCTGCTGCTCCTCCAGAATTCTAGACAGTCGAGGCTGACTTTTCCTAACTTTTCCTAAACCAGTCCTTCCATCCAGAATTACGCGACTGCGCTGCTGTTGCATATAATAAACGTAATTGTGTATCATCACATTCTTTCTGGACTCAATATAAGGCCACTGTCTGCATGTCGAACAGATTGACTTGACTGTCATGTATTTCCATAACCAGAGTATCTCGATAAGACATTATACAAGAGTTGCACCTACCTGTTTTAAATCACCTTTAGTATAGACAGTGGTCAACAACAGACTCTGCCTCATCAGGGTTTGGATTCCAGCGGTGCCATTTACTTCACCGTAAATGTTCCTTCTCCATCTTTAAAAACGGGGATAATGGTATTTTCCTAGTGGAGTTGTTGTATGGATTAAGTGAGTAATTATTTGTAAAGCCCTCAGAACAGTGCCGGCAACAGCCAGTACTAATGTGTTCATTTTAAGACCATTATCCCCACAGAATCTCATGGATTTAAATGTAAATTTTCTTAAGAAGCAGAGAAGTCAGAATTGTCACATTTCCTCAACGCTCCCTAATTATATTAGTTGCTCGAGGCTTTCAAAGCATTTGGAACACTGCAGACAGCAGGGAACGTCAGTCAAAAGAAAACATGAGGTAGTGTGAGGGGAAGAGCCCAAGTTGTTTGCTAATTCCAGATGTGCATTCGCCGTTTAAAGACTCAAGTTATGACCCTTCTTGGTCATCCTTTGCGATTATACATTTTCTTCAAAACACAGTTCTGTTCTTAAGATACACTAGTCCGTACACAATCCAAGAAAAAAAAAAGCACAGCATTTCCCTTGACTACACTGAGATCTGGGTGAACAGCGGAAGCTTAAACGCTGGCGTTTTTAGAGAGTCGGTAATTAAGACCTCACTGAGACGTTCAACCACTCGAATTATCAGAAAAACAGCAAAAGCGCCACGAGGCCTCAGACCCAGGCTGAACTTGCTCTGGAACCGACCAGAAGCATCCAGGGGCAAAGCCGAGCCTCCGAGCCGACCCGGGCGTGCGGCTGCGCCCCCACCGCGGGCTCTGGGTCTCTCTCGGAGAACGAGAGGCTTCCCCGCACGCTTCCCGGTGCTTTCGAGGCCTACGAGAGAGAGGAGCCTAGGCGAGGACCCCCTCCGAGAGAAAAGTTGAGGAGAGTGAGCGCTGCGAACCAGACCAGACGCCCGACGCCCGGAAGACGCGCGCGCCGAGCTGCGGCGGCGGCGGAAGTGGGAGGGGCGGGGCGGCGGGCGTTTCCGGCGTGCGGGGCGGAGCTGTCGGGCGGGGGCCCCGCCGGCTCCCAATCGCGCACAATGAGACAGCGCTGAGCGCCGGAAGTGGGGCTGAAGGAAAACACGGAGAGGGAGCCCTGCCGGGACAGGAAGAGGCGGGGGACCGCGGCGGAGGTGGTGAGTCCTCCCAGGTGCCTTTTCCCCCGCGTTCCTCTCAGACTCTTGTCTGGTGTGGGTCTCCGGTGGGTTCTCCGGTCTCTAGAGTAGAGGGCGGGCCCGGCCTGGGAGATACGCTGGCTCCATCCCTCGCCGGCCTCCTTGCCCCAGTTGCGAGGACCTGGGAGCCCCCAGGCCGCCGGGTGCTGAGCTCTCGGGCTCGAGTCCGCATCTTCACTTTGTGTCAGACCCTGCGGGAGCAGGAGGAGAAGGGATCTGGGTGGAGGCACTCGGCCCTGGCCCCCTGTCCTGCCAGGGGGACCCCGGAACCCCATTGAGGAGGTAGGTCACTTCCTGCTTCCTGGTCCCCGCGATGGCTTCGTGGCTAGGAGTGCGGAGACGCCTCCCGTTTTTCCGCCTCGGGTTCGAAGGGTGGAAACTGAGGCAGATCCGGGGCGGGGCGGTCACAAGGGGATCGAAGAGGGAGAATTGCTGTTCCTGACAAAACCAAACTTGTTTGGGGTGAAAGGATGAGGACAGAGAGGTTAGCTGGAGTTGTCCCTTAGTCGGAAAGCTAGTCTCTCTGACTGGAGCGGAGCCTTGGTCGGGAGCCCAGCCCCTCTAACCGAGCTGATCGAAGCCTGTCGTTCTGAATAGTGGTGAGCGCAGCCGAGGCCCCGGGGTAGGGAGAGGGGACGGGAAAGTGGAGTTCAGAGATGTACTACGCCCACAGAAAGTTTCGGTTACTTTGTTTAACATTTAAAAGTAATTGCCATTTTGTCTTCAAAAGACTGTTTTGGGAGTTCTCTAAAGTACAGGCTTGGGGTGAGGTATTTAGGTTTGGGGGGATTGGGGGGGCGTTGAAAAGAAAAGCTTTTGTTGTATAGGTAAAAGCCAACCAGCTTAGTATGAGTGACATTTTTTATACTGTACTTTCTAAGGCAAATTTAATCTTGATGTTAAATAGTGAATACTAAACTAATTTTCATGAATGTTGTAGGACTAAGCCTCCTAACTTCTAGAATAATGCACTGACTATTGGGATGTGATGGAAAAGAAGAGTTTCTTACAGGCTTTTGAGTATTTGCAGTAAATGTGTCGTATTTTGTGTACTTGGTATGGTATCTTGTTATAGTTTGATGTTTCTCCAAAATGCCTTCTTTCAGGTGCAGAGTAAGAAAATTGAAGTCAAAGACCATGGGAGATGCCGCCAAACCTTATTTTGTGAAGCGTACTAAAGAGCGAGGGGCTACAGATGATGAGGATTTCAGAAGGGGTCACTCGCAACAAGATTATTTAATAATGGATGATTATGCTAAAGGCCATAGCAGTAAAATGGAAAAAGGCCTTCCAAAAAAAAAAGTAATACCAGGGAACTATGGGAATACCCCCAGAAAAGGACCCTATGCTGTTTCCAGCAATCCATATGCATTTAAGAACCCAATTTACAGTCAGCCTGCTTGGATAAATGACAACCACAAAGATCAGAGTAAGAGATGGCTATCCGATGAACTTGCTGGGAATTCAGACAATTGGAGAGAATTCAAACCTGGACCTAGAATTCCTGTTATAAACCGACCAAGAAAGGACTCCTTTCAAGAAAGTGAAGATGGATATAGGTGGCAAGACGGAAGAGGCTACAGAACTGTAAGACGACTGTTTCATAAAGACCTGACAAGCCTGGAAACCATGTCAGAAATGGAAGCAGGAAGCCCTGGTAATGTTTCCAGCTTGTCAAGTTACAACCCTTTACTGGTTTCAGTAAAACCAAGACCATTTCTAAGTGCTCTATGTGCTCAATAATAATTGCCTCAGAGTTATTATTTATACCTTTTTCTAAAAGGTGAATAGATTTTGTCCATGTACCAATAACTTCCATAAACGGAAAGATTATTTTTACCTAATGGGCTATATGTGCTGAAATGAAATACAGTCATAAATTTGAAGGAAAAGATAAGGTAATATTTAGTCTGAAAATGCAAATGATGCTTGGAAAATTATTCTTGGAAAAAATGGGCTTTTAAGTTTATTGGCTGTAAGCCTTTTTTTTTTAAAGTGGCCAGCACTTTAAACATTTTTTTAATTTCAATGCTTTCAGGCAACATTGGCACTTTCTAGGCCTCCAGAAACCCTCTTCCTTCTTATTATCTCACAGTGACCAGTATATATATATATATATATATATATAAAAAACCTATAAGGCATTTGCATTTTTGATCTGGATGTTTAGAATACTTAACAGGGAAAAAGACATTTTTTTTATCTTCAGTGGGTCTTAGGATAGTTTTAAATGAGAGAAAAGGTGCTGTTTTATATTTTTTAAGATAGGAAATGCAAGAGAAAATGCCATGTATCATAAAACAGCAACAGACCTCAGTTATAAAGGAATCAAACAGAAGGGAAGGGCAAGAGCTCAGCCTGGTAAATCTTTAAGCCAGAGAGAACTTGAAGGAATTGTCTGACAGTGCTCCGTCATGACACATCAAAGGTAGAGTCACGATTTCACAAAGCAGGCAGCTGTGGCTCCGGAGAGGTTAAATTTATCCAGCCTTGTTTACAAAGAATGGTAGATGAGGAAGTGGAACTGAAATCATGTACTGTGCTCCTCTGGCCATGAACTCAGCCTTACTGAACCTGAAATCTGACAGAAGCTGAACACGTATTCATAATTTCTGGGCTTTCAATTTTAAAAGTTTGCATGTCTTTAAACGTTTCCATATTACTCTGTCCAGGCAGGGCATGGGCATTTTAATTTAGTTACCAATTGTGGGTCTTTCAAAAGAAAAAGTTGGTCTTGAGCAGCATTGTAGAAAGAAAGATTTACAGGTCAAAAGTTTGCAACCAGATACTAAAAGGGGCTGTTTACAGATCAAAAACCTCTTATTCTGTATTCCTATTTAGCCTTAAAAGCAACTAAAGTAAGTTGCTTTTAAGTGGTATTGAGTAGGAACTGCAGTTTTTTTCCTGTATTTTTGTTGAAGATAATCAAAAACTCCCGGGTTTTCTCCATATGAAATTACAGGTGTGTACTTTCCCAGTCTCCAAATGAAGGACTATTCAGTTTCTATCCCTTGAAAATCTTCATGAAGGAAATACTAAGCTTTGGCATAACATTGCTTACTGTAGAGAGAGATTTAGTTTAACATATAAACCTTGCAGTGTACCTAGAGGATCCTAAAAAGGATCTCATTAAAGGGACTGAAAATAAAGTTCTTACTAAATGATGTAAGAGGATGTAATGAAAATTCTCTTAGAGTTGCTTTGTTTTTTAGTAATAACTTTCTATTTTTCAGTTCTACATTACTGCTCCTACTTCATCCCTCAAATACCCTAGGTTGCCAATTTAATATATTTGGGACAATGCCATTAATGATCTTAGGTAGAAAACACCCACTCAAATACACATGTCCTTTATGAATAGAATAATGGCCCATATGCAAATAAAATATGAGAAACTTAGAATACTGTATATCGAGAATTCATATTACTACAAAAACCTGGGATGAGCCAAGAGTCTTCCTCTAAGTAATTATGGGAATTCTTTAGCAACATCCACCTTTGCCTTCCTAAATTCCCTCCAGTGAGATTTTATTTGACTGTTTTTACCATGCAGGCCTGTGAAACTCAGTTCAGAAGGTTATATGTCCTTGTTAATCCTGATCTAATTCAGATGTGAACAGGTACGCTACAGGAAGGAATTTTAGTAAGTTCCTTTCAATCCTTATATTGTCAGACAGAAAGCTGAATTTGAAAATTCCATCTGTGCTTTAATCTGTTTCAGATCCTTTATTTGACTTAGTCATGTGTCCCTGGACAAGTTACCTATTTTCTTGGACCAGCATTTTCCCCTTCTGTACAGTAGGGGTAATATTAGCGTCCATGACCAGATCACCATAGGGATTAAACTGAGGCAGTACACATAAAGTGCCTGAATTGCATCTGTCACATGATAAAATACTCAGCATTGGTAACCGCAGTTACTATCATCAGACAAAACTTGTGCAGCCATCCACTTCTCTGTATAAAAACTATCAAGTGTTAACTGTGCTCTTTGGAGGGAAATTAAAGTCACTCTTTCTAGAAAATGATAGCAAATATAATTATATTGAGAAGCCTTTGTGATCAAGAGAGGAGGGGTTAAAAAAAATTTGGTTTCGTATCAGTTTCTGTTTTGTGAACTAATAATGGACATTTCTAACAGGTATTGCACATGTTAGTGTAAATCTTTAATGAGTGTTTGCCTAAGAAACTTCTACCCTAAATACTGAAGTCAGATGCAATTATTTAGTTAGTAATGATAAGCAAATTAAATGAGAATAGACATACTTCTAAGTTAAAAGAAGTGCTTATCTCAAAAGTTTATGCAGACCAAGAGTACTGTCCTTAAGAGATTGTGATAATTAAATGAAAAAAGCAATAGACTGATTTTCTCTTCGAACAACTACTTATTTTTTAGTATTTTATTTGTTTGGTCCAGTTTGATTGCTTTTTTAAAGTAAGTGTATTTGTCTTAATACTTTAATTTTTTAAAATTGCTGCTTTATTGTAGTATAGAAGCTGTTTGCAGAATTTCATTGTATTCATCTTAAGATAGTTTGAGCACAATGCTTGCTGTTTTTCCTTTAGAGCTGTTGGTGATAGCTTTTCTCAATATTAGAGGTCCAGTTAACCCTCCTTTCCTGACAGAATTTTTTTTCAGTCAATTGATTCATTATACCTTCTATACAAGTAATGAGTTCCACTGAAAAGCCGATGCAGCAGTTGCCTCATGCAGAGCATTTCAATAGGTTTATATTTTTAGAGAATAATTTTTGGTAAGCCACTTAAAAACTACTCAGTCCCCTTAGCACAATTTTAATTGACAAATTGAATTTCATTGTACTCTTATGTGTTACTAGTAGCTTCACTTCAGAACTTGATAGAAGTTACCAAAGCTATTTTAAACAATTTTTTGTAGATCAATCCCTCAAGCATCTTGTTTCACTGAAGTTAAGATACAAGTTTCAAAAAAGGAATAGATTCATTTATTAGTTATAAGGATTATAGAACTAACCCCAGAGTTTATAAGCAAATGAAATCAGTCTGTTTGTAAAAAACTTTTATTTAAACTACTAATTGTCTTTTTTTCTTTGAAATGTGCTCATTGTGCAGACGTTCAAAGAAGCTAAAGTGAAAGTAAAGATAAAATGGTTTTTTGTTTTTGTTGTTGGTTTTTTTTTTTTTTTTTTTTTTTTTTGGAGGGGAGGTAATTAGATTTATTTATTTATTTGATGGAGGTACTGCGGATTGAACCCAGGACCCATGCATGCTAAGCATGCGCTCTACCACTTGAGCTATGCCCTCCCAGGATAAAATGGATAATAGTTGTTCTCAATAAATAAAGTTTTGGCATGGACTTCTTGATATCAATGTGGGGAGAGGGCCCAATGCTAACTTTTCAATTAAATGGTGGTTTTTAACTCTAGTTAAAAATGTAGTTGATTTCTGAGTTCTCTGGAGATACATTGTCCCTCTTTGCCCTGTTGAGATTGTTCAGGTATACTTGCCTTCAAAAGATAATTTTTACTACTGCTTGAGTATGTTCAGCAGTGTATCAGAAAGATGATAAAATCAGTGTCTGATTGAAGTAGTATTCTTCTAAGGTTTCCAAAAATACAGTTTCTCTGAATAGATGTATCCAGATGTGAGGTGCTTAATAAATATTCAATCAATTTATCCGTGGGAGAGCTATACCTTTCCTTTTGCTCTGCGTTCAGATGTCATTCAGATACTGCAGGATTTCATTAAGAAACCTATAAGTTCTGCTTTTTACTCAGAGTGGTATTATTCAATATTGCCAGTAATATTTTTCTCCTAACTTAAGAAAACAAGAAACAGAGGTCCAGACCTAGGAAGCCACGGAGGACTAGAAATGAAGACAATGAACAGGATGGAGATTTGGAAGGCCCTGTGATCGACGAGTCTGTGCTTTCAATGAAGGAGCTGCTGGGCTTACAGCAGGCTGAGGAGCGACTGAAAAGAGACTGCATCGACAGGCTGAAAAGGGTAACACCCTTTATTTGTTAGTTAAGATCCTTGTTTTGGTTTAAACTGTGTTAGTAATTAGGAATATGTGCTTTGATGAATTATGTATCCTACTTTGATACTTAAGCACTACAAAAGTGATACTCAGTTTGACTTAATAGAATTACTTTAATAAATTACTATTAGCATAGTGATAAAGAGACAGTGATATATGAACAATTTTAAAGTAAATGGGAAATCATCTTCTGGCGAATTTTTGTTTACCTGTATTTTGTCTCTTTCTCTCTATATATATCTCTATAAATATGTTTGTGTATATGTGTGTGTGTGTATATATATATGTATATATATATATATGTCTCTATAAATCTCTTCGAATTATAGCGACCGAGAAACTACCCTACAGCAAAGTACACCTGCAGACTTTGTGATGTTTTAATTGAATCCATTGCATTTGCTCATAAGCATATCAAAGAGAAGAGGCACAAGAAAAACATGAAGGTAAGTTTAATGGAAACCAAACAAATATGTGTGCTTGTCAGTTATTACTTGACATCTTTATGACTTTCTTTTCCTTAAGATTATGATACTAATAATCTGACTATTTATATCACTGAACTTATTTTAGCCAAAATACTTTATACTGGTCAGATATGTTTTACTGGGCAGTCTTGTGAATTTCCTGAAGGACGGTGTCAGGATGAATGACGCCATTGGTAGGACTAGGTATATGCCTTATGCCAGTAATAATAAAGCAAATAATTTGCCATTGCTGTTTTTAATGTTCCTTCTTTACACTTTTTCCTTATTCTGGCCTTCCCTCTGTTATCACTTTATGTGCGTAAAGAAGTGTGTGTGTTTGATAAGATGAAGACTAACACAGCAAAAGTGAGGAGGGCTAAGAAAAATATTCCAGAATATTCTGCAGGGTGTTGTCTCAGTGAATGGTAGAAGGTAAAAACTCTGAGTCGTTTTTAATCTCAACATTGATCTTAAAAGGAGAAGCAGGAGGAAGAGTTGCTCACCACGTTGCCCCCACCTACACCCTCCCAGATAAATGCAATTGGTATTGCCATTGACAAAGTGGTACAGGAGTTTGGCTTACACAGTGAGAACTTGGAACAGAGACTAGAAATTAAACGTATCATGGAAAATGCGTTCCAATACAAGTTACCAGGTATTTTCTAGATTTGTTTTTCTTTTTAGCTACCTAAAAGTACCCTGTTCATTTTTCCTACCAGTAGAAATTCGTGCTTAATAGAAATTGATTTGCCATGTCCTGAAGCTCTTAATATTTCGTGTGTTTTTGTTTTTCCTGGCTTTCCTGGCTTATGTGCATTGTCATTATTCCTGTCTTCATCATGAATTTCATTGTGTCCACTTACTTTAAGTTAAATGCCCCATATTATTGGAGCACTGTGGGACTCTTGTGTATGTATTTGTTTACCTATTTATTTATTTATTTTCTGTCTCTAAGTTTAGTTTTATTTATTTATTTATTTATTAAAGGATAATTGACATATGCTATATTAGTTTCAGGTGTATGACATGGTGATTCAGTATTTTTGTACATTACAAAATGATCGCCACACCTTTCTACCTATTTAAATTGACACAATATTTTGAGTTAAAATTAAGAGAAGTATCCTGGAGTCATTTTTAGGTTATCTGTGTCCAAAAAAGTTTCTATTTAACTACCCTCAAAAGAATTGCACCATCTAAAATGGGTTTTGAATTTTAGAAAATTTGTGATAGATTTTGTGTACTGCTGAATTGATTTTTCAAGTTATATCTGTGAAGATACAAAAAACTATTTTTTAGAAAACTCCACATTGATTCTGATCCATAGCTAGGGTTGAAATTACTTTTTAAATTTAACACCATACCAACCATAGGACTGTTTGTTCTACTGAAAGATTGTTCGCATAGTATATCATTCATGTTCATATATATATATATATATATATATATATATATATGTGTGTGTGTGTGTGTGTTCATAAAAGTAAAGGGTAAAAGCTTGCTCATTTGCTTATATAGGTATCTCATCCTTTATGTTGTAGACAGGTTCCTGAAAAGTCATTTGTAATTTTGATTTTTGTCATAGATTTCCATTGTAAAATTGAATGTGCTTTGTCATGGAAAACTGTAAAACCCAAAGAAAACACTTGACTTAAACCTGAAAAAACACTGCAAAGTCCCCTGACGAGAAGGGATAATTTTTTGGCACAACGGTAGTAAAAAACATTGGGGGGGAAATGTCATAAAATAAATATAGGAGGTGCACGTATATTACACGTCTTCCTCTGAAGAGTGAATCATTTGCTGCCTAGCATTTTAAGTTATATCAGTAATATTATAAGTATTTTTCAAAAGTTGTCATAAAGGGATTATATTGTTAAATTAAGCTTTTTGTTCATAGTGTAATGAGTATTCATGTTGAAAAGTAACTTTATGCTGATTTTTTATGATTATTGTTTTACTGAAACATGGTCTTTATAGTAAATTACACCTACATGTGCCTTGAAAAAGGTGAAATGTTTGCATTAACCCGTTAGTATACCGTCAGGTTTATAATTGCAAAACAAAGTTAGGCATCTGTTTTAATTTCACATTTTAAAAATCAGTGAAGTATTTATTTTCTGCACAAAATGTGAAATAATAATGTAGTAATTTTTTTAACATGCTTTACAACTAACATGAAGAGAGTGGCTATTAAACTAAACAGCCTTTCCTTTTACATAAAATAAAATGAAGGCAAGAGCAAAGAGTTACCCATTCCTGTCCCTGTTTATGCCAGATTTGCATACTATTTTGCTTTTTGTGTATGATTTTAATTGATCATTCTATTTCTGAAATAGCAGTGTCTTGTTTGAGAAAGTTTACTTTATTTATGACATTTATTTTCATATTACTTATGTTTTCAGATTGTTCTCTGAGATTATATGGGTCATCCTATAGCAGATTGGGCTTCAAAACTTCAGATGTAAACATTGACATTCAGTTTCCAGCCATTGTAAGTACAAAATGAAATGTTAAGAGTTTTCATGCAATCATGTGGAATTGCTTTTATTTCAAATGTGAGCTATCTATGAATATATTTTAGCTACTTGAAGACAATTTAAGTGTGATTTTTTCCATAAAACTACTAAAAACTACTAAAAAAATTTTAAAGCATTTTTTCCCTCAGATTGCTACTTTTTCTGACTGCCTTCAATTTCAGAGCATTTCTTTTAATATTATACAGATTTTCATACTTACTTTACTCTATAGATCTTTCATACTTCCTTCAAACCCTGGTTTTGTAACCATGTGAATCTGATATGACTATTTAGGTTCTGTTAGCTTGAAAAGATTAAATTATATTGGTTAATCAACTTTCCAATGGCAGGAAAGGATTTCAGAATTCAGTGTTAGATACGTAAACATTTATGAACTGAAAGCTTAATTTACTCCTGAGTTCCCTCTTATATACACCAACTTTGTGAAAATAAGTATGTTTTTGAAGAACCACACCTAGCTTAGATTTCTGGTTTAAACATGATTCAAAAAGATGTTGAGGGGGAGGGTATAGCTCAAGTGGTAGAGTGCATGCTTAGCATGCAGAAGGCCCTGGGTTCAATCCCCGGTACCACCTCTAAAAATACGTAAACCTAATTACCTCCCCCAACCCGCCAAAATAAAATAATTAAATAATACAATAATAAATAAATAAAATATACTTATTAAAAAGAAAGAAGGTAGAAAAAGATGTTGAATCAAAATTTTGAAACTGGAAGGCACTTTAATAGATTATCCATTTACCTGCTGGTGGTTCCCACAGACCGGTTTGCAGATAGTTTATGCACATTTACTTGGGTTGCTACTTTAAAATACAGATTCCTAGGCTCTACCCCCAGATGTTCTACTTCACAACCTCTCATTCCTTGCCATCCCTGACTACTATAGCTACCTGGTCAGCTGACCAATGGATTTTACTATTCTTTTAACCTTAAATTTTGATTAGTAATTTACCAGCATAGCAGTTATTTTGATTTCATGTCATTCATTCATCTGGAAAATATTCAGTGAGTTCATGTTATATGCCAAGCACTGTATAAGATTCTAGAGGACAAAACAGATAGGATTCTTCCCTCGTGGAACTCATCCCTAGTGAAAGAGATAAGTAATTATGTGTATATAATTAATTATAATGAGAGCTATGCAGGGAGACAAGGCTCTGTGACAGAAAACAAAGAGAGTGCAGATATAGCAGTCCCAAAAGCCTCTTTGAAGAGATAACATTTAAGCCAAACTCTAAAAAAATGAACAAGGGTCGGAGAATGAAAGGGATAAAAGTGTGTTTCAGCCTGAGGGCACATCATTTGCAGACAATGAGCTTGGCCTGTTCAAGGAGGGAAAGAGAAAATTGTAGTATGAAGAGACCAAGTCGAGGAAGAGCATCAGATTAGGACAGAGAGGTAGGCTGGGGCCCAACAGACAGGATCTGTAGGCTGTGTCATAGAGTTTCATTTTGACCTAAGGGCATTAAGAAGCCATTGAGAATTTTAAGGAGGGGTATAACTACATCTTATTTATGATTTTAAGTGGTTTTGGTTCCTATGTGGAGCAAGGATTGGAGAAAGGTGAAACTAACATGGTGACTAGTAAGCAACCTGTTGAAGTAGTTGTACAGAATGAGGCGTAATATTGTTAACAGTTTGACAAGTTCTAGTCACAACTTTGAGATTTGCTGAAAGGCTAATTACCTCAGGAATTGGTGAATCAGGAATTAACTGTTACAAGTCTCTTTATCTACCCTCATCCTCGTTTGGTGCTCACCTCTCTGACTGACAAGTGCACACGGCATAAAGCGTAGTTTCTTTACTGTGATAGCAGTGTGCTTTCTAATTTGGAAAGGAATTGGAGTAACTTCAGATGACTGTGTATTATCTTAGTGAAGCAGAAATGCTTATGGATCATTTGATGTGTTCATTGATTTATTTCCTAGATGTCTCAGCCAGATGTTCTCTTGCTTGTTCAAGAATGTTTAAAGAACAGTGGTAAGGTCAAATTCTTTCCACATTTTGCTCTTAAATTTTTCTTTTGTCTATAATTTGAATATTATCTTATTGCTCAGACTTGGAACATAGGAAGTCATGTTCTTTAATTTATTTATATGGGTGATATCCAAACAAAAAACCAAAGCAGATCCCCCTGAGTTCTTAGCTAGTTGATTAGAGTCCTGTTGGTTGTTCTACTATGCAGAATAACTATTTGTAAGTAAAGCTTTTACCTTGGTGATCATGTCACAATTTATAAAGATTAAATGAGTCTAGACTGAGAATACAAAGAGGCAAAATATGTAAAATATACTCTTGAGGGTAAGACTAAATGATAATCTTCTTTCTTCCATGATTTAAATTAATACTTTACCAATGATAAATAGTTGGGACCCAGCCCAGATTAATGAATCGACAAATAGTCGTTCCCACTTAGGTTTATCAGTTGTCCAAAGTCACGTCCCACTGCGGCTTGATTGTTTGTATGCTTTCTGTAAGCCTCATTAAACGGGCTCATCCCTTAAATGAGTCTTTCCCATCCTTCTTGGGGTTCTTCTTGTTTTTGTTTTTTTCTTCTTGTTTTGATTGAATGAAGCATTTAAACCTTTTTTCTTACTTCAGTCAATATGTATTTCGACCCCGAATATTTTAGTAGCTTTTGCAGCAGTTTTGCTTTTGACAATGTCCTATCCGTATTTCTAATTATGTTTTCCACATAGTATTTAAATGCTCTGATTCAATAATGTAGTTATTTCTAATCAGACACTAGTTTTGCAAAATAAGGGTTGAATATAATACTTCTTTCCTTTGCCAGTCATTTTTATTTCATAATCATCTTACAAGAGCTTTATTTCGTAGTGGCCTTTCAAAAGGCCAAACAGACGTTAGAAGCAGTACTTGTGCTTTATCAAAGTTGTGCTTTTAAACAAAGCCTTAATTAACCTCTTCAATATTCTTTTCTTTTTCCTCAGACTCTTTTACTGATGTTGATGCAGATTTCCACGCTAGGGTCCCAGTGGTGGTGTGCAGAGAAAAGCAAAGGTCTCCGTTTCTTTAAGCTGTTTATCAATCAAAAAGTATCAGCTTGCCAAAAGCACTCTGTACTTTTACTACATCTTAATGTCTAGTTTCTAGAATGATAAACTCCTGTGTGATTAATTTCCCAGGCTTACTGCTAGCATTCTCTGTATACTTTTGGCATTTGATGCAATAGGAAAAAATGTTTTACTTTAAAAAGAATAAAATTACTCAAAAGGAAAAAACACAGGAAGGAAGCATTTTGACCCATTTCAACTCGGTAAAAAACAACCCTATCAAATCAAACTTGTTCTAATTACCTTTATTTGCCATCCTTTTAGCAGCATTTTTAATAGTGCTGAATATGGGTGTGACTTCACCTGGCCGTCTCGCCCTTCACCTAGAAGCATTACCACTGTAAATGTGGGGTTTGTAGGCCATGATTCATCATTAGGCAGAGTCCTCCAACTGGAGGAAACAGTCTTTAGCTCTTACAAAGATGAATTCATGCTCTCATTTCAAACATTTTACAGTATTTCCTTATTTGTATTCCCCCCCTCCAAAATAGTTTTAATATATGAAAACACAGAATGTTAGTTCTGAAAAATAAATTTCACTCAGGAAATACCTGCCCTATCTTTTTTTTTACTGCAGTGACTTAAATGACCCATAAAGATTTATTGAGTTTTTTATTTTCATTTCTAAGATATTTATCATCAGTGTAAATAAATTAGTTGTTGGTGCTGTCAGAGATACCTGATGCCTTTATAAACTTGATCTTTCTCTTTTTCCTTCCCATCCTCACCCTGTAATCCCACCAGTGGTCTTCTTTGCAAAGTGAGTGCAGGAAATGAAAATGCTTGTCTGACAACAAATCATTTAACTGCCCTTGGAAAACTAGAATCAAAGCTCGTTCCTTTGGTGGTTGCGTTTAGATACTGGGCAAAGGTAGGTTTGAATTCTTTAAATGAATGAACACATTCTATGTATGCATAAACAGTATGCTTTGATTTTCACATGGTTCATCTAATCTTAAATGTTTGGATGCATAGTTATAGACATCAGGAGAGTTGGCATCTGAATATTGGAACAGAAATTTTAATGGTACAGAAAGGAAAATACAGTGTTTTTATTTCACTGTAACAGTATTTCTTGAAAGATCAGAATGATTTATGGTACTTATTAAAATCAACTCCCAGAGTTATGTCCCAAAAGTTTACATTTTAACTAGTTTCCTGAGGTGATTTTTAGGCCCAGGTAAGTTCAAGATGAAGCTCCTCATACTCTTTCCAGTAATATACCCAGAAACTCCCCCCAAAATGAAACCCACTGTCTGATACATTTCTACAGTATTTTAAATGTGGTATCCCAATTGAAATAATATCCCAATGCTCAAATAAACATGAGAGCATTTAACATTTCCCCAAAATGTAATGTCCCATCATGATTATAAAGTTGAGATTCTGTGCTTCATAGAGAAAAGCCAAAGCTTTACTGATTAAGACATGGCAGTAACATTAGGTAGCTCCTGTTGCTTGGGTCCAGGATGAACAGAGGATGCCCTACTCTTAGCTGGGTGAGTTGATAATTACAATATGCTGTCCTTTGAAAGCAGCCTCCTGCTTCATCACTAAGTAGGCCATGCTTTTTCTGTTGTTATTTCTGCTAGCGCTAATGAGTTTGCCTACATTCTCTCCCTAATCACCTTTCTGACTAAAACAAGCACTTTCAAGGTAATTGCTAAAGATGAGGGGACCATAAACCTAGGCAAAGCCTGCTGGCTTACAAGTAGAACTGAACCATTATTTTTACTTCATAAACAAGCGTTTGAACCAAGTGAATGGAATTTACCTTGAATGTCCAAAAAATGAAATATTATTTGAGGTCCCTTCACAAGTTGATTTAGTTAAAAAAAAAGAAAAATTTGAAGTTGAAGCTGCCACTCAAAACCACAACATATCTTTACTGCAAAAGTGTAAGGAAGTTTTATATTTTGTCACTGTGGAGTTTCCTTCTGAGGAGGAAATCATGGGTTACACGGAAATGAAGAAAGAGATTTTAGACCAAATTACGTAAATGACAAGTTGCTGCAGAAGAATGCTTATCCTCTTTTCTCTCATTTGTAGCTTTGCAGTATAGACCGCCCCGAGGAAGGAGGTTTGCCGCCTTATGTGTTTGCCCTGATGGCCATTTTCTTTCTGCAACAGAGGAAAGAACCCCTTCTACCTGTTTATCTAGGATCATGGGTATAAGACTTTTTTGCTTATATATCTGATAGTGATTTCGTTTCAGGGCCACAATCCCTTATGCATAATTTCAGGGTCCAGAAACCTAACCAAAACTGACATGAATTTATTAATCCTACTATTGTGAATATTCCTGTGTTTCACTGCTGAAATATTAACGTATTTGATTATGAGGTGTGGCCATGTGCTCTGCTAGCGACAGTGTTACTTTTCTAAACTGAAAAAAAACTCTTAATTTGTACAACAGGTGATCTGAGGTTTTCAAACAAGAGAATGTGTAACTATATTAATTTATCACTTGGTACACATCTTCTTTGGGTACAGTTTTATAATTTGATACTTGAATTTATATATCACCTCCAGACAGACTGTAGGAAGCATTCGGTTCACTACAACTTTCTATTTCGAGTTTTTTTGTTCTCTTTATTCCCCGTTCCCTGTGAAACAAAAGAAGGTATAAGTGTTGAGATTGCTACCTAATACCACAAGATGCAGAACCTTTGAGTAATCACCTCTTAAGTAATATTTTGCTATAATCTTTAAAATGAATTAGGCCAGTAATGGGACTACTCTTTCTTTCTGGATAAATTAAAGCTGAGCTGATTTATTCAAATGGTAAGATTTAAGAAGAAGCCATCTCAAAGTCAAAATGAGGTTATTCTCATCCTCTTGGAAACCTCACTTTTAATTTCTAGGTGTTTATCCTGATAAAATTTTATATGTACACTTACTTTATAAAATGACTCACTTGGTGAAAGCTTACTTTAGCACAAATTTTCTTTCAATATGCAGGATTCACATCATTTAAGGAGGAAATGTTCTAGATAATAGTTCTTTATTATGGGTGTATATCCAAAAAATAAGATTTTAAGAAATTTTTTTTTATACTTAATAGGTTGAGAATTAAACAGGGATCTTTATTTGCCAGGCTCTGAGAATAAAGACTAAAGCAGAGTAAGTCCTGTATGAACTCTGTCCTGGCATTAGAGATTGCAGTCTGCTGTGTGTCACAGCTGCCTAAAGGGAGCTCTCTTTGTTGTACTTATGGTACTGAAATAAAATAATTCAGGTATCTTTGCTAGACTGCTCTCCTGGTCAGAAAAACGGGTGAGAGAACAAGGTCAACCCTTAGTTGATGAATAACCCTTTTCATCAGACCCAAGTAGGGATCTATAAAAGTCTTTTGATGTTTTATTTTCACTTTGATCCAAGAGAGTCAGTAGTTTAGGATGGAACCAAACCATTTGCATTTCTGTACCAAAAAAAAAAGCCTTGGAAGAGGTTGGATGTGTCGCCATGCACACTTCTGTCTTCAAGAAATCTGCCTTTTCTTGTGTTCTCATCATCTCTAAAGTAGGCATCTGTCTCTGATGTGAGAATGCAGGGGTAAAGGTGCTTCTGTTTTGGTGATAAGATTCTCCTCATGATTTGCTTGAGAGTAGTATGAATACCCTTTTCTGTGGCCAGTGTATATTATTTCCTTGGCAGTAATACTGGAAATTCTCTAAAGTGACACAAAATTTGGTTTTGATTATACCACTTGTTTAAGGTTTAATGACAAAAAAAGTATGTGATTTTGGATTGAATTCTGTGGATCACATATGGCAAACTCTACTGCCTAAACCAAAGTGATCTGCAGTTTTCAGCATTTTAAACTAGTCAAGCATCAATATGCTGGCTTCTGCTAGAGTCTTAGTCAAAAATATAAAGCAAGTGAGGGAAAAGAAGTTAAATTTAGTACCTTATTCATGCCAGATATTTTATATCACTATTTTTGCAGAAAATCTGTTGAGATCCTCAAAATTATGTGCTTGAAAGTATCTTTACTATTAATGCCTTCAAAAACTTTAAAGCACTCTGTGTATTAGTCATTGGACTAGGCCCTGAAGGGATTACACAGATGAATAAGACTAAATTCTCTGTCAAGAGGTTTGGAGTATCATACATCTGTGCTCTGATCTGTCTGTTCAAAAATCTTTTAGCCATTCTTTTCCAACCTACTGAGATCTCTTCCATGTTGGAGATTATCCTTTCTGGCTTTTTAGTCCCAATTAAAATTCCCATTTTATCATCATTAGAATTGTGAGTGATGAATAGGTTTAGTCCTATCTTAGTATCTTTTATCCCCTACAACAATATTTTACTAGTCTCCTGGTAGATATCATTTGGAAACTTTCTTATTTTAGATTATAGAAACTTAACCTTTAACAAACAGTTATCTACGCTTTAAGGATGCCAGATAATATAATAGAAGAGTAGTGTTGAAGTTGGGCAGCCCTGAGATTCATCCAGGATTTGCCACTTAAATCCTTGTGACCTTGAGCAAATTATGTAATCTCTGGGCCTTAGTGAAAGGCCCATCTGAAAAATTCTCAAATGAGATCATGAATGTAGACCTCCTGGCACAAAGTAGGAGAACAAATGTCATCAATAGAAAGTCAGGTTCCACTTGCATGGAGGCATGAACACCTAAACAAGTGATCCATCTGAAAATAATAGGTATAAATTCTCGACAAAATTCAAAGTGCAACAACGTGAAGGCTCTGGAGACCAAACAGATGCAAACAGACTTCGGAGAGAAGCCAGAACTTGGAGCAAGTGACCACAGAGTGCATTTCTACTTTTCGGTGGCTTTATCCCTAAAGGCAACTCTGGTAGAAAAACTTTCTGGCCAGAGGAATTAGGGCCACCAGGTAATAAGGGGGGAAAAACCTAGACAGGAAAGATACAGAGAAGTGGAGCCCAGAACACCTCTGACTGACTCCTGAATCAGTCCAGTGCATCATATAAGGGGCTTGGAAGCAGTCACTCCATCCTTACAGAAAGAAAAGAGCTGAACACACTGAAAATCAATGACTCTTCTTAGATCCATCAGAGAATTGAGGTCATGGCGAAAACCACTGCCCTTAAAATTGGAGAGACAGGCAAATACAGCGAATTATAACTTGTCAGAGCAGAAGCCCAGGAACAGAATCCTGCCACTGCGGCCACTACCAGGGTAGGGAAACTTAGACTGTGGTTCTGGAGGCTCAGTTTGGACAAGTTTGAAGGTGGAAAACAACAGAGGGACCCAGTCTCAGGGGGCTGGTTTCGTGAGTTTTATCTCCAGGAATGCCTACCAGGTTCTCTGAGTGAAGACACAAAAACAATCCCCTCATGCATTTTGAAACTGTCCAGAGCATTCTGTTGACCTGAACAAAAGCCTGCCCTCAAGGGAAACTGTTTTACCGGAGCCTGACCACCTTGGGTTTTATCAGGACCTAACCAACCTGGGGAAAGGAAAAATATCCAACTCCAACCCTCTGTAGTTTATGGTCTTACCTCAGACGGGCAAGAGTGAGAAGCTCTTTGTGAAGGTCCCAGCCTAGGACCTTAGGCTCACTAGAAGACTTTGAGACCTGATCACAGAGCTGTAGAATGCTTCGCCCCAACACACACATGACTACAGCATCATTAGGCCACCTGTGTAATAATGAGATAACGGAACAGAAAGACTTCATTTAAAAAGAAATCTCTTGGGAAACCCCAAAACAATAGAGGAGGCAAAAACAAGGATACCAGAGGAAGCTACAGCCCTTTGGCATCTACAGCTGCAGCAAACAGAACAGAGCCTAACTCCTGGCCAGATGAAAGCAAACCTCACACCAAAGACCTATCTACCTCAGTTCCTTTTACCCAGCTTTCAACAACAACAACAAAACTATAAGGCATACTAAAAGGCAAAAAGCATAGTTTGAAGAAACAGAGCAAACATTGGAATTATCAGACTAGGAATTTACAAAACATGGCTTAATATGCTAAGGGCTCCAAAGAAAAGAAATTGGCAACTTGCAAGAACACATAGGTAATATAAGCTGAGAGATGGAAGCTAAGTAATCAAAAGGAGACACTAAAAATCAAAACTAACAAAAATGAAGAATGCCTTTGATGGATTCATCAGGCAGCTGGACACAGCTGGGGAAAAAATCAGTGAGCTTTATTCAATAGAAACTTCTCAAACTTAAAGGCAAAGAGGAAAGAAAGAATGAGAAAGAAATGGAACAGAATCTGTAAGAACTGCAGGACAATTACTAAGGGTTGTAATATACGTATACTGGGAATATCAAGAGAAGAAAGAGGAAGAAACGGAAGGAATAGTTGAAGCAATAATGACTGAGGATTTTCCAGAATGACACACTTCTGAACCACACATGTGAAGCAGACTAAAAACAGTTAAGAGCCAAGGCTTAGAAAACTGAACTGAGATCAGAGCTGCTGTCCACCAGAGATACAACAGTCTACAATTTGTCCAACCAAGTTAATTACCTGTAAAACAAAAGTCACAACACGTTTTGGGATAACATAAAGAATCCAGAATTTTCACAGTACATTATTATATCACAATGTCCAGAATACAATCCAAAGTTACTCAAAGCACAAAGAGTCAAGAAAATGGGACACACTGTCAAGGGAACAGAAATCAACAGATGCCAAGCCCAAGATAAGCCAGATGTGGGAACTATCAGAGACTTTAAAAGCCCTTCTTACAGCTGTGCTCCATGAGACATGGGAGGTACACTTGCATAAGCGAGGTGATAGAGGCTATCAGCCAGAGAATGAGGAAATGTACAGAGAACCAAGTGGAATCTCTAGAAGTGAAAAATATATTATTTTAAATTTAAAAATCTGCATGGGCCTCATATCAGAATGGAGATGACACAGGAAAGAGTAAATATGGAAATAGATAAACAAGCTAATCTGAAGAAGAGAAAGAAAAAGTTTAAAATTAAAAAAAAAAAACTAGGGGGAAGGTATAGCTCAGGAGCAGAGCGCATGCTTAGCATGCATGAGGTCCTGGGTTCAATCCCCAGTACCTCTGCTAAAAAATAAATAAATGTAAACCTAATTACACCCCCCCCAAAAAAAAAACCAACTCTGAGCCTTGGGGACTTGTAGAATAATTTCAGAAAAATCTAACCTGTGGGTAGTTTGAGCCCCAGAAGGAGAGGAACAAGAGAATGGGGTAGGAAAAAAATATATAAAATTTCATAAATTTGATAAAACGACATAAATTTACAGTCTCAATAAGCTAAACAAACCTCAAATAAAATAAATTCAAAGAGAAGCATGCCTAGCCCACCACAAACTGCTGAAAACCAAAAATAAAGAGCAAAACTCAGAAGCAGCCAGAGAAGCACCTTCTATAAGGTGAGGAAGATAAGTAAGTGCATGTCAAGTGGCACTAATTCTGAGGAAAAGTAAACCGGGGTAAGAAGGACCGAGAGTGAAAGAGGAGGAGCTGTTTAGAGTCAAAGACATTTGAGCAGAGCCTGAATGCCCTCCTTACTGCATGGGTTACCTTGTTGAGAAGGGGAAGAGGCATCCAAGCAGAGAGGGACCAGCAGGGGTCAGCCCCAAGCCACAGAGAAGTAGCGCAGAGCCAGATAACCCAGGCCCTGAAATAGACTGAAATTCACCCTGAGGAAGAAGGAAGCTGTTATGAGCAGGGGAGCCACGTGATGTCTTATATTTTAGGGTTACTCTGTCTGCCACACCAAAGAAGCAGTCTGTCTGTTTGATATGAAATTCAGGACCCAGGATGCCATATCCCTACCCCACCCCACAATTCATTATGTACATTAACCTTTTTATAAGGGTGTGATAGACCCTAGTGTACCTGTCACAAAGAAATCTGCTCACATCTGTTCTACATTTCTTAGACCTTTTGAGCCCAGACTATATTTTTAGCAATTTGCATCTTAACAGTATCAAAAGAAACACTTTCTTACTTTTATTGAGCACCTACTACATGCCATGCCCTGTATCTGAATGCTTTATATCCATCTTTTCATGTCATAACTATCCCATGAAGGAGAGTAGTGTTAGGTCTTTTTATAGGAAACTGAGGCCTAAACAAAATGAGGCCCTTACTGAAGTCTCACAGTACATGAGGGAGTTGAGGTTTGGGCCCGGTCAGTTTTACTTCAGAACCGTGACCTTAGGCCTAAGCCATAGCCCCTTCTCCTAGACTGTTTATTAAGGAATTGTTTCCAGAAATCAACATTTCTTTTTCAAATCAAAACCTTGTTTTTTACTTTAAATTTACAGATGTCTCAAAGATACTCCTTTTATAAAAGATACCCAGTGAACTATAAGTATGTTCTCTTTTCATTTCTTCCAGGATTAATATGCCCTGATATGAAATCATTTCTGCCTTCTAATAAAGTATCTCATTTTTCCTAGATTGAAGGATTCTCATTAAACAAACTAGGGAACTTCAACCTTAAAGAAATTCAGAAAGACTCTGTGGTCTGGGAATACACTGATGATGCCACAGGGGACACAGACACAGCAAAAGAAGAGGCACCCAAAGAAATGCCCGTTAAAAGGGGACAGGTCTGTTCTCTCCCGTTTCTAGTTTTACCATCTATTTTTAGTTCAGTTGTTAATTATGGAGTTTATGAGTTACTCGGTCTTCTTTTCTTCTTTCCTCAACTATTTTAACTGTTTCATGGTGGTTTCATGTTCTAGACTGTTCAGTCCTTTGAACAGACAAGTAATAAGAAAAGGTCAAATTCAAATCATTGAATCCAGTTACTTACATGGTGTCTTCTGTGTGCAAGGTGCTGTGAAAAATGAGATTTCAAAGATAAACCCCTATCTGTCCTCAAAGAACTTGGGTCTGAAATGGTATTATGAGGCTTAAATATTTGAAAAGTTAACTAACCTCAAATTACTAAACTATGAATAAGTCTTTGGTCTAGTGTACTTGTCCTCATTCCTACTATTAGGGGTGGGCAGGAGAATTTATGCGCAAGGAGAGAATTGCCATTAGGATTACAAGCAAAAATCTGAGCAATATAATTATGCTAGTAATAAGAGTAGGATTCTGCCCTAGATGGGTAAACAGTGCTTGGCTCCATGACCTTCCCCTTTGGGGTGAAATGACAGTCATATCCACAAAGTAGCTCTGAGACCGGGATTCTAGTCCCAGCTCTTCACAGACAAGTCCGTCACTCCTCTAGCCCAGTGGTTATTCATGCCTAAAATGCGATAGTGGTGAATCACATATTCTCCAGTTGTGTTTTCTAGAATCCTTGAGAGTTGAGGGGGAAAGGGTGGCAGTGGTGCCCTACCCCGGCTGCCACCAGAACACACCGCTTTTATCCGTTTTCTGGTTGGGGGTCCAGTCGTGGCTAAGAGCACAGGCCGTGGAGCTGGAACATTGAAATATGTATCCCAGCTCTTCCACTTCCTAGCTGTGTGTCTTTGGGCAAGTAACTTAATCTTTCTGTGCCCCAGTTTCCTCACCTACAAATGGGGGTGATAATGGTATCCTCTCATAGGATCATTGGTTTATAGAATGCTTAACTCAGTGCCGAGCATGTGATAAGCACTCAGTAAATGCTAGCTGCTGTTCTTATTTTATTTGAAAAAGAAAGTGTTCTCTACATTAAAAAAATAAAAACAGTAACAAAAAAAGCAGTTTAAGTATCACTAGTCTAGATATTTCAAAGGTCTCTTAAGTTCCATGTTATGATATTATGAAGTCACTTCAGTGAGATGCTTAAAATCCTTAGTAATGCTGAATAAGGATTATGGATAATGAGGTAAAGTTTAATGAAGCTTTCCATTTCTGAGGTTTTCTTTGTGTCCTCAACTGTAGTGTTTGGGACCTAGACAACTTCCATTTTTAATCAGTTTCGCTATGTAAACCAACCTGATGACTTTATCTTATTTTACAGAACCTTAAGAAAATCTCTTATTTTACAGAGGTTTAGTGAATAAATCTATGGTATTAATAAAATGCCATACCACTTGTTCTGCAGCTTGATATAGTAAAGAGTGATTGAAAACAAATTGTATATATTAGAAGGAAAAACTATTCCTGAAAGTCCAATTAAATTCTTTCTATTTACACTTAATGCTAACTGGAGAGATTAATCATGCTGCCCCTTCTGAAACTGAGGTCTCGACGGTGTCAAAATGCACGTGGTGGTGAAAGAGCACTGCACTGGCGTCAGGAGACATTGCTCTCTTCCGCCACTAACAAGCAGTGGGACCTTTGCCAAGTCACAGACTCTGTGGGCTTCAGTTCCTTCTCTTGTAGCACATGGGAGTTGAGCTAGATTACGTCTTATGAGCATCTTACAGTTGTGACATTGTTTCGATGATATATGGATTTCTTGTATTTAAAAAAACTATATACCTAAATGAAAAAATGCAGAGAGCAACCGAGTCTGCCAGATGCTTTCCCTTGTTTCTGATTTAATCCTCATAACTATCCTGTGTTATAGGTGGTATCATCCCTACTCTGCAGATAATGGTAGCGACCATTTTTTGAACATGTGTGCCAGGCACTGTGCTAAGCTCTTTACAGACACTATCTCACTCAGTCCTCCCAACAACCCTATGAGGTGGGTACTGTGATCCCCGTTGTTCAGATGAGGAAACAGAGGCTCAGACAGGATCAGAAACAGCTAGTACGTGGCAGAGGTGGATTTCAGAGCTAAGCATGTCCCACTCCAGAGTCGGTTCTCTTAGCCACTGTGCTGTACTGCCAATCTGAGAATGAAGAAGCTAAGTCACAGAGCAGTTAAGATCTGCAAAGTGGCAGAATCAATATTTGGACCAATTTTTTTTCCTTTTTTAGTTCTATGTACTTTCCACTGTGTTACGTCACAGTATGTCCCAACTTGTCAGGAGTCTGTGAATGTAAAACTTGTATTGATTTCTGATATTTATTGATTTGATTTTGAAGTCCGTTGCCACTGGCAGACTCAATGAGCTTCTGTAGCTTCTCAGAGCAAATAAGAGGAGTGGTGTTCCTTTGGCTGTACACCTCTAGCTGCCACCCTCTTCTGTGTGCCTGACTGTGTGAAGTCCTCCAGCTGCAGGAGCAGGAGGGAGCTCAGTGCTGAGAGTAGCAGCATTCAGGGCGTGGTTCCCTCCACCTGCCATTAAGACTTCGTGATTAGCGGTGCTGCCTGGTTTCATAAATCTGCCTGTCTCTTCCTCTGATAATGAGTAGATTTTAACTTACTCTAACCCATCAAATTCAGTGAAAGAATTCTATTTTCCCGCAAGCAAAATAGAACCTAGAATGTGATTTATCTAGATGGATTGTCAAATTCGCATCTTTGCTAAAGTTTTTCAGATTTTTTTAATTTGATGCTTGAATAATCTCTGATTTTTCAGACTGTGCTGACATCTGAAATAACCTGTATGTTTTTTCTTTGCTGTTCATAGGTATCTCTAATATTTGATTTCAAAAACCGGCCTTCAGTACCCGTTGGGCAGCTCTGGGTGGAACTGCTTCGATTCTACGCTTTAGAGTTCAATTTGGCTGATTTAGTGATAAGTATCCGTGTCAAAGAAGCAGTGTCTCGTGAATCAAAGGATTGGCCCAAAAAGCGCATTGCCATTGAAGGTATCTCAGAATGTTTAATTCCTTTTTTTGTTTTGTTTTGTTTTTTTAAGGTATCAGTCTAACAGCATGCTTTATATTTCGATCTTTTTTCAGCTCCTACACGTAAGGTAGGCCGGACCTTAAAAGTGAAATAAATAGCTAGAATCTTGCATGTGTTAACAGTGGGTCATTCCAGGGGATCAAAATGATCATCCTGGGTTTTTTAAGTGCTGCAGTAAGACATCTTAATTACTCAAGCAACTAAAATAGTGGCTGGCTGAGTCCTTATTTTCTTTGTAAATTGCTTAACAACTTGAATGCTTGAAAAGTTTTTTCCAAGTGATGTGTAAATATGCCTTTCCTCTTTACTGTTCTCATATCTGGATTTTTGATTCAGTCCTTTCATGGATTGGTGTTGATGTTTAGTTTTACAAAGGTTGAGGAAAATACTTTTTCTCATGAAAAATAGTATTCTTCGTTGGATTCTTCTCCATAGAGCAGAAGGATAGTTATTTTTGGGATATCTGTAGTAACCTTTAGAACTTGTTCATAAAAACACCTTTTCTTTAAAAAAAAAAGAAAACACTTAGTGTTCAATGAGTTAAGTCTCATTTATCTGAAACCATTGTATAAAAGACATACTGATGTGCCCTGTAGACGTCATTAAATGGACTAGTTCTTCTCAGCTTTACAAAATCAGGAGGTGGAAACCCCTCTAGAAATCTTAGTTCTCCTCCTTCAAATAATTTAAAGAACCTCCTAAATGGAATTCTCTTATATTTGCTTGATTTTTTTTTCAAGCTTTATATTGCATAAGAGAGATTTTTGCATTTTGCATAAATTCTGTGTGCAGTCATGGGGATCTCACATTTTTAAACCCTCCCCTGCAGTTTCTCTGGCTCAGCTCTTCTGGCCAATTGCCTAACCTGCTGGAGTTCTAGGGGAGGAGAAAAGATTGAGAGAAGTGGTGTCTCCTCCTGGTGCCTCCCTCTCGCCCCTGAATTCAGTCCAGCCAGTTCAGTGATGGGGCTTTCCAGGGCAGAAGAGTGGAGGTAAGCTCTACAAACCACAGGGCCTGGCTGAGTGGGGAGGCCGAGCACTCAGCAGAGCCTGGCGGGAAGATCTCACTTCCCGAGGGCATGACAGCCACACTGATGACATCTTTTTTTTTTTACCTCCACAGTCACAAAACAGAATAGGGAAGGGGTACTGGTTCTGAACAGAATGGGTTCTTTCTGTAGAGCAGATGGTTAAGAAAACATTTCTTTTTGTTTTTAAACTATCTTCTTACTCCCCATCCCCAGTTTTTAAAAAAGCATATAAGATACATGGTAAATTAAGTTTTACTGTTGCTTATTTGTTGTCTTTGTCTGTAGCAGGCTGATTTTTAAACCATGAAATAGAAGTGTATGAAATGGTGGATCTTTTTTTTTTTTTAATTACAGATCCCTACTCTGTTAAGAGGAATGTGGCAAGAACCCTAAATAATCAACCTGTATTTGAATATATACTTCATTGTTTAAGGACAACGTATAAATATTTTGCTCTTCCACACAAAGTTACAAAGTCTAGCCTTCCAAAGCCTCTGAGTGCTGTTACCTGTACTTCCGAACATTCTAAACAAGTAGCAAAACATGATCCAGGTGTACAAGTGAAAGGTGATAAACTCAAAAACTCAGTTTTGGCTCAAGGTCTTGGTGCTGCCAGTTCAACTGCAAATACCTGCAAGGCACGGCCACTTACTCTTAAAGAGACAGCTGAATGCTTTGCAAGCCCATCAAGAGAGGAAATGGGAAACACACTCATCCGTGCCCACCTGGAAGACTCAGACGGTATGAAGGCCGAGGTCAGTTGTGATGACTCTGAGGACGTTAAAGTGCAACATCAAGAAACAGGAAGTAAAAATGAGGACAAAAAAAGTGGGAGGGAGGGCATGCATCCTTTGACAGCTGATGATCAAGCTGTAAGTAGTAGCAAATGTGGGGAGCTTGCCACCTGTGGCAGCAGACGAACTAATGAGACAGGCAGCACTTTGGGTTTGGAAGGCTTCAGAAATCCTACAGCCAAAGAGTGCAATGACGAGGCTGGTGCCGAAGAAAGCATGGAAGCTACTGATGAACTTGGAGACACTCTAAGCCACTTTACCCCTTCGAGACAGGGCCGGATGTCAGGAATCATTCACTCTGATGAAGAAGAGGAAGAAGAAGAGGAGGAGGATGAGGAACCCGGGCTCTGCATCTCCCAAAGGGAAGAAGAGGATGGCATTGCTAATGAAGGTGAATTGGACAACACCTACCCCGGATCAGGGGATGAGGATGCCCTGTCGGGAGAGGATGAGGAATTAGGTGGGTCTGCTAAGTCTGAAGACTTGAAAGAATGTGGAAAACATGCGGATGAAGCTCTACTCACGGAACTTAATAAAGTCAGTCTTAAAGAAGGAAATGTATGTGAGGAAAATTCAGCTGTGGATCTGCCTGATTTCTTCTATGAATTTAGTAAACTCACCTTCACCAAAGGCAAGGTAATCACGCTGCTCCTAGACGTGGTGCTAGGAGACTTGAAGCGGTTTTAATGCATGTCATTTTGATTTTGGCGTACTGAAGCAGGGCTCTCCTGGTTTGGTAGTGGTGAACAAGTTGGTCATTCACTCCAGTTCAGCTGCTAGGTCCGCTCCTCTTCTTAGCCTCTTAGGAATCTGCATAGGAGAAAAGGAATGCTGTTGGTAGTAATAGTAACAGCCTTTTCTCTGAAGTACACCAAAAGGGTCAAAAGGGTATCCTTATCTGAAAGTTTGGAGTAGCCACACATTTTTTTTTTCATGCCTTTGGAATGTGATGAGTAGAATGTGTACTTTTGAAAAAAGATTCAAGACCCCTTCATTTGGCGAATAAAGTTTTACCTTAAGTCTTGTTCTGCTTTGCCGTCTTTCTGCAGTCTCCTACAGTAGTATGCAGTTTATGCAAACGAGAGGGTCATCTAAAGAAGGACTGTCCCGAAGACTTCAAAAGAATCCAGCTGGAACCTCTGCCACCGTTAACACCCAAATTTTCAAATATCTTAGATCAAGTTTGCATTCAGTGTTTTAGTAAGTTATTAACATTTTTTTTGATTTGTCAAAATATAACATTGACATTTTCTTAAGAGTCATCTGAATGACTAACCGGTTAGCTTCGTTGTAGGGGCGAAGTCTGTTCCATTCTCCGTTGTATCCACAGTGCCAATGTTTCCTGTTCTATTTGGGATGTGCAATAAATAATTGTTAAAGACAGGGAGAGGGAGAATCCTTTAAGTCTTAAGACTGGAGTACTGTCACTTCCCAACTGGTTTTCCTTGAAATGTATTTTTAGGTTCCATTAATAGTATTTCTCAACAAGAAGTATTCCACAGGTCAAGTGGGGAATAGCTCTACTTCCTGCCCCCTCCCTTAGAGATTCACAGGGGCCATTAGCATAATAAAGGCTCTGAGAAATGTTACAGTAAAGAGCTTATTTACTCTTTAACTTTTTCAAAATTTGAGCATAGAATACTCTTTAATTAATGCTAGTCAATAACCTTCAGAACAGCCCTGTAAGGAACACCAGTTTTGGGAAGCGTTGATGCACAGAGGTTTAAAGTTCTGCAAGGAACAGCATTTGATGGAGAGGCATGCAGCTGCTTAGAGATGAGGACGTGTTGCATCACATTGCTTCATCTTGACATGTCTGTCTGTGCCGGAGGACACTCGTCCTTAGTCAGGGACTTCTTTTTTAAACCTCTTTGAAGATTATGAGCTATGAAAGGAAACTGTTGGTCCTCCCTTGAAAGAAAACTTATATGCACAGGCTTATTAACCGTTGTGTCCATCTTCTGGGGCAGACCCCTGAAGGCTGCCTTCATAGGGCCCTGGGTCTGAAACTGAGGAGCAGAGTCCTTTCTCAGACTAGTTTCCATCTCAGGAGCAGTTCTTGCTGATAAACTCTTTCAAAAAGGCATCTTTATTTTACATCGCTTAATGCCGTCTACTGAGAAGACACACAAAATTTAGGGTTTGTTTTGGGTTTTTTTTTTGTTTTGTTTGTTTTTTACTGTGTTAGGTTTTATTTTATTAAAAATTTTACTTTTTCAGAGAACGTGAACAATCTTTGTTTCTGAATGTTTCTGTTTATTTTAAACAGAGGATTTTTCTCCAACAATTTTAGAAGATCAGTCTCGTGAACATATTCGGCAAAACCTAGAAAGTTTCATAAGGCAAGAGTTTCCAGGTAAATAATTTTTTTAATCTTAAAAAAAAAAGAAAAGGTAGTGTGACTTTCCTTCAGAATGAGTACATGTGTTATGGGCACATTGATTTTAAGGCTAAGCAAGCAGCCTGGCAGTGATGGTGGGGACAGGGCTTCAGTTATTTTGTAATATTCCTAGGGTGGTCTTTTGTCGGCCCAGTCCTAGTTTGCCAACAAAGATGGTGTTGCATTGTAGTATTTCTCTTAGCAGATGTCACATGTGAACTTCATTTAGTGTAATGTTTCAAGTCAAAGTTCACGCCTCTAAAAAGTGAATTTATTTAGAAAGTAGCAAGCTCACATGATTAAATTTGGTGAGGCGATCCACATTTTCCTCAAAACGTCCTTGCGTTTTAGAATAAAGCGGCACTTAATAATTCTTCATGTCTCCTGCAGCTTGTACTTATTTAAAGTAAATTTTGGAAGGAAATAATTTATAATAAATGGTTACTAAGAGAACATAATCATAATGAGATTATTATAGGACAGTTAACAACTGAGGTGTTTTGTTTTTGTTTTTTTTTTCCCTCTCAACGGAGGCACCGGGTATTGAACCCAGGACCCCGTGCACGCCAAGCACATGCTCTGTCGCTGAGCTATACCCCCAGCCCCCAATAACTGGGTAGTTTTGATTCATGAGAGGGTCGTTTTGATCAGAAAATGAAATATACTCAGGTAATTAGTTATTACTTTTCATATATCCCTAACAGGAACTAAATTGAGCTTGTTTGGCTCCTCCAAAAATGGATTTGGGTTCAAACAGAGTGACCTTGACGTCTGTATGACAATTAATGGACTTGAAACTGCTGAGGTACAGTGACCACGTGAAACTTACATTTGCTGTGGCAGTGTGATTTGGCAATCTTGACTGACAGTACAGCGTGGTATATTCCAAATTTATCAGGGCATAGCATGTGAGTGTGCCATTTGGCACAGTCTGTCTGGCCAGATACATTAGAAGTCTAGAGGGGAGTGTGAGGAGTAGAAAGGCTTGTGCTTGCAACCTGAGTACACAGTGGATCTGAAGGCGACATCCAGGAGCGTAGGAAGCCAAAGCAGCCTCTCCAGTGTCCCACTGACCTGGCCACCAGGCTGACTCGGGTGCACGAACACACCCACATAGGGTTTTCTAAAAAGAGTTTTTAACAGGCAGGCAATGTGGTTCAGTGATAAGAGTGCTAAACCTAAGAGTCCAGAGACCTGGGTTCAAGACTGACTTTGGGTTTCATCAGTCCCTAAACGTGTGGTCTTTGGTTGATAATCTCTAATACGGAGATGAGATCCTCTTGCCTCAGGAGATTGCTGTGCACCTAAGTCTGGATCACGTATGTCAGGATTCATGGAACTGTGGCCCACTGCCTGTCTTGTGCATATCAGTCTTATTGGGACATAGCCATACCCCTTCACTTACGTATTGTCTGCATCTGCTTTCACTCTGTGACTTCAGGGTCGAGTCCTTGCAACAGGCCATGTGGCCCGCAGAGCAGAAAAGGTTTGCTGGCCCTGATGGATATGAAGGCATTTATTAAATATAAACTACTGTGAAAAGGTATAAAGTCTGAGAAGTACTGAGTCCATCCCCCTTTTTTTCATTTATAGTAACAATCGAAATGGTGTATATCCAAATGAGCAATGCTGCTGCTGCTCAGGATCTTTTTATGCCTTTTCTGAGTTAAGTCTTTGTCCCTTGAGGATATATCTGATTTGGGAAAACAGCCAGAAGTTATCTAGCATGACTTTGGTGAATAAGGTGGATAAGCAAGATTGGGTCCAATATGTGGAATGACCTGATTGTGTATCAGCTAGGTTGAATTTTTACGTGAGTAATAAACTAGTTTTGAGAGCATCTCTAAAATAAAATCCAAATATATTCTGGGATGTGTGTAACCATCCAAAGGGCTTAATGTTGAAGAAGATCAGCAGAAATGTTTTTAAATATTTGAAATATTATTCTTATTTGTCATATGACTTTCTTTTGGGAAATTGTATTTTTGACTAGTCCTATGGAGAAATAATCTGAGCTTAATCACTCTCCACAGCAGTTCATCAGCTTTTAATTAAACTATAATGAAGGCCTACCCAGAATGAATCAGACAGGCCACAAAAGCTCCCTCTTACTGATTCTGTCTGTCACATAGAGTACTTCTGAGTGACATAGTTACATAGAGGGAACAAATGGAGGTCCTCGTTGGTTCAAAGATTTTTCTGGGGACCCTGATTTCAGCCTTTCTTGTGCCTCCCGGAGCAATTAGTAAGTAGGGTGTATGGGGTTTCCATATTCTTAGGATATTATTCTTAGGAAAAAATGAATACAGAACAAGTTCAAGTTAATTTCATTATTTCTGGAGGAAATGGAAACTATAACCGTTTTAGGAACCTGTCTTCCATTTTTGATTCAGTAGTTTGTATCATTTTTGTTGCAGGGGTTGGACTGCGTAAGAACTATTGAAGAATTGGCAAGAGTCCTCAAAAAACATTCAGGTACCTCTATAAACTTTTTCTGAAAACTATTTTTGTCTTTTTGTTACTGTTTTGCATGCTTAGAATTTACTGATGCCAGCGAAACCGTGTAGTGGCTCATACAGCATATTTATGGTATTGGTAGCTTCAAAAAATCTTGTGTGATTATGTATGAAAAACTGAAGAATTGCTTATAATTTGTGTGCATGCTGTTGCCTCAGTCAATTTTATTTCAAGACAAAGCATATACCATACTCGCAAGAAATTTTGGGAATCATTTTGACTTATCAACATTGTATAAATCAAAGTGTAGGGGTTTGTTAGCAGTGATGTGAAATATAGTGGAAGTGTAGTGATAGGTTGTACTTGCAGCTGTTCAACAAGCTGTATGTGACCTGAACAAGTAACTTACAACTGTAAAATGTGTAGATTCTGTAAATCAAGCACAGAGCTGAAGTGCCATTAACATATCCTTCTGCCTCTCTCTGTCATAGGCAGCTATGGATGCTATAAACAGTGAGAATCTTCTTTTAAAATGTGGTTCAACAAACTTCTGTGCTAAGAGTTGAGAATCAAAGTGAACATGATATGGTCCTTGCCTTTATGAAACTTAAAATCCATGGACCATCCATAAAAAGCTTTCTTATATCTCAGTAAAGAGTAGACTTAAATTCACAGCATGGGCATGCACACATATACCACATAAGTATACACCTTGAGTGCCCCTTTTCTTTGAACTTTTTATTTCTAGGAGTTTAAAAAGGATACCATGTTTTTTAAACATTGGGGAATAAAAGTCTTAAGTTTGTTTATTCCCACTGAAAATCAACCCAGTTCATCAGTATTTTTTTCTTAATGTGCATCAATATAATTTTTTGGTCATTGAAATAAACGTTTTAGGAATTTCACCTCTAAAGATCGTATGCTTTTTTTTATTTTTGAAGATTATGCAAAGAAACTAAATTGGCTAAATTTTTGTGACCTATTATTTAGTACTTAGCTAGATTTTGACTTTTCTTTTGTTTTAGTTTTGTTCTTTTAATGGAGGTACTAGAGATTGAACCCAGGACCTCGTGCGTGCTAAGCATGCGCTCTGCCACTGAGCTACTCCCACCCCCTTGATACTGACTTTTGATTTTGAAATCATTTCAGACTTAAAGGAAAGCAGCAAAATTGTATAAAGAACTCTGCTATCCCTCATTCAGATCCATCAATTGTTAACATTTTACTACTACATTTGATTTATCATTCTATCTCTTGCTTACTCACAATTTTTTCTGTACCATTGAGATTAAGTTGCAAACATCACATCCCTTTCCCCTAAATACCTCAGTGGGTATTTCCTAAGAATGAACCTTACTAAAAACAGATCATTTTTGGACTAGAAATGACTTACACATACAGATTATAACATGTAAGTGATGCAGAGTGCATGGAACAAAAATTTAATAATAGCTAGAGGGCTGTGATTAAGAAAGCACCTTCCCATGTATTTTATTGGGTGTCTGCTATGTGCTCGGCATTGGTGTTGGGCACTTAGAGATGGTAGAAAAATAAGTCTAGACAGGTCCTTCCTTTGACAGCTTTCAGATCTTAAAAAAAAGTAAGATAACCTCACAGGCTATGTAACAATGTATCGTAGTATTTATTAAAGTGAATCATAGACACTACAATAAGTATTAAATAACTTCTGAGGAGGGAGAGATTCTGTGAATGCGTAGGGGAGGTTCACAGAAGAGTTGGGCTTGTTCTGATCTCAGGTGATGACGAACATGATTTGAAAGGGATCAGAAGAGAAGTCATTCCTGAGATGCAGGGATGTGCGTGTGAGAATCACTGTAATATATTTTGGAGGACGATGAGAAGATTGGTACATTAAGAGAGGAGTTTCAAGTGGGAACTATTAGGAGATAAGGCAAAGTCTGTTGATATTTGGAAGCCACCAAACATTCTTCAGGAGAGGAGAAACCCAATAAAAGCAAAACTTAAGCTTTGTAAGCATCTGGTACAGTCTCTTAGGGAAGGTATAATCTAAGTGACAGGGCAGAAAGACCTTTACCAGGTGCCAGTAGTCCTAAAAGGAAAAGGATAGGAGAGATTCCAAAGGGAAATTCCCTAGATACCTGCAAGTAAGAAATAAGGGTTCAGGCTGCTGTCTGGGTTCATGAGAAAGGGAAATGTTTGCAGAGAGCACCAACTGGAGGTGATAGTTTGCCATGAAGGTATAATCTCCAAGAGTTAACAGTCTAGGAGGCAGAAACACAGAGTTGTCAGGATTGAAGAACAAAATAAAACAGTTTTTTATTGAAAGTCTTGAAGAAAGAAAGAGAGACAGAGGCCAAGAATTCCAGGGGATCATTTGAGAGAGGTTGAAAGCCAAACTTCAATTTCTGAGTGTAGACACTAAGGAAGGATACTTAAAAAGGAACGATTAGAGTGGTAAATTAGGAAGCAGGATGATATGCTGTGAGGAAGTCCTAGAGGACAGGCATATAAGTGTCACAATGGTTGGCAGTGTCAGATTCTAGAATGGGATGGAGATGGAGAGAAAGGATATGTTTTAGGGACAGTAAAGCAAAATAATTGGTGAGGCTTCTAGAATCAGACTCTGGTTCTAGATCTTTGATCTCCATTTGCTGGCTGTGTGAGTCCCAAAAAGTCACTCAACCTTATTATAAGCACTCAGTTTCTCATCTGTAAAGTGGAGCAACAATAGTAGCATTTAAGATTAAGAAAGGTAGTACATTAAACTGCGGGGCCTGACATAATGCTAGGTATTATTCAGTAAATATGGGCTTCCTTGCTCCTCCTCCCCATCAGTATAAGTTACACTTCCTCCATCTCCCACACAGAACTTTTGCTGAAACTTCTTTCATTGATGTACTTTTCCCCTAAATTCCAGACCACTAGGTATCTACCCTCCAGATATTACCACTTTAACTCTCTCAGAAGAGCTCAAACCCCAGCGTCGCAAAATGAACTCACCTTTCTCTTTACCGCCTCGCTTCTGCTACAGCCACCCCTACCTGCTCTTCCTCCTGAATCCTCATTCTTGGTTGTTGACATAAGCATCCGTAGAATCACCAGAATGAATGAGGTGATAATTAATCAGTCCTGGAGTAGGTTCAGTAGAAGGTTAGAGTCAGCCTTACCTAGATTTGAATACCAGCTCCACAATTCATCACCTGTGTATTCCTGAGCAAGTTCATTTCTCAGGGTCTCTGTTTCCTCATCTGTTGGGTGAGGGTGAATGTCTTAGGAGGTGATGTTTGTAAAGGAATCTAGGTACTCAGGAAATGGCCTTGCCATTAACAGCCCTCCTTCTGCCTTATCACCCCCATTTCTGCTTCCCCAACCCACCAGTTACAGATGCCCTCAGACATCTGCTTCTTGCTGCCTCTCTGCATTCCCATGCCACCATGGTAGCCCATCTCAGGTCGGTTTTTACAGTGGTCACCCTGTCTCTCTTCCGGGTGCCTCCAGTCTGTCCATTGCCAGGGGCATTGTCTAAATAGATGTGACCAGTGATTCCCCCCAACTTGCATCAGTTCATTGGCATTTCTTTGCCTCTAAGGATATATATGTTCTCTCTTTGGGCTCTTCCCAGTTTTTACCACATCTCCTATTACTCGGTATTTCTTTCCCTCGAGTCCACTTTGTATGTAGCCTGCACAATTCCATGGGAGCTCCCTGAACCTGCCACTCTATTTGAGGCATTTACTCCTTCCATGTGCAGCTTTCCTTGCCTGGTAAATCCCCTTGGCCTTCCCTTTTCTACCTGTTCTTTTTCAAAGCTTAGCTCAGGAAGGAGGAGGAGAGACTTTCCTTCTCTCCTATTACTGTCATAGCTTCTAGGTCCATGAGGAGTAGCTTCTGTTTTGAGGATTCAGGTGACTACCCCTCTAGGCGTTCCTCCAGGTTAGGTATATAGCCGTTTGGAGAGAATAGGTAGGGCCCATATAATCTAGACTCTGGTAGTTTCCTGTGTTTCGGTGGTTGGTAGACTGACAGCCGTACCCACATGCACATGACCCGGTGAGTTCCCGAAGGGCAGCGGCTGCCTTATTGATTCCTGTACTTCAGATATTGATGTGTTCAACAAATGCAAACTTTGCCAGAAGAGTCTCCCCAGATGTTTGTTAGTAACAGAGAATTCTTTGACTACTCTTAGTGATTCAGTGAAACAAGCCAAAGCCAGCTTTACATCATTTTATGTTGTAATGTTAACATAAGAGCACCTTATACCCGCTGCTGCTGTATTTAACAATACTGTCTTACTTTCCAACCTAGGGCTGAGGAACATCTTGCCTATTACAACAGCAAAGGTGCCAATTGTAAAGTTCTTCCATTTGAGAAGCGGTCTGGAAGTGGACATCAGTTTGTATAACACATTGGTAAGATTTTCCCTAGACTTTTTCTTTGGGGAGACTGAAAGGAACAAGTATGTCTTATACAATCTTTAAGTAAAATTACGCCATTCGTTTCATCCTATTCATTCTTTCAGTAGTTATTTATGAGTGCTTGCTTAGTGCCTGGCAGTGTTGTGAGGCTGGGGATATAACAGAATTGAGTTAATACTAGTATTCACTTAAAAATATATTTATTAGTATTCATTTAGAATGAGGTCAGAGTGGCAGGTGCTTTTTGTTTGGCTTGAACTTTGTTTTAATTTTGGAGTGTGTGTATGTGTGTGTCTTTGGTCTCACGCCTGGTTTGCTTTAGGGCTTTATGGGACCTCTCTGGCCCCTAAGGACATTTAATTTGAATAGTGATGGGGTTAGGGAATCTTACATCAACTTAAAGGAAACTGATTGTTTTAATAGCACTTATTCTCTGGGAATGTTTAGAATAAAGAGTCCTTAGATCAGATATCACTTATCAATCCATTTTTTTTAACCTTTTACTTTTTACTTTTTTTAAAATTGAAGTATAGTTCAGTTACAAGGTGTCAGTTATCGCTTACAATTCTTAATTATTAACTAATAAGCTAATGAAGCTTACCTTTAGGGGAAAAATACTAATTTCAGCCTAAATGTCTTCATCCTAAAATGAATTACAGTGTAAACCTTTTCAGACTATTCCAGCTTAAAACTTCTCCTTCTAATTGGTAGTGTAATTTTCCTTTTAACAGGCCCTTCATAACACAAGGCTCTTATCTGCCTATTCAGCCATTGATCCCAGAGTGAAATATTTGTGCTATACCATGAAAGTATTTACAAAGGTGAGTATGCTTCCTGTTGTGATTTATCAGGAAATGTCATTGCATCTTCAAACCTAGCGGAAAACATAAGTCTGTAAAAGAAACAGACTCACCAATACAGAGAACAAACCATAATGGTTACCAGTGGGAAGAGGGAAGGATGGAGGGGCGAGACAGGGGTATGGGATTAAGAGACACAAACTACTATGTATAAAGTAAATAAGCAACAAGGATGTATTGTACAGCACATGAAAATGTAGCCATTATTTTGTAATAACATTAGATAGAGTATAATCTTTAAAAATACTGAATCACTATGTCGTACACCTGAAATGAATATAATATTCTAAATCAACTACACTTCAGTTTAAAAAAAGAAAACATAAGTCTGTATTTTTAAAGATCTGTAGCCATATCAAACACTTCTTTTAACTATTTGAAAAGCCCTACTCAACAAGCTAAAATTTTGTTGTCTTAAATTTTTACATGGTAACCTAATATTACTTGTAGCTAACAACTCCTTAGCTTTGTCGAGGTTTGTTTAGTTTGGTTTGGTTTTGATGGGGTTTTGTTTTTGGTTTGGTTTGGGTTTTTCTTGGTTTTGTTGGCATATTTTAGCATTTCAAAATGTACTTTGTGTGTTAATGCCCTATAGAAGCACCTTACTTCTAGTGATAATATAACAGTGCGAAGGTAGCAGAACACATTGGTCATCTTTCCTTTGCTCCTGTTTTCCTTCTCTCCAGATGTGCGACATTGGTGATGCATCAAGAGGCAGCTTATCATCATACGCATACACGCTTATGGTGCTATATTTTCTCCAGCAGAGGAATCCGCCAGTCATCCCTGTCCTTCAAGAGGTATCAGTAAAAGAAGTCGTATTTTTCACATGTAGAGCTGGGCGATCTTTGTGCCCTCTTCCTTCTCTAAAATTCTGTGGTTCTGTAGATAAATTTTTAACTATTTTCCTACAAGTTTTTGTGTCAATGCATTAAGTTTGTAATCCATACTAATAGTTTAAAAATTAATTTCAGATATACAAAGGTGAAAAGAAACCTGAAATATTTGTTGATGGCTGGAATATTTATTTTTTTGATCAAATAGATGAACTGGTACGTATTTTAATAGTAAAGATTTTTTACATCCTTGACTGAGAGTTAGCTATACCATGCTGTAGTGTAGATGGACAAGAACTGTATTATCACTTGTTATATTTATTTATATTATGATAGTTAAAAAACTAGTATATACAGATGATTCCTTTGAAGTTGAAAACAATTTTTTTTAAGCCAGGTGAGTTTTTAGGGACTATATCCAGGATTTCTTAAATGCCTAATAATTCCAAATGGTTAGGTAACTTTATTCCAAATGAACAAATATTTGCTCTATGGTTTCCTACAGAAAGTTTGGAAAGACTTTGAATTACAGAGACCTAATAACCAGATGTCACCAACTCTCTTAAAATTTATTTTCCAATTCTTTCAGAAACATGCATTTTGTGGTTTGACATTTAAAACCCTGAGCTCTTTCCAACTCTAAGTCATAGGGTAGAGATTAATAAACTCATGTAAATGATATTTTAAAATATATAGGAAAGTTACATAGTTGTAATCTTATGTATTTAAACTCTAGTTAATTTAAATAAATCCAAACTTACTCCCTAAGATACAAATGAATATTGATATTAACATTTTACTATAGAGCATGATATCTCTTGTTCCTTCTGTTTCTAGCCCACCTATTGGCCAGAATATGGAAAAAATACAGAATCTGTTGGGCAGCTCTGGTTGGGACTTCTTCGTTTCTACACAGAGGAATTTGATTTTAAAGAACATGTCATTAGTATCAGGAGAAAAAGTCTGCTTACAACTTTTAAGAAACAGTGGACCTCAAAATACATTGTTATTGAAGGTACAAATAAAATCAAACTTACAATTGAATAGAATATAGAAGTTAAACTATGAGGGTGGTGTTCTTTGTCCTTGCAGAGATCTTCCGGAGCAGCCTCGAGCCACCGATCAGATGTGCCTCGCAGCTGGCCTGTTAGCTGTCCACATCAGGCAGACTTGTCTGTGTCCAGCCTAAAGATTTATTTTTAAATGACCCTCTCCTGTGGGGCCTCTCACAAATCCCAGAGCCTTTGTTCACCATGACAAATCCTTTACCTTTGTTTAACACATACTGGAGAATAAGGTTGCAGTTGAGATAAGTCAGCCTCAAAATAGTGGGACTTTTAAAACCTTCCTAAGTGAGGGTTTGAAGAGTGCCTCTAAGAGTCAGTGTTCAAGATCCTTATTTGCTATCTACTGATGGAGTTTACCTATAAGTGGTTATGTATAAAATTTGACATTTATTTTGCCCATGTTTAAGCTGCTTCTTTCCTTGAACGCCAGAATCCATGGATTTATATGTGTACTTAAATATTTACATACACATACACTTTTTTTTAAAGATAATTGAGCTCATTATTTGCAAACTTGCTTTTTACCCTGAATGGTTTTACTTTGATATACCCTTTTGTGTCTTTTTATATTCACCAAATTATTTTCAATGATTGCTCAGTATTGATTTTTTTTTAATGAGGTATGATTGATTTACAGTATTCTATTAATTTTCCATGTACAACATAGTGATTCAAAATCTGTATAGGTTATACTCCATTTAAAGTTATTATAAAATATTGGCTATATTCCCTGTGCTGCACAAATATATCCTTGTTGCTTATTTATTTTATATATAATAGTTTGTGTCTCTTAACCCCATACCCCTATCTTGCCCCTCTCCCCACTGGTAACCACTAGTTTGTTCTCTCTATCTCTGAGTCTGTTCCTGTTTTGTTATAGTCATTCATTTGTTTTATTTTTTAGATTCCACATATAAGTGATCAGTTTGTGGGATTTTAATTTTAAAGACAAAATGGAGTTTAAATGCTTAAAAATGAACTGACATATGGCTTAAAATGTACTTTGTTGATTTTAATCTTTTTCAAAAATTTTGATATACTCGTATCACCTGAATAATGTGTTACTTTAGGTTATGCTTTTATCATCACTTCTGCCTATTGGCAGTGTTAAAATACTGTGAGCATTTGTAAAATTAAATGTAGATGACAGTGAGTTATAGATACGGTTTTAACTTTTTAGGATCACATATGTCAAAAACATAGAACTTATCTTATACTTTTCCATTATCACAATGAGTTCTTAATGATCTGCCATTTATTAATATTGTTTTTAATTTTTGAAACCTCATTATCTTTTGCTTTTAATTTTTACATTATTTGTAGATGAGCTGTTAGTAACAGGCTAAATTAGAAGGGTGACTTCTGACTGGTTACTCTAGAACTGAGGAATTCCAATGGTGGTAGTGGTAGTGTGTGTAACTGTACTATAGCTCATATTGTAGTATCTCTGCTACACCAAGCAACCAGCCAAAACCACTTCCACGTGCACACATAAAAATCACCAGAAGAAAGCATGGTCCAACCTGCTGGAATAGTAACTTTCTCATAGCAGTTGTTAGCATAGAGTTAAACTGAGTGAAGCGACCTATACTCCAGTAAACTGTGGGTCTAAATCTCAGATCGTATACACCCCAGTTACTGTACATTAGAAGGATAACAGATAACCGGAAGGAGGCCTCTTCTCGCTGCTTTACTCCTTTTATATACTGTATACTGTATACATCCTCCATTTTCTTAATGAGATGATCCCCCCAAAAAAGGTTTTAAGGGTTTTCTCCTTTGCTTTCTTGAATATATTTTTAGACATTTATTGGAAATAATTGAATGTCTACACATAAGGTTTAAATTGTGAATTTTTATGTATATATTTTAAATCAAATATAAATATTTTGATTTGGAAATAGTGCTTTACCTTCATTTATTTCATGAACCAGTTTATTCAGATCTCACATACTTCTTTGACATCAGCATTTTTTTCATTATTCCTACCACTTTCTGGGTCATCTAACAAATAATGTTCTAGACACATCATATATCAACCTGTCTAAGACATTTGAGATGCAAACATATAAGATCATACGGGAGTCCTTATATGAAGCTCTCACTGGAAATTGAGATCCAGGGGACCATTGGTATGTCGTTGGGACAGTTGTGTGTTTTCTGTGTATGCTTTCGTTTATCTTATAAGTGTGTTTTATGATCTTCGTGATAAATTATTTTCTAAAATGATTTTTTAAAGGCTGTTAATTAGCAGGAAAATTCAGTGCTAAAATTTTTTAAGTATATTTGTGACCTCTGTATGCCTCTAAAACTAGCATGATTAGGTAATATCAGATTCATATGTCTTCTCCAGACAGTATTTTGTTCAGAATAAAACACCTCATATTATGAAGGACTCTGTTAAAGATTCAAATATAAAGCTATACTCTCTTTTCTGATGAACATTTCTGAGAAAAAACTTACCTTATAATTAGAAATGTATATTCCTTATCTGTATTATAGATTTGAAACTCATTAAAAAGGCAGTCATTTAATACTTTCATTAGTGATAAAATATGTAACACTTTCTTGTTATATAGACCTCACGTAATTTCTGAGTAGTGGCATTTCCTATTTGATTATCTTTTTTTTGTTTTCATTAATTTTCTTTACTTAGATCCATTTGATTTGAATCATAATCTTGGAGCTGGATTATCAAGGAAAAGTAAGTTTCCTTGTTTATAAATATTAATGCCAACTCTTTTCCTTTTAATCCATCTAATTGAGCATTTACTCTTTTCTTCTTAGTGACAAATTTTATAATGAAGGCATTTATTAATGGTAGAAGAGTATTTGGTATTCCAGTCAAAGGATTTCCGAAGGACTACCCCTCAAAAATGGTAAGTGTCTGTTGGAAACACCAAAAAAATCAATTCTAAAACCCTTTTAAGCACCTAATTTGTATGTATCACTTCAGTAATAACCTAAATACTCTGAAAGTTTGGTGAGTCTAGCCAAGATGAATGATTGCAATACAAAGTAATTCCTAAAAAACTTTTTAAACATCCCTATTTTGAAACCATGTATGAGAACAGGGAGAGACGGCCAGAAGTAGAGTTTGCGTGGGAAAATTAATCATTTTGTTGCTGCTTCTTTTCCTCACACATAGGTGGCACTGCTGTTCCACCAAGCATTTAATTCCATGCCAGACTCTGCAGACCTAGTTTGCACATATCTAAGAACACTGTCCACCCGCCTCATACAGCATCTAGATTTTCCAGTCTGCTTGCAGAATAATAAATCCCTCAATAGGACCAGGAGAGAGAAGGTGCTGCCTATGCTAAATCTGTCTTTTTTCAGTTAACCTGATACTCAGCTTTTTATGAAACCATACACATAAAAGAGCAAAACAAAATGGCATTATAAAAATTCATTTCCGTGAAAGAAAAGGGGAAGGAGTAAAGGACTAGAGGGTTTTATGTTAAGAATAAATGGGGTTTTCCTACGTTAATTTTCTTAGTAAAGACTTCTTAAGTGAACCTTAAGCGACTGGGTGTACAAGCTTGTTCAGCATTTGATCACATCTCTGCATCTAGTTTTCACTAGCTACTGCTGTGGCCGTCTCCTACACCATGCTTATGAAACTTGTTCACGGAAGTCACCTGAGGATTTTGTTAAAATGCAGATTCTGATTCAGGAGGTCTGGGGTAGGGCCCAAGACTGCGTGTCCTGCAAGCTCCCAGCTGATGCCAGTTCTGCTGGTGCCCACCTTGATTTCAGTGGCAAAGGGGCTAGAGTCCAGACTGTTGTCTTTCCTTTCCTCTGCTATTTTCCTTCAGAAGCCACAACAGAGCAACAGCACAGAGCTTCTTTTTCTCTATGAAATCTGTGTAATGCAGATCATGTTTCTCAATTCATTAGGCTTTAGCCTTTTCATTTTATGAGAAAATGAAGCCTTTGTACCTGGGCTCAGCTTCCCCTAAATCCTAGGAAGCTGACTCACAGGAAGAATGTGTAATGCTCTTGTTTGGAAGTGTGCTGGGGTGGGGGAGGGTATAGCTCAAAGTGGTAGAGTGCATGCTTAGCGTGCATGAGGTCCCGGGTTCAATCCCCAGTACCTCCTCTAAAAAAAAAAAGTAAATAAATGAGTAAACTTAATTACCTACCTTCCCATCTCAAAGAAAACTTAAAAAAAAAAAAAAAAAAAGAAGTGTGCTAGGGGAAGAGCTACCTTTATGGTTAAACATCGTTTTGCATGACAAAAAGGAATAACCAAAATGAATTTAGGTAAACCTATTCTGAATTAGACCCACTCACTGGCTTTAGATTTTTGGAATTAAACAGTTTAATAAAAGTTATTTGAGATAATCCTATGTCGATTATTTTAAATAATTATTGAGCAACATAAGATATAAGATCCCTGATTGATATTATGAGTTTTGGGTGTTTGGATCTCACGTTAATAGTTCAGACTTCTATATATTTATGTTCTGCCAGGAGTACTTTTTTGATCCAGATGTGCTGACTGAAGGAGAGCTGGCCCCAAATGATAGATGTTGCCGAATTTGTGGGAAAATTGGACACTTCATGAAGGATTGTCCTTTGAGGAGAAAGTAAGTGAATGTTCAAAAGGGGTGGTTTTGTTTTTATTTTCTTACTGTATCAGTTTTTACATGAGGTGCTGTTGTAACAGAAAATAAACTTGTATTAAATCCAGCAGTTCTGAGATAAATTTGAGATATTTTACAATGAAAGTGAAGTCATTTTTAAAGCATGGCTTTAAGTGCAGATGACTAGGGTTAACTAGGGTGTACAGAAGACAGTCTTCTGGGTGTGGTCCCCCTTCCTAATTTTGGTCACGAGCCTAATCATCACTCCATCATTTGGTTATCACACTCTCCAACAGGGATGGAAGAAGAAAAGAGGAAACCGAAATTTTTTCCTTTTATAGCAGTGAGAAGTTTAGAATCATTTCAGTCAATGAAAAGTAAAATGGATTTTTTTAGGATCTCAGTACATTTCTAATGTACAATAACTGGGGTGTACCATGTTGGGATTCAGACTCACTGATGGCTCACTGGACTGTAGGACCCTTCACCTGTATGCATTTTAACTCTTAATAATTGCTATGGTGACCTACTCAATTTGGTTGCCATCCTTTCTTCTGATAATGATTGCAGAAGGGCAGAGGGGGATGTGGTTTTGGTTGCTTGCTTGGGACATATTCATGGTTTTGGGTGGTGGTAGTATTTTTAACTGGACGATAATATTCCTATTTAAAAACATGCTACCTAAAATAACTCACCATCTGGAATTTGAGGCTCTTATTTAGTACTTTATTTTTTATTCAGATAATAGTCACTGATCATGCAGGGCAAGGAAGAAGTAACTGACATTTTAAGAACATAAATCTCTGTAACTGTTGTTTGTGAAATTAAAGTTTCATGTCACAAGTTTCCAGTGCTAGTAAAGAATGCTGCTGGGCCAGAAAGGTTTAAGAAATCACTCCAAGGATGATTTGAGTTTCATTACATCATTATCAAAGTAGATATTGAATTAAGAAGTTCCACTAATTGCAAAAACTGATTTTATAGCACTAGAAAAACTATGAAAATGAAAAAGAAAAGCTACAGCCTTAAGCCCTGAGGTTACTTCTTAATGTGGACTTAAATTTGTTTAAAAAAAAAAAAATTTTGTTTTCCCTGTGATGCCTTCCATGTCTGGTTATCTCCTAAACCTGGAGGGGTCTTAGTATTTTGTTTAGGTTTCTGTTTAGATTTTTCTTACTAGTATTATATCTTCTGCAGAGTGAGGCGACGGCGAGATCAGGACGATACCCTGAACCAAAGATACCCTGAGAACAAAGAGAAAAGAAGCAAAGAAGACAAAGAAATTCAAAACAAGTACACAGAGAGGGAGGTGTCAGCAAAAGAAGATAAGCCCATACAGTGCACAGCTCAGAAAGCCAAGCCAGTGAGGGCAGCTGTCGACCCGGGGAGAGAGAAAGTTCTCAGGCCACCCGTGGAAAAATGGAAAAGACAGGATGACAAAGACTTAAGAGAAAAACGCTGTTTTATTTGTGGACGAGAAGGGCACATTAAAAAGGAATGCCCGCAGTTTAAAGGCTCTTCAGGTATGGACACCAATCACACCTTGATGTTTGCCCTCACATCTCAAAGGAGATCTCTTTTTTAGAGTTCTCAACTATCTTAGTTATATTCATTTCTTTAACAGATCTCTTTACTGGAAAAGATTTTGTTTTTAAGAAGGTGAACCCACCTCCCCTGGCCTTTAATTCTGAGCCTTTAAATGTCTTAAACACTTATTCCTGGTTTTATTGAGAGGCTTATCAAAGTCATTTGGTTGACTTTTCTAATAAGATTATCAGTAAATTGGAGCCCTGGTCATCCCCAGTACCTAAAAAACAAAGCCTAAGCAGCCAGAAAACAAGCTACCGCTTGAGCACTGCCACTCATTGCATGCACTTTTGAAATGGAAACCCTGAACGACCGTGGGAGCGGCACAGCTGAAGTGATCTCAGGACAGCATACCGTGTGCGCCGCGAACCACGTGTGTTGTGTAAATACACGTAGAAAGAGATGGGTTACATGGTTATCAGCGGCTCTACCCGCAGAGGAGAGTTACGGGGGGCTATCTTTGCATTTCATCATTTTAATACTTTTCTGCAGTGAGCATGATTATTCTTACGATGAGGAGAAATATATTATCAGTCCATAGTTGAAAACCATCCATAAGTCTTGCCCCTCTGAGTTGTCGGATCTGGATCCACCTTTTCTGTTAAATGGGTGAAGCATCCATCGTGGGCACCTTTTTAACAGACTGTATCAAGAGTAAGGGTACCTCGTGTGTAGGGGGTAAGTCAGGATTTACAAAGCAGTCTGTACACTCTCGCTTTGTTTTCTCAGAACGAGCCTGTGAAAGTGGGTGAAATTTGATTAGCGTAGAAATGGAACCCTGAGAAATGTTTCTGATTAAAGTAGTAACCCTGTTCCCATCCTCAGATGTAAATATTTATGGATAACATAAAAAAGCCAGCACTGCTGGCAATTTCCTTAAAAAGCTATGTTGTTCCTAGAACAGTAATGCCTCTCTTCCATTTTATATCATATCAGGGATATAGTATTTCTTTTTCTTAAGACAGAAAACTTTCAGATCAGCTCTTTTTATTTTTTTATAATAAGCTTTATATGAAAAGAAGTATATTTTTTAATTGTTTAATTATTGGTTTAAAATAGGACTTAAATGTTTATGAGAGGTACAGCGCCAGCTTGCCTGACTTCTGAGAAACTCAGACAGATTCAAATTCAAATTTTTTTGCTCTCACAAGAGACATAAACCAGAATAAAATGATTTTTCTTTATAAGAGGTAACATACGTTAAAGAAGTTAAAATAATAGCAATAGCTAACACTCACTGAGCACTTACTGTGGGTCAGGCACTATTTTAAGTACTTCACATGGGTAATCTCATCAGATTTTCACCACAGCCCCATAAATGTGGTATTATTGATATCCCCAGTTTACAGATGAGGAAACTGTAAACAGTGTAGAGAAGATGTAATAGTCTTACCAAAATTACATTTGTAGGCTGCCCTTCAGAAGAATTCAAGGTGTGTGTGTACGCAGAGCAGGAAGCACATTCGCGTTGCGTTCCTCTTTGGTCCAACCAAGTGGTGGAAGAATGGCCCTGCGTTCCCCCCGCTTGGATGGATTTCTTCTTCCTAGCTAGTAGCGCGTTTTAATTTTGTCTACCAGTGAAGTCCTCAGAATAGTTAGAGCAATGATCTGGCCGGCTGGAGGACGGCAGCAAATCAAAGAGAGAGGTGATATCCTGGGGCGGGGATGGGGGATTACCAAACCTACCGAAAGCACTAGAATCTTGGTCTCTTCAGAATTCAGTGTTTACACATTCAAGTCGCGATGTGACCTGAATGTGTAAACATTGCTTTATACTGTGATGACTTGATTACAAATCAAGTCGTCATCATAATACAAAAGCAAAATAGCGAAGGGAGGAGTGGGGCTAGAGTATGGTGAGTCCCTCCAGCAGCAGTTGAAAGTCGTCAGCTGCTTCACGTCTGAAAACTAGGTTACTCCCTCTTATTTCTTCAAATACGTTATAATTTTGTCCACATGATATGCTGAATGGAGCTTCTATCGTGGAAACAGGAAGCCTAGCCATGAAAGTTTGAGAACAGGGCTACTATTTTCAATCTCAAGTAGGAACACAAAGTGCTGATTTCTTTCTCAGGTCTGTCTAAATCAGACTGTGTATTTGGATCCCCTTCTTCTTTGAGACCAGCTGGCACATTTGTTCAGGTAAACCTAGCTCAGACCTGAGCAGGCAGCCCTCCCATCATCTGTCTCTCCCGCAAATACTCACTGAGTGCTAGCTGCTCTGTGCCAGGTGCTCAGGAGGTGCTGGGCGGCCCCAGGCCCTGCCCTCCGTCCTTCTGGCTGACCCCCCGGCTCCTCTGCTCTGCCCTCGGTGCGGGCGGTGTGCGGTGAGGCTTGCTGTGCACCGGCTGGCCGGGCGTGCTTTAAGGAGTCCTGCATATGTGTCTCGCTTCTCAATTAACTTGCAAAGTTCTGCCACCCTCATGCCTAATTTCAGCTCTCCTTGGATATGGTTACAGTTGTCAGGCTGTTTCGGATGTTGTTCCTTTCGACTTTGTAAACCAGTCTATTTCATTTTTTAGGCAGTGCATTTACATGAAGACCAAAAGAAACAAAAAACATCTATATTTTTGAGTCCCCAGTCAGGTATGTGGGTTTAAAAAAAAAAACAAATGTGTGTTATTTTATTTACTGCATAGTTTACCACATGCCTTTTGAGGTGCTTCCTTTGAGTAAGTGGTTTTAACAGGGGTTGGACATCAGAATCACTTGGGGGAAATTTTAAAAATACAGCTGCCCTGCCCCCACCCTCATTTCCTTAATCAGATTTTTCAGGGGTTCGGCTTGGGCCTATATATTTTTTAAGTGTCCTAGGTGACTCTTATACCATCCTTGAGTAGGAACCATAGTCTTCAGTTATTTGTTTTTCTTCTACACTTTTTGTTTCTGCTTTGAAATTGCCACTGTCTTGTTAGCAGTATATTCTCCTCATGAAGGTTATTTGCCATGCACCAGAGTAAAGAAAGAAAATAATCATTGGACTGAACTCCCTCTCAGCTACATCATTTATTCATTCCTTCAGCAGATAATTATTAAGCCACACGTCCTCCACTCCCCACTCCCAGCCTCCTCCAAGTGCAGAGTGTGGACCTAAACACTGAAGATACAGCATACAGCAGTGAACCAGCAAAGCCCCTTCTCTCTTTTACTCTACATTCTTGTCAGAAGAGAGACAGAAATATTTCATGTGGCAACAGGTGCTAAGAAATAAGAAATGTACAGCAGGAAAAGGGAAAGAGAATGGGTATGGAGGTGGCCTGTCTGATAAAGTAACGTTTAAAAAGTAAAGAATCAAATGAAAGGAAGGGGCAAGTCAAGAAGAAATTGGAGTTAGACTGTTACAGCAGAGCTGAAAATAGTTTTGTCCTAAGTGGGTGACATTAAGTGGGATGGGGGTGGGGAGGGTGGTCAGAGGTAAGGTCGGTGTACACCTAGCTGGGTCACGTGGCTCCTTCAGCAGCGGTCGGGATGGGTTTTTCCTCTCCATGAGATGGACAGCTGTTGGAGGGTTTTGAGCAAAGCAGTGATATTGTCTGAATTGTTTAAAAGGTTCACTACAGCTGCTGTGAGGAGGCAAGGGTGAAAATTCAAACCAGTGAGGAGGCTCCTGCTGCTGTTCAGGGAAGAAGTGAGGACAGCTTAGACTTGGGTGGGAGCAGTGGAGGAAGTGAGGACTGGTCATGTTCTAGAGACTTTGAAGATAGCACCAACATGATCTGTTGATGGGTTGGACGATAAAGCATGACAGAAAATCATAAGATTTTGAAAATCAGAGCTGACACTGCAATTTTTGATCTGAGCAACAAGAAGAATGGAGTTTGAATTTCTTGTGCTGGGAAACGGTCAGGAAGTGCAGATTATGGGGAGAAATAGAGTTCAGTTTTAGAAAAGAAAGTTTTAACAGACCTGCTAGATAATGGGGTAGAGATGTTGAGTAGCCAAGTGGATCTAGGAGCCTGGCGTTTAGAGCAGAAGTCCAGGCTGCAGATACAAATTTGCTTGTGATCAGCGTGTGGTAGGTGGTAGTGAAGCCCCGACTCTGAGTGGGGTCACCTAGGAAGTACATGCAGACAGAAAAGAGAAATGCATGTGAAGACTCAGGCAAAATAAAAGAGACAGAGGAGAAATGGTTTCTGGGGGAGAAGAAGCAGTGAGTTGGGTCCTGGAGTCCAAGTGGAGAAAGTGCCCCAGAGAAGGGGAGTTAACTTTGACTGTTCGTGCGAATTGCTGCTCATAGATCTGTGCAGGGTGGACTAAGAATTCAGCATTTTATCTGGCAACACAGAAGTCACTCACTGTGACTTTAAAAGAGCCGTTTCTTTGGAGCAGAGGGCAGAAAAACCCGATTGTAGGGAGTTGTGCTGAGAAGTGCTGGAAGGATTGCAGGCTACCTCATCTCAGTTGTGGGTGCACAGTGCCAGGACCCCCATCCCCACCCAGTCCCCAGGCCCAAGGAAGGGTGCTGATGAAAGGGAGGGGGAGATGGGAGGCTGTGAGGCCTTTCTTAGGTGTTTTGAGAGTGTTTTGAATCCTGAAAGAGAAGGCAGAAATTTGAAGGGGAATAGAGAAATCAAAGTAACTAACATATACTGTATCACTTTTTCAGCTTTTTTCTTTTAGTAAGGGATGAAACTATAAAACATGATGCAAACATCTGAGTTCTGGCCTGTAGACACCTTTAGTAACCTTGTTTAGTATGTCTCTCTCTGTCTGTCTGTCTCATATCTTGTCCTATCTTGTTCAGTAAAGTAGGGTTAAAGGAGGGAAATTATATAATCAAATAGAGCAAGTGTACTCTTTAATTTGATTGTATAGTCGATGAGAAAAGTTTTTGACATTTTAAAACTTCATTGATATAACCTGACATTTTTTGTATATAATGTAAAACAAGCCGCATAGTTTATGCTCAGCTTTTTCACATCGTGTCTTATTGCTAATGTGCAATCAGTATTTGCTTTTAGATTGAGAGGTACCTGTGTTAGCTGCAGAGCGTGAAGAGGCTAAGCTGTCTCTACCATCAGTTTTCGGTTACTGAGAGAGCGCTCCCAGGGCCCCACAGTAGGGGGAGCTCTTCCCTGCTTTCTGCAGCCCAGGCTGCAGGAAGCCAGGGCGCAGTGATCTCACCCTGGAAAAGCTAAGAAAGTGCCAGGCAAAGAGTGTTTGGTTGTCTCTACTTTAAATGTTGTTAACAAGGGGGGAAAATGAAATTATTAAATTGTTTAAATGCTTCCGATTCTGTCAGTACCAAAATGAATTAACTCCAGTATAAAAAATGATCTACATAGAAATAGGCATTTTTATGGTAAGTGAATTTTACAGTTGGGTTTTTCTAAATGGTTGGGGGAAAGCATTTGAAGTGGCATCAGATCTCTTCACAATCAAAATTTTAAAAGCGTGAATGTTGAGATTGGTATGATAGCGAGGCACAATGACCCAGAGAGCAGAAATCTTCAAAGAATTGCTACCTTAACCAAAAGGGGAATACGGTGTCCATGAAAGGTAAAGATGCAGGGGACTCTGTAAGAACACGCGAGAGCATCTCTTCCCTGGGAAGGTTTTGTAGTTCTCAGTGGAATGCATGGACTTAAAAAACAGGAAAAGTTCCACAAGGAAAACCATCAAAATGAAATAGAGTGAAATGAGGACAGGGCCTATTGTGAGAGAATTTGATTGACAGCAGGAGCAGCCATGACAGATGGATGAGGAGACTGACAAGCCACCTTTGGAAGTGACTTCAGCAGATGAAAGTGTATGGGAAACAGAGTCCACCACAGTTTGTAGGATTGTTTCCCATAGATCCTCTGAGAGCTTGAGGGTCACTTAGCTACCAGATGTAAGCAAGCCAAAAGAGTGCTATTTTTACAAGCTTCAGCCTTGAACAGGTATTTCCAGAACATCTTACATAAGAAAATACTGATCTTTGCTTAGTTGAGATGTTTGTTTTGCCAAGGATAAGGTGTTTATGAATATTGGCTTTGCCGTCAAGATTGCATGCTGTGGTTTCTAACTTTGTGATCTTATCCTCTACTTGCTTTAGTTTCCTCATCTGTTACAAGGGCTGTTGAGAAATCCATGTAAAAGCACTTGGAACAGTACCTGCACATAGCCAGAGCAGAAGTTGGTGGGGGTGGTGATGGCGATGGTATTCCTGCAGGGCATCCATCAGCATTGCCTCTGCTAAAGGTTTTACACGTCTTAAAAGTAACATTTTATTATGATTTTGTAATTTTTTTAAGTAGGGGAGAAATACAGATGTTAGACATATGCCTAAAAATGGCATTACCAATTGACAATAAGTTAGCATTTCAATAAATTATCTTCTGAGCAAAAGGCTTACATATTTATAAATCTTTCGAGGAACTGTAAAAACTTGAAACTTAAATTTACTACAGAAAAAAATGTTATTACAATTTATTACATATTTATATGTTTACTTTATACCAGGAAAAAACCATTTATAGGTGGTTAAAATTTATCCTTTCCAATAAATTAAACTCTCCAAGCAAATACATGACAACTGTTAATATTGTCAAAATCTATCCATGATAAATTTATACAAATTATCTGTGTTGTTATAAATGTGAAATATGTCTCAACTGCATGTCATATCAAGTTTCTGCAAAGCTCTTCCTTTCCACAGTACCAACGTGTCTATGGCGCGCGAGTAGTCCCCTAACCAGAGCCTGCTGGTATGGACAGCCCCTGCCCTCACACATTAGCTACACTGACCTTAAAAGAGATCAGCTCCTCTGAGCTGCAGGTGTCTTACCCATAAAACTGCCAATAACCCCATCTATCTCATCGGGTGCTGAGATGAAAGCACCCAGTTGGTAGTGTGCACTCAACCAAGTTCTCGTTCCTCTCCTGATACCTACCTCCATTCCTTCCCACAAGGCTATAGTTAAGGACTACTGTAATTTTTAACTCTCAACTGAGACAGTGGCAGATAGAGAATCCCATGAATTTCCTTGGTCTTCGTTGTTACCTCCCTCCCCTGCACACACACAGCTACAGCAGTGCCTTAGATGTGCAGTAAGTTTTATTGATTAGGGATACTCATGTGGAAGGGATAAAGAAGACTAAGAGGAAGAATGGCCAAGAATATGCTTTAAAGTCAGACTTGCTGGAGTTTGAAATCCAGCCCAGTCACTTACTAGCTGTATTAACTCTGTCAAGTAACCGAACCTCTCAGTGCCTCAGTTTCCTCGTCGATAAACTGGGGCTAATATCTCACAGGCCAATTAAGGATTAATTTCATATATGTAAAGCCCTTAACAGCATCTGGCGCATATGTCACTCAATAAATTATTATTGCCCTTAATACTGTAGTTAACAGAAAGTCTCCAACCTTGCTGTAATTGTCTCTTCTAACTTCTAGGACAAATATATAAGGGAAATTTTTAACAAAACAAGAGTATGTGGAGATTGGCGAACCATAGTCACAAACCATTCGGTATGAGAAATGTCCAACTAACAGTTTCTATCTCTTAATCTTCCCCTATTTTTTCAAAGAAAATCACTTTTCCAAAGAAACTACCTCTATTTCTTCATCTGTTCCATTTTAATCCCATGGTTTGAAATCTTAAAAATTGGAGATGCTGTAAGAGATTGGTAGATACCTTTTCTCCGTCATGATGATGAATACTTACACAACTTTTTTCCTTGACCAAAATGTTCAAGCCTACTTACAAAAGGAAAACCACAATGGTCTTTATGACAGTAAATTAAAAATAATAGAAGCGCTTTTTAAAAAATCGTATGAGGAGATCTTATTCTCTATCTTATAATCTGTTATCAATCCATAGAGATCATTCATTTTCATACCCTACTTGATATTCCAGTACATGAATATACATTATTTAGTCATTCCTTATTAATAGACTAGCTTTTTTCAAATACTTGTTGTATCAACGTCTTCAAAACTTTTTTGCTTTCACACTCTCCACCAAGATGTTGAACCACCCATATATCTTCTCATGTATTTCTAGGTAGATATCTCACTTTTTCATCATAGTTGCAAAGCATGTAATTTTTGGAGGTTTTTTGTAAATATTGGCATTTTTAAAAACAAAGATTTTAAATCAGCCTTAAATGTATCAAATGAAATATATCATTGCAGAAATTTTATATCATGTTTTCTGTCCTTGAATTCCTTTGTTTCACTTCTGTGGACTTTTATCTCAAGATGATATATTTTTATCATATGTATTTCAAGCATTTTATCGATCGGCCTATCCTCCGTATCTGCAACAAAAGTATTTATATAAATTGGATTTTTAAGCTTTTATTAAACCTTAAAGTGTAAACATTTCTTCTAAATTGTTTTTATAGTTATCAGAATAATATAATTGACCAAAACAAATGTTACAAATCTTGATTAAAAATTACTTTTTATGTTTACGTTCTGAAAACGACTGTCATTTACTTAGGTGGGATTTTTTTCCCCATGCATTCATGTATCTTTGGATCATTACTACTTATTGCAGGAATGAAACAATGAATTATTTCTGTTCCTATTCTTTCTGGTTTTATAGCTGGTAAACATTGAGAAACCTCAGTAGTCTTTATGGTTAGCAAATTAAAAATCATAGAAATAACCTTTAAGAGTGTGGGAATGGAAGATGTATTACTACAATGCCACTCAGTTATTTTCTTTCCTTTTAAATTAAGTGTCCAAAAATCACATAGTAATTATTGCATCATCAGAAATTATTTGTGATGGTCATTAACTATCAGTGTAATTTTATGAAAGCTAAAAATGTGAGGTTTTATTAGAGGCATTCACGTTTCTCATAGATTCCAGCATTTTGTTTGCCTCCCTGCTCCCAAGGCTTTTTTACCCCAGAGTAACGTACCACATTAAGATGTGGGTGGTTAGGAGCTACGTGTCTCTTCAGTGAAAGGGGAGAGGAAAACTGGTATGGTTCCTGAGAACCAGCCCAAAGCCTGGACCACAAAGGCAATCTCAGAAAGAATTCAGATAGAAATTGAGGCGCTGTGGCTGGGTCTCTTAAAACTCCTAACCCATTTGTTCTGTTAAGTCAGTGCAGGAGTGCATGTACCCAAGTTGGAAGACTACTGTTTATATAAAACACTATAATGTATACTTGCGTATTTGTCTAGTTATTTCCTCAGGATAAATTCCCACTTAGGAGAAAAATAAGTTTAAAAGTATACACATTATGACAGTGCTACCAGTAATTGTGATTGTGCTACCAAATTGTGATTGTTGACAGCCTCACAGAGTCATTCACAACCTTTCCCATACTCTCACTTTGTTGGGATAGTCTTTTTTGCCAGTCTGCTTGAGCTTCTATTATTACCATTGAACTCTTAACATTTTCCACATGTTTTTATGTGTATTTCTTCATGTTGTATCTCTATATTTTATTATTCATTTTTGTCTTTAGTTCTGCTTAGAAATTCATTCATGCTTTGACAAATGTGTGACAGTATCCTTCACCACCATGACCAGTTCATTATTCTTTCAGCCTCATTTGTGATTTGTTTTGCCAGACATATATTTGTTTGTTTTAGTAGCTTATCTAGCCAACTTTAGGGTAGTTTCAAGTCATACTTACACAGTTTTATGAATTTCATGCTCTTCCACCAGATTACATAAAAGTTCATTCATATTTTATTCCTAGTAATTTTATTTTTTCAGATGTGCATTTTTTTATATGAAGTTTCTTCGGGTATAAGGAGATTTATCTTTATATATAGATTACATGTTTAAGTAATATAGTAAGAAGACAATAAAAGTCTTAGAAAAATTTCTTAACATTTTGGGAAAAATATAAAAAGTTACAAATAACATAACAGCTATCCATCTAGTAGATAATTGACTTTTTTTTTTTTTGTATTTTCTCAATCTTTTTTTTAAAAGATGATGGAAGTCCTCTTTGACTACCATCCCCAGGCCCATTCTGTCCGTCATGTCCCCTTCCATCCTAGAGGATCCATTATTATGAGTTCAGGTTCCTTTCCCATTCTTTTGTGAGCCCTTACATATGCATCCTTTAACATATGTTCTTAGTGAATTTTTAAATTTAAATGACATATAACACTGTATAATAAGAATATCCTACAACCCGCTTTTTCATATCTATTTAATGAAATGATTTTGAAATTTATATATGTTGTGTATTGATTTAGTTTTTTTTTTAACAGTATTCCATCATGAGTACAGAATATTTTATATAGCCATTACCTGCTACATGAGCGTTTAGATTGCATCTGATTTGTTTATTGTTATAAACAGTGTTATAGTGAATATTCTTGTGTGAGTCTCACTGAGCATGTATGAGAGATTCTGTAGGTTTTGAAGTCAAATTGTTTTAGGTCATGGCACATTTTCATATGTGTATAGGTGCATTTTCAATTTAGTTAGATACTGTCAAATTACCCTCTTATTGGTTGAAACAATTGCCACTCCCATCGGCAGTAAATCTGATGAGTGAAAAATACTTTGGTGTTGTTCTAATGGATTTTTTTTTTGACTCTGGTGATGCTAAGCACCTTTTTGTATGTTTACTGGGCAGTTGGAGTTCCTCTTCTATGAATTGTCTGTTCATTTGCCCATTTTCCTATTGCACTCGTTTCCTTGTTAATTGTAAAGGTTCTTCATTTATTCTGAATACTGCTCCATTACTTTTATGTATATTCCAAATGTCTTCCTCCAGTATATCTTGTCTTTCACCTTATACTTATTTCCACTTCAGTTTTTAATTTTGAGATAATCAAATGATTGGTTTTCTATGGTTGGTTTTTACAGTCATGTGGTTCATGATTTTAAGGTTATCTTTAAGAAATTCTTCCCTAACCTGAGGTTAGAAGGATACCCATTGTATTTTCTTCTAATAGCTTTAAAACTGTATGTTCCTATTTAGATCTTTAATCTACCTTGATTGTGTGTAAAGTATAAGGCACTTTGTCCCTCGAGTGAAAAGCCTGTCCTCAATACTTCGTGCAGTCAGAATATCAGAGCTGTGTATTTTTGACCAGTAGACACTTTATGGTATAAATAGGGTGTGTATACTATAGTAGAGTGCTTTGAGCCTTCCTGACTGGTACCCCTCATTTTCCTCTGTGCGTTGACTGTCTACATGCCCTACTCTGAAAAGTTTGCTTTTGGGGGGCATCAGTTTATATGTGTGTAATTAACATGTTTATGCTTTAGAAAGCATATTTAAGCAAAATGAAAATAAAAGCCATTTATACTTGTTTCATTCTAGAGCATTAGCTACTGTTTAGGTTTTAGAGGTAAAGTCTTCCCATCTTATTACATCAATATAATGATAATAGCATTTGTTGAGCACCTTCTATGTGCCAGGTACTGTTCAGTTGCTTTACGTGTATTAATTCGTTTAATCTTCACAGTAGCTCCAAGGGGATAGGTATTATTGCCTTCATTTTACAGATAAGGGAAGTGAGGCACCAAATACCTAATTGGTGGACTTTTTCAAGAGTGTTTCTTTTTAATTTCTAGTTTTTATGAAAATACTATTCATGTGGTAGTATAACCTGCTTTTTTCATATCACTAATTATCCTTCTCTGCATGCTATTAGTATCCTATTGTATTCATAATATTCTTAGTCATATCACAAATTCTGGACATTTGAGTTGTTTGCATACTTAAATTATTATAAGATTTCTATGAATACTCCTCTAGCAAAATTTCTGCCCACCTCCCTGTCCTTCTGATCTTCTTTCAGATAATTTAGTGATCAGAAATTAGTATCTTACTTCACTTTCCATTTCTCTGATTACCCATTAATATTGAGTATTTTTATATAATCATGTGCTCTTTTCTTCTGTTCTCATATATTGCTTTTTCTTTCCCCAGCTATCTATTGATGTTCATCTTTTCTCTGTTGATTTGTAACTTTAGTACTAAGCATAGCAAACCCTTTTCATAAATAAAGCATAATATGGTATACTTCGGAAACTCCCACCCCAAGATTATATAAATATTCACTACTTCTTATACTTTGACTCTCTTATATTTAATTCTGTAATTCATTTGGAATTAGGTGGGGACGAAGGATACGATATAAGGAAGGAAACCTACCTGACACTTCCCTTTCCAAAATTACTTATTTGACATGGTATCAGTTAATGAACAATCCATACTTCCCCCCACTGGTTTGACATGTATATAATCAGTGTGTGTAACCTTTGTTATATAACTACTTTCTTATACATAATCACATAGGAATTTCTCAATTTTCTTGTTTTATTGATCTATTTGTTTAGATTCCAGAACAAAATTTATTAACTCTTCTGTCATGTGGCTTTAATTAGCAATTTTCATTTCTGTCCTTCACCTGTCATTCTAACAAATTTCCTTTTTTTTTTTTTTTAAGTCAGTAAGTTGTGGCTACGATGTCCGCATTTGCAGCTTCAGTTTATTCGATTTGGTTGCATATGCAAAGCAGAGCCTTTAAAAATTCATCTGGCCTCCTGTACCAGTAAATAGTGAGCATGCAAATGTATCAAAATGATGTCACTCTAGCAACTTGTCTGCATTTAGAAAGACTGTGACAAGGCTTGTGTTTAATAGATAATGTTTTATATATACTTTTTAATATTTAGCCAAATTACTTGATTCAAAACAAGTGACCCCAGTATGAAAAGTTACTGTGAATAATTAACAGTAAGAAGTAATTTTATGGCTTTTATGGTTTCATTTATGTTGGGTTTTGTTTTTTCCCCTCCTCTAGGTAGCCTTTCCAGTAAATATATGACTCAGGGAAAAGCCTCAGCGAAGAGGACCCAGCAGGAATCATGAGGGAAGGAAAATGCCGCACTCTAAATGGCCACTCAGGCGTTCCTACTCACTTTGAAAATTAGGTTCATTTCACAGGACACAGCAGCATAGATCAGGCTTCAACTTAACATTTAAGGGAAATGTCAGATTTTTTTTAACTTAATGAAATTGTTAATGAGGAAAAAAAATTTTAATATAGTCCTACCTACTACAAATCCCTATAGATTTAAGGATTTTAATAGAAAGCCATGATGTATGTATTTAAGAAGACAGGTTAAAAAAAAAAATGTAACTATGGGCCAGTATTCAGTGAATACAATTTCATGGTTTTTAATAATCTCAAAGCACACTAAAAATGGTGTGCTGATAAACTCCAAGTAAATTAATCCTTTTTTCCTTTATAAATTTTTTCTTTGTTTTGAAGAGGGGAAATTATATTTATTGTTGTTGACTGAATCCTTGTGTGAAAGCGTGTCAAATATGTGTGAACTGCTACTACTGTATTTACGATTTACAACCTTATTTTACTGATATTTGTAGAAGTGGTAACGTGAACGTGAGTACCTATTTATGTGAGCCTTCCGTGGATGAGCAGTGCCACTGGGGGGCTTTTTTTCCCCCCGTCTCTAATTTTAAGTAAGTTAACATATAACTATTATGCTCATCAAAATGAAGTAAGGAAAACAAGAGTCCTGTTTGCTGCTAAAAACATTTTCAGACAAAAAAAATGACAAAATAAAAGTACTTTTTACTTTTTATGATATTCAGAAATTAGGGTGGAGAACTTTTAAAAATCCCTGAAGATTAAAGAGGCAATCTCTGCCAATCATGAGTTTGATTGGTGTCATTTTGGTCCGACTGGAGCCCTCATGGAAATGTTTCTCTAACTTCACAAGCCCTTCAGAAGTAGTACATGGTCAGAACTGTGCCTCGGTTTATTTATCATACTGAAATAAAATCAAAATTTCAACCTTTAATTTTATCCACATTACTTTCCAGTGAGGGTCCTAAGTTTCATGAGGAAAGGAGGGCAAGGATGAAGGGTAGTACAGATCTGCTCCTCTTTATCCCGTGCTCCCTTGACTTGTGCTGAGGAGACCTGGTGTTCATTGACACCCGGTGTGTGCTGAGCACTGGGAACGTACAGATAAGAGGCACAGGGGTGAACGCAGATAGAAGGCTGCAGGGGGTGCTTGCTGGGCACGCATTCCCGGACACGAGGGAGCTCAGACAGTAACACGCCTTGTGTGCCCTTTTAAACAAATTACTTGAAGACATTTTCCAGCTAAAGAATCGTATCAAAATTAACTTAGAATCAAGAAGTTTTAGTAAAAAGAATGAGCAATCATTCCTTACTCAGTTCTGAATGAACACAAACTTGTGAACGAACAAGTGCATTAGGCACCTGGTGCTGAAACTGCTCTACGTGACTTTCCTCAGCTGCACCTCTTCTGATTTCCTCTCTTGCCCTCATGCATGAAAGTCACCTTGATGAGACATACAAATTCTTGTCACACTTTCTTAAAAAAACCTGTTGATGTCATTCTGTTGACTTCTGGCATAGCAGAAGACTGAGGCCAGCCTGACTTTTTGTTCCCTTCTAGGTTTTATTTTTCTGCTTGGATGCTTCTGTGTGTATTTCTCCCTGTAACTTTTATACCAGTGACTTTCATCTGAAACAAAAGTGAATCTCTCACCACCCAATTTTTTTTTTAATTTGAGAAAATACAGTCATAATTCTGTTTCTCAAAAATACTTTTGTCTTTTCTCAAATTCCTCTATTATCTCTTTCCTTCCTGTTAGGAAAACTTGTCAAGTGTAGTCTTCCCATGACTGGTTGGCTTTTTTTAGTGTCATTCTGCTGTTTTGCTGTTTCTAACATGAATCTTGTCATTGCACTCTTAATTTTCTTGAACTTAACCTCACCCACCACCTTCCTTTCCCTCTCATTCTTTTAGTTTGCTCTTATTTTCTTCCTTTTCATAGAAACCGTGTTTTCTTATGTCCTTTTAAGAATGTCAAAAGTCTCCTACATTTTATTCTGATTCCTACAGTAGATTCTGCCCAATGTATTTGATAGCTTTTTGTTTGATTTTCACTTCCTCACACTGGATCAGTGGGACAGTGACCCGTGTTTGCCAGCAGACCTGAAACATGGACTGCCCTTGGTTCCTCGATCCCTTTACTTGGGTGCTGGTCACCGCCCCTTCCCAGCACCCCAGATAGGGGACAGGTACATCTGCTCCCTGCTGAGCCCAGTTTCCAGGGCGTGGCTATCTTTCACATGCAGCTGGCCTGTCTTAACAAGCTCCAGAAATGCCCCACTACCAGAGTTCTCCCTTCCTGTTTCTCTCAGGAACAAACAGAAACATGAAATCCATTTTTTATACTCCCAATCTACACTTTTTAATCTCCTGCTCAGTGTGTACAGTAGCAGGAATGTGCACACTTAGAGATGTTACTTAAATGTTGAGATAACTTCAGTTTATTTTTCATTTTGAAATGTGTTTCATCATTGGTTCTGTTAAAAAAAAAAAAAAAATCTCTCCCTAATGGGAAAAAGCCCTGGGTAGATAGGTCACTAGGGTTCACAGTGTTACAAAAAATTATTGAAAAGCAATTTAACAGACCTCCATAAAGCTGCAAAGATGTGCTCGGTACATTTTTCTTTGAAAGCAAGCTTGTTTGGACAGTAGTAGTAAAGAATTTTGCACACTTTTCACTGAGTGGAATTCTAGACTTAATTAATTCTAAGTCTGGCATTGACTGCTGTTCTTCAGCTGAGAGGGTAGCAAATCCCTCTAACCTCTTGGCAGTTCATTTTCCTTGCCTGTAAGGTGGAAATCATACCTGCCCTTCCACAGTAAGGATCAAGGCGGCCTTACTAGGAAAACCCTTTTTTTAAATGTCTAGAACCCTGAAACGCTGAAGTGCAGTGGTGAAGGTTTCCCAGTTGTAGGCTTTTAACCTATCTGGAAATCTAGACGTGATTACAGCTTGCAGACTCCTTCAACAGTGCCCACGCCCGCCTCGTTTTGACACCACGGGACAGCTGCTGCTCTGAGATAAAGGAACACACGTATTTTTACATTGTCATCAAGACTCTTCTAACATGCCAATTTACTTCAGGGATCTGCATCAGTTAGCAAATAATATTAGGTATGCCTGATGCACTGACAAGTAGATTATGTGATTTTGCGCTTACATGCAAAACAGCTAACAAGTGAAAGACTGAATTGCATGTATAAAATAGAGAAAAGAAAGCTGTTAAACATACACAAGATCCTGAATCAGGAAATTGAGGACTAAATTTTTTAAATAGTGTCACGTGCTCTCTACCAAAGAGCTTGAGTTGAAGCATCATTAATAAAACAGCCATGCCAACCCTCCCGCCCTACTAGGCTCAAGGTTGTAAGGCTCCAATGAGGTCCTGTGTTCATGGGTTCTTCTGAAACCTGTAAAGTGCTACACAACTGTATAAGGTCATTTCAGTAATTGATAAAAATGATACATGGCGTCTTGTTTACATTTTTATTAATAAACTTTACTTTTCAGAGTAATTTTAGGTTCACAGCAAAACTGAACAGAAAGTAGAGTTCCCATATGTCCGCTGTGGTGCACCAACCTCCACCGCTATCCACATCCCGCACTGGAGTGGGACGTGTTACAGCAGATGACCGTATACAAGCACATCATTATCACCCAGGGTCCATTGCTTACGTTAGGGTTCCTTTTTGGTGTGACACATTCTATAGGTTTGGACAAATGTATACAGAGTATTTTCACAGTTAACGGCATCTTGAAATCTCCACTAACAATTAGCACTGTTTATGAAGTGCTGCCATGTGTCATGCACTCTTCCAAGTACTTTTCATTTAATATTTCGTATCTGTAGGAGGGCGGGCATGAGAAGGAAAATGCCCTGTCCCAGATCACCCAGCTACTCAAAGATGAAGCCAGGTGACAGTACCTCACTACCAGTGCCTAATCCCAGTTTCTTCTGTGCACAGCGGGCCTTGAGGGAAAATATAACCATCCTCTTACTGCCAATTGCGATTGCATTTCAATAGCAGAAAGACAATTACTTAACGAATTTTGAACTGTCCAATCCTATAGGCTCTAGGAGATGAAGGATAAAATGGGCTTCCATAAAAGCTTCACACCGCGCATGGCCTTGCCCAACCCGGCCTCGCCCTACCCGGCCCCGCCCGGCGTCTAAAACTAAATTAAAAATTTAAAAACTTAACTGATTAGTTCTTTCCACATGGAAACACTGAGCAAGAATCCACCTCTCCAGCACCACTCCACAGAATCCCTCCTTTTTTCCCGTTACCTCTAGCACGTCTACGAGAAAAGCCGCCTATCCTGATGTTTTCATCGCATCTGCTACCCTGCTGCACTTCTGTCCCACCAGCATCTTACTCTTCCCCGGACCTTCCGTTTACCTGGCTTCCGGCCTATGCCCGGGTAAAGAGCGCCACACAGTTCCTGGGGCTCAGGAATATTTGCGGAATTAAAAGGCGGAAGTCCCTGAGCTGCCCAGTCATGTCTTACAGTAAAGTTGCGTTCCAAATTCAGCACCTAAAGCGAACATTGCGTTAGTACCATTCTTCAACATCCCAAGCAGCTTGGCAGAAGAGAGAAGGAGGAGGTTGTTTATCGAGAATCTGCGATAATTCTACACCCTTAAGAACTGCCTAGCTAAACCAAAAAAGAAAGACGGAAATATTTATATGTAGCTGTCCGGGCCTGAAAAATATTCTGCCCTTGAGAGCGCCTACTCCCGGGCCGGTGGATTCCTCTGCGTTCTTAAGCTGCAGCGCCGCACCTTGCCCAGGGAGCAGGTCACGGAACGACGCAACTCCAGGGTCCATAAGTCGGAGCTCACTCCGCGTGCCCCAGCTTGGCTCGCGACCACGCGCAGAGACCTTTGGCAGGCTGACGACCTTGCCCGCTACCCCTGCGCCCCGCGTCACGTGACCACGGCCGAGGCGCCACGCCCCGCCCTCCACCCGTCACTCACGCTGCCCGCCCAATAGCGGCGGCGGGGGCGGGCCCGCGCAGGGCGGAGCCTGGGACTCCGTGCGCCGGAGCTTGTGGCGTCAATGCGCCCGCCGTGTCCATGGAGAGAGGTTGAGGTGGCCGAGCTCCGGTCCGAGCCACCAGGACACCGGGACGGCGAGGATGTCGGCTTCGTTAGTCCGGGCCACTGTCCGAGCTGTGAGCAAGAGGAAGCTACAGCCCACCCGGGCCGCTCTCACCCTGGTGAGTGGCTGGGGCGCGCGGCCAGGCTCTTGACATTGGTTCACCTCCGCCCCCGTGAGGGGGGGGGCACAGTGGCGTGGCGCGGCACGGCCAGGCGGTGAGGCCCGAGACCGGCTCCACAGACGCCGCATCGTTCCCCCCGCCCCACCCCACCGCCAACTCGCCCCTGCTGAGGAGATAAACAAGCGCGGGCGGGGCTGCCCCACAGGACCCGGGCGCCCGGGAACTACGTTTCCCGGCAGGCCGCGCGCCCCGTGTGCGGGGGAAGAGGACGGGTGCGTGCGGGCCCCCGGCGTCCGCGGCGGCGTTCCCGGAGTCTGGGACCGCGGAGGGTCTTGTCGCGGCATCAGTGCTTGGGGTCGCGGGTTGTTTAGAGGTTGGTGTTCCAGTTACTGGGGGTAGCTGCCCTGAGGCGCTCGGGGAGAGCGAGCCTCGCGGAAGGGCCACAGTGTGAGTGCGGGAGCCGCGGCAGAGACAACAAAGCCTTCCCCCTTGCTGAGATCAAGGCTGCGGTGCACAAAGGGTGGCTTCCTGGTGTCTGGGGTGGTAGAGGCTTTTTGAAACGCACTCTGTGCCTCCAGCAGTCCTAGGCCGTGGTCGGCTCTTACAAAGGACAAAGAAGGATAAATTTCCACCCTGAGTGAGTTTACAGTTTTCTGGGTGAAAGGTCAAACACACTCAAAGGGCACCAGAGTACATGCTGCAGTTACTTTCAGAATTTACTGCGCGAGTTGGATCCCCAGCGTACTGTGCAGGTTTTTAAGCTGAGAGGAAATTCTCACAAAATTAACCTTTTTGAAGCATTCGATTCAGTACCATTCAGTACGTTCACAGTATGTGCAACCATCACTTCTGTCTAGTTCCAAAACATTTCGCTCCCCTCAAAAAAAAAAAAAACCCTCGTCTCCATTAAGCAGTCCTATTTACAGTTTTGAAAGATTAACTTAATAGGAATGCTTATGATCAGTTCAGTATTCTTCACACACACACACACACACCCCACTCTTGGTTAAGGAAGAGCTTTTGTGCGAGCACGCAGTTCCTAGAGACTGGTGAAATACGCGAAATTGAACCATGGATTCCATTCAATCTAATGCCATAGCCAGAAAATTAAATGTGGCCAATGAGAAGGTTGAGATCAGGCGGGAGGATTTATTTTTTATAATGGGTCACTGTTTTAGGTCCATAAGGAGGTTAACCTGTTTATATATGATACTGCATTCTCTATTTCTTTTATCTATACCATCAACCCTGTTTTCATGCCTGAAAGATAAACCATCAAATCTTAGAATTCTCCAAGGCCTTGAAATCATAAGAACTACAGAGCACTACTCATACTTTATGTCTCCTTTCAATCGCAGTAAAAATTACTCAGAAATCAAAAGAATTCTACCCCTGGTAATTGTAGAGCCAGGAAGAGTCAGAGTATGGAGACACTTTTTTTCCCTTTTCTTTAGCCACCAATTAGCATGTTTCCTGTTTCTTAAACATTTCTGAGTCATACCTTTTTCTCTCCATTCCTGCTCAAATCAGCAGACATTTAAGACTTACTATGTTTCAGAACAAGAAGTAAATGAGTTTATTTCCCAATTTCTGGGAACACAGTCATGGGCCAGGCTTTTGCCACCTCAAAAAATTACTATGAATAATAACCCAGCCCACATTCCCAGACTTGGGCTCTCAATCCACACTTGCTCCTTTATGCTTCGTTGCATGTTATACAGCTCACTAGGCCGGTTCTGCTGCCAGCACTGCTTCATCATATCGGTTCTCAGTTCACAGGGGCTCTGTGAACATCTGTTCTGATTAACATGCAGGTGTCCATTATCCTACCTAATAAATTGTCTAGCTGACTTGAGGAGTCCCTTCCCCTGTGAGCTTAGAAGCTGATGCCAAAGAAAAAGCACATCCGTGTTGCTTTCCACCAACGGTCTGTGGTAGCAGGCTTGCGGTCAGTTTAATCCTGGCATGTGTTCCTTAGTTTTAACACACTGGAATGTGTATATTGCTGTTCGTGCTTAGTTTTCAAGTGTTTCTGCAAATATTTAACCCCACCATGTTCATTTAAGTGCAAAAGCAGTGAAGTCATCAAGGGGCTAATGAGTGAAGACAGATGCAAGCAAATGAGACTAGAGATATTTCAATAAAACAGGTAAGAAGAGATAAATATTACCTAGATATATAAATTTTGATACCAGGAATTTGACATGTTGGAATATTTGAGAAGTGCCTTACCCCTGCAGTCTAGCAGAGGTCAGTGAGAGGCAAGGAAAAGGAAATGATGAAATAAAAGCATGATTCCATGTTGTCGGCCCGACATTATTTGCAGTAACTGATCTTAGTCCAGGAGAGGATTGGTGGTTTGCTGGAGAGAAGGACTTAGACCAGTCACAGGCGCTTTTATGTAACCAGAGCTGGGCCCCTGATAGAATGCTCTAAGACTTCAACCCACCACGTCCGAGTGAGTAGCCTTGGACACCTGCAGAGAACATCCAAGGGGGATGGCATCCTCCCTTCTCCTTCTCTGCAGACTCAGGAGTTGACAAATGAAATTGAACATGTCAGAGCCAGAGTAAGACATGACTGAAGAACTGAAACCTTGAACACCACGCTTCTGACAAGGTCTTTATTTCCATCGTCATACGAATCAGAATCATTGCAGCCCTAACTGAGGTTTAGGGGTGAAGCCTTTTTGCCTGAAGCTCAACCAAAGCTGTGAGAGATTGATGGTACCCAGCCAGCATCATCTTGATGCACAGGAGAGAAATTAGTTCGTAATGTGCAGTGGGTGCCTTAGGGCTTAACTTTCTAGCAACACCTGGTTGAGAAGGGCTGGGAAACAATATGATGTTGAACACATTGGGGCTCAAGGAGCTGTTCGTTCACTGAAGGACTAGCACTGGAAGTCCTCTGGAACAAAGACCAAGCTTTAAGATTTGTTTATGGAGGCAGTTGAAGGGGCATTACCCAGGAAACGATTGGCAGTATCCTCAGTGCCTAACAATAAGAGGTTGGTTTAGTAAATTAGAGTAAGTCCTGGTAGTGAGATATTTAATGGTTGTAAACAATGATTTTTTTTTAAAAGGTTTGAGAGTCATAACTCTTCATTCTTTGACTTACTAGCTCTGTACGAATTTAATATTTAGTATTTAACACCTAAATCATAGAATTGTAAGAATAAAAGGGTGATACATAAAAACCATTAAGCACCTAGAAGGTGCTCGATAAATAGTAAGTATATGTATGTTACTATGTATCAAATGAGAAGCATGTTAAACTTTTAAAATGTAAACTACAGAATTGTGTATATACTGTGATGACATGCACGTGCACGCACACACACACACAGAGAGACGAGAAACAGCACCATGATGCTGGCCTTAGCTGTTAAGAGAATTAAGTAAACAGTGTATACTGTGATTTGATCATTGGCTGCTCTTTATCTACCATCTTTTAAACTTAAAATGCCAGATTTATAATGAAATTAAAATGGGTTGTAGTTGTTGGCGTATGTTTAGTATACAGAATCATGGAGTTAACTTTGGGTTTTAATCTTGTTTCCTTAAATAGCAAAAAATGAAAATTGCCTGGGAATGACTTAAGGAAATACAGTATTGAGGATGAAAAGCCTCTGCTACAAGAAATAGAAACCCTATGATGTTGAATAAAGTAAAAGGATGTTACTTTGAAGTAGTTAAAAAATGCCTTCATCTACAGTGCCTTTTCTCATAATTTCAACAACAAAACATACTAAAAATCTTTTTTTAAGGCCAGAATGTCTCCCTCAGAGATAACTCTTTCACTTGAAAGAATGTCTTGTTCTGTGATATGCATATGAGAGAGTAAAAACCATCACTATATTTCACTGAGTTTTAAGACTCTCTTAAATTTTAATTCACTGGCCAAATCTCAAGTGAATTAGACTCATTAATGATGCATAAACTTCTTGGACAGGTGTGGGTTTCTTCATTGTTTGGGGAGTACATTGAAATGACTGCCAGGCTTGCTACATGCTGTCTGTTGAGTTTTTATGCTGTATCCCAGAATGATTTTACTTAAGTGCAGAGTTGCCAGAAAATGCAAATAGACTTAGAGGAAGGTAGGATCCTCAGCTTCTGCCTGGCACTGAGATACAGAAAGTCCTTGTTATAGCTAGAATCTTTTTTTTTTAAGTCCTGCATATTCCCTGTTTAGTCGTTCTGACCTGTTCTGAAAATCAAATCTATCGCTTAGAAAATTCTAAAAACCATATCTTTCCCCTTAAACGAGTACTTGGCAGAGTTATCCATCATAGGTTTTTGCCTGACACTGGAAAATTAAGACACATTTTGGGTCCTATAATGACAGTTCCCAGACACACAGGTTGCTTTTCCCTCAAGGCCTTTTCCGTGTGAGATGTGAACGTCAACCACTTAGTGATAAGTGGACCACTGTCCGTGAATTGCTGTCACTTACTGTTCATGTGTTTTCTACTGAGTTGAGAAAAGAAGACAATAAATTATTTTGTAAAACCAAATTCAGTAGTTTAGGCAGCCACTTGGAGATAGAAACACGGGGGTCTGGTTGACAGCGTAGTGCCTGCACCCTGAGCACTTTGTTTAGGTCATGCGAGGGCGCACCTCCGACCCAATCTCCTGCAGTAAACCAAGGCTCCGTGTCCAGTTGGATTTCCAACAGATATTTTCCCATGGCTGTGCCTTTTTTTTTTTTTTAACTTCCTGAAATCTTTGCCCCAGTTGACAGTAGTTAGATTAATTTCTTCAGTACTCACGTGGGAAACATGACCATGAAAATTAGGAAAGCTAATTTTTACTGGCAGTCATTTAGAAGGATAAATGCACACTTTAAAAATTATTTTTCATTAATATTTCTGTAACTATTTGAGGTTGACGTGCTATGATTTAAAAAAAAAAAAAGCCACAATTCCCTTCAGCACTTCCTCCTCCCTCCCGCTGCATACTGTTCCCTGTCATTGGCCACATGGTAGCTGTTCTGATGGAACCATGGGAAAAGGCCTTTGTAGACCATCCACCGCTAGTGTTTTACTTAACTTTTTTTCCCCAGTGACATCGTAAGAAATACATATGTACACACACCATAAATTAATAACTGAAGTCAAAATTCCACTAAATGTTTAATTTTATCAAGTGCAATGCATTGTTTTATCTTCTGTTTTGTTTTAAAAAAAAATGCTAGTCTCAACCTTCTGAATTGGTTTCATGACCTTTCTGAATTGGGACCAGACTGCTTTAGCATCCTTATCTGACCAAGTCCCCACCAGGCAGGGCAGAAGAGCATACTTGGACCATCCATCCGGTCTGCTCCCTCAGCACAGGCTTGAGTTCTGGCTACAATTACTGCCTAGTCATGGATCATAATGCCCACTGTTTGAGATTTCACAAACCCGGAAAATGCCAGCACAGCATTGCCAGCTAGAGGAGCTAATAAAACAAAAAGTAGGAAGGATATGATCTCTTTGTGATGATACGCTCACCCTTGTAATAGTAGCTGGCTCACATTGAGCTCTTTGTTTCTGACACGGTTCTAAATGTTCTTCATGAATTCGTTTATTTAATCTTCACAAGTATCGTGAGTAAGAGGGACTGTTATCCCTGTTTAAGCCAAGTAACAGGCTAGGACACAGCTAGAAAGTTGGCCAGGAATGCCCCGAGACAGGCTTTGCCCCCAGCAGCCTCCTCCTCAGGAAAGTGCGGTTGGTAATACTGATCTGTACCGTACACATGCAGTACAGTGCAAAGTTTTTCTTATTTTGAGGACAGCCGGACTCAGTTATACATCATTTCTCCTGAAAAACTCTCTTGTTTGTAGCTTAGTTCTGTTCATCTAGATTCTGAATTTGATTTAAAGCTGATTTAAGAATCTGTGAAGATAAACAAGTTTATACTGTACAGCACAGGAAACTACATTCAGTATCTTGTAGTAGCTCACGGTGGACAAGAATATGAAAACGAATATATGTATGTTCATGTTGACTGAAGCATTATGCTGTACACCAGAAATTGACACAGCATTGCAAAGTGACTAGACTTCAATACAAAAAAAAACAAGAATCTGTGAACATTTGGTGGGACTGGCGGGAGAGGCACACACTTTTTCCTCTAGGCATGCATTTTAATGGATTTGAATGATTTGGGTTGAGCAAAAAGAGCAGTAGAGGTAATAATTATGATCAACAGGCTTTGCCAGTATGGTACTTGATTCGTTTATTGACTGTCGATCCCCTTCTGTGTGAAGGGCATTACAGTAGGAACACAAAATAGATGCTGACCAGAAACATTACATCTGTGATGTAAGTGGATAGTACCATAGAGATTGCGACAAGGAGCTGACCTTGACTTGGGGTTGAGGGGGGCAGATGGCAGGATGAAAAGGATGTTGCTAGTAGATATTTTTTAAAATAAAGAGAATGCTTTTTATTGAGTCGAATTCATGTTTGTGTAAAAGTCCACAAGGAACCCTGGTAAGAGTGGAGCATAAATTCACATGAATTTGCTGAAGATAGACTTAGATAGTCTTAGAGACTAGGAAATACAAAGCTTTGAAGAATGTAGTTTGTAACTAAAAATTTAATAACATTTTCTTTTTTCAGACACCTTCAGCAGTAAACAAGATAAAACAACTTCTTAAAGATAAGCCTGAACACGTAAGTAAAACCAATCAGACAAAATATTTAGGGAAGAAAAAACAAAGTTGTGTTTTTGCAATGAATTTATGTTGTAATAAACAGTGTGTCTTTATTAATTCAGAGTTTTTATTTTAAAAGGAAAATCTGCTCATGATTTTTAAATGCAAATAATGCAACAGGGTATCACGAAAAGGAAGTCAGCCTCTCACCCCAGACTCTTCGTCTTTGTTCTCCCTCCCAAGAGGCAGCCTCTTCATGTCCTTCTAGGGGTCCTCTGTGGTTGATTTACCTACAGCAGGGATTCTCAGCCTCAGCACTGATGAGGTTTGGGGCTGTGAAAGTTCTTTGCTGAGAGTGGATGGCAGGACTTGGAGCAGCCCCTCTGGCCTCTCTCAGTGGCACAGCCCCCCACTCCTGGGTTGTGACAACTAAAAGCAGTTCCCTGGGGGAACCATTGGCCTAGACTACGCTTGTTGCATTTGCATGTCTCTCTCCTTGCTTAGGTGAGAGCACACCCTACGTGCTGTGGTTGCACTTTGCTTTGCCCCTAATAACATAGCTAAAGAGCTTTCTGTATCCTTACAGAAAGATCTTCATTCTTTGTCACGGCTGCATATACTAGTATATTCCATTGAGCAAGTTTAGGTAGCCAGTCCCTCATGTTGAAGGTCTTTTGGGTGGTTCTCGTTCAGTGCTGCCGCACGCATAGTTCAGCAAAGATTTAGTGTCTGTGGTGTGCCAGGCCCGTTGTTCCAGACCTGTAAGCATAGCTTAGAGCGTCTACGTAGCCTGTGTTCTAAGAATTGTTGTGTAAGGGTGTGGCCATCACCTTAATCTTAGTGCATCATTAATTGCCTAAGGAATATACTGTAAATGACTTCCAAGACTATTAATATTTAGTAACTAGTCTACAGAGTAGTCTCCAGGTTCTGTTGTATAACTTACAACAGTTCTAGCATCTTCCTCATGAGAATGATTAAATTTCAAGTATGTCAGTGTTCTGACTCAGTCTGGATAGACTAATGACTATAGATTGACCAGATGAAACAGTTTAGCTGTGTAGATTTGAGGGTGTTTGTTTATGTTGACATGAAAAGGGCTGAGGGACCACTTCGTCGGGTGTCATTTGTGACATAAGCAATCCCTTTTCCAAACTCCATGTACCCCAGAGCTGTATTCTCACATTTTTAAGTGTCTATATCCATCTCTGCTTGGACTTCCTGTTTGCTTGAGTCTTCTGTTTGCAAAGATAAATACTAAGTTAAACAAATACTTGTGTGCTCCAGAATGTCACCCAGGCAGTTTATTATTTACGATGCTGAAAATGTTAAATTCCCTCACACGTTCTCTAAGTTGTCCCTCTGAAGGTGAATAAAACCACAGTTTTATTCAGAAGAGAATGCTCTCTGAATGCTCCAGCTCATCAGAACCCTCAGACAGCTTAACATTATAACTCACACTCTTCACCAAGTGTCTTCCCACTTTATGATTGCTTTCCTGAAGCAAGCACACACTACTGCTTTTCAGAGAACCAGGATCTGGTTGGTGCAGTGATATTTGCTATGATAATACTGTGTATTTACTGAAAAAGTAGATAGAATCCAAGAAATTCAGTAGGCGTTGGTAGGAAATTACAGTATGGTAGACATCGGTATTTTAAAAGCGCTGCTGGTCACTTTTTAAACTTCTCACATCTGTGTTGACTACAGTCTTTTGCTTCCCGGTACTTGAGAATGTTTATCGAATCGAGGCTCCGTGCCATGCAGTGGCAGTGGCAGTGCCAGGTGCCGGCCTATGAACAGTGGTGAGCCTAACTGTAGGGAAACTCCCTGGGAGCATCTCACATGATGAGGTGGAGCAAAAACGTTTTTCCTTTTAAAAAAGAAAGGCGGTTAGCACAGGGAACTATATGGAGTTTATTGTAGTAACATATAATAGAAAAGAATCTGAAAAAATATATATGTATGTGTATGTATAACCCAATTGCTTTGCTGTTCACCTGAAACTAACATTGTAAATCAACTCCACTTCAATAAAAAATAAAAATTTTTTTTAAAATTAAATGTTATTAAAATGTTATTAAAAATGTTATTCTCAGCCTAAATGGCTAATAGTAAGGGTCAGGTAATAAATGTGCACTAGGTATAGTGCAATATTATGTAGGCATTACTTGCAAATGATGATTACAAAGGCTAATTACATGGGAAAATGATGTCTTAAGTGGAAAAAACAAAGCAGAAAACTTATTTCTGCTGTAATAAGTACTATGTTTAGATTGTATAGAAAAAACATACAAACTGGTTTTTTAGGGTAGGAGAGACTAATTTCGGGGGGGGGGGTTCCCCTCTGCATTGTTTTCTGTGTATATAATTGGTTTTTATTCTTTTTGGATCCCTGTTAGTGTTATAATGATGTTCTGATAGTTAAATTTTTTTAATTCTTGTTTCCCAGTCTGCTTATACTTCCTAAGGGGATGTTTTATAGCCATAAATCTACTATTTACCTTTTAGCTTTTGAAGAAGCGAATAATAACAGATGGCCAGGGCTTTTATTGATGTAATTGTTTGATGTGTACTACTTAAGAACTAAGTTTGTATGTCCCATGCCTTTTCAGGTAGGTGTGAAAGTTGGTGTCCGAACCAGGGGTTGTAATGGCCTTTCCTATACTCTAGAATATACGAAGACAAAAGGAGACTCTGATGAAGAAGTTGTTCAAGATGGTGAGTTTTAAACAGACTCTTCCTGGACGCTCTGTTTTACATAAAATATTTAGCCTTGTGCAGCATGGAGAGTAATGATGAGGATACAGTGGGGATGGTGCACGTGGTGCTCGCTGTGAGGGAGGCGTGGTTCCATTGACAGATTTACATCTATTAACTGATTTACACGCAGCAACCCAATGAGAATAGTACCAAGTTGTCCCCATTTTGCAGGTGAAGAAACTAAGGCACTGAGGGGTTAAATAGTTTGCCTAAGGTCACACAGCCAGCAAGTAGCCTAGTGAATATTTGAACCCAATTAAGTTCTCCAGAGGCTTTGCTCTTAGTAACTAAGAGTAGTGAATAAACTTGTTTATTTGTTTTGGTTATAAAAGGTGATCATTGTGTGCAGATAAGTCTTAAAATGATAAAACTTCAGAATGAACTAACCACTTTGGTGTGAAGCATCTGTGTCAAATAAGTAATGTCATCTCCTGCTTTTGAAGAGTCTGTATTTCTAATTTTTATTAAAAATTTCAGTGCTTTAATTATATTTTGCCACCTGCTCCCTGCCCCTACCCAATAATCTGATAAAACCTATTTAAAACAAAATAAACACTGCCACAACCTCGGGGGAGCCTCTGTATGCATGGGTCCTGCAGCGCTGGCTTTGTGTGTGCTATTAGCCAGCCTTCGTGGCTTTCTGGTTTGGGTTTATTTTGTTGCACTGAAGTTACTGACCAATAAAGACATTTGTTAATGTATTGTTTTTAAAATCAATGTATAAAAATATCTAAAACCTTAAATTGTTGAGCTTAAAGAAGAGGAGGTTTAATAAATATAGTTTATATTTAAGTAATGACTCAATTTCTTATGAGGAAGAAAGCTTTCTTAAACCAATTACATTTATGAAGATACCGACCTCTACCTGTATGTTAACAAGGGAGTTGGGTTACTACCAGTTTCCCAGCCCATAAGCAGAAAAACAGAACTACTTATACTGGCGTATGATTTAGCCCGGTTAAACTAGCCGACTGTATCATCGTCCTTTGTGTTTCTCTAGGCTTGACAGCGTGTTGTGTGGACAGATGTCATTTCAGGATTTTCATTAATTTTGTTGACTCAATCTTTACAAAACTCTCACCGAGAATATACATTTTCTTCATGTCACAAATAGGAAAAATAGGTGAAGTATACAGAAAAGACAAATTCTAGTTTTATGTAGAATTGTCTTGGAATTTACTTGTGTTCAACAGTCTAGCCTATTATAATTGTTTTTGACATGGATTATTGTGTGGGAAAGGGAACAGACAGGAAACTGAGCGCTGCATCCTTTAAAGGAAACACTGAGACAGATTCAAAAGCTTCCTGTTCACCTTTTGTTAGTAGTGTGCTTTGACTCAGCAGGTTCCATAGGTTGGCAGGCTTTGTGTGACATGTGTTTTCTTCTCCCCAAGGAGTCAGAGTGTTCATCGAGAAGAAAGCACAGCTGACACTTTTAGGAACGGAAATGGACTATGTTGAAGACAAATTATCCAGTGAGTTTGTGTTCAATAACCCAAACATCAAAGGAACATGTGGCTGTGGAGAAAGCTTTAATATTTGACTCCTCAGGACTGTTTGGGCCATAGGCCCCAGGAGAGCCGTGGAACTCTAGGGCTTGTTGAAGAAATCATGTGACTGTCACATGCTTAAGGTTTGTAACGTGTGGCTGTCTTAAGAGAAAAATAAAGTGATGCATTTTGAAAATGGAGCCAGTGTGTTAGATTCCAGAAGAATTGATATTTGTGTTCTTTTTAGGGGACAGAAAATGAGAAGCCATGCCTCTCTTTGCATCATTTTTCTGCTCTGTAAAGAAAAAAATGTTCCACTTTGCGATTAATTCTCTTGCATCCTTTCTGTTAGAACCAGTTTCATGAAAGTTGCCTTCCTGGGAGGACTTCGAGAAGCGTGTTCTTAACAGGTGTGCATTGGTAGGTCTGTTGAAGAGCTTGAATGTACCTCTCCTAACAAGATTGATGGCATTTAAGATTCAGAGGCAGGGAGTCTTTACTGCTGTTGTGGTGGTGCATTGCTTTTCTGGTACAGCGTTTCTACATTTTTATCCAAAATTTCACTGTCACGTGCCTCGTTTGCTTACCCTGTAGCATCCCCAGTCATTAAAGTATTGGAGAAAGATTTCCTGGAACTGTAGTGCAGAATAGTTCTGAGTGATGGGATCAAAAGGTAAGAAGTACTTCACCCACCTGTTTTTAAATCTATGTCTTTTGGTACCCCAGGTGTCTGCTCAGAGTTGGGATCTCAAACTGACTTAGATCCTTTTAGTAAGAAGGTCTCTTAAAAGCCCACCCCCTCAGTTACGTACCAGGGGAAGCAAAACCCCAGGGAAGCTGAAGGGCTTTTGTCCCCCTCACACTGCAGGCTCCGGCTAGTAGGGGCAGAGCCAGGACCACCCACAGCTGCCCCTCTTGTAGGTGACACACCAGCTCTGTGCTCTGAGGCGGTCGGTGTAGGTAAATGGGTGATCTGGCTTCTTTATCTAGTCAACATTTTGATAAGATTGCTTTGTCATTTGGAGACCATATTTAGTTTTATTTTCAGTGAGAAAAATCTTATGTTAAAACCCATTTATGCAGATTGCCATCTTGTTTCACCAGGACCATGGAACAGTGGTTTGTACTAGCAGGGAAGACAACATTGTAGCAACCCAGAATTTCAGCACGTACTAGTCATTGTGAAGTGAGTGTGGGCATCTTTTCTTAGGATTCCCAATATGCATACGCTTTCTGGATCCAAAGTCCAGTTGCTATAATTTTTAAGCCTAGTGTTTTAACCTAACATTTTTATCACCAACTTTTCCTTAGCAGTGTTTCTTTTGTCATTTAGTTACTGATTTTCCTGGGTTTGACATGTTGAGTGTTCCATGAAATGACCTATGTTGTTTTGAAAGCCAATTCTTATGAATTGAAGTAGCTGAGTTCCTTCATGTTTGTCATATTTACTAAAGTACCTGGCACAAAATGCACCAAAACCTAGAGCAGTAGCTTTATGTAAGTGCTCATGAGTTTGTATTGTTAATTTAATTGTCAACCCACTTAAAATTTGTGCAATACTGTATATATGTAGAGATTGAGTTGCCAATAAAAAGAAAAATGTCTCTTTGTGATCATAAAATTGCCTTTTCTTTTAAGAGAGGATGGCTTGGGAATAGTAGCCATTATAGCTACTAACAAACAATCTCATATTTTTCTAACCAGTCTCCTTGCTGCTGAGAAATTTCCCCAACCGATTCTGTCACATCCAGTCTTTCAGTTGCTGGGTTCCCCATGCGGCCCATTGACAGAATCATTTCAGTTACTCTGGGCTCCAGAGTCCTCATCATTTCTTTTCTACTTCTGCCCTGTCTTTCTCCCTCCTTCACCATGAGGATCATCCATGCTCCTTCCTACAGCCTCCCACGCACATTTCTTCCTTCCTTTCTCGCATGTTGTTGTCCCCACCAGGAATGCTTTTTTCCAGCTCTGTCCTCAGAGCTTTATGTTTATCTCCTGCAGAAAGGTTCTTAATAGTTGCCTTCAGACACATTTGTGAGCACCTGCTCTCCGCCATCCCTGAGGCTTCGCAGGTAACCAGAGACAGCCTCTGATCTCAAAGATCTTAAGAGCTGATACATGAAACAGACACCCATGAAAAGAATAGAGTAAGTGTTGCTAATAACATTTATCCCATGCTTGCTACATGCCAGGAACTGTTCTGATTAACCTCATCTTCACAGCAACCCAGTGAAGTAGGTCTGATTATTTTCTGTCTCGTAGATGACAAGCTGAAGAGTGGCGTGGATAAAATAGGGGACCTAAGGCAGCGTGGTCCGTGGTCAAGCCAGGATGACGACCGGGGCCACCTGGCTCCAGCCCCGTGCACCTCGCCCTTAGGCCGCACTGCGTGTCATGTTAAGAACCAAGACCAGGGGTGCACTTCTAAAAAGGTATCTTAGAGGTTATGACCCATGAACTGAGTCTTAAAAGACGTAGATTTAGGGAAGAGAACTGCAGACGTGCTGGGAGCCCAGCACTCAGGAGACTGAGACACAGGAGGGGCAGGAGACGGCTGGGAGGCAGGGCAGGCCTGGGACGGGGGCTTTCTCTGGGTTCTGTAGGTGTTGGGAGCCTCTGAAGGTTCTCACAAGGGGCGGGTCATCAAAGCAACTGCATTTAAAAGTGTCACCCTGGCTGCCCGGGGAGCGTGAGAGGCTGAATGAGGAGGTTGGACAGGAGGAAGTTCCTGCAAAACCCCAAATAGGACCTGTGGGAGGGACAGGTGTGAGGAAGGCTTAGATGAAATCAGTGGGACTCCGTTAACACCCCAGCCTCACCAGGACCGTTATTTTATGGCTCCTGGCTAATCCCACTAGCAGCGCTTGGACTGGTGTTTGGGTTTTGGTTTGATTCCTGCTTAATACTGAGGTTCTTGAAGACAGGAACACTGTCATTTTCTTTGATACTCATTTAATACCAAGGCACGTGGTAATTATTTTTGCCAAGACGACTCTCCTACAGCCATAGCATGTTTTGTCTGCGCTGCATCGTATCCATCGAAGCTCTGCTCCAAACCCTGGGCATCCTGTGAGGTCACTCCATGGTGCCCCTGTGGGGCTTGCAGGCCATCACCTGCTGTCAAGGGAGCGTCACGCAGAGGCAGAGCTGATGGCTGATCGCAGTTAGACCACCTTTGCAAGCCCACTCTACTCTTCATAGCAACATGCTGATTGGGTGGCTCGGCCACTGTGGCTCAAATACCCCTTGAAGAATTTCGGGAGATGAGGGGGTGGGGGGCCGCTGTGCTGCACAGCTACAGAGCGTCTCTCTGCCCTCTGTCTCTGGACCCACAACAACGTTTTTTTTCTCAAAGAAAAAAGGGTGGAATGGGGTTGAAGAAATTCCTACAAGATCAGATGTCCCTTGGATTCCAGTACTTCCTAGGTTTCATTATGTAGGAAATACCTTTAAAAAGAAAAAGAAAACAGCCTTTCTTGTCTCGTTTTGATGGCTGAGAGATCAGGAAATGCAAAAGCCTGTGATGTTAAGTTTCCTGGTGATTCCCATGCCACCCAGCAGCTGTAAGGACCCTCGCAGCCTGCAAAGGTTTCTAGCCATCAGGGTCCCATTTGTGTCTCAGAGCAGACAGGCCCCAGGCCAGAGAGACAGCTTCAGTGTGGAGTGAACACAGATGCGATGCTGACGTTCAGTTAGTTCGTGGGAGGCTGGTGAGCAGGGGAGGTATAGGCTGAGGGTGAGATACACCTGGATTGATCACGGGCTCTGTCATCTTGTGGCCTTGTGACCTGGCACAGGCTATGTGACTTCTCTGGGCCAGTTTCCCCCTTCTCTAGAACTGTCTCAGAACTGGGGAAAGTCAGGGAGCTACCTGCACGTAAACAGCATCCAGCCGAGAGTAGGCGCTCAGCGCACTGTGGTTCTGTGACCTGTGGATTATCAGTCAGAGCAACAGTTTGTGGAAGTGAGAGCTTCCACCCAGTTAGGCAAAATCCCATACTAAAATCTGGGAGAAATCTGTATTTCCTTCAAATGACCACAGCAGCTTGTCTGTAAAGAACTAAAAATACAACTAAACAGAGAAAATTGTATCCTGTTAAGGGAATTCCTGTGTAGAGAGCAATCTGCCTTACGCAAGCTGAACCCCCTGGGCCCGGGTGTGCCACACCAGACTTCAGAGGGAGAGCGGGGCTGGAGGTCCACCCTACCCTCAACCTCTTTTGAGATGCAGAGCCGTACTGGGGTTAAGTCACCGTGGGATGTGTGATGTCAGCTTCCTCTCTCCCTCCCACAAAATCTTTGGTAAAGATTATGATTCTCGTCAGTGGCGTGGAGTTCAGTCTTCTCCAAGGCAAGGGCTCTGTCCAGCAATAGTCCCCCAACTTAAAACCGTTTTTTTTTTTTTTGGTAGCTTACTGGGTTGCTTCATGATTCTACTTCCATGAACAAGTGATTCCCAGACTGTTCACTATAAAGTACCTTTTTTTCCCCTTGGAATCTGTGTCTTGAAGCAGTTCTTCTCAGGCTTTAGCGTATAAATAAGTCACGTGGGGATCTTGTTAAAATGCAGACCTGATTCCAAGGGTCTCGGGTTCTGCACATCCAGCCAAAACCCAAGTAAAACCCATACTTTGGCTCTGCTGACCACCTTTGAGTGGCAAGTTCTTCATCTCTGGAGGAATTTGGTAGGAGTAGTAATTTTCACTGGACACCCACATGGTGCTCAGGATTTCTGATCAGCATGAGGCACCCACGTTCCCACCCTGAGTGGACAGAATTTAAAGGCCAAGACTGTTTACCTGGCAGCTTTGACTCCAAGTGCTGACTGTGATTTCCCTAAGGTATTGTTCTAAAATACTAAAAGGATCTTGGGGACCCCAGGCCCATTTTTCTTAGTAGCTTTTTGGTAGCTGGGATCCCCAGCTCGGCCACCACTGCCTAACCAGCAGAACAAGGAGACCCACAGGGTCCACTAGTTTTTGTCCTAATACACTTGACCCAGAGCTTTCTTAAATAGAAAGACCAGGTATGACATCTCAGGAAGGCTAAAGAAGGGAAAAGTCTTCTGTGGCCCTTCTTAGAATGACCACATAAGGTGGCATGGGACCTTGCCTTTCTCAAGAGATGTTTTGTGGTAAAACGTGCATAGCATAAAATTGACCATTTTAACCATTTTTAAGTGTAAAATGCAGTGACATTAAGTACATTCACATTGTTGTGCAGCTACCACAACTGTCCATCGCTGAAGCTTTGTCGTTAACCCCAGCTAGAACTGTGCACCCATGAAACAGTAGCTTCTCATCCTTCCTCTCCATAGACTTGGCTACTCTTGATACCTCATATAAGTGGAACCAGTTTGTCCCTCTGGTGGTATTTTTTAATCTTGTCAGCATTAGACGTGGCCTCAATATACTGACCAGTTATTAGTGTTGCTTTTTAAGCCACACTGATAAAAAGTCTTAATTATTCAGCTGTGAAATTGCCCTTTGATGGTGCGTCCTATTGATGGTTATTTGTGAACAGTTAGGGGCATTTGAAGAAAAGCATCAAAGGACTATACAATCCACTGACCTAGTTGAAATTCTCCATGAGGACTCTGGGGCAGAAACCTTATCAAGTACAAGGAAGTAAGTTAAAGATAAACATGTAGGACTTCCCTCACTCCTGTGAGGAAGTTAAGTCAAGTAGACTGACTTCGTGCTGCAGCAGATCATTTCTTGTTCCTTATTTTCCAGTATTCAGTCCATTTATTCGTTCATTCTATCAGTTGACAGAAACTTACTCTGTGCCTGCACTGTGCTAGGACTTTTTGAGGCCCTGGGAGTTAACAGGATTGACAAAATGTATATGGCCCTGCATCTTACACATACCATTTATTCAAAGTAAGTAAAATGTGTTGTGAGTAAAGTGAGTCAAAATGAGTAAAACCTGGTGTTTGTCCTCTAGAAAACAGACAGAGAAGGCTGTAACAGCCGTGGGGGCCGCCAGGGACTCACGTGGGGCTGGGTGGGCTGCTCCAGGATTCAGAAGAGGTTTATGCATGATGCGAGAAGCCTGGGATGAGATAGAGCCCTCCCTGCCTGCCAGCTTGAGAGTCTGTAAGTCTTTGAAATGTCAAGTTCAAAGATTAGCTTTTCAGAATAGAGAAAGATAGCATTTACTTAAAGCAACTTAACGTGAAGCCAATTTACAGAGGAGAAAACCCAGATTGTTTTATGTTGTACTCAACATAGCCAACTTCTCTGTATCTTAAACTCAGAAATACTGCAGAAATTCAGATATTTTTCCTCTTCTTAGAGGAAGACAGCAAACATTATCAAGTCTGTATTGTAGAAGAATCAACAAACAAGCGTGTAAGGTCCACCTGAGTAGAGACCACGCCTGTCTCCCTGCACCCCGTCTGCCGTCATTCAGTTGTTACTAACACCACCAAAACACTGCCCCTGCACCCCTGTTACCCGAAAAGTGGGCTTGCCTCTTGGTACCTGTCAGGTCAAAGACACAACCAAGCCATGGATGGGGAGAAGGAAGGATTTATTATTACTTGCAGCAAGTAAAGAGAACACGGGGGGTCTTTTCCAAAGCAGTGTCTCCCTGAATAGCGCAATTGGGGAAGTTTTAAGCTAAGGGTACCTGCATATTCATGAAGGGGCTTGAGCAGAGGAGAATTCAGCATAGAACTGGGACAAAGATTGACAGAGTCCAGGTTTAGTTGATTGAAGTCGGAAGGGTCAACACAACCATTCCTTCCTCCACCTGGCTCCGGCAGAACTCAAAGGTGTATTATGTACATCCCTTGAGGAGGGACCAGCACTCTGCTTTCTCACTGCACTGCTGTTTGACTGCCTTTTCTTTGTTCGTGAATTCCTTTGTTCTTTTGGGATCATTAGTTACTGAAACTTGTTCAAGGGCAAGCATTGTAGCCAGGCTTAGATCACAAAATGGCTTCTCTTATGTCAAGAAAGCCATTCCTGGCTCTCTTTCTCCAGGGCCCCCCTAACCTCTTTGCTTATATCTGCACGGATGAAGGTGAGCCCGTAGCCTCGTTTGCCCTGACAGTCCCAGTATATGCCTCATATCCCAGCACGGTTGTTAACAGTGGCCCCGCTCACTCTCAGAAATGCCCACGTTCGGCTGATAAATTATAAGGCCACCCCAAGATTATGCCAGTATCAAAATATGTCTAAGGTTTGCTGTATTTATTCTTGTTTAAAATTATTAACTTTCTTGTATACCCATATTCTTAGTGAAACTGAGTTCCCCTAGAACTGAGTTCTTCTGCCGAGTTTATGATTAACCTCTCTGTCCAAAACCTTATTTCCTTCTTTTTGTCCAACACCTGTTTCCTTCAAGATTGAGGAGGCTCAAAGAAAAGGGGGAATTTAAACCAAGCAGGACCCTGTGGGGGCCCTCCTAGGTATAAAAGCCTTTCCGTATCCCTCATTTCTTGTTTGTAGGAAAAAGGCTTCAGCCTCCTAGACCTTCCCTGAGTTCCGAAGGGCAGATTTAGAACAGTTACTAATCAGAGAAGGGAGGGAATGCAGGAAAAAAAAGGGAGGAACAGTCAAGAAGCAATAGTGCGGCAATAAGTTAGTTCACTCCTTGAGGAGTGTCCATAACAATATCGTTGAGTTCTTCTGCAGGAACTGAGGTGCCCACCCAGGTGAGGGATGGCAACACCAGGCTGAGCACAGGATTTCTGGGACACCGCCCTGTCACCTCCCCATCAACCAATCAGAAGAAAGTCACACACCCTGCAGCCCTCACCCCAAACTTTGCCTGTAAAGACTTATCCCCGAAAACCATCAGGGATCCGGGGTTTTGAGCACAAGCCACCTGTTCTCCCTGCTTGGCCCTGCAGTAAACCTCTCTCTGCTGCAGACTCCAGCATTTCGGTTTGTTTGGCCTTACTGTGCATTGGGCACATGAACTTGTGTGTTCAACAGCATTAGGAGCATTATTCACAATGGCCAAGAGATGGAGGAAACCTAGAGTATACAGTGATGGATCAATGGATAAACAAAATGCAGCTTTCATATCCATGTTGTATCCATACAATGGAATATTATTATTCAGCCTTCAAAAGGAAGGAAATTCTGACTCATGCTGCAGCATGGATGAACCTTGAAGACATCGTGCCAAGTGACATACACCATCACAACCCAAGGACAAATACTGTGTGATTCACTAATACGAGGTACAAAAAGGAGCCAGACTCATTGGGGCAGAGGGTAGAATGGTGTTGCCAGGGGCTGGGGGAGGGAAGAATGGGGAGCTATTATTTAATGGGAACAGTTTCGGTTTGGGAAGATGGAAAATTTTCTGGAGACGGATAGTCACAATGGTTGCTGCCCTTTGGAACTCAGGGAAGGTCAAGGAGGCTGAATGAAGTGACTTCCCTACAAACAAGAAATGGTGGGGCATGGAAATCACTGGTACCAGGAAGAGCCGCACAGGGTCCTGCTCTGTTTCACCGTCTGCTCCTCTAGCTCTCAGGCCTTTGGACTCAGACTGAATCACAGGAGCTGCCTCACATGAGGACCTGCAAAGACACCGTGACTCCCCTCCACCCACCCGCATTGCATGGACCCAGGGTGCCAACGCTCATGATCACAGTGAGCCCTCCACAAGGACGCTGGAATTTCCCAGAGGTCCATGGACTCTCGTAGTTAAGTACTCCACCTGGTTCTGTTGGTCCTGTGCTGGTGAGGCGGCATCCAGATGACCTTCAGTTTGTCGTACAGGATCAGCACGAAGGCGCTGCCCTTGCCACAGAGGACATTGGACCAGATGCCCTTGAAGAAGGCTTTGCCCCCTTCGTTTCTGAAGATCTTCCACCAGCAGCCCAGCGTGCCCCTGTACATGATGTCAGCTCCTTCGTGCCCCGACTGCATCACCATCGGCCACCCCACAGTGTTGAACGGATAGAAGACCACGCCGGCCACGGCTGTCACAACCTGGGCAATCACCCAGCTCACCACGATGTGGGTGTTCTTGGGGTTGGGGAGCACACCTTTGGCGGTGTCCTACACGCCGAAGTAGGCGGCCAGCTAGATGACGATGCCCTGCACAGAGACACCAAAAGTCTTGGTACAGGCCTCAGATGCCGTCAGACATCAAGTCTGACGTCAGACATCAAGACATCTCAAGTCTCCCAGGCCTTTGAAACCCTGCTCCATGCTGGATTTCCCTATATTGGCTACTAGGTGGATTCTGGCAAAATCCAGCGGGTAGACGAAGCAGAGGGAGGAGGCTCTCCCTCCTTCAACCACCGAAGGCCAGGTTGCACATGAAATACATCCAGAGCTGCGTGTGTTTGTCCACGCCCCACAGGAAGGTCTTGAAGGCGAAATTGAGGGCTTGCATAGGGAAGTGGTGGATGACTGTGGCCAGGCTGCGCACCCAGAAGGACAGCACACCCTGCTCCTTGGGGATGTGCACAGTGCAGTCCACGATTCCCTTGTCCTGCCTGTCGGCCGTCATCTGCTTGCTGGCGGGCTACACCTGCAGCAGCAGCTTGACCTGCTCGATCAGGGCCAAGGCCGTCTTGGAGATGGCAGGGGTGCTCCCTCTGGCCAGGAAGTCTTTGGCAAAGGAGGTGGCCTTGTACGTCATGGTGGCAAGCCACCAGGACCGAAAGGCCAGGGCGGCCAGTACGCAGCCGCCAAGGTACCAACCCTCCCATATACTTTACAACACCCCTGGATAGTCGTAAATACAATGTAAGTGCTATGTAAATAGTTGTTGGCACAAAGCAGACTTAAGTTTTACTTTTTTAAACTTTCTGCAATTTTTTCCCCAGTATTTTTGATTCCAGTATTTTTTATTATTGATTTTGGTTGAATCTGTGGATGATAGTCCAAGGATCCTGAGGGCTGACTCTGTGTGTGTGTGTCTCCTGCTGGTTCTGTGGCTCTGTAGGGCACTAAGTAGTACACCAATAGACTCCATCTGGGGAAGTGGTCGTTTGGCCAAGTTTTTAATGATTTCTGCAAGAGTCTTCAAGCAGGGAGTCATTTAAGGGTGGGGACGGAGTCCAAGGCACTGCTTCTTGGTTCACATAGAGAGTTAGCTTGACCAACTCAGTCTTTTTGGCAGAGGTAGGGAGCATGGGTCTGTCTCCTATCTACTTAACTGCCTCGATATCTCCTTTGCACTTTCCCACAAGAAGGAAAAAGTTGACTGATCAGAAATTATATTCACAATCAGCTATTTAATATTCACTTTTTTAAAAAGTGTCTTTCCACCCTCCATCCTCCACCCTCATGCAGGAGGATAATCGCCTGACCTTCCGTGTCGCACAGCTGTTTGTGTGACCTTGAGGATGTCCATATGTCACAATGGACAGTTGCTCATCTACTCAGCACTCCCCAGGCGCTGGCACGTGCCAGGTGCCGGGCTAGCCTTGGGACTGCAGGACGATGAGACCCTGGCCCTGCCCCCAGGCGCCCAAATTCACGAAAGACGGCCACGTAAAAGGATAATTGTAAAACAAGTGGTGAGTGCAGTACTGGATAAGCCCATGAGGCACAGAACACTGGGAATTAAGTCAGTCTGGGCTTCACAGGGAGGGTGGGGTGAAGTGGGAGGTGAGAGAGACGGGAAAGAGCAGGGCTGAGGGACAGATGGTGGCTGCGTCCACTTCTGTGAATCCTGCCGGGAGACTTTCACCTCCTTCCAGGAGGTCATGGGAAGCTGGCCTCCGAGGTCAGGACTCATCCTCCCCACCCCCTGGGGCCTCGCCCTCCATCTCTGCGCATCCTGCCTGCCCTGCCACGAGCCCACTGACTCCTGGCCCTGGCTTTGCTCTGCTCTCGCCACACCCCGCGTCCTTCCTCCTCCCTCTCCTGGCGTCCAGCCTTGAGAGTTAGCCTTAGTAGAGATGAGAATCTGAACGAGAAGATCAAAAAATGGTACACAGCTTCCTTTCCCCTCTTCCAGAACCAGCCCACGGGGACAAACTCAGTCTCTTGAGCCAAAACTGAATGGTGGAAATAAATGAACCAGTCACACTGGCTTCCACTGAAAGCCACCAGGTATTACCTCCCTCCCCTGTCCCAGCAGGCCTGTCAGCCCTCAAGGCCACCATCCATCAACCAGTGAAGGTCCTGAGCAGGTCCAGTTCCCTGGGGACTGTCTGCAGTGCTCAGAACAGCAAGCACAGGCAGTTCTCCCTGGTAGTTCCCTTGGATGGACTTTACTGCTTCTGATCCACCCCACCCTCTCCTTCCACTGCTGCTCCCCACCTAGCACCTATTCTTCCTTCTTTCCTTCCTATGCGCTGCCTTACATTTCAGGAGCCAGAGCGCCCACAGGTACACAGGCTGAGGCTGGTGACCCCTGAACGGGCCTTCCAGACTGACCTAGAATCCCGTTCAGTACATTTGCCAGTTCCTTGGAGAAGAGGTGGGAAATAAGCCCCACTACAGCTGCATGGCTTTTCTTTGGTATCACAGGATGTAGAGCAGAAGCTGTTGTAGGTACAGAGATGAGGGCACGGTTGGACTTACTTACGTGAAGCAGCAAGGAAATCTGTCCCCCTCCTTTCCAGCTTGGGGAGCCTGGCTCCTTCCTTTTAGGGTTCCAGCCTATCAGCCAAGGGCTGCTGCCTCCACCAAAGGGACCAGAAGCTAGCAGAGATCTCCCCCGGAGCCTCCGCCAGGTACTGATTCTTCCCCATCTCTGAAAATACTGGCACCCTCCATTCCCTTTCCTGCAGCACGCACACTGCCCCACTGCCCCTTTCCCGACCTTGTGACACCGCAGACTGAACTGTCAGCATCACAAGATGCTCATCACCGTGGTCTTCCTAATGGCCTCGGGGACGACGGGGATCGTTCATTTGGAGATTGCTCTAAGAATCGCCGCTGTTGCCACGCAGAGATCTTTCCTGTTGATTTGCTCCAGGCTCGCTTTTCGTGTATACCCAATACCGAGGTCAGAGGCCAGCAGGCAAGGCCTCCACTCCAGAGCGTCCTCTCTCATTCTCTGTGCTCAGCTGGGGAAGTAAGACAAGTACAACTAAACAAAGTGGAAAATAATAAGAGGCCGACCTCGATGTTGCGGGTTTGGTTCCAGACCACCACCACCAAGGCAAAGGTTGCAATAAAGCAAGTCACACAAACTTTTTAGTTTTCCAGGGCATATAAAATTTATGTTTATATTATCCTGTAGCCTATTAAGGGTGCAAAAACATTATGTCTTTTAAAAAAAAAAGTACATACCTCAATTTTAAAATGTTTTATTGCTAAAAAAATGCTAACCATCATCTGGTAACGCAAAGTTGCCCCAAACCTTCCATTTGTAAAAAAAAAAAAAAAAAAACACATTATCTATGAAATGCAATAAGGTGAGGCTTGCCTGTAAACACCATTGAAGAGACACAGGGACAGTGTCAAGGAGGTGCCAAGAAGCAGGAGATGACTCCCACGAGGGAACAGAATGTCAGAGGAACAGCTCCTGACATGGGCTTTGACAAGAGACTCCAACTGTGAGGAGAAGGCTGGGGGTCTCGTGTGGAGAGAACAGCGTAAACGTGTTACCAAACCAAACTTGGGTCCACGCACAGCAAAGCCAATCTACTGATACCGGGTTGTGGTGAAGGAAAGTGCAGCGTTTATTGTAAAGGCACCAATACGAGGAGAATGGGCAGCTCATGCTCTACAGCCTGGAACTCCCCCAAAGGGTTTCAGCAAAGCACTTTTAAAGGCCAGGTGAGGGAGGAGGGTGGCAGGGTATGTGATCAGCTCGTGCACAATTCTCTGATTGGTTGATGGTGGGGCAATGGGGTGGTGTCACATAGGTTAACGTTATCAAGCCTTAGGCTCCAGTAGGCCTGGGGGCAGTGGGCTCATGGTCATCAAGTATTTAACATCTTCCCTCTGGTGGGGTTTTCACATCTGTAGAACAACTCAGGAAATGTGCATCAGTTACCATTATCTAGGTACTTCAGAGAGGAGCTAAAGCAGAGGATATGGGGGAGGGGTCTGTCCTGGGAAGGCCTCAGTGGGTCCTGCTTGGTTACAAACAGGGAAGTGGGAAGGTGAGGGGCATGTGTGGCGAATGTCAAAAAGCACACTGGCAGGAGTAAAACCATCTGAAAGGGAAGCAGTGATGGACCAGGTGAGGTGTAGCTTTGTTGCAGGAGAATGAGGTGTGAGAGGATGGTCGTGCACCAAGTCTCAGGCGAGTCCATGGGACGGGCCACCAAGTGAGGGTCCCTGGCTTTGCACAGAAAAGAATTCAAGAGCGAGCCATAGTAAAGTGAAGGCAAGTTGTTTTAGAGAGATACACATTCCATAAAGAGAATGTTCTTTGTCTCAGAAGGGAGAGCAGCTCTGAGGTGCAGGAGTGGTTAGTTTTTATGGGCTGGGTAACTTCATATGCTAACAAGTGGGAGGATTATTCAGACTGTTTTGGGGGGAGGGGTGGGGGCTTCCAGGAATTGGGCCATCACCGACTTTTTGGTCTTTTATGGTCAGCCTGGGAACTGTGATGGCACCTGTGGGTGTGTCATTTAGCAGCTAATGTATTACAATGAGCGTACAGTGAGGCTCAAGGTCTACTGAATCAAATCTTCCACCATCTTGGGCTTAGTAGGTTCCAACCAATTTTTGTTGTATCCTCAACAGCTGTGTCATTCTTTTAATCTTTGTGCCCTGCCCTTTTCCCTCCTGTCTCAGCTTATGGCTGGATGATGAGAAGTCCTGAGCATTAAGCTAATGAGCTTGTACTGTTTTGGCTGAGGGAAGCCACTGATGGTTTTCTACAAGAGCATATCTTGATCAGAATTTTCTTTTAAGAAAGCTTACCCAGTGTGGCTTATAGAAAGTTAAAAGCTGGGGATTTTTAGGGCCCTGAAACTGTTCTGTATGACATGCAGTTGTAGGCACGTGTCATTATACCTTTGTCAACACCCATAGAATATGGTCAACACAAAGAGTGAAATATGTAAATTATGTACTTTAAGTAATAATAATGAATCAATATTGGCTCATCAGTTATAATGAACGTATCCCGCTGGTGCAAGGTGTTAATAATAGGGGAAATTGTGTGTATGATGGGGGAGGGCATGTGTGAACACTTTAATTTCCAATCAATTTTAAACCAAAAACTACACCCCCCCAAAAAAAGCTTATTAATTTTATAAAAAAGTTTTGTATTACATTAGCAGTATAATAGGATAGTTGCATTCCTGAGAAAACTCGGGTTTTTAAAAAGCAATTATTCCAAAGGGAGAATTGAGAATTTCACTCTCTCTACTATAATGTAGCGTTTTCCTACAAAAAATTTCAATAGTAAAGATCATTTTGGATAGTTCGATGTGTACAGCCATAAAATTCACACATCAGAAAGTAGTCCAGATTGTGGGAGAGTGGGGGGTATAGCTCAGTGGTAGAGCACATGCTTACATGCACAAAGTCCTGGGTTCTATTCCCCGGTACCTCTATTTAAAAAAAAAGAAAAGGAGAAGGAGTAGGAGAAGGGGAAGGGAGAAGGAAGAAGGAAGCAGTCTAGCCTTTGCGTCTAATATCTTCTCAAAACTGGTGAGCTGTCTGAGCACATCAGCACTGGCTGGGAGGTGTGAGCTGCCTTCCCGTGTGGTCACCGTCCTCATCTCTCATGCTGGTGAACAGAGCCACTCTGCCACCCCACTGCTGGCCCATGCCACACGCTTGTTTTCCTCTCTGAGGTACTGAATCTGATTGTGCCATGCTTCCCATTCTGATTTTTTTGTGTTTCCGAAATCTACAAGCAGCTCATACAACTCAATAACAAAAAAACAAGCAACTCAATCAAAAAATGAGAAGACCTAAATAGACATTGCTCCAAAGAAGATGCATAGATGTCCAATGGACACATGAAAAGATGCTCAACAGTGCTAATTATTAGAGAAATACAAATCAAAACTACAATGAGGTATCACCTCACAGCAGTCAAAATGGCCATCATTAAAAAGTCTACAAATGAGAAATGCAGGAGAGGGTGTGGAGAAAAAGGAACCCTCCGACACTGTTGGTGGAAATGTAAATTGGTTCTGCCAGTATGGAGAACAGTATGGAGTTTCCTTAAAAAACTTAAAATAGAGTTATATGATCCAGCAACCCCATTCCTGGTCATATATCTGGAGAAAACTCTAATTCAAAAAGATACATTCTCCCCAATGTTCATAGCAGCACTGTTTACAATAGCCAGGACATGGAAGCAACCTAAATGTCCATCGTCAGATGAATGGAGCCCTACTCAGCCATAAAAAAGAATGAAATAATGCCACTTGCAGCAACATGGGTAGACCTGGAGATTATCATACTAAGCGAAGTACATCAGGCAAAGACAAATATCATATGGTATCATTTAAATGTGGAATCTAAAATATTATACAAATGAACTTATTTGCAAAATAGAAATAAATTCACAGACACAAAAAAACAAACTTATGGTTACCAGAGGGGAAGGGGATTGGGGAAAGATAAATTATGAGTTTCAAATTTGCAGATACAAACTGCTATATATAAAATAGATAAACAACAAGGTCCTACTGTATAGCACAGGAAACTATATTCAAAATCTTGTAAAAAAAAAAAAAACTACAATGGAAAATGTAAAAAAAAAGGCATAGAACTGGAAAAACTGGAACAATCACCTAATTGTTAGGGGAGACCTCAGGCTCTGTTGTCTAAAAAAAATCACTGTCGTCTTCAAGAATTCAATTTTGGTTCATCAGTCAGGGTGAAAGCAAAATGTCATTATACTGAGGATTAGATCGTGAGAATATAAAAATAGCAAGCACAGAGAGGTAAAGGAGAGAGTTAGTGGTAGGATCAGAGTCAAAAGAAGTTGTATTTTTCCCCCAGATGGAAGAGATTTTGCATGTCTGTGAGGAAAGGAAGGAGCCATTGGGGAACAGGAGCTTGAAGATAAGAGAATGATAGAGAAACATGGAGGAGACAGAAGAGTTGTTTCCCTAGTGAAGGGGAGAGAGGAGGGGGAAACATTCCAAGACTTAAGAGGAGGATAAAGCATACCGCTCTGGATGGGAGACAGAGTTAACATTAGGTGAGCGGAGAGGAGTTGGGTATGACGGCAAATCGCAAAGAGGTCACCACCCAAGGGGTGCTCCTGTGAGATGCCTTCCCTCTTGGTAAAATTAGAACTGGCTGTAGACTGACTACTCTATGTAAAATAGATAAACAACAAGTTTATACTGTACAGCACAGGGAACTATTCAGTATCTTGTAGACCCCTATAATGAAAAAAAATAGGAAAACGAATTTTTTTTAAAAATTGACTGTAGAGATTTCTGGGAATAACAAAAGATTCATGGAAATGCTGAGGTGCCCTGCAAGGGCTCCTTCCAGCGGCGTGAATCTGTAACAGGCCGTTGGCTGTATCTTCACGACTTCTCCAGGAACCCTCTCCATGGGACATTGCTGAAGGGCTAATCCTGGTTTCGGCATTGGCTTGACTCAGGCAAAGGGCTGAAGGTGAAAGTTTGCCAGTGAAGTCAGGATTAAAGTGGATAAAAGCATCTTTGGCTCATGTTCCATTTTAGCTCCCTGAATCCTGACCCTTCAATGAGAGGGCGATGTCCTCAACAGTAGTTCAGCAAGAGAATTTCTTGCCGGGTGGTAATGGGAGAAGGCAGCCTGCCCGAGGTGGGCGACACCAGTACTGTTGAAGACGACAAAAATGACTGACCAGAAGACTCCAGAGGTTTTAGATGAAGCAGGTTAGAGAAGATATTTTCCTTCGCAGGAACGATCAAAGGGAAAGCGCAATCAAATCTTAACTAGTTGGGGATAGACATCTCTGTGAAGCCACCGCCGAGATGTAGGAAAGAGGGTAGGTGCACTGCGTTATACTGGGGTTTTTTGTTTTATATATTGATACAGTGGACTCAGTGGTGACAATATGTTTAGATATATGTAATAATAACCGTAATATATCTTAGGTGTATATGCACAGATATCTTCATATAAATAGATCAGTATCCCAGAATAAATATATATTCAAATATGTGTACATTAAAATCTATATATTCATTCTGGGTTTTTCCACTTTGCTTGGGAAGGAGGAAGAACCTAATTGTTTTTGCTTCATCCTAAATGCCAAATGAGTGGCTTGGGTCCATCTCTGACACTCATCCCAGTTGCCCAGTCAGGACCCAGTGGTGCCCAGGGAGGTATTTTCCTGCATACTTCTCCCTACCTAACAATCGAGGTGTCACTGGAATAAATTAAACCAAGAATGTGAAGAACCACGGGGTTTATCTGTTGTTTATTGCTACATACCAATCCACTCAAAACACAGTGTCTAGAAACAATTGTGATTCATCATGTGTCATAACTCTGGAGTTGGCTGGCTCAGCTAGGTGGTGGTTCTCTGTCTGGAATCTGGAGTTGCTCATGCAGCTAAAGTCATCTGAAGGCACGACCGGGACTCCTGATCCAAGATGACCTCATTTACGTGTCGAGGGGCTGGTGCTGGCTCCTGACTCCACGTGGTTTCTCTAGAAGGGTGGCTGGACCTCTTTACGTGGTGGCTCAGGCTTCTATGAGTGTGAAGCTGCCTAGCTTCTCAACATGAGGATCTGGTGCTCACACAATGTCACTTAGACTTTCTACTGTCAGTTGATGCCAAGCTGAAAGCCAGCCCACCGTCAAATGTGGAGCAGACTTAGCTGCCTCTTACTGATGAGGCCAATGGTAAAGATTCTGTGCTCATTTTTAATCTCTCACAAAAGGATTAAACAAAATCCCATCTGTCAAATGCCTACTGGTGTATCTGGCCCAAAGCACATTATTTCAAAACATTAATTGTTGTTACTATTATCAGCCTTTTCCTCTTATGTAAAAAATACATTTCCTGGATAAGAAGGTACGTGAGTTGTTCTTCAGAGGAACTGAAAGTTAATCAAAATATGTCAGAAAAAGAAATTAGGAAGAGGATATAGCTCAGTGGTAGAGCTTAGCATTCCAGGTCCTGGATTCAATCCCCGGTACCGCTATCAAAAAGATAAATAAATAAATAAACTAATACAATATTGTAAATAAATAAATATTAATAAACCTAATTACTTACCTGCCAAAAAAATTTTTTTAAAGAAAAGAAAAAAATTAAATAATCCATATAGGATTCTGCAAACTAGTATTACATGCCTGAACACACATGTCATTTAAGAGTTTGAGGTGTTTCAGAGAAACTATTTGGTTGAAATGTAATCACTTTGACTGACCTAGAGTAAGGAGAAAACAAAAGAAAAATGTAAGCGGTATAAAATTAAAAAGTGTCTTACTTAAAAGTCCTTAAAAGACTTCCTAAGTGCTCCCCCTCTGTCTCTGTGTTTTACCTGAGTTTTGATCTTTCATTTGGTCTTGCCTTACTTTTCTCTTTTAGAGATCAGAGAATTAAACCCCAGCACCATGCTCCTCCGTAAAGACACGGACCCAAGTAAAGATGGTGTGCCAGGAGAGCCCGCTGTGTGCTCGGTATGTACCTGCCGTACAGGACACTTGACATTCAAGGGTTGTAAAGCTTCAGGCTTCTGAATAAGCAGTGACGTGGCTAGGGAGCCATCTGGAACACAAAAATTTCCCTTCAGTGACTTAACCCTTTGTCGTCACAGCAAAATGCAGCGCTTCCCGGCAGATGAGCATGGATGTGCTTCTGCCATAGAACTGACCTGGACGAAAAGGGGCCTGCGCTGGGCTCAGCCGCCCAGATGTGGGCTCTCACTTTGACCTCAGTGGCTTCCACTTAAGGTCCTAAGAAACCTGTTTGGGAATAAACGGGATTCAAAAGCAGAATGCTCTAGAAATAAGCTTTTATTCCTTCAATCCAGGATTTTATATAGAGAAGGGTACTCTGAGGGAACACTGTCTTTTCTGCCAACATCTGTTTTCAAATACTCCACAAACCTGTTTGTTTTGGTAAAAGATTCTGGTGGATAAGGACAATTACAGCTTCTTTTGCACCACATTCCTGAACATTCGAGCCCTTTGGACATGAGGATGAAACTTTGATATCTAGATTAGCTGGCTCCCTCTCTTCCTTAAAAGAAATATAACCTTCCTCCAAACAGAGGTCACAAACCCTCACGGTGGTCTCTCTCCGTGGTCACTCACAGAATTTTAGAATTGGAAAGATCCTAACGACTTGGGTTCAATCCCCAGTACCTCCATGAAAAGTAAGCAAATAAATAATCTTAATTACCTCCCTCACCAAAAACAAATTTTTTTAAAAGACTTTAGAATCCAAGTCGAACGGGCTCCTACCATAATGAGTGTTCAATGGTGTGTTAAAAACAATACCCTTTCGAGGAATGAATCTGAGATTGGACCCTCTGGTCTCCGTTCCACTTTGCCACGATGGATTTGGTTCAGTTAGGCAGTTATCTGCCAAAGATAGTTGCTTCTGTTTGTATGGCTGTTGTGCTGTTTGTTCTAGGATTTGTGGGTCTGCCAGCTGATTACATTCTCATCCATCTCACGACGTCCCACTTTTTTTTTTCCTGCAGCTGCCAGAATTATATGCATTTGTTGAAAATTTTAATAAGGAGAGCAAGAAATTGCATCTCCTGAAAACTCACAGTCTTTTACCTAGTGAGGCGCAGAGAATGCTCAGCCAGAACGTGAACGGAACCGAGGAGACCGATGAGAGAGGAGAGACTTCCCAGCCTGTTCTCACGTGCAGGGTGGTTAGAAGAGAAGAAAGGCCAGGGTCCATGACTGAACTCCTGCACAGCAGCCTGCTGGCCAGCTCCCTCTCTCCCCTGGAGAGACTCTCCAGGTCCCAGCAGAGGATCTCTCAGTACGGGATCCCTCCTCCCGTGCACACTTTTCCTTACGAGATTCTCATCAGTCACTCCAAAGCTATGTCACAGGTCACCGTTCGGCAGAAGGCCCACAGCACCAAACTAGCATGCGGACTGGGCGTTCCCAGTGACTTGCCAGGAAAGTTCATCTTGGAAGACAAAGTTCCGAAATACTTAGTCGATCCAGGTAATCTAAACAGGCGAGGCCGTGTGGGAGGAAATGAGTGGAATCTTACTGCCAAGTTTACCTAGGTTGCTAGAGTCGTTGACCCCGGGGGACCTTGTAGTTCCCATGTTCACGGCTGGTGCTCTTGCTGCCTACAGTGACAGTGGAAAATAGGGAACAGGGAATCAAACATTTGAGGGCCAAACCTCAGATCCATCCCCGAACGAGTGTACCATTTAGACACGGCAGTTAAACGTTTATCAAATGAGCCAGTTAAACTTGGACTCGAAAGCACCCATCACTATTTGTCTCTTCTTTCATTCAGTGAGTCAAGTATTTACTGAATAATATTTTGTCTTTCTTAAGTATCTTGGCTTTACTGCAGTTGACGTTTTTTCAAAATATTTTTTCACGAACCTTTTTCCTTATTATTACATCTCTATCAGGGCTTTCAACAGAGGCCACAAACAACAGGAGGAAACTCCTCAGATCTGGTTCTTTAATAGAGAGGTACCCATATAAGGCCAAAGGCTATACAAAGAAAGTTAAAAATATTATAAAACATATGATGGCGAGTTTTAACGAGGAGGGAGTGTCTTATTCCTAAGAGCCCATTTTCCTTACATGAGTTGAAGGAAGTAATATTTTGTCATTCTGTGTAGCCATAAAAATAGATTAAATCCATGGTATAAAATATTTGAGACCCTCTGAAATAGGTTCTTGACTCAGGATCAGCAAATATTTTGACACCACCATTTTTATATTAAAAGTGGCATCTGAAGGAACAAATCTGAAGAAATAGATTGATTACTCTGATCATATTTAGTCCAAGATGCTGGAAGAATCTTTGCTGTAATTCCCTACATTGCTGTCTTGACAGAGCCTAATGCGGGTCTCAGATTCCTTTGGTAGAGTCGCGCTTTGTGTGTTTGGGAGCCCAGGCAGAAGTGGAAATCAGGAACGTTGTAGGAATGGCCTAGATAATCTGCAAAAGTATGTACATAAAGTCTGGGACCAGAGAGGAAAAGGCTGAGAATCGAGAACTGGCAATAAGCCTACTGAGAAAGTGCTAAAGGCTCTGGACTTTTGATAGCTCTGGGACATTTATGACTCTGCCACCCCCAGGGGCCAAATTGTCCTTTCCTCCTCACGCGTGGATTGCGTGCTGTCTACCTAGCCCCTGGAGTTCTCTCATGGGTCCTCCCAGACTCCATGTTGGAGGTTCTCCTCTGCCTCCATGGCCTCATTTCCTGAGACCTTGGAGGTCATGTCCTGTCTACTCAAGGAACATGCGTGAAGCCAGGTAGGCTTTCGTTTGAGGAATATCCAGTACTTCCTTAGGTTTGATTATGACGATACATCTCTTACTGTCTTATATTGCCTAGGATTACTATAATTTTATCAGCCAGTCGGTCCCTAAAGTATTCTCAGTCCAGGAGACCTTTAGGACCCCTGGTATACCAAAGAATATTAGAGAGCACGTCCTTACTAGCACCAGGCTCCGGGAGAGGAGAGGAGCAGGGGTTGGCAACCTGTTCTTCTCCTGTCATGTGAGCAGCAGCTCTTGCTCAGGCTAAATCCCATGTAGGTTAGAACTGTGTATGACCAAAAATAACAGAAAAATCAGATAGAGGGTACCTTTCTATTTTTCTGTCCGGAAGCAGACAAAGGCTGGAGCAATGCTTTTTGATGTTGTCGAGAACCCATGTTCCCCCATCTTTTTCTGTGTGCCTTTTGCCTTCATGGCCGAAAGTGCCTCCTTCACCTCCAAGTGCAATAGACACCTTCCAGGGAGGAAGGGGGCTAGGAGAACGGGCCACATTGGCAACTTCTGTCCTCCTTCAGTAGGGAAGCAAAGCTTCCTCAGAACATTCCTCCTCAGGTGACTTTTCCCCGCATCCCTTTGGCCAGAATTGCGTCCAGTAGCCATCCCTTATTGCAAGGAAGTCCAGTGAATGGAGGTCCTAGCTTCCCACCCTCTGAGGAGAGGAAGGCAGAAAAGGATGGTTACCCGTACAGAGGGAGCCAGCCTATAGTGTCTACCACAGATCACAACATAAAGCCCTTCACTGATCGAAGTCATCCGCTCTGTGGCCTTCTCTTGCCGAATATCCCTTTCCTTCCTTCTATCCCCAGTCCTTGCAGTGCTCGGCCCGCCAAGATCTGGTCAGACTCCCTGAAACTTGGCAACCGAGCCCTAGGGACAGACTGTGGAATGCCATAGCCAGGTGCGAACTCAAGGAACAGTCCCTGGCCCCAGTCTCCTACTTCAGGCATGTAAAGAATATATATATATATATATATATATATAGACTTTCTACCAGGCAGACCCTGGGAAACCCAAGCCCTTCCCAGAGATGGAGGACGTAGGTGAGCCTGCTCAGATATCACCGCACGAGCGGGGTGAGAGACGGACCAGCCCTCCTGCTTGTTGGCTCTGCCCGGCTTCCTCCGGATAGTCCTCACACTCGTCTTGGCTCTTTGGCTTCTGGTTTTACTCAAGCCCCTGCCTTAGGCCTCGCTTTCCTTGTTTTTGTGTATAATTTATTAATCCATGAAAAGCCTTGAAGGGAAGGAAAAGGGAGATGGTTGCTGAGTAGAGGAATGTGCAGTGTATCTCGCCTTGATGTTCCTGTGGTTCATTGGCTCCTTGAAGGAACTACAACTGCTAGCGTGCCTAGCATGCACGAGGTCCTGGGTTCAATCCCCAAGCTGGTACGTAGGTCCTGAAAGCGTAGGGGAAGCAGCCAAGTTCTGGCTGAACCACTGCCCTTTTATATGCAGGGCTTACACTAGCATCTCAGGAGAAATGACTCTAACAATCTGTGTACTTCTGACGACTCTTCCTCCTTGTTTCCAACACTCATTAGGGTCCTTTCCTGCTCCCTGTCGACCTCAGTGCTCTGCGTCTCTTCGTTTGCTCTCCTCTGCCCGCTGCGGCCCCTGCAGGGTCCACTCCAGCCCGTTAGCCAGACTCACCCAGGTTCCTATGTGGAGGATGCCTTTCCATGAGATGAACGCTGTGGGCTCCCTCTTAGTTTACAAAGCTTCAGGAAACACAGGGGAAGAAAGAGATTTGGGTTCATCAAAGGTTTATTCTGTCCATGAAGCATCTCTAAGTAACTGAAGGTTAAAAAGGCCACCACATGATTCTTTGAAAATATGATTCTTTGCAGGAAGACAATTCCTGGACCTAAAGGACCTGGAATGGAGGTACTACAAGGGGATTGCGAAGTGGAAGCGCCATACTGCAGATTCACGTATAAAAATTAAATACGACAGTGAGAAGAGATTTGTGAAGAGCCAGCAGATGCCTCGTGCTGCTTCCCCGCCTCTAGTTCAAAAGTCTTTGGTCATTTATCCTCAGGTCGATTACCCAAAAAAGGAAGGTTCTTCTTAAATGGAATATGTAGTTGTATTAAAATATCTCGGATCTAGATCGTGATTTTGAGAGCAATGAATTTATACATGAGAAGAAGCAGTGGCACCATGGAACTTAGGGACAATCTATGCAAATACACCTGTAAGGTCCACTATGAAACCATTATTATGGAGTGAAAGATCCAAATTGACCTGCTAATGTAAGACCCAGTTTGGATCAGTGAAACCCATCTGGACTAAGGCTGAGGCAATTCTAGATCATACAAAAAGAAAGGGTGCATGTGAATGAAAACTCCTGAGCAAGAAGAGCTCTTAAAAATATTTTAAGCAGATGAAGAAGTCCGTTATCATAAAAATAGTAGGTAAATTCAACAAATGAGAGAATTAGCACCTGAGGATGTAGAGCTCATTCTGAGAACTTAAAAATAACATGCTGACTGCTCAAAGACATGAGGAAGGAAGTAGCACTCGTGAGACAAGAGCGAGATTGGAAAAAGCACAAATTGGAAAACTTGGAATGAAAAATAGTCTTTGAAAAGAAAATAAGAAGAACCGTCAATAAATGATCTCGATGGCGTACTAGATATATCTGAAAAGAGAGGATTAGTGAGTTGGAAGGTAGCACTGAGAGAGAAGCTTCTAGATCATAGCACAGTAAGAAAGGACGAAATTATGAAAGAAGTTAAAGGTAAGGGAGGGTCGGATGAAAAGCTTTGAATTATACCCAGGATAAGCTGCAGAAGAAAAGAGGGAGAATGGAAAAGAGATGATGTTTGAAAATAAAACAGCTGATAATTTTCCAGAAATGAACCACATGAAACGTTGAATTTAAAAATCTCACTGAGGGAGTGGGGTATAGCTCAGTGGTAGAGTGTGTGCCTAGCATGCACGAGGTCCTGGGTTCAATCCCCAGCATCTCCATTAAAAATAAATAAATAAAAATCTCACTGACTAGCAAGAAAATAAAATAAATCTACACCTAGAAAGACTGTAGCAAAACTGGAGGGCATTAAGCAAGAAAGGAAACTAAAATCTCTACAAATGAGAGAAGACTGATTGTATACAAAGAAATGACATATCAACAGTGGAACTACGGCGGTACAGGGGATTGAACCCAGGACCTTGCACATGCTAGGCACGTACTCTACCGCTGAGCTGTAGTACCTTCTGCCCAGACCTTTCATTAATAATCAATGTCAGAGGGTGATGGCGTCACATACTCAAAATGCTGAGGGAAAACAACGATCAATCTAAAATTCTCTAACCAGCCAAACTCTCTTTAAAGAGCAGGGGTAAAATAAACACATTTTAAAACATGTAAGAGCTAAAAATGCTTACTACCCCCAATCTCTCACTGAAAAAACTGCTAGTAAAATATGTACTTTAGCAAGAACTCAGAGGGAGTGCAAGGAATAATGGTGAACAATTCAATTATGAATAATGTAGGTATATGAATGTTTAGATATTAAAATACATTTCTGGATTCTTTTTCCTAGTATTTTACTTAGAAAATTGGCCTGTATATAAGTGAAATTATTCTCTTGTTCCCATTTTTTGCACTGTTTTTTAAAATCATATTCTGGTTCAGGATAGTGGGCGCCTCTGTAGTTCCACTGTCAGTCTGTCATTTCTTTGTATGTAATCCATCCTCTCTCTTTTGTAGATTAGAGTTTCTCACTTAATGCTCTACACTTAAAACTGTAAACTTTTCTTCATGGAAGTTACAACACTTAAAACTGTAAACTTTTCTTCATGGAAGTTACAGTTCCAGAAAACATTTTAAACACTTAGCTACCTTCGTAAAATGAATTGGGGACTTTTCATCCTTTTTACAAGGCCATAGATATCTAAACAATAGGAAAAATATTTATTCTTTACAGTCGAGCTAGAACTCAGCTCGAAAGCCATCTCATCCTGACATCTTTTCTTCTCGCTTTTATTATGAAAGTTTTTAAACACTCATAAAAATAAATAAAATTATATCATAAGCCTGCACATACCCATCATCTAGATTCAGTATTAAGATTTTTATCATACTTGTCTCATCTATGTCTTTGTTTGTATTTGCTGTGTCTGCTGAATTGTTTTGAAGCAAATCTTGGGCCTCATGTCTAAGATATTATCCTTATCTGGTTTGGCTTGCCTCTTGGAAAAAAACATATGGATGTTTACTTTCATAGCCACAATGCCATTATTATACCAAGAAAAAATGAACAATAATTCCTCAGTACTGTCTATGTTCAAACTCCCCCTTTTTTTTATGCCTCTCAAGTTTCTTTTAATGTAGAGAAATTCCTCATTTTTTTAATGCAATTGACTTACTGAAGAAATAGGTCCATTGCCCTGTAGAAGGTCCCACAATCTAAATCTATATCCTCATGGTGTTATTCAAGTTTTTCTTCTGCCATCCCTATTTCTTGTAAATTGAATGTTTCCTAAAGCCTTGATTAGCTTTAGGGTCCGTTCTTTTTGGAAAGAATACTTCACAAGATGATGCTGCATACTTTAGCTGACTTCACGAATAATATCTGGTTGTCCCTCTTTTAGTGATTATAAGATTGAGTAATGGATTCAGGTGGTGGTGCCTCTGATTACAGTTCCTCATCAACTTTTCATATAATGGCTTCCATCCGTCAGTGATTACGGTCGACATCCTCTACCAGGCTCCCAGTGATCCCCACCTCGTGATATGTACACCCTGATGTAAGTTTACACCCTCTCCTTGAGAGCAGATGGACTTATGACTTGCTTCTATGAACAGAATGCAGCAGAGGTGACAATGTCACTTCAACATTCAGTTACCAAAAAACTGCATTCTATCTTGGATTCCCTCTCTTGTTCTCGCTTGTTAGCTCCCAGGGAAGCCAGCTGCCGTCCTTGAGATGCTTTATGGAGAGGTCCATGTGGCAAATAACTGACATCTCTGGCCAGCTGCCAGCAGGGATCTGAGCTGTGCCAACAGCCACAAGAGTGAGCTTGGAAGCAGATCCTCCCCTTACCAAGCCTTGAGATGACTGCAGACCCGGCTGACACCTTGACTGCAACCTCGTGGGAGACCCTGAGTCAGGGGCACCCCGGTAAGCCATGCCCGGATTCCTGACCCGTGGAAACCGTGGTATAATAAATGTTTGCTGTTTTAAACTGCTACATCTGGGGGGTAATCTGTTACACGGCAATAGGTAACTAATACAATGACCTGTGCCTAGATTAATCGTTTCATTACAGCTTACTCTTTGATGATTTTCTAATTCAATCATTAATTCCACATTTATTATTTGGGAATAATTTGTAAAGAAAAACTTTCCCCCATCAATTAGGGCTATTTAGTTACACTGAAGTACTGTCTGTACAAAAAAGGTGGTTCATTGCTGAAGCTTTCCATCTGAGTCGCCAATTTTCAGATTAAGGAGTGGATGTTCTAGTTACTTCCAAAGACGACCAGAGACATGTTTCTCTCTCTCTCTCTCTTTTTAAATTGAGGTATAGTTGGCTTGCAATGTTGTGTTAATTTCTGGTGGACAACATAGTGATTCAGTTTTATACATATATATTCCTTTTCATATTCTTTTTCTTTGTAGGCTATTACAAGGTATTGAATATAGTTCCCTGTGCTAAACAGTAGGGCCTTGTTATTTATCTATTTTATATATAGTAGTTAGTATCTGCAAATCCCAAACTCCCAATTTATCCCCCACCTTCACCTAGTAACCACAAGTTTGTTTTCTATGTCTGTGAATCTGTTTCTGTTTTGTAAATAAGTTCATTTGTGTCATTGTTTTAGATTCCACTTATAAGTGATCTCATATGGTATTTTTCTTTCTCTTTCTGGCTTACTTCATTTAGAATGACATTCTCCAGGAGCATCCATGTTGCTACAAGTGGCATTATTTTATTCTTTTTTATGGCTGAGTAGTATCCCACTGTATATAGGTACCACATCTTCTTTGTCCAGTCATCTATTGGTGAACATTTAGGTTGCTTCCCTGTCTTAGCTATTGTAAATAGCACTCCTGTGAACATTGGGGTGCATGTATCTTTTCGAATATCTTTTCGAATATGTCTCTTTCTCTTTTTAAATAGCATTGCAGATTTCTCAGTATTTGTTTTGTTTTTCAATAAACTTTTCTCTGAAGTATAATACACAGAAAATCCAAAGCTTGATGAATTATAACAAACTGAACACACCCACGGACCCACCACCCAGATCACAGAACACAGCCAGCCAGCCCTCTCTTGCCCTCTCCTAACCATTACTCCATCCCGCTCCTCCAGAGGCAACCAATATTTACTGTAGGTCAGTTTTGTCTATTTTTGCACTGTTTTATACAAATGTAAACATACAGTATGGACTCTTGTATCTGGCTTCTGTCAGCATTATGTTTATAAGTTTCATCCATGTTTTGTACGTAGGAGTTTTTTTTTTTTTATACTTGATTGATTATTTATTTAGGTTTTCTTTAGTACGTAGGAGTATTTATTTTCATTGCTGTTTTGTATTCGATTGGATGAATATAGCCCGATGTCTTTATTTAGTCTGCTGTTGACGAACATTTGGGCTATTGCAGATAATGTTATTGCAATAATAGTGGCACTTAAACAGTCTTGATTGCTGGAGAAGACTCACAGGACCCCAAATAAGAATGTTTGCCAGTTGCAGTTTATTGCAGGGAAAGGGTTCAATACCACAAAAGCATCCCAGACAACAGCAAGGGGTCCAGAGAGACCAGACCCAAGCTCTCGTTGTCCTCTCTCCATAAGGACCACACTGGACACACTGTTTCTCTCCTGTCAGGAACCAGCATATGCATGGAACGCGTTAGAATGAGCAAGCATGAAATGGAGTCTCAGACGTTCCTTTCTGCATTTTGCCGGTCAAGGTAGCGTATCCCTCCTCTGTAACCAGACTCTGGTAGTCTCATCAAGCCAGGAGTCAATCATCAATATCACTCCTGTAATAAGCAGTGCTGATAAGCTGGTACAAACCACCCTGAAATTTCTTAGACCCATGGTTACAAAGCAACATTATAAATCAACAGGTTTCATGCCTTGATCAGGGGCCGTTGTGATGCAGGAACTTTGTGATGCAAAACTGTTGCTATGAATGGCCATGTTCCTGTCTTTGGATACACGTGTGCATATTTCTCTTGGGTGAAACTGCTGGATTACAGGGTCTGAATATATTCAAGTTCAGTAGATAATGCCAAACATTTTTCCAAACTGGTTGTGCAAATTTACCACACTACCAACGGAGTATGAGGATTCTCATCATTCTATAAAGCTATATTGTTCCTTTAAATTTTAATCATTCTGGTAGATGTAGCAACATTTCATTGTATTTTTATTAGGATTTCCCTGCTTCCTAGTGAGGTGAACATCTGTTTATATATTTATTGGCCAGTGAGGTATAGTCTGCTGTAAAGTGCAATGCAGATTTCATGCCCGTTTTGCAATTCTGTTGTCCTTTCTTCCTAGTTGATTTGTAGGAAATCTTTACGTATTCTGATTGAGTTCTTTGTTATATATATTCCAAATACCTTTTCCAATTGGCTGGATTGCCTTTTAGTTTTCTTAATGGTACCTTTTGATAAATTCATAATTCTAATATAGTTAGTTGATCAATCTTTTCCTTTAGAGCTAATGCTTTGAGGATCCTGTTTAAGAATTCTTTTTTTTTTTTAATCAGAGGGAGGAAATTAGGTATGTATGTATGTATGTATGTATGTATGTATTTATTTATTTATTTATTTATTTATTTATTTACTTTAATGGAGGTACTGAGGATTGAATCCAGGACCTTGTGCATGCTAAGCACACACACTCTACCACTGAGCTATATCCTCCCCGCAAGAAGTCTTTACTTATCCTAAAATCATGCAGCTACATTATCTTGTCAACACTATGTTTTTATCTTTCATATTTAGGTCTATAATCCACCTGGATTAACTTTTGTATTTGGTAAAGGACGTCCAAAAAATGGTGGGATGCAGCTGAAAGGTGTGCTTCAAGGGAAAATTATAAACTTAAATATCTGAGTTAGAAAAGAAGAAAGCTGAAAATCAACTACTTAACGTTAAGCCAAAGTTAGAAAAAAAAAATGGTTTCTAATTTTCGGTGTGATATCTTCTTTGAATTGTTTAAGATTATTTACCAATTTTGCTTTTAAGTAACTGTTTAGAACTGTATTTTTTAGTCCCTAAATAGATGGGTATTTTCCATTATAGTTTTGTTATTGATTTCCAGCTCAATTCCACTGTGATCAGAGAACATATTTTGCATGATTTGCATGCTATGAAATGTGCTTTATGGGTTAGCGTATAGTTAATTTTGGTAAATGTTTTGTGTGTACTTGGACAGACTGTATATCCCATAATTATTGGGTCGAGTTTTTTTTCGTCGTGTCATTCAATAGATCTAATTTTTGTTCGTTAGTTACTGAGAGGAGGGGTATGTTTAAATCTCCCATTTTGATTCCAGAAGCGTTTGCTTTTATTTTTGGTTGTATTAATTTTTTTTCTTCATGTGTATGACTCTGATATTCAGGGCATACAATTTAGAAATCTGTTGTATTTTTGACGAACAAAACTTTTACAATTAATAAGTAATCCTCTTTATCTTTAATGATGCTTCTTACCTTAAAATTGACTTTGTCTGATATTAAGATAACTATACCAACTTTCTGTGAGTAAATGTTTAGATGGTAGATCTTTTTCCTTCCTTTTCCATTCAGCCTTTGTGTATTCTTAATCTTAGTTTATGTCTCTTGTAAGCAGCATGTCATTGGAATTTTTTTTTAATCCAGATTGGCAATCTTTGGCTTTTAATTGAAGTATTTATTTCATTGGTACCAATTATCAATTATTCATTGATATTATTAATTATCGACATACACAGTTTAAATCTAACATCTTACTATTTGCTCTCTGTCTTTCCCACCTAAACTAAATGATTTTTTCTTGATTTTCTTGTCTGCTTTTGGATTGATTAATTTTTTATTATTCCTTTCTCCTCCTCTAATTGCGTGTTGGTGGTACATTATCTTCCTATTCTTTCCGTGAATACCCTAGGTATTACAGCAAATATCCTGAACTTAAAACCAATGTGTATTAGTTCTTTTACCACATCTCAGACATGTTACCACCTTAGGGCCCTCTAACTCCATTTACCTCCATCCCAACTTCTGTGCTGTTGTTTTCCTGTATTTTAATTCTGTAGACACCACCCCCTAACATTTTTAGGATTCAGAGAAGTACAAATGGAGACTGATGCACTGTATTTCTAGATGCACTGGCTTAAAGTAGAAATCGCATTAACAAACTGCCAATAAAATGTGTGCTATTTTCCCTTCATTTATCAGTAGTGACAATTTAGAAGACCAGGTTCAAATTTATAATTCTAAATTCAAACGTAGGATTCCTCAGGGTTGCATGCTGGAAATAGTGGCACAGAAGAGCTGACCTCCAGTTCCTGGTCCTCCTTCTCCTCCCACCTCCAGCTCCTTGCCCCACATCCACCTCCAACACGGGGGCGCCTCATGCACGTGTGTTCCAACACCCTAGCTCTGTAGATACCTGCTACTGACAGCCTCCACATGTCCACCACTAGGTCCTCAGATGTGCTCCAGCTGTAGGGTCCTTCCTTAGGAGGGTGGAGCCAGGCTCAGGGCCCACACAGGCCTGGAAGGATGATGAGATCCATTTGCGTGGGGGAGTTCTGAGGTCCAGATATCCAAACTGTAGTCTAGATGGAGCTACATAGGTTCCAGATAGGCACGTGCCCTTGCCCTCTGGACTCCTTACCCTATGGCATGGCGGAAGGATGACCAGGTACAGGGCCCAGGGAAGGGCACCTGTGGCCCAGCTCTAAGCCTAGTGACTACACACACACACACACACACACGTGCATGTGTATGTACATATATATATGTATGTCCCCACAAGACATAATTCTATAAAGCTTTATACAGTTAATATTCACTTAGATTTACCTACATTTTCATCTTTTCTATTGTTCTTCATTCTTGCTGCATCTCCAAGTTTCTATCTGACTTAATTTTCTTTCTGCGTGGAGGACAATCTTCAATATTTCCTTTAAAGCAGATATCCCAGCAATGAATTTTCTCTCTCTCTCTCTCTGTCTCTTTTTTTTTGTACAAAGATGTCTCTATTTCCCTTTCATGTTTGAAGGGCACGCTCCCTGGATGTAGACTGCTAGGTCAGAAGTTACTCTCTTTCTGCTCTTTGAAGACGCCATTGCATCTTTGCTGTCCACTTTGTCTCTTTGGAGTATTCAGCTGTTCGTATTACTGCTTTAACTTTGAAGAACACATAGACAATAATTGAGACGGTCGGAACCCAATTGTTCACAACAGGCAGAAGATTTGAGCAGGCCTTTTACCAAAGATGACACATCAGACATTGTGGGAATTTCATCAAATTTGGTTGATATGCAGGCTTGTGGTAAGACCACCCTTTGACCCTAAGTGATCCACTTAAGCTCTCTGGATCTCATTACCCTACCTGTGAAATGCGGATAACATTCCAGAGGCTTAAATGATTCAATTTAATGCGAAGTGCCCAGAAGAGCGCCCGCCAGGCATGGAGTACACACTTAAGAAATGGGAGACAGCTTTGAGTTAGTGTGATTGTCGCTAGTATCATGAATAGTGTTAACAGTAGTACCAGCACAGGTTGCTGTGCTGAGAAGTCTCCTCCTGGTTTTGGCTTCTGTAATATTTGGGAACAAATTTCAGGATGGCAGGTAGCAACTGCAAGACGAACTGCCTCTTTTTGGGTTACCATTACTGCTGGATTTATTTTCATCAATATTTCTCCTCGTTCCCTAGACCATTGGTTTTTTTTTTTTTTTTTCCTATTATGTGTTGATTTAGGATTGCGTTTGGTTACAAGTAAGAGGATGCTTAGATGCCAGAACCTAAAAAACATAAAGGCTTTGTCCATTGCATCTGACAAGATGTCCAGAGGTCAGCAGAACCCAGATGCATCAGCCTCCTGGGCTGTCTTTCCCTTCCTTCAGTCTTTAATTGTGGTTTTCATTCACGTGGCTTTGGGGGCTGCTATACCAGTGGGCATTGCATCAACGTTTGAAGCAGGAAGAATGGGAAAGAATGAAAAGATATCTGTCACAAGTTTCTTTTTTTTTATTCTGGAAGGGAAGCTTTTACTCTCAGAATTCTAGATACACACTATTAACCAGTACCATATAAGGTGACCATCCCTAGGGAATATCCCTATGGAATGAAGTTTTTTTTTTTTTTAATATTCATTTTCTTATTCTGTTCTGGGGGAAGGCAATTATTTATTTATTTTAATGCAAGTACTGGGGATTGAACCCAGGACCTTGTGCATGCTAGGCGCACACTCTACCCCCCCTGAGCTCTACCACATATAGTTCCGTTAGAAAGGGAATAAGTGGGGGTGGATAGTTCAGATTGGGTACCCAGCAGTGTCAACAATGAGGGTGTAACTAAAGTCCACAAAATCCTGATTCCCAATCCGTTTATATCCTGTGACCTCATCTCATGCCCGGTGCCTCCCAGCCACCACAGTCTGGCCACACTGCCTTCTTCTAGTCCTTTCAATTCACCAGGCTGCTTCCTGCCCTGGGATGCTGGCACTGAGCTTCTGCCCCGATGCATCTTCCTGAATCTCTTGTGGCTGCTGCCTCCTCCTGTGTCATATGCCAGATTCTAAAGCCCCGCCTCAGAGAGGACTTCCTGGCCAGCTAGTCCACTGCGTCGCTCTCTCACACACCATCCCGTCTTAATTCTCTGCTTCGTATATAGTGTGTAATCATGTAGCTGTCTGATTACCTACATTTTATATGGTTTTTGGTCCACTATTTGATACGTATTGGTCTGTCTTTCCCAATAGGAATCTTGTCATTCTGTTTGTTGTCGTTTCTCCAGTGTCTGGAGCACTTCTCAACACATAATAAACCCTCAATAATTATTTGTGGAATGAATAAAATAATCCTTGACATTTATTGAATGAATGAGAGCATCGCTATGGAATAGACCTTTTCCCTTCGCTACAAAACACACTTTCTCTCCTTGTAATCATTTCTCCAGAAATTTTCTAGAGAAAACAAAATTTCTGCAGCTTTTGGCATGCCCCCAAGTGTGACCACTAACTCTGTAGCGTCAGATAGGATGACGTACTCGTGTGCTGAGTTACTCTGAAAGGTGATTTTTTTAATCAGTCTCCGAGCAATCAATATGCTTCACTATTGAAAATGAGGCCTGTGAACTCAGTCCTGTTCAGGGCAGTGAACAGATGAGTTTCTTTGTTCTCGACATCAAAGTCCCTTCTCTGCCAGGGCTCTCAGTGATATTATCATTGTATTATCATTGCCGTCACTTGAACTTTTCCCACTTGTGATAAATTGCCTCCACATTTAATGAATCATGAAATTGAGAATCTATTGTGCCAATTTTGTCCCTGATTTCCCTCTAATTTGTATCTGTTTCTAGAATAGTAATGAAATCAGCGTAAATCAAATTAAAAAAAATCAGATTAGGGGCTGCAGATACACGTGAGTTTCATTAAAAGAGTATGTAACATAATCAGAATTCTGGGATAATCAAAATGTAATAATCTGCAAAATTACCATGGGAAAATTACTGTTTGAATGATACAATCAGATGATGAAAAGAAGCATAATAGTTCTGAATTCATATGACTTCCTATTAAGAAATGATTATTAAGGGAAAATGGGCCGGTTAAAAAGGAACTGCTGGGGTTTCTTACCAGGCCCCCAAAGAAAACAAATAATCAGGTTACTGTCGTGTCTGAAAATAGAACAGACATTGTGATCTTGGGAGAGGGAGTTATTCATCTTGTCATAGAGGCAGAGGGTGGTAATGAACCAGACCTTGTGGTGACACTGATTAAAGCATTTGGAAAATACACGGAGAGAAGGCAGAAAGGGAGAAAAGGAAGACAACAAAACCAACTGAGCTCAGCTCAGCCTCAGGGCTCTCAGAACACAGAACAGCCTGGCACAGGGGGCTTTAGACATGTGATGTGGGGACTTAATTAGATGTTTCCTCCCACAGCGCCCCCTAAAATGCCCTGGCACTTATGTAACTCTGCCTAACAGCATGGCTTTTTTGGTGTACCCTCATGGTCTCTAAGCGCTGGTGAGAATGATGATTATTTGTTTAGGTTTTACTATTTGTAAACAGAATCTCCCATTTGTCGTTTCACTTGAGACACTGCATTGAGAACTTTGCTGCTTATTCAAACAAATACGCTAGGAGATGAACACAGTATTTTATTCGCTTATATTTTTTCCACTCCCTGTAACTAAGAGAGGACCACCTCCATCCCTGACTCTTCTCAGAGGGAAAGAAAAAAATCTGCTCCAAGTTGAATTGTTGGCTTCACCCAGGCAGAGAAGCAGCTGCCAGATGCTCTCACCTTACAAAGAAAGGAGGAAATTTCAGTTCTCATGACTAGATATTCCATTGAAGTCAAACATTCTAGTTTCAATTTTAAAAGAGATGATGTGGTATAAAGCAGTAGCAGTGGGGGTGTGACTCAGGACAGCTTTCTGGAGGGTAAGTCGGTAATAGATATGGCGGGCTTTTACAATGTACGGACTCGGAAGGTCGCTCTCCAAAAACATGGAAATGCAGATATAAACACAGGAGATGGGTTAAACACACTCACACTCCTTAAAGGGAGAGGTTCACAGCTATAAAATGTGAAAGGTATCTATGTATCTATGTGCTGATAAAGAGTGATTTCTGGAAGATACTCTTAATTGAAAAAAGCAAAGGGCAAGATATATATATATTTTTTTTTACTATATATATATATCCATTTTGTATAAAATCCATTTTGTATAAAAAAAATACATGTATATGCTTATCCTTTTTAAACAAAAACCTAGCGGGATTAACCAGAAATCAATAAAGTTGATTCCTTACGAGCGATAAGGAGATGCAGGGTTGAGGGATATGAAAGAGATGACGTCATTCTATCCCTTTATACACAGTTCTGACTTTTGGGAACATATTAGTGTTCTATGTATGCATGAAATAAAACGAACAGAGATGAGAAAGAAAGCGAAAATGTATAAAGCAAAGGAAACTGGGAAAACACAAACCCAACTGTAAATCCAATGAACACCGGTAACTACTGAAGGGGAGAAAGAAAGAATCGTTGGGACATGTACACGCAGTCTCTGGCAGTGTGGGAGGAAACTGCAAACACTCTGAGGGCTTTTAGGTAGATCTGGCTTTGCAGTGGTGTGGAAGAAGCAATTCTGAAACGACTTGAGATGTGTGATAGGATTGAACACAACTGTAAATGTGTTGATGTTTTGGAAGCCCGGATTCCCGCTGTGGAAGAGAGGACTTACAAGTACGAGAAGGAGGTTGCGGGGCAAGAAAGACCCCTGGGGGGAGGGGTTGGAATTGGAGGTGTCAGTGTGAACTCGTGATTTCTAAAGTATGTAGTGAATCCTCGTTATTGGAGGATTCCTCCTCTCGCTGACATTTTTCATGACCCCCCGAATCAGTACGTGCACCAGTTTTGTGGCCCTTTGCAGACTCGTGCAGGGTGACTCCCACGTTCCCAGCTGAGGGTGAACAAAGCAGGGCTCTGCCTTCTTGTCTCGGCTCTCATATTGTAAATGTGTCAATTCCCCAGGCTATTCGGTGCCACGCTTCCCCCATTTTTAGGCTTTTTCTTGGTGATTTTGCTGTTTAAAAAAAAAAGCCCCCAAGTGTAGTGCCAAAGAGCTGTCTAATGTCCCCAAGCACAAGAAAGCTGTGATGCGATTTATGGAGAAATACATAAATAAGGCAAACCTAGTTCAGGCATGGAAATACGGTGCTATTGGCCGCAAACTCGATGTTAATGAATCAGCAGTATATCCTAAGAAGGTGTCTTTAAACAAACACACATAAAGCAGAGTTATGTACTGATCAGTTGATGGGAAATGTTGTGACCTAACCCTGTATTTGCCCTCTCGCCAATGGATCAGTGCTTTCTAATTCAGTGTTTGTGCCCATTTTGCAGAACAAATAAGGAGAATTGGGATGAGAAGATTGGCTGTATGTGTATAGACCTGCACATTTGCACATTGCAGAGGCATGGAGGTAGGTCTATTTGCATGTATGTTTATTACATGTATATACACTGTACATACACTGTACATGCATAGATTTCCTGGTTCTGACTGCTGAAGGGCCCGGCAGCAAAAACATCCCAGTAGCAACGAGCACTCCCAGCATCCAGATACTGGTCTCTCATAGCATTTCCCACTAAAAAGAACCAGGGATCCTTGGTAAAATGGCTGATTCCAGGGCTGGGCAGGGTGGCTGCGTGGGTATAAGACGAGCCTGGAACATCTTATCATGCAAGATAGTAGGGAGATGCTCAAAACGAAAAAACACTGCACCCAACAACGGCAGAATGCCCTTTTTTTCCCCAAGGGCCCACATAGTGTTCACCAAGATAGGCCATATCCTGGCCAGAAAACAAATTTTTTAAAAATAGAAATTATACAGAGTATGTTCTCAGACCTCAGTAGGATCAAACTAGAAATCAGCAATACAAAGACAACAAAAAAATCTCCGCTTGGAAGTTAGTCAGTCCACTTCTAACTTACAGCACGGGTCAGAAAGGAAGTCTCGAAGGACATAAATGGTATGCCTCACCAAGGCATTTGACCAGAGCTCATAGTCTGTTACCGAGCCCTGTGTCTTATCCATCAGGACACGTGAGTTTTGATGTGAACAAGGGGAGATAGGTCTGAGGATGGACTCCTGTCTGCAGCAAGTACACCAAGGAAGCCATGGGTGAAAGGACGCCATTTTTCCTGGGACAATTCTTTCTACTGCCGTATTTTTTCAAGAACAAATGTGGGGAGGGGTGTGCACGAGGTCCTGGGTTCAATTCCCAGTACCTCCATTTAGAAAAAATTTAAATAAGTAAATAAATAAATAAACCTAATTATCTTCCCCTTCCAAGGGAAAAAAAAAAAAGAATGGATGTGACACTTGATTTTATTTTTACTGAGATGAAATTTACATAACAAAAGTAACCATTTTCAGGTGCACAATTCAATGTCATTTAATACATTCACAATCTTGTGCAACCACTACCTCTATCTAGTTCTGAAATATTTTCATCACCCCAAAGGAAACCCTGTATGTGTTAAGCTATTCTAACTGTCCCCTCAGCCCCTGGCAACCACCAATATGCTTAGCATCTCTACGGATTTACCTATGCTTATAAATGGAACCAGAATATATGACTCCCAATTCTGAAATGTGATAGTTTTTCTAAACATCAGAAGGGAAAGATCAAAGAAGGGCAGGTAGAATTTATGTAAATATACATCTGTGATGACTCAGTTGTAGACACCTGCTCAGTTCCCATCAACCCACTTTTCTTTGTGAGGTTCCTCCACAGGACACAGCAGCCATATTTGCACCTGAGCCCTGGGCCCTGGCCTCAGTCGTCTGGACTAAGGGTAGGCACCAGATTCATAGCAGGCAGATCAGATTTTCTCCACTGGATGCTCCATATTGGGCTGACACTTCAGTTCAGGGCATGTGATTCTTTGGACCAGGGGTGCAATAAATCCAGAAGCTCAAGGGAGCCATTTTCAACCAGATGCCCACAACAGAAAGAAAATGAATGAATTGTTTACACTCCATTTTTCCATAAAATTTATTCAGGTATTTGAAATAGACACATTTTTTAAACATTTTTTTTATTGAGTTATAGTCATTTTACAATGTTGTGTCAAATTCCAGTGTAGAGCACAATTTTTCAGTTATACATGAACATACCTTCGTTGTCACATTCTCTTTCCCTGTGAGCCACCACAAGATCCTGTATATATTTCCCTGTACTACACAGTACAATCTTGTTTATCTATTCTACTTTTTGAAATCCCAGTCTGTCCCTTCCCACCCACCATCCCCCTGGCAACCACAAGTTTGTATTCTATGTCTATGAATCTGTTTCTGTTTTGTATTTATGTTTTTTTTTTCCTAGATTCCGCATATGAGCGATCTCATATGGTATTTTTCTTTCTCTTTCTGGCTTGCTTCACTTAAAATGACATTCTCCAGGAACATCCATGTTGCTGCAAATAGTGTTATGTTGTCGGTTTTTATGGCTGAATAGTATTCCATTGTATAAATACACCACATCTTCTTTATCCAGCCATCTGTTGATGGACATTTAGGCTGTTTCCATGTCTTGGCTATTGTAAATAGTGCTGCTATGAACATTGGGGTGCAGGTGTCATTTTCAAGCAGGGTTCCTTCTGGATATATGCCCAGGAAATAAGTTATACACATTTTAATTGTCCATTTATATTCTGTGCAATAAAATAGCAATATGAACATGAATCCCAATAAATTAAAAATTAATGATCATAATACTAAAAGCATTCATGCTCTTAGTCTAGTATGTTTAATATTATTTTCTAGATTTATATGTGCCCCTGACAAGTTACAAGTAATAGTTTAGGGCAAAAAAAAAATGAATCTTTTAAAACATACCTGAGCTTGCTATTTTAATGATTCTATGATACTGTGAACGCTTCTGCTACAAACAAGTTTGTCCACCTTTAACATTTTTTTTAAAAAAGATTCTTGAAATTTACACACCTGTGAAATGAGGATTCTGAAGGTTGGAATTGGATACGTCCCCTGCGTGCTATTGCCCCCTAGTGGCTGATGACAAGAACCCAACTGTGAGTGCGGGCCTGCCCAGTCACGTGACCCAAGCAGCCTAGCCCTCCCACCCCCGGAAGGTAAACTCCGCCTGCCCCCCAGGGGACTCCGAAGAAAATCTTGCTCCCGTAGGCCCGACTTCTCTCCCAAGATTCCCCAGGGCTGAGGGCTCTAAATTGGGAAAGTGACAAGGAAGCCTGTGGATTCACTCAGGAGGAGGTTCCCAAAACATCTCATGTGACTGTCATGTCATGGATGAAATGCTTTCCACCTCACCTGGCAAAGTCCAGGGCAAAGCGAAAACTGCTGAGTCTCCGGCTAAGGATTCCGGCGAGCTCCCACCTTGCGCGAACAGAGAGGCTGTGGCAGGTACAAAGATACTGGGAGTCCGCCGTCTCCACGAGTTACCTTGGGGGAGTGCCCCAGTTTCTCTGGGTCTGGGTTCCGTCTTCAAAAAATGCCCTGCCAGATTTGCCCCAATCTACCAGGCCTGGCACGAATAATCCCTTACCCTGCAACGTGCCCGGAGCGCTCTGTAAACTCTTTTTCAGCTCCTACACCCGGCATGAATTCAGAAGCTCAGAGCTTCTGAACGGAAAGTACTGTCTCCATCCCTCTGATCACTCTGTGGGACTGTCCTCGCATATGATAAAAACTGAGGTGGTCGCCACTGTCCGAAACTTCTCTGCAGTTCCTCCAGCTTTTGTCCTCAAAAGAAAAGTGCCCAGCCAATGAGACAGTATGCAATCCACAGTGAGAAAGGGGCTGCCTGGTTCTGGACCCTGGATGAGTCACTTCACATCTTTGGATCAGTTTTCTCACCAGGTAAGTGAACAGGTTGGGTGACAGATTCTCCAAGACTGTTATTTGAGTTCTGTGATTAACTGAATATATTCCCCTCTAATTCAGGGTTATCTAAGTCTGCATTGACCACCTCCCTTTTCTCTCTTATTTTCATCCTTCCATTAAAAAAAAAAGTCACCCTTGTGAAGCTGGAATGAACCATGTGGCTTTGGATTAGAGTCAGACATCATTATGAACTCATAGTTAGCTTTGTATATACAAACGGGTGGATTCAGAGAGAATTACAGGTAAGTGGGGGCTAGCACCCATACATGTATTTCCCAGCTCTGTTCAGTGAAAGGCCTAAGAGCAAATTATTAGGCCTAATTATTATTAGGGAAATGCAAATAAAAACCACAATCTCTTAACAGATGAGAAACCAAAACCCAGCAAGGTAAGCAGAGAGAAAAGTCAAGTGTCAAAACCGGCCCCTCTGAATCCAAAGTTGAGTGTTTTTTCTTTCTAAAGCACACTGCCCCAACTTGAGTTGAATGCAATATGCTTTGTGGACCTCGTTCAGATTTTACTTATTAATATTTTCCATCACTTGTTTAACAGTAACTTCTTGATCATTCTTGTTCTTTCTTTCCTTTCTTTCTTTCATCCTTATAATTACTTTGACCCGAAAAGGATTTTAGACTGAAATGCCTACCATGACAGAAGCATTCTTTTTTTAAAAAATGCAATGCATTTGTTTGGGATTTTTTTTGGGGGGGGGATTAGGTTTATTTTATTTATGTATTTTTTTTCAGTGGAGGTACTGGGGATTGAACCCAGGACCTCATGCACACTAAGCTTGCACTCTCCCACTGAGCTATACCCTCCCCTGGAAGGAGGCATTCTAACGGACGCTGGGAGGCGGAAGGGGTCCAGCAGCTTCCCTGACTTCAGTAGGAACAGCTGACGCAGGCAGGTGTGGCCCGTGTCAAAGCAGTTACTGAAGCAGGGGCGGTATAACGCCGTCATTGCATAGATCCTGAGAGGCTGCCCGGAGGTGGAGATGTTTAAGCCTCATCTCAGAAAGGTAAGTGGGCATTTCTCAAGTATTTGGGGCCGCAGGAAGGAGGGTGTTCCTAGCAGAGGCGCAGGAGGTATAAGGGACAGGAGCAGTAAACTTTCATCCTTACAGTGATGTTTGCTATGCTCTCTAGATAAAACGTTTTTCTAACTCCATCAGTTCATCAGTTATCATACCACATCTCACATTCTGCTAAATGCTGATGCTTGTATAGATCCTCTTTCAAAAAAGAGTCATGGATTCAGCTCCTCCAATACGGGATCCACTCCCTTTAATAAATTGGCTACAGGTTCTAAACACTCAGGGCACACCGTGGTAACAGGCACTCTGCCTCATTCCACAAACCTGTGTTGATGCCCATGGGCCACGCACCGAGTGAGGTGCTGATGCAGAATCAAAGATGAAGATGAGGGCACCGAGGGGGCTGACCTGGCGGAGATAGGAGACACCTGCCTTCACCCACGAGAAAAGCCCATTAGAAGACTAATTTCAGCTGTTATTGTATTGGTTCAATTACTGTAAATTCCTTGAAGGCAGGAACCATGTCTGCCTGTGCCTGGAAGTCTCTCTGACGCCTCATGCACTCCTCCCTCCATATCTACTGCCAGGTCTTGCCCATTTTACCCAGAAGTATTTTTCAAATGCACCTGTTTCTCTCCGTCTCTATCGCCGCCTCTGTATTGCCAGCCACCATTGGTCCTTCTTGTGGATTTCTGCAGTTGGTCTCCTTGAATCATTTCTAATCCTTCTATAATCCCTCTCATCTAGTGTCCCCACGTCGGCCAGAGTGATCTCTGTAACAAGCAAGCCTCATCGCGGTCAGCTCTCACCCGTGTTCAGAGTCGCTCCGTGCCTTCCAGCTGTTCTTGGTAAAAAGATGTGACCTGTCTCGTCACACCTCCAATGGGAGCAGAGACCTTGAGTCAAGCCTTTTAGAACTCTCTGCTCTCAGCAGTGGGGAAGGAAAACCTAATATGTCATTTGATGTCATTTGATGCTTAAATGCTGTGTCTGCCACAAATTAATATATCACTTATCACTCATCTAGCATCTAGAGACCTTTCCATATCAGCAAATCCAGAGCTGTTTCTTTTTTCTTAATAACCGCATGGTATTATGTTATGCTCGATGTTTCATAATTTGTTTAACCAGCCCCAGTTCCACGTAAGGTGTTTCCAGTGCCATAGTTACACATTTTGTACATAGATCTTATTAGCTTACTATTCTTCACTTAAAAAATTATTTTAGCAGGGGGTGGTTAATAGCTCAGTGGTAAAGCACAGATTTAGCATGCGTGAGGTCCTGGGTTCAATCCCCAGTACCACCAATTTTAAAAACTCTGTAAAAAAAAATGTATTTTAGCTCTTCCTGTAAAATTCTGCTTATTCCTACATCTTCCATATAAACTTTTGAATCAGTTTTTGAGCCTTCCTGAAAATTTCTGTTGGAATTGTCAATGAAAATTCAATTAACCATCAAATTAGGAAGGAAAAAAAAAGAGAATTTTATTCAAGCCAAACTGAGGATCATAGCCTGGGAAGCAGATTCTGAGAAAGCTCTGAGAACTGTTCTGCCTGTTAAGAGTCGGAGGCACCGTCATATACATTTTCGAGACAGGATTGTATGTCAAAATGACAAGGTGATATTTTACATAGATTTCACCCAGGATGCTTAATCACGTTAAGGACCTACAGAGCAAGCAGCAAGGCACCATGACCCCTTACAGAGCTGAGAAAGAGTGCATCAGAAGAAAAAAGAAATTGATCTTTACTGCCGAGCAGGCCCTCCTATCTTTGCAGAACTGTGGCTAATGTGTAACGCAGATGCAGACTGCACATCAGGGGGAGAGGGCAGAGGTCCAAATGGACACATAGAGAGAATTTTGTTTAAATCTTTCTTGTCCGCCTTTAAAAGATAAATTTTATTTCATTGGAATCTTGCTCAGAATTGCAATAATTATATAGGTTATATGTAAAAATGAAAAATGAGAACTCGGAATCTGTTTCTGCACAAGAGATTCTATATGAGTTGTGATTTTGCACAAGAAGCCAAAAAAGAAATTGTAAATTATAAGCATAACCCTTCCCCCAAAAGAAAATACAGTTTTATTGCATTGGGAGCCCATTAGGTTATTTAGCTATCAGAAAGGCATCTACTGAGCAGGGCCTGTGTACTGGGACGTAGACAGTGTCTCCGTATTCCAGTGTGTGGACATAATGATAAACATAGAAACACACACACCGAAGCAAAAATGCAGATGGTGAGACTGCTAAGGTAAAGAAAGAAACAGGAAGGGGAGGTGGGACCTGGGAGCTGTTCTTGGTTGGGTGATCCAGGAAGCCCACCTAGAAAGAAATATTTTTTTTTAATTTATAGTTTTTTAAATTAATTAATTTATTTTTTAATTTAAGCAACTATTTTATTTCATTTTTTTGTTTTTTGGGGGGAGGGGGTTGTAATTAAGTGTACGTATTTATTTTTTATTGGGGATACTGGGGATTAAACCCAGGACCTTGTGCCTGCTAAGCAGACACTCTACCACTGAGCTATACCCTCCCTCCAAGAAACATTTAAACTGAGCTTTGAGTGACCAGAAAGATCCAGCTATGCAGACACTCAAGGGGAGAACGTTTCAGGCAGAAGGAACAGCCAGTGCCAAAGCCCCAGGGCAGGCATGAGATTATCTGCACATGGGGGGGGGGGGACCTGAGAGCCGGTGTGCAGCTGCCCAGGGGAAGCATGGTGAAGAGGAGATGGAGGTGGGCTCTGTGAAGTCCATCAGGCAGGGAAAGATGAAGACCTGTGATCTCACATGTGGAATCTGAAAGACAAGGAAAACAACAACAACAGAAAAAAACAAGCTCATAGGTAACAGAGAACAGATTGATGGTGGCCAGAGGTGGGGGTGGGGATGGGGTGAGATGGGTGAAGGTGGCCAAGAGGTCCAGCCTTGTGGTGGATGAAATAAGTTCTGGGATGTAATGTACAGCATGGGGGCTGTAGTTCGTCATACTCTGTTGCATATTTGAAAATCATCAAGAGTAGATCTTAAAAGCTTTCATCACAAGAAAGAAAATGGAACTATGTGAGGTGATGGATGTTAACCAGACTGGCTTTGGTGGTCATTTATATATATATAAATATGAAACCATATATATATATAAATATATATATGAAACCATCATATTGTTCTCGTTAAACTTATCCACGGTGATATGTCAGTTACGAATAAGCCTGAGTGGGAAGTGAGGAACCTCAGACATCGAGGATCCGCAGGCCAGAGACTCTAACACACAGGGCCCTTTATGTTAAACCCCCCAGGGAGGACCCCAGGCTGCCCTGTGTCTACAGAGATGCTTCACAGCAGCGCAAGTCATCTTCCTCCTGCAGGTCGCCGTTCCCTGGGCCCTTTCCCCTCAGTTCCCCTTTGCAATGTTCAGGTTGAACAGAAAGCAAAGGCTGCCCTGGTGGAACTCATACAGGGAACTCCTGTGAGGATTGTGCAGAGAAGGACTGAGCAACGAGGTCTCGACTAGAAGACACCGGGGGCCCAGTTTCTTTTCTTTCATGCCTGGATCTCAGAAATCAGTGATGGACATCTAGGGGGACCCGTAATGGCTCTAGCCCAAGCCAGGCCTGTTAGAAAACGGAATTTTCACATCCTACTGCCGGGTTAGCCCCTGTTTATGCTTCTTAGGATAAAACCCAGCTCAGGCATCACCACCTTGAATGGTGTAGGTCGGTGTTCCCATTCTCCGACCGTCCCCCACCCCAGGCTAAAAACCAGTCCCTTTGCTCTGTGACCTTGTGCCACCTCCCCTTAGAGGGGTAGAGTGTTCTCCACTCCAGGGATGCTGGCCTTGACCCTGAAGAGTTGTTCTGGCCGATGATATGTGGGTGGAAGTGTCCTGTGACAGTTCCAAGTCGAGGCCCCAGAGGCACTGCATGTTTCCACCTGTCCTCTTGCATTCCTGCCATTTGCCAGGAGAACATGTCCCGGGGTAGCCACTGATCCAAAGTGGACGAGAAACCTGTGAAGCAGACCCACCCACTGACTTGCAGACCATGAGTGAGAAAAAAAAAAAGAATGATTTGCTCTTGCCAGCCAAGTTTTGGGGTGGTTTGTGATGCAGCATCCTCTGTGAACTCTTCCAGCCCTCCCTCCCCCCAGCCACACGCATCACTCCCTCCTCTGAGCCACCTCCCACGCACACGCGCACACTCACGCTCATCCACTGCATTGGGGCAGCTGTGTGCACATCCGTCTGCTCTGACAGCCAAGCACCTCTTTGCAGCAGGAGCACAATGTGCGGCTTAATAAACTTTTATTGAACTCAAGTGAATTCAGAAAAGCTTATTGCGTTTTGCATTACATCGCAAAATTGCTTTTCTTCCATGTTTCTAATTCCTAACACGTACACCAGCGCTTTATGAGTTGGCTGTGTTATTGGCAACGGACTTCCCTTTCATTCCCCGATGTTTAAGCCTTTACTTGGAGTACCTTCCAGTCGAGCTTGAGTGGGTGCCATTCCTAATTAGGATCAGATATCAGAATATTTCCATTTACTCCATAATTCCACTTTCTTCACAACCCACACATGGTAAAACTATTATAATACAAGGAAGCTAGATTTTGATTATCAATATTGTGTGTTTATTAAGAACATGACTTGCCCTTTGCCAGATTCACTCTATAGAATTTTACCAGGTTTTTCACCTCTGACTATCTGGCTTGCTACCATTAATCCTTTCTCCTTTCCCAAGTTATGATCCTTTCCAAGTCCCAGACCCAAGCCTTTCTCATTCTTACTCTCTTTGCTCCACATTTTTGTAGAGGAGGGAGGAAATCTCTTTTTCTCTCTTCCCACCTTAGGTTCATTGGCTGGTGCCCTCTAAATTAGACTGACAAAAGATCAATTAACAAGAGAAAAGCAAAGACATTTATTAACACATGCATTATGCGTACACAAAGCACTCGGTGGTAACTCTAAGGGCTGGTTAGGACGTGGGCTTATACCACAGCTTAACAAGAAATTTGTAATAAGTGACAAGACAAACGGAAGGGACTTTGGGTTTCTAGGAGTGGCAAACTGGAAAAGTAAATATATGGGGAAATTGGTGGAAGGTAAGGGCTAGGTAGTAATGTTTACAACCTGGGTTCCTCTAGTGTTGTCTCTGAGCCGATAAGCATCTAGAGTTGTCTCTGTGATTAGGAATTCTGGGAGAGGGAGGAAGGGCAGGAGGTTTCTGTTCTGTCTGCTTTCCCTTAATTGCTTTCAGCCTAAAATAATCCTCATACAAGAGTGGCATATTGCAGAGTGGCATATTCTGGACCTGGTCGCCATCTTTTATCATTTCCCTTCTGCTGCAACCAGAAGACCCGGTCCTTTCCTGGTCCTCTGTCTCCCATGCACCCAACCTGCATCCTCCGCATGGGTCCTCGCCCTCTCCCCCTTTCCCCCTCCCACACCGCAGTTCCCCCTTGGAGCTGTCTCTGCCGGTAGACCCTCGGCTTCCCCAGTGACTCCAGGAAGGGCAAACCTGAATTGCTGCTGCTGCTTCTGAAGCTTGAGTGTTTGGGGAAGAGGAGGCTTTGTGGAAAGGAAGAGAGAACCGCTATGGACAGGCAATAGACAACTGGGGCAAATGTTGGGGAGGAGAGCTGCCCAGTGTTTCAAGAGGCGAGGCGAGGAGCCAGGAGGCTCTGCCCCGAGGCAGTCGTGGTTGAGCTGAGAGATGAAGGACAAGTGGCAGCTTCCCAGGCAGCGGAGGGTGGGCACAGTTCCAGGGTTCGCTGGAGGTACAAGAGGGTGAAAATGCCCTGGTCTGGGGCTCCCTGTGACGTGGGGTACTTTACCCTGGATCTCTGGCCATCGCTACCATCGCCTCAAGCCTGTTTGCCATGAGGAGACCCTCACCCAGGACGCCCTTCTTGCCAAAACCTGTGCCTTTAGGCTCGATACAGGCAAACGTAATTTGCATCCCAGCCCTGCATTCTCAGGTGGGCCCTAAATGCAGTCACTAATATCCTGATCAGAAGGAGACAAGACGGTAACTGGGCACACAGAGAAGGGGAGGTGAAGGTGGAGCCGAGAGGGAGATTTGGTGATGCTGGCCTTGAAGATGGGAGTGTGGTGGCCACAGGCCAAGGGATGCTGGTAACCCCCTCGAAGCTGCAGAAACAAGGACTGGATTGTCCCCTAGAGTCCCAGGAGGGAGCACAGCCCTGCCAGTATGTTAATTTCTGCCCAGTGATGCTGATTTGGGGCTTCTGGTTCCCAGAACTATGAGAGAATAATTTCTGTGGTCTTAAGCTAGCAAGTCTGTGGTAATTTGTTACAGTAGCCATGGGGAAATCAGATTGTCTAAAGCCACGTTCTAATAGCCATGCAATAAAATACCTTTTAACCCATCACAGACGGTCACGTGGAAGGACGCTTGCTGATAGGGAAGATGTTTGCTCACATATTAGGAAGAAACTGCCACCTGCAAGACAGCATGCTTGGTTTTGGCATTTATACGGTCCTCATTATTTGCAGATTCCCTGTTTGTGAATTTGCCTACTTGATGAAATGCATTTGTAACCTCCAGATCGAAGTCATTCACAGACACGCGTGGAGAGGCCAGAAATGTGAGTTGTCAGATATGCGTGTTCCCAGGTGGGATCAGACAAGATGCCCCTCTGTCATCTTGTTTCAGTCCTCACACTCGTACAAGTGTAGTCTATTTAGTGCCACTTTCTCTGCACTTTTGTGCTCCTTGTGGGTGACTCCGCCGTTTAAAATGGCCCCCAAGTGGAGTGTCGAAGTGCTGACAAGTTGTCCTAAGGGCAAGAAAGCTGTGATGTGTCCCATGGAGAAAATACAGGTGTTTCGTAAGCCTTACTCAGGCATGAGTTATAGTCCTGTTGGCCATGAGTTCAATGTTAGTGAACGAACTACATGTATTTAATAAGTGACCTTTAAACAGAAACATACATAAAACAAGGTTACGTGTTGATCTGTTGGTGAAAAGGTTGTGACCAAAAGGCTCACGGGAACCTAACCCTGTGTTTCCTCTAGGAGCAATGGGTTGGTGGTGACTTTAAAGGACATAAGTACTGTGACTTATGAGAATCAACTGTACATCCATTGAAATGAATTTTATATGGTGCATGCATGTACACAAATGCAAAGTCTGAAAGAGTACGTACAGGCATTCAAACAGTGATTATCTCTCGGCAACAAGTAGAAGGATGGTCATTTAAACGTTCTTAATTTTGCCAACCTGCATTTTCTAGTTTTTAAGAAAACAATGACTAAGTATTACCTGAATTGTAACTGTTACAATGGATCCAGTGCATCTTCAAACAAAATGAATTCAACATAGTCAGATTATTTGATCATTTTCACAGTAAAGATGAAAGAATAAAAGAGTAAGAAATCTTTTTTTAAGTCACAATAGGACGTTCAAGCATAGCAGGCTGTTCCCAGCCTTCAATCCACTTCATTCTTCCTTTCCTTTTCCTTCGCCCCAGATCTTCCTTGTACGAGCATATCTGGAGGTTTATCATTAACCATTTAAAGCTGATTAAAAATGAACCTGTGATTCAAAACCACATTCTTAATAGGTGAATGGATAAACAAACTGTGATATATCCAGACAATGTAATGTTATTCAAAGATAAGAAGATACAAATATCAAGCCATGAAATGACCTGGAGGGTACCGAAATGCATATTGCTAAGTAAAAAAAGCCCGTCTGAAAAGGCTACATCCTGTATGATTCCAACTAGATGATGTTCTGGAAAAGACAAAACCATGGAGACAGTAAAAAGATCAGTGTTTGCCAGGGGCTTGGATGGAGGGAGAGGGGAACAGACCGAGCACGGAGGGTTTTTAGGGCAGTGAAGCTACTCTGAAAGATACTGCCAGGGTGGACGCATGTCATTACACGTTTGTCAAAACTCATGGAATTTACAACACTGAAAATGAACTCTAATGTCAACTATGGACTTCAGTTGACGGTACTGTATCAATATTGGCCCATCAAACAAAATGAATTCAATAACAAACGTACTGTATTAACACAAGATGGTGATGACAGGGAACTGGGAGTGGGGAGGGTTATAGGAACTCTTTGCAGTTGACACTCAATTTTTCTGTAAACCCAAAACTGCTCAAAAAAAAAATAGTCTATTAAAATCAGACCTAAACAATTCATTCAGTTTCTTTCGGAAATTGTAAGGAAATGTGTTGGCTTGTACGGGATAAAAAGGCAGCCATGACTTTTATGCTATCAAAGGCCACTGAGTTTCCCAGTTAAGAACAACAACATAAACTCCACAATATTTTTTCTCTATCTCTGTGGCCAGTTTCTTTCTGGATTGAATATTGGAAGTGAAAACTTCATTTGTTGTTTTATTCCACATTTATAAGATTTTAAAAACAATTTTGTATTTTTATTTTAATTCTTTTTTAAATCAATGTGACTTTGTTTGCCTCACATAGCCATACCACCTTCAAGTATCATTTTTTTTCCTAAGCTAAGATCTCATTGAGGTTACTTGATTTTTTTCTCCATTGCCCAAAAGGCATTTTTTCACCCAGTTATGGTTTACAGATATTTATAATATTATAAGTAAATGTATGATGGGATTTTAAACAATTTATTGCATCAATGAACATTGTAACAATAATGCAAATCAAAACCAGAAAAAACTCAGATTCTCAGAGAAAACCTTGCCAATTTACATTTTTCCATGTTCCTTTCTATATATTGTAATATTGGATAAATACTATATTGTATTTTCTTTACAATAATATATATTTTTTCATATTTTATATAGTTTTTCGCAATTTTAATTTTAAAGAAAATATATTTCAAGTTAAAATAACACAATTATTATAAGACATAGTTTGTCTTTAGTTTTTTATATTATAAATAAAATATGTATAAAAATGTTTATGCATATAACTTTTCATTTTTTTAAAAAATGTTAGTTTACAATACATTTTTTAAAAAAGGATTACTGATTTAAAAATTTTTTTGACACCACAGGCTAGAAATTTATTTATACGCAGAACAATGTGTTATCTTGAGACAGATTATTCTTTAATACATTCTGGCCTTTGTCTCTCATTAGATAAAATCACAGAACACCTCACATCAAAATAATACTGAGATATATCAGTGATTCAATTCAAAAACTAAAACTCAAAAAGGAATAAAAGTAAACATTAAGAATATATTTATAATTTTGGAGAGACTTTTTTAAGATGTTGACTTCCTTTTTAAAAAAATTTTTTATTGAAGTGTAGTTGATTTACAATATGTTACAATATTAGTAGTTGATTTACAATATTATAAAGTGATTCAGTTATACATATACATATGTTTTCTTTTTAGATTCTTCTCCATTATATGTTATTACAAGAAATTGAATATAGTTTCCTATGCTCTATAGTAGGTCCTTGTTGTTTATTATATATATTGTGTGTCTGTTAATCTTCACCCCCTAATTTATCCCTCCCCATCCTTCCCCCTTTGGAACCATAGTTTGTTCCTCCTATGTCCGTGAATCTATTTTTCGTTTGTAAATAGAATTTGTATCATTTTTTTTTAGATTCCACATATGTGATATCATATGATCTTTGTCTTTCTCTGTCTAACTTCACTCAATATGATAATCTCCAGGTCCATCCATGTTGCTGCAAATGGCATTATTTTATTCTTTTTTATGGCTGAGTAGTATTCCATTTTATTTTTATACCATATCTTCTTTATCCAGTCATCTGCTGTTTCCATGTCTTGGCTATTGTAAATAGTGCTGCTATGAATATTAGGGTGCATGTGTCTTTTCAAATTAGTGTTTTCTCTGGATCTATGCTCAGGAATGGAATTGCTGGATCACATGGTAAGTCTATTTTTAGTTTTTTAAGAAACCTCCATACTGTTCTCCATAGTGGCTGCACCAGTTTACATTCCCGCCAACAGTGTAGGAGACTTCCTTTTGAGGAAAGACTTTTTTAAGCCTGTGGCAAATAAATAAATAAAACAGTTGATAGGTTTGAATAAGTGAAAATTAAAATCCTTTGCAGAGCTAAGGAAAAAATGCAAGTTGAGAAAATATGTTTGCAACACATATGACAATCAATAGCCTAATTTCCTTAGTATAAAGAGTGTCCATAAATCAATGAAGAAGGACAAACAGCCCCATAGAAAAATGGGCAAAACACCAGAAAAGGTAATAAAAGTGACTAAAAAACATATATGAAGGTACTCAATTTCTTTCATCACGAAAGAAAGGCAAATTAAATCAATGAGATTATTTACATTTATCTGATTGACAAAGATAAGGTTTGCTCCCGCGTAGGGTTCCTGTGTAAAATGACACCGTTTTTTCAGGATGCTTATCCTCTGACAAATACCATAGCTTGAATTTTCCAGAAAGCAGAGCCCAGAGGCAAAGGCTCACATGCTGCTGATTTATTCCAGGAAGCAGGAGCTAAGCCAGCAGGGAAGGTGGGAGACCAGGAAGAGAATGAATTAAAGAAATTATGGAAAAACTGTAACATATTTTTAAACTGTTTTCAGATATCATATAGTTGGCAGTATTGCTGTTTTGGAACTTTTCTCTGTGGGTAATATCGGATAAAACAATCCCCAACACACAGAGACTTGACCAGACCCTAACATACCTCCCAGCAGCTGAAGGCTGTGTCCCTGGGTTGACCCAGCCCCTCTCTGGTCCTGCCTGGGAAAACTCAGGCTGCCAAAATAATTTACTGTTTGTTCCAGCCAAGAGCTAAGCCCCTGACCTCCCTTAGAGCATTTACTTTAGAACACTTGCAATTTTAAGACCTTTCTCGCGTCCCTTTGAGATGTATATATACCTTCTATCATCCAGGAATGTCTTTCTCAAAGGGAACCTGTCCTTTGAAATGTGACCTTTAAAAAGGATAAGACCCTTGTCATACAGTCTTTGAGACATGGTAAGAACCAACCTTAATATAAGCACCGGTTAGCAGACACCGATGGCTTAATCACGTCTTTTAAGGTCCTTAGGGACTTTTCCTTAGCTCACCCGTGTTTATTTTTAAATTTAATGTAATTTAATTTTCGTGGGTGGATATGTAGCTCAGTTTGTGGAGTACATGCTGACCGTGCGTGAGGTACTTGGTTCGATCCCCAGTACCTCCATTTAAAAAAAAAAGAGAAATGAAAAAAATTTAATTTTCACCTCAATGTTTAAAAGGCCTCCTGCCTTTTGTTTCCATGGAGTTGAGCTCAGATGACACTGAGGTCTCTCTTCTACTGCAGCAGTACTGAATAGCATCTCTCTCACAGCCTTTAACTAATGTTCGGTTTTATTTCTTTTGACAGTATGCACCAGTGGAATTGTCCCAATCACAGTAGTGAACATACCCACCCCCTCATATGTTCCCTTGGGCTTTGTGCTGATTCCTCGCTCCTGCCTGACCCTCCCTCCCCACTGCTCAACTGCCAGCAACCACTGATGCGCTTTCTGCCCGTATAGCTTAGATTTTACTTTCTAGACACCCCCTCCTCCAGTTTTATAGAGATATAGTCGACAGACATCACTGTATAAGTTGAAGGTTGTAGATGAAAATTCAATTAACTATCAAGTTAAGAGGGAAAATGAGGTAATTTTATTTGAGCCAAACTGAGGATTATAACCCGGGAAGCAGATTCTCAGAAAGCTCTAAGAACTGTTCCTCCTGTTAGACGTTGAAGGCGCAGGTGGGTACATTTTCGAGACAAAGGATCGTACATCAAAACGACATACTGAGATTGTAACAGGGAAGAACAGATCTGACTCCATGCTGGATCTGCTTCCTTTACTTTGACCTTTGTATTCTATTGCCTTTGCTACAAGTTAATCACTAGAGGGATGTTGCCTAGAAACTTAAGTTATACATAAGGGCCCATCACTGGGATCCCTGTCTTGCAGGTAATGAGAGTTAAGTTAAATACCTTTGTTTGGCTCCCAGGAAGCATCCTGACAAGGCGCACCTGTGAATGACCACAGGCAGGAAGAAATCAACACCTCCCCTCCGGAGGCGGACCCGGAACCAGGAAGTGTTTGGCTTTGCGCCCTCCCCTTTTAGTATAAAAGCAGCCTAATGCTAACTCAGGACAGGTGGTTCTCTGGGACGCTGGAGAGTTGAGCTGCTGGCTTACAGCCTTTAGCTGGCGTTCGTCTTGGTTTCTCTTGGTCTGCTGGCTTTCCAAGCGGAGTCGCTGTTCCTTGTCCCAGCAACTCGTCTCTGGATTTCTTGGCCTGTCGCGCAGTTTTACATCAAATTCACCCAGGATACATAGTCCAGGTAAGCACGCACGAAGTGAGCAGGAAGTCATGATGCCCTCCAGAGCTGGGAAAGAACGCTGTTCTTTTTTTTTTTTTTTTTTTAATAGTTTTTGAAGAGTGATTTATTTATTTAGTTTTTTTGGAGGGGAGAGAGTGAGGTAATTAGTTTTATTTATTTATTTATTTAGGAGGTACTGGGGATTTAACTAAGCATGCGCTATGCCCTCCCCGCTAAGAATGCTATTCTTTAAGAAGTTACAGCAAGGAAGAAAGGAAAAAAAAAATTGACCTTAACGGTTGAGCAGGGCCTCCCATCTTTGAGGTGCTCTGGTTAATGTGTAATGCAGACGCACACTGTACATTAGGGAGGCGGGAGGCAGGAGGCCCAGACTGACAGAGAATTAACTTTTTCTTGTCCTGTCTTAAAATATAAATTTTATTTTGTTAGGTAGTTTAGAGAGAAATGAGCACTGGGCAGGGGGAGAGGAAGGGGAAAGGAACAATCCAGATCACAAGGAACCTGAGCTGTCAATCAACCAGAGCACAGGGAACTTGAGTTGTCGATCAATCAATCCATCACGAAACCAGGATATAAAAACAGGAGGAAGGAGGAAGCGGTGCCAGTTTTCCCTTCTTGGATCGGCCTGCTCCCAATTCTCAGGTGTGTACTATCTTGCACTTTTTTTTTTTTTTTTTTGCTTCACTAATAAAAATCTTGCTTCTATCACACTATTTGGCTCTCATCAAAAATCTTTTTTTCAGGTGACTAAGAACCGAGGTGATTCTTATTTTCCTTTTCCTGGTAACAATTTCATCAAAGTGGTTTCATTTACGTATTTTGTGAAGTGACTATCACACTAAGTTTGTTAACATCCATCATTCCACATAGATACAATAAAAAGAAATCAAGGAAAAAACACGAAGCTTTCCTTGATGAGAGCTCTTAGGATTTCCTTTCTTAACAACTTTCATATATATCATACAGCACTGTTCACCAATCATCATGCTGTACATTACATCCCTGCTAATTATCTTGTAACTGAACATTTGTACCTTGTGACTACTTTTCTACAATTCCAATTCTAAAAAAATGTAGGCTTTAAAAATACATATGGAGTCATACAATAATTTTTTTTTTTTTTTTGGTCTGGCTTCTTCACTCAGAAAATTATTTTGAGATTCATCCATGTTGTGTGTGTGAGTAGTTCATTAGTGTTTTTTTTCTTTTGCTGTGTAGTATCCTATTATAGAGATAAATTACAATTTTTCCTACCCATTTACCCACTGATGGGATAGCTTCCTGTTTGGGGCTATCACAGATAAAGCTGCTGTGAACACTTGTGTACAAGTCTTGAATGTTTCCTTTTCTTTTGGCTAAATATCTCGGACTGCAATGGCTAGATCATATGGTAGATACATGTTTAACTGCTTAAGAAATAGCCAAATTCTTGGTTCTAGTAGTTTTTTGATTTTTCAAATTCCATCAGATTTTCTGTTGGAACGCTTTGATAGATGTGCGTGTGCAAATAAAAACGGGTTTTACTTGTTCTTTTCCAGCCTGGGTGCCTTTCACTTATTTTTCTTGTTCAGTTGTACCCCTAGTACAATGTTAAATAAAAGTGGTGAGAGGAAAAACATCCCCATCCTATCCCTGATCTTAGAGGGAAAATATTCAGTCTTTCACTACTAAGTATGATGTCAGGCTTTTGGCAGATGCCCTCTGTCCCAATGAAGAAGTTCCCTTTCACTGTTATTTTGCTGAGATTTTGTATAAGGAATGCATGTTGGATTTTGTCAAATACTTTTTCTCCATCTATTGAGATGATCATATTTTTTGTTTTTTAGTTAATACAGTGGATTAAAATAATTGATTTTCAAATGTTAAAATAATTCTGCTTTCCTGGGATGAACCCCACTTGGTCATGTTGTAGTATCTTCTTAATATACTGTTGGATTCAATTTGCTAAAATGTTGTTAGAATTTTTGCATCTACATTCATGAAGGATATTGGTCTGCAGTTTTCTTTTGTTACCTTTGACTGGTGTCAGTATTAGGGTGATGCTGGCTTTGTAGAATGAATTAGAAAGGATTTCTTCTTCCTTTTCAACTTTTGGGGAAAAGAGTTTGTGTAGAATTGTAATTCTTTTTTTCTTAAATGCTTTTAGAAATTCATCAGTAAGTCCGTTGGGCCTGGTGTCTTAATCCATTCAGGCTGCCATAACAAAATAACAGACTAGGTAGCTTATACACAATAGAAATATATCTCTCATAGCTCTGGAGTCTGGAAATCCAAGATTCAGGTGCCCTCATGGTCCAGTTCTGGCGAAAGCCCTTTTCCTGGTCAGACTGTTGACTCTTCATTTTATCCTCAGATGGTGCAAGGACCAAGGGAGCTTTCTCAGGCCACTTTATAAGAGCACTAATCCCATTCACAAGGGCTCCACCCTCATGACCTAATCTCCCCAAAGACCCTACCTCTTAATATCATCCCCTCAGGGGTTAGGTTTCAACATATAAGTTTTGGAGGGACACAGACATTCAGACCATAGCAGCTTGGAGCTTGCTTTATTGGGGGAGTTTTAATTACAAATTCAATTTCTTCATTAAATACAAGGCTACTCTAGTTCTGCATACTTTTCTTTAACCTTCTCAAAAACCAACATCTTAAAAAATTCCAAATTTTGTCCCAAAGATTCTCATGAAACTTGAAAAGGACCAATTTCCCCCTCAATAAAGATGTAGTTAATTCAGCCAGCTGCCCTGGTACCTAGACATATGGACTTCTTCTGTAAAGTGTTTAAGAATCACTGGCTTAGACACTGACTAATTAGTTGCTGATAAATGAGAGACACTAATGGAGACCTACTTAGAGGCAAATGAGATGGAACTTATGGTCCATAGCCTCCGAGCCACAGGAGCAATGAAGGGAAGTTACTATAGCTGTCCCCAAACCCGATTATGGTCACTGAAGGTCAGTACAAGATCAGAGCCAAGCGATGCAAGGCAAGTCCTCGGAAAAGCCAGGGCTGATAGCCAGCACATGCTCAGCTTTTGCACACTTGGTCTGACCAGATGGTAGGCTAAATATCGCTAGTGAAAATGTCATTTTGGAATACAGTAGAATATCACTCTAAAAGGGCCACTATTATTAGCTCCCAGTTCAGGCGAAAGGCTTTAGCTCATAAAGATCCTTTTCCTGCACTTAATTAAGGAGACCCATGCTCAAGTGGTAATGTGATATCTTGGTCACCTTTTCCAAAGTGAGCCTGTTCTGGCTGAAAATAATTCTGGCTGTGAACCTTTCCTTGGAAATTTGCATATGTCCCTGTTTGTTTTTTGGTGTTGGGTTTTGGTGTTGAGTCACAGGGTTCCTGGACACCAGAGCTAGGTAGGATGGCAAAAATGATTTTAGGAAAATTGTTCTCATTCTCGGTTATATGTTAGAACTATCTGGGAATTTTAAAACAAGCAAAAACACCAATGCTCAGAACTCCAGGGGTGGGACCCTGGCATCTGCACACTCTAAAAGCTCCCAGATAATTCTAGTATCTGGCCAGAGCTGTCAGGGTTAAGACCCATTGCTTTAGAACTTTCTAGTATGGTTATCCAGTAGGTTATTCGTTTTGCGGCATTCTCTCAGGTGTGGCTCAACACTGCTCCTCAAACCTCCGCGTGCCCAAGGGCCACCTGGGTGCTGTTTCAGATCCATCTCTAAAGATGGAGAGTCCTTGAGGATCCCGCTCGCGCAGCGCCCAGTTAATACTTGTTTCATCTGTTGCCCGCGGTCAGAGGGTCACAACCCGACAAATTAAAGCTGAGCGGTAACAGCTGTGGGAAGGACTGGTGGAAGAAAAAAGACAAACTTGTGTATACAGACCCCTAAAAACCTGTGTTTGGCTGGCCCCCTCTCTGGGCAGCTTGGGCCGGGACCACTGAAGGAGACGTGAGTGTGGCCGGGAGTGTGATGCTGGGTGTGGTCCGCTCTGGGTTCCGGCAAATCCCTTCGCGGTGGGGGCGCGGGGGCGTCTCTCGCGGGCCCTTCTCGCCGCCGCCGCCGCCCAGCTTACGCGCCTCCTTCGGCAGCGTCGGGACGGCTCCGCGCCGCTCTTGGAGCCGCGTCCCGGGAGGGCGGCGGGCGGCGGGGAGGGGGCGTGACGTGGGTTTTCCGGCTCCCGCCGAAGGGCGCGCGCGCCGTGCGGCCGGGCGTCCGGGCGCGGCCCCGGTCTCGCAGCCTCGCGCTCTCGGCGCCGCCTCCGCCCCGCGCCGCCGGCGCTGCCCGGGGGCGGGGACTCGCCGCTGCGGAGGCCGGAGACGCGTCGGCGCTGGACGCGGCGCGGGGCGCGGAGCGCGGAGCTAGCGGGAGCGGGAGCGCGAGGCCGGCGGCGGCGGCGGCGGCGGGAGAGCGGCTCGGGCGGCCTGGGAGCGGGGCCCGCTGGGCGGAGCTGCGGGAGGAGGTGAGTGGGCGGCGCGCGTGTGCGGTGCGCCCTTCGGCCGCCTGGCCTCCTTCCTGCTCCTTGTCCCTCTTCGTCTCCGGGCCCGCGCCCAGGCACCCGGCGCTGGGCTCCGGAGACACCCCGCGGCTTGCGCCCGGGCCGCTGCCTCTTACCGGAGTCGGCTCGGGGCCGGCTCCGCACCTCCCCGCGCCGGAGTCTCCTTCCCGGGCCGCCCCGACCTCCTGGGCTCGGTCTCCTGGGCTCTCCTCCGTCGCTGGGCTCCCCTGCGGAGGCCAGTCTGGGGCGATGCAGGGCCTTTTTGTTCTTAGCTGTGTCACGCGCGTCGGCATCCGAAGTCAAAAGCGTGCAGCCCCAAAGTCGCGCTAGCGCTAGTGCCATGTGTGCCGGCGGGATTGGCACGCGGCCAGGCGGGGCGGCACGTCGTTTCCCCGTCCGCCCTGGGCGCGCTCGGGCCGCCGCGGTGCCCACGTTGGCAGCGGTCGCGTCCTGGCAGGTGACCGGGAACTTGACGCCGGAGCTCCTCGGAAGCCGGTCTCAGGGATGCTGCGGGTTCCCTCCTACACCTGTGTTTCCCACCTTGGGCGGTGTGGAGGAGCCACAGAACTTTTGCTCTGTTGTAAAAATTCCCTCCTGGGTTTACATGCTCTATATTTCGCACCCTATTTAATATTGTAAATAATTTTGGGGGGTAAAACAAAATTGATGAATGTTATTTAGCGGAATTTATGAATCTTTATATTCGGCATGTCATGATGCTAATCATTGTCACATGTCCCGTTTCCACATTTGCAAAACCAAACTTGTGTGGTTTTGAGATTTCCTTTGTCTATTGGGATCTCCAAGACCCAGTAGCCTTAGATTATGCTGATGTTGACGGACCTTCCTAGGGGCATATGAAGATGTCCAGTCGCCTGATGAAATATTGACCAGCTCTCGAGAGGCGCTGTTTAGCTCATGCATCACATCGACTCAAATTTGGGGCAGTTTTAGTATTTCTGAATTTTTTGTAGCATGAGACCCGGGGAGCAGTGGCATCTCTTGTCGGTCCTTGTGGGTCTCCCAGGGCATCCTTTTCTCCTCCTGTGAAGGTTAAGCTAAATTTATGCCATTTGGAAAAATAATTTTTACTTTATTTGTACATGGAAACCAGTAACTTGCTAAAACTTGCTGTTCTTAGGTCAGAACTCAATTTTTAAGGGGTCAGTGGTCAAAAGACTTTGAATTCTTAGGATGTTTAAAGAGAATAGGTTAATTCTTCAAGGTATATTTTATTCTCCTGTGGAGAGAGATCATTTTTTTCCCTCCATTGGTTCTGCTCAAAAATGAAAGACCAAGGATGAAGGAATGCGGGGGGGACGGGGGAGGGGCCAGATTTCCGGGGTGGGATATGGCTGTTAGGAGGTAAGGATGCCACCTGCTTCTTAATTGCTGGCTCTAGGTCCAGTTGTTGATAGGTGATGAAAAGATTTTGCATTTTTATTGTTTAGTTTTGTTTGTTTTTGAGGGATGGGGCAGAAACAGCAGTGAAGATGGTTGACCAAGTTAGGCACAGGGCTGCCTTCCCCCCGTAGGGAGGTAACTACTGACCGTACTGAAGATCCTTTGACAGTGAGGCTGGCTTTCTGCATCTGAAGCACAAAGGGTAGCTGGGCAGAGCCTGGGAAAACTGCCTCCGTGGGGAAGATTTGGAATGGTGCGGGGTTGCTCCAAGCAGGCCATGTTGGACAGGGAACAGGATCCCATGATGGGCAGTTTAGTGAAAGGCAGCCTGTTATGTCCCTGAAGACCAGCCCTGCTGCTGAACAGGCCTGGGGAGGCAGGGACGGGGATGAGGCCGTGCCTGGGGCTTTAATTCATTTGTATTACTGTTATTATTTGTTTTTCTTTAGAAAATAAGTTGCCTTAGGGAAAAAAAATTTTTTTTAATGACCAAACATGGCAAATATCTGTTTTAAAAAAAAGCGTTTTTTTTGATTAAAAAAACTTGGTTAAAATTATTTTCTAAACATTTACCGAAATAGAAGGAATGATACTGACACGCTCTTGCCTTCACCTCAGCAGAGTGTGAATGGCCTTTCACTTGCTCCCCCAAGACAGTCCTAGGTCGTGGTGGTTTTATTTTCTAGCCTTTTTTAAGTTACTGATGAAATTACATTGAAAGAGAGACTTGGCTTGAAGTTTAAGGGTTATTTCCTAAATTCCCAGAGAGTCTGTTTTCCTTCACAAAGAAGTTTCCCACACTTTCAGGGGGAAAAAAAAGCATGCCTTCTCAGGTTTTTACAGTATTTTGATCTTATTTTTCTCCAGGGCTGCATTAATAGAACTTCCCCTAGCCAAGATTTTGAAGATTAGTGAGTGCCTGACAGGAGGAACATATATGTAAAAGTACTATATAATATGACTGTAGTGAAACATACTGTAGTTTGCTGTGGTTTCCAGGCCTTTTTGCTCATTCTCGTTAAAATTTTTTTAACACCTAAAACCAATACAGTGTTGTATGTTAATTGTATCTTAATTGAGACCAGTTTTTAGCACTCCTCTGTATGTGTGTTACTTATTTATAAATTATACACCTGTGTGATCATTGTTTTTGTATCTCAAGACCCAGTATACACTTAGGGTTGGAGTCATTGTTAATGACGGTGAAGGTGAAACCCTATTTCAAATACTCCTTGAATTTTGAGTATTTTGGGCCTGGTTCTTGTCAGGTCTGAGTACCTCATCGTGGTTTTTACTTCGTGATGGGGCTCAGGTGAAGCAGACTCAGGGCGGGCAGCGCGCGCCTTCCCAGCCTTGGGCTTGTGTTTGTATTAGCATAACTTTAATTTGTGCTTTTTATAGGACTCTTAAAAACTTCATATACCATCTGTGCGGTTTAGTTTGGTTGTAATTTGTCAACCTACTTCACTGTGCAGTTGCCCATGTCAAAGGAACACCTCGGGGGCTGGCGACAGGTGACTCCGAGGCAGAGGGTCTTTGTGAGGGTGTAGTCAGTTCCTGCTCTATTAGTGTTTTGTGACAGTGTGATTAGTACAGTGTAAAATGATTAGTATATACATAATATGGAAGTTGTCCTAAGTAATATTTATATAACTGAAACATAGTTGCTATTCTACTCTTTGGATAAGATAAATGTAACTTCTAGGGTTTCTTCCCCAACCCAGGTGGGGCATCTCATATACCTTCTGGGACGTGTGCGCCCTGCTGGTAGACAGCTGGTCTCACTTCAGCCTCTGATAGTTCTTTCATTTGGTTCTCAGAAGAACCTGTGAAGGCAGGTATAATTGATCTCAGCGTCTCCCCTCTTTTTTTTTTTTTTTTTTTGAATGAGTAAACTGAAACTTTAAAATCTGAGACTTTAAAAGGTTAATACCACAGAAGTCCCTCTCAGTGAAGTATTTACTTGGTGGCAAGTCTGTCCTCTCGTGTAATTTTCACACCAGCCTCGGGAGACACACCCCAAGGTTATCCCTTAGCCGATGAGCCCAGGAGGTTGGGAGGAGATGAGGCACTGCCCCACCACCCAGTCGGAAACGGGTCCTCCTGCTGCCCTGCATCCCCTCGTTACCTGCCCAGGGTCAGGATGGGGACCTGAGTCATATTCATGTCCTCAGTGGTGGGGTCTAGTACAGAGCAGAGCCTTGGAGTGTGTCTGAATGAGTTCGGTTTCTCTACTTCATAATACATACATATGGTATCATTGTTTTGTTTAGGGGAAGCTATAAAATACTATGACTTAATCTGGTAATGCTGGAAATACAGCTTCAAAACTTGCTAATGTTGCCATTGTATATCTTCCTAACATCTTAATTTTTTTGTTACTTTTTGGCTTTTTGTATTAAAAATAGACTCATTGAGGAAAAAAAAAGATGTAAAAAAATGAAAGCTCATTCCTTCTCTTCCTCTACACATCCTCTCCCTTATTACAACCTGTGTGTATCATTTGCTGTATGTTTTCTATGGATGGGAGAATATATTGATTTATTGAGTACTTAAAAAATTTGTTTCAACAAAAATGGGATCATATGATGATTACTGTTTTGTAACTTTTTCAACGTAACAGTTTGTATTTTGATCATCTGTTGTTCCGTAACAAATCATCTCCAACCTTAAAACCATCATTTTATTGGTCGTGATTTTGTGGGTGGTCTGGGCTACATACAGTCTGTCGAGGCTCTGTGGGGCTGGGACTTCAATATAGCTCATTTGCTATTACCAGTTTTAAAAAGTGTTGCCTTGATGGATTCTTGGACAAAATTTTGATATACTAATGACACTAATACTGGTGTCAGTGCTGTTAGAACTGGTCTAGACCTTCATTTCTTGCTCTCTTGTCACTCATATCTGTGTAGCAGATGGGTGGTTCCTCTGTTTTCTGTGTCAGGGATAGAGGGTCCTGTGCAAGCTGTGCTGCTCTGGAATTGGTGATCACTTCCTTCTGATGGAGGAAGAGAGATCTTTGTCCATCAATATCTGAAGAGTGACTTTGATTGAGATGCCCAAGGGGAGAAAAGAACCTAGACTGAGAAGCTACTTTAAATGGAATCCATTTACCTCTTAGGGAAGTAAAAAGAAACCTTATTTCCCTCGGACACACAGTAGTAGATAAGTTTAGGAGAAACATTTGCAACTTCAGATAGGAGATGTGAGACAACAGCAGAATAAAACCAAAGGCCAGAGCCTGAGAAACAGCTGAGGGGAGAAAACCCAGACTCAACCCTCAAATGGTAGAGAAATACAAATATTTCTTCAAAGGTAAACGAGGCACCCTTTCCAACATGCTTTTCTGCCGCTTGAAAAATAAATGAGCGCAGCCAGAGCAAGATTCACTTGTCAGACTTGTCCAGTGAGCTCTCGAGAGGACAGCGGTTCTCAGTGTTGACCTTCGTCATCAGCTTTTAAACACACACCCTGAGTCTTGGACTTGGTGTGTCTGGGGAAGGGGAGGGGGGACAGAACACTTGCATTTCTGACATCCCCCAGGCGGTGCTGGTGCTGCTGGCTCAGGGTCTGCAGTTTGAGGACCACTGAGCTCCAGCGGGGGTCGGCAAGCCATTTCTGTCAAGGGCCGGGTGATAGTTTAGGTTTGTGGGCCCCGCGGACGGTGTCCCAGTGGCTCAGTTCTTGCAGCCTGACAGCTGTGGGCAATGCGTGAATGAATGGGCCTGGCTGTGTCCTGATAAACATTTGTTTTTGGACACTCAAATTTTAATTTCATGTGCTTTTCATATGGCATGAAAGACTATTTTAATTTTTTCAACCATTAAGAAGCAAAATCTAAGCTTACAGGCAGTGTACAGAAACAGGTGGCTGGCAGGATTTTGCCAACTCCTGAACTAGAGGAGTAATTTGGGAACGCCTCCAAGCTGTAATCTTGGCATCCATAGGGGAGGTGGCCTTTCTTCAGAAAATCAAGTGCTGGGAAAAAAACACAGTGGGATTTGGTTCTCCTTCCTCATTATCACTCACCCATCTCACTTTTTGGTATTTCCACTGCATGACACTAAATATGCACATTAATTTTTAAAGCTTTTTCTTTTTTTTTTAAAGATTTTTATTGAATATAATTAGTCTAACATTTTATTAATTTCAGGTGTATGAAGTAATGATTCAATATATGTTTATGTTGTGAAATGCTCACCGCAGTCCGTCACCATGCATAGTTAACAAGACGTTTTTCTTGTTACGTGAAATTTTAAGGTCTACTCGCTTAGCAGTTTTCAAGTATACAATATCATATTGTTAACTATAGTTACCACATTGTTAAAAGTTTTTTCTTTCTAAACTTTCAGAACAAGAAAAATAGAGGGTAGGGAAAGTGAAAGGAGAATCAACTTCCTGGTAAAAAAATTTTTTTTTAATTGAAGTAACTGATTCACAATGTGTTAATCCTAGTGTAACCTAGTAAGTTTTTAAAGCAATTTAAGGAGAATGCAATGGACTTGTCATTTAACCCTGATGGTTTAGAGCAGGAGTTGACAAACTTTCCCTAGGTGGCCGGATAGTAAATACTCCAACTGGCTTAATCTTCATAATAACCCTTCATGCTAGCCCCCGCCTCAACTCTTCAACTCTGCTTTATAGCCAGAGAGGCGCTGTGGGCGATGCTTCAGGGGCCGGGCGCGGCTGTGTTCAGCGAAACCCCTTTTACAAAACAGGCCACCAACGGCCCATGGGCCTTCGTATGCTGACCCGTCTCTTGGAGACATTATTACAATAGGGTAGAATGTTTTTTAAACCCTCAAAAATAATGTTGGTGACTGAGCCATTCAGAGACCCTGACATCCTCTGGTGTGTTTGCTCCTGGTGGTGGCTTCTGGACTCGGTGCCGAGCCTTCCTGGGGGACTCCTTCCTCTGAGATGGAATCAAGGTGCGGCTCCCCCACCCCACTGTTTGGAGAAGCTGTATTGTTTCTGCAGTGATGACATTGGTCAGACAAGCTAATCTGATTTGATTGCTCGTATATATTTGCCTGTATAATTAAAAACCTCTGTGTGAAAAGTGAGGCAATGAAAAGCTTATTTAACTAGGAGGCTCAAGTTCATGCATTTGGCCGGTTGTCCGTTTTCATATGTATGCTCTGTTTTTTTTTAAACAAAGTAATCTCTTAAAAATTTTTCTTATAAGCAAACAATAATTTTAACCAGCAGACTGAAACTTTTTAAATTAAGCCAGTAGAAAGAATCTGCAGTTCTGTTATGACTTTTCCAGTTTTTTTTTTCCAGTTTCCAATGGACTTTTAATGCAGACACGCATCACTTTTTTTTCACTCCAGTGAAGCCTGGGATCTCAGAGTTTAGCTAATTTAGGTTAGTTTTTTTTTTTTCAGTATGTCAGGTGACTACAATCAAATACCAGATGAAACACACTCTGAAGCCTAAATTATGACTATTTATCTGACATGGCCTGTCTCCCATGCACTTCCATCTCCCCCCCCCGCCCCCTGCTGGTCCACATAAACTCCAAGGTGGAGGAGGGAGAGCATTTGAAATATTTGACAGCTGTGAACTCTGGCTCTGAGTTCCTGCCCTCTGTTTTGGTCAGGCTTGCCATTCCCCACCTGTGTCTGTCCCTGCATTCTCATTAGCAGGGTCCCTGCAGTCCTAGACATCCGAGGTGAGGCGTGTGGCAGGCCCTCCCTCCTCGTGGCCGCCTCCTTACCTGGCAGCCCTCTGTCCCGGGGAGCCCAGGCGGTCCTAACCGCGCCCTCTGGGCGGCTGCACACCCACCCGGCCGGCCCCGCGCTGGGTCCCAGCGAGGGCCTGCTGACCCTGTGCTCCCACTCAGCTTCCTGGAGGCTCTCCTTTACTCACTGTGGTCCTGATCTGGTCTGTCTGCTTGCTGCAGTGGCGTCCGTGAGTCAGTCCAGGTGGTGGTGGTTTCTGCTGCTCCAGCTGACAGCAGAGTCAAGAGGGGGAACGGAGATGGCTGGTTCCTATAAAGGAAGAGGATTGAAGGAAGAAAACATTCATCGCCTTTTCCTTAGAAAACAAGGGAAAGACATCTTTCCATCTCTAATAGCGATAGTTGACATTTATCAAGCAATTCCTCTGTGCCAGATGTGGTTGTGAGCACTGCTCGTATCTTTGCTCATAATAACCCTCTGGGGAAGACAGTGAGGTGCATATGGGTCCTGTGGCTTCTAAGATGTGGAGCCGGGATCTGACACTGGCCATCGGCTTCCAGAGTTTGTTCTCCTAACGCTGCCCTGAGCTTCCTGGTGCTGGCGCAGCGCTTGTCCCACACTTGTGGCTCATTAGGTTTTTTTATTGACTGGTTTTTATTGACGCTTACTTAAATGAGAATTGAGTTACATTGCAGAGTTACAGTATACCCACGCTGGCTTACATCTGCCGGAATGACAGGTCAGGTGAGGGTCCATCTAATAAGTTTGTTGTTAGGGAATTAAGTGGATGACAAAGATGGCCTTTCAAAGCACTCATTAAAAATAGGTTTTTCACTGAAAGGTGCTGAAAGATCTGGCTGGCCTTTACAAAAAAGAGGAAAGTTGTGTTCTTTGTATTTCCTTACTCCTTACATCAAAAAGGAGTTTCAAGTGGATGAAAGTTTTAAATATAAACCATAAAGTATGAAACCATGGATGTGCTGAGAGGAGGTGCGGGTAAACGCACTTCTAAACTTAGAGTAGGAAGTGTCTTTCTAAAGATAAACAAAACCCAGAGGCCATAAAAGAAGAGTGACAAGGTTAGGTTATTTTAAAAACACCAGCAACAACCAAAAACTAGGGGCAGAAAGTTTCATAGAGAAAGGAGGAGTGGCCCCACTTGTTGGTAACTTAAGAAGCGTCCCCGGTGATTTTCACCCCCTTGGAGGGCTGAGAGCAGCTGGGACAGAGGACACTTCCCGGCCATTGGAGTGGGAAGAGGGGGACTTTTAATTTTACTTTTTTTTAATGTGTGTTTTTTTCTCATATTTGTGCTCTTATATTTTAGAAAGTTACAAGCAATAAAAAAGGCTGATCAAAATCAAACCTGGCGAGGTGGTGGAGACACATTTTCAGCAGATCTATAGAATGTTCTAGAAGTTTAGTATTTCTGAGCATTAGTCTCCGTTAGTGTGTACGGTGCTTGCTGACCTCAGCTGGTAGTTGAATTTAAAACTTTCTTTCATCCTAAGAGCCCAGAAGCTGGTGAGCAAGGCACCGGCAGAAGCCAGACTGAGCCCTCGGGTCTATGCATAGGAATTCTGGGGGTGCTTGGGTTTAGGTGATTGGATTGAGATTGAACTAGATCACTCGCTTATCCCCATCTCGGCTCCCACACTCGTGCCTGCAGAGAGAGGACGTCTCCCAGGGACACACCTGGCTAGAAGGACCGTAGGTGAGAGTGGCTGTCCCGTCTCCTGTGTTCTCCCTCGAAGCTCACCCAAAGCTGAGTCCTTGGTGGTCCTTCTTCCCCCTCCTCCCTGTTTCCCTCACCTTCTCTTCCACCTCCTGCATTGCTGGCCACACCTGGCATACAAGCACACCTGTTCCCAGAGAGACTGTTTATTGTGTGCGCTGCCCTCCCTCTGATAAGGTCCTGTTTGGTCTGGCTCAGCAGAAGCCATTTGGAAAAGTCAACTTCCCTTGTCCTTGCTGACAGACACCTGGATCCAGCCACACCTGGTTTGTGGTTGAAGCCCCAGAACACGACATAGCTCCTTTCCTGGAAGCCGTGTTTGTGTGTCTTTGAAGAAGCTCGATGCTCCCTGCAGCTCTTGAAGCACCTCCCTAACTCTGTCCCTGCACAGATGTGGCTCGGAGGTGAGAGGGCAGTGTCCGGAGGAAGCCGGCTGGATGCCTCATTTCTGCCGCAGGGCCCCACCCCTCCCGACTTCACCCACCTCCAGGAGGCTTTCCAGCTTTGCTCAAGAAACACTGAAATTTGGGGGAGGGGGGTGTAGCTCAGTGGTAGAGCGCATGCTTAGCATGCATGAGGTCCTGGGTTCAATCCCCAGTACTTCCTCGAAGAATAAATAAGTAAACCTAATTACTTCCACCCACCAAAAAAAAAAAAAAAAAAAAAAAAAACCACACCACACTTAAATTGGGTGTCACTGGCAGGTCTGTCAAAGGGTGAAAAACCTCCGTTGTTAGGAATCAGATCAAAGTCTCCCTTGGGGAGCAGTGAGAGATGGAGTCTTTCTAGTGTGGTGTGGAAGCCCTGGTATTTGCTGTTGCTGCTTGCAGAGATGATGATTTCTCAGACTACTGGGGAGGTAGGGGCTATGACTATCCCCATTTTACAGACGAGCGAACTGAAGCAGAAGAGAACCTGTGGCTTGCCCGAGGTCTCCGGCCTGTGTGTGACGGGTTTCTGGGACGGGGGCTCGCTCCTGCAAGCCTGGCCCGGGGGTCTGGCCGCACTGCGCAGGGCGCACGTCCCTGGGCTCTGTGGGCGCTACTTATATGGTTTTCTCCACCGACAGGTTCACATCTCAAAGAGAACCTGCCACGCCGTCTGGGGGCAGGGTGCCTTCCTGTTGGTTGCGATGGTGGGTGTGGCATGCCCGGGGGTTGGTAAATGCTGTACTGAGGCCTGTCTGTGTGTGTGTTTATTCTGCAGATTCTCAGCCCGGCCTTTGAGATGATGGGACTAGGAAATGGGCGTCGGAGCATGAAGTCGCCGCCCCTCCTGCTGGCGGCCCTGGTGGCCTGTGTCATCGTCCTGGGCTTCAACTACTGGATCGCCAGCTCCCGGAGCATGGATCTCCAGGTGTTCTGTTGGTCTTGTTTGTGAGGATGTCATAGAGTATTTAAAGTTGCTGGGTGGTGGGGTCGGGGGTGGTGTCTGAGGAGTTTGCTGTTCATGGCCACTAAAGGCGGTGTGCGCACTGTAATGCAAGTTCGAGGCTCTGCGTGGCCCCACACCCAGCCCTGGGCCTGACTCCACACCGGCTCTGCTCTTGGGCTGGAGAGGACCCCTGGTGACTTCCTAGGATTAAAGCTGGGCCACCCCCTCTGCTTTTCCTGTGAGTTAACAATTTTCGTTTGAGCCTTTTAGGCTGGTTCTGGGAAGACAGCTTGCTTAAGTACAATGCCCACAACCCTGGTCCTGGGTTCTGGTCCTCCAGCCCACACTTGATAGCAGAGAGTGACGTTGGAAATGTATTTGGATAATGGGTGTGAGAAATGTGTTTTTAGCGGGGTGGGTACAGCTCAGTGGTAGAGTGCGTGCTTAGCATACCCCAGGGCCTGGGTTCAATCCCCAGTACCTCCACTTAAAAACAACAATAACAGGAAAACCCAAACCCAAAAGAAATGTTTTAGAGGTACCAATCTTTGTCACCATCATTTACTGGTAATGACAGTTTTAGTGTTCCCATTTTTGGCTGCCTGGCATGGGTCTGGCAGTGCTGCGCAGGACGGGGGCTCTCCTTGACCTCACCCTTGACAGGCGCCGTCTTCCTGACTAGGCCTCCATCTTGGTCCCCCATCCTGGTTTTGGCCTGCCCAGCTCGGCTTAGCAAAGAGTCCTGCTGACTCCTCCCTCCACCCCCGATGTCTGAGCAAGCTCCTTGTCCCTGGTGTCTCTTGTCGTTGATGACTTGCCTTTAGCAAGACTCCCCCTGCCCTCTTAGTACCTTCCCCGCACTGACCCCTCCCTCTGCTTGTTGGCTGTATGCCCTCAGCTGTCGTTGCTGCGCTCAGAGTTGAGAACAGTTTGACTGTTCTGACCCCTGTTGCAGTCGACTTGAATGAGGTTTTCCTTACCCCTTTCACGAGTGTCAGAACGACTCTCGTTGGAGAGTACGTTGCATACATCATCTTTTGTACACAGACTGTCAGGCTGGGGCTTAGTGTTCCCCATTTCACAGGTGGGCAGACTGAGGCACAGAGAGGTTACGTCTGGGGGGAGCTGGGGTTCCCACCCAGTCTTTGTAACGGCAGGGCCTCAGCCATGGAAGTGCACCCTGTCACAGTGCTCCATCCTCCTCTCTGGCTTCCCTGCCCACTGTGTAGTGTCTGAGCTTTCCCTGAGCCCTGAATGTGTGTCCAGAAATTGTGTCTTATAAACAGTGGTTAAGTGCTCTGTTACGAGGAAACGGAACTAAATATTTGAGCACCAGCTCACGTCAGGTGTTTGTAGCGAAGGCATTTTATGTACAGGCACACCTTGGTGATACGGTGGTTCCAGACGCCGCAGTAAAGCAAATGCGCAATAGAGTGAGTCACATGGTTTTTAAAATTGTTTTCCTAGGGCATAGAAAGTTACATTTCCACTATACTGTCGTCTGTTATGTGTTCAGTATTGTTATGTCTTAAAAAATATACACACCTTAATTTATTAGCACCACGCTCTAACCAATTGAGCTAACCGGCCCTCCTGCTACCTTAATTTAAAAATACTTCATTGCTAAAAAAAAAAAAAAGTTGCCAATCATCACCTGAGCCTTCAGCCGGATTTGGGAGTAAGTAACCTCAAAGACCACAATCGCATCACCATGACAAATACAGTAATAACAAAAATCCTTGGGATGTTGTGAGAATTATCAGAATGTGACCCAGAGACACGAAATGAGCAGGTGCTGTTGGAAAGTGGTGCTGACAGGCTTGCTCCTTGCACGGTTGCCACAAACCTTTGATCCTTAACGCAGTATCTGCAAAGCACGATAAATCGAGGTGTGCCTGTACGTACCTTATTCAGGCCTCACAAAATCCTGCGAGAGGTGTGGTGGCATTTCCGTGGAGACCCAGATGCCCCGATAAGTGAATTCCTCCACACGCAGCCCCGTCTCTCTAGAATAACCTGTGGGACCTTTTGCACAGTTGACCTGAAGACCGAGCCCCTGGGGACTCACCGTGCAGGCGGGACACACTTGTCTGAGGCTCGATGCAGTTCGGGGCCCCGGTGTGGTCCTTGCTGAGGGAGGCAGGTGGGCGGCCGGGGCTGGGGGTGGCCTGACGTGGTCCTCACACCGCGATGTCCTTGCAGACGCGGATCTTGGAGCTGGAAGGCAGGGTCCGCAGGGCGGCCGCGGAGCGAGGGGCCGTGGAGATGAAGAAGAACGAGTTCCAGGGGGAGCTGGAGAAGCAGCGGGAGCAGCTGGACAAGATCCAGTCCAGCCACAACTTTCAGATGGAGAGCGTCAACAAGCTGTACCAGGACGAGAAGGCAAGGCCTGCTCGGGTTTCCCCTTAATTCTAGGTACTGTTTGTACCCTGTCGAGCATACCCGCTCTTCGGTGGGTGCATGAGCAGCTGTGTGTGTATTCAGGTGTTTGTGTGAAAAGAGCCTCCTAATCAAGCTTTGGGCGCCTCCCCCACGCTGCCCTGCGTCTCGCCGTCGGTCCCTGGGTGGGTTTGACGGAAACCCTTTCGCAGTGGCTATAAATAGGAGAAAGGCAAAGGAACTCTTAGCCTCAGATTCATCCATCTGTTACTTTTTTTCTTACTTTCCACAAACATGCATTAAGTACCCGCTCTGTGCCAGGCCCATGCTGGACACTTGTGTCTCACAGAGGAGAGTGGCGTCTGTGCCCTTGACTGTCTCATAGTGCGAGGAGACCCTGACGCCTGAATAATAAACACTAACGAAGAAAGTAGGGCCCTTAAGAGTGCTGCTTTTTAGGTTTAAAAAAACACCAGATCCCGCACAGATTAAAAGAAGGGCTTTCCGCTAATGAGTGTGTCTAAGCTTTATGTGTCTTGCTTTTTCTGGTTTTCTTGGGGCTGCAGGACCCCACTTCCCTGTTTGGTAAGTTGTGTAACCATGCGAGTTACTGATACCTTCTTTTCTAAAGTGCATGGAACTCAGGACCATTTATTGCCTGGAAAGATTTGGTTCTTACGAATCCGTGTGCCTCTCTGTGAAATGCTTGATGCATTGGCAGCGGTTGTGTCCTGAGATCCATCATGTTGAGGGTGGACTCGGTTCTTGCAGAAGCTAGTGGCTAGCACGTCCCAGGAGTTGAATCATCTCTGGGTGGAGCCACAGACTCCTCCTGTGTAGCTGGTTTAAAAGGTGAGAAGAGCTTTTTCTCACTTGCAGAGCACTTTCTCATGTTCACACGTGGTTATGTCTTCTCTGGGAGTTGTTCCCGTTTTACTGCTGTTGTAGGAAAGTGCTTCCTGGTTTTTCTTCACTTTTCTCATACAGGGGTGACACTTTCTGTGCCCCTGAAATCCCCTTTCGCTGAATACGTTGGCACCTCGACATTTCTCATGGCCTGTACACATCTTGGGAGGAAGTAGAGTTGATTGTCAGGGGATAGATTTAGCGGAAACTCCACCTGGAGTTTGCAGGGTGTGCAGAGGTGTCTGGCACCCTAGCCCTCTGCCCGATGAAAAAGGAGTGTGACAGGAGCTGGGGGGGGCTGGGCTGGGGAAGGGAATCCAGCAGAGAGCCGCAGGCTTGCCTCAGAGCCTGGGCTGAGGTGGGCTCCCGGGGTGGACAGGCCAAGGGGGGAACGACCGTCCGTGCTGGTCTGGTGCTTCTACAGTGCCCGACTAAAGTCTGGGAGCTGCCAGAGCAGGGTTTTCCCACCTGCAGGGAGTGAGGAGAAATGAGGAGGTTTAAGTACGTGTGTGCCTGCCTCTCCACCCCTGTGTGTATGGGTGTCATTACCTGAAAATTTAACTCCTTTTTCCTTCGGAAGAATTGTCTTTTACTCTGAGCCTCTGGCCTTTCTACATTTTTGTTTTTAATATTTTTCTTTTTGAAATGATAGTAGAAGATAGGAGGGCTGTGCGTTAAATGGCGTAGTGATGCGAGTTACCGGTATCTTCTAAAGTGCGTCAAACTTTGGTTGTTGCTTTTAAGTGTTTTTGTTTTCTTAACACCGTGAGTCTCCCAAATGCCTGAAATCTTACTGGCGCGTGAAATCCAGAATTCTGGGAATGCTTGCTCTCTTTTCATACTCCTCCAAGCTTCTGGATGTTTCTGTGCATTATGTGACAGTGCGGGCGCGTGTTTTGGGTGGGGAGGAGAGGTTGCTGGGTGATTTCTGCTCATGGGGCTTCCTGCCTCGGCCTGGGTACACAGGCATGGGGTCCGGACTCCTGCAGAACGGGCTTCCCCCATCGTGTAGGCAGAATCCCCCAGGAACGTGCTGCACAGAACCATTTGTTTTAGAGAATTCATCACCGCAGGCAACCCCTAGATACAGAGATGCTGGTTCATTGAGTGTAAGCTGTTGTGGAGATGAGACTACAGACTTGGAATTCTTTGAAATGTAATTGGCCAACATTTCCTAAAAAACATCTGCCTCTGTATGAAGCAAGACGGAAATCTTTCAGCTGGGAACCATGTGACTGTTACACCTCCATTCTTTTTTTTTTTTCCTTTTTTTTTTCCATTTTTAAAAATTGAAGTATAGTCTGTTTACAATGTTGTGTCAATTTCTGGTGTACAGCATAGTGTTTCGGTCATAGACATACATATATTCATTTTCATGTTCTTTTCCATTGTAGGTTACTAAAAGATACTGAATATAGTTCCCTGTGCCATACAGTAGAAACTTGTTTATCTATTTTAAATGTAGTAGTTAGTATCTGCAAATCTCAAACTCCCATTTTATCCCTTCTCACCCCTCTTTCTGCCTGGTAACCGTAAGTTTTCTACATCTATGAGTCTGTTTTGTAAATAAGTTCATTTGTGTCTTTTTTTTTTTTTTTTTTTTTAGATTCCATATAAGAGTGATTTCATATGGTATTTTTCTTTCTCTTTCTGGCTTACTTCACTTAGAATGACAGTCTCCAGGAGCATCCATGTTGCTGCAAATGGTGTTATGTTGACGGTTTTTATGGCTGAGTAGTATTCCATTGTATAACTATACCACATCTTCTTTATCCAGTCATCTGTTGATGGACATTTAGGCTGTTTCCATGTCTTGGCTATTGTAAATAGTGCTGCTATGAACATTGGGGTGCGGGTGTCATCCTGAAGTAGGGTGCCTTCTGGATAAATGCCCAGGAGCAGGATTCCTGGGTCATATGTATACCACAACTTCTTTATCCATTCATCTGTTGATGAACATTTGGGTTGATTCCATGTCTTGGCTATTGTATATAGTGCTGCTGTGAACATTGGGGTACATGTGTCTTTTTTTTTTGGTGGGGGGAGGGGTAATTAGGTTTATTTATTTATTCTACTGGGGATTGAACCTAGGACCTTGTGCGTGCTAGGCATGCACTCTACTGCTAAGCTATACCCTCTTCCCTACATGTGTCTTTTAGAATTATATTTTCCTCCAGATACACGCCCAGGAGTGGGATTGCTGGATCATATGGTAGGTCTGTTTTTAGTTTTTTGAGGAACCTCCATACTGTTCTCCATAGTGGCTGCATCAGTTTACATTCCCACCAACAGTGTAGGAGGGTTCCTTTTTCTCCACACCCTCTACGGCATTTATTGTTTGTGGACTTTTTAAATGATGGTCATTCTGACCAGTGTGAGGTGATACCTGATTGTAGTTGTGATTTGCATTTCTTTACCAGTTAGTGATGTTGAGCATCTTTTCGTGTGCTTGTTGGCCATTGGGTGTGGTGCTTCGCTCTGTATGTCTCTGGTTGAACAAGATCTCTTTTGATAGGTCCTAGTCTCTTTTGCTGATGGTGGTTCAGCAGTCAGTTGTGATTGTATGTTCGTGAGGAGCTGAGTTCAAGGTGCTTCTACTCCGCCGTCTTAACAATATCTCCCTCCTTAGCTACAATTTTTTTTACAAAGAATAACAAGGAGGGAATTTGATCTATCTGTTATTACCATGTATTAAAAAGGTAGAATAATTAAAATAATGCATTATTGGCACGGGTGTAACAGACAGGTAAAACAGAATAGACAGCCCAGTAACAAACGTAAGTATGTGTAAGGATGCAGTATATGATAGAGATCAGCATGAAGCCTGGTATGGACTCTTATTTTTTTCTTCCAAATTAAAACCATGAAACCAGGTTGTCCCAGCTTTAAGAGGAGATGGAGATGTTGGATTAGCTGTTAGAATCAAGAGTGCACAGTGCAGCCGAGCTGTGGAAGGAGTACCCAGGACAGCACCTCACCAGCGAGCAGAGCTCAGGTTTATTGAGTCTCTGGCGAGCCAGACATTATGTTCAGTGTTTCACAGGGATCGCTTCCTGTCCTCCTCTCAGGTTGGTGCTCATTGTTCAGAGAGGGCACTGAGACCCAGAGGAGTTAGTAACTGTCACCCAGGATGTGCCCTCGACCTTGGGCCACCACCAGCAGAGCCCTAGCCTCCCTCTGCTATGCGCAGACACAGCTTCCCTGGGCCGCGGGGGCCTCTCCAGAGCTCCCCATCACCTAAATCAGGCTGGGGTCTTGGATGTGGCCACAGAGGAGACCAGGCTGGCCTGATAGTTGTTGAAGTGAGGTGATAAGATCGCTTTTCTGTCTCCTTGCTCAAAAGACTGCAGAATTCCAGCTAGCTCTCCTTTGTCCCCAGTTCCAAATTCTGAGGCAGAAAGCGCCTGATTGTTTCAGTCTGGCTGGGCTGTTCCTGGAGAAGTAGGGCTGGTCCATCACCCCAATACTTGACTGTTACCCATTTTTTTAATCTGAAGAAATTAGCACTTGTGTTTTGAATTGGAATGAGGCTGTTTGTGGGAATCTTGAAGACTCATCTGGTGGTGTAATAGCAGTTCTCAGCTGTGGGAGGAGCTGGACATGCTGGCATCTGTGGGTGGGGGTGGTTTGCAGATCTCATGTGACCTCGAGAGTGCCATCCTCTGCCAGCGTCCCCACCTCAGGTCAGCACTGTTACTCTGCGTGGGCATCATGGCCCTCACGTGGGGGCCTGGGGAGAAGCTTGAAAGCCAGACCTATCAGGGATAGTGTGGTAATGAAACCCATGCTCTGGCCAGGTCAGCACTGTCTAACAGAATTCCCCGTGGTGGCGGAAATGCTTTCTGTCTGTGCTCTGTGCTGCAGTAGCCATTGGCCACGTGTGGCTGTTGAACACCTTCAGTGTGGCTAGTGGGACTAAGGAACTGAAGTTTGAATTGTATTAATTTTAACTAGTTTAAAATTAAAAAGCCAAATATTGGACAACACAGGTTTGAATTAGAGATAGTCTCATTTGCTTATTTTTGCTTTTGTTCTGTCTCAAATTAAAAATCGTTTGCACAGCAAACTATCAACAAAACGAAAAGGCTGCCAACTGAATAGAAGATATTTGCAAACTATATCTGATAAGGGGTTAATGTCCAGAATATACGAAGAGTTCATACACCTCAACGTCAGGAAAACAAACAGCTTAATTAGAAAATAGGCAGAGGGTCTGAATAGAGGACATAGAGAAGGCCAGCAGGCACATGAAAGCTGCTCACCATCAGTGATCATATCAGGGACATGCAAATCGGAGCCACAGAGAGGTACCACCTCCCGTCTGTCAGGATGGCCATTATCAGTAAGACAGCGAATAACGAGTGTTGGAGGGGATGTGGCGAAAAGGAGCCTCCTGCACTGTTGGTGGGAATGTAAGTTGGTGCAGCCACTGTGGAGAACAGTATGGAGGTTCCTCAAAAGATGAAAAATAAAATGACCATATGATCCAGAAATTCCAGTCTTTTGGGTGTTTATCCAAAGAAAACAAGAACACTAATTTGGAAAGAGTTATATGCACCCGTGTGTTCGTTGTAGCATTGTTTATAATAGCCAAGATATGGAAGCAGCCTAGGTGCCCATCAATAGATGGATGGATAGAGAAGATGGGGTGTGACTATATACAGTGGAGTTTTACTCAGCCATAAAAATGAATGAAATGTTGCCATTTGCAAAAACGTGGACGGACCTAGAGAGTGTTACGCTAAGTGAAGTAAGTCAGAGAAAGACAAATACTGTATTTAAATCTTAAAAAAATCTAAAAAACAAAGCAAATGAACAACATTACAAAACAGTTGTAGACACAGAACAAACAGGTGGTTGCCAGAGGAGAGAGGCATAGCGGGTGGGAGAGGAAAGAAATAGGTGAGGGAGATCAAGAGGCAGAAGCTTCCAGTTGCAGAATAAGTGAGTCACAGGTATGAAGTGTACCGCGTAGGGAACTGTAAGTGTAACGTCTGTGTGATGGCAAATGGCAACTAGACTTATCGTGGTGATAATTTTGAAATGTATAGGAATACTGAGTCACTGTATTGTGTAACAAGAAGCTACATAGTGTTGTAAGTCAGTTATAACTCAAAACACAAAATAATAGAAAAGGAGATCAGCTTTGTGGTTACCAGAGGTGGAACTGGATGAAGGTAGTCAGAAAGTTCAACCTCCAGTTATAAGATATTAAGTGCTAGGGATGTGATGTACATTATGCTGAATATAATTAACACTGCTGTCTGTTATATATGAAAATTAAGAGTACATCCTAAGAGTTATCATAAGGGCAAAAATTTTTTTGTTTCTTTAATTTTGTATCTGTAAGAGACGATGGCTGTTTGCTAAACTTACAATAATCATTCCATGATGTATGTAAGTTGAATTATGCTGTACACCTTGAACTCATACAGTGCTGTGTGCCAATTATATCTCAAACTGGAAGAAAAAGTTGAATAGCCAAATACTGGACAGCACAGGTTTGGGAGACAGAGACAGAACTCATGTCAAAGCCCTGATTTTGGGCTTCTGGGTTCCAGTCATGACCTGTGGAGCAGCAGTTGGGCAGGGCTGGGTCCCCTTTGCCTCTTTGGTGCCTTTGCCCTTCCCTGGGTGCTGGAAGGTGGGGTGACCTGATCCGGTGGCTGTGCTTCCTCGAAACGCTCTGTTGCTTGCTGGAGTTCAGGGGTGCAGGGTCACCAGTTAGCTCAGATTGACTGGAGCTGATGGCCTCGTCTTGGGGCTTTCCACTTACTGGTTACAGAATTTGTTTCAGAGTAACCACTCCTTGTCTGGCTACCTGTCAAGTCACTTGGGAGCTTACCCCCAAAATATAGATTTTTAGAATACGCTAGGTCAGAACCTCTGAGTAGAATTTTTAAGATTATACACGCACACACCTGCAAGATTACTGTGATGCAGAGACTGGTGATGGAGACCAGATATTTTGCGGCAGCACACTTTTAAAAATAAAGCTGTTCTCTCAGGTTGTTATTTTCATTTTTCGTACCCTTCCTAAATGAAATGATTTTAACAAGTAGAAGGCATTATGATTAAGAGTCTTATTTTTAAAATTTGCAGTGTTGTGACAAAGTAACTAATGTTAATACTTTTTTTCCTAAGATATGTTTTTCATCGTTACGCACATTTACTGGACTATTGGAAAGTTTTAGGAAATAAGCCAAGTTGGACATGCACTGCTCACTGCTGTTTTCCTGAGATCGCTGTCTCACCCAGACTTGGGGAATAGGTGTGTCTCGGGCCTCAGGACTGAGCCCACCTTGCTGAGATGCCCCTTCAGATGTCACCAGGAAGGGGTAGGCGAGTGGGGAGCATCACATGAGCATTTCAGCAGCCATGCTCATGAGACCTAGAACAGTTTATTTTTTATTTTTTTATTATTCGACTTAATTTTTTTAGAGCAGTTTCAGGTTCACAGCAGAATTGTGCAGAAAATAGAGTTCACACATAGCCCTCCCCACCCACACATATATACTCCCCTACCCTCAACATCCCTCATCAGTGTGGCATATTTGGTACAATCGATGAGCCAACAAGGACACATTATCGTCAACCAAAGTCCATACAGAACAGGTTTATTATGAAATAGCTGGACGTGCAGAGAGATCAGAAGAATAATAAACTAACACCTCTGTGCTCCTCACCCAGGAACTATTTAAAGCAAAAAGCATTCTAAGTAAAGTTGTGGTCCCCTGTTTTCCTTCCTCTTTCCCTCCTGCTCAGAGATAGCCACTACTGTGAATTTCAACGATTGTGGTTTATATTTATGAACTTTTACTACAGGCATCCAAAACAGTAATTTTTTTTTTTTTTAAATTTTGGGAGTTCTTCATGTGTATGTTGGCTTGCTCTGTCCTTTTGTGACTTGCTGTTAGTAGTGAATGTTTTTTTGAGGTCTTTGTTAGTGTGTAGATCTGGTTCATCCCTTCTCATTGCTCGGCCCGATTTCTTTGTACAAACACACAGGCCCGTCGGTTGTCCCTAGGGTCTCACTGCTGCAGAGAATGAGCTGCTTCTCCAGGGCTCCCTCGGCACGTGTGGGTTTCTCCAAGCTGGCAGTGCTTTTCTGACTCCAGTTTGGGACCCGTTAATGAGCTGTGAAAAATAATTTGTTAGCTTACGACCCACATTTAAAAACAGTAAAAATATTAGAATATTATATCATTTTGTATTGTTTGGTGAAACCATTGTGTTAGTTTATATTAAAAAATAGGTGTGAAAATGTTTATACTTAATTATAAGGTGCAATTTGTTATTGTGGGTCATGGTCAAAAGAATTGTAGGGATAAACTTAGAAGCTGAACTACTGGGCTGCAAGTTGTGCATATTTTCATTGCCATTAGCTGTTCCCTTCCATCTTCCTCAGCAGACGGGGTCCTGCCGTTCTCTTTTCCTCTCTGCACCTTCCTCGCCTGTTCCGTTTCCACCAGCCACAGCCCGGTGTTCGCAGGGAGAAGCCTGGCAGGGGACAGCGACCTGTGAGCCAGCTTCTCTGTCTTGATAATCAGCCGAGTCCCTCAGACTGATCACTTGAGGGTAAATACTTCAAGGGAGACTTCAGCTGATTCTTGGAAACTGAAGCAGCTGTCAGTTTCACTCTCCTCCTTTTCTGCATGTCTGTTGCATAAATAGGTGTGGTTATGGCGGTCTGACTGCGTAAATGCAGTTATGCAGGTTCGTGTGTATATTTATATAACTGGGTGGAAACTCCCGTACGGTCACTTCCTGAGCTCCGTGTAAGTAGGGATATTCAGCTCTGTTTAAAACAAAAAATGATTGTGTGTAAGTCAGCCTTAAGTGACTTTCAAAAAAGTTGTCTTTTCCTTAATGATCAAAATATTGCTATTGTAGACAATTTTGAAGGTATAAAAAGAAAATAAAAAATCACCTGTAATTCCATTACACAGGGACTAAGCACTGAGACCTCCCACCCCCTTTTAAAAAAATACAGATTACACTTAATCTTCCATTAATTATGGTTACATTCAAGCTCTTAAAAATGTGTGCCATGAAAATTGTAGATAAAGTTGATTCTTTAAGTGATAAACATGTTTGAACAAATCTAGTTTTGTACATTGTTTAAAAGGACCCGGTGACTTGGCTTTTTCTGCATTGTGATCTTAGGGGTGTTGAGGTGACCCCTTCCTAGGTAGGGAGACAAGGGTGTAATTCCAGACAAGAAGGTTCTTCGTAAGTACTTGCCGTAAGTACTTACTTTGTGGACTGCCTTGATGTCTAATTGGCATCGGGAACTGTGTCTGAGCACGAAGACCTGCATTTGATTCAGGCTAACAGGATTCTACAAACACGTGCTGTCCCTTTATGTATTATTACCTAACGAATTGCCCCCAACACTGGTTTAAAACCGTGACCAGCAGTGTTTATTTTGCCCACAGTCCGCACTTTGGGAGGGCTCCGCGGGCACAGCTTGTCTCTGCTCCACACTCCCCCGTCTGGGGTGCTTGAAAGACTCGAGGTGGAGTCCCTGAAGGTTCCCTCCCTCGTGTGTCTGGCGGTCAGTGACCTGAGACGTCGGTGGGGCTGAGGCCGCAGCACCTGCGTGTGGCTTTTCCACCTGGCTAATGGCTTCCTAGAAGCCCGGAGGCTGGGTCCCCAGCGCGAGGGTCCTGCTGGAGAAAGAAGGAACGAGTGATTCTGGAGGAGGCCGTCAACCTTTGCAGGAGGTTCCCAGGGCTGCCGCAACAGATACCACAAACGGTGGCTTAAAACAACAGTTGGCTCCTTCACAGTTCTGGAGGCTGCAAGGCCAAATCCAGGTGTCAGCAGGGCTGTGCTCCCTCCAGGGCCCTGGGGGAGGTCCCTTCCTTGGCTCTTGTAGCGTCCGGTGTTTGCTGGCGGGCTTTGACAAGTCCTTGACTTGAAGGCGCTTCACCCCAGCCTCTGCGTCTGCCTTCCCGCTGTGTCTGCCCCTTTGCCCCTTCTGGTCAGTCGTGCTGATTTGGGGCCCACCTGCCCTCCGACTTCATTACAGCTGACTCACCTCTGCACTGACCCTTTTCTCGGTGAGGGTGTTCACAGGTTCTGGGTAGATGAGAATTGGGGCTACACCATTCAACCCACTACACCTTTCAAGCCTCAGACGTCAGAAGGGGTCTCTAAGGCCAGCCCCGATGGAAGGGGTAGGGGTGAGACTCCACTTGGGGGAGCAGTGTCAACTTGGGGGGATGTTTTTAAACTACCACATTTGTGCAGGTGCAGACAATCCAGTGAAATGCTGTTTTCTTTGTACAGATGTGTACGGGTGTGTGTATGAAACAAGCTTTTAAGGGGCCTCGGTGGAAACATAGCATCGGGTTTTAGTCCTGGCAAACACGGATGGAGAGTCGCTTGTAAAGGTGTGCGCTGACTCCTGAGGATGGCTCAGAGTGCGTTAATTCATCCTTTTCCTCAGTCAGAATGCCAGTCCGTGTTTGTGGGTCTGAAGACCCACCAGGGTCTTGGGCAGCCTCCTGGCTCGTTGCTGCCCCACAGCCACGTGGTGACCCTAAAGGCACTCGGGGACTGATTACCTAGCGTCTGAAATGGTTGGGGGAGAGCCTGGGAGACCCCGCGTTACCGAGGAGCCCTTCATCCAGGGAGGGTTCTGCTCCCTGCCATTGTGTTCATTTTGCCTTGCCAATCGTGAGAGTCAGAAATGGCTTCTGGAAAATGTTTTCCATCGTTCTGTTTGTGGCATTCTTTCAAGGCTGGTTTCTTGCAGCCATGTATTGGCTTTGACATTTTTAGACTTTTCATTTATTTGTTAAAATAAGTAAATTAATACTGTAGTAGTGCAAAGAAAATCATTTGAGTAACATTTCATTTGTAGTGGAAGTAATATTCCTGCATCATTCCTGACTTGGAAAAAGAGAGATTGTGGAAGGACGGAAGAGGGGACGCCACGGACATGTTAACTGTCAGGAAGAGAAGAGCTTAAATAGGAGAGGCAGCTGGGGCGGGGGGAGGTCCAGCCCCCATTCTAGTGGCCTCAGCCCCACATTGTGACCTGTGTCCACATCGAGCTGGCCTCTGAGCTCCAGGCCCCTCCTCTCTTGGCTACATGGGGCACGGGGAGCCTCTGGAGACCATTATTTGAGGTGTGGCATGAACATGCCCTCAGTCTCCAGGCCTTCCTGTTGTGAGTGGCGAGTGGTAGGGGTTTCTGTCGTGGGCTTAGGGCGGTGAGAGCCTGGAGGGCCCCGGATGGCGCAGCTCCTCAGTCTGTGGACCAGTCCCCTCGGCCGCGGCTGCCCTGGTGACTGTGAGTCACCTGCTCTGTAAGATTCTGCCTCTTGGAAAGGAAACAACGAACATTAAGAAGTCCTGCCATTTGTCCGGCTTCAGGATTTTCCAAGTGCTTGCACACACACGAGCACGTGCTGTTCCTCCACGTGCCTGCCTGGGAGACGGGCGGCGTCACCTCTGAGGTGGGGTGAGGACTGAGCCCTGGCAGGCTGCCCTGGCTCCGGGGCCTGCAGAGTGGCCGGTGGGGGCCGAGGCCAGGACGGGGCCCGGGCGGCTGGCTCCTTCCCTCCCTCTGGCCCCTCCACAGCAAGACACAGCTGAGTGTCCCATTCTTCTCTGTGGGCCAGCCTTTCTTGCGTACCTGGAAACAGTGATGGTTTTCTTCTGGAAGGTGGGTTTTCTTGGAGAACCAGAGTAGACCTGTGCAGATGAAAGTAGGTTCTTTGGTTTTTATCACCCTTTATCCCTGTGGTTGATTGAAGAATCAGGGGTTCTAAAATAGCTTTTCTGTTTTTATTCCCATTAACTTTCCGTGTCTACTTCTATCCTTCTGTTCAGCATTTATTCTGCCAGGTGATGGACCTGAACCCAGTGGTGGGCCAGGCCGGGCCTGTTGTCTGTGCATTTCCCACTGGATGCTGCAGAAACACGGGTTAATATGTCTATCAGGGGCGACTTTCAAGCAGAAAGGATTTAGTACAGGAAGCAGGTGCCATTAGAAAGGTGTGAGGGCCTGGAGGAGCAATCCCGGCCGGGGATGGCTCCCGGAGCGCCAGGTGGGACTAGCCCCAAGGGCAGTCCCGACCTAGAGGCTGGCGGGCGGCTGCTGCTGCACCCTTAGCTCAGAGCCAGGGTGCCCCACGCCTTGTTCCATTCTGCACCTCCAGCCCCCTTGTCCTGTTCAGCACTCCAGTTGCAAGTGAATGCCTCTGATGGAAATCTAAATCCTGCTGGGAGTGAGTCTGGAGAACGTGCTTTAGCGTTGGAGCCTTTGCCGTTCAGGAAGGCACAGTGATTGCTGCATGCCTCAGACACCTGGTGCGTCCTCCACCGGGCGGGCAGGCGGGGTGTCCGCGTGCTGTGTGCCACTGTGAGGAGAGCTGCCTCAGGTGCTGTGCCTGGACGTGCCAGGTGCAGTGTGTCTCCTAGGGTGCGGGAACAGTGCCTGATGTTTAAGCAGAGAAAGTGGGGTGGGGTGCAGAGTAGAGAGGGGTGCAGGGCTCCTTATGAAACAGATCTTTTAAGTCACATTGAAAAAACAGTATTTGTTTTAAGAAACAGCAAAATACATTTTTTGCACTGTCCCTGCATTGCAGAGGAGGGGCCTGGGGTCTGTTGTGGGTGGTGCTGGGCCACAGGAGAGAACTTGGGGGAAGATTACTTGATTCCAGACCTGATGAGATTTCACAGGGTTCCCTGGATTCATTCCACAGGGTCATGCCTTCTGTGTGTGACTGGCCCCCGACGACCCTGCTGGAGCAGACGGGGCTTGTGATTTCTGTGCTCCTGCGTCTGTGGAAATGGAAACAAGCCCCACAGAGGTGCTGCCCTGGGCTGGGCTGCTTCCTCCAGGAAAGAGCCTTTCCGTCTGCATCCCCTTGCTCAGTGGGCGGGAGGGGCGCTCCCGGGGCCGCTTTGGTCTGGTTCTCTAACAGCCCCTCCTCCCAGCTCCCTGACCCCCTCATCTAACCCAGCACCGCAGGACAGGCGTTTGATGTGAAGCACACAAGGGAGGTGGACCTTGCCATCTTTTCATGTGTGTGTCTTCCGTGTTGACAGGCGGGCTCTGCTGTTCCGTGTTTGAGAACACAGTGTGGGATCTGCTGCCAGCACCGGCTGCGGCCCGGAAACGGACACGTAGTTCAGTGTTTGTTTTCTCTTTGGTGTCTGGGTACACCTGTTTGCAGAAAGTCAGAATATCCCAAACTGTGGCCTCTCTCACGGGGGAGAGTTGTTGGGGTTCCCATTTGAGAACGTGTTGGGAGGACTGATGCCCGTGGAAGGGGCTCAGCCTGGCTCCTCCCGGGGCCTGTGTGCCGGATCAGGGAAGCAGCACCCTCACTGGCAGCCACGGGGCGCTTCCCGGCCGGTTAGAGAACAGCCAGGGAGCGTTCCAAGTTGCTGTGCTGTATGGGCTGCCATCAGTGTTTTTCTTCCTCCGAGAACAGAGATGAAGATTCTCTGGCTCCCTGTCCCCCCATCCAGCCCCGGTGTGCTGTACTCTTCTCACCTGGCAGCTTCCCAGCTACGCTGTCCTGGGAAGCGACGGGGATGAGCCAAGGGATGGGACGTGGCGCCCAGGAGGGCCCTGGGGCCCTGCCAGCTGGCAGCTGATGACAGACTGATCTGATCGGGGTCTGTCTGAGTGCCAGCTTCTGGAGGGGCAGCAGAGAGCTGGCTGGGGCTTCCACTGCCGGCCCTGGAGTTCTCAGTGACCCAGGTCGTGGTGGGCAGAGGCTGGGGTGGGTGTGACCTGGGAGACACTATGCAGGTTCTCAGCCAGGGCAGTCTGTTTGACCCTCTCCATCCTCTCCCCTCCCCTCCTCCCCCTCCTCCCTTCCATTCTGCATCTTCCTTCCTTCCCTCCATCCTCCTCCTCTTAAACAAGGTACCCCTTTGTGGGGACGCTGGAGGTGGATGTAAACCAGTCTTGGCCCAAGTCTCCCTCCCCGTCGGCCCTGTGTTTGTCCCCACGATGGAAACCAGGCTTCTGCTCACACTGCTGTCTGACCCTGTCCCTGGACTCACGCTCACTCACACCCTCTCATCTCCCCGCCACACTCTTGCCTTCACACCCACTCACACTCGCTCACCTGCACCCACGCCCTTACACACTAATTCATCAGCTCACCACACTGAGTCTCTGTGTTTTGGGGTATATTTTATTGTGGTATAATGTACATAATGTAAAAATGACCATTTGAACCATTAAAAAAAATTTTGTATTATATACATTTATTGAAATATAGTGAGTTTGCAATGTGTCAATTTCTGGTGTACAGCACAATGCTGCAGTCATACACGAACATACATATATTTTTTATCTTCTTTTCACCTTAGGTTACCACAAGATATTGAACACAGTTCCCTGCACTATACAGCATGTACCCATTGTCCATCTATTTTATATATAGTAGTTAGTATCTACAAATCTCTAACTCCCAGTTTATCCCCTCCCACCTCCCTCCTCCCTGGTAACCACCAGTTTGTTTTCTATGTCTGGGAGTCTGTTTCTGTTTTGTAAATAAGTTCATTTGTCCTTTTTAAAGATTTTGATGGAGCTGTATTCACTGTGATAAGAAAAATGCTCAGTTTTGGGAGTGAAATTTCAGTTATCCCTGGGTATACCAGGAATTGGCTCTGGAACATCTCGTGGGTACCGCACTCCACGGATGCTTGGGTCCCGGACGTGGAATGCTGGAGCGCAGCCCCCTCCCCACCCTGATCCACTGTTCAAACAGCCGTGCTTGCAAAACCCACCGATACGGAAGGCCAACTGTCTAAGTCAGAAATAACACACTGGGAGGATCTGTGCCTCTAAAAGTTCTTGAACCTCCCCAAAATTCCCTTCAGGAAAAACGTTCACCTCACCACCTCCACACTCAGCTTTCTTTTCCACTTAAACCAGCCTTGCAGTTAAGCTTTAAAAAAAGAATTTGTTCTTAACTTTGCTCTTCAGTTTTAATTATTAGCAATGTGACAAGATTACGTGTCTGCGTGTGTTGACCAATTGTAGAAAAGTTCAAACATGAAAAAGTAGACAGAACGATCTCAAGGGCTCTCCCGGGTCCAGCGTCAAGTGTCCGTGATTATAGCTTGTGCTGTTTTGATCATAAATATTTTGGTATGTATGTCTAAAAGACGAGATCATCTCTTTCCCACAGTACCATTATCACACCCAGACTCCAGTAGTTCTTAGAATCAGCTGTTCAGCCAGTATTCGCATTTCCCCATGTGATGCTTTTAATTGCAGAAGTGCCTTACGTCAGCTGTCGGGTTTTGTGGGCTGGACTAGTGGCCCCGCTGGTGCCTTGGTGTCTCTGAGAACACACGTGTTCAGTGAGCCAGAGTTTGGTCCACAGGGCCGTAGGCATTTGGGTGGTAGCTTGTATGTTGGTGTGAGTGTGGCATGCTCTCAGAACGCCATAAATGAATAATGACCGACTGGCACCCATCTGCTCCCCGGTGTCCTCTCTGCGTTCCCCTCTGACTGCTCAGGGGCTATGCCGTCTCCCCTGGCGCGTGGCTCCTGAGCTCTGAAAATGTCCCAGCTGAGATGTGCCATAAGTGTAAAATGTGCTAGATATCAGAGGCTTAGTGTGGGGGGGGGAAAGTAAAATATCTCATTAATACTCTTATGTTGATTACATCTTGAAATGACAATTTGAATGTATTAGATTAAATAAAATATTAGTATTTAATTCTACCTATTTATTTTTATTGAAGTATAGTCAGTTATAATGTCAGTTTCTGGTATACAGCATAATGTCTCAGTCATGCACATATGTATATTCATTTTCATTAAAGGTTATTATAAGATATTTAACATAGTTCCCTGTACTGTATAGAAGAAATTTGTTTACCTATTTTTACATATAGTAGTTAACATTTGCAAATACCAGACTCCCAAATTTATCCCTTCCCATCCCCTTTTCCCTGGTAACCATAAAATTGCTTACTATGTCTGTGAGTCTGTTTTGTGGATGAGTTCATCAGTGTCCTTTTTTTTTTTTTTTGGATTTCACATATGAGTGATCTCATATGGTATTTTTCTTTCTCTTTCTGGCTTATTTCACTTAGAATGACGATCTCCAGGTCCATCCATGTTGCTACAAATGACATTAATTTTATTCTTTTTTATGGCCGAATAGTATTCCATTGTATAAATATACCACAACTTCTTTATCTGTCATCTGACAGATGACAGTGGACATTTAGGTTGCTTCCATGTCTTGGCTATTGTAAATAGTGCTGCTGTGAACATTGGGGTGCATGTAACCACCTACTTCTTTTAATTGGGATGAGTTTCTATAACATAAAATTCACCATTTTAATCATTTGAAAGTATCATTCAGTGGTTTTTGGTATATTCACGATGTTGTGCTACCATGACCATGACCTAATTCTAGAACATTTTCATCACCCCCAGAAGAAACTTGTACCCTTTAAGCAGTCACTCCCCATTTCCCTCTGCCCCCAGCACCTGGCAACTGCTCATTTATCTTCTTTCTCTATAGATGTGCCTGTTCTGGGTGTGTCTTATCAGTGGAGTTGCACATTTGTGGCCTTTTATGTCTGGCCTCTTTTACTTGGCAGTGTTTTCTGGATTCGTCTGTGTTGTAGTGTGTCAGTCTTCATTGCTTTGATGCCTGCATAGTATTCCATTACACGGATAGACCATTTTTTATTTATCCCTTCATCACTTGATGGACATTTCTGAGTTGTTGCCACTTTTTGGCTGTTGTGAATGCATCTGCAGTGAACATTTGTAGACAGTTTTGTGTGGACATATGTTTTCAGTCCTCTTGGGCATATTCCTAGGAGTAGAATTACTGGGTTGAATGATAACTCTCTTGAGCTTTTTGAGTTGCTGCCAAATTATTTTCCACAGTGACTGTACCATTTTACATCCTCATAGCTGGGTGTGAGGGTTGCAGTTTCTCCACATTCTTGTCAATAGTTCTTTGCCTTTTGTTTGTTTTTAACTTGTGGCTGTCCTAACGTGTGTGAAGACAGTACCTTTTCACTTGGATTTGTGTTTCTCTAAGGACTAATGTACTTTTATGTATGTATTGGCCATCTTTTATGTACTTACTGGCCATTTGTGTATCTTCTTTGGGGTAATGTCTATTCAGATTTTTTGCCTAACTTGTTTTTTCTTTTTTTAATTTAATGTAACTGCTAGAAAATTTAAAATTCCCATATGTGACTGACATGATATTTCTATTGGATAGCATTGCTGTAAAGAGGGGTCCTTACCACCTATGGCCCTGCCTTTGCACTCTGGATCATCCTGGCCAACTTGGCTCAGCCCCTTCTGTGGCCACAACAGGTGTGGTGGTCCTTGGACTGCTGTGGCTCTGGCGCCTCCTCCATGTAGCCCTCCAGGCATTTTTTTTTAAACAGCAACATTATAATTGTCAAATATGGAAGCATCCTAAGTGCACATCAATAGATGAATGGATAAAGAAGATGTAGCATATTATGTAATGGAATATAACTCACCCATAAGAAAGAAGGATATTTTGCCATTTATGTCCCTTCATTCACTTTTTTTTTCCCACTTAAGAAACAGGAATCTTATAACTGGCATAAACATTTCCATTGCATCAAAAACAACAAAATATCTAGAAATAAACTTAACCAAGGAGGCTATCTATACTCTGAAAACTGTAAACCATTGATGAAGGAAATTGAAGATGATACAAGGAAATGGAAAGATACGCTCTTGGATTGGAAGAATCAACGTTATTAAAATGGCCGTACTACCCAAAGCAATCTACAGATCCAGTGCAAGCCCTGTCAACACTCATGACATTTTTCACAGAAGTAGAACAAACATTTCCAAAATTTATATGGAACCTTAAAAGACCCCGAAGTGCGATAGCCATCTTTTGTAGGTCTTTTTTTCCCCTCTTTCTTCTTTTTGTTCTCTTTTCTTTTTTGTTTGATGACTAGAGAAATTCCCTTAACATTTGTTGTAAAGCTGGTTTGGTGGTGCTGAATTCTTTTAGCGTTTGTTTATGAAGCTTCTGATTTCTCCATCAAGCCTGAACGAGAGCCTTGCTGGATAGAATATTCTTGGTTGTAGGTTTTTCCCTTATATTACTTTAAAGAAGCGTTGCCACTCCCTTCTGGCCTGTAGAGTTTTTGCTGAAAAATCAGCTGATAACTTTATGGGAGTTCCCTTGTATGTTATTTGTAGCTCTTGTTGATTTTAATATTTTCTCCTCATCCTTAATTTTTGTCATATTTGATTACTATGTGCCTTGGTGTGTTCCTCTTTGGGTTGATCCTGTGTGGAACTCTCTGTGCTTCCTGGCTATGGGTGCCTGTTTCCTTTCCTAATTTGGGGACGTTTTCAGTTATTATTTCTCCAAAATTTTTCTCAGGTCCTTTCTCTCTTCTTTTTCTGGGATCCCATTATGCGAATATCAGTGTACTTCATGTTGTCCCAGAGGTCTCTTAAAGTAATGTCATTTCTTTTCATTCTTTTCTTTTTTCTATTCTGTAGTAGTGATTTCCACTAACCTGTCTTTTAGCTTGCTGATCCTTTCTTCTGCCTCATTTAGTCTATTCTTGGTTCCTTCTAGTGTATTAGTCATTTCAGTGATTTTATTCTTTAACTCTGTTTGGGTATTCTTTGTATTTTCCAGCTCTGCTAAAAACTTCATTCTGTGCATCTATACTCCTCTTGAGTTCTTTGAACATCTTGGCCATCATTACTTTAAACTCTTTCTCAGATAAATTACCTATCTCTTCATCACTTTTGTCTTCTGGGATTTTATCTTGTGCCTTGGCCTGGGAGATATTCCTCTGCCGCCTCATAATGTCTTCCTTTCTATCTGTATTTTAAGGTAGGTTAGTTATGTTTCTTGACCTTGGAGAGGTGGCCCTCTGTGGGAGACATCCCATGTGTCCCAGCAGTACACTGCTCTCTTGTCACCCAAGGGCCAGGATCCAGCCAGTCCCAGTGTAGAGTCTGGCCTGTGTTTGTGGACTCCTTCCACAGGATTTGGAATTGTTTTCTTATTTCTGGTATCTGCCCTCTGGTGCATGAGGCTGGACTGTAGGCTTATGCAGGTTCCCTGGCAGGAGGAGCTGGTGCCTGCCCACTGCTGAATGAAGCTTGGTCCTGGACCTCTGGTGGGTAGGACGTTTGTGGCTCAGGAGGTCTGCTGATGGGTGGGGCTGTGTTCCCAGCCACTATGTAGTTTGGCCTGCGGCTTCCCAGCCCTTAAGCCTACAGGCTATTGGGTGGGGCTAGGTCTTGGTGCTAATGATCCAATCAAGGTGTCAGCCTCCTAGAAAGCTCATGTAGATGAACACTCTCGGATTGTCTGCCACCAGCTTTTATATCCCCTAGGTGAGCTGCAGCTGTCCCCTACCTCTCCAGGAGATCCTCCAAAACCAGCAGGCAGGTCTGGCCCAGGTTCCTATGAAATCACTGCCTCTGCCCTTGGACCTGGCACACGTGAGATTCTGTGTGCGCTTCCCAAGAGAATGACATCTGTTTCCCCCAGTCCTGTGGGGCTCCTGGAGCTAAGCCCTGCTGGCCTTCAAAACCAGATGTCCTGGCTTCTCCTCCTCCTCCCACTGCTGGAACCCCGGGCTGGGGGGCCTGACGTGGGGCTCAGGACTCTCACTCCTGTGGGAGTGGGTGTGGGGCCAGGTTATATCACGAGCACGCCCCTCCTACCGTCCTGCTGTGGTTTCCTCTTTATGTTTCCAGTTGAGGAAGATTTTTTTTGCTAGGTTCCAGTCTTTTTTCCCCCCCATGGTTGTTTAGCAGTCAGTTGTGGTTTCACTGTAGCCGTGAGGAGAGGTGAACTCGTGGCCCTAGTATTCTGCCATCTTGACTAGAGATCTAACAGATCTTCCCTTTATTCTTAATGTCATTCACAGGTCACTGAGGTTAAGTTTTCCATTCAGAGATTCATCTCTCTGAGGCACTAACAGGAATGCCATTACAGAGACATTATCCAGGCTCCTGATTGCTGGGGGCGTTGACAAGGGTGAGATCGTTTGAGGGTCATGTTTAGTAAGGCTTAAGTTAAGGTGGACCCTCATCTCCAAAACAAGTTGATTATTTCAATGAGCCAAACAAAGATAGCAATAAAAGTCACCTTCTCTTTTTTATAATGTGATCAGCATCGCAATTTCAGTGAGCTTTTCAAAAGGTAGCATTTAAAAAATTAAGTCATTTACATCTCATTTAGCTTTCAGAACAGGATAATCTCTTGTAGATTTATTTCTTTGAAAATTGACCATGAAATTTTCTAGGAATCTAATGGACAAATAATAGTTTGATCAGATGTACTTGTTCCCTGGAATAGAATGGTTATAATACATTTGTTTGTGGGTGAGTCATTCTGAGGTCTTTTGAGTTTAGTGTCCAGTTAAATTCTGGCGGCATGTACTGCCTCCTTGTCTGCTGCTGAAAGTTCCCAGTTCACACACCCCAGGAAGTCACTCTGCATGAGTAGGAAAATCAGCTGGGCTGGTTATACATGAGTATAATATGTAATCCATTTAAAAATAATTTTGTTTAATGCAGGTGTTTTTTTATGGTGAACTCCCCAGAAAAGCTAGAAGCATTTTCATAGTTTTCCTGTAAATGACTCAGCAGGATTTTCAATAAATAGAAAACTGCATATATAAAGACTTTGATGGCATTTTATGATTTTTTTCTCGTTTACTTAAGTGGGGACTATCTTTCCATGCATCAGTAAGTAGGTAGGCAAAGATAGTTTCTTTGGAAGAATAAAGTCACATGGGTGGCAGAAATATCTTAAGGTGTTTCAGATTGCAGCAGTTCCTAAGCCAACAGGCAGTTCAGACTCTCATGGATTTTTGGGGTGAGGCTAAGGGGAATGAGTGGAGAAGGGACAAGTCAAATTGCTGTAATTGTTGTAGAAATGATTTGCCCGGGAGATGGTGACTTTCAAGATAATCAGGTGAGTGCTCCTTCCCTTCTGTGTTGTTTCAGCTCTGATGTTCAGAGCGAATGTGGTTTTGATATCCCTGTGAAGTGGAAGTTTAAGTGTATAAACAGTTCAGTAGCGTTAAATATATTCATGTTGTTGTGCAACAAATGTCTGGGCCTCGCAACACTGAGACCCTTTGCTCATTACACACTAGTTCCCCTACTCCAGCCCTTGGCAGCCACCTTTCTACTTTTCTGTTTTTATGATTTTGTCTGCTTTAGATGCTGTGTGTGAGTAGAATCATATGGTACTTGCCCGTATGTGACTTGTCTTAGCAAGATGTCCTCAAGTTTCACCCATGCTGTAGCATGTGACATCCCTTCTTTTTCAAGGCTGTATACTGTTCCATCATGTGTATAGGCCACATTTTCTTTCTCTGTTCATCCACTGAGGGTGAGCCTTAGCTCTTGACTGTTGTGACTAGTGCTGCTATGAACATGGGCACAGATATCTCTTCAAGGTCCTGCTTTGTGTTCTTTTGGATATGTACCCCAAAGAGGGACCGCTGGGTCTTAGGGTGATCTTTTGCCTTTTTAACTGAACTTGTGTCAGCCTTTTCCGAGAGTAGCAGGCGCCGCGAGCTCTGTGAATCTGCTTCCCCGCCTGGCCCGCGTAGAGTACCTGTGAACACTCCTCTTGACGAGGTCTCCCTGAGAGAGTAATTATATAGACGGCATTGCTGAGACTTATTTCCTATTGTGCCAGGAAACATTCCACGTGCTCAGACTCCTGAAATAAACACCAGATTCTTTTGGCCAGATTTCATTTCTAGGCATGCACCCTTGTACTCAAAAACACCTTCCTCCGGAAAGCTCTAGCCAGGCTGGAGAAGGAGCGAGGGCTGGACAGAGAGGCCCAGGAGGAAACGGAGGCACAGGCGGGCGAGGCGGCCTGGTTGTCCTTGTCCTCCTTTGCCCGGGAATGGGACAGAAGCGTGTCTCCGAGTTACAGCCAGCAGGTCGAGTGTGTGTGTGTTTTGCAGAAACTTTGTTGATTGTGACTCAGTAAGACGCGTTCATGTTATGGCCTGTACGCACCTCTGTGTGCGCACAGAGCAGCCCCTAGGTGTGTGGTGTGCTCTGGTGTTGAATCTTCTCGGCCCCTCTTTGTCGGGTGCTTGTTAGCCTCAGCACGGGGCACGGTCCACTAGGCCGCGGTCCCGCTGGGGTTCAGGTCCCCATGAGGCCAGCTCGCAGCACGGACAGGCTCCGGCTCTGGGCAGGCCTGTGTGCTACTGAGAAAGCCATGTGACCTTGAGCTCCTAAAGCCATCTGTGCCTCAGTGTCCTGCCCCCTGAGGTGGGGTCGTATTCTGCCCACCGTTGTGGATGTGGGGGGCCCAGAGGGGCACCTGGCCCGGAGTGGTGACCCAGTGCCTCCGGGCCCTGGTTACACTTAACCTCACACTCACTCTCCTTACCTTTTATGTGTTTCATTGTTATCCTGAGTCCTGTGTTGCTTCTCCCGCCTCATGTAAGTGGCGGGGCTGACCCCTCCGTCCCCGAGCTCGCAGACTCGGATGGGAGGAAGAGTGCCGGCAGTTAACCCGCCAGGAGGCTTAGTGCTCACTGAAGCCCCTTCTCTTTCGCCATCAGACAGCCTGGAATTCAGTTTGACTCCTGACCGAGACGGGGCTGCACCCCGGCACCCCGAGAGAAAGGCTGGGGTAGCTGCTTCTGCCCGCAGGGCTGGACGGGAGGGGGCCACCCGCCCCTTCCCTGGGTGACAGGCTGGTGCTGGGCCACAGCTGCTGCTGCTTTTCAGGCTGCGGCATCTGGTAGCCCGGGTGGGACCAGGGCTGCCCACCCCCGCAACCCCATCCTTTTCTCCCACAAGCACATCTTATCGGGGCCCTTCTCAGTTGTTAGGTCGCGGGTGTTTGATTTTGTGTTTCTCTTCCTTGCAGGCGGTTTTAGTGAATAACATCACCACAGGAGAGCGGCTCATCAGAACCTTGCAAGGTGAGTTCCACTCCCACCTTCACCCAGACGTCAGGCCTGTTAGGAAAAACCACCTGTGCTCTGGTCTTTTCTCGGTTCTCTTGTTAGGATCTAGGGAGGGGTGATATTACGAGTAATTAGAATTAGAAGTAATTCTTTTTGCCCGTTTCCTTAAAGAGCGTTTCCTTTTAAAAATGTTACTGAATACACTGCAGGCTGTTACGTAGAGAATTCAGTGGTATATATACATAGAATGGAGTATCAGTCATAAAAAAGAATGAAGTAATGCCAACATGGGTGGATCTAGAGATTGTCATATTAAGTGAAATAAGTCAGACAGAAAAAGACAAATATATCACTTGTATGTGGAATCTAAAAAAGAGTACAGATTTTATTTACAAACCAAAAATAGAATCACAGACACAGAAAGCAGACTATGGTTACCAAATGGGAAAGGGCAGAGGAGGGATATGTTAGGAGGTTGGGATTAACAGACACACATTACTCTATATAAAATAGATAAACAACAGGGACCTACTGTACAGCACAGGGAACTATATTCACTTTCTTGTAATAGCGTATAATGGAAAAGAATGTGAAAAAAAATGTGTGTGTATAACAGTCACTTTGCTGTACACCTGAAACTACCATTGTAAACCAACTACACTTCAATAAAAAATAAAATTAAAAAATAAAATTTAACAGCAAAAAAAGAATTCCCAGTTCAGATTTAACATCTGAATTGAGATGTTATATGACTGTAAAATACACACCAGGTTTCAAAGACTTAGTATGAAAAAAAAGAATATAAAATACTTCATTCACAATTTTTTAATTCATATGTTGTCATGGTGCTGTTTTATATCTGTTGGGTTAAATGAAATCATTATTCATATTAATTCCACCTGGTCTCATTTGCTTTTTTCAAATGTGGTCGTTAGAAAATTTTGCATTACCTGTGTGGCTTGCATTATTGTTCTGTTTGGCAGTGCTGGTCCAGAATTCTAGTTCCACATCAGCTTCTAAGAATATTAACAGGGGAAATGCAGAAATTCACTGAGTTAGATGGGTTACTTGACTGCCAGGGGCCTCTCAGAGCTGATGGCTTGTGGGTCAGTCCTCCAGTGGGGAACATGGCCTGAAGCCTTTCCTGTACTCAGTATTTTAAAATAGCTTTAATCAGGTATAATCGACGCACAGTAAACTACACGTGTTTAAAGTGCCCAGTTTGACAAGTTGTGACATGAGCATGCGCTTCAAGAAACCATCACACAATCAGCACAGTGAACACGTCCATCACCCTGAGAAGTTTCTCTGTGTCCTTGGTAACCCTCCCCGGGCTCCCTCTGGTCTGCTGGCCGGCCCTCTGGATCAGGCTGTCATTTTTACAGTTTTGTATACGTGGAGTCAGATGGCAGGTCCCCCTTTTCCTGTGGCTGCTTTTTCTCAGTGTGTATTTTGAAACTCATCCTTGCTGTCATGGCTGTCAGTTTATTCCTTTTTATTACTTGGGTAGTGTTCCCTTGCCCCATGCTTGGTGTGATTATGGAATCTTCTTTTTAAAGTTAGGTTTGTTGAGTATAATTTACACACAAAGGGTACACTTTGTAGTGTACCCTTTGTGTGTTTTGACACACGCACAGTCACCTCGACCACCAGAGGCAACACGCAGTTCATGTCCGTCACTCCAGGGAGCCCCCACCTCCGGCCCCCAGCGAGTGTCCACCCTTACAGCTGTGTCTGTTCGAGCATTTCTTGTGAATGCTTTTGACATAGATCTGTGTTGCTGTGTGTATCAGCAGTTCTTTGAGTCCTTCATTTTAATTTTATTTCCCCCCAGAGAGCCTTGTAGTTCTAGGTTGTGAGGACAGACCCCAGGGAAAGTCGGGTGTCTGTCCAGGCTGTGTTCCGGGCCCCCGTTGCTGCCCTCTGCCCATTCCGGTGGCAGCTTTTCCTTCTGCCCGCAGCTTGGTTCTTGGTCCACAAGCTGCTGCTTTTTGCTACAGAGCGTTTATGAGCTGAGTCGTCAGGGCAGCTGGATTTCCTTAGGGAGAGCTGCTGTTTCCCGAATTGGAGAGTCGGGGATCAGTGCACATGAGCCTCAGAGGACAGCTGGGCTGTGACTGAGTGACAGGAGAAGAATACTGGAGAGGAGCCGGTGGCCGAGGACGGGGGTTTGGCAGGGGTGGCTGCGTATCTGACTGCATGTTGAAATCAGAGTTTCTCAGACCAAAGGATAAGTCTGCTGGGAGCTGAGGACACAGTGTGGCGTGTGTGGCCTTGGGGGGCAGTTCAGGGTTTACGACGTCTTAGAGGAACAGGCGGTAGACCCTCCTGATGTGTCATAAAGGTAGGAGGTCAAAAAAGGAGAATTAGATCAGATGTGAGAGGAATCGAGGTGGGGGCTCTGGCAGGATTGCACGCGCTCCGGGCTGCTTTCTGGGTGGAGTGATTGCAGGGAGGGGCCGTGCTTTCAGCCCTTTTCCCCTTCTCATTCTCTGGGTAGCATGGCCCGTTGTGTTCCTGTGGTGGGTTTTTTAAAAAACATTTTTTTGGAGGGGGGAGGTAATTAGGTTTATCTATTTATTTTGATGGAGGTGCTGGGGACTGAACCCAGGACCTCGTGCACGCTAAGCATGCGCTCTACCACTGAGCTCTACCCTCCCCCACCCCGGCTGGAGTGAGTGTCGATGTGTCTTCTGTTGTCATGACGGCCGGGCTGGTGACTGTGTGCTTTCGTGTCCCCCTCTTGGTTTAGACCAGTTAAAGGCCCTGCAGAAGAATTACGGCAAGCTGCAGCAGGAGGTCCTCCAGTTTCAGAAGAACCAGTCCAACCTGGAGAGGAAGTTCTCCTACGACCTGTAAGTGTGTCAGCATCAAGTGCACGCCCCTCACGTCACAGGGGGGACGTGCTTTAAGAGGAAGGCGGTGGACGGGGACCAGCAGAACCTCCACTCGCCTTTCCTGTTACAGAGCATACGGTCGCTGTGGGAAAGGGTCAGTCCCTTCTAAGAGTCACGTCCTTCAGAAATCATGCATTTTATTTGTCAGCAGTGAGAGGGCAGTTCTCCTTAGCAGAAAATGGCTCCACTCAATATTCCTTAAGACACGTACCTGAGAACTCTGTAAAGCGTAGGTGTCCTGATTAAGTCAGTAATATAAAGCCTTTAAAAATGTGATCGAGAAGTGCTCAGGTGTGACCGAAGTCAAACTCAGACTAAAACTAGTCTTGGCCTAGTATTAATTTATCATTGTGTGTTGGCACTGAGACTTGTGTCTTTCCAAATTTCTGCAGTGAGAATGGAGGATTTTAATTTTTCCAGCTTTTTTGAGGCATGTCTGACAGTAATCATTGCATATATTTAAGGTGTAAAACGTGATGTTCTAATGTACCTGTCGTTGTGAACTGATGCCCCCAGTCAGGCTAATTAACCATCCACATCTCCCGTATTTACCTTGTTTTGTGTGCGTGGTGAGAACACTGAAGATCTACTCAACAGACTGCAGGTACACATACACCGTGTTAACTGTAGTCACCGTGCTGTGCGTTAGATCTCCAGCTGATAGCGAATGACAGTCTGTTTCAGGCTGGTAACTTAAGTCTCATACAGAAACCTCTACACTATTACTTCTTGGAGTAATGATCAAAACAAAACCATAAACCTTTAAGAAGTTGAGCTAAACTCATTAGTCAGATAGTAAAAACCAATTTAGAGGGCCAAGAATGAAGCTGTAGTCTTGGTATTTTTTTTTTTCCTTTTTTTTTTTCTTGTAACAACAGTATAACTCAAGCACAGGAAGTTTGGGATTCAGAGAGAACCAGCCACCCATGACCCCAGCCCTCCAAGTTCATATGAAGTTTTTACATAATTGCAGTTGCCATTAAAAATTTTAAATCATTTTTTCACTATCTTGCATTATGTATACATAAAAATTCTTACTGTTTCAAAGTATTTTCTCAAAGACGCCATAACGTGGAGGTACCGAGTTTATTTCCCCATTTCCCAGTTTGTCGGACATTGAGGTTACCTCTAAGTTTTGGTTATTCTCAAATAGCCTGACGTCAGTGCATTTAACTTTTAAAGTTATTATTTTGGATTATTTCCTTCTAAAAAAGACTCAGTTTACTGTGTGAGTTGGCATAAGTTGCCACATTGCATTCTGGAAGGATTTGAGCTGTCTGGCCAGCAGCAGTGTGGGCGACCTCACACCCAGCTCACGTCCTTCCACTCACCGTAATATCTTTCTGATCACTTTAAAACCAAACACGACTAAAACCAGGGACACCCAAATACATACATATGCAGAGGACACGTGTAGGCAGCACAAAGGAACCGTCATTGGAAAATACGCACACAGACCCTGACTCAGCCAGGCCAGTGGTTCTCAGGGGCAGGTTTGCTTCCAGGAGACCTTTGGCGATGTCCCAAGGCATTTTTGGTTGTCACGACTCTGAAGAGGTGTTACTGGCATACAGTGGGTAGGGGACGGGGTGCTGCTAAGCTCCCTCCAAAGCACAGGGCTGCTCCTACAACAAAGCTGTATCTGGCCCAGAGCACTGCGTGCCGGGTTGTGGACACCTGAGTCAGGCTGGTGACCCTTGGAGAGCATTCGGACGGAAGTGAATCGTTCCAACTTACTGTTACTCAGCCTTGGACGTTAACGCACATTTTTTCCTCCCATTGATGAAAATACAATAAGCCATTAATAGCCTCCCTTGGTGAATGCTGACTCGGAAGATTCTGACCTTGCAGGAGATCAGCAGGGCCCGGGACAGGGAGGGCAGCTCGGCTCCCCTGTGGGGCGCTCAGATGGGCGGCGAGCAGAACTGCCAGCCCCGGGGGCTGTGCGTGCGGGACGCACTCTTGTTCTCTTGGGAGGTGACAGGTGAATTGGAAACTCTGGCTGACCCCATCGATCTTACTCAAGCCTTGTGCCCGAAGCTGTGCGCCAGATACGGGGTCCCTCCCAGGGTGTGTTTATAAAATATCGAAAGCTAGAAAGAGTTAGTTTTTCTTAACTTTCTTTGAATTATAGACCCTTTTTGAGAAGCCTGTGAAAGGTGTGTACTCTTTGTTAGCAAATTTATAAATGGACAGATATACAGAGTTGTGTATTTAGGGTGAGGGCCCCCGAAGTACACCTGCATGCCCTCTGTTAACACGCCCTCTCCGTGCTGAGAATGAAGGAGCTGACGGAGAGGCCAGTCTCCTGATGCACTGGTTCGTGTTCGTCCAGTCAGAGCCGCACACTGTCCCAGCGCGTGCTCCTGCACCTGTGGCCGACATCACTGAGTGTTACCGCATCCGACCCAGCTGCCCCCCGCAGTCTTTCTCCCCAGAGCGCGTGGAGTTGGCGTGTCACGTGAACTTGCCATCGCATCCCCACGCCGCGGGGAAATCGCGTTTTTCTAATGCCGGTGCTGGAATGTACTGGTAATACGTTGGCCCTCCGTGTCCGCGGATGTGGAACCCGGAGATTCAGAGGGCTGACTGTCCTAGGCCATTTTATTAAGGGACTTGGGCCTCCTTGACTCTGGGGGTCCTCAGGGGCCCTGGAACCTACCGCCCATAATACTGAGGGACGCCTGTGCTCTGATGATCAGGTCACCCATCTCGACAGGCCCCTGTATGGAGCACGGTCACCATGTACATGTCAGGGAAAGCCAGTCCGAGGCCTGTGGGCAGTAGCACTGCCACAGTCTGAATGACCCGCTCTGAGGCGGTCCCCTCACTGCCGTCCGGCTGGAACGTGGGAGGCTGGCCTTCACCTGCACGGCTCTTTGTGCTTGATTTCGGGAGGGCTGAGAGCAGGTGAGAGCAGGACTTCCCTCTTGCAGGTTTATAGGCTCGGGGGCGGCTGTGCACCTGCGCTTCTGCCAATTCCGGGCATCTGGAAAATTGTGTGAAAACAGTGAACTGGACACACTTTGTTCTGTCAGGATACAGATGTCTTTTTGTTTGCTCCGTCTAAGCCGCAGTGCGATAGTCTGCCAGCTGTGGCTTGCGTGTGTGTGAGAGTTCTCTTTCCGTGAGTTGTCCACCAAGTCTTCACTTCCCTTGGTCTGTGTGTAAGCTGCCCGAGGTCAGGAGCTCTGTCCTTCGTTACTTCTGCAGAACCTGATGCCCTTCTCTGGGTGGTACTTTGACCCAGTAAGTCCTTTGAACTGAAGGGTGTAGTACAAGAGTTAGAGGATGAGGACACTTAACGCTTGGCTCTGAGATGCCTGCAGCCGCAAGAGCTGGTGGTGGGGGAGAGGCTCCTGCTGCTGCTGCTCGGTCAGGAAGCCCCACGTCTGGCTCTGGTTTCAGCCTCATCACTTTCTCTCTCTGACCCTGGTCAAGGTCAGTCAGTCAGGTCACCTCCTAGCTTCCTTGTTTGATTGATTGATTGCCTTCTTTTTTTTCCCCCCTGGAAATATTTTTTAAATTAAAAAATTTTTAATACAATTTAAAAGTTACTTTCCATTTACAGTTATTACAGAATATTGGGGCATTCCCTATGTTGTACAACAGATTCTTGTAGTGTATCTTACGCTCAGTAGTTTGTGCTTCCCACTCCCCTACCGTCCCCACTGGTAACCACTAGTTAGTTTGTATCTGTGAGTCTGCTGCTTTTTTTGTTGTTGTTGCTACATTCACTAGTTTGATCTATTTTTTAGATTCCACATATAAATGATATCATACACTTTTTGACATATTTCACTTAGCACAGTGCCCTCCGAGTCCATCTATGTTGCTGCAAATGGCAAAATTTCATTCTTTTTATGGCTGTGTAGTATTCCATTGTATGTATATACCACATCTTCTTTATGTGTTCATCCATTGATGGACATTTAGGTTGTCTCCATATCTTGACAGTTGTAAACAGTGCTTCTGTAAACATTGGGGTGCATATATCTTTTCGAATTAGTGTTTTTTGTCTTTTGGGGGCTATATACCCAGGAGTGGAATTGCTGGGTCATATGGTAGTTCTGTTTTTAGTTTTTTGAGAACCTTCATACTGTTTCCGTGCTGGCTGCACCAGTTTACATTCTCACCATTAGGGTACAAAGGTTCCCTGTTCTCCATATCCTCGCCAACTTTTGTTATTTTTAGCTTCCTTATTTGTGTAAGTGGGTAAGTGGGTAAGCTTCCTTATTTGTGTAAGTTGCTTTACAGCTCTGAGCCTTGAGATACTCACACAATAAATTCCAGGCGGGAGGCATCTGATTGGGAGCTCAGCCTGAATTAGATTGTACATCCCAGCAGTAACTCTCTGATAACAACTGGATGTCCTCCAATTCAGTTTTTTAAAAAATAAACGTTAAAACTTTTGAACCATTTTAGATTTACAGAATGATTGCAGAGAGCGTGCAGAGAGTTCCTATTCCCCACACCAGTTCCCCTGTTGTTAACACTTCATGTTGGTATGGTGTCCTTGTCACAGTTAAGTACCCAGCATAGATGCATTATTGTTAACTGAAATTCGCACTTTATTCACGCTCCCTCAGTTTTCCCCTGATGTCCTTTTTCTGTTCCCAGCATACATCACATTTATTCATCATGCTTCCTTAGGCTCCTCTTGGCTGTGACAGTTTCTCAGACTTAGATTTTTTGTGATCTTGATAGCTTTGAGGAGTACTGGTCAGGTATTTTGTAGAAATGTCCTTCAGTTGGGGTTTACCTGATGTTTTTCTCACAGTTAAACTGGGGCAACACATTTTGGGGAGGAAGGCCACAGAGGTCAAGTGCTGTCCTCGTGAGTTCACGTCAAGGGTACGTGCTGTCAGTCTGACTTACCACTGTCCATCGCCTGAGTGAGGTGATGTGTGTCAGGTTTCTTCACTACAAACTTTGTTTCTTCTCCCTCTGTGCTGTAATCTTTGGAGACAGTCACCCTGCTTGGCCTATACTTCCAGGCTGGGGAGTTAAGCACCCCTTCCCTAAGGGCGGAGTGTCTGTATAAATTATCTGGAATTTTCCTGCACAGGAGATTTGACTCGTTTTATTGTCTATTTATATCAGTATGGACTCATGGATACTTATTTTATACTTAGGGTTATAATTAAATACTGTTTTATTTATTTTTTGCTCAAATTTTTCCAGCTTTGGCCATGGGGAGCTCTTTTAATTGAGTCCTTTATCCAGTTGACATATCCCTGGTATGATGAGTTTGCCCTTTTTTAAACAAAAATCACCTTTTTACACTCTGACACCAAAAGATGCTCCAAACTCATTTTCATAATTTTCTGCCCCAGTCCTAGAATCGTTCAATCAACCATTTCTCCAAGGAGCCCTTGTTCTTTTTGTTGGAGAACAGTATTAGCAACCAAGATCTGGGTACTAGGTGTGCTTGTTGCTTCTAGGGTGTCATTGCTACTGGGCCCTCTCAGATGACAGAGCAAAGAGAGATTGTGTGCGCACTGGCTTGTGTTACATGCAGATACTGATAAATGTTTCTGTCTGTATCTGTATTAAGTTAAACATGAGTTCATACCGCTGTCTCCAACTCCAATCCATTTAAATTAACATAATAGTATGTAACTGGTTATGTTCTCAACGTGCAACACTATTTGGTTATTTTATCAATTTTTGTGACTCCAAATATTTTGAAACTGCCTGTGGCAATAACCAGTCAGTGCTTATCCAAATCCTTTCATCTTTTCTTTTCCCCTAGCAAAAATACTATGTTTCGAATCTTTCCTTGCAGTTAGGTATGGCCGAGTGACTAAGTTCTGGCCAGTAGGGAAGGGAAGTTGTGCGGTGGGACTTAACAGGAAGGCTTCTGAAAAGGAGGACAATTCACTGCACATCCCTTTCCCTTTTCTCCTCCCTCCTTTCTGCTGCCTGGGTTTCACACGAGACAGCTGGACCACTAGCAGCCATCCTGGGTCAGGAGGTAATCGTGGGGATAGAAACCGGTGCTAGGATATTGAAACAGAAAGAGAAGCCTGGATTTTTGATGACTCAGGGCTGCCCTCCTAGCCCCGGACTGCCTGCCTCCAGACTTCTTTTATGTGAGCAACAAATAAACTGCTGTTTATTTTGGCTTTTTTGTTTCACTTAGCCAAACTTCATGCTCACTTATACACGTTTTGAAAGTGCCTTTAAATATTGTTTCTTAAACCAGATCATTTTCATAAATGCTCATCTGTTTGCCCCAAGAAAGACTCCTTAGGAAAGGCCGTTTAGAACTGAGTCCTGAATAAGGAGTAGAGAAGGGAGGTTAAGACATGTCAGGAAGGAAAGAGAGCACGGGGCCCAGGCTGATGGGGCCAAGCAGGTGGTATCCGATGGCCATGGAGGGGAGCAAGGAAGGGCACACACTCTCCCACTGAGCTGTACCCTCCCCCTTCAAGCACGTTTTAATTACTCTTTGAGACATTTTTCTGATGGCTGCTTTAAAATCTTTGTCAAATCATTTTAACTTCTCTGTCATGCTGGATTGCTATCTGTCGATTGATCTCTTTCATTCAATTTGAGTCTTCCTGGTTCTAGACGTGACAAATGATCTTTGATTGGAACCTCTGGGCAGTGGTGGTGAGAGGCCTGGCTCTTCACTGACGCCTCTGACACACCCCGTGCGGAGAGCGGGGGACCGCCCTAGTGTCGGGTGGGGATGGAAGCACAGCTTCCCACGTGCTCTGCGGGGACACCACTGTGTTTTCTAGATCCTGAGGTCGCTAGCCAGTCCGCCTTCTTCTCTCCACCTTTCAGAGCTTTCTTACGTTTATTTCAGATACAACGTCCAGAGCTTTTACTTGTGCTCAGGGGAAAAACACACCTGCCTGTCTTCCTGGAGGGGAAGCGCAGTTCAGCTTTGACACTATTGCAGAGTTAGCACAAACCCCATGTGTTAAGGGGCTCATTCCCATGAGGCTGCCCCTATTTCAGATGCCACAAGTTCTTGGTGGCCCCAGGCCACCTGTACTTTTGCCCAGCTAGCTACAAATTCAGGGCTTTCCCCTCCCACTCAGGATCAGTAATTCTCCACAGCTCAGAAAAGTTCTGTACCTACACTTGCAGTTTTATTATAAAGGCTGCAACTCAGGAGTAGCTAAATGGCAGAGACTCAGAAGGCGAGGTCTGGGTTAGACGTTCAGGGGCGGACCGGAGCTTCTGTTGGAGTTGGGGTGCCACCTTTCTGGTTCACGGATGTGTTTGCCGAAAGGAAGCTCACCACGCTCGTAGTCCAGAGTTTTTATTGTATGGTTGAGTCACTGGCTACGTGACTGAACTCATCTCTCCTTGGTCCTTGGAAAAGGACCTCTCATCATGTGGTTGGTTCCCTGGCCACCAGCCCCCATCCCAGAGCTTTGCAGGCTCTTCCCAGTAAGTCAACTCCACAGGGGCTCATTGTGTGTAACGGAAGATAGTCCTGTTACTCAGGAAATTCTTGGGGTCTTAATTAAGAGCTCTGTGCCAATAGCCAGAAAGAAAGAAAAATACTGTATGATATCACTCATATGTGGAATCTTAAAAAAAATGAACTTAAATATAAAACAGAAACAGACTCATAGACTTGTGGTTGCCGGGGGGACGGGGGTGGGGAGGGACAGACTGGGAGTTTGAAATTTGTAGATACTGACAGGTGTATATAGAATAGATAAACGAGATTATACTGTATAGCACAGGGAAATATATACAAGATCTTGTAGCTCACGGTGAAAAAAAATGTGACAGTGAATATATGTATATTCATGTATGACTGAAATTATGCTCTACACTGGAAATTGACACAACATTGTAAACTGACTGTAACTCAGTAAAATAAAATAAAACATTTTATTTCTACTTTTTTTTTTTTTTTTTGCAGGGGAGGTAATTAGGTTTAGTTATTTATTTTGACGGAGGTACTGGGGATTGAACCCAGGACCTCGTGCATGCTAAGCACGCACTCTACCACTGAGCTCTACCCTCCTCCTCAAAGACCACATTTTTTTTTTTTATTATGCTACAGATTATATTTTAAAAATCTGTTTTTTTCTAACCAATTAAAGTTCACTAATTTTAGAACAGCGTGCCTTTTTTGTAAGTTTCAGTCAACTCCAGTTTTCTTGCCATTTATTAACTGAAAACTCACGTGCTGCCCTGCCTCGGTGTCCCCTGCAGATAAAGTGCAGGAAGCAGGGAAGGGAGGAAGTGGATTTCTCGGTCACAGCAGGGGAGACTCGCTGCTAGAGGCATCTCTAAATACTGTCCTTCCTTTTGCCTTCCTTCTCCTTCAAAGGAACCAGTGCATCAACCAGATGCAAGAGGCGAAGGAGCAGTGTGACGAGCGGATAGAGGAGGTCACCAAAAAGGGGAATGCGGCCGGGGCTTCCAGAGCCCCGAGCGAGCAGAAGGACCAAAGCCAGCAGGTAAGCCTGGGCTTTTTCTGCCAAGGATCTCTGAGAGGTCGTCCTTCCCTCTTTTCAGACATTTTGTTCCCTTATCTGCTGTCTGATTTGCTCTAATCTCTGCTTTCCCGTATGGGTTTGGTTCCCCGAGACATGACAGCCTGGTCCCAGGACGCGGGGACTCTGACCGAGGGTGCTGGCCTCCGACCCAGTCCCGGTGCCCGGGGCTTTAAGGGGATTACCTCATTTAAAGCTCACAGCCACCCCGGGAGAGAGTTGCTGCTGTTTTCCAGTTTTGAGGCTCCAAGGCCCATGGAGATGGTTAAATACTGTGGCCAAGGTTGGAGCCCTTGGTCAGCGATGGAGCTGACCAGAGCCCATGCTGTCAGGCTGCCCCCGGTGTCGGCACAGCCCACAGAAGTGCTGCTCGAAGCCTTCTGGGGCATCCTTGTTTGTTTTAAATACAGCAGTGTTATTCACATACAATTCACATACCATACAGTTCACCTGGGCAGTGTTTACAGTTCAGTGGTTTTTAGTGTATTCACAAAGTTATGCAGCCATCATCACAATCAATTTTAGAACGTCTTCATTACCCCAAAAGAAATCCCATACCTGTAATCACTCCCCTTTTACCCCCAGTCCCTGGAGCTTCAGACAACCTCTGATCTGCTTTCTGTCTCCATAGATTTGCCTTATCTGGACATTTCATATCAGTGGAATCAAACTGGCTTTCACTTAGCACAGTGCTTTCAGGAGTCATTCCTGTCATAGCTTGTATGAGTCCTTCGTTCCTTTTCATGGCTGACTAATATTCCATCGTATATGCATATACCACATTTTGTTTATTCATTTGTCAGTTGGTGGGCATTTGGGTTATTTCCACTTTTTGGCTACTGTGAATAACGCTGCTGTGAACTTCCACGCACACATTTTTGTGCGAACATAAGAGCTTCCATTTCTCTTTATAAGCTTGGAGTAGACTTGCTGGGTCACGTGGTAACTGTGCTTAATGTGTTGAGGAAGTGCCAGACTGTTTCGGAAAGTGCTCGTATCCTTTTACATTCCCATCAGCAGATTATGTGAGGGTTCCAGTTTCTCCACATCCTTGCCAGTCCATGTTACACCTGTCTTCTTCATTACAACCTTCCTAGTGGGTGTGGAGTGGTACCTCATTGTGGTTTTGGCTTGCATTTCCCTGATAACTGACGCTGTTGAGATCTTTTCATGTGCTTTATTGGCCGTTTGTACATACCCTCTTTGGAGAAATGTCTATTTATATCTTATGTCCATTTTGAAACAGTTATTTTTATTACTGAATTGTCAGAGTTCTTTATATATTCACATATGAAGATATTGAATATATGATTTGCAAATACTTCCCATTCTGTGAGTTGTTTTTCCACTTTTGGATGATATTCTTTGAAGCACAGAAGTTTTTAATTTTGATTGTCTAGTGTATCTATTTTTCCCTTGTTGCTCGTTCTGTTGGTGTCATATCTAAAAGCACTTTGCCTGACCCAGCATCGTGACGGTTTACTCCTGTATTTTTCTCTGAGAGTTTTAAGTTCTTAGCCTTCAGTTCTTCCATTTAGTCCCATGGTTCATTCTGAGTTTAGTTTTCGTATGTGGTGTGAGCTAAGAGTCCAAGTTTGTTATTTTGCATGTGGGTATCCAGTTGTCTCAACACCCAGGTTTGAGGAAAAAGAAACAACCCTATTTTCTCTTCCACTGAGTCGCTTTGGCATCCTCATGAAAAAATCAGTTTGTTTATTTCTGGACTCTCAGTTCTGTTCTGTTGATCTTTGTCCTTAATATCAATACCACATAGTCTCGATTACTGTATCTTTGTAGTGAGCTTTGATAGCAGAAGTGTGACTGCTCCAGCTTTATTCTTTTTCAAGATTATTTTGGCTCTTCTGCTCTGGTTGACTTTCTGTATGAATTTTAGGATCTGCTTGTCAGTGTCTTCAACAAAGCCAGGTGGGATTTTGACAGATTACACTGAATCTGAAAGATCAGTTTGGGGAGTACTGCTACCTTAGCAAATCCAGTCTCCTGGTGTGTGAATGTGGGACGTCCGTCTGCTTATTTAAGTCCTTAAGAAATCTTTTTCAGTAATGTTTTGTAGTCTTCAGAAGTCTTCTTTTGCTCAACTTATTTCTAAGTATTTTTGATGCTGTTAGAAATGGAATTGTTTTCTTAATTTCATTTTCGAATTGTTTCTTGTTAGTGTGTAGCAGTACAATTCATTTTTCATTTTGATCTTGTATCTTATAACTTTGCTGAACTTGTTTTATTAGTTCAAACAGTATTTTTTTTGTGATTCCTTAGGATTTGCTTTATACAAGATTATGTCTCCTAAAAACAGAGATAGTTTTACATCTTCCTTTCCAACCTGGATGCCTTTTATTTCTTTTTTATCCCTTAATAGCCCTGGCTGGAACCTCCAGTATAATGTTGAATAGAAGCAGTGAGAGTGGACATCCTTGTCTTGTTCTTGATCTTGGGCGGAAAGTGCCAAGTCTTTCACTGTGAAGTCTGATGTCAGGAGTGCAGGCATTTGCTCACTTCATGTCTCTGTGTCACATGTTGGTAATTCTTGCAATATTTAAAACGTTTTCATTATTGTAATATTTTATAGTAATCCAGGATCAGATCTTTGATGTAACTGTTTTGGAACCTTTTAAAGCAATAGTCTTTTCTAAATAAGATAGTAAAATTTTTTAGACATAACGCTATCATACACTTCATAGACCATAGTGTAGTGTAAACATAATTTTATAGGCACTGGGAAATCAAAAAGTTGGTGTGACTTGCTTTATTGCGATACTCGCTTTTATTACGGTGGTCTGGAACCAGACCAGCAGTATCTTTGAAGTCTGCCTATATATTTTTCATTGATGTACATTATCCAAATGAGGAAGTTCTCCCCCCTCCACCCCATTCTTATTTGTTGAGTGTTTTTATCAAGAAGATCTGCTGGATTTTGCCAGTGTTTTTTCTGCATCTGTTGAGATGATCACGTGTTTTGTCCTTTATGCTGTCGACACAGTGTTACTGTGATCTTTAGATGTTAAGCTAACCTTGCATTGCTGGGATAACTCCCCCTTGGCCGTGGTGTATAATCCTTTTGTATGTTCCTTGATTTGATTTGCTAGTATTTTGTTGATGATTTGGGGGTCTGTATTCATATTATGTTACAGTTTTATCTTCTTGTAGTGTCTTTGGCTTTGGTATCAGGATAATTACTGGGCTCAGAATGAGCTGAGTAGTATTCCTTCTGCTTTTTGAAGGAGTTTGTGAAGATTTGGTGTTAGATGTTTGGTAGAATTCACTGGTGAATTTGAAACTGGGCTCTTTTGGGGGGGAAATTTTTAAATGACTACTTCAGTCTTTTGCTCAGATTTTCTGCTTCTTGAATCAGTCTGATGGAGTGTGTCTTTCTAAGAACTTGTCTGTTTCATCTGAGTTGTCAAACTTGTTGGTGAGCAGTTGTTCTGAGTATTTCCTTATAATACAACTTTTTTGGGGGGAAGGGTGTAACTCAAGTGGTAGAGTGCATGCCCCGCACCCAACCAGTCCGGGGTTCAGTTCCTGTACCTTGTCCGAGTGGAAATCAGTGAAGAAACCTAATCACCTCTCCCTCGTAAAACAAACAAGGCAAAAAAACCCCCAACTTTTTTTGTGTAAGGTTGATAGTGTTATTCCCTCCCCAAGCATTTTTTATTTTAGTACTTTGTGTCTTTTTTTATTGTCAATTAATGTAGCTAAATAAAGCTTTGTCAATTTTGTTCATCGTTTAGAAAACTAAGTTTTGGTTTCAATGATTTTTTTTCCTTTTTTAAAATTAAAATTTTTTTATTTTTTGGGGGGGTGCTAATTAAGTTTTACTTATCTATCTATTTAATGGAGGTACTGAGCTATCCCCTCCCCCCACTGATTTTTTTAATTTTCTTTTCCGTGTCATGAATTCCTGCTCTGATCTGTGTTCTATCCTTCCTTGCCTTAGGTTTAGTTTGCTCTTTTTCCAGTGCCTCAAGGTGGAAGACTGGGTCATTGGTTTGGGCTCTGTGTGGATTTCCCTCTCGGCGTTGCTTTGGCTGCCTTCCATGAGTCTGGTGTGTCGTGTGTTCATCTTAACATTCCTCCAGGTTTCTCCTTGTCCTTGTGATTCCTTCAGCCCATCGGTTATTTAAGGAGCATGTTGTCTAACTTCCCCATATTTGTGAGTTTCTCAACTTAGATGCTGTTTGATTTATAATTTTGTTCCGTTGTGACTGGGGAACATACGTGGTGTGGTTCCAGTCATTTAACGTTTGTTGAGGTTGGTTTTGTGGCCTGGCACCTGGCTGTCCTGGAGACTTGTCATGTGCACTTGACAAGAGTGTGTATTTTGCTCTTGTTGGGTGGGGTGTTCTGTAGATGGCTGTTGGGTTGGTTTGCAGTGTTGTTCAAGTTGTCTTTTTCCTTGTTAATCTATTATTGAAAGTTTTTTCTGGGCGATCTTGACTCCCCCCACCAGATCTGATTGGTGCCAGGTGGCGGGACACGATGGGGGTAGGTAACAGCGATTCTCAGGGTTTCGGTGTTACTACTTGTCAGAAGGATGTAGTGCTCCCCGGCGCTGCTCAGGGTTGTTGAAGGCTTGTGGTCACCAGCCCCGGCCTGGCGTCCTGTGCTCTTATTTCAGCCCCGAGCGGCCAGTGAGCCGCAGCCCCGGCCGCAGGAAGCCGGCCCGCCCCGGGCAGGAGATTCGCCCAGCAAGGGCGAGCCCCAGACCCCGGCCCCCGGTTCTGAGGCGGCTTTGGATTTGAAGAGACACGGTGAGAAAGGTAAGCGACGCGTGGCCGTGACACGCGGAGGCCCTGGGTACCGGCAGCGGGGGCGGCGGGCGAGGCTCTCCAGGCGCCCGGACTCGGGGCCCCGGGGCCCTGCCTCTGTCCTACTGGCTTCTCGCGCTGGTAAACGGGGTGCCTTTCTTTGGCAGCTCCGCACAGGCAGGCTGGGGCCGGGCCTTTATTCGGGGCGTTGGGGGGACAGTGGGACCGAGGGGAGGTGGCCGAGCCCCGGGCAGTGTCGTGGGCTCCGAGCTCTTGTCTCACAGACGCGATGGTCAGATGCCCTCAGCAGGGCCGCCGCCTCCATTGTGGCCCCGCACTGTGATCCAGAACCTTAGGTCAGATTTTGTTTTGAAACCACTTTCCTCTTGCTTGTGGTTCTGAAGCCGAGCCGCAGGCAGAGAGGCCTGGGGTCTGCTGAGGCCGAGGGGTAGGTGGCCCGGCCACGCCCCCCCGCCCCCCCCCCCCCCCCATCCGCAGCCCGTGGGACGGCTCTGGGCTTGAGTGGGTGGGACCAGGGTTTCTGGTTTAATTTTAATTTAACTCATTGCCGGGAGGTCACAGCTCACTGTGTTCCCTGCACAGAGGGAGCCCCGGAGATGCAGGTCGTCAGCAAGGAGGAGCTTCAGAGGGACGGCCCGGGGCTGCCGCAGGAGCCGGGCCGAGAGCCGGCTGCGGACCAGGACGGCCGCGTGGCCGCAAGAGGCGGCGCGGAGCCTGGGGAGGCAGCGCCCGGCCAGACCCCGCGGGTGCCGGCCGCGCTGTTGGCGAGCCAGGAGGATCCAGAGGAGGAGGGCCCCGAGCGGGAGCAGCTCGTCCTCCGCGACGGGCAGGAGGAGGAGCAGGAGCCCGGCGCGGAAGGTGGGTGGCGGGCCCCGGGGCGGCCCGCTGGCCCGGCCTTCTCACCCTCCTTCCCGACGCTGGACGGGCCACAGGGAGCGGCCCGAACAGCGTCTCACCCCGTGGCGCCTCATTTGGTGGCTGGGTTTGGTGTCCGTTACTAAGTAGGAGGCAGGACGGAAGAGCCACGCACTGCCCAGCTCTTAGACTTTCACGAGTAACGCGCACACGGAGCCAGGGGACTTTCTGGGTGGAAGACCTTGTGGCGGGAGCTTAGCTTCCGGGACACGCAGGCCCCCTGGAGGGGGACCGCGCGCCCGGCCTCCTCTCTCCACCCCTCGTGCAGTCACCGCGGCGCCTGGTGAACAGATGCGGGAGGAAGGGGCGGGTCCGTGGAGTTTCAGGAGTGTTCGGGTGTTGCGGGAAAGTGGCGTAGGAACCCCACTTTTCTGGCCTGGTTGACTTTTCTCTTTTTAAGGGAAGTATGGGAAACATCAACAGAATATGCTGGGATGTATTTTGGTCCCTTAGAGGTGGGGGAAATTTCAGTCCTGGCTGCACCTGGAGCACTCAGGCAGAAGATACGTGTGTTGTGGGTCTGATCAAGGAACCGAGGTTGGGGAATGTGCTTATTTGCGGAAGTTACCCTGATTCCACTTAAATCGAATTTTCACCTGAGCTTCTGAAGAATGTGTTCTCACAAATTCTCAAAGATCTGGGGAAGAAAAAGAAAACAGGAAACTTGGGGTTGGCGGATCCAGTGGTACTCAGGTTTCAGACTGCTCAGCCGCTGGTCGTGAAGTATAAGCGCTACCCCGAGTCCTAAGATCCTGCAGGGCCTGGGGGCCCACCGAGCTCCGGGCAGGTTGCGTGACCTGATCTGCAGAATCCAGCCACCCGCACTCAGGCCGGGGCTTCAGTTCCCCTCCAGGGGAACTTGAGCTGACTTTTCCAGAGATGCTTTTCTTCACAAAAGACTTTGTTTACCTGTCCATATATAGATATAAAATGTTTACATTAAACCCTATGAATACATTTTTTTCTTTAAAAAAATTTTTTTTGGGGGGGAGATAATTGTTTTTGTTTCTTTTGTTTATTTGTATTTTTTAACGGACCTACTGAGGATTGAACCCAGGACCTTGTGCACGGTGAGCACACCCTTTACCACTGAGCTATACCCTCCCCACCATGAATGTTTCTTGAATGCACTGGTCTTCTTTTCTGGTTGCTGTTCTTTCCAGGAATGAATGCAGTGATGAATGATCTAATTCCTGTGTGTGATGGAAACCTTTATCCTCTGGCTCACAATAGCCACTCCATTTCCTTCTCTCAGAGCAATAAGCCATTCTAAGGAGATGCTGTCATTAACCAGAAACCTGTTTCCAAAAACAGTGGTGCCTTCCTTTAACCTTGAGTTGATTGTCTCTTTAAAAACCTAGGATTCTAATCTGGTTAGCTAGTGTACCCCATTTCCAGTCTGGAATGCAGCCCTTTATTTAGGGCCCTGTTTTATGTAGATTCAGGGTTGGAGTGGGGAGCACACAGAGGGAGGACTCCCGCAGGGTATATGTACTGGAAAGCAAGTGCGTGAGTCCCTGTCATTTCCTGAGAGGAAGCAAACAGATCTGTTTGTTAAACCAGGATTGGGGTAACCCCGCACCTGGGCTCACATGTTCCCACAGCATTGACAGAGAAGTGATGGAGCTTCAGTTTCAAGGCTCTGTGCTCATTTTACAGGGAGAAAGCAGCAAAAGCTGGGAGCAGATGACGAGTACAACATGGATGAAAATGAGGCGGAATCTGAGACAGACAAGCAGGCGGCCCTCGTGGGGAATGACAAAAACAGAAACGGTAATTACGGGAGGTGGGGTGGGGCTGGGGCCACCTTTTATTTCTGCTTTCTGGTCCTTTTCTTTTGGAGTGCCCATGCACTGAATCCCTACAATGATACTGTGAATCATCCATCATTTGAAGACTCTGCTCTTGAGAAGCCTTGGAGAGGGGCAGTGGTGGTGAAGAAGGGTGGAGGGAGGGCCATGGTGAGACCTTTCAGAAAGTCCGCGTGTGTAATGTGGGCTCAGGCCCTCAGGAATCGGTGAGGATTTGTCAGTGACGATTAGGGATTTCCCAACAAAATGGTAGGTCACCACTTCATCACTCCACAGCACCACTTAAAAAGCCTTGATATGTGCACAGAGCTTCCAGGCAATTTTTTATAGTAGCGCTTTGTATTATTATTATTTAGAATTTTTGAAGAGTCCAGGCCAGTGGGATGATCAGATTATGGAGTCGTCTGTCCCCTTGTGACTGGATTCAGGTTGAGCACGGTTACAGCTGCGGTCTGTTCCTCTAGCTTCACACCAGGAGGCACTCGGTGGCAGGCTGATCGAGGTGGTCTCTCCATGGCGAAGGCCCAGATTCCCTTTGTAGCTAATTCGTCATCTAGAGGGGGATGCTTTGAAATGGTGTGGCTTTGCCATCCATTGAAAACGGTTGTTTAAATGGTCACTCTTCGTATTTATCAGCGGCCATTCTTTAAGGAGCACCCCCAGCCCCGTGGACCTGCGTGTGTGTGTGTGCGTGTGCTCGCGTGCACACACACGCACATGCCCTCTTGCTTGTTTTAGTGTCACCATGGAATCAAGGTTTCCTTTTTTAAAATTCATTTTTTCTATCAGATTCTTGGTACTTTCTCCGTTTTTAAGAGCTCTTTAGATGCTAGGGAGATTGGCTTTGATGTAAGTGACAAGTACTTTCTAGCAGTCTGTCTTGGTTTTGCTTGTTTTTTGCCTTGTGAAAGTTTTAAAAGTTTGTATGTCTTTTATTGCCTCTGGATATGGAGTCACAGTTTTCCCATCTACAGTTGAAAGGAATTCACCTATGTTTTTTGTTCAGTATGCTTTCATGTTTTCCTTTTGGTCCTGTTATGAAGTAAAACATCCAGAAAACCACATAACACAAAGGAATTATTAGAAGGCGGACACCTTGTAACTGCCCGCTGCCCCCTTCCCTGGTCAAAAGCTAGAACTTGGCCGGCCCTACAGGGGCCCCTTTTCTGTCGCCCGTCCCATCCCAGCACCTTCCCTCCCTGCAGCAGAAACATCTACCCTGACCTTTCTAGTTGGCATTTTCTTGCATTTCTTTATGGGTTTATCATCCAAGTGGGCATCCCCGACACCAGAGTTTAGTCTTACCAGATGCCCGTTTTATTAAATCTGATATGTCTTTAAGTCTCTCAATATGCAGGCTCCCCCTCCATCCTTTCTTTTCTTTTCTTTTTTTTTTTTAGTCTGTTAAAGAGCCAGGGCCGTTAGACCTGGGATCCCCCGCAGTCTGGACGGTGCTGGCTGTGTCGTCCCGGCGCGCTGTACCTGTGTCCTCCTTTCCCCCGTTCCCTGCAGGTCAGGTCGGAGCCCGTACCCAGAGGTTCTGACTCAGCCCTCCTGTTGCACTTGCTCATTTTATAGACAAGTCAGTCGTGCTCATACGGCACAGACAGGGTGAATGCTGCTTTCTCTTTATTTCCCAGTTTTCACAGTAAGGAATTATTTCCTCTCATCTTCTGAAGGCGACCATTTAAAAATACAAACTGAAGGATTTAAACCTTTTTGGTGGGTTTCACTCAGTTGCATTTATTATCGTTTCTGACGTTCACGTTGTCCCGTGGCCTTGGGCCGGGGGGCCCTCCCCACTTGTGTCTGAACCCCCAGCTTCCGTCGTCTCCTGTCCTGTCCTGTCTGTCCTGCTCAGCCACGGCTCCACTCCACACAGCACTTCTCTCTGAGGGGCTCCACCTGGGAAGGACCCAGAAAGGAACCCTGGCGGCCAGTTTCAGAGGTTCACGGGCCTCCCCGGGCCCCTTAGTCTTACCGTGGACACTGGGGCCACCTGCTGTGAGGACAGCAGCCGGCTCTCCCACCCGCCCGGGGGCTTGTGGGGGTAAGCCTGTGGCGGGCAGGGGCCCTGCTGGCCTCAGCTCCATCCGATGCTCCATTGCTTCCTTCTGGTTTCTTCCCAGATGCTGCTGTTCATGTAACGGCTTGGATTTTGGGGTCTGCAGGACTCCTTGTCATCTAGTTCTGTTGTAAATGTTCTCCAGTTTGAGTTTTTAAATTTAGTTGCTTTATGTAGGGACTCTAATTCAAAAACTGTGGCAGTGTTTCACCATCTTTCCAGAATCCTCTTCTGTTTTCACACTTAACATTTAGGTCTCTTGATTCATTAGATTCATGTCAAATGTATTCAGGGTATGGCACGAGGTGCGGGCACAATTTTCTTTTTCCAAAGGGCCTTCCAGTTGGCCCAGCACCACCTCAAATCACCGTCAGAGTCAGTGATATGAGGTGCTGCCTTCACCAAACACTAAATTAACATACGTACTTGGCTCTCATTTTTGGATCTTCTTTCTCCTCCATCGGTTTCTCTGTTGATTTGCACTGTGGCACGTTGCTCAAAGTATAACAGCTTTTTTTTTTTTTTTTTTTTTTTTAATATCTGGCAAGTCTAGGTCCTCTGGAAAATCCCAACCAAGATCTCTTTGAATAATGCTTCTTTCCTTTTTGATTCCTTCTTGAATTCAGATTAGAAGTGTATTACATCTTCCACATTCTTTTAAACGAGTCTAGCATCCTACTAGGTGTTGGCTTCGCAGTGATGCCATGGGATCCTTCATCCCCTACACCCGGGGTCTTTCTGAGGACTTGACCTTGTACCTGGTGAGGCTGTAAACAAATTGAGGTAGGCAAACTAAAGAAGATAAATGTTCCGTCAGCGCTCTTAAGAAAGAATTTTAAGTTGAAGAAATGTCATTGTCATTTTAAAATGTGTCACTGAGATAGTTTAATTGTGTAACTGATAGTAATTGAGATAGGTTCCCCGCTTGCTCCAGGGAAAAAGGCATTAGTTCCAGCTTGCAGTGCGCTTCCTGTTGGGGGTGCACGAACAGACTCATGCAGCACACGAGAGTCAGATCAAAAGTTCTGAGTACATATTATATTGTCCATTTTGTAGGACGTGGAGCATTATTTCACGATTTTAAACAATTGTGGGGTTTTTACAGGGCTTTTTTTTTTTTTTTTTTTTTTTTTGCGTTTTTAGAGCAGGAAGGTAATTAGGTTTATTTATTTGTTATTTTTAATGGAGGCCCTGGGGACTGAACCCAGGACCTTGTGCATGGTAAGCATGTGCTCTGCACTGAGCTGTACCCTCCCCAGTTGTGGGGTTTTTGGATGTTTTTGCTCTGCTTCGTGGCACCTTGTTGGCTCTACGTGTACGCCTCTCGCTCTCCTGTCCTTGGTTAGGAGTGCGGTTCATGTTACAGTGTCACTGGGGGAGATGCAGTTCTCTAGATGACACAGTTTCTGGACACTTAGGTCACATGGGACCTACTTGGGCTGGTTTCTCAAAATCTTTAATACTAGAACATTGTTTTTGTTTTGTTTTTCCCCTTTTTTAGTTCTTAACGCTGAAAATCAGAAAGGAGACTCGATAAATTTACTTGACCAGCCTGAAAAGAGGAATCAAACACTCTGAATCAAACTGGAATCACATACTTTGTTTCCGAATTGAACAGAGATCACTACAGAATATTCATGAGGGATGGAATACTGTGAAATGCACTAAGTAAACATCTAAAGATGACTGTTGTGGAGTTTTAGTGTGTATTTACTATGTAGGAAAATGAGATCGTCTTTGAGACTGTTTTGGGGGTACTTTTGAAGCGTCTCTATTAAGATGTCAAAATCGTCGAAATTTGTTGGCTAATAGGTGTTTCTTGAGAAGATCAACACCAAAAACAGAACCCAGGCTGTCCTTCAGGTGTGGCGCAGACGGTGGCGTGTTACCGTGCAGCAGGGCCGCGACGTGAAGGAGGCCCGCCGCGCGCTGACAGCACCTCTTCCTCCGTTTGCCCTGGAGTCACGCTCCTGGTGCTGAGCTGGGCGACGGGGACCAGCCCGTGACTTCCGCTCTTTCCTGCCGGCACTGAATGGTTTTGGTTTAATCCTCCTGTGCTCACTCCTAGTTCTGATAGACAGCAGCTCAGAGCGCTGACTGTGAACACAGACATCACTTTCAATGGTGTTAAAAGCGTCCAAACACAAAGGGGTTCTGTGCGAGAATCTTTAAAAAGACTGCCTGTATAATAGCCCTTGTCATTAATGTGCAGAATGCTTGTAAGTGACCTGTAACTTGAATACCTGTGATCTGTCCTTGCTTTGCCTTGCTCTGTGGGCAGAGCTGAATCCTCTGTGCTAAATCGAGCCAGGAGGAGCCGCGTGCCAGTCAGACCTTTGACACGACAGGGGCCACAGCAGAGGGGATGCCGGCCCCGCGCCCAGGGCCCGTCTGTTGTGGGCGAGCGGCCTCCTGCACTCGTGGGAGAAAGGAGAGAAGGCTGACGGTGAAGGAGAGACAGCAGACAAACTGGGGGAGTTTAGAAAGGCAAGAGAAATGCAACAGTTGTTTTTGTGTTTACACATTTAGCTTGTGGTCAAGGACTATGATGAAACTGATTTAAAAATCGAAAGTTAATGTAAATCAACTCAAAAGTAAATCTAATTTACACTGATAACAGCGACATCGGGTCTGACTTAAGTTGGTTCTTAATATTTAAGGTGACAGGCTTTGGCCAGGCTGGTGAATGACCGGCAGTCACACCGAAGACTTTCAGTGAGGCTCTCTGAAGGGTAAGAGGGTGGTGATGCTTACAGTAAAACACATCTCAAGTCAGGATTTGAGATGCAGGGGCCTCAGGTCATTTGATACAACCCTCTCGTCTAACAGAGGGAATGGGGCCCAGCCAGCCCGGGAGCTGGAGTGCCCGGCCTCATACCCAGCTGTGGACTCAGGGCCCCCGGCAGTCGCTGAAGGCAGGACCTGGCTTGCGTTCAGGTTAAGATCTCCACCTTGAATGCTGTATGATATTCCTTTACCCAATCAATAAGATGAAACTTCCCATCCAGAAAAGGCAACTGAAGAAGGGTAGAAAGTAGCTTTATGAGGTGTGTATCCCAGTCTTTGTCCAACCTGCCTCATGTCCAGGTCTTAGGGGTGACAGTCTCTCTTGCTTGTTGGCCTTGATTCACCTCCTGTTTAATCAGTGTGCCTAGAGTAGCTGAGAAATAAAATACTCTTTGCTAGTTCAGCTTTTAAAACTTCCAGTCTTCCCTTCCCCCCCACTGGATCCTTAAACAATCAGCTTTTAACTGGATTTAGGATGGTGGTTTGCCTTATTAAACCTTCTGTGGAATGAGATGGGATGCCAGTATAAATAGAAATAATAATTTCATCTTCCTGTACAGAGGCACCAGAAGGCCATTTGTTCAGGAGGTGTGTATTTGAGCTATTTCTTCAAGCAGTCATGCTTTATTACCGCAGGCTTCCCTTGGGGTCACAGGTAACCTCTTCCAAGGCAACAATTTAGAGGTGTCATGGTTACTCAAAAAGCAAAACAAAAACCTGTGTAATAAGCATCAAATAGGTATCAGACCCCTGACGTTGGTCTCCTGGGTTCATCCAAAATTAAGTCAGCGTCTGTTCCAGTTTGTAACAGGTGTGAACTGTTGGATTCACGCCCTCCTGTACCCTCAAGTGCTGTGCAGATGAGAGAGGGGATTCATTTGATCTTTTTTTCCTGCAGGTAGGTCTGCAGATGAAGATTCCGTAAGCAACCCTTGGATTAGATTCCAGGAATAATCTAATCACTGCATAGAATATAATTTTGTGATGTAATTTGAGAAATAAACCATTACCTGTTAACTCAGTATGCTGTCGTCGAATAACCAGATTGGTAACTAGCATGCTTCTTTTAACTGGTAATAGGTATTTATCTATTCATAGGAGAACTTGGAATGAGGGAATTGTGATTTCAGGGTCCTTTAAGGTCCAGGGGAAATTGGTCTATTCCCACTATGTGTTTTGGCCTAAAAGATTATTATAAATAATAAGTTTATAGGACACTCAACCAACTTTAACACTTGTCATTGAAATGAGTTTGACGACAAATGTGTGTTTTAAGTTTCCATTAACTGGGTTATACTAACATTTTTTTTCATGTAGCTTAGCTTTTGAAAATGTTCCTTAATGTTAGAAAGTTAGGGAGATGGCTCATGTTATGTATTTGGATGTTTGTATACTATTTAACTAAGAGGGCAACACTTAAAAGTGTGCTAAGCCACTGCTGCTGAACAACTGGTCTGTGAGATTCTGATAATGTATATACACTGAAGGATTACTCAACGTAGGTATCTTCACAGGCATTAGAAACAGTTTAGTTTTTTGTTTTTTTTTTTAATCTTTGTTGGTGTGCCTGCAAAACACGTCTCTGGGAAAAGTTACATGACCTGAAACATTCTCATCTGTAAACTATATATAAACTTAAGATAATGACTTTTTATGAACCAAGGCCCTGGCCCTAACCGAGACAAATGCGTGTTTTTTATCATTATTCCTTAGAAGAAATTTATATGTTCTAAAGTAGACACAGGCCCTACCGTGCATACACTTCATACCCCTACAGAGATTCTAATACTTCAGGACTATCTGGTAAATATCTGACTGAAGTCTAAATAAATGATTGTGACTGATCAGAGATGTGGTCCTAGATAAACTTAATTTTTCATGTAACTGAAGTTTTGCCTTTCAGAACCTTTATAAACGGATTCTGATGAACAAATGCCTTTTTAGAATGAATGCTGACACATGGGAATTAGGATGAAAACTCAAGGCTTAAGAGGTAAGTCAGTCCGTGGGAAGCTCCTGATGTTACAGTGCGCTGTGTACTAGTTTGTCTCTCAGAGCTGTAGTGAGATGGTGATGGGACCTCCCATGTGACGTATCATGTCTGCCTTGATCCAGAACTAAAAACCTTCACCTCTGTTCTAACTCAGCCCGAAAAGCTGCTACGTTATCAGTCTTTACCATCTGAGTATCATTCAGAAGAGCAGTTCTGTGACCTTAGCCAGCAGTCTGCAGTTGCCAGTTTTCTCCCTATAAAGGACAACCTTGGTATAGTCATGTCCTTGCTCTGGTTTTTTGAGATGTGTTCATTCAGACGTTATTCTAGATGTCAGCAGATAATATATCTGTGATCAAAACAAAAGGTTGCAGGTTTGCAGTAATTGAGAAATTCAGAGTTTGCATAATAACTTTATGTGACCCACCAAAAGCTGATGCATTCTCTTTTAAATGGAAAGGGATGGAAGGTGGGGTTAGCAGGACTACCGAACAAAAGCTTAGCCGTGTAAGTGAACGCACAGGTGGTCTGCTGTGAGATCTTAGGTTGTTTCGTCTCTTCATGAGCAAATTTGAAAAACACCCTTGGCAGCTGCAGGATGATGACAGTATTCAGTCATTCCAAATTGTATTTTATGGTTCCTTATTGCAAAAGCAACCAGTTCTGGTTCCTTACTCTCCTTAGATTTAGAAGTATATGATATACCAATTTGTGCTGAGATTGGTTGATTTGTCAAGTATTTTCAAACCAATTTCATCAGCTGAAGCAAATTGTTTAGGGGCAAGGCTACCAGACTCCAACTTGCCACCTCCAGTTCCTACTTTCAGTTCTTCTGCACTTCTAGTGTCCCTTCTGTTAAAGGGAGCCTTCTGCTGCCTTAGAGGCCTTGTTGTACCTTCTCTGTTCAGTTTTCCAGATGAGTGCCTCCAGGATGTCTTTCCCATCCCATTAGTTGAGCGAGCAGGTTCTGGAAAGATGAAGGCCTTTTTCTCAAGTTTATACTATTGTTGGGAAGATAGAAATAACTAATTATTTAAATCACAACTGAAAATGCTAAGCACTTTTTAAGGGTATGGCCTAAACCAGGAGAGGGAGGAGCCTTTTCTGCAGATGTAACATTTCAGCTGAAACCTGAAGGGCTTGGTGGTCAGAGGCAAAGCAGTGAGGCTGCAGCTTGAGAAGCCAAGGGGAGGACAGAAAGGAAGTGGCCAAACCCCCCGTTCTTGGGTGAAGACTGTGTAACTAACCAGAGAACAGTGAATCTTTTATGACCTGATCAGCTCCTCTAAGAATAGGGTGGGGCAAGTATGAATGTGGGGAAATCAGTGCTTCACAGTGACTCTGTCTCCCTTACTTCACCCTCCTCACTAACCCCTCGGCCTGCTCTCCTGATTCTGCCCCACCTCTTCCAGGAAGTCCTCATTGTTGCGCCAGGAACCTCTGTCAAATCCAGTGGGCCCATTTTGGTCCTTATCCTAGGCCTTTTCACTGTACGTGGCCCTGCATTATTTTCCTGCTAAATCTCCTTTGCTCTTCTGCAGTCATAAAGCTGTAAAATCAGTCTTTTTTCCATCATTTTTTAGCACCTTGAATAGTAGTTGCCTTTTTTAGAACTTTTAAAAAATCTTTCTGCTTTTCAGATTAGAAACCTACAGTTAAAAAAAAAAATACTACAGCTACTTAAAGGAAAACACCTGGTTCTGTCAGTAATATTACACTAAGAATCTTTCTTTCAGTTGATAGTTAACTTAGGAAGACCCACTCCTGAAAAAAATGGCCTAAGGTGCTCTGCGGTGAGCCCGAGCCGCCTCAGTGGCTCTCACTGACAGCAGGGGACCTCATCAGACAGCAGGTTAACAAGGCCTGTTAGAGTCTGAGTCTTCTGGTTTGCCTCAGGCTCGGCTGTGTGCCAGACCTTGCTGTCTGTTAGCCTCGTTGTTTCTTTGGATTCTTTCTTCTATTGCCTATTTCCAACCGTCTGTCTCTTTTGTTTGTAACTTTCAGAAATTACCAGCCTGAAACAATGCTGTCTTCCTTCTCAACAAACTAGTAACGGAATAGGTAACAACCAATACATCTGTCTCTTCATAGCTCAAGTTTCTGTTGTACAGGCTACTTTTCTTCTTCTTTTTTTAATAAAGATTTCTGGGTTCTGAAATTTCAGGATGCCTAATGGCTGTTCCTGGCTGATACACGTGTCACCACTCTAGGTAGAGAGTCTGCTTCAACAGCTGAGAAGAAAGGAGTCAGGAAAGTCCTTGCTCTGCAGCCAGCTCTACTGCAGCAGGCAGGCCTCATGCAGGTGAGCCAGAAGTCAAGGTTCAGTCTCACATTTGCAAGAAAGGTGTCAAATCAGAGTTAAGACATTTGAAACCCAGAACCCCTTTAAGGATAGAGCAAATATAAAACTCTTCCTACCTAGTTTTAAGCCAAGCCAGAAGTCAGTTTAAGGCACAGTGTAGCTCCCCCTGTGGAGGGCAGAAAGGGAGCCCCAGAGCCACGGCGGTAGGAGCCAGGACAGCAGAGCAGAAAGGAATCAGCAGCAAAGGAAGACGGGGGGCGGAGGGGGGGGGGCTGGCACTTGCAGGTGAATTTAAGCCAGAGGATACTGGAGAGAGCCCATCTGAGAATGTTTCATGGGTTAAACTGAATATGAAGCAATAAAAAGCAGGCCAAGTTTAAGTGTAGCCCTAAAGACGAACAACCTACACTTTCTTACCTTTTGAGTAATGTCACTAGCAAATATCTTTTTAAAGCGCCATAATTAACAGTTAAAGGATTTTTTTAAAAAAATCTCTTCTGATATATAATTTAAGACACCTTAACACAAAATCAGTCTCCATGTAATTTAGTCTCCCTATATAGCCGAGAAGCCCCTTAAATGTATTTTGCCAAAAAGCCCTTGATCTGAAACTTTTGGATAATTTGTGTTTGTTGGTACATGTTAAGATTTGAGTAGTTCAAAGTGCTATTGGTTTTCATCTCCAGTAGTGCATTTTTTTGTCAAGAAATTTATTAACCTTTACAAACACTATTTTCACTCACTCATTCATAAAAAATGATTTATGATTAAATCTGTAATAAAACCATGTAACGTTCATCAATGCACTCAATAAGACCAGTTTCATCCATGGAACATAATAAACCACTTTAAAACAGCAGTTTTCATTCATGTCATATAAGGCTGTCAAATTAAAAGTATTCCTTATAATGGGCTGTTATCCAAGAAAGCCATTTCACCTCACGTCATGTGGTAAGACTGATGGACAGATCCTGTAAGAGTAGAATCTGAAAGTAGATCCCACTCCTTTGGTCACCTTTTCAGTCTCTCAAACAAGTTTCACAACAGGAAAGTATTTGTGAGCAGAGAAATCAAATTCAGGAGGAACCTGCAAAGAAGACGAAGTCAATCAGTATACCTGACACGTTTTCCGACAGTAAACAGAATAGAGACTACTTTAATTTTAGAGCTTCTCAATGTTTTTAGAGACAAGGTAGGAAAAAAGATTAAAAAATTGGTTTAATGACAAAAATGTTAAGTCAGGCACTAACCTGGAGGGGAAGATAATTAGCTTAGCTCTAGATTTATGACGGTCATTAGGAAACATGCTGACTGGTAGTTTTCTATCTTCCAAGAATAGTTAACAAAGGAAAATGGACTTAAATTACAGGAAGGGGTCATGGGTCAGGAATTTTGTTTTAATTCCAGGGTTGCTGATACTCCAGAGCAATGAAATGAGTCACTGGTAAAGCAGAGCCGGAGATTGAGGGAGCGAAGGAACAGAAAAGCAATGGGGAGCAAACAGGTACCTGTAAGATGGGCAAAAATGGGCAAATGGCACCAAAAGTGCCTAAGCGGCCGGCCTCTCACTTCTGCACCACGCTGATACAGCACCAGTGATGCAGCGACACTAGCAAGGGGAGCCTACGCAGTCTCCCATCTCCTGAGCCACTGACGTCTTTAATTATTGAAGCATTCACTTTTCTAAAAGCAGGTGGCTTTCTAAATACTTCACCCATAAATTTTCTTTTTACACATTTCTTTTATTACCTCCAGTCATTCAGTAATCTACATGGAAGGGCAGACTTCAGAGATTTTAAGTCAACAAAATCTACATTTCAAGGCAAAGTGGCGAGCTCTATTTTCTGCAGTTGAACCTTGTTTAGAATAGTTTTTATAAGCATTTTAACTTTTCTGTAATATTTACGCATCTGACTGAAACAAAGTGAAGTTTTACAATAATTTAAGACCATGTATTTTCTGCACAATATACTTACCTTAGATTCCTTTTTGTGTCCTCCTGCCAATAACTTCATAACCACAAAGTTGGGTTTGGCAACCTTTAAAATTCTGCTGACCTAAACACAATGAGCAACATAGTCAAAATATCCTGATTACAGATACTAATAGGAACTGTACAATATAAGTGTTGAGATTTTATTAAAATAAAGGCAATTTAAAAACATGAACACAACACCATCATACGTCTTTTAGCTAACACAGAACGAACCTGAAAGGTACTGTATCTTGCTTTCCTCAAAACAAAATAACGTTAGGCTGCAGAATCCTGCAAAGCCACCACCATAGTGTTTCGGGCATGGACTCTGGAGTTAGGCTGTCCGGTTACAAATTCCAGCTTTGCCACTTACTAGCTATGAAACCTCTAAGTTTTCTAACCTCTCTGTTCCTCAGTTTCTTCATCTATAAAATGGGGATATTAATTTACCCATCCTGCAAGGATTTGTTGTGAGGATTGAATTAACATGAGCTGAGACCCGTACCTGAAGGTAGTAAATGTAAGTGTTAACTTATTTCTAACCACCATTTGTCTAACAGGCTCCGCCTGAACACACGAGGAACAAGGGAATGGAATACTGCGTTTCTCTCAGGGGGTGTGAGCAGCTAGAAGAAAAGTCCTTCCCTCCCTCTTCTTCCCTGTCTTCACACATGCGCACAAGCTCAGGAACCGCTCCTCCTCATCTCCAGGTGACACCTCCACCTACCTAGAGGACTACTGCATTCGGGCATCCAAAAGGCTTGTCCCACACTGAGCTCCTGACCTTCCCAGCCCTGCTTCCCCACCTGCTCCAGCCTGTAGTCCTCCCCCCATGGCTCAATCCACTCAGATAGTGCTCAGGCCAAAAACTTCAAAGCCATCCGTGATTCCTCCTTTTCTCTCACCCCACATCCAATCCCTCGGCCAGTCTCACTGGCTAGACAGCGTAGTCACTTCCGACCCACTGTTTCACCCGGATTACAGCAACGGCCTGCTAACTGGCTCCCCTGCCTCCACCCTTGGTCTTTAGAACAAAGATCAGATCTGGTCACACCTCTGCTCAAACCTCTCCACAGCTCACCCTGGCGTGCACCCCATCCAGCACACAGCCCTTGGCTGTTCCTGAAGTTCTCCAGGCACTCCTGCCTCTGGACCTTTACATGTGTGCACCATTCCCCATGACTTGCTTCCTCACCTTCTTCCAGGATTTGCTCAGAGGCCACCATATTCAACTGTCTAATCCCCTCCACCTCCCTACCTCCTGTAGCATTCGCTGTCCCTACTCCCAGTTTGATTTTTCATAGTACTTATAATCTTCTAATAGTAAATAAGTAAGTAAATTATACAGTCCATCTGCCTGCTCTGCCCCGAGGAGGGCCTGGATTTCTGGCTGTGACTTTTCCCTGCTGGAACCTACCCCATTGCTTAGGACGTCGCAGGCACTCTACAGTATTTACTGAGTTAAATAAATGAAGTCCACTAAAAGAAATACGCCGTCCATTACAGGTACCTTCCTTTAATTTTTACACTCCCCCCTTTTATTTTCTTTCATTACATGGTTATAAGTAACTTTAAAAAAGAGTCCTCTCTCTCCTATCCCTGTTCCCTAAGGCACTGAGCAACCCTTCCAAGAAGCAAACGCTGCTGTTAATTCCTCTATCTATCCAGAGACAGGTTATACTCATAATACTCACACATGCTTCTTTTGATTGAAATGGCAGCATACTATAGACACTAATTTTAAACTTGCTTTTTAAACTGCTTATATATCCTGAGGAGCATTCCATTACAGTTCATAAATACCTCCCTTGTCCTTTTTAGGGCTGCAGAGTATTCCACTGCATGATAAATCATATACCGTGCGACCTCAAGTTCCCCCGATCGACTCTGAAATTTCTTCACTTTTTTACTATTAAAAATTCTGCACTAGATACTCTCGTGTATTCCTCACTTCCCACACGTGCACCTGTCATCTGTAAGACACATCCCAAGTGGCAGCACTGCTGGGCCCAACGACCTGTGGTTTCTGTCAGATACTGCTAAAATGCTCTTCCGAATACACTCCCCCAAATGGGCTGTGTTTTACAGGTGACTCTCACAGAATAAATGCATTTCAATAAAATTAGGAATACAATCAATTAAGAAACTAACAAAAGCCTGAAATTCTACATTTTGCAAGTTCTAAGCTCTGTAGAATGATACTCAAAATAGTCTTCAAAAACAATAGCCTTTGTTTTAAAAGGTCAAGTGGAATAAGGTTGTTTTTACTTCCTGTGATATCTGATCATTTTTAGATTTAAGATTTATATAATTGTATTTTAATACAGTAAACTATAGATTAAAATTTAAAATTTTTAATGGTAACATTTCTGAGCTGTGGATCAATCTGGATCTTATTTCTGTTCTTCCTGCTTACTTTATGGTTCTAAGTCTTAACTTCTCTTTGCACCGATTTCTAAATTTCCACAAAGTGGGTGTTTACATTACTTCTCTCATCAAATAATTTTAAGTCTGCCAAGGTTAGGTTAGCACAGCTGTTTGAAATTCTTAGCAGAACAGGCCACGCTTCCCTCTAGAACCGCTGCAGCTGCAGCCTCACCTCGTGGTCTGGGTTGGGGATGTTTTCCAGGATCATTTTTGCCTGCTGAAAGTGCTTGCTGGCCGCCACGTACAGCTCTGGAGCCTGAGGAGGAGGGCTGTATTTATTGAGGTCAGACATTTCCTAAAAAAAAGATATTATTCGATACATGTTTAATACGAAAAACCTCTAAAATGACTGTTCACATACAGATACTAAAGCGAACACTCAGCCTGTGCCTCATTTTTCCTGTCCACTTCTCAGCCTTCATACACCACACCTCCAATTATTCTCGTTATTTAAATACCTGTTCATGTTGTGAGCACATCCACCACAGCCGAATGGCTTCTGTACTGTTTAAAACTGCTGTGTTACCACCTTATCCCGCTGGTCCCACTGGTGCAATAACAGTTCCACGTGACTATCTACTTCAACAAAACAGCTAGGTACAAACAGCACATCTCCAAGAAGGTCTAAGACTAAATATTTTACAACTATGTGAAGGAGCAGGTTCACCTTGAACTGCAAATAGTGCACTGGTGGTGGTGTCATTACACTGTTGAATGGAGCAAATCTGTGCTCGTATCGAACTTGTTCACTGTCGAGCTCAAACTTGGGTTTTCGTACTTTGCCATCCATGTCAAATGCTACCATGGTCTACGGAAGAAAGAGAAAAAAAGATGACATCAACATGAAAATATGAACATCCTCATTACTACAGGACAGAAAACAAGAAACAGCCGTTGACACACAGTTAAAACAAGGCTCAGAAATCAGAAACAAACAGAGAAAACAAACTGGCTTTAGTATTCGTTTTGCTGTTACGTGCCACCTTTTATACAGAAAATAGTCAAGTTCCACGTCTAATAAATAACTAATTTTCCTGGTGAAACTGTACCACATGCACATTACTCTTCCGTGCCTAATGCTTTTACAGTAGCTTTGAAACCTTCAAGTAAAAGGTCCTGAAGAAAAAGTAGCGCACCGTCTATGTTAAAGCAAAGCTTTATACTGCACTGCCCAGGGAAACAGATTCAGTATCTTGTAGTAGTTCATGGTGAAAAAGAACATGAAAATGAATACACGTATATTCATGTGCGACTGAAGAATTGTGCTGTGCACCAGAAATCGACACAACACTGTAAACTGAATATAACTCAGTTACAAAAAAGGCACTGGTCCTGTTTTTCAAAGAGAAGTCCATGTTCTGTTTTATGTATTTTAATATAAGTTGCCTCAAATCATTTCTTGAATCGCCAAGTACAACTTAAGAGATACTCACTACCTCCTGGAAATGCCTGCTTTGCTTAGGCCATTCACTGTGGAACTTGCCCCCTTCCTAATTAATGCACTTCTAAAAAAGTCCAAACCCCACCTCTTCTAAGAAACCGTTCCTGATCATCATCAGAAGCATTACCTGTGCCGCATATATGTCACCTGACCTGTCATTAACTAGGCACTGAGACAAGGATCACATCTGATTAGACTTGGTCTCCTCCAGTGTACTCAGTACAAGGTATCTGACACATGCCAAGGGGTCGACATTTGTTAAATAAAAATCACTAGACTTGGGGGAAAAAAGGGTAATTTTCACTAAGCAGATAGTGAAAACAAAGGTGAAATTAGAACCTGGAAAGACTCACAGAAGAGTTCATTTTATTTAAACTATATAATAGCAATGTAGTTAAAAAAACAACTTACTTTAAACATTCCAGCACACATGTTCTGATATGCCTGGCTCATGGTGATCTCTCGGCTCAATGGGCGAACTGTAATTAAAAAGAAGATCATCCAGACTCCTTCCTTCCTCCTCTTGCTTTATAAAACATCTTCCACCTTGTTTGCTAAATTACAATTTCAAACAATTTGTTCCTAAAGGCTAAGTTTTATTTTATGGCCAAAATCAACAAATAGTAAAATACAGTAGAAAGGCTAAACAGTAACTGTATTCTCCAGATGGCTAATACCGTAAGATTTTAGTATGAATTAACTGTAACTTCTTCTGAAGCCATAATACAGAGATGACTTATCCAGGAGAGCCATGGATACAGTTATTTAATGACCTACTCAAACTGTTGAAATTTGAAAGCACTATTTTGTAACGACTGCAGCCTATCTGTACCTTCCCATGAGTGATTAATAGGGGAGTCCTTTGGAAACCTTTCTCTGTCCTCGTGGTCCTTGAGCGGTATGCCGAGACGCTCTGTGACCACCCTTCTGGGCCAACTATACCGGCACAACTCCAGATCTACTTCCTGCCTGAGCTGTCAGCCCTCTGCCAAAGGTCTCTTGCTGCCTTGATCCTTAACCTATCTTATGCGGCTACTTCTTGTCCTAAGATCCTTTGACAAATGAAGTCGCAAAGAAAAGAAAAGCAAGGAAAGGAACCAAAAAGGTTTGCACCATTAACAGTGTGACTCAGTTTTCATCCTTATACTTTTTGAAGAGAGTATAATGACTAATTCACCCATTCAAAAGCACGGGTAGCTCTCCATCTATCTATCTGTTGAAATTAAAGTGCACTCCAATGTTACTTATTAAGTTTAAAAATAATTCACAGCACCTTTCTTCTTTTTCTTTGTTTTTTTACTACTACGGCCTTTCTGCTGCTCTTCCATTATCCTTTCCTCTGCCATCTGAGAGCCATCGGCACGACTTAATGTCGACATCAACCATGCATAAAGGAATTCAGAGAGATACCTTAATGGAAAGAAAATGTTAGTTAATGGTCAATGTCTAAATGAGGAAGCTTGGACAATACATGCACTGGTGCTAATAAAGAGGTTTTTTAATAATGCTTTAAAGGTTTTTTTTTTTAAAACAAGATTATTCAATTAGATAATTGCTAGCTTAGATCTGACAAGAAATGAGCATGACAAGTGATTAATTTCCCCTTTCTTGTGGCCATATATGTTGCCATACAATACAGAAGATTTTAAATTCCTATAATGACATGAGTTTTGCAACTTTTCAAAAGATTTCTTGGTGGGGAGGGGTAGGACAAATTAGGGGTATGGGATTAACAGATTATATAAAATGGGTAAGCAACAAGGATTTACTGTACAGCACAGGGATTTATGCTCATTATCTTGTAATAACCTATAATGGAATACAATCTGCAAAAGTACTGAATCACTATGCTGTATACCTGAAACTAACACAATACTGTAAATCAACTGTACTCTAGTAAAAAATAATTTTTCGATAATTACATATATATGTAAATCAAATAAATGTCTATTAAATTGCTTTTACTATATCAGGTCACATTTCACTTAAACCTATTATGTAAATATTTTATTTTCCTATTAATTATAAAACCAAATAAGAGAAAATAAAAAATCATATGCATTATGCAGAACAAGTCTAAAAAATTAATGATTTGCAGGCTTATAATCTACTTGAATTTATTTAATAAGGAAATGTTAAATAGATTATTCTACCAGATACTAAATTTTCTTAAGTTTAAACTAACCAACAATATTTAAGCCAGAAAAACAGTTTAAATCTAGGATACAAATATATTTTCTTTGAATAAAATTAAGGCCCACTACCACATTAAGTGAAAAATCAAAGATTTATAAGAAATGTTACTATGATCACGTCTGAGGGTATGATGCTTATTCCCAAAATTTTTCAAACAGCTGGTAAGGCAAGTTACAATATTAAAACACATACCAAAAAGAACATTTTAAAGCAAAACAAAAACCAACTAAAAGATACACCTGGAATGACTTAGTTACTGTATTTTAAAGCTAAACTGAGCACTATGCATCCTGGCAGCTAAAATAAACCAGGAAATATATATTTTTATTTTATTTTAAAAAGCATGTAACTTCATATGGAGAGAAAATTCCTGACAATGAATTTAAGAAAAACATTTATTATAGTATCTTTGTATAGGATATATACACTATCACCACAAAATGAGGATTTGTAACCTATCTTAATGAGATTTCTCTAGGGAACTAGTGCTACTTTCTACATTTTGACCGACTAACACAGGGACAGGTGAGTACAGGGGAGAGCTGGCACAATTAAGGCCTTCCCTGTCAAAGATCAGGTATCTCAATGAGCTTGTGGTGAGTGCCTTATCAAAATGAACACACAGCTACATCCAAGGAGAGTCAGAGTGCTAATATCCATACCAGTGGCTCTCAGTTGTGATCTCAGGACCAGCAGCAGTGTCACCAGGGAACTAGTCAGAAATGCAAATGACTTGGTGGGCCCTACCCAGATCCACTAAACCAGGAACTCTAGGAAGTTCCCTTCCCAGCAAGTTGTATATTAATGTGCTTTCCAAGTGATTATGATGCAAGCTAACGTTTAAGAAACAGTTTTCTCCTGATTTTAAAAGGGTCCACACGCTTTAGGGATCACCATCCTGAAGAACAACAACGTATATTGTGTAAAAATGTTGGAGCCCAATCTGTAATTTTGAAACTAAAAAGCAGTAAAACAAGCAGACCACAAGGGTACTTGTAAGTAGAACTAAAGTTTCTTTTGTTAACAAGAAAAGGAATGAATCTGCTCAAGTATACAGGTAAATTTCTAATGGAGTATTTATCTGAATATCATTCATTTGCCAGTTCTTTGTGTCAAAAAGCATACAAAATTATATTTTGAAAATCAAGAGCACAAAATCTTCCAATTAGCTCCCTCAAACCACAAAACTTGAGCATGTTCCTCTAAAATGCCTTGTTTGAATAGGACTGTCTAGTGTGAGTTAATAATAGAAGAAATTCCAAGTCGCTGTAACAACACCTGTTGGTAAGGGCTGTCTTCTATGTAAGTGTTGAAGAATATATAAAATATAACACCATTCTCATATTATTATAGTTGATGCTCCAGTTCTATTTTCATAATCAAAAACTACCTGTTAAACAGAGCCCTAGCAGCCATGATAACAAAACCATGTTAACGGTGTAGGAAATGATTACTTTCCTTCCTCCATAACAGTGACTCCATGCAATATACAACATCTTAATTACTAAGTTAAATAATTTAAAAAGATGAGCTATTTTAAGATCTAACATACTAAACTTAGTTGTTTGTAATGGGCAACAATTAGGTCATTACAACTTTAAATTACCGCCATACTTTGCTAGACTAAGAAAGATGCAAGATAACCGAACTCATAAGCCGTCAATTTTCTTTGTTTTCTGTGACAGCTTTTTCATGTCTAAAATATTCTCAAGCGTCCTCTTACTAGGTTTCTCGCATCTTCAAGAAAAGCAAGGAACTACCCTGCTGAAGATCATCTCTTACTAACTCTTTCAAAGTTCCTGAGACAAGTCCTCAGGGCCATAGGTTCAGTAGTGATACTCCCAATAGTAATCTCAGCCATCATTTCTTCTCAGGAGAAAGATCTGGCTCAGAGTTTGAACTTTAAGTACATTCTACAGCTAGTATCTAGCGTCACTGAAGTCAGGGCAAAATGTATGTTAATTTTTCTTTCTGGAAACAGATAAAAGCTCTTCAATTAATCCATTTACTTTGGAGCCACTTTCATTAGTAATTTTTAAATAAATATTCAAATGGCTAGAAAAAATATATTTGCACAATGTTATGACACTTAAGATATTCCAGATAATCTAGCTCTAATTTTCAGTATTTTTCAACTGTCCCACAACTAAAGTTCAAATACACTAAATAAAAAAGTACCCTGAGATTACACTCTGCAGTGCTCTCTCAGATCTTATCTACCCCACCCGCCACCACCGTTAACTCCAGTTGTTCTCTTACCAATATATGTAATAGTACTCGTGCATGCTGTAGAGTTCCAATTCAAAGCCACTTAGAAGATACTGTATCATAATTCGAAGGTTATGGTAAAGGACCCAGGTACCTAAACAGGCCAAATGCTGCCTTTGGGGCTCCTGTTTCAACAGCATAGTGTGAAGGGCTGCATCAACCTTCTCTGCCTATCGCAACAAAACATCATAACATTAACTTTCTTTTTAATGTAATGAAAGAATTACAGGAAAAACCTGCTAAAAATAGCATATGAGCAGAAAATGTGAATCTCACCACCTGAAGAATTCATATTTTCAAATGCACTTCTCGTTAGGTTTACATTCAAACTTCCCATTTCTCAAAGGATAACATTTATTTAAACATTTCCTAAATTAAGAAGATATCTGTTTTATAGTACAAAATAAAACTAATTGACTTCAGAGCTTCAGTTATATTAATAATATTGTTGCTGACAAATTTGAAGATTAATATATTTTTATTATGATGTAAACTTGCTCTAATTATAACTACTGTTCTACACATATTTATAGTTTATCCTGATTTTAAAAAAATAATTAAGATGTTTCTCAGTTTGGATTATTGTTCTGTTTCTTTTTGTAAACCCTTTCTTTGGTATATGTAACCGTTACATTTTAAGTGAAAAGGAAATTAACTACACTGAAAAATTAGTCAAATTACTGTTCCAAAGAATTGTTTTTGAAAATCTGGTGAAGATATATATGAATTGCTTAATTCTGGAAGGGAGGGCAACTTGTTGGTTCTTACCTCATCCTGCAAGGTAGCAAATTCCTCAAGGATATGACCAAGCTTATCTCTCTGTCGAGCCCTGTTATGTCCATGGATCTGAATAAGACTACAGAAGGGCTGCAATACACATACAGTTCGTTAACTGTCAATATGAAATTTCCTGATACTGAAGGAAATTAACATCCCAAGCTTTCAAAATCTGGTTTAAGGGAAAAAAATGTTGTGTATAGAAGAATCCTCGCCTATGCATACTTTTTACATAGGTGTTTCTTTAAAGGAACTCAATACTAGAATCTATCAATAGCTAGAGGAAAGTGGCTGTTTAAGAAACCTGTTTTCATATGGCAAAAATATCTTCCTTCAGTCTTTAGGTATCTTCCCACAATTTCAAGAGGACAGTTTCTTTTCTGCTTGTTTCAAGCCAAAAGCCAACGTTCAAGGCTGACACGTCTGTGCTGCTTATAAATATCCTGGAATTAGATGACGGCTAATACCTATAGGCCCTGCCTAAAGCTCTTTATTCCTATTCCTATCTGTACAGCATTCTCATATAAAGTAAAGCATTTCATGAGTCAGACAATGGACAAGAATGCTAGGATGCTCTGATTTAAGAAATACGCATTTTATATTTGTGTACTTTGATCAATATAATCTCATTTAATCAATAAGTAGCCTATAAGAAGTACAGAGGCAATTTAACATCTTCACTTTTAAAAAATTGCAAGGTTTATAGAAAAACAAAGTAATCTGCCTGATAATGATAAAATGTATCATTAAGAAAATGATAAAAATAAAATCTGGCCTTCTACTGATGTTCCTTTTATCATACTATATTGCCTTTATATATACAGATATATAAAAATAATATATACATATACATTTAGTAACTGGAATTAGGCACAAACGAGCTATCTATAAAGAGCTTATAATCAAGTAACAATGATTTATGATTAATTTAATCAACTACCAGGCTTCCATTTCCCCAAATTACCTGCGATTTGAAAAAAGTTCATGATCTCATCTAAAAGCAGTAATTTAAATTTCACTACAATCCTGTTCATTAAGGCAGTACAAAGGTAAGTGCCTAGGGATGTTACACACGTCTCTTGTTTGTAAGGTCAAAAATAAGTGACGTTTTTGTGTCTATTTACAAAAAAAATGGAAACTCCTCTTTTCCCAGATGGGGGTCACAGCTCATCCCATTTCTGTGGTCCCCAGGGGTTATGGTGAGAGGGCATCAAAAGGCGCCTCCGTATGGAACAGCCTTCCAGGAGACCACGGGCTGTGAAGCTACCCACTCAGCGGTAAGAGAGACAGGAACTGCCTGCTTATCCAGTGAAGATGAGTAAGAAATGGGAGATGAAAACACAGCACAAATGAATGCTGCTGAAGGCATTATACTCCACAGTTTTAAAGCATCCACCACAATGATCCAAATTTCAGTTCTTACCCGAACACAGTGAGTAACAAAGGAATCGATACAGTCCTTAGCCTGGTGATTATTATATAGGCAGCACCTGTAAGACAATGCAATATTCTTTTTATTCAAACTAAACCGTTTGGCCTACAAAAAGCAGCAGTGGTTACTGTAGGCGCTACCAACGCACAGGGAAGGTGAAAACAAGAAAATGGAACCACATACATTACTAAGTTGAAGACGTACTAGCATTAGATTAGGAAATATTTACACTATTTGTTCTTCACACAACTAATGTGCAGTATTTCCAATTAGCTCTGTATTTGGACAATTAAGAGTTGGATCTAATAAAATCAACAAGGAAAGAAGGAAAATCCCAAAGCTCCACTCCTTCCTGATCCTACTTCAGTATCACCTGTTCCCCTCTAGCTGATACCCTCCCTGGACTGTGCTCACAGTAGTAGTTATAAAGAAAATAGTGCACAAAACCTGAATTTGTTCAAGATGTACCCGTATTTCCAACCAGAGGCCAAAATCATCACCTATACATCCCACTGGCACCTCATTTTCTGTCCTCATAAAGTGGTTTCCCTGTGGTGCTCCTTATCTCAGTTAAAAGCATCACTTCTTGAGAAAGGCCTTCCTGAGCAGTCTGGGAGGGTCTGCTACCTGCCTGGCCCTGGAGGAAATACAAGGGCTGAACAGATGGAAAGATTTTTTTTTCCTTTCCCTGAGGTGGGAGGACAGTAGCCTTTGCATCTAAGGAGATGGGAAGAAGCAGACTTTGTCCTGGTGCACTGACAGGAGCTGACAACTTACTACTCCTAAGTGTTTGTCATAACTGAGCATAACCAGAGCCTCAAAGATAAACAGAGCCATGATCACACAACGGAAAATGGCTTGCAGCAGCCAGAATAAAGAAAAGGCGGACACCTGGAATAGGTGGCAATGTTTAAAACAGAAGTGCTGGAAGGTCCAAAGTAAGAAAATTACTTAAGGTGACAAAAATAGAGCATTAAAAAAAAAAAACCCTCTGGATTTGAAAGTTAGGATTTTCAAATTTAAAAAACTTAGTAGATGAAAGATGCTCAGAACAGCCTTGAAGATCGAGAGGAAGAATTTCTCATAACACAGCAAAATAAGAAAGAGATAAATGTCACAGGAATACAGGGGGAAAATCTACAAGATACAGTATATAAGGAGCTCTTTAAAAGATGAAGGTGAGGTAATAATTAAACAGATAACAGCATAGGAAAAAATGATCTGATCTGAAGACTTGAGGCTTTTAAAGACTCATTTCCAGATAGGAAATAGTTGAAAATCACACATGCACATTGTGGTAAAACTCCTAAAATAAAGAGACACTCTACAATCCTTCAAAATGAAGTGTCAAAACACTTATAGAGGAAAAAAAGAATCAGATCAGCATCAAATTTCTCACATGTAACACTGAAAATTTTAACACAGTGGAAAAACATTTACAGACTATCATGCAATGAACTTACTTTGGGGAGAGCACCGGAGGACTGACAAAAGACCGAAGTGCATCTTTTACCATGTCTTGCATGAGATGGGTTCCAAAGACCTTCTTGTTATCCACCAGGAAAGTGGTCTTAAAACAAGTGTTATATGTATTAGTAATGCTGTCACAATCTTGACATGTTGCACGTGTGATGCAGCTGCCATTACTGTGACATGAGCATACTGCTTATAAATGCCACAAAATGCAGGAGAAATTAAAATGTACAAAGTTGGTGAAAAAGTTACATAAACCACTGCCTCCACAATGGGTACTGCTTGTTAATCCCTATTTAAGATGTATTCGGATGCAGGAGCACAAGAAATGTGCACAAAAAAAATCTCTCAAGTTCAGAGTAGTTATACTGAACTAGTGAAAATGAACTGACTAGTCTGAATGTATCAAATGAGCTAAGATACAAGAAAGAGTTTCATAAATTATGAAATATTTAATGGTTGCAAATACTAAGCTAGTTGATAATCTTTATCTCTAATCAACACTTTGGAATACAAACTTCCTGAAATTGGAAAAAATATATTTAAAATAATAAATTAATTTACATACATTATTATTTAATAATTTGCATTTAATTTTCTTTCCTTAATGACCACAATTATTTTAATGTTTACTATACCATACCTTACTTGATTTCCTAACACATTTGGACTGTTTCCAGTTTTTGGTGATCATGAGCCAAACAGCTTTAAACATTCGCATGCATACAGGTTTTTAAGTCAATGGCAGATTCTACTTCTCTTGGGTAAACAAGCAAGAGTCAGATTTGTATATTTATTTTTATAACAATCTGCTATTGTTTTCCAAAGTCACTATAGCAACGCATCCTCCTCAGTGCTTTGTATTTTCAGTTTTTCTTTCTTATTTCCTTTTTTATTAATTTAAAGATTCTGATAGGGGAATAATGGTATTTCATCAGGGTTTTATTTTGCATTTCCCTAATACTAATAACGCTGAATATCTTTTCATATTGATTTTTTTTTTACCCATTTTAAAAACTGGGTTGTCCATTTTCTTAGTGTAATATTTACTGAGTTCTTTATATGTTCTAGAAACAAATCCCTTGTCAGACATCACTGGCAAACATTTTCTCCTACTCTGTGGAGTCTTCATTTCCTTAACAGTGTCTTCTACAGAATTAAAGTTTCAAATTTATCAACTTGGCATTATTTTTTATGGATTTTGCTTTTGATTTTATACCTAGGAATTCTCTACCTTCCCCAAAGTCACAAAAGATTCCTGCCTACCCTTTTTCCCAAAAGTTTTATGGTCTCACATATAGTGCTATGTAACAAAAGACTGATTAAAGAACAGGGCTTCTCTGGGTGTGCTCCTCGGTTCCCCTGATCCATGTCCATCAGTTTGCCAATAGCACACCTGTCTTGTGGTCAGGTAGTGTTGAGTTCCCCAACTTTGTTCTTTTTTCTCAAAGTTGTTTTGGTTATAGTAGTTCCTCTGCCTTTCCACATAGTTTTTAGAAGCAGCCTGTTGACACCTACAAAAATTTCTGCTGTGATTTTGGGATTGATTTGAATCTGCAGATCACTTTTGGGGAGAGCTGATGTCTTAAAAAATAACAATTCTTCCAATGAACAAACAAGCAAGGTATTTCTCTCCATTTATTTAATTCTTCTTTGATGTCTTTCATCAATACTTTGTCCTTTTTCAGTATACAGGTCCTACAAACAGGTGTTAGACCTAAGTATCTCATTCTTAATGTTACTGTAAACAGTATTGTTTTCAAGTTTTTGATTTGCATTGTTCATTGCAAGCACATAGAAATATAACTGCTTTCTGTATATTGGCCTCATGTCCTGTGAGCTTGTTAAACTCACCATCAGGTCTAGGACTTCTTTGTAGGTTCCTTGGTACTCTATACAGAAAACCATGTCTCTGTAAGGAAACAGTATTTCTTCCTTGCTCAACTGTAAGCCTTTTATCTCTTTTCCTGCCTTATGTCACTGGCTAACATTTCCAGTTCTATGGTAAGAGTGGAGTGATAAGAGTGGACAGCCTTGCTTTCTTCCCAATCACAGGAGGAAAGAATTTAACCTTTTATCATTAAGTAGGATGTTAGCGCTAAGTCTGTTGTACATGCCCTCCACCAGGTTAAGGAAGTTTTCTTCTATTTTCCTAATTTTGCTGAGAGTTTTGATCATGAATGGATGTTGATTTTTGTCAAATGGTTTCCCCGAATCTATTGAGACTTCAGAGTGTATCATAAATTACACTTCAAACTCTGAACCAGCTTTGCATTCCTGGGATAAAACCTACTTGGTCATGATGTTTCTCCTTTTCCATATATTGCTGGATTTGATCTGATAATACTTTAAGACTTTCATCCCTCCGTTCATAAGGGATATGGGTCTATAGGTTTTTTTAGCTTGAAATGTCTTCAGTTTCAGTATTGAGGTAATGCAGGTGTCATATAATGAGTGTGCTTGCTGCTTTTTTGGAAAGAGATTGTGTAGAATTGGCCTGGAGTTTTGTTGGAAGGCTTTTAACTATACACTCAATTTCCTTGATAGATACAAGATTATTCAAGGTACCCATTTCTTCTTGAGTGGGTTTTGGTAGCGGCCCTCATGAAACTGGTGCATTTAACTTCTTCAATTTATGGACATAGAGTTGTTTGTAATATTCCCATATTCTTCTTTTATTTTGAGTAGGGTCTGTACTAATTGCTGATACTGTTCATCTGAATTCTCTTTTTCTTGTTCTGTCTAGTTAGAGGTTCATCAAACTTAGAAGCAGCTTTCGGCTGCACTGATTTTCCCTACTGCTTGTCTCTTTCCTATTGTACTCATTTCTGCTTTGATCTTTGGTATATCCTTCTATTTGCCTCTAGTTTGATTTGCTTTTCTTTTTCTATTTCTTTTAAAGCAGAAGCTTAAATTATAATTTCAGACCTTTCTTCCTTTTTCACATGAACATTTAACAGTATAAATTTCCCTCTAAACACTGCTTTAATTGTATCCCACAAATTCTGATATGCTGTATTTTCATTTTCATTCAGTTCAAAATATTTTCTAATTTCTCTCAATTCTTCCTCTTTGATCCAAGGGGTTTTTTTTAGAAGTGTGTGAATTTCCAAATATTTGGAGAATTTTCCAAACACTTCTCTTATTGATTACTAATTTAATTCCAAAATAGTCAGAGGGCATACTTTGTATGATTTTAATTTTTTTTAATTATTAAGGTTTTATGACCCAGAATATAATATTGATGAGTGTCTAACACTGTTAAGTCAATACTTCTATTAAAAAAATATAACACTATCTGTGGAATAACCTTTAAAAGCATCTATCTTTTGTTCCATCAATCAATAAAACGTCAGTACACATTATTTGATGTTTAAAGAAATATTTCAAAACTAAGTGGAACTTACTTGTAATAGAGATCTGGAAAGAACACAAGGTGACTGTTCACTAAATTCACAGAAAAAGTCCTAATAAATACACAGAAAAAAGTAATGTTATTCATCTATTAATAGATTAAATAAAAGCTGAAAATGTCTGCATATAAAGAGTAATTTTTTATTAGACTTTCTGGGAATGATACACTATCAGAGTTAAAATATGCCAAACAGCTAAAGATCATTTCTATAAGAATTGTCTAATTGTATGAACGGAACAATGGACAATTTTAGAGCCTAAAAAAAAATTTTTTTAACAAACTGATCAATAATAGTATTATGCGGGTACCAATATAAAATTCGTACATCATGAAAATAATAGTATCAATAATAATTTACTAGTGACAGAGGTTTACTGTCTATTTCACAGAAATAAATAACGAAGTAACCAGGCAAACTGATTTCACATTCTTTATTCACAATTAATTTTTACACCTTGCACACACTCCTCAAAGTGAATATTCTGCACCAGAGAGATTCTCCTATTCCATATCACAAAGAAAATTAAAATAATCTACCCCACAGGAAATCCCTTAACTTCAGCCTCTAAACCTCTAACCATTCCCACATCTGCACCTAGACCCCCTCCTTGTCCAATTTAACAACAGACGTCCTCCACTTGTACTAAGGACTCCCTTCCTTCTGACTTTTTCACAAACATGACACACTGTCAGTTAGTCATCCTTTGCTCTCCTAGGTATTAATATTCTTTCTCTCTATCAGATCATTCCCATTTTCAACTAAACAGTCAAATTTCTCTTCTCTTTAAAGAAAAGATCATCACATGATCCCCCACTTCCCTCTCAACTGCTGCCTTCTCAGCCAAACTTTCTGAAGGAGCTGGCTGCACCCACCATCTCTACTTAACTCGACCCCCACTCACTGTCAACACATGCAACCTGGCTCTTTGCTTTAGTCACACTTGTCCCCCATTACTAAATCCAATGAACACCGATTTTGGACCTTATTCATTTCTTTCACTTGAACTCTCAGCAGCATGCCTTCCTTCTTGAAAAACTTTTAAAATTACTTTTACGTGTTTCTTCCTCTTTGGCCACTTTTCACTTTGTTCTGTAGGTTCAAAGTTTAGTTCCAGACTACCTTCTTTTCTTTATACCTTTTTCCTCATAAATTTTGTAGTATAAACACTTATGCTTCAATTACTATCTATACTGCAAGAATTCCAAAATTATAACTCGAGGCACAAGACTCTCAACTCTAGCCACACAGCCAATACCTATTCAGTATCTCTACTTAAATACTTTAAATTCAAACTCTACTTCACTAAGACCTTCATTTGACTCTCAAAGGTCCTTCAAGAATTTCCCCCTTTCAATGAATAGCACCATATGTGCATGTAGACTTACAAGGCAGAAAACCAGAGGCCTTCCTGAGAGCTCTCTCATGCCCCCCTATTTAATTCATCACAATATTCTATCAACTTTAGCTCACACATAGCTCTAACACTGACAATCTCATCATCTCCCTGCCACCCTTCTAGTCCAAGTTACCATCCTTTCACTCCTGGACTGTAGAAATGGTTTCCTAATTTATCCCCCTTCGTTTACTCTGGTCCCTTCCAATCTTTCCTCTACAATGCAGCCAAATTCTTAATCAAGTTATGTCACTGCCCTACCCATACTGATCTTGCTTAAAATTCTAATGGTATTCCTTTGCTCTGTGATAAAGACTGAACTCCCTAATGTGGCTTAAATGGTCTTGCCTGGCCTGCCCGCCTCTCTAGCCTCACCAACCCCTCATCCCCATCACTCTATGCTCCACTCTGCTACTTTTCTTTTAGGTTCTCAAATGTATCATGTTCTTTCCATCACAAGGACGAGTATTCAGCTTCCTGCACCTAGAACTGTCCACCTACTGTCCCAAATGAATATTTCCCTAACCATCAGATCTTAGCTTTACCTTCACTTCTCTAAGAAAGACTCTGATCATCTAGGTCAGTTCCTCCATTAGATGCTGTATCTTCTAGTTCATTTCCTTCATACTGCTCAGATCAGGTTGTAATTCTATGATCATTTTTATGCTACACTGTAAGCCCCATGACAACATGGATGACAGGATGACATACTTTTGCTCATCACTGTATAAGAGCCATAGCACAGTGCCTCGCACAAAAAGCATGTTGGCTGAACTCATCAGTGTACATACATACTCGCTATCATAGTTCGTCTGTACTCAATTTCTTATTGCTAGTATATATCCCTAACATGATATACTCTATAAAGTCCACTATTTACTTCATTTAAACTAGCTATCTTCCTAATTACTCCACAGCTGTCAAAAGCATCATCTTTTGGGTTCCTAACCTATGTATTTCCCTTTACTAATGTCACTACCCTCCTCCTTACCATTGTTTTTCTCTATATGCAAAATACCAAAAACTTCGAAAATGAAGAAAAACACAAAGAATAAACTATCACATAGCATTCCACTACCTAGAAATAGTTGTAATTAATATTTTGGTATTTGTTAATCTTTTAAAAAAGAATCTGGCTGAATCTGGCTTTGTCTCTGACAACCATTTCTGTATGCAACAACATATGTGACTATTCCCTTTTTCAATATTAAATATTACTACACTTTTCAATCCAGTTGTTGTAAGTTGCATTTCTTTAATTACTAGTGAGGTTATGCATTTTTCATGTTTGTTTCTTTTTAAATGTATATGCTCGTGTCATTCCCAATTTTTCGTTGGGATGCTTATTTTTATCTTACTGACTTGTAAAAGCACTCTCTAGAATCTGGCACTTTATCCTGATAATAACACGTTTCCTATACAGATCCACCAGACTATCTGGTCCATTATCCTCCATAAATCTAATCTTCTCTACTCTTGGCCCCTGTTACACTCCCCCACATCCACTGTGTCCCGGGTCTTACAGGGGTCCAGATTCTTCCATTACTATGCTTTCTTCACCTCCAGCGACAGCAGTCCAAGCCTGGCTCCCCCACCTCCCCTCTATTATGGTGTGTCATATGCATTCACCTCCCTGATAAAGTAATCCATAATCTTCTGCCAGAATATCAAATTCCAATTGTTGCATTATAACTTTCTTATTCCAATTTACATTGATCTTCTCCTTTTCTAAAATCTTATAATTAATCTGGTCAAAACAAATATATATTCATATGACAATTCAGGATTAGAAAAGCAGATGCAAAAGAAGAATAAGAAAATCTCTATTCCAATTCCAGATATGACACTAACCAATCATCTAGTTTGGTTATAAAGCCCACAAAACATTAGTTTAGTTGTACAATGAACTGCAACTGATTTATGTCTATGAACTTTTCTACTTTTGAGATTTCTATGATTCTTATGACAGAATAGGAAAAACTACTAAAAGGAAAGGAAACACAAAAGGAGGTAATAAAGGCATAATCAGTGGAAGTTTCACTGAGGAATAAAGACTTAAGCTGGGCTTTAATGACAAAGAATTAGTGGAAAGGAAAATAAAGTTACTATAAGAAAGAGCATAAGAAAAGCACAAATCTTTACTGACCATCAATTACACCCCAGAGGCTGCTGCTAAATTCTAGGAATATAAACTAGATAACGTGTCATCTCAAGGAACGCAAGTGCAGAAGCAACCTGAAACCAACAAGGAACACTTCACAGAGGAAATGACAGGAGGCTAGAACACTGAGGGGAAACAACAGTCAAATGCGTATCTAGGTACAGTCATGCAAACTAAGCTAGTGCACTTACATCTAAATATTCTGCATATTTCTACCTTCCTAATTGTAATATATGTCACCACAGCCTTAACAATTAACAAAACTCCATCCCTGAATGTTTTAACATTCCCTAAATAAACCACGTTTTTCTATATTTTAACTCACGAAAAATATTAATCCAAAATATGCTAGCTTAAAAATGGACCTACTCTTTTACATCCAGTAACTTCACTGTTTAGCAATTTATCTTAAGGGGTAAGGAAGCACATGATATAAACGTTTACCAACAAAGATACTCATCTTAGTATTGTTTGTAACAGTAAAACACTGAAAATGACCTAAATATAATTCAATATGAATGGACTAAAAAAAAATCTGTAGTGTATACTTACAGTGGAATACCACGTAGCCATTAAAATAATGTAGAAATATGTATACTTGTTGACATGAAAAGATGTTCATGATATGGAGATTAGTGATTTAAAAAAAGGAAGTTACCAAACACCATGATCCAATTTTTATATGTAAAAAAACCTTACAGATATGTTCATATATATGTATGTGTGTATATATGCACGCATGCATAAACACACACATTTATTTATATAAAAGGTTCTGATGACAGAATTGAGGATTCAAATGTCCATTCTCAAAACTTGGGTGAATTACCTAACTTCTCTGTATTTTAGTTTCTTAATGTCTTCAATAGATAGTATAAAAGCCTTATGAGGATTAAACACAGAAAAAAAAATATATGTACACACACCACTTCATTCTCTAGGTATCACAGAAAATAAGTGAGCAGTATTATTTACCCTTAGGACAGTGAGTCTTTAAAAAATAATAAACTATTCTGTTGTAAAAGTTGTATTTCAGAATAGAGATTGGTACTTACCAGGATACAATGTAAATTTGTTAAATTGACCACCTCACAGACGGTCTTTATTCTGTCTATTAATCTTGCAAAATAGTTGACCATTTCTTCCCTTTTAATTATTTTTGCATATCGAGGGAAGGTGGGTGGAAGTAGTCTCTGATTAACAAGGGGCTCAAAACCCATCATAATTGGATGATCTAAAAAGAAAATAAATAAGTAACATTTTCAACATTTCTCTGAATTTTAAACCTCAAATACTACTAAATATAAAAAGGCTAGTTTCAAAAGTATCTCCAAATTCTAATAATATACTCTAAATGGATTTGTAATTTACGATTAAAAATAACATGCAGGTTTAATAATCAAAAACTGTACTTCTTACATGGTGATGGCAGTGGTGACAGAGAGGTTTCTACCTCAAAATTAGCTCCAAGCCAAGAATGGGATAAAACAATACATTTAACATAGTCTCTCAAATAAATAAATAGATAGATAAATAAAAGGGCAATGCCTTTTATTAACCATGAGATTGTGAAGAAAGGTCAAATGGGAAGATAAGTGTAGGCTTATCTTTCCTTCAATCACTGAACTGTAGACTCAATTCAAACTCAACTACATAGTGATGTAAAACAGCAGACAGCAGTCCCCCACCTCCACCTGCATGAGTCTGGAATGCACTTGGCACTGAAATGTACTTCCAGAATAATATAACTTATCACAAGAGACCTAAGGGTGAGGTCCGCTTTCCCATTCTCAGTCCTCTGACGATCTCCCTTTTCACACTAGTACAAAGCTCCAAATTGTCTTTTTCAACTTGAATATCCCTGCCACTTTTATAGAAAAAAGTGTCATACTCCAGTGTAAACTATGCACTGTCAGACTCTGTAGGAGCTATTTACAAATCTAGAAATTGTGGATAACTGATAAACATGAAATTCTGTTCTGTCTGGTAGAGATTCAACTGACTTCCTCTATAGGAAAAAGTTTTGCTTCCATTTATAATTTATTTCAATATTGCACTACCCCATATAACTAGTGTGTTTTAAAACGTTTCATGTCTGGTTATGTTACTTAATGAGCTTAACAAAATCTTTAACACATGTTCACCTTTATATCTGTGTAAGTCATGGTTTTACCTTTTTCCAAAAAACCATTTTTTAATACTCCCTATTTTCTAAGCACTGAAAGACATAAGTAAGCACAGTGACTACAAATACCATGTCCTTTTATGCCTCTTTACTTATACACAAACTATTTCTCCACCTGTAAAACATACCCCCCTGTTCTTAGCCTGGGAGACATGGTACAAGCTTGACTTCTCTCTCATCCTCGGTCCCCCTCCCCAGTACTTTCTATATACACTATTACACTGTCTAAGTGGGATTACATCATCTTGTCCCTGTCTCTGAGTTCTCTTGAAAGCAAAACCATGCTTGGATCCCTAACACCAAATGCCAGGTTCATTAACAGGCACTGGACACACGTTTGCTGAATGACAAAATATGCACGCTCAAAATAAAATGAAAGACTGCCATCACTATCCCAGTTTGAATTTCTGATTCACAATACTACATTTAGAACTAAGGTAACAGTAGTACCAGCTTCGTTACCACATGAACATGAATACATTATGGGCTTTAATGATAAATACACAGAATCCAGATATTTAAATAGTACATTACACTTATTTTCTCTCAAAGCATTCTAACATGCATCTAAAATTATTCCTAGTAATATTCTTTAATTTTTTGGGGGGTGGGATAATGAGGTTTATATATTTACACAGTTATTTATTTTTTAATGGAGGTACTGGGGATTGGACCCAGGACCTTGTGCATGCTAAGCAGGCACTCTACCACTGGGCTGTATCTTCCCTCCCACCCTTTAATTCTTAATACACCTATTTTTAGGCTTTAAACCACAGTAGAAGATAGATAATGGCCACTCACGGAAATTTATATTACCATGAAAAGAAGCAACTATTAATGGGAAATGGTTAACAAACACAATGTATTCTGTACACAATTTTATACAGACTAAAAAGTTCAATATGAAACATTAACTTTTGAAACTAACTCAGCCGTCCTCACAGCTGAGGTTTAGCAGCATCCCTGACCTCTATCCACTACGTGCCAGGAGCAACCTCCTAGCCGTGAAATGGATAAAGACACTGCTAAATGTCCCTGGGGAGCCCCCGGTGAGAAACACTGGTCTAGATGAACACCAGAAGCAACTATAATTCAGTGAGGATAAGCTCAGGATGTAACAGGAGCATCTAACCCATGTAAAAATTAGATGAAAGACTTCACAGAAGTCTAAGAAAAGACCTAAATGATAAGTTAGTCAAAGGACAAAATATTAAGACAAAGCATTCCAAGCATATCAAAGGCTCAGAGCTCAGATAACATGGCTGCTTTTCCTTTTCCCTTAGGGAGCTGCAATTTTCCAAGTCATAACTTCTCTGATTTCAGGAAGTAAAAATAGATGCATATAAATAGAATGGGGACAAAATCCCTACGCATAAAGTTAGAAGTTATCTGTATGCTCTATTCTTTGCACACACTTAAATTTTCCACCTACATTTTTCTGGAATAGTCCTTGTTAATGGTTAATAATTAAAGTGGTTCCTAGTAGCTATTTTTAAGTCTCAGCTGTTGTTGAATCTCATGCATAAGGACTTTGTAACCATCCTATACCAGAGATGGTAACTTGCCCAACTAGAAAAGTGCATAGGAACTGAGACATAACAAGAGATCAAAGCCGTTATTCAACATATGTAAGAGTTAAGCAGGAGAGGGGATAAAAGCCAGGCAGGAGTTTGTATTTGATTTCATGGCAACATAAGTCACAAAGTGTTAAAGGAAGCCTTCCCATATCCACTCCCCCCAGAATAAACTGCCCTAACATTTTCCCACGGAATCTCTATCACACAATGTATCTCAGACTGTCTTATACTCATCTGTCTTACATTGAAGCACCTACTAAATGATTTAAGCCCAGAAAAGATAATTCACATCACTAACCACTGCGTGCTGTGCTCAGTAAAGATTTCCTGAATTAAACTGGATACAGATCAGGCAAGACAACTTCTAGACTCTCTTCTGATTTTACACGTCTGTATGTGTACAAAAACCATCTTGGTCTTCCAGTTAACATACTTCATAATACATAGATGCTTTTCAGTACATAACAAGATGATCTTCTCTTCACATTAGCACTCTTTTAAGAATAAAATAATAAAGTACAATTACTATTTTCAAAACATTATGGCACACTGGTTTATGAGTGTTTCAGTTACTATACTGCTTGGTAGGTAACCTGCCCTCATGATCAGAAGGAGAGTATTACAAGCAGCACAAGGTCCACGGGTAAGAGATTTATAATAACGTGCTTTGATTTAACTTAACAAAGTTACTCTAAAATTAATTAAATGCCAAAACTAAGGTCTGGAAATGTATAAGTCAAAAGACAGAGACATTATATCATCTTAACGCAACATGTCTCTCCCAAGTCATAGAGGCAATTTACAGTCAGACTTACTGAAATAATAAACTTTAGATGCCCTGAAGTTGGAGGGAATTCTAGAAAACAATGCAGAAGCTGCTGAGGTTTTGTTATGTTAAACTGCACTTCTTATGGCTACTTGATTTCTTTTATAAAATGCAGTAACGTTACACTACCTGAAGTAAGTCAGACACAAAAGGACAAATATTGTATGATCCTGCCTTTGTACGGTACCTAGAATAGTGAAACTTAGAGAAAGAAAGCAGAATGGCGGTTGCCCGGGGCCTGGAGGAGGGTGAAATGGGGCGTTACTGTGTAATGAGTATGGAGGTGGAATTTGGGAAGACGAAAAGTTCTGGATATGGGCAGTGGTGACAGCTGCACAACAATGTGAATGTACTTGATGCCACCGAATTATACATTTAAAAACAGTTAAAATGGCAAACTTCATGTTATAAATACATCAATACAATAAAAAAAAGTTATAAAAAGGCCTTGAAACACAACTGTTAAAGCCTCAAAAAACATGGCCTTAATGAATATTCTATGATAATCACTGGTCACAGTAAGTTATATAAGCAACACAATATGCATAAAAGTAATGTTATATGCACATCTACATATTTTGAAGTTTTTTTTCTTTTGGTGTGTAGTTTTGAATAGGTATCCATGCAACAGTTTGAAAAAGTTTCAAATGCAACAAAAGGTTATACACGATGCAAAGCAAATCTTCTGCTCACTTGTGACCCCCAGTTAATCTCTTGAGAACGAACCACTACTACAAGTTTCTCCAATAACACTGGAAGAATTCAGTATCTCATTTTTAACAATGGATAGGTCATCTACACAAAAAATCAGTAAGAAAACACTGGAGTTAAACGACACGTTACACCAGATGGACCTAACAGACATACATGGAATGTTTCATCCAAGAGCAACATTCTCAAACACAGTGAATATTCTCCACAACAGATCATATGATAGAACACGAAACAAGTCTTAACAAATTTAAGACAGAAATCATACCAACTATCCTTTCTGACCACAATGTTATAAAACTAGCAATCAATAAGAGGAAAGCTGGAAAATCTATAAATATGTGGAAACCAAACAACATATTCCTGAACACCAATGGGTTAATGAAGAAAACAAAGGAGAGTTTTTTTTTGAAATCCTGAAACAAATGAACATGAAAAAAACATACAAAAAGCTACAGGATGCTGCAAGTGCAGGTCTGAGACGGAAGTTTATAGCGATAAACGCATAATTAGGAAAGCAGAAGATCTCAAATAACAATCTAACTTTACACCTCAAGGAACCATAAAAAGAACAAATTAAGCACAAGTTACCAGAAGGAAGGAAATGAAGATCAGAGTAGAAATAAATGAGAGAAAAATAATAGAAAAGATCAACAAAACTAAGAACTAAGTTTCTGAAAAGATAAAATTGACAAACCACTTTATGTCTTTTGATTGGAAAGCTTGGCCCACTTACATAGGTATGGACTTGCCATCTCCAGTTTGTTTGTTTTCTGGTTGTTTTGCAATTCCATTGTTCTGCTCTTCCTTCTCTTGCTCTTTTCCTTTGTTATTTGATGATTTTCTCTAGTGGTATGCCTCCTTTTCTTTTTACCTTTTGCGTATCTACTAAAGGTTTTTGCTTTGTGGTTACTATGGTCCTTGCATAAAACATATTTAAAACAGTCTATCTGAAGCTGATAATAACTTCAAAGCTGCCCCCCCACCCTGATATTTTACGGTTTTGACTTCATAATTTTGGGGGAAGGGTGGTATAGCTCAGGGGTAGAGCACATGCTTACCATGCACAAGGTCCTGGGTTCATCCCCAGTACCTCCATTAAAAAAAAAAGAGGGAGAGAGAGAAAAGATATTTGTGACTTCACAATTTGCAATATATAGTTGCATATCCACTAACAAATGATTGTATAGTTTATTTTTAACACCTTTTGTCTTGTAACCTTCATACCAGAGATATGTGATTTATCTACCATTACAATATTAGAATATTATGAATTTAACTATATTCACCTTTACCAGTGAGTTTTATACTCTCATGTTTTCCTACTAGTAATGAGTGTCCTTTTGTTTCAGCTTAAAGAACTCCTTGAACATTTCTTGTGAGGTTGTCTAGTGGTGGTGAACTCCTTCAGCTTTCGTCTGGAAATTTTTTCTCTCCTCCTTATTCTTAAAGACAACTTTGCTGGATATCCTTGGTTAGCAGTTGTTTTGTTTTGTTTTGTTTTGTTCTCCCTCAGCACTTTTAATATATGATCCCCCTTCCCTTCTGGCCTGCACAGTTTTTGCTAAACTATCTACTGACAGTCTTAAGGGTGTTACCTTGGATATAACAAGTTGCTTTTCTTTTGCCGCTTTTAAGATTCCTTGTCTTTAACTTTTGACAATTTAATTATAATGTGTCTGAGTGTGGGTCTCTTAGGATTCAACTTATTTCAAAATCTCCAAGCCTCCTGAATGTGGATGTCTGTTTCTTTCCCCAGGTTAGGGAAGTTTTCAGCCATTATTTCTTTGAATAAGCTTACTGCCCCATTCCTCTCTCTTCCCCTTTTGGAATCCCTATCATGTGTATCCTGGTCTGCTTGATGGTATCCCACAAATCCCACGATCTATCACTACTCTTTTTCTCCCCTACCCTGGATGAATTTCACTGCCCTGTCTTCAAGTCCGCTGACCCTTTCTTCCACTGATCTAGTCCGCTGTTTAACCTATTTAATCTTTCAGTTCATTTCTGAATCCTTCAGCTCTGTGATTTCTCTTCTGTACTTTTTGAAATTTACTGCCTCCTTGTTGAAATTCTCACTTTGTTCATGCATTTCTTCTTGACCTCAGTGACCACCTTTAAGACTGTTGTTTTGAACTTTCAATCAGGCAAACCACTTACATCCATATCATTAAGATCTGTTTCGGAATATTTACCTTATTCTTTTGTTTGGAACATACTTCTGTTTCTGTTTTCCTTGACTCTCTGTGTTGGTTCTGGGAATTAGATAAAACATCTTCCAGTCTTGACAGAGGGATCTCATGTAGGAGATGAATTTTGTCATATAAGAGATAAACTTGGTCACTCAGCCCAGCACAAGTTCATAGTTGGCTCTCAAAGTTTTGTGACCATCCAAGCCTCCTCTACTCTCAGTGGCTCCGAGTAGTTGAGAGTGTGCCAAGACCCATCAGTGTCCCCAAGGAAAGGACCACAATCAGTACCTAGATGCAAGCTAATTAGAAGCTGGACCTTCAGGCAGCAGCTGGGGAAGTTATGTAGTTAAATCCTTTCTAAGGAGAAACTGGGAGAAGGTTGTTTTTGCCTAACCCTTCTTTGCTGGGCCTGGGTATACAGCCATGGGGAAGAGTGCTCTACAACCATTAGTAACTATTTGTTTGATACAGCCCTGTGAGACTCTTGAATACATGCCCCACTGGCTATTATTGCCCAGTGATCTGGGGGCCATCCCCCCAGGTGGCAGCTACAAAATCTTGGGCACCAGATGTGTGTATAAGCTCCTTCTTGGGAGACACTGTCAAATGGGTTTTATTATTGGAGTGGGCTAAAGGGAGGTGGGAGAGATGCCTGCTGGCTTCTCTGGTCTCTGGGGACGATCTCAGGCAGCCCCTAGATGTCTTCTAACTTAGAAGCTTGGCTGTCAGGCAGCAGCTTTTGAAGTATGGAGATAAACCTATTTCAGGGAAAGAATGGGAAATGAGTGATTCTGCATGCTCCCTGTGCTGAGCCCTGGGGAGTAGAGCCAGTTAAGGATTGATTCTTTGCAACATGAGTCTTTTAGGACTCATGAATGGAAGCCCCTGGGAGGAGGAGCCAAGATGGCCGAGTAGAAGGGCGCTCATAGCTCCCCTTCTCCCACAAATACACGAAAACTCACATCCATGGACTCACCCAGGCAACCAGCACACCGGCTGAACTCTGAAAGAACATCGCCTTCTTCAAAAAACAAAGATGCCACGAATTTGGTAGGAGAAAAGGAAAAAAGAAGAAAAAAGCAAAACGGTGCGGGACCAGTCCCGCGGGGAAGGACCAGCAAAGGAGGAACAGCGCTTGACTGCTGGGTCTTCCCCTCTCCAAAGGAGAGGCCAGCAGGACGGAGGGGGCGCCTCCGAGGCTCAGAGCTGCAAGAGCACCCCTTGATCGACAGAACTAAGTTAAACAGGCACAGAGGGCCCCTGTGACACCCAGCCTGAGATGTGAGCCGGCAGCTGGGGGCCGGGACAGGCTGCCTGAGCCGGGCGGAGGACTGGGGCAGCGGCACTGAGGCAGCCCCGGGGGACTGCAGGGTGCTGTGCGATGTGGCTGGGAGGGGATACAGAGCAGAACAACCTCAGTCCCCCCACAAATTACGAAAAAAGCAAAGCAACACTGTGGGTGTGGCCTGGGGGGGGAGGGGCGCTGTAGCCTTTGTCTCCTCAGACCTGCAGCGCCATTACTGGCGCTTCTCATGAGAAGAGAGGTGAGGAGCAGCCACAGCCGCCATATCCTCCTGTGCGCAGCCCCCGGGCGGGGGCAGGGCTGAGACCTGAATCCGCACCAGGGGCTCCACAACCTCCCAGGCAGGACTGAGACTTGTTTACAGCCTGAGGTAGATAGGATTTTTCTGCCCTGGCACCTCAGAGAACTCACGCCGCCAAGACAAACAAATAGCTGAGTTTTGGAATGGAGCAGGGGCAGGGCTGTTCCGTGGTCTTCCCTGAGCCCGCCTATAGAGCGCTGACCCAAGGCGGAGCCAGCAGCTGCACAGAGCAGCGAAGCGACTGGCGCTGGGGAAGGGCAGGCAGCCACCCGCCTTCCTGGTAGGAACGCAGCACCTGACCGTGGTGCTGGGAGGGAATGCAATCCGCCCGCCTACCGGGCCAGTCTGCAACATCTGACTGTGGCATCAGGATGGGGAGTGTCCCGCCCGTCCACAGTGAAGGAGAGCAGCACCTGACCCAGCGTTGTGAGGGAGCATGATATGCTTACCGACAGGCACTGGGAGCAGCACAGACGAGGGCGCCAACGGAGGGCCTCTGGAAGCAGCAAACTGAGTTTGCGAAACAGGCCGAACACAGAAAGACCTCTCAAAATCATTAACAGCACACAGTCTTCAAGAGAACACATCCTTTTTTTTTTTTTAAATCTTTTTTATATCTGTTCTATTTTCTATTACCTTTTTAATTTTTACTTTTTAAACAATTGTATATGTCTACAGTTTTAATCCCTTTAAAATTTTTTAAAAAATCTTTTTATTATTATTATTTTTAAAATCCACCTCATTTCATTTTTAATTCTCTTGGTTTTGATCTCCTGTTATTGATTATACACAGGTTTCAAATATTGTTTTCTGATTTTTTTTCTCTTTTTAGGTTTTTAAAACATGTCTCAACTCGATTGCTATCCTGCTTCAACTTGCTCTTCAATTATTGGTTATACACTGTTTTCAAATCTTTTTTTCTCCATTCTTTTAAAATTCTCTTTTTTAAGTTTTATTCCTGCATAGGCTTTAAATAGATAAATAAATAAACTCCTTAAGGACCACAATAGATAACTAATACTCCTTAAGCCACAGTGCCAGAAAGATATGAGCAATACGAAGCAGAGGAACGACTCCCAATTAAAAGATCAAGAGAAACCCCCTGAAAGCACGATCAAGGAAATAGACATTGATGGCCTACTAGATGAAGATTTCAAAAAAGGAGCGATCAAAATAAAAGAAAGGAACTAAAAGAAATAGTGTTTAGAGATATAAAATAAGTCAAAAATGAAACTGAAGCTATAAGGAACCAAGTAGAATTGGTAAACTCATTGGCTGAAATGAGAACTGATCTAAAGGCTGTACAAAGCAGGCTAGATAATGCAGAGGAACAAATAAGTGACCTAGAAGACAGGACAACAGAAAGCACCCAATCAGAAGAGCTGAGAGAAAAACAAATAAAAAATAATGAAAACAATATAAGGGGCCTATGGGATAATATAAAGTGTGCCAATCTACACACAATAGGGGTTCCAGAAGGGGAAGAAAGAACAAAGGGGATTGAAAAGGTATTTGAAGAAATCATGACTGAAAACTTCCCAAACCTAAAGAAGGAATCAGATATCTAAGTACAGAAGGCTCAGAGGGTCCCAAACAGGAAAAAACCCAAATAGACTCACACCAAGATATATCATAATCAAGATGGCCAGAGCCAAGGATAAATGATCCCAAAGGCAGCAAGAGAAAAACAAAGAGTGAGTTACAAGGGAACCCCCTCTAAGGCTCTCAGCTGATTTTTCTACACAAACAGGCCAGAAGGGAGTGGCAAGATATATTCAAAGTCCTGAATGAAAAAAAGATGCAGCCTAGGATACTCTATCCAGCAAGGGTATCCTTCAGAATAGAAGGAGAGAGAAAGAACTTCACAGACAAGCGAAAACTAAAAGAGTTCAGCAACACTAAACCCATGCTAAAAGAAATACTGACAGGTCTACTCTAAATAGAAAAGAAGCAGGATGCTACAAAAATGAGAAACTCGTAACTGGAAAGGTGATAACTACCATGAATTACAAACAGAATAAACACAAAATTGTAAAAGAAGACATCTAAATCATTAAAAGTGGGAGAGGGAAGCAAGGAGATATAGAGAATTTTTTTTCTTTTCTTTTTTAAATTTTTTGTTCTCGGTAGGATGGGTTTGAGATTATATTACTATCTGTTTAGTAGAAACAGTTATAGTAATGGGTTAATAGACTTACAAAAAAGGGTAACCACAAGCCAAAAACTTACAAGTGAGTCACAGAAACTAAATAAAATCCAACATAATACAAAGGAAAATTACCAAACCACAAAAGGAAGAAGAAAGGAACAAAGAGGAAATACCAAATAAACTGCAAAAATAAGTTCAAAATGGTAATCAACACACCTCTATCATTAATTACTGTAAATGTTAATGGACTAAATGCTCCAGTCAAAAGATGTAGAGTGGCAGACTGGATAATAAAGCAAGAACCTTCAATATGCTGCATACAAGAGACCCACTTTAGGGAGAAGGACACATATAGATTGAGAGTCAGAGGATGGAAAAGGATATTCCATGCAAATGGAAAAGCCAAAAAAGCAGGTGTTGCAGTACTGATTTCAGACAAAACAGACTTTAAAACAAAGGCCATAAAGAAAGATAAAGAAGGACATTTTATAATGATTAAAGGAGTGATACAAGATGAGGATATTACACTCATTAATATATATGCACCCAATATAGGAGCAGCTAAGTACATAAAACAATTACTAACAGAGATAAAGGAGGAAATTGATGGGAATGCAATACAACTGTCAGAGATTTTAACACCGCATTAACAGCACTAGACAGATCTTCCAGACAGAAAATAAATAAGGCAACAGAGAAATTAAATGATACAATAGAAAAATTAGATTTGGTGGATATTTTCATAGCATTACAGCCCCCCAAAATAGGATATACATTGTTTTCAAGTGCACATGGAACATTTTCTAGGATTGATCATGTACTTGGGCACAAAAGAAGCCTCAACAATCTTAAGAAGATAGAAATTATCTCAAGCATCTTTACTGACCACAAACTAGAAATCAACTACAGAGAAACAAAGGAGGAGAAAAGGAAAGCATGGAGATTAAACAACATGGTATTAAAAAACCAATGGGTCAATAAGGAAATCAAAATTGCAATTAAAAAATACCTTGAGACAAATGAAAACGAAAACACAACCACATAAAATTTATGGGATACAGCAAAGCCAGTGCTAAGAGGGAAGTTTATAGCGATACAGGGCTTCCTCAGAAAAGAACAATCTCAAATAAACAATCTAACCCACCAGCTAAAAGAACTAGAAAAAGAAGAGCAAAAAACCCCAAAAGGCAGCAGAAGGAAGGAAATAATAAAGATCAGGGAGGAAATAAATAAAATAGAGATTAAAAAAAAATAGAAAAAATCAATCAAACCAAAAGCTGGTTTCTTGAAAGAGTAAATAAAACTGACAAACCTCTGGCCAAACTCACAAAGAAGAAAAAAGAGAGAGCACAAATTAGCAAAACAAGAAAGGAAAATGGAGAAATTACAACAAATAAAATACAAATACAGAATATCATACAAGAATATTATGAAAGACTATATGGAACCAAAATCGATAACCTAGAGGAAATGGACAAGTTTCTGGAAACATACTGTCCACCAAGACTGAACCAAGAAGAAACTGACCACTTGAACAAACCAATCACTAGAAATGAAATCGAATTAGCAATAAAAAAAAACCTCCCTACAAATAGAAGTCCAGGACTGGATGGCTTCACCGGGGAATTCTACCAAACATATGAAGAAGAACTCATACCAGTCCTTCTCAAACTCTTCCAGAAGACTGAAAAGGAGCGAATACTCCCAAACTCATTGTATGAAGCCACCATCACCCTGATACCAAAACCAGGCAAAGACACTACCAAAAAAGAGAATTATAGGCCAATATCACTGATGAACATAGATGCCAAAATCCTCACCAAAATACTAGCAAATAGAATTCAACAGCACATAAAAAAGATTATACATCATGATCAAGTGGGGTTCATCCGAGACACAAGGGTGGTTCAACATATGCAAATCAATCAATGTAATACATCACATCAACAAGAGAAAGGCCAAAAACCACATGATCATCTCAATAGATGCAGAAAAAGCATTTGATAAAATTCAACACCCATTTATGATAAAAAACTCTCACCAAAGTGGGTATAGAAGGAACATATCTCAACATAATAAAAGCTATATATGACAAACCTACAGCCAGCATAGTACTCAATGGTGAAAAACTCAAAAGCTTCCCACTAAAATCTGGGACAAGATAAGGATGCCCACTATCACCACTCCTATTCAACACAGTCTTGGAAGTCCTAGCCACAGCAATCGGGCAAGAGAGAGAAATAAAAGGGATCCAAATTGGAAAAGAAGAGGTAAAAGTGTCACTATATGCCAATGACATGTTACTATATAAAGAAAACCCTAAAAGGTCCACACAAAAAGCACTAGAGCTGATCGAAGAATTCAGCAAGGTAGCAGGTTACAAGATTGATGTTCAAAAATCAGTTGCATTTCTTTACACTAATGATGAATCAACAGAAAAAGTAAAGAAACAATCCCCTTTAAAACAGCACCCAAAGTAATAAAAAACCTAGGAATAAATCTAACCAAGGAGGTGAAAGAATTATACACAGAAAACTATAAACCACTGATGATGGAAATTAAAGAAGACTTTAAAAAATGGAAAGATATCCCATACTCCTGGATTGGAAGAATCAATACTGTTAAAATGGTCACACTGTCCAAGGCAATCTACAGATTTAATGCAATCCCTATCAAATTACCCAGGACATATTTCACAGAACTAGAACAAATCATAATAAAATTTATATGCAACCACAGAAGACCTAGAATTGCCAAAGCATTACTGAAGAGAAAGAAAGAGGCTGGAGGAATAACTCTCCCAGACTTCAGACAATACTACAGAGCTACAGTCATCAAGACAGCATGGTACTGGTACAAAAACAGACATATAGACCAACAGAACAGAACAGAGAGCCCAGAAATGAACCCACAAACTTTGGGTCAACTAATCTTTGACAAAGGAGGCAAGAATATACAATGGAATAAAGACAAGTCTCTTCAGCAAATGGCACTGGGAAAACTGGAAAGCAGCACGTAAATCAGTGAAGCTAGAACACTCCCTTACACCATACACAAAAATAAACTCAAAATGGATCTAAGACTTAAACATAAGACAAGATACAATAAACCTCTTAGAAGGAAACATCGGCAAAATATTATCTCACATACATCTCAAAAATGTTCTCCTAGGGCAGTCTATCCAAGCAACAGAAATAAAAGCAAGAATAAACAAATGGGACCTAATTAAACCTCCAAGCTTCTGGACAGCAAAGGAAACCATAAATAAAACAAAAAGACAACCTACGGAATGGGAGAAAATTTTTGCAAATGAAACCAACAAAGGCTTGATCTCCAGAATATATAAGCAGCTCATACAACTTAAAAAGAAAACAAAAACAAAAACAAAACCAAAAACAAAACCCAATCCAAAAACGGGCAAAAGACCTAAATAAGCAATTCTCCAAGGAAGAAATACAAATGATCAATAGGTACATGAAAAAATGCTCAATATCACTAATTACCAGAGAAATGCAAATCAAAACTACAATGAGGTTATCACCTCACACCAGTCAGAATGGCCATCATTCAAAAGTCCACAAATGACAAATGCTGCAGAGGCTGTGGAGAAAAGGGAACCCTCCTACACTGCTGGTGGGAATGCAGTTTGGTGCAGCCACTGTGGAAAACAGTATGGAGATTCCTCAAAAGACTAGGAATAGACTTACCATATGACCCAGGAATCCCACTCCTGGACATGTATCCAGAAGGAACCCTACTTCAAAATGATACCTGCACCCCAATGTTCATAGCAGCACTATTTACAATAGCCAAGACACGGAAACAGCCTAAATGTCCATCAACAGATGACTGGATAAAGAAGATGTGGTATATTTATACAATGGAATACTACTCAGCCATAAAAACCGACAACATAACGCCATTTGCAGCAACATGGATGTTCCTGGAGAATGTCATTCTAAGTGAAGTAAGCCAGAAAGAGAAAGAAAAATACCATATGCGATCACTCATATGTGGTATCTAAAAAAAAAAAAAAAAAAAAAACACAAAATGGAAACAGACTCATGGACATAGAGTACAGACTTGTGGTTGCCAAGGGGTGGGGGGCGGGAAGGGACAGACTGGGATTTCAAAATGTCGAACAGATAAACAAGATTACACTGTATAGCACAGGGAAATATATACAAGATCTTGTGGTAGCTCACAGCGAAAAAAAAAATGTAACAATGAATATATGTATGTTCATGTATAACTGAAAGGTTGTGCTCTACACTGGAATTTGACACAACATTGTAAAATGACTATTACTCAATAAAAAGATGTTAAAAAAAAATGAATGGAAGCCCCTTTGGTCATCAGAACCAGGAGATCCGGGTCCCATGCTCCTGTAAGCAGCCACAAAAGCTGGGATGCAAACATATGTACAAGTTCTTTCCAGGCAGATACTGGTGATTTGGAGTGGGCTGGAGGGAGAAGCCAAACAAGGTGTCCTCTGGTTTCCTTGGTCTCTGGGGAGGATTGCAGCCAGCCCCTAGTGCCCACTAAATTAGAAACTTGGCCCTTAGCAGCTTTTAAAGTATACAGATAAATCTCTTTCAAAGAAAGACTGCGAGATGGGCAATTCTGCCTGCTTCCTCTGAGCTGATCCCTGTGGGAGGTGGACAGCCACAGCAAGTGACTGCATTTCCATTATGAACTGCTCCTTTGGTTGCAATCGTTCTACAGGTCTCACAGACACAAGCCTCATTGGCTTTGAGAGCTGGTGTTCTGGAAGCCTATCACGGCAGAAGGAGTCAAAGTTGGGACGCTAGATGTAGGGTCCAAAGCCTTCACTCCTCAGACAGAACCTGAGAGTTGGGGGTTCTCTTCCAATTGTATAGTGCTGTGTCAGGGGTGAGGTCTATGACAAGTGTGTCTGTCTTTCCTACTCCTTTTGATGTGGGTATTTCCTTTCAATGTGTAGAAGTTACCCAACTAGTTTCTGAATCTCTTTTAGAGGGAAGTGCTCCAGGTGTAGCTATACATTCAGTTTGTCCATGGGAGAAAGGGAAGCTTAGAAGCTTCCTACATCACCACCTTGGTCAATCTCATCCCTAGTTCCTTTTAGTAGACAATGGTCTTTAGGAAGCAAGATCTAGATGTTAAGTCTGCTCACTGCTATTAGGACATACAAATATGTTTACATACATGCACACTCACATTCAAATATATGCATATTTACATGTACACTTATTTCTATATCGACCTATATATATTTGAAACCATGAACTTATACCCATACCTTTAATTTAATCCAATATCACAGAGTTCAATCTCATTTTCTCCCTTTCTAGAAATTAGTGTAAGTTAGCTCCCCAAGTCTAAGAAAATGGCAAAGCATAATTCTCAATACATTTACGTATATGATCAATTCTGTAGCATGCAACCAATATTTGTATTAGTTTCTAGGACTGCTGTAACAAATTACCACAAATGTGGTGACATACATTTATTCTCTCTCAGTTCTGGAGGCCAAAGTTTAACACCAGTTTCACTTAGCTGAAATTAAGGTATTGGCAGGGCTGCACTCCTGAAGATTCGAAGGTAAAATCTGTTCCTTGCCTCTTCCAGGATGTTGGAATTCCTTGGCTTACAGCTGCATCATGCCCATTTCTACCTCTGTCATCACATTACCTTTTCCTCTTCTGTGTGTGTTCAATCTCCCTCTGCCTCTCTTTTAAGGAGGACATTTAGGATATTTAGGGCCTACCCAGATAACCTAAGATTATCTCCTCATAGAAAGATTCTTACTTTTAATCACATCTAGAAAGAACTTTTTCCAAATAAAGTAACAATTACATATTCTGAGAATTAGGATCTTGATTTCTTTGGGGCTATATTCAGCCTATTACAATCTCCTATCACTGACATCTTCCTCCTCATACAGATGTGCTCTGACCTTACTTAGGTTCCCACATGCCAAGCCACTATGACCCACATTTGGGCTCCTACACCCCATGCCAGGCCATCCTTTTGCAGAGATGACCCCTCACCCCATCTAAGCTCTGAAACCCCATGCCTGGATCCCTTTCTGTATAGATGCCCTTCCTCAACTTGCCTAGGCTGCAACTCCCTGTTCAGAGCCACTTTTCTACTCAAACACCCTCTTCTTGCTGCTTATGCTCTACCATTCTGTGCTGAGCTCTACAGATGCCCTCTTTATTCCATTTGCCATTTGACACCCAGCACCTGGGCACCTTTCAACATGCTAAGGATCTGAAAACCCACACCAGGCCACCTCCATACACAGATGCTCTCCTTACCCTGCATGGTCTCCAACAGCCGTGCACACAGCTGTCTCTATGAATCTACCTCAGGTTCGAGCACCTCGTGCCAGGCCACATTCACAGGAGTATGCCCAGCTCACCCTGCCTGAGCGCCCACAAGCCTGCTTTTAGGCTCTGAAACCACACACCAGGCTGCTCTCCCATAAACACACTATCCTCACCCTGCCTAGGCTCCTGACACACAGTACCAAGTTGTTCCCATGGGGTTACCTTCCTGATCCCTGCTTAGGCTCAGGCACTCCAAGCCCAACTGCTTTCCTATGTAGGTGCCCCCCTCACCTCGCTTGGTGAGTAACAAATCTAGCCAGGCTGCCCATTCGTGACGACGCCCTCCTCAAGCCACTCAGCTCTAAAATTTTGTTGCAGGCCAACTCTCTGCAGATGCTGTCCTCACACTCCTATTACAGGCATACCTCATTTTATTGCACCCTGCAATACTTGTGTCAAGCCACTCCTATCCCCTACTTGTTGGGTCAGGCTCCAACATCCTGTCCTAGTACAGATGTCCATCTTGTGCAGTCCTACTTCATGGCTAAAGACTGAATTTTCTTCAAGCACAGAAGGAATTAAGAGCAAGCAGCAAGTCTTAGTTTTGTTCCCATGTAATAGAAATATATGCTTCTGCTTCCTTTGGTAATGCTTTTGATTTTATCCTTCACTAGAGTTTACTTTGTTTGGTATATTTTCTTTCTGATAATTAAGAAGTTTTATTTTATTAATTTTATAGCAATAAGCTTATTACTATCTCTACAGTTCAGTATCTTCAGACAGGTAACTATTAATCTCCTTACCCATGGAAAACACTGGTAATGTCAAAGACCTCCTTCCACCTCTGTTTGCTCATCAAATTGGAACTGTTATCTTATCTTAACCATCATCAGTTACCCTTATATGCTGAAATATACCTCTAAATAGATTTATCAACTCTAATCAGTATCTATGGACCCTCGCAATATAAAATCAGTCTTCTTTCCCTCTTGACTTTTACTATATGACTACTTTTATATTGCCAAGGCTCATGACACTTACATTATATTTAGTAAAATCAACTTCCATAGCTGTTTTAACTGTAGCTCAGTAACAAAATGGATTTAATGCTCATTGCTTATCCTTTCTGCCAAATCGTTTCCATTTATGTCCCACTAAGCTGAATTTTATTCATGAATTCTAATCTGCACCCCTACACCAGGAAAGTCATAGGAAAAATACTTCCTGAGTCCTTGCAAATTTAAAAATACTTGTCTGAGTGTCACTTAAGTGATAGCTTGGATGGACATAAAATTGGGTCACAGTTCTTTAACTGAGGACTTTTAGATACTGTTTCACTACTTTCTGTGTTGAATGCTGATGTGAAAAACTATAATGCCAGGCTGCACAAATAACTAACCAGGTTATCTCTAACTATTAATAATTCCTTATCTATTTTTCCTAGACTACATTATAGCATTCCAATTAAATCTACAGATTTAACCATATTTGCTTTTTTTCCTAATACTTCAAATATTTTTGTTCACTTCCATTTTGCTTAGTTTTTCCCTTAGTTCTGATCTCCACACCTTTTACAGCTTTTTCAGCAATGCTTAGCATACTTTTTGCTATTTTTAATTCTGTCTTCACTTTCAGGATTTTTCTCTCCTTTCCTGAACTCTGCCTGCTCACCTCTACTCTGTTATTCATTATTTCTGCCTTTGGTCCTAATATTTCTGCTTTGTGCTCTTGTTTTATAGAGGTCAGTTTATTTTTTAATAAATTTTTTGAAATCTTGAAAAAATGTTTCTGATCTGTGGTTTTCATCTGTCTTTTGTTTTTCTTATTTTTGTTCAATATTTTCCTGGAATATTTGTGTGCAAACACTGTGCAGTTTCTTCTTTGATTATTACATCATTTGAAGAATGCTTTCTGAGCCAGTTATTTGGGTGAGGTGCTAAAACAGCACTCTAGACTAGGAAGCCTCACTGACTTGCATTTAAGCCACATGTGATATGCCTGTGCAAGTAGGCAAGAGAAGTTACTTTTCTATCTCCTTTACTGACAAAGATTACCAGTTACTAAGCTGTTAACATGTATAGCAACTCATCTCTCTTCCATAAGTAACAAAAATAAAACATTTGTGTAGTTTCTGGTAGAGCCCCACGTCCTCTGCCTCTCCAGGATATTAATCAAGAAGGTTCCACGGCCAGCTTGTATGCCTCCCTCTTAGTTGTTATTCCCCAAGAATCCCTGGTCTGGTCCTGCAAGTTATGTCAACCACTTTGGAGAGTACGGTGCTTTTGATGGTTTACTTATGTTAACACCAAGAAAATTTTGCAAGTCATTCTTAATGTTTTCCCTCATCTGGGTCCTACTGCTACAGTGTTTGGCTGCCCTTCTTTTTAGGTTACAAGAGTTTCCTATTTTTTTAAGCAGTGGGGAGGATTCCGTTTCTCATATTCCTTATAGCTTTCAATTGGAAAGCAAATTGAAGCAGGCAGCAAAGACATCTACTGTATCATACAAAACTCAGAAGTCCTTTAGCTTACACATACCCCTCACATATGTGAGGGTGTATGCTTTCTTTTTGGAAAAAGAAAATGTTTTAATTAAAAGAGTAAACTCATCTCAGGTTTCCAGCACTAGCACATCATGGCATAGGCCTCTCTAACGGTGGTGATTTCAAAAGGAAGCCCGCTCCCACCTCTCCTGCACACTGCCAAACCAGCTAATGAAGTCAGCTGAGCTGAGCTGAGGCAGCATTTCTGCTTCAGCAACAAGTTCAGCCCCCAGGAGATTAAAGATACAATATTATCAGACAATATATCATCACAACTCTAAATTACATTTTAATCTACTTTTACTTCACACTAATTTTTAATTTCTTTACTCAGTCATAAATGCATGCCAATCAAGAATCAAATAACCAAACAAGGTTTTTACTAAAACAACCTTTTGCCCTCCCTTCTCCCCTCAATTTCATTATTACTCTTTTCCCAGAGACAATCTCTTCCACTTCTACTTAGCTATTTCTTTTGGTATTTACCTCCATATCACCAAATAACAAGCTAATAGTGCTATTTACTTCGTATTTTTTCAGTTTTACATGTGATCTGACTTACTCCTCCATCTTCAAAAGGAGATGACATGTGTTAAAGGAGACACTGAAAAAATATGAAGTAGCACTATAAGCATGTACAAATTAAATGCATATATATACGCTTTTGTCCTCTCATCTCCAAAACAGTTAGATTAGAATTTTGGTTAATATCAATGTTCAGCACCATTATGATTAAGTAAATTACATTCACATCTGGGCCATGGATAACTTTTTATGAAGTAAGATCTACTTTCATATATGTTCTGAAATTAATCACTGTCTCACTTTGTGTCTGCTTTGTTTATATGTACTTAACACTTAATTCAACTCCAAATCGTTTGCCAATTCCCTAAATCTCTTCTTCCTACATTAAAGAGAATTCTATCAAGGCTTAATTTCCAGAATATATAAATAGCTCATACAACTTAATAACAAAAAGCAAACAACCCAATCCAAAAATGGCCTGAAGACCTAAACAAGCAATTCTCTAATGAAGATAAGTAAATGGTCAATAGGCACATGAATAAATGCTCGATATAGCTAATTATCAGAGAAATGCAAATCAAAACTACAATGAAGTATCACCTCACACCAGTCAGAATGGCCATCATTAAAAACGATAAATGCTGGAAAGGGTGTGGAGAAAAGGGAACCCTCCTACACTGCTGGTGGGAATGTAGTTTGGTGCAGCCATTATTGAAAACAGTATGGAGATTCCTTAAAAGACTAAAATTAGAGTCACCCTATGATCCAGCAATCCCACTCCTAGGCATATATCTGGAAGGAACTCTAACTCAAAAAGATACATGCACCCCAATGTTCATAGCAGAACTACTTACAATAGCCAAGACATGGAATCAATCTAAATGTCCACTGACAGATGACTGGATAAAGAAGTTGTGGTATATTTATACAATGGAATACGACTCAGCCATAAAAAAATTAATGCCATTTACAGCATCATTGATGGACCCGTGGACTAACACACTAAATGAAGTAAGCCAGAAAGAAAGAAAAATACTATATGATATCACTCATATGTAGAAATCTAAGAAAAAGAAAAAAAGGACACTAATGAAGTCATCTACAAAAGAAACAGACTCGCTGACATAGTAAATAAACCATCTTACCGTCACTGGGGAAAGGGAGTGGGAAGGGATAAGGTGGTAGTTTGAGATTTGCAAATGTTAACCATTACATATAAAAATAGATTAAAAAACAAATTTCTTCTTTATAGCACAGAGAACTATATTCAGTATCTTGTAATAACCTTTAATGAAAAAGAATATGAAAATGAATATTTGTATGTATGTGTATGACTGGGACATTATGCTGTACACCAGAAACTGACACATTGTAACTGACTATGCTTCAATTAAAAAAAAATAATAAATATGTATATATAACTGAGTCACTATGCTGTATATCAGAAATTAACACAACACTGTAAGTCAACTATATGTCAATTTTAAAAAAAGAGCTGAATTATGGGGGAAAAAGGAGAACTGTATCTATTTTATGGGTGACAACAGATCTTATATCTACTTAGTTACCCTAGAACCTTGTGACTTTCCTCAATCTATGCTCAGATAGACGGTATCTCATGATCCTGCTGCACCATCACCCTGGGATTTCCTTCATTATTCTCTTAATGCTGGTTCTTATATTCCTTACACCCCATGCTTTCCTTTATCTTAGTTACTTTCCCTTTGTTTTAATGGAGCACATTCCAGTAGCATCTTGAAAAACTTTTCGGAGATCAATTTCATAATTCTCTTTCCTTACAATTAAATGATAGTTTTAGAACAAGATTCAAGATTAGAAATCATTCTTCCCCCAAATTCTGAAAACATTGGTCCACTGATTTTCTTTTCATCTCAACTCTGAGATACAACTAACATACCATACAATTTATCTACTAAAACTGTACAGTGTAATAGTTTTTTTTTTTAAAGTATATTCAGAGTTGTAAAAACCACCATAATGAAATACAGAACATTTTCATCACCTCAAGAAGAAACTCCGTATTCATTAGCAGTCCTTCCTCCCATCTTCCTCCAGCCCTAGGCAACCACTGATCTACTGACTTGCCTATTCTGGACATTTTATATAAAATGAAAATCATATAACATATGATCTTTTGTGACTGTTTTTTTCTACCTGTTTTCAAGGTCCATCCATGTTTTAGCAGATACCAGTACTTCATTTAATTGCCAAATACTTCTCTACTGCATGGATACACAACATTTTATTCATCCGTTCATCTGCTGAGGGACATTTGGGTTGCTTCCACCTTTTGACTACTATGAATAATAGTGCTGTGAGCATACTGTACAACTGTTTGTGTGGATACAATGTTTCCATTTCTCTTGGGTGTGTGTATATATATATATATCTAGTATTAAAATGGTTGGATCATGTAATAAATCTAGTTATATCTTTTGAGACACTACAAGACTGCTTTCCAAAGTAGTTGCATTATTTTACATTCCCATCAGCAGTGTAAGTTTCTCCATAACCTCACCAACACTTGGTACTGGGTTTTTGATTACAGCTATCTAGTGGGTGGGAAGTTGTATCTTTTCATTCTGATTTGCACTTCCTATGGCACATCTATCTTTTCACAGGCTTATTGACCATTTGTAAATCTTTTTCAGAGAAATGTCTAACTTAGATCCCCTGCTTGTTTTTTCATTTTTAAATTGATTCTTAAGGTTTATGTCTAGGTTTTAGAGTTTCATATTTTTAGTTCTTGTATCACTCATCCATTTTGAGCTGACATTTGTATATGATGTGAGGCGGGGGTCGGAGAGAGAGTGATCAACTTCATTCTCTTGCATGTGGTTATCCAGTTGTCCCAGTGTCATTTGTTGAAAATACTTTCCTTTCCCCACTGAACTGCCTTGACACTCATGTCAAATGTCAAATGCCCATAAACACGTGAGATCATTTTTGGATTTCCATATTTATTTCACTAATCTATGACGATCTTTACCCCAGTACCAAACTGTCTTGATTAGTGTCGCTCTGTGGTTAAGTTTTAAAATCAGAAAATGTGACTCCTTCAATTTTGTTCTTTGCTCCACTGATTCCTGCTGTTGAAAAGTTACATGACATTCTGTCTTGATTCTGTGTATACAACTTTTTTATCTCTTTCAAATCTCTTAGAATCTTCTATTTTCCCCACTGTTCTTGACATTTCATGATGATATTATGCCTTGGCAACAGTCTACTTTCATCCTGGTTGTGCTGGGTAGCTCTTTATTGGTCCTTTTAACCTGGGTATTTGCTTCATTTGATTCTAGGAACTTTTCTTAAGTGATCTTCTTCTCTTCTATTTTCTGATCTCTATTTCTGGACCAACTTTTATTAGTTTATCCTTCATTTACCTTATTATTTATCCTTATTAGATAATGGATCTTCTGCACTTATCCTGTAATATCCTTACCTTTTTTCTCTTTATTTTCCACCTTTTCATTTCTTACTTTACTTTCCCTAAGATTTCTTTAACTTTGTGTCATATATATATATATTTATGATTTCTGCTCTTACATTTTGAATCTCAAAGAATATATTCTTTTTCCTTTTTTTTTATAACATCCTATTTTTGTTTTACATACTCATTGATTTTTTTTCTTCATTTTTTTAAAGGCATTTTGTTTGCTTGCCTATTTTGTTCTATTTTTCAGTTTAAAGATTTCCACCCATGACTGTACATTCAAGTTTGAAACTGGAGGACCAAAAACCTCATTAAGAGCTCTGTGAATACAGATTAGGCTTTCCCACCAAATCATTTTATCATAGGAACTGCTAATACCAGTAAATTGAGATTTTGCTGATGTTTTTCTCTACCTCTTGGGCTTGCCAGATTTCCCTAAGAGTCTTCCAAACTCTGAAGTGGAGTGCAAGAGCCAGGCTGCCCTGTTTTGGAAGCTGAAGAAGGGAGGGGAAAAGGCTAGAGCTTGGCATGGTGTATGTGTGTTGTGTGTGTGCGGGGGGGTTCTGGAGGAGGATATGGATATTCCAATAATCAGTATTTAAATGACCACTTAGCTTCCCCATAACATGTACCATTCAACAGTGCCTGGTATCTCCTCAGTCCAGAATCTCTCTGTTCCCCTATTCCAGAGGATACACTTTTTATATTGTGAGGCTCAGGAATGTAGGGAGGAAATCTCTGCTTTCAAACAGACTTTCAACCAGTTATCATGTTATCACCATAATTCTCATTCTCATTTTCAGAGGTACCTGGTATACTAAAAATGAGGCTCTTCAGAGGATCTGCTGTACAACTGGATTGTATCTTTTATTTTTTAATTTTTAAATTTTGACTTTCCCTGTGAGTGGTTAAGAATTCAGTTATTAGGGGACACACGGCTCAATGTCCTTCTGTTCTCTAGCTTCTAAAATTCTGCTGCTATTGTCTTCTTTCCCTGTCTTTTTCCTCTTTATTGATTAAACCTAATGTTTTAAAAACCCAAACACTTCTTCATTGTTTATTAAGGTTTCAGAAGGTAGATACATGTGTTCAATCTACTATTTGAATCAGACATCTTTTAATTTACTTTAAAAGGATGACAAGTCCTCTTGAAACTGAATGTCAGATTTGAAGATATACTTCAAAAGTACCTACCTATTTCAAGCAACGTAAGTCTAAATAAATTTTTCATTTCCATTAGCAACTGTTAAAGATGCCTGCATTCTAAAGAGTAAACTATAACTAATCCACAGATAACTATAAAAGAATATGGGAGACAGAAATAAAATTTGACAAATGGAACCTGGAAAGTCTCAATGGACGAGATGATCTGAACTTCATTTTGAAGAATGGATTAGAATTCCAGACACATAAAAAGAAGTACAGAATTCACAAGCAATAAAACAGCATAAGCAAAGACAAGATGCAACATGTGCTTCACTGGATCCTCTTCCTCCCTTGTTTTTTCAACAAAGATCTAACCCAAAGTCCTGATCCACCAAGACCTGAGTAATCACATCCACAGTTTCAATTTCAATTAGCACTTAACATGAAAATGATTCCAAAACCTGCTCTTCCATCCATTCTTCAGAGCAAAATATTTACTTTACTAGTAGACTGCTTCATGTCACCACATCAAAGAATCCTATTCGTTATACCTGAGATGCTTTTCTAAAGCATCTCCTGTCCCCAAACCATTTCTGCCTCCTTCATCTTCAAGACATCACATCCAGTGAGTAAACCCACCAGCAAGTAATCCTTGAATTAAGTTTGATTCTTCCTACTTTCTCCCTTTACACCACTGTTTCCAAGTTCCCATCGATTATATACCTTTTTAGTGAGAAGCTAAAATTAATGTTCAGCAATTTCAAGCTTTACACAGTCATTTTGTCACTAGCTGGAGTAGTAATAATATTAAGAAGGCAAAATGAATAATCTCAGACCAAAACCAATCTGCATTATTGCTTTACCATCATTCTTCTTAGAATAGACATTATTGGGAAGGCATTCACTTTTTTATTATCGAACTACTTAGCTTTATGCTTAAGTTGGATAAATAAAAAGTTAAATTAAGCTAGTTTAAAGATATTAAATAGAAAACTAAGAAAAGTACACCCTGAATTTAAAACTTCACTTACTTAAAATTTCACTTGCTTAGTTGAAAGATCACATTTTTAAAGTTCATTCAAGCCAACTTAATGCAAACCATCTTCCTGGCTCTTACTCAAGAGCAGACTATAAAATCAGAGACACAGTTGAGAATATACATACAGGCTTTTTTTTTTTCTTAAAGTGCTGACTGATCTGAACTATAGGAAAGTCAAAAACCACATGGGCAACCAATGACCCAATATCCTTAATTACAGACCAGAACATTCCTCAGTAGTCAGGATATGGCAAAAAAAAAAGCATCAGAATCAATTCACTTGGAAGATTCTTGTTTTGCAACACTAATATCTTGTTGATACATAAATAAATTACTCTGAAGCAATGTGTTATACAGCAGTTTTTATAAAGTATTCTTGCACTAGATTTCAAAGTATTAAAAAGTTTACCTCTCTGTAAACATGCACAAGATCGCCTGCTATGCATAAAAACCTTTTTTTAATGTCCCATGTTTATAAGATGTCACCTAGTCTTTCCTTCTCCTGGGGAATCTGAGAACATGCTAATAAATTAATAATGAATTTATAAGTTCAATATAATTACTAGAAACATGAAGATTATGATAATATTGATTTCTTAAACCAAATTACCTTTTGGACTGCTCTGCTACCTAATGTTTGAGTAAGAAAAAAATTCATGAGGAGGGGAATACCACAATTTTTGTCCCAAAAAGGAGAGGAGTGAAAAAGGAACAGAGTGCAAATCGATAAAAGCTGGACTTCCTGGTAAAAGGAGACCAAGAACTGCAAGACGCTAATTTTAAGAATATAAATATCATCTCATTTTAATGAGTTTTAAGGGTAACCAAAATTGCTATATATTATCTAAAAAATTAACTTAGTTGCAGCTTTTACAGTACATTATTCCTTTTATTTTAAGGTATATTTCATAAATAAAATCTACTGAATATCAGCAATGTGCCAAGCTCTGTAGAGATACACAAAGAATAGGATTCTACTAAAAATCTCACAGAAAGACAAAAGGTAAACTATAATATGATATACTAAAAAAAATATAACAGAGGCATGTACGAGTGCAATGAGGCTGCAGAGGGAATTACCTGCCAGTACACAGGGAAGACTGGGTAATGGAGGTGATGATCTCTCAAAGGAGTAAAGGGGAGATGTGAGCAAAGAAAAAAATGATGTACTGCTGATATCACAGTATGATCACTAGACAGGGTAAATATTCAATCCAAACAGTAAGACACAAGAGATGGCCAAATTCTACAGTACTGTTTTTGGTCTAGAATAAATTTAAAAAGAAGGGACCACAAACACTCTACATAAAGTTTACGAAGTAAACAATCCAAGGTCCAGATAGACTGACTTAAATGATATTTAAAAACAAACCAAACACTATATACTCTGGGTGGGAAAGAATAAAAAAAAGAGTAGGAGCAAAACAGACAATTACCTCCTTTTGTAGTATCATTCTGGGCCTGGATGCCATGATGCAATGAATTATGAATGGCAGAAAGAAGATCTGCTGCTTGAACCATCAATTTTTGAGCTTCTGCAACAGCACTGGTCTAGCAAATAAATCACCAAAAACATTCTTACATATTCTTTCACTGAAAGATATACATTAAATAGGAAAATCCTATAAACAATAATGAAGTTAAATGCTTGTAATGACATTGGTTTTCACAAACTATTCACTTAATACAGGATACCCAGATCCTGTTAGAATAGAAGTAATTTTATTTGCCCATATCTATAGCTTGTAGGAGCCATTAAAAAACAAGAGGAAACATTTCTGGTTTATTCTGCTAATCTCATGTTAAAAAAACACAGAGATGCCATCAACTAGAAAATGGGAAACTGTAACATTTCTACTAAGTCATTCATCACGGTGAAATTAAAAAAAAGAAAAACAGGAAAAAACAGAATTACAGAAGGTAGATGGTAAAGGCTGGATCTCCACTCACCACTAACTATTCACAAATTAGTCTGTACTTTACTTGAGTTAGTGCAAATATATACACACACAAAATATTCACCATCTAGGACTTGCTTTTGGTTCTACACAAATCCAAGTTAATCATTTACCTGAATGAAAGAAGAGACCTACTTAAAATTCTCATTTTTACTTTCTCCAATTTACAAAACTACTCAGAAGCAATTTCAGCTTTTATTATTTTATCCACTAATAAGTTATACAAGATATGACTTTTACATCAACAACAGACATGGATATGTTATAGAGCAGAATGTAAAATTCATGTGACTTCTGGAGAAAATCATCAAGGAGACTCCAATGTAAACACACCAAATGCTGAGTAATATATATGTGCGCACATACATTTCAATGGAGAAGTCTCAGAACTACCAAAATAAAGCAATCCATTGAAAACAAAAACACTAAAACAGATTACAGTAAATACCCTTACCTCTTTCTTAGTAAAGGCTATAAGCACTGTCAGTAACACTCGAGTAAATTTCACTCTGCTGAATACTGCTAAACATTGTTGGTGCTAAAAAATAAGAAAGGATTGAAAGTTAAAAGATGCAAAGTCTGTCAAAGAAATTGCATTCTGAAATACAGTGTTTTAGGTCCTAAATCTCACTGTTAATGACTTACTACATTACACCTTCACTTATAGTCTTCGAAATGTCTGAAAACGAGCTCCAGAAAATATAATAAAACAAAGCCTATTCTACTAAAATAGAAATTCAGCATAAAGCTTCTGTGTCAAGGAGACTGATTTTTCCCTAAACCAAGAGCCACATTATTATTTCAAGACTGATTTAATCATCATTTTAAAAAGGACTGATAAAAAGGTGCTTTAGGTAGAGTCAGAAAATTTAGAATCTCAACAAAGGTTTGACAACTTTTGATACTGTGTAGCTTCTTGAATTCTGCCAAGTTTTCGTGAATCATCTGTAAAAAAAATTATTTTTCTTCCTACCTCACAGGAATACTGAAGAGTTTTGAAATCATGTATTTGAAAGAGTTGTATTATAATTCTATCAAAATAAATACAAGGGAAATAAATTCCCTTGCAATGTCCAGTTCTTAAAGAAATACCTTAAAAAGGGCTTCCATAAATTATAACGCAGTTCATAAAACTATAACATTAAGAGGTAGACTTCTCTGATATTATCTACCAGAAAATAAGTTCAATTACTTCTAGTTCAACTTCTGGATCTCTTTCTTCTCCTTGTCGACTTCGAGTACTCTAAAATTTTAAAAAAGGTTAATTAAAACAAACACAAACCTATAAAAGCAGATTATAATTATACAAGGCAAAGCAATAAATTAATTTACTGAGTATATGCAAGAGCCTATTTTGAAGAAAAACAGTTGGAAGAATAAAGCTGTATCATTCATTTTCCTATTAATATTATACACAGGAAGTTCATTTTTATATAAATTATAAAGATCACACAAAGGAATTAAAGGTATAATAAATAATAAATAAAGCACATGGTACAGAGTACTTCTTTCTATTTAAAAGGATCTATTATCTGAAATTCCTGATGCTCTCAAAAAACTAACCTTGTTAAGAAAAAAAAAGTAACTTTTACAAAATCACATTATAAAATTAAAGTCACATGGTAAATAATGATCTGTTTTATACTAAAATGAAAAACATCTGGTTTATACATGTGTAACATGTGGTTGACTATTCTGACAAAATTCCAAAGCAGAACCACAGGAAGATCTGGTAGATCTTGGTTCCAACCTTGGAGCTGCCACTTACTGATGGCATGCCCTTGAGTAAGACTCAAGACAGGTTACTTAACTCTTTTGAGCTATAGTTTCCTCATCTAAAAGTACATTTTATTGCCTAATGCACTGAACAAGTGTAAGCATCAATAAGGCAATAATGTAAAATTGCTTTGACAACCATGCTGCATTGTACAAGTGTAAAAACAGTAGAAACATAATTTTTTCATTTTTAATCTCAATGAGAACAAAAACTTCAGGGTCATCTGGACAAAGGATGTCATTCATCCAGCATTTAGCAGATGTGAGAAACTAGCATTTATTGAGCTCTTCTACTATGTTCTAGACACTGTCTCAACTATTAAAGACACAAAGTGAAGAGACAGTCCTTACCTTTGAGGAATTTAAAACTCTAGACTCTTATGCTAGTTTTAACACAGCACACTAAAATTCTAAAACACTGGCAAAAAATGGAAAAAACTGAAAGGGTTAAATTTTCAACACTTGAAAGTAATATTAATTCATCAGGAACTCCTCTAGCTGTCCTCAAATTCATTACCAAAAAGAGGCACAGCATATATAAAGTTGGTGGTCCTACTTACAGAAGCTATTTGTAAACAGCTAAAGTTAATCTGACATTTAGAAGAATACAAATATCCTATACCAAAGAAAAGAAAAAAATGTATATACCTTTACTCTTCTTTGCATGTCATCCTCCACATCTTTGAGCATGCCTAGAAAGAGAGACAACAATTTTAAAAGGAAACACATCCAAAAGTAAAATTTGTGAATTATCTTTGCAAATGAGTTTACCTGTAACTCGAAGATCTGTCACACTGTTAGCCATTTTAAATCCGTAAGTCATTGACTGAAAATCTTCCTATACAGAAAAACAATAATTAGGCAAAACCTTTCATTATATTTCTTTTACAAAATCAGTATTTGCTAATAAGAAAACACTAACAGGATGTCATCCTAAATGTTGCTATCATGCATCTAAGCTTTCTTTACAGGCATACCCTTAAAACACCATATTCTAATGCTATCTCTGTTCTTAATTTCAATTGCTTGTCCTTAGGCTATTTAAACATACTTGCATTTAATATGTTCATCTGCCAAATAATGCTTATGATAATATCACAAAGTAGTAATTCCCACTTACAAAGAATTCTCACGTTCACAGGTGAACAATAAACATATAATAATTACTATTTGATGATAAGGTTGCAAAATTTAGAGAAGACTTCAAAACTTATTATGCACAGTGTGTGTTGTTTTACACACTGTTAGGCTACAGAGATTGAGCCTTACCAAATAAAATTACTCAAAATGATAGCAAAACCATATTCCCGCTTCAGGTCACTCTAAAGGAAAAAAATGATTCATATATGGATTCCCACTCCCAAAATCATTTAAAACACTGCTGAGACATTAATAAATTAAGTGGTTGCCAGATTCACTACGAAAAGTTTAACATCACCTGGCTGATTTTGATTAAGACATTAGAAGCTCTATTTAAGAGTGTTTCTGCCATATTGACAATTCCTATAAAATGTACATAAAGTCCAATATAATGGAATTGTAGATATTTACAGCAGTGGTTAGAGCTATAGCAAAATTTCTGGACTCTTAACAAAAACCAGTAAGCATGCAATTCATGTCAGGTACTGTATCTTAGAAAGAAATACAAGCAATGCCCCTAGTCTCAAAGAGCTCAGTGGTACTGTATGCCTCACAGGACTGGGTCTTTCAGAAGTCTCAGGTTGTATTAGAGAGTTATAAATTTACCCTATAGGTGAAGTTTATACTCTATCTCTACTTGGACATTAAATAGAATTCTCAAATTTTACATGTCTAAATAGGAACTCTCTTAGCGTTTATCACATTGTTAGAAGGCACCTCCATCTATCCAGTTACTCAGGCTGAAATCCAAGTCCTCTTGTTTTCCCACAAACCATATCAAATCCTTCAGAAAACACTGTAGGATCTATCCTCAAATTCTAATCACCACATCTCACTCCTTTCAGTTATCTCTAGTTCAAAGAGCCACCATCTCTTACTTCTGCAACCGCCTCCAGATAGATCCCCCATTCCACAACTGTCTGCTGTCATTCACTCATCACCAGAAACCAAAGGGACTGTTTTAAGATAAGTCATTTCATGTCACTTTCTACTCAAAACCTTTCAGTAATTTCCTTCCTCACAGTAAAATCCCCAATTCCTTCATGGCCTCTAAGGCCCTCCATCATGTGGCCCTGGTCCCTCCCCTTCAGCCCCGTGTCCCACCTACCACTCATCTCCATGTTCACTGCACTGCAATCATATGGGTCTTCACATTGTCCTCCAAACACATACTCTTCTCAAGGCCCTTGTACCTACTGACCCCCGCCCCAAAATGATCTTCTTAACAAAGCTCCATCCCCTTCTATATTCTAGCCTCTGTCCCAAAATCAATTCCTCATATAGAGGTTTTCCCTGCGCTCTCTCTCTAAAATAGCACCCACCACCACCACCACTCTATATCCCCTCCCCCTGCTTTACTTTCCTTCATAGAATTTATCACCACCTGACATTATACATTTACTTGTTTACTTACACATGGTCTATGTGTCCCAAGGAATGCATAATCCCTGAGCTCAGGACTTTGTTTGATTCACTGCTTTATGTCTAGGGCTTAGCATAGTGCCTGACACAGAGTACTGTTCAGAAACTATCTGTTGGATGAATGATGACCTAGTGCAGGGCAGAAGCCCTTGGTTGTTAATCTCCCTAAGAACATCAGGCTGGCTACAAGATACAGTGGGGAGTGTGCAGACTGCGGCAGACAGGAGAACATAGACTTCACGTGAGAAAGTAGGACACTATTTACCCTATTGCGGCCATGAACAAGTACAGGGCTGGTTTTGGTATGGTTTCCTAGTTTTTCAGAACAAAAACCTAATTTAATGTAAAATTGTCAGAATTTTTTTAATGATAAAAAGTTTTTAAAAATTAAGTATGCTAACACCATGTAGACAAAACCAAAAATTACCTGTGGACTATTTACCAAGCATTTAAGGAAAAGCATTTATCTGGAAGATTATTACAGGTCTGTATAATAAATACAAACCTTAGTAACAAAAATTTGACCTAAATGACTGGAGGACTGAGTAGAGGAGTTGTGCAAACAGATGCTGCCATTAACATATCACTATCCAAACTCTGTGGACTTAAGGAAGACAAAAATCAACGTGAAACCAGAGAGACCAGATACTAGACACCACCCAATAGTCCAACCAGATGCTGATGGTGATTAGGACTGAGATTATAACTGCAAATGATGAAATCAGAATACATTTAAAAAGTAAAGCCAACATGATGTGCTGAGGAACTGAATATGAGGTAAATTATACAATCAAGGATCACTTTAAGGTTTTTGGCCTGAGCAACCAGTAAATGATGACACCATTTACTCAGATGGGGAAGAGACTGGGAGGAGGAGGTTTAAGGGCAGAAATGGAGTACAATTTTGACTATACTAAATTTGTAATTTCTTTGGTCATCCAAGTGAAGATTTCAGGAAGGTGCCTGCTGGAGTCTGAAAGGCAGAGGAGAAAATCAGGACTAGAGATACAAATTCGGACTTCATCAACTTACATCTGGTATTAAAAGCCACAGAACTAGAGGAAATCAACCTATGGAGAGCCCGAGAGAACTGGAGTGTCTGGAGGAGCAAGCACAGGAAATGGACTAACCAGTGAGAAAGAAAGAAATCCAGGAGACCGTCGTACGAGGAAGGTGAGGAGAAAGTATTTCAAAGAGCGGTCAACTGAGCGCAATGAAGCTGATGGCTGAACAGGGAGGAGTGATGGACAGGGTAAGCTGAATGTCATTAAGGACCTTGCTAACACCAGTTTCTGTGTAGTGGTAGAGAAGAATGTCCAACTGGAGCGGGTGAGAAGAGAATGAAAGAGAAAGTAAAATAAGTATTAACAGCTCATTCAAGGAATTTCTGGTACATACAGGGTAGCAGAGAAATGATGCAGTTATAATGAGCCATGGGATCAAGGGACCTGTGGCGCCTTGTTTTAAATTGAGTGATACTAAAACACGTTTATATGCCAATAAGAATAATCTAGCAGCGAAGGACAGAACAGCAATGCAATACAAAGAAGAGTTACTAACTGCGCAGGCAAGAGGCGACAGACTCGAACACATGGAGGGGCTGAGAGCTTAGACGTCCACAGGGATTTCATTTTAACAAGACAGACGACAGAGTGCGTGGATACCATCACAGGTTAGCACTTGCGACAAGATGACAGCACACTTCTAATTACATCTGATTGTATCTAAATATTCCATTTAGGTAGAAAGCAAGCTGACAGTGACGGTTGGCACCGGAGGTTTGAAAAGTAAAAGATGTGAAAAGTCACCTGGGAGACTGGAAAAGCAAGTTCACTACAGAAGTGTTGTAGGACAGCATTGTCTCTAGTGCTGAGTGCCCGTCTGAGATTTGCAGCCCTAGAATTAAAGTGAGAACAGACACACAGATGTGAATTTTCTCTAGCTGCCTTCTGTTGTTTGGGTGCGAGCAGCAAGTAGGCAAGTGTTGGGGTTTTGCCAGAGAAGTGACACATTATGAGATTAGAGGGGCAACGGACTTCAGGGTGTTTGAAAAAGAGTGATTTGAGCGCTAACTGGGCCATGGAAATGAAGACACGACAAAAGTAACAGCGAAAAATAAAGCAACAGCACCTCTGAACTGGAGGTCTTTGTGGAACTGAAGGGTAGAAGGAAGAGAGGAATCAAAAGAAGTAGTATTGATCAAAGGACAGTATGCTTGATACCAAGATTTTAGAGGTGAGTAGTTAGTAGGGAAAACTATTTATTCACTCATTCCCAAACCATTTTCTGAGAGCCCTATGGTGGCTGGTACAGGCTAAATACCAGGGAAACAATAGTAAAATGCCATCACTGCCACACACAGCCTACTATCCAGTGAGGGAGTAAGATGCTGTGAAAGATAAAGCCCATGTTCTTTACTACACTTTACAATATCTTTACAATACTACCAAGATACAGCTGCCGAAAGTTACCAGGGGTATTTAGGGTTCTATAAAACACAGCGTTTTAAACAATGCAGCCTTGCAAAGAAATTTAGAATAGTATACAATTACAACTGTAACAGAATACCCAATATCAACATGAATTGAACGTGATTTCACCAAAGCAGTAATCTTTATTACTGTACTAATAATATTCTAATAAAGTAAAACTATTTCAACCCCTTCTAAAACAATCACAATGTATCAGTTGTGATTTATTATTACTTTAAATATTCATTTCATGGATAAAAATACTGTGCATAAAGATTTCAGGGACTCCTGAAATGACCTGATTCATTCAACTAAAATTTGAGTACCTACCACAGACCAGATACTATATAACATAGTTAGGGTACAAGGAAGGGTAAAACATGCACACAGATAATCAGATTAGGTCTTCAAACAGTGTAAATGCCCAGTAAGTGGCTTGTAAGTCACTGCACATGCAGTGGGATCTTACTACTACTGACTACCACCACCACCACCACCACCTAACATTATTAAGTGCTTACTATGTGCCAGGCCCTGTTCTAAACATTTTACTTACATTAACTTCGTTAATCCTCACATTAATGCTCTGAGGTGGGTATTTTCACAAACTACATTTTACAAATGCAGAAACTGAGGCGTAGAAAAGTTAAACTCCCCAAAGCCACAAAGCTAGTAAGTGACAGAGTAAAAACACAAACTTATGGGGTCTCACTCCCCAGAGGCTTTTTAAACTTTTATTCTGAAAAAAAGTCAGATTACAAAAAAATAGTAAAAAGAAATCCCATATTCCCTTCACCCATATTCCCCAATAACATTAAGCCACATTTACTTTATAATTTTCTATTTTTTTCCCTAAAACCTTTGAGAGTAGGTTGCAGACTTTAAACCCCTTTATCTCTAAATACCAGTGTGATTTTTTAAAAGTAAAAAATCATTCTCTTACATATCCACAGTACAATTATCAAGTCAGGAAACCAACATCTCTTTAATCTCTTCCTTTGTCCTTGCCCTTCACACCCTCACATTCAGAACAGTGCAAGCCAGTTATTTTGTGTTTGTCCCTGAATATAGGTTTGTCTTCTATTTCTCCAAAGTTAAATTCAGTTTATGTCATATTTGATAGGAACATCACAGAAGTGATGCTGTGTCCTCCGATCACTGCATCTGGAAGACACTTGGTATTGCATTATCCCATTACTGGTGATGTTAACTCTGGCCACCTGGCTAAGATGGTATCTGCTAAGTTTCCCTACTGCAAACTTATCATTTTAACTTTTGTAATTAATAAATATCTTGTGGGAAGATACACTGAGGCTAGGTACAAATCCTATGTCTCATTATACTTTGGTCTACTAGTTTTAGCATCCTTTGATGATTCTTGCCAGAAGTAATTAATTCAAAACCTGAATGCTCAACATGATGCTATGCAAATAAAAAACAATAAAGTATTCGGTCTATACAGAAATCTATTCTCTATTCTCCATGGGAAAATGCAAGTTGCAAACAAGTCTACCTGATTCCATCATGTAAACATGGGTACGTATCATAGAAAATATCTGGAAAGATACATACCAAATGGATAAAAATGTTTACTCTTTGCCAGGCAAACCAAGAGCTTTTATAGTTTCATTTATTTATTGTTGTATTAGAAATACATTTGGCTGCAAATGAGAGAAAAAACCAACTACAGCAACTTAAATGATGCAGACTTACAGCGTGTCAAATAACATGAACATCAGAATCTTAGAATCCTTCTTTCAGCTCTACCATCCCAAGCTTTTAGATTTTCACATTTGTCACCTCATGTCCACAAAATGAAGCAGTACCTCCAAACATCACATCCGTGTTCAAGGAAAATGACAGCAAGGGTGGACCATACCATTATTGTTCAAACTGGTAGACTACTGAGAGTAAAAGAGGATGCTACTAATATTACACCAGGACAAAAGGTGCCAGGCAGGACTGTTCCATGCACACCAGCTGTGACAGAAGAATACATAAAGGGCAGAGAACAAAACTGAATTCTGTCTGGAGAAGTCAGGAGATTGGGTTCTGAGTTTAAAGGTAAGTAGGACTCTGCTCTAGAGGGTAAGGAGAAAAGGTATAGGAGCCAGAAGGAAAATCCTGTGCACAAGCATGGAATAATGAAAGAAAATAATATACAGGACCAGCTGAAGAATAAAATGCCAGGGGGAGGAGAAAGAGGAGTACAGGCATAATGCTGTCACACATTAACAGACGACAGTATAGTAAACATACTTCAACATGCACTAGGAAACAAAAAAACTCCTGTGACTTGCTATATTGCAGTATTTGCTTTATTGTGGTGGTCTGGAACCATACTTGCAGTATCTCTGAGGTATGCCTGTAATAAATATCACAATGAGGTATCACCTCACACCCACACTCCTAAGAATGATGATCACCAAAATGACATGAGTTAACAAACGCTGGAGAGGATGTGGAGAAAAGGGAATCCCTGTGCACTGCTGGTGGGACTATAAACCAGTTCAGCCACTATCGAGAACATTACGGCAGTTACTCAAAAAATTAAAATTAGAACCTCCATCCAATCCAGCAATTCCATTTATGGGCACACGTATATCCAAAGGAAATGAAAATAGGTAACTAAAGAGACACGCATGCCCATGTTTATGGCAGTGTTATTCACAATAGCTAAGGTATGGAAACAACCTAAGTGACCATCAATGAATGAATGGATAAAGAAGATGTGGTAATATTTATACAATGGGATAATATCCAGTCATAAGAAAAAAAAGAAATTCTGCCATTTGCAACATCACAAATGGACCTTGAGGACATTATGCTAAGTGAGACAAGTCAGAGAAAGACAAACACTGTATGATCTCTCTCATATGTGGAATCTAAAAAAACCAAAATCGTGAAAGCAGAGAGTAAAATGGCTGGGTGTGGGGAAACTGGGGGGATGCTGTTTAACGGTACAAACTTGTAAGTAGTAGGTAAGGCCTGAAGACCTAATATACAGTGCAGCGCTTACAGACAACAAAACTGTACTATAAACATTAAACTTGGTAAGAGACTACGTTTTAATTGTTCCCAGAACCAGAAGAAACGATAATTACGTGATGCAACAGAAGTGATAGCTAATGCTACCATTGCAATCATTCTGCAATATAAATGTATCAAATCAATATGCTGTACGCCTTAAACTTATTTATACAATGCTGTATGCCATATAACTCAATAAAAAAAATAAAAAATAAAAAAATGAGTAACAAAGTTGGGGCCAGATCATGAACACAGTTACCTTAAGGGTTCTGAATTTTATCATGTAGGCAGTAGAAATGCTGGAGTTTAAGTTAGTATTTCCACTGCATCTCTTGAAACCAAACTAAATGACAGTTAAGGAATTAAAAGTTTGATCTCCAAAGGACAAAGAAGACAGAGAGAATGGAAGACAACATTCAAGACCCATAAGGGAATTTTTGGAAGATGCAAAGTAATTGGACAAAAGATAACTGACTCATGCGAGTGAAAAAACCTAAACCAACGCCAATGAAAAGCAAAACCGAAGAAAACATTCAGGAATTAGAGGCATCAGCCACCTCTGAAGGGAAAGATGTGGGGCTACCGGAATAAGAAGCCAAATGTCTAAGAAATGAGCTCTTAGACTCCCATCCTCATCCTGCACAGCAAAGTGATATGCCTGTCATTTTATTCCCAGCACCTGCCACAATGTCTAGCATATGGTGATTAAATCAATATAGGTTTAAGGACAGGCAACATTTTTCTTGTATTTTCTTTTTAGGTTTTACAAACCAAGGGCAAAATGAAGAATATTGAGTAGGTACTTATATAACTATTTAAATGTAACTATTTAAAAGGCAATAAACATTCTTAGTTCAAGGACCATAAAAAACACAGGCAGCAGGGTTGGTCTGCAGGCTGTAGTTTACCAAAGACTTCCTGAGGGTTTAGATTTGGGGTACAGGAGAAACAGAAGAGTTAAGGATAACATCAGGGTTTCTGGTCTGCACAACTAGAAGAAAGGAGTTCCATTTGCGTAGACTGAGGAGACTACAGAAGGAAGAACTTGGAAGCTGGAAGCAAGGGGAAAATCAGCAGCGTCATTTTGGAAATGTTACATTTGACAGCCGAGTGAGAATGCAGAATAGGCAGCCGCATATATGAGCACGAGATTTAGGGAACAGTCTAGGCTGAGAATATAAATTTGGCACTAGCAGGGACAGAATTTAAAAATATGAAACTGCATGAGATCATCAAGAGTATCGATAGAGAAGCAGTGTCAGGACGGAGCCTGAGCCACACCCATGTTTTGAGCCACGTGCCACATAATTACCAACACCTTGAAATGTGACTAATTCAAACTGGGATGTGCTGTGAGTGCAAAATATATACCGGATTAAGAATACTTAGTACAAAAAACATGAACATTTCATTAATATGTTCCCTAAAATATCTGGACCAATTTATGGTATCTCCAACAGCGGACAGAAGTGTCCATTTTATTGCAGTCACAAATTGTCCAAAATTTATATTTGTTAATTTCACAGGCCAAAAAAAAAAAGTTATCTGGTTTTAACACACATTTCTGGACTACTGGTGAGTTGTTTAAAAACTCTTTTCCCATAATTTTATAAGCCACATGCACTTCCTGTTTTGTAAAGTGTTTTGTCTCTTCCCTCACTTCTAAGGTTCAGAGGTAAGCAGAGAATACCCTACAATTAGCCTCTTGCCCAGCTTTACAAATAAGTGGATAGTAATATTATACAAAAAACAGACTGTGCTAATACAATGGGTTAGTGAACTCCTCATTTCCATTCTACTCGGGTCCCATGCAGCCAGGGTCATTAATATTTTTAAACTGATTCTACATTGAAATACTACTTTAGATATATTGTGCTAAATAAATAAAATGTCATTAAAATTAATTTTAATGGTTTAATGCACCCATGGTTACCAGAACATTTAAAATTATATTCCTATTGGATGGTGCTGGTTTAGGGAATGAGATGATAAACAAGAACAACCAGTGAGGTGTGAAACCAGGGATAAAGGACATATTAAAAGCCAAGAAAATAATGTTTCAAATATAATGATCAACTATGTCACAACCTGAATATAAAACAGATAAATGACAAGGCTCTACTGTATAGCACAGGGCACTATATTCAATGCCTTGTAATGGCCTATACTGAAAAAGAATACGGAAAGGAATACATATACACATGTAACTGAATCACTGTGCTGTCCACCAGAAATAAACACAACATTGTGTATCGACTGTATTTCAATTAAAAAAAAATCTTCTGATAGGTCAAGTTTAAGACCAAACATTAACTACGGGATTTAGCAACACTGAGGTCTCTGATGACCATAATGCCAACATTTCGGTGAAACATGGGTTCAAAGCCTGACTGGAGTCGATTCAACAGAGAAAAGAGGAGAGAACCAGAGACAGTGGGTATGGATGCCTGTGAAGGAGACTGGCTGAAAAGAACTGAGATATGAGGCAGAAGCTGAAGGACCAGTTATGTCATGAAGTGGTATTTTTAAGACAGAGGCACGTAAGTAAAGCATGTTTGTATGCTGATGGGAATGATCCAGTAGAGCAGCAAATTCATTATGCAAAGGACACAGGCAAGCCTTGTTGAAGCAGTATCTTTGTATTTAAGACAGAATATGGGATCTAGTGCACAAGTAGAAGGGATCCCTCTTAGAAAGGAGGACAGAAGGTTTTTCTACATAACAGAAGGGCAGCAGGATAGAGGCCACATATGCAGGTAGGTGGAAAGATGGCTTCTATTTATTCAGTGCAATTGGAAGGTAGGTCATTTGCTTCAAGTGAGGATGGTGTTGGAAGTCTGAGAGTGGAGCCAATGCACTAGGGAAATGTAAAGATTGCTAGGGTGCACTCAGGGCCCACCTGCAGACAGTAGTGATGAACTGGAAGTAGGACGCATCAGTGGGAATGTGCTTTTTTCCAGTCACACTGAGATGTGCAGGTTTAAGGGCAGAATAGGCAAAGGGTTAGATTTAACCAAACAGAGGAGGTGATTTAAGAATGGGATGCTTCAACTTAAACATAAGACAAGGTACAATAAACCTCCTAGAACAAAATATAGGCAAAACATCTCACATACATCTCAAAAATGTTCTCCTAGAACACTCTTCTCAAACAATAGAAATAAAAGCAAGAATAAACAAATGGGACCTAATGAAACTTACAAGCTTCTGCACAGCAAAGGAAACCATAAGTAAAACAAAAAGACAACCTACGGAATGGGAGAAAATTTTTGCAAATGAAACCAACAAAGGCTTGATCTCCAGAATACATAAGCAGCACACACGACCTAATAAGAAAAAAAGAAACAACCCAATCCAAAAATGGGCAAAAGACCTAAATAAGCAATTCTCCAAGGAAGAAATACAAATGATCAATAGGCACATGAAAAAATGCTCAGTATCACTAATTATCAGAGAAATGCAAATCAGAACTACAATGAGGTATCACCTCATACCAGTCAGAATGGCCATCATTCAAAAGTCCACAAATGACAAATGCTGCAGAGGCTGTGGAGAAAAGGGAACCCTCCTACACTGCTGGTGGGAATGCAGTTTGGTGTAGCCACTGTGGAAAACAGTATGGAGATTCCTCAAAAGACTAGGAATAGACTTACCATATGACCCAGGAATCCCACTCCTGGGCATCTATCCAGAAGGAACCCTACTTCAAAATGACACCTGCACCCCAATGTTCTAGCAGCACTATTTACAATAGCCAAGACACGGAAACAGCCTAAATGTCCATCAACAGATGACTGGATAAAGAAGATGTGGTATATTTATACAATGGAATACTACTCAGCCATAAAAATCGACAACATAACACCATTTGCAGCAACATGGATGCTCCTGGAGAATGTCATTCTAAGTGAAGTAAGCCAGAAAGAGAAAGAAAAATACCATATGAGATCACTCATATGTGAAATCTAAAAAACAAACAAACAAACAAAGCATAAATACAAAACAGAAACAGACTTAAAGACATAGAATACAAACTTGTGGTTGCCAAGGGGGCGGGGGGATTCCAAATTGTAGAACAGATAAACAAGATTATACTGTATAGCACAGGGAAATATATACAAGATCTTATGGTAGCTCACAGAGAAAAAAAATGTGACAATGAATATATATATGTTCATGTATAACTGAAAAATTGCGCTCTACACTGGAATTTGACACAACATTGTAAAATGATTCTAAATCAATAAAAAATGTTAAAAAAAAAAGAATGGGGTGCTTCAAACTTCAAAGATCATTTGAATTTGGAGTTACAAAGACTAAGTCTAAGGTATGGCCATTAAAAAGAGAAATTCTACATAATTTGAAAGAGAAAACATAAATCACGTATAAAGAATCAGGATGGCAACACAGGAATTACAAATCAGTGGAACAATGCCTTTAAAATTCTGAGGAAAATTATTTTCCAACCTAGAAATCTATTACAGCCAAATCATCAAACAGGTGTGAGAGTAGGGAAGATATTTTCAGACATGAAAGGTCTCAAAAAATTCTCTGTCTCCCTGAAGAACTGGAGATGCTGCACAAGCAAAGTAATAAACTAAGAACAATAAGTCACAAGACCCAGGTAACTAGAGCTCTAACAAAGAGAGGAAAATGGAACTCCCAGGAGAATGGTGCAGAAAAACCTGGGATGACAGCTGTGCAGTGGGCCTAGGAAGCAACTGACCCAGCCTGAAGAGAACAAAGACGTTCAAGAAGAGCATTTCAAAAAAAATTATTAACTACCTGATGTTTATATAGATGTATACATATATGATCAAATATATGGATTACCTGATGTGTTGTCTCCCATAATAGTGGGAAAAGAAGAATTAAGAAGTACACAGAAAACTAAGCTAACCAAGAAGGAGAGGCAGTTATCACCTCCAAGAAACAAAAATCTGTCTGAGAAAAAAAAGTATACACTACTTTGGCTCATCTATCATTATATTTATACAATCACAATCATGTCAGCACTGAATGATATAACTAAAACTGAATTACTATTGGAATAAGGTAGGAGATACTGTATGAATGCTAAATATATGCTAAAAACGTTCTGCTAAACTATATTATAGTCAAAGATTGATAAATCCTTAAATCCAGAGACTGTAAGCCTACTATACAGAAATATACGAAAAAATGCTAGGAAAAAATTAAAAGGATTGAATATTACTATGGAATGGATAAGGAAAGAGCAGAGCACTATAATTTTTCATTATGTCTTGTGGGCTATTTGATTTTGCACACTATGTAAAAATATTACTACTTTCATTAAAATACATACCCTAGTGAAGATTTTCAAATAGCAAAACTGAACATGACCAGATGACCTTTTTAAGAAAATAACTCGTGGTCAAGTGGAGAATGGACTAGAGGGAAAAGAGTGCGCCAGGGAGAAGAGTTGAGAAACTCTCACAGGAGCCTAACCTAAAGCTGACAAAGGCATGAACCAAAGCAGGAACAAAGACAGAGAAGAAAAAACAGTGACCAGACTCAAGACACTTGCAAGATAAAAATAAAAGAATCTGGATGTAGGGGGTTAAAAAAAAAAGTAATCAAAGATAACACTAAAGACACCATTTTGCAAGACACAGAATCCAAGACGGAAAGTGGTTTGATGGGGGAACTGTGGTTCCCATTTGCACATGTGAGCAAGATACTGAGGGAAAAAAACATCTTTGGGCAACTGAAAATGTCTCCAGTTCAGGAGTAAAAACAAAGCAGAGGCATAATACACCAGCACTTAGGAACTCAGAGACATCCATAACAGACAAAGAAATTATTTGTTTATTACAAGTCATTCTTATTTATTCATTATCAGGCCACTTAAGGATTTTACTAGACCAATAATTTTTTTTTAATTATAAAACTAAGACAAACTTATCTGGAAAATCTGAAAAGTTTAGCAAAACAGGAAAAATATCATCTTTCCAGCTCAGGAGCTAACTTCTGTTTCTATTTTCTTCCAGTTTTCTTTATCTTTTACATAATTGGTTACATTGTACGTGGCCTCCTTTACCTTTTAGAGTATGCATTTTTCCATATTAAATACTTTCTGTCATCACTATATAGTCACTACATGTAATAAATTAACCATAATTTATTTCCAGCCATAACCCTAATGGTGGCATTTTGAATGATGCCAATTTTCACTATTAAAAACCAATTAATGTATTTGGGCACAAAATGTCCACACTTCTAACAATTTCTTTAAGGCTAAATTCTAGAGGTGAACTAACCAGTTCAAATGGCATCAGCATGTCTGAGACTTGGTACACACATTGCTGAACTGGTTTTCAAAACAGCTGTGTTAATGCATACTCCCCCTAGTAAGAAACCAAAGTGCCAAGTTACCATATCCTTCCCAATACTAAATGTTCTCATTTTAAAAACTTTTCTAGATGAAAAATGAATTATTATTTTTTCTTAGATTATACTGAGACTAAATTTTAAAAATGTCACGTTTCTCCATGAATAAGCTATTGATTTTACTGCCCTAACTACAAACAATACTACAATTAACATCCTTGTACATAGATCTTTGGGTATAAGCACAAATATATTTGTAGGCTAAATTCCTAAAAATGAAACTGCTCAAACAAGACGTGCATTTTAAAGTACAGATATTACCAAATTGCTCTTTTAAAAAGTTGTATGAATTTACACTCCCATAAAAAAATGTATCAATCTTGCTTATAGTTGAATCCTGTACTAATAAATGTGGAGGGAGTGCTAGAGTTCAGGTCATTTTGCAGACAACACAGTAAAGGTTAGTCCAAGCAAGTACCATCAATGGATACTAAATATACTGGGAGAGATTTCAAGGAGCAGGATATTTATATGATCTTAAAGCATTTCCCCACAGATTGCTTATTATGTATGCAAGGGAAAAAACAGTAACCATACAGTAGTAAGAACTAACTCCTTGATGAGATGATAAAATCACACCGCCACTGAGGGGCAGATGGGCACTGTATGCCTCAGATATGATACCCTAAGAAGGACACAACATCACTCATGTCATATTCCAGCCACGACTGCATAATCTAAATCTTATCATGAGCAAGAGCAGACAAACCCAAAGTGAAGAACTTTCTATTAAGAAAGGGAAACAGAAGAGAAGCATGTTTTCCAAAAATACCAATGTCATTAGAAACAAAAGACTGAGGAATTGTTGTAGATTAAAGGACATTAAAGAGATGTGCAACTAAATGCAGGACATCCTAGACTGGATCCCGTACTGTATGGGAAAATGCTAAGAAAGACATTACTAAGTCAACTGACACAAATGGAATACAGACAGGGGACTGGCATTACAGATCTACTGAGGTTGGTAACTGTGCTGCAGCTGTGTATGAGAGTGCCCTTTTTCTCATGAGATACTGAGGTGTTTCAGGGAAAAAGCTCATGATATATACAACTTACTCTCCAATGGTTCAGAAAACAGAAAAAAAAACAACAGGTTAAGAGCAGCTGAATGTGGGTGTTCTTTCTTCTATTACTATAACTGCTGTTATTTTTAAATTATTTCCAAATAAACTTTAAAAAAATTTCTAATTATTGCCAGTTGCAGGTAAAAAAGCAGTATCTGACAGCTTTCATCTGCATTTCTAAAGTGAGGTTAAGCACCTTATGATTAAAGGCCATTTTAATTTCTGTAAACTGTCTTCTGATTTTTAATAACTTTTTACACTCAAAGTATTTTATCCATCTACAATTTACTTTGATGTCGTTATAAACTGAATGCTTGTGCTCCCCTCACCCCCAAATTCATATGTGAAGTTCTAACGCCCAGTGTGACAGTATTTGGAGGTGGAGATTTGGGGAGGAACCCACAGAGTTCTTTAGCAAAAAGTCTCAAGGCTTCAAAAAATAAAAAATAAAAAAGAGGGTGGAACCTATAAACTGAGACTTAAGACATGTCAATCAATTGCAATAAACAGACTGTGTCCTCTCAAAATTTATATGTTGAAACGTAATCTCCAATGTGATAATACTGGAAGATGGAAACTTTAGGAGGTGATCAGGTCATGAGGGTGGGACCCTCAGAAATGGGATTAGTGCCCTTACAAAAGACTCCAGAGAGCTCCCCGTCCCTCATTCTGCCACAGTGCAAAGATGAACCAGGAGCAGGCCCTCACCAGGCACTGAATCTGCCGTTGCCTTAACCTTGGACTTTCTAGCTTCTAGAACCAAGAGAAATAAATTGTTGCTTATAAGCCAACCCGTCTATGGCATTCTGTTATGGCAGCCTAAATGGACTAAGGCAGATGTAAAATGATGAAGAATTTTCAAGGGTGCTAACCAATTGTTCCAGTACTATTTAATAAATAAATCCTTTCTCTGTCCCACTGACTTTTGATGGCCTTTTAGATGTACTTTGAGAATGTATTTAAAATAATTTGTATGTCTCATCTCACTTACTAACTCGAACTTATCTTTTAAAAAATTTCATCCAAATGGGTAAGATTTTCCATGACACCCATATCATTTCAAATACGTAGCTAAATAACCAATGAATGTGTAAGAAGTACACGACATTTCATACACAACTCACGAGCCACACATTCAAATGTGGAAATCACAACAGTCATACATGTAATTATTCTCATATACATAATATAAATTTAGAAAAGCTTTACTCTGAACCATTGTTGAAGGCTAAGATAATTATTTTGGATCAGCAACAGTGTTAAAAAGAAACAACAGTTTTAATAAAGCGAAGAATTAAGCAAAAGTAATTACTTATCAGTAATTTCAAATGCTATCACATTTCTCCTTGAAATACCAGTTATCTGAAATCTTTTTTTTTTCTTATGATAGGAGATAAAACTCTTTCTATGTCTAAAATGTACAACACTTTCTGAGAGTGATAAACTAAGTGGAAGAAAATCTTTATACTCTAAATTGTTCTTCAGAACATTGCTTTCCTTAGCTTCCTCTTATGCAGAGACTAACATCCGTGTTATAATTTTTTAGAAAGTTGAGGGATGAGGCTCTCTTCTACTTTCTTTAGGAATCTCCACAACATCCAGAACAAAGTATCTCTGTACACAAAGGCTATTCAATGAATGGTACTGATGGAAAGAATACATAATACGATGAAAGTCCTTTCTTGGAGAGAACTGGATTATTTTAGACAATGTATTTGTAAACAGCAACAGCATCATTAAAAAAAAACTCTATACATGTTGACAAAAAATATATCACATAATCACTTAAATACACCACACTGAATAAGGCAATCAATGAGCTTCAGGAATTCTTATATTACAAAATCTTACCTCTTCAAAAACAGCAGCTTTGTTTACTTTTTCCCTTGCAATGTCACAAATTTTCAAGATTCCCAGAGCAAAAGCTTTCATGGCAGGATCTTCTATAAAATCTGGATTATGAATGTAAAGGCACGTAAATACTGTCTGTGCCAAGGAATGGCCTTCTAACCATGTTATCTATAAAGAAATAAGAGAATGTACATGTTTAAGGCGATACACAGAGTCTAAAAAGTCTAATCCAACAGTCAAACATCAGAGTGCCACAGACTCAAATAAATGTAATTCATCACAAGATTTCAAAGATGACTAAAAGGAAGGTCAGAAAAGACAAAAGAGCTAGAATTCACTTTCACTGACTAAATTCTTTCAAAAATTAAAAATGATTACCTGAAAGATACAGATATGGAAATATTCTTCTATATAATTCAGTTTGTGAAATATTTGGAGATTAATGAAATTAGAGGGCCTCCTTACATAGCATCCAAAAGCTATCAATTGTACAACACAGTCAATAAAAATCCATGAATTAGAGAATTCACAACTTTAACCAGGCTCTTAGCCACTCACTCTTATTTTTCATCCTCACTACTACTAATCCAGTCAAGAGCATCATATGTCACCTAGATTACTGCAAGAAACTATGCAACTGTTTTCCTGTCTACAACCTATCTCAGTACCCCCAATCAGAGGGATCTTTCTAAAACACAAAAATAATCATTCAACACTATTTTACTGAGTGACTACCGTGTGCCAAGTACCATGTGCTAGAAGCTAGAAAGATAGCAGCCAAAATTGAGTGATTATTACATCCAAGTGTTATGTTAGGTATTTTCATATATCTTATCTCATTTTTTCCTAATGCTTCGAGGAAGGTGGTATTTTTCTCCTTGTACATATAAAGAAATTGAGTCAAGAGAGTGTAAATAATTTTTCTAAGTTTATTCAGTTACAGTTTATACTAAACCCAAGAATTCTGCAATAAAGGAAGACAAATGCTACATTAGAAAATGAGAAATGCATGTAAAAATTTCTCTAAGATAGATATTTTGTATTACTAGTGTGCAGAAGACTTTCCAGACTAAAAACGATCTGAATTAAAGTCCAAACTTAGATATAGCCCCAAGAGTCTACAGAACTGTTCCTCAACTTTGACAAAAATCCTTCTTGCCTCCTTTTATCCTATTCCACTAGGACTGTAAACTGCTATAGAATAGTAACAATATATTTGAGGGAAAGAGACAGGTTTGGAGGAAGAAAAATCAGGATCAGGATTCTGGTTATACCCCTTTCTAGCAATGTAACCCTAGGCAAATACGTTAAGAGTGATACCAGATATCTCACAGAGCTGATTGAAGACATAAGTGAAAAACACACCCATAAAATACATTAAGTGAAAAACATACACATAAAATACACAACAGAAGTATTTCATACACACCAGCAATCAATGAATCTTTTACTGGCCGAACAAATGAAGAAATTTTACATTACTTCTAGGGACAATGATTTAACATCAAATTTTAAAAAGAAAGGGACAATCAGAAAGGGGAGGGGGCAGTACAAATGATAATTTTCCCACAATTCAACAACAATGTCTAGGGAAGACAACCTATCCAGCATCATATATAAAACGCTAAAAGATTTTCTTCATAGTAGAAAATGGCCAGTTTACTACTATTTACCCTAGATTAGGAAAAAAAAATACCTCTCCAAAGCCATTCCAAAGTTCTCTATCGTTCAATTTCATGCTTAGTTATGGAATCTTCAATTTCATGCTTAGTTATGGAATCTCTTTATCTTGAGAATTAAAAGGGCACTCTGGATAATGGCTATATTATTATCCTCCTTGGAAAGAAAATATCCTTTCACCCAAAAATGAGAACCTAAAATCACCCAAATGAAAAGATAAAATGCTGTATCTTATAGAATAATTTGGCCTGCTAACCTTATGTACATCTACTAGGCCAAGCATTATACATATTTCATATTCAGTGTTGTTGCATATACTTTCAAATTTAAATTCAGGTAAATCACAGTTTTTAAGTGAACCAATAATAGCATTATTTCAACTCTTACCAAACAGCAAAAACATGTATCCATTATTCCTATCAATTCAGGCAAGGTGAGGTCTTTAATTTTAATGGTGCCATCCTAAAAAGAAGGGGAAATATGACATATAAGCTTTTAAAAAATTTATGGTTACTTTGTCCAGTAAATATTTTAAAATAGCCAAAGATGCCAAATTGACTCTGTATTCTTAAAAATAATGTATCTTAACAGGTCTTTAATAAGAAAATCAAAGCTTCTCTAATTTGAAACAGAATAAAGGCCTTTATAAAGAAATAAAGTCAAACCAACAAGTACTTTAAAAGCACAGTTCAAATTAGTTTTAAGCATTAATATGAAATATTTAAATGAATTAAAACCACTTACAAAGAAAATAAACACTTTAAAAAACATTTCCCTTAAATTGACTTACTATTTGTAAAATTTTTTACAGCATCCATTTACTTAGCAAATCTTTCTTCATGAAATATGCAAAGTTAAACTCTGAGGCAACTATTAATGAACTTCTAGATCAATTCTCATTGAGTAAATTTCTAATTCACTGCAAGAACTTTACTTAATATATTAACACATAAAATTTAATCCCTAAACCAATTACCCTGGTATCTGAATACATACTCAAATACTCTAAAAAATTAATTAAAAAACTGCACATACTCAAATTTAGAGCAAGTTTTTAATGAAGATCTTAAACAATTAAAATTTCAATAAAAAGAGAGATAACCAACTCTTTCTTATATAACTGAGATGCATTTAAGAAAATTACACTTTAATATACTAAGTTTGATTGCCATCATTAACCAGAATGTTTTAACAGATGAATAAAAGAAAACACAAAAGGCACAATGGTGACTACCTTGATAGCTTGTTCAAAATTGAGAACTTTTCGATTAACTTGGTTTCCAATCATGCCAGCATCCATCTTGGGATCCATCATTTCAATGGCAGACATGGCTTCAAAAAGACCAAATCTACAAATAAAAAAATTGACTCTGCAAATTGTTTCTGAAGTAGTAAGCTTACCTAAATTCCCACAATGGTTCAAAAATTATTATAGTACTTTAAATAACTATCCCATTCTATGTGTTGTGTCTTCCCAACTTGCCATCACTTTTATTTCAATTAAATAATCTTCTTTTAACATAAAAATTCTTCCATGTACTTAAATTATTTTACATGCACTATAGGGAAAGGAAAGAAAGAAAAGTTGTTTTCTGTTCTTCCTTCAAAAAGTTTGCGCATTAGAAGTTTTTGGAAAAAAGAGATCAACTGATCTACAACGGATTTCATTTTGCCTTTTTTAAATAATTTTCTCTAACACTTAGAAAGCCATATTTGGAATAACCATTTTCAAATGTAACTTCTTGATTTTTTTCACTTTCTTTACATCTTGAACGTCTAATAATCTGTCACATTACAGTATATAATGCCCACAGTTTTGGCAATTACATAAGAAAAAAGAATCCAGAAACCTGGCAGGCTGGTATTTGCAGCTTATTAGCCATAAATGCAGATAGTTGTGATGTACTATGGACTGATTAGTTAGTGCATCTTCAATTTAGACATGAAAAAAGAAAAGCCTAAGCTGAAGTCTGACTGGCCATCAAACTACTGACTTCCTATTTTGCTTAGTCTAAGCCATTAGCTTACCAGGAAAATAAAGACATCTACCCTGTTATACTAAATCCTTTCTCTCAGAAACGCAGCAGCAGTAAGACATCAAAAATAGCTTGGAAGACACTTTCCCTGAAATCCCTCAAACCTCTTAATGCTTTAATTTAAAATACTCTGACAATATGAGTATATGATATTACTGAAGACAACTCTCATCTATAAATGTGATGCAATGCTGCAAATCAAAACCCAAATATTATTTTTCAAAGAGTTTACCAAGCCAAAAGAGAAAATAGTGCAGAAATGGAAAAGAATTTTTTCAATAAATAGGGATTTACCAAATATCAAAGGTATAATAATAAGCTATAATAATCAAAAGCATTCTAGCATACACAGATCAAGAGAAATCAATCCAAACCCATGTTTTTGTAGAAATTATGTATGATAAAGGTAGAATTTCAAATCAGTGGAAAAACAATGGATTAGCCAATAAATACTACTGAGAAAAGTGGCTAACCATCTTGAAAAAGTCAAATCTTTGATTTACATAATTAAAAAAAATAAACCCCAGTAGATTTAAGTTCTAAACCTAAAACAAGCAAACAAAAAACTCTTCAATAATTTACAAGCTACATGGAAAAAAGGTGGTAAGTCCAACTGTATAAAATATTAATTATTCCTTTTCATATTCTTTTTCATTATAGGTTACAATATATTTGAATATAGTTCTCTATGCTATATAGTAGAGACTTGTTTATCTATCTTATATACAGTAGTTAGTATCTGCAAATCTCAAACTTCTAATTTATCCCTTTCCACTCCTTCCCCCCAGTAACTGTAAAGTAAGTTTGTTTTCTATGTTTGTGTTTCTGTTTTGTAAGTAAGTTCATTTGTGCCATATTTTTAGATTTCACATATAAGTGATACCATATGGTATTTTTTTCTTTCTCTTTCTGGCTTTACTCAGTACAACAATCTCCAGGTCCATCTACGTTGCTGCAAATGACATTATTTTATTCCTTTTCATGGCTGAATAGTATTCCATTGTGTGTGTGTGTGTGTGTGTGTGTGTGTGTGTGTGTGTGTGTGTATATATATATATATATATACCACAACTTCAAGAAAATTTCTTAATGGCACAATTAAAACCCTAGATCATTGAGGTATCTGCCTAATTAGTATAACTGCTACAGAAACTGTAATAGCATTATAAAAGCTATTCCATGCATTCAACAAATACTGGTCTTCTATGTGCTAGCCACTGTTCTAGGCACTTGAGATACATGAGTAAGCAAAAAAATTTTGCCTGCCTCATGGGGCTTACATTCTACAGGAGGGAACAGACAATAAACAAAGATAAGTAAGTTACATAGTAGGCTTGAAGACCGCACATGTTGGGGGGAAACGAAATGACAGCTAAAGGAGATATGGACTAAAAGGATACAACTTTAATAGTTGGTTGGGGTGGGCTGCTGGCAATCATGATCCCTGGGCTCAGTGTTGAAAATCTTGGGGAAATGCAGAGGAGGCCTATGTCCTCTAGTAGCCTCTCTCAAATCTTGTGTCAGAAGTCACATTCTTTCCTGTATTAGCTTGAGGTTTGATTTCATTATATCCTTCCCATAGTTGCCTGAGGCATCAAAATGATGACCACAGTGGTTCTCAAAGTGTGGTCCCTAGATCAGCAGCATCAACCTTACCTGGGAATTTGTTAGGAATGCAACTTGTGTGGTCCCACACCAGACTTACTAAATAACGAACTACTTGGCGGGTGAGGTCCAGCAATCTGTGTTTCAAAAACCCCTTCAGATGATTCTGATGTACATTAAAGCCTAAGAAGAACTAATTTCATGCTCTACTTTCCCTGACCAAATGTCCAGTTTTGTCTACTTACTAATTTAAAATTTCATACTCCCAACCTTGAAAATTGAGTCAGGACATAGCAATATAGAAACTAAGGCCATCTGTGGGAGTATAAATATAATCAAGCCTTTCCTTTTATTTTACCTTTCTAGGGATTCTCAATCGACTTTCATCTAGGCATTTAGTCACTCATCTCTAGTCACCAACCAGCCTATTGACATATGATAAACAATAAATACCTTTTCTTCAAGAAATTCCACATTCTGTACACCTATCCTCAAGGAAAAGACCGTAAGTCACAGTTTCACTAGGTACTCCCATTTCCTATCACAATTAAGGTCAGCTACCCCAAAACAGCTCACCAAGGGTAAAATATGCAATCAGTGTTATTCTTACAGCTCAGAAATGTAAATTACTCAGACTTCAAGGAATATACTACTGCACGTGAGACAAAATAGGTGGAAATATCACTACACAATTTCAAAGAACACAAATACTTACAGCTTATCATGAAGTAGTTCTCCCAACTTTAATTCTAAAAGAAACAAAGAGAAAAAAAATTTTTAATACCATATTTATATTTTTTAATTTTAACAAAAAAATGAAGCAAAATATTAGCACCTGAAAAATGTTCCTGCAGTCCTTTAAACTTTTTTCTAAGGAACAGTCATATCATTTCTATTCTATTACTAATATAATGCCTTCTACCCAGTGAATATTTAAATACTAACTCTAAATTGAACATTTGAGAATTTACAAGTGACCCATCACAGGCCACAATAAAACAACTGGAATTATCAGCCTCATTTTTTAAAAAAAACACAAGTATATTTCTCCCTAAGTAAACGTTTTCATAGAATTGAATGCTATTTCTCAAGTTGTTTTTAAACCACTTGGAATCATAATGTAATCTCTTTTTGTCCCAGTAAGTGTCAAAACTATTTCTTAAATTACATTTTATTTAAATAATATAGAAAACACTTGAGTAACAAGCTGATCAAAACAGTAATCACCCCTATAAAGCAGTAGTTCTCAATCTTGGCTGCATATCAGTATCAACTGGGGAGCTTTTGAATATCTCAATGTCCAAGCAGCACTTCAAACCAATTAAATTCTAAGGATGTGACCTACACAGTGGTTTTAAAGCACTCCAGGTGATTGCAATGTGCAAGGAAGATGGGAAGTAGTGACTGTATCATTCTTAAGGAGCTTAAAAATTGATGGTCAAATCCTTTGGAAAGTATAAAGAAGCAGTTTTCAGAATTTTACTAATCCCCTCAGCTAATCACAAGTTAAATAATACTAATTTTTAAAGTTCATGTATCAAAACAGATAAATCAATGAGAAGTGTTTATTAAAATACTATAATAAAGCATAAGAGAACATATAGAGGTTCTCAAAGATGGTTTGGGAACCCAAAAGTCTGTGATGTTAAAATTACTTTCATAATAACACTAAAGCAGTCTTTTTGTCTTTTTCACTGTGTTGACACTTACATCGATGATGAAAAAGCAACGGTGCAGAGAGGAAAAGAGCAAAACGTCTGTAGCTTCAGCACTTATCAAGATAGGGGCCCCAAGATAAACAGCGTATTCTTCACTTCCATGCACTTTCACTTAAGAAGTCTCAGATGGAGCATTAAAAATTAATTTCAGGGCCAGGACCAGGGCACAAGTAAGGAATGTAGCATGCAAAATTTAAGGAGGTACTACTTTCAGGTGGTGCCTTCTTAAATTTTTACCCTGTGTGCCTCACTAACTTCATCCTAGTGCTGGTCCTGACTTACCTAATTAAATCTCAATCTCTGAGTACATATGTTTTTAATATTCTATTTGACAAATGGGAAGAATATGTAAACACTTCCACCGCATACCAAAGTTAAGAGGTTGTCTCAAGGAAAAGCTCTTGTACAATTATCATTATCATGGAACATCATTTTTACTTGAAAGAATAAATGACAAGTTATAGTTATTCAGACTTGAGAATATGGCATTTTCTCTAAAATAAATGAGTTCGTCACTTTAGGAAAATAAATGACAATGTTTACTACCAATGATAAAATCTGAGCTTTCATGAAAAAAATCAGAATTTTGGAAAACATGTATCTGTCACTGTGAATGTTACAGTGTCCTAATATTTAAAATAGCTTTCCGATGATATTGGTGGTGATATTAACAAATGTGCGTTTTAATACTGAATGAAGTATGCCAACATTTGGAACATGTGCTTAACTCACTGAACTAATACTTTCCAAGTGGTAATGCATGTTACAAAATTAGGCATGGATAAAAGAACCATTCAAAGTTCAAGAGGAACCAATATATTTTAATGTAACAGAGCATGAAAAGTCCACTGATCACACTTTCAGATTCCAAACTGCAAACTAATCTTTAAGAAACTACTACCTGTCAAGTTTTGGTGTAGTAGCAGAAAAGAATATCCATAATTATCTGAAAAGATTCCTCCATCTTTTAACTACATATTTGGTGAGGCCAGATTTACTTCATATACTTCTACCAAAACAACATGTGGCAACAGATTGACCACAGAAGCCAATATGGAATTCAGGTGACTTCTATTACGCCAACATTAAAGGGACTTTCAAAAGTATAAAATAATGCTGTTCTTCAAAGTTATTTTTTGTTTTGGAAAATACATGTATTTTTCATTTAAAAAATATGTTAACATGCAATGGGTTGATTATCATTTTCAAATGAATAGTATTTTTTAAATTCCAATATAATAAACATCAAAATATATATAACATACATAAGCATTCCTTTTTAAAAGCATAAGAGGGTATTTTTAAGGGTACTGAAACCAAAAAAATTGAGAACTACTGTAATAATTTATCATACACTCAGGGTAGATTTGGGTACCAAATAGCTTCACTGAACTTAAAAATAAAAACACGCCACAGACCTAGAAGCAAATCAATCACTCTGGGCCTTGACCTTCTCATCTGCAAAATGAATGGTTTTACTAGCTGACTCTGTCAAGTCCCTTAGAACACCAGTAATCAGACCACTCACTAATAAACTACAGGTAGTAAATTTTAAAATCTACTCACTAAGCAGAGTACAAGCACTCTCACTGCACGATCCATAAATGGACAAAGAATCTTCTACTACAGACATGAGTACTTTGGGTCTTATCCAACTGAGCGGCATTTCTCAAAAAATTTAGTGAGATAGATGTGCATTTATCATTAGCAGTCAGGGCAATGACGTCACCCATCATGCAGTCTCTGGAAAATTCCACTGTAGATTAATAAGGGAAATTAGAATCAAAAAGGTAAGTTAATGTTTTTGTATTACATGAAAATAGCTTTGACCTTGCATACCCCATGAAATGGTCTTCGAGAACCTAAGAAACATGGACCACACCAAACCACTGGACTAAGTTAACACAATGATAAAAACCAAAAGTTACTCTACCTTTAAGTTAAAACCTTAAGTAGGTGCAAGAGCATACATATAGCTTAGTCAACACAGAACAAAGGGAAAAGTCAGATACCAGGAAAAGATGATTCCAATTTTTTTTTTTTTTACAACCTTGACAATTAACTGCCTTTTTATTCTATCTTCATTCTCATAAGGCACAAGTAGATCTGCTGTGAGAAAATTTAACTTAATTTTGTGGGTCAGAAAATTTCATGATATCTTACTGAGGATATCTTTCCTTTTGCCTTAGAAATGAACAATGAACCAAAATCTGCAGCTGGAGTTTCGGTTTGCAGCAGTGCTAAACACCTGTAGCATATGATCACTCTCTTGAAAAAAGTAATCTAACAGGATGAGAAAAACATGCAACTATTTGATAATGCATATATATTTTGCCATCTTATAAATGAGAAGATCATTTGTAAACTGGTGTTACAGATCTTTGAATAGACTTCTACACATAACATTATAAATTATGGTTAAGTTCTCTGCTAGGGCCACTATGAAGGGCCTACTGAATACCTAACTGAAATCTAATACCATTGTGATATTTAAACAGATGAATTAAAGTTTACCCTTGGGTAAAGGTGGCCAATTAAACACATGCAACTACCTTTAACTCCCTCCTGAAATCTAATTTAAACAATTAAAGGGAATTTTCTTTTTTAAAAGAAAGCTATGAACCCAAACGATGAGGAAAAACAGATGCAGAAATAATACAACAAAATTAGGGAAACTTGGAAGCAGAAAGACAAGTCGTTTCTTAGCAAACCCAAGGAAAATAAAGCCAGTAGTGGAGAAGGCCAAAATCAACCTGATTTACCACTTACCTCTGAAAGTGAGGATAAAGATGGGCTGTCAGAGAACCCAGAATCCTACCCTAAATTACAGAGCAGGGTAACTACCACTCCCTCATCCTGAATAACACTGAATATTTTTTTTGAGGAGGGTAAAATCTCCAGGGACAGAAGGTTATTCAAAGGCCAGGATTCAGTACCGGAAAGAGGGGGCATTAAGTGAATATATGAAAACTCCAGGTCTCTCCCTCAACTTTACTGTTAAATCACAGGCAGAAAGTCAATTCTTCAAACTCAATGGAGGAGATCAGACAAATTTTCTGTACAGAATATAGTCTTTCTAAGAGGAAGGAGCTAAATAACTGACACCAGAAGTTCTCTAACAGAAAAACCAAGCTGGATCACCTGACACTGACATTCAAAGCAGAGGGGTCCTGCTCAAAAATTCAGAGCTTCCAATTTGCTTTTTGACCCCCTATGCTTAGATAGGTAACAAAGGATTCTTAGATGTCTGACGTAATCTCCTAATATGAAAGACAGAAACCAAAGGAAACAAACTAAAAAAGGCAACTTGGAGGAAAGACACTATGCTATGTAGGGAAACAAAATTTCAAAAGAACTATTACTATCCTTAGAGAGATTAAATAGTGCAACCCTGAAACAATAACCGAACATTTTTATTGAAAAAAAAAAAGAAACATCCTGAAGAAAAATATATCTTAGAAATTGAAAACATTACAGTAGATAAGAAAAATTAAGCTGAGAGTCTTAGTCCATTCAGGATGCTATAACAAAAAGATCGTAAATTGGGTAGTCTATGAAAAAACTTCTATTTCTCACAGTACTGGAGGCTGAGAAGTCTGAGATCAAGGCACCAGCAGATTTAGTGTCTGGTGAGGACCCATTTCCTAGACAGTCATCTTTTTGCAATAACCTCATATGGCAGAAGGGACCAGGGAGGCTCCAAGGGGCCCCTTTCATAGAAGCATTAATCCCAATCATGGCGGCTCCACTCTGATGACCTAAGAACCTCCCAAAGGCCTCACCTCTTACTACCATCACACTGGCAATAGGTTTCAATATATGATTTGGGGGAACACAATCATTCCATTCAAAGCATCGAAGAAAAAGACAAAGAGATGGAAAATAGGCATGAAAGGATAAGAAAAAAACAGAGAATCAGCCTAGAAGTTTCAATATCCAAAAAGCAAGCATTCCATAATGAGAATACAGAAAAAACAAAGAGGAAACAGAGTGATTCAAGAAAGTTTCCCAGAACTGAAAGATCAAAGTGAAAGCACTCCAGAGTTACCAACAAAGCAAACCACTGTGGAAGTTCTGGAAAATGGGGAATAAAGAGAAGATTCTAAAAAGTTACATATAAAAGCTCAGTAATCAGGATGTCACCAGACATTTAAGCAATGCACTCAACATTCTCAAACATACCCAGATGTATTATCAATAAAGTGGGAGGACAGAATAAAGACATTTTTAGACCTCCAGAGCCTCAAAAAATGGTATCTCCCATGCACTTTACTCAGGAAGATAATTAAGTTGTCCAATTAAAACAAGGGACAAAAGTAAGAAACCCCAGGCTGATGATGAAGGAAGATCTCAGAATCACACCAGGTAAGAAAGAAGTCCAGATTGGAGTAACGTAAGAGACTTGAGAAGAAATTTCTTTATGGAGATAAAAACAATATAATTTCTGATGTGTCTGAATGTCTTACGAAGATTTAGACAATTGGTGAAGGGCCTAAGGAAGAATTAATGATAAGTACCTAGTTTTTGAGTAAATATTTTTTACATAAAACAACTGTGTAGGAAGGGAAAAACAGTCTTCCTCTTGGCTCACTTTGAATAACATCTGCACAGCTACAACTACATGGGGGAAGTCTAAAGATAATGTCCAAATGGGAGTGAGGGGAATCAAGAAACATCAATAAAAGCATGCTATCTAGAATCATGATTACTAAAATAATTAGCTAAAAGGGGGAAAGTGGTGACTTCTGAGGATACCTTTTCTAATGACCAAAGCTCCTAACATAAACAGGATACACAGTATAAAATTCAGGGGGAAATCTCGTAAGATGCATTCAACAATGCAGCAGAGCCCTCAAAATACAACAAAGGTTGCATTCCCTTCCTACTGCTTGTTCTATTGAAGGCTAGTTGTTATGGCATCCAATATTTGTATGTCCTTTTATTAAAGAATTCAAGGTCAAAGAGGTTAAATGATAGCTGAACATTCTTGAAAAAAGTAATCTAAATGGAGTGAACTAAACAGCACTACTGATATTTTGGGTAGAAAAATTATTTTCTGTCGGGGCTATTCCTGTGCATCAAATGATAAGCAGCATCCTTAACGTGTACCCATAGATAACAACAGCAAAGCCCCACCCCTGACTGTGGCAACCAAACATGTCTCAGGATGTTGGCAAATGTCCCTTGAGGACAAAATCACCCTTGGTGGAGAACAAGAGTGATCCACAATTACCAGTGCTGCTCACCCCACCCATGCCCCACCATATCAAAAGTATTCTTGATAGTATGGAACAATGAAAACATAATTTTCATTTCCAAAACCAAAATCAATTAAAAAAATATTCTGTAAGTTGCCCAGATCTTCTACCAGGACAATCTCTGCCTATCTTTTTCCACTTAGACTAAAATGGTAACAAATAGCAAATGCCTAGAACAATCATTCTCAAACTGGAGTTCATGAATTGAGGGGGTGGGATGAAAGTCCATTAAAGTTTTATCAAGAATCTATACTTCTTCAACAATAATTGTTACGTGCTATGTAATCAGTTCAATGATAACCTCTCTAAGATTACGGAAACATATCCCAGGCCAACTGGATGATAACGTTATAATCAAGTATTGCCACAATGTCAGTGCCTGAGCTTGTGTTCATGATCATACTGGTTCCAGGCAACCACCCACAACAACAGCATTTAATGTAACGCAGTGGTTCTTAAAACTTCTCAAGTCCAAGACTGGTTTGAAGAAACATGGCCTTATACTATTCATTTATTCTTAAAGACAAACATTGTTCTGGGTGAGAGAAGACAGAACAGAAAGGAAGAGAAGTAAGAGGTTTAAGCATCCTAGATTTTAAATGAGGGAAGGGAAAGCAGCAAAAGGAGTTTTTGCAAAGTACCGCGCAAGAACTATAGAAACTAGATGGGTGAGGGGGTCTTAAACAGGGATATCTGTAATAAAGACTGAGTAAGAAAGAAGGAACTAAGGCATCAAAAAGAGGAGAAAATAGGATGGGAGGATAGGCCCATATCCTTCAAGACCAGAGTTTTAAAAGAATGAAAGTAATGATAGCCAACCTTGGATTACCTCTAGGCTCTAGATATCTGGTGGTGTCCTTATCCTGGGAGAGGTTGCTGGCTATCCAGAGAGCATGTGGAAGAAGGGAATGTGGCAGGCAAAACAAGCAGCTGCAGTGTATATTTTATGATCATTTATGTTTAAGTGAAGTTTTTTAAGTTGTGAGTTTGCAATTCAGAAAGTACCTAAATACAGACAACCAAATGGAATATAAAGAGCAGAGGTTTAACAGGTAGCAAAATGAGATGGTTTGAATTAAGCAAGGTTTCCCAGAGAAGCAAAGCTCAGAGGTATAATTTAGATAAATAATCCATTACATATCAGGCAAAATAATAGTAATGGTGCTAGACAGTCAAAATAATATGTAAAAGAAAAAAAACCCCTCAGTGTCAGCTATAGAAAATGTGGAGGGAATGTGTGCCATCTGCCTAATAGGAAGTAAAAGAAATGATGGAAGTTAGAATTCGATCCCGAGGACTTTGAAGAGCCACTGAAAGAGTAAGCAGAAATGTGCATGAAAACGCTGCCATCAGTATGCAGATTATTTTAAAGTACTCCTCACTAAAATCACGGAAGTCTAGCCAAAGAGAAACCACTCTGACAGTTAAGAAAAAGATGTAACAACATCTGTATTAAACTTAGTTTTTAGAAAGTTGTTAGAACAAAAGTCTAAACCATAATCAAGGCTAAGAATCTGATTATTTCAAGAAGGGAAAACAAATTATTAATACCACAGACTCAAGACTGCTAACAGCCTTCAGTCCTAAAACCACACAAGAAGATTAATTCTCTATCAACTTTTTCGTTTCTAGACATATGCCTCACATTTGAGCCACCTGAGACAGTGCAGGAGCTAATCATGGAGGAGTTAACAGGATGGTTTGATACTGGCAACAAAACAATATACCACCCTCTCTCAATCCACACTGAAGCAGGTATTAAACCATATTTCCTACTCAAGGTTCCTTCCACGAGAAGCAGAAGTTTTCACTGTTCCTCAAACATAAAGGTCTCACTGAACTTTGGCTCTAATAGTTCATTTCAGTTTAGAGCAATTCCCTCACATTCACTTAATAGAATATTGACCACTCTTTTAAGGCCTAACTCAAGCCATATGTACTTCATAAAACCTTTTCCCATTTAGGTTCATAATGACAGCCCTCCAAGGCAGATCACTTAAAATCAGTGCAAGATGACAGGTGTGATCCACTTGATAGTCTGAGAACACTGAGCACAAAAATTACGTTGTAACTTACATTTCTTTCTCTCTCCCTTAGATAGACATATACGGGCAGTCCCTCAACTACCAGTCTAACGTTCTTTCCACTGTCCTACTTAGGCATACTTTAACTAGACGTGTATTTCAAAACACTCGAAGGGTAAGCACATGATTTATCTCTTTGCTTATACTCAGCTGGCTCCCTTTCCACCTGCAGCTGCTCCAAGTCTTTGCTCCTCTCATTAAGAGCACTACTCTAAACACACTCCACCATGACCAAAACCCAAAACACCAAAATAGAAGCCATTAAGGCGTGAATCCTTCCACCATTCCTTCCCATCCACTGAGAAATATACCCGTATCTTCACCATCCTAACCTCTGTTCTTTCTAAGTCCCTATTCTCTCCCCTCAATTTCTCTACTATGTTCTAGATACCATCCTCTCTTAAAGTTCAAGCTCTCACTCTATCATTTATTCCTTTCTTTTATCTTCATTCTCTCCCTGAGGCACTTTCCCCTCAAACAACAAACATGCTCATTTCTCCAATCACTTACGTCCAAGCATTTATTGAACTATGTGCCAGGCAACCTTCTGTTTGCTAGGGTTAGCAAAAGGATCTCTGCACTCTCAGAGCTTACATTTCAGTGGGTGAGGCTGACAATAAACAAGAAATAATTGAAAATGATAGCTTCTGACAGTAGATGAGTGCTATAAAGAAAATAAAACAGGGTGATTAAACTGAGACGGAGTTGAATAGAAGAGAATGAAGGGGTGAAACTACTTAGATTCCTTGTTCTGAGAAGACACCACTGGGAAAGTAACATTTAAGTCGTCGGGAAGGAGCCAGCTATGTGAAGACCTGGGGACACTACCTCGGTGTGTTTAATGAGATAAGGACCTCATGACTAACAATGAGCCAACCCGAGCAGTGATACAAAAATAAAGTCTGAGTGGTAGGCAGGCACCAAATCATATTGGTCATGGGAAAATGGGGAAGAAGTCTGAATTTTATTCTACATGCAATAGGAAGCCCCCGGAGGATCTTAAGCAGGGAATGATATGATCATTTTCAAACCTCCAATATACGATAAAACTACCGTCTTTAGGGCAACAGAATTTGTGTTTCCACCTTTCAAAATTATTGCTATGTGCTCTCTAACCTGCTATTTAAAGTTAGAAAACTTTAACAGAAGAAACTGCCTCAGCATCTGTATTTAATGCTGTGTCATTCTTAAACCGGTTTTATATGAAAGTTAAAATTAGAGTATAGCAAATGAGTAAGTGTGGTTGGTTAACAAACTCAGTAAACCAAACTGACCTGTTGATTTTTTTTTTCATTTATTGAGACAGTTTAGAAATCACAATCCAGATTTTTATTGTACCCTTTCCCAAATGTTGAACTTCTAATCCCAAAATTCAAACTCACCTCGACAAGCTTCTTCGAAATCCTGGGTTATGTCCACCCAGTTTGTATTGCTTTTTTCCATCTTTTCTGGTATACTGAGCTCCCATCCTGAATCATCGTCTTCTACAGAAGCCTTCATAACCATTATGCCTACAAAAGTAATACTAGTGTAAAAGAAGGATGTAGCTTTCAGAGCAAGAGAATTAGCAAACCATGTGTGTCTGTTTAAATACTAGATGAAGTCTTACTAAACTGTTTAAGTAGAGCTCTTCTGAGTTTGTGGACGGTACTGAAAAAAATTACCTTAATGCAATTAAATCTCACCGTTAATTAACACTACCTGCTGCTCACTTACTAACAGCCCACCACCTACCAGGGCTCATAAACAGTTTGGCTACTTAAGAAGAAAAACCACAAACCATCCCACCACTAGCCCAAAGAAAACCAACTCCAGAGCTTCCAACTTTTAACACCGGCCACAAATAACCAAAGCTCTCTTCAGGGACCCCTCTCGCTGCCCAGGACCCCGTGCCGCATCTACTCAAGTGAAGGTGGTCCCTCACCGGCCCGGAGCTCACTGGGCCAACCTCTCCAGGCCGGGCCGGACCCCTGCAGGGCCGATCCGCCGGGCGCGGCGTGAGGGAGAGCACCACCAGGTGCCAGCCGCCGGGCCCAGGGCGGGGGTGCACCTGAGGCGGGGACCCTCCCCACCTGGGTCAGCCCGGCCCGGTCCCGGCCCCACGGGCACGGAAGCAAGGACAGGGCTGTCCTCGTGCGGGAGGACGGGCACGCCCGGTGCCAGGTCGTCGCCCCGGTAACACTGGATAAGCCCAGGGCCCCGGCGGGCAGCGGGCACCGGGGAGCCCGCAGCTCCTACCAAACGCGGCGGGAGGGCCGGGGCCGCAGGGTGACCTGGCGTCCCCAGGGTCCGCCACACACGCGGGGGGCTGCTACTCTCGGACACGGGAGGGAGGAAGTCTCAACGGCTCCGCACGCCGGTCCCTACCTACTTCTCTCTTGGCCACCCGCGCCGCCACTCACCGTCCGGACCGCGGAAATAACGACGCCGCCTCGGCCGCCGTCGCCCCCTCCCCTCTCAGCCCAGCCCGACCGTCCTTGTGCGCGCATGCGTACGCCCAGTACGCGCGACCCCGCCCCCTCTCCCTCACGCCTGGAGACTTCGAGCTCCCCGGCCGCACCCCCTTCCTCGCCACCGCCGCCGTTCGACCGATGGAGGCCATCTTCTCTTCTCGCGGGATTAGAGCCAATCGCGAGACCGGAAGCTACCTTCCTTCTCCAGCCTCGGCCCGCGTCCTGGGTAGTAGGTGGGTCCCGGTAAGGGGCGGGACCTAGAGGCCCAGAACCCGCCCCGCCTCGCCCCGCGCGGCTCCCTGGGAAATTTTTAGAAAGGTGACGCGGAGGCCCGAGGAAGCAATGGTTAACATACCTAGACGGTAGATGTTGGGTCCGTAAATGAAGACCCCAGCCTCGAGAGCTCCATCGAGCTACTGCTGCCTGACACCGCATTTATGTTTCCTAGACAGTCTGGGGATTTCGTGAGGAAAAATGGAAACAAAATTTCAGCATAATCAAGCCAGTCAATTTCTTAGACCCTTCACATATTTTTAGACTTATTCTAAATTAATAACGAGTTTTAAATAAGTGGGCTAGTACGGTAGGAAACGAAACGCATCTTTACCACTACATAGCCATTAAACTGGCCAAAATTTAGAAGACGGTACCTAATGTTGACGACGTGGAACCTCTGGACCTTTCATATGTTGCTGATGGGAATACAAAATGGTACAGCCTCTTTGGTAAACGGGTTCTGTTCTATCATAAAATTAATCATACACTTAGGTGATCCAGCAATTCCACTCCTAGGTGTTTACTTAGTAATGAAAATGTGTCCACACAAAAGCTGGTACATTAATTTTCAATAGCTTTATTTTTAATGATCAAAAACTAGAAATGACCCCAAAGATCATCAACTGGTGAATCTAAACAACTTGTATAGCCAGACAATGATATGTAATTATCCACATAATGAATAGTAATTACTGACAAACAGGGATGACTACTTGACACGCAAAAATATGAATCTCAAAAAACATTATTTTGAGCAAAGGAAATCAACGTGTGAGCAAAAGAGGGTAATTACATTTATATGAAACTTTGAAAAAGACATCTAATCTACAGGGACAGAAAACAGTGAATCCAGGGTTGGTGGGGCGGTGGAGGGGTATCAAAGAAGAATTAATTGGACTAGGGCTAGGTGATTTGAGGTGATGTAAGTGTTTATCTTGATTGTGGTGGTGGTGGTTATAAGGCTAAATTCATTTGTAAAAATTCACCGAAGTACACACAATGTGTGCATTTTATTGTGTGCAAATCAAACCTCAATAAAGTTGGTTTTTAAAGTAAGATATATCTTTATGTGTTTCCTGAGGGCAGGGACTTTGCGTATTTTGATCAAAGTTGTATCCCCAGCACTAAGGACAGTGGTCGGCTTTTATTTATCACATATAGGTAATATCAGTTTAGTTGGTTCTATTGTACTTACATTCTCCTTTTAAAAAGTCTTAATTACATATCATAATATAGAGTAATCCAACAAAAAGTTATAAAAAAAAAAAAGTTAAAGTAAACTTCTGTGTTAGGGGATAATGTATAAGTATCCTCTGTATAATGTTTGATGTATCACCATCATAATTATATTTTTCTCACATGTTAATTAGTTGTTCCTACTATCAATTACTACTAATTACCACTGTTAACTAGTCCTATTTTTTTGTTTAATCACCACTGTTAACTAGTCCTATTTTTTGCTTAAATAACAGTATTTAAGCAACAGAAAATTAAACAGAATACATAATTCTAAATACCCATTTTTAATAATTTTGTTTAATACATATGTGTATATTTACTATATACCTTTTTTCCTAATGTGGCTGTGTCCTCAATTGACAGTCTAAAAAGATAGTTACCCCACTTCACTGAGTGAATATACCATAATTTATTCAACTAATTCTCTGTAGATGGACATTTAGATTGTTTCCAGGGTTTTACCATTAAAAATAGTGCTACCATGTGATGTATACGTATGCCTTTTCATAGTTTTGCCAGTGTATCTTTGGGCAAAATTCATATAAGCAGAATTTAGGGTCTAAGTATACATGCATGTGTAATTTTGCTATTGCCAAATTCCCCCATCAAGGTTTCCAACCCCACCCCCACCCCCCAACAGCAATATATGAGAGTACTCCATTTCCCATGGCCTCATCAATACTCTATGTGGTCAAGTTTTAGAATTTTGCCAAACTGCCAAGTGATAAAAGTACCTCAGTGTAGTTTTAATTTGCATTCTCTTATCATGAGTGAAGTAGAAAATCTTTCTCTTTTTAAGGACAATTTAAATCTTTCTCTGTGATCTGTCTGCCTTTATTTTTCTACAGGATTTTTTTTTCTTTTAAAAAGCTCTGTATATTAACCTTTCGATTTAAGTTGCAATTTTTTTAAATTGAAGTACAGTCAGTTACAATGTGTCCATTTCTGGTGAACAGCACAATGTCCCAGTCATGTGTATACATACATATATTTGTTTTCATATTCTTCTTCATTGTAGGTTTAAGCTGCAATTTTTTAAGCCATTCTATCGTTCGTCTTTTTACTTTGTTTTTGGCTGTTTTAATTTTGGGAGGGGGTGGATTTGCTATTTGAAATTATTTTATAGTCCAATGTATCAATAAAGATATCATTTAGAACCACGGGTATTATGGAGATCCCATAGGAAGATGGTGTCAAGAGGGAAGTGGGCTCAGAATGGAACCTGAGGAACCTCAACATTTAGAGATCAGGTAGAGGAAGAGAACCCAGGACTCTGAGAATAAAGGTTGAAGCAGGAGAAAAGCCAGGAGAGTGGGTCACTGAATCTGAGAGAGATGTTAACTCTCAAGTATCCCTGCAATTAACAATGCACGTACATAACTTATAACATTGCTTTCTTTGCTAAAAAAAAACTTTACAAAACCCCTTTTTATGAATGATTTTCAAACATTTTTCTGGGGCCAATCAAGTGAATTTTTTTTACTTACAAAAAGATTACATATCAACAAGTTGTCTAATGTACAGACGTTGAAGCTCTTAAACTTCTGTCAAGAAGGAAGTGATCGTAGAAGGCTTATCAACCAAATGTGGGTAAAATATGAATTTAATGAGTTAGAAAAGAAATTGAAATAGGGGGAAAAAGTATGAATTAGATAAACTTTAGATCCCAAATGAAATACACTGTAAACAATTCGAAGCTGTTGAGCAAATTTGAGCATTGACTGGATATCTCATACTAAATTTTTAAAAATTTAGATAGTATAATGGTATTGCAGTGATCTTTTAAAAACAACACTTTTTAAATGATCCATGCTGAAAATTTATAAGTGAAGAGATATGCCTGGTATTTCCTTTAAAATCATCCAGTGTGTTTGGGGGTAAATGGACAGAGGGAATGAGATTTGTTGATGGTTTTGGATGATGGTGATGGATAGGAGTTTATTATACTATTCTCTCTACTTTTGCATATGTTTTATTTTCATAATAAGTTTTCTTTAAGAAAGAAATTCATAGCCACGTGTCTGTCCCTAATGGCTTTACCTTATTGAAGGACAAAATGGTCCTTACTCTTCTGTATTACATAATCCTAGCAATATGAGTAACATGAAACATTGCAACAAGTATGTTGCTACAAAATAATGTTGCTGTGGAAACTGCAAAGTAAATTGGGAAATTTAAAAGTGTTTTCTCCTTAAATGTTACACTGAATAGTTAATGTTCAGTGACATAAATTCTTTGTTAATGTTTATTAAATTTTTACTACAATACCCATTAGGTATATGTTTTGGTATAAAACCAGTATAAAAAATTACTCATGGTGGTGGAGGGTTTAGCTCAGTGGTAGAGCATGTGTTTAGCATGTACAAGGTCCTGAGTTCAGTCCCCAGTACCTCCTTAAAAAAAAATAATAAAAAATTATTTATGCACGTAAGCCAACATGTAAAAATCACCCATAATCCTAGACTGAAAGATGACCTTTGTTCTTACTGTCCATTCATTTTCCATGTATATATATGCTTTTATTTTGTCTTTGTATTAAAAGTGTGTTCTCACTGTACATATTGTTTTATATTCTATTTATCTTCAAAATGGATTATAGATCTTTCACAATAATGAAAATTGTCATAGAACACTCAGATACACAAGTATTTTTCCACTCACAGGATTCTTTTAAATCTCACTCATCTGTGTTATTTCTCCTTTGTGATTTCTGGCCTTGTCCTTTTTTTTCCCCCTTATCTGGCTTGTAAAAAGTTTAACTCATAATTTTTCCATTTGTGTTCTTTTCCTCAAAACCCAACTTTTAATGTTTTGGCCTTTTTATATGTTTTCTAATTAATTTTTTTATATTTTCCTCATTAATGCCATCTCAGGCTCTTTTGGTAGTTCTTTTCTAATTTTGTAAGATGACTAGTTGGTTCCTTTAATTTTTATTCTTTGTATTTAATAATGAGGAAATGTGAGATGATTTTCCAAGAGGCCTTTTTTATTCCCTAAACATTTCTTACTGTGATAGAATACTGTCTTCTACATACGCATTATCTTCTCATATCTCTGATATCATTCATGATAAAATATGCAGAGAGAAGAGAAAATTATTTTTTTCTAATTTTTTGCACTCTGTCTTTCCTGTAAGAGACTTCTTCAGTCTGGTGGGTGGTAGCTAGAGGTTTATTTTGAAGCATGGTATTTCACAGAGTAGATCTAAGACTTTGTGCTCCCAGTAGGGACTTGTCAAATGTTGACTTCTCTGTGAGTAGACCTGCCTGGGCCATTCAATTGGTGAATCCCAGACATTATCTTTGGGTCTTGTGTCTTGGACTGGTCTGATTTCCCAGAGAAGGTGCTTCTGATTAAAGGTCCTGATGTATGGATATGCAAGCTGGGCACTACACAACTTTGGGGGTGTCATTCACGTAAATTGTGTGAAAGGCTCCCCCAGAGCTGTGCAAATTAGGAGCTTTGCCCCCAATATCTGCTAGCTGAACAGCCACTTGGACTGGAGGAAGAAGGCTGGGAGGTGGAGGAGGGAGAATCAAAACCTATTACAACATTTTTACTTAACTTCCCTTTCTCATAAGGTACTCACCTCTCTCATCTATTCCAGTATCCCTTCCCACACTAGCACCCCCTTTGCCAGAGATTCTCTCCTTTACCTTTTCCAATCTTCTACAGGGATGGAGGAGGGGCAGTAATAGCCATAAAGAATTGGGGAGGAGATGTCAGGTCCTGGTACTTCTGAAACACATTCCCGATTTTAGCCTCACCCTAACCTCCACTTTGGGAGGTAGCCGGTTCCATTTATTCCTGGGTCTTCTGCGTGTTTCTGTGGCACAAAATGGGTGGTTTGGCTTTCTCCATCACTGGCTCTTAGCTCTGCTAAGTAAGTGCCCTCATCCATCTGCTTCATATCTTCAAAGACATTGTTTTCCCTTCATCCATTTCTTTTGTCCTTGTGAGTGTGTGCCATTTCACTCTCATTACGTGGAGGTTCATACCTGTGCGTCCTGTCCACCATACATAACAGGAAGTCTGACTAAGGGATCTGGAGCAAGTCTCCTGAACATGCTAAATTCCAGTGTCCTTTTTTGTAAAACAGCGACTTAACATTGCTTACAGGGTTGTAAGAATCAAAGTTTAGAAAACTGTAAAATTACATTATGTCAGCCTTCCTCTCAGTTTTCTTATAGCATGGTTATTTAGTACTACTCGACTACTCTGTCTAGAAGGCTGTTTATCTGGTACTGACAGCGAAATTCTAGTACCTCACTTTTGTCACACCCAGATTCATGACTGCTTATTCCATTTTTAAACATCTTTGAGGAAAAGGATCTTTATTTTATACCCCTGTCTCTTCAAAAATCCATTTCAGTGACTTGAGTTTATAAAACTATAAAGGCACTCATGCTTCAGCCTCTGTACTTTCCAGAAGTACTTTTTTAGTTGCCTACAGAGCAGCCTTTCAGAATTTTGAAGATTTATATTAAGCCTTTTTTGATTGTCAGCCCTGGGATAAAATGTAAAACCTCTTTCATTCTAAACTAAATGGAACCAAAAATACAGATGCTTGTATGAGACGTATTATAAATTTCTCTTTATCCTTTAGACATGACATTCTAAGAGCTATAAATAGTCATGTTTGCCTTTTAGAAAAGAAATATGAAATACTACTTTAACCTCCACTGTCCCTAAACATTTGAAGTCCTTGGAGAATGCTGTCAAAGTTTAAAAAAAAAATATGTTTGGGCAACTCAAATGTAGAAAATCATGAAAAGAACATTGTTATTTATAGAATGGTATATTTCCATCTTTCTCTGCCAGTTATTCTTTAAAATATGCTTAAGTACAAACAAATGAGATTTATATTCATTGGTATTAACTAGGACTATACAAAATAAAGTTAGTACTAATAAGATTGCTTCAAAACTGGAAGGCGATGTAGCTAAAAAACACTACAAAATGAAATCTAACGACCTTTCTTACAAAATCACTAGCAAAATAATTTGAAAATAATCCAGATAGAGTATACAAAAACTGTTACAAACTAAGACTGGTAATTTTTCAGAACTGCTCCTTAGGGGACATTCAAGAACTAGATATGCCAGGACGTGAAATTTAGAGTTATTATTATAATGTCAACACATGAGAGTTGAAATACCTGGAGTTGCACTAAAAAGATCTGAAGAAGCGTCATAACTTCAAGGTTCTACGAGAATCTAGGCTACGAGACACACTGTTTTCCCCGCGTGTATTACAATGAAACAGACAAAGGACTACTGAGCACCACTCTTCTCTCACGTGCTCATCCTTTCTGGAAATTAAAGTCAACTGGGCAAGATACATGTCTATTTTTTAGGATTTTTTTTGAATACAATTTCCCTTCTGCACATCCTTTTTTGTTCTGCTAACATCAGGCTGCAATCACATTGTGGATTCTTTCTTCACAATACAGACCTCTAAGAAAAACAGTATGATTCTTTGCTTCTTCACATAGTGCTGCCCTCTCTTTCCTCCATATGAGAAAAATACAATGAAGAAAAAGTACCTCTATTATAATCAGGTCCATCACTGCATTCCAAACTCTTATTTTCCAGTTCTGAAACCTTTAAACTGATTACTCACATAACACAAATATATATTAAGCATCTTTTTCTGCACCACATACTTGTCTATGGAGTGGTGGTATCTCTATAAGACAAACAAGGTCCCTGCTCTCACAGAAATTGCAGCTTATAAAGATAAATTATTCTGGTGTTTTATTATACAACAAATTAAACAAATTAGAGGTAATTGAGAAGAAAGAAAAGCAGAAAACACTAATTCAGCCCCCACAAAATTACTGTTAGCATTTCAGTCTTTTTGTTTCTAGTTTTTTTCCCCTCTGCTGGAATATGTTGTTACTGTTTTCCCCTTTGGGTGTGTGGTGGGGGAGGGGATGTGTCGTTTAGCATAACAGATCCTACAGTTCTGCACTTGTAAGCATGTGTCCATGTAACTGCATAATTCTCATGGCCATCATTTTGATAGTTTATAATATTCAAATGTTAACTGTTTCTTGAAATTGGTATTTGGGTATTTCACAGACCATCCTTAGGAATAACCAGTCTACCTTGAGGTTTGTGGGAAATGCTCCTTATACCCCCAAATACTCTGTTAACTTCAGACTTGCTGACCCAGAGGTCACAGGGTCCACAACAGATTTACACAGAAAGGAGCCATGTATTTATGCTGTTGACTGATACTATGACACACTTCCCCACAGAAATAACATGGTGAACAATGCCTCAGTTCCTACCAGTCCAGATCACAAATGGTTTTTTGTTTTGTTGTTTGTTTGCCTATAATATACTTAGTGTACTCTTGACATCAAGCTTCTTCAAAACTTCATTTGGCTTTGGGTCCCAGAATCGTAAACTGAACCACTGTTATCACATTGGTACTAGATGAAAATATGTTCAGCAGTACAAATCACTGCCATGCAAATGGATCTTTGGAATATGGCTTATTTATAAAGTGTTGATTGAAATAGCAATGCTATTTTTCCTTGTTAAAGGGAACAACTGTCAATGGATAGAATCAACTGTGTTCACCTATTTATTTTATCCAGATACAAGGCACCTGGGTTTTATTCTCACTTGGAAAACAGTCTCTGGCTTTAGTCATGCCATTTGAAATACTTCAGATAATAGGACCTGGAATTCAGGCCTCAAATCCCAAATATTAGCACTACATATGCGCAAAAGCTTATCTAGGTTTCTGAGGGTACCAAAATGAAGGTGCGACCCTCAACTAGCTTCTGATTTCAAGGGAGAGAATTAGATGTTAACAACTAACTACAACATGATATATCCAGAGGGAACTTCAATTCAAAATATACATGCACCCCAACGTTCATAGCAGCACTATATACAATAGCCAAGACATGGAAACAACCTAAGAGTCCACCAGCAGATGACTAGATAAAGAAGTTGTGGTATATTTATACAATGGAATCCTACTCAGCCATAAAAAAGAATGAAATAATGTCATTTGCAGCAACATGGATGGACCTGGAGATTGTCATTCTAAGTGAAGTAAGCCAGGAAGAGAAAGAAAAATTCCATATGGTATCACTCGCATGTGGAATTAAAAAAAAAAAAAAAAGACACAAATGAACTTATCTACAAAGCAGAAACAGACTCAAAGACATAAAAAACACACTTATGGTTGTCAGGAGTTAGAGGGGGTGGGAAGGGATAAGTGGGAGTTTGAAATTTGCAGATACTAACTGCTATATATAGAACAGATAAATGACAAGTTTATACTATGTAGCACAGGGAACTATATTCAATATCTTGTAGTAAGTTATGATGAAAAAGAATATGAAAACAAATATATGTATGTTCCTGGATGACTGAAGCATTGTGCCGTACACCAGAAATTGACACAACATTGTAAACTGACTATACTTCACTAGAAAGATATATATACGCCCCAAAACCCCACAAAAACCCAACTAACTACAGCATGAGCCAGATTGAGGGAAAGTGCCACAGCCATGGTAGAAACTTTGAATAAAGGAAAAATACCCCAAAGAATGGAAAAAAGTTTTGTAAGTCATATATCTCATACAGGACTTTTATATAGCGTATATAACTAACTATTATAACTCAATAATAAAAAGACAAAAAACTCAATTTGAAAATGGGCAAAGGATCTGAACAGCTCTGCAAATAAGACACCCAAGTGTCCAATAAGCACATGAAGAGATACTCAGCATCATTAGCTGTCAGGAAAACGCAGGTCAAAACTACAATGAAATTCCACTTCATACCAGTAAAAGAGACCCATGGTAACAAGTGTTAGCGAGGATGTGGTGATACTGAAGCCCTCATACGTTGCTGACAGGAATGTAAAACGGTACAGCTGCTCTGGAAACAGTCTAGCAGTTCTTCAAAAGGCTAAACATACCATATGACTCAGCTCTTCCACTGCTAGGTATATACCTAAGAGAAATTAAAATGTATCCACTCAAAAGCATGTATGTAAATGTTTAGACCAGTATTATTCATAATAGCCCTAAAGTGGAAATAACCCAAATGTTCATCAACTAATGGATGGATAAATAAAACATAGTACATCCATACAATGGAATATTATTCAGCAATAAAAAAGAAACGAAATACTGATACCTGCTACAACATGGATGGACCTTGAAAGCATTAGGCTAAGTGAAATAAGCCAGTCACAAAAGACTACATATAGGATTCAGTTTATGTGAACTATCCAGAAAAGGTAAGTCTACAGAGATAGAAAGTAGATTGGTGGTTGCCTAGGCCCCGGGTTACAAGGTGATGCCTAAAAGCTACAGGGTTTCTTGGAGGTAATAAAAAAGTTCTAATATTGATTGTAGTAATGGTTGCCCTGAATATTCTAAACAGCCATTGAATTATACACTTTAAATGGGTGAATTTTAAGGTATGTGAATTCTCTCAATAAAGCTGTTTTTAGAAAAGAATTTGGGGTAGTCGAGGGTGAGAATGAGGAATAACTGTAAATTGTCATGAGGGATTTTTTAGAGTGGTGAAAATATTCCAAAATTAGATCATGATGATGGTTTCACAACTCTATTTTTTTAATAGACTATTAGTTTTAGAGCAATTTCAGGTTTACAGCAGAAAATACAGAGTTTGCACATAGCCCTCCCCACCCACACACATATATACTCCCCTACCATCAACATCCATCATCAGTGTGGTATATTTAGTACAATCAATGAACCAGCATGGTCACATTATTATCAGCCAAAGTCCACAGTTTACGTTAGGGTTCATTCTTGATGTACATTCTATGGGCTTTGACAAATGCATAATGACACGTAGCCACCACTACAGTATCATACAGAATAATTTCATTGCTCTAAAAATCCCTTGTGCTCTATCTATTCATTCCTCCCTCCCTCCCTCCCCCCACACCCATAGAAACCACGATCTTTTTATTGTTTCTATAGCTGTGCCTTTTGCAGAATGTCATTTGGCTGGAATCATACAGTTTGTAGCCTTTTCAGACTGGCTTCTTTCATTTAGTAATATGTCTTTTAAGTTTCTTCCATGTCTTTCATGGCTTAATAGCTAATTTTTTTCACTGCACATATATTTTTAAATTTACATATATGTACTGTTCATTGTTTCTAAGAACGTTTAGAGCTTTAGCTTTTTAAACTTACATCTTTATCAAAGGAATAAAGCCAACCACAAAATAAGAATTAATTCAAAAAGATACATACACCCTGCTATTAACAGCAACATTATTCATGATTGCCAAGATATGGAAGCATCCTAGGAACACATCAATAGTTGAATAGAGAATGAAGATGCAGCATATATACGTGTAATGGAATACAACTCACCCATAAGAAAGAAGGATGCTTTGCCTTTTGCAGCCCTTCATTCACTTTTTTTTCACTTCAAAAACCAGAATTTTATAACCGGCATAAACATTTTCATTACATTAAAAACAACAAAATACCTGCAAATAAACTTAACCAAGGAGGTTACCCATAATCTGAAAGCTGAAATGACACAAAGAAATGGGAAGATTTCATGCGCTCTTGGATTGGAAGAATCAACACTATCAAAATGGCCACACTACCCAAAGCAATCCACGACTCTTAAGGTTACTAAAAAATTATTCAAGTATACCTTTAAAATGAGTGAAGTTTACAGTACATAAATTACATATCAATAATACTTTTTTTTTTTTTAAAGTCAAATCTCTCAGAGGACTTGAGACTCCAGCTCAGAGAGGCTAGGAATATTTTTGGTCAGAACTCAAATTCCTGGAATAAAGCCACCCTCCATGAGGCAGAAATCAAGCTTCCTGTTAAGACAGCATTATTTTGTGGCCAGCTTGGTACCACGGAGAAATTTGCGGCCACCCACTGGCCCCGGAGGCAGAGCTGCTAGCAATAGTATCTCACAAATTCCTGCTAACTATGTGATTTTTCAGCTGGTTAGGTGGCAAAAGCAAATGGGCAACTTGTAAAGATGAGAATTTCTGCATGGTGCCCCCTGAACCCCAAGAGCACAGACTTCTAAGGAGAGTGGACTTCCCAGCAGAACGCAATCATCCACCATGACTTCTGACACCAGGACCATTCCTGGGACAGGAGTTATCTGAGCCCACGGATTGGTTTCTGGTTCTCTAGCTAATACCACTAGAGAATTCCACAGGTCAGATAAGCAGTGGAGGTGTGGGGTGCTAGCAGCGGTTGGCAGTGGGAGGCCTTGTTCATCGGCACAATTCCAGGAGAAGCCAAAGTGCAGAGTTTTTAAACAGCCAGGGCGCAAACAGAGAGGTAGAGCTGCACCTAGCTGGTCCCCCTCTTCCCTCCCACGCTTTGTGGGCCAGAGCATATCCATATGGCTAGCCACCATGCAGAGCAGACCTAGGACCCAGAGACAGGCATGTCTGACCTTGGACAGGGCTCAGAGAACTTCATCTGATTCCCTGGTCTCTCTGCCAGTCAAGCACACCAGGATTCTCATAAGCCCACTGAGCAGTTAAAAACTTGAAATCTAGTTTCTAGTCAAACTTGTAGCACTGCTCACTATCAGCTTACCTGCCAACTGAGGTATTCACATCAAACTCATTCCAGAGGGATCCCACCAAACCCTTCAAGTAGCACCTGGATACGATGCTGTATGTATCAGCCTTGGTCTTAGGCTAAGAGCTACCATCTGCTGGGAACCAAGCTAATGTGGCCCACTGAATGGTACCTCATCCAAGATTAATACCATCCTGGGCTACAGAAAACAAAAAACCATCAAGGAGAAATTAAATTGAAGGATTACATACCAGAACAGCCCATCTCACCTGTGTGGGTTGAAGCTCTCAGACTGGGTTAGAGGCAAGTCCTTAAGGCGATCAATTCTCCAATGGGGGGAAAGTCAGGAGAGCTGGCAATGTCGCTTTGGGGGTGATCTGCAAAGGGTAAGCAGTAGAGTTGTCATGGTCACTAGGTCCACGTAAAGTTCTTGCTCTGCCACTTTCTAGCTAAATATCTAAGTAGTGAAGTTACTTTTCTCAGCTAAACCTCAAGTTCATCATCTGTAAAACCATCTTCTTTTTGGGTTTATCAAATACGAAATTAGATTTTTCTTCTATACCCCTGAAGCCACAGGAACAAATGAGCTATTCTCCCCCACCCTCAGAAAAGACTGCAGAATAAGAGGGAAAGGACAGGAAGATATGGTACAAAAAGATGGCAACCACTTATGTGAGGATGGACTTCATATTTGCTGGCATCCAGAGTTTAGTACAAAGTGAAAACAGTGATTTCTCAGGTCAGAGAGGAACATACTATTTTACTATGTTGATAGGCAAGTCAGGAGTAGAGACAGTTCTGAATTCGAATCCACCAGCATATGAGTTTTGATTCTGGCTTCACCATTTACTAGTTGTATGAAACTTAGCAAGTCACAACATCTCCAAGCCTCAGTTTTACCATCTTAGAAGTGGTCATAATACTACTCATCTTTTAGGTTTGGGTTAAGAATTAAATGAGGCATCATAAAAATGTTTGTAAACTTTGATCTACAAATGGCAGGGCCTTCTGTCATGAAGAATAATCTGTTATTAAACATTTATTGCTTTTCTGAACCCACTTTGTCAGGTAGGTATATATACTACAATTAAAGGAATATTGGGACCCACAACTGTAATTTAGATTAATATTTGGTTTTTTTTTTTTTTTTTAGCAATTTGGGGATATCCTGGACTCAGAGGTTCAATCTTGGCTGCACATTGGACTCACCCAAGGGGCTTTAAATATTATGTCCATGCCTCCCCTTCTGAGATTCTGTTGTAATTCATCTGCAGTATGGTTAGGGTAATGAGATTTCTGGAAACCCTGAAGGTGTTTCTGAAGTGTAGCCCATATGATTCAGCAATCCCACTCCTGGGCATATTTCCAGAGGAAACCCTAATTCGAAAAGATACATGCACCCCAGTGTTCACGCAGTACTATTTACAATAGCCAAGATATGGAAGCAACCTAAATGTCCATCGACAGATGACTGGATAAAGAAGTTGTGGTATATTTATACAATGGAATACTACTCAGCCATAAAAAGAACAACATAATGCCATTTGCAGCAACATGGATGGATCCAGAGATTTTCATACCAAGTAAGGTAAGCAGAAAGAGAAATAAAAATACCATATGATATCACTCATATATGGAATCTAAAAAAAGGACACAAATGAACTTATTTACAAAACAGAGACATACTCACAGCCATAGAAAACAAGCTGATGGTTACCAGGGGGGAAAGAGGTGGGGAGGGATAAGTTGGGAGTTTGAGATTTGCAGATACTAACTTCTGTATATAATATAGATAAACAACAAGGTCCTACTGAATAGGATAGAGACTTATATTCAATACCTTGTAATAGCCTATAACGAAAAAGAATATGAAAAGGAATCTATATATGTATAACTAAATCACTATGCTGTACACCAGAAATTAACACTGTAAATCAACTGTACCTCACTTAAAAAAAAGAAGAAAAAAAAGTGCTGCCAAGCTTAAGACCCACTGATCTAGAGAAAAGTGACAAAAATACAAGTTGGGGTAACCAAGCACTGACCTCTACTGTAAATTTAGCTAAACTAGCCTGGGTCTAGCCTAAAGTAAGGATTAAGCTGGATGAGCACTAATATACCAAAGATAAGGCTCAGCTTGTTTGCCAAGCCCAGTCTATCCTCAAGAATCACTGGGCTCAAAGCACCTTGCTAATCTCACCGGGTACCCTCAGAAAAGTCTTCTATGGCCTGTCTGTGCTGTGTTTGGGACCATCTGTGGTTGTATTATCTGGGTTGTCCAGAAACAGAACCAATAGGATATGTGTGTATATATATATTAATTACAAGGAAATGGCTCATGCCTTTACAGAGACTAACAGTCCCAACACCTGCAACTGGCAATGTGGAGACCTTGGAGAACCAATGCTGTAGTTCCAGCAGGCTTGAGAGTCAGGAAAGAACCAAAATTTCAGTCAGAATCTGAAGCCAGGAAAACAAAAAACAAAAGAAACCCCCTGATATTCCAGCTAGAAGGCAGTCAGGCAGGAGGAGTTTTCTCTTACTCACAAGAGGGTCAGGACTTTTGTTCTGTTCATGCCTTCAACTGATTGGATGAGGCCCACCCACATTGGGAAGGCAGTTGGCTTTACCTAGTCTATCAATTCAAATGTTCACCTTGTCCAGAAACACTCTCACAAACACACCCAGAATAATTTTTGTCCAAATGCCTGGGAATCCCATGGCCAAAAATTAACCATCATAGTGGTGTTTGATCCCCATCTGCTGCTTGTACAGGAAGCACAAAAGGGCACCCAGGAGCAGGGACAAGGAGACTTTAGGATGGCTGTCTGGTTGTCTACAGCAGAGTTTCTTGGCAGTTGAGGGGAAGGAATGAGAAATTCATAAACTGCCGTGCTATTGACTTCCATATCTTTTTCTCAGTCATTTAATAGTAATGGCTTCAAGGGCTGCAACAAACAATTCCATTTCCTTCCCAAGCACTGGGGTCATTTAAAGGGGAAAAAAATAATTGGCAGGACACGAACAGAGCTTTCCCTCTGGCGTAGATAGCTGTTCACTCAACATCTTTACTTCAATATTGCTGAGTTAACATAGTCTTAAATATCTTGTTTTACTAGAAACATTCAGGCTATTTAAGAATCTTCACTACTCCGTCCTATTCCTAGATAATTCTTCTTTTCTACTTTGCTTGGGTTCTTAAAGTTTTACCTTCATTTTTCTTCGCCCTACCTCGTCTACCTGGGTCATTGGAACTTCCCACCGACTCTAAATGCTAAGTTCTAACTGTTAAATAGAAGCTTCTCTCTGCATTCTCACTTTTCTCAAACTCCTTCCACCTAGAAATGATACCCTCCCTTTTAGAAGCTCAGTTCTTTTCAGAGGAAGCCAAAGTCAGCTGAAGTCTGATTATTTTCTAAAGAAAGAGGTTTATGGTGGTGGGGATGGGGCGTGGTGAGGGTGGAATTACCAAAACACATTGCATAACAATGCACAAACCCGAAGAGAAACAATTGCCCTAAGTATCCGTAAGTTCAAGCATTTCTCCTGCAGGAGGCTGTCTCCAGCTCCCAGCACAAGCTGTGACTTTGTGCCCTAAGTGGTTCTCAGTGTGCTCCCTACCCTGGCAGCCTTAGCCTCACCTGGGAACTTGTTAGAAACACAAGTTCTCAGGCCCCACCTCGACCTACTCAATTAAACACTCTGGGTGTGGGGCTCAGCAGTCTGTTTAAACAAGTCTTCCAGGCGAGGCTGATGCCTATCTCTGTGAGCTTCACGCTGATGAAGCGTTCTCTGATTCCTCGGAGCTGGACTGAGGGACCTCCAGTCAAACCGGAGCTCCTTTCTCTTCCATCGCATTGTGTGGGGAAGACAGTTTCATATCCCCCTCCATGGGCTCTCTCGGTGTCTCCCACAAAAAAGCAAAACCTGAATTTCTGAACAGCATACAAGTGAAACGGGGGCAAGGAGGAAGAAGCAAGGGGCAGGAGGAGAATGAGAAAGGCGACTTGCGAGGTGAACCAGCACCTCTTTAATTCTGATACGACATTACTCTGCCTTTTGGCAGATTCAGTTGTGAACATTTGCTTTTAAGTGAGTTTTTTCCCCACATTTGTCTACTAGACTGAAAGTCACAGAAGCGGAGCTTTTTAAACCTGAGAGGCTATCAGAATTACTAGAGTGGGGGTGGGCGTTAACATGAGCAGCCCTGCCCCTTCTCCCCCAGATCCTGATTCAGCAGGTTGCAGGTGAGGCCCCTGACTTGGCATTCTGAACAAGCTCCCACATAGTCCCCTGCTCCTGGTCTTCAGATCACACCTAGGCACCGCACGGGAGGGCAGGATCGACGCCTCAAGCAGTCACACGTGTAATAAGTGCCCGATATGTTCAAGACCCTGCAGTACTCAGAAAAGAAGGAACACAATCTGTTTTCAACAGATTCATAGTCTTGTAGGAGCGAAAAAGAAAGAAATGTTTTCTCTCTTTTAATTTGAAATGTATTAAAGAGAAAATTCTCATAACATGAGGATGATTAATAATTGTACCCATTTCATAGCGTGATTGAGAAGATTAAGTAAGATTATACACGGAAAGCACAGAATATAATACCAGTTATTTTCAATAGTGCCGGGCTCTAGTATATGCATAAATCTTGGCCCTCTGGGCTGGTTGTATAGGACAGGGGGTGTCAGAGGTCACAGCCAGTAGTGGGGTTCTAAAGAGTCACTCACCTGAGGCCGTGGGTGCGCTCACTGATGTCCACAGCAGGCAGTGGGGGAGGGAAGCAAAGGGCTGTTCAGACAGGTGTAAAGGGTTCCCCAAACCAAAAGGTGGAAAGCACATCTTGAAAAATCCAGAGACAAAATTTAGTGGCCAAAAGGAAACAGAAACAATTGAAAGAAAGCAGAATAGGTATTCTGGGCATCTTCCGGAAACACCACCGTAGGCTACAGCCTACCCTCACGTAGCGGCTGCAACATGGAAGGGAGTGGGGTTGCCAGCTTTTAAAAGCCATGCACCAGATGAACTGAATAAATACATAATCAAGAGTGAAAGCTGGTGGAAATTACATTTAATCACCAAAAATAATTCTTTGTTTCTACGGAAGCATGGTTCTCAACCTTGATTGCACATTGGAATCACCTAGAGAGCTTGAAAAACTACTGATACTTGGAGCTCACCCTCTAGAGATTCCGTTTTAATTGGTCAGGATGTAGCCAGGGCACAGGGATGTTTAAAGGCTTCTCTAGTGATTCTAATGACCAGCCAACGTTGAAAATGACTGTCAAAGTCTTCATGACTCTTCTATGCTTAGTTTATGTAAAGAAAAAAAAAGTTCTATTTAAAGGAATCCACTATGCAAGGATTTCTAAGTATGTGTCAAAAATAATCGAGGCTATGTAAGGTCAAAAGAGAATTTGTTAGAAAGGTTTCTGTGGAGGCAGTTGTTCTGTAACTCCTATCCCAAGAATAGAGGTATAGGGGGTGCATTCTCCTTTACCTTAGTTAAGAAAGAGGGGCTTCAGCAGGATTATTTTGAGAGTTTTGTATTCATCAGACATAGCCAGGGAGACTCAGTGCCTGGTATCTGACCACCGGAAAAATTTTAAGGCAGAGAGACTCACTATCTGCTCCAAATTGACAGGCAAACAGGAATAAGCTGATTGGGGAGGGGTCTGCACTCCGAGATTGTCAGAGGAAGGGATTCCTAAGCAAACTTCTCAGGAGAGAGAAGTTTCCACAGCCATGGAGGCTTATGCCCTCCGCCCTTTCAGTGCCTTAGCAAAGGGCTGGCCCACCAAGTCTGAGTTCGCTCAAAGGGAGAACAGGTTAATACTGACAGCTGACGTTAGACATCTTCATCTTTATTATATATTATTTTTAAATTATATCTTTCATCTTTATATTTCCTAACAGTGAGATAAATGTCATAGGAATGCCTAAAATTTCAAGTAGGAGCAGAAAAATTTGTTCCCACTGAATAAGTTTAAACAAAGAGTGGGAGACAAGAAAGAAAGAGAGACTGTGACGGCAACAAGATGGTAGACTAGAGAACACTCTTTCACATAAATCACAGCAATATTTTTGGATTCGTCTCCTAGAATAATGGAAATAAGGGCAAAAATAAATAGATGGGACCTAATTAAACTAAAAGCTTTTGCACAGCAAAGGAAACCATAACAAAACAAAAAGATAACCTACAGGGTAGGAGAAAATATTTGCAAATGATAAAACCAACAAGGGGCTAATTTCCAAAATATACAAACAGCTCATACAGCTCAATATAAAAAAAAAAAAAAAAACCAAACAAACAACACAATCAAAAAATGGGCAGAAGACTTAAATAGACATTTCTCAAAAGAAGACATCCAGATGGCCAACAGGCACGTGAAAAGATGCTCAATATCGCTAAATATTGGAGAAACACAAATCAAAACTACTATGAGGTATCACCTCACACCTGTCAGAATGGCTGTCATTAAAAAGTCCACAAATGATAAATGCTGGAGAGGGTGTGGAGAAAAGGGAACCCTCCTACACTGCTGGTAGGAATGTAGTTTGGTGCCGCCATTATGGAAAACAGTATGGAGATTCTTTACAAAACTAAAAATAAACTTACCATATGATCCAGCAATCCCACTCCTGGGCATAAATATGGAGAGAGCTCTAATTAGAAAAGACACATGCACTCCAATGTTCATAGCAGCACTATTTACAATAGCTAAGACATGGAAGCAACAGATGACTGGATAAAGAAGATGTGGTGTATATACATATAATGGAATATTATTCCTCTGCCATAAAAAAGAATGAAATAATGTCATTTGCAGCAACATGGCTAGACCTAGAGATTATCACATTAAATGAAGTAAGTCAGAGAGAGAAAGACAAATATCATATGATACCACTTATATGTGGAACCTTAAAAAAGATACAAATTTTATTTACAAACCAGAAATAGACTCACAGACATAGAAAACAAACTATGGTTACCAAAGGGGAAGGAGGGGAAGGATAAATTAGGAGTTTGGGATTAATAGATACACACTACTATATATAAAATGGATAAAACCACAAGGACCTATTGTATAGCACAGGGACTTATACTCAGTTTCTTGTAATAAGCTATAATTTAAAAGAATCTGAAAATATATGTATATATACATATATATGTCTGTATATGTAAAACTGAATCATTTTGCTGTACACCTGAAACTCACATTGTAAACCAACTACACTTCAATAAAAACAATTTTTTTAAATGGCAGACCAAGAGACCACAGCCCTCATCTCCCCCTATACACACACACACACACACACACACACACACACACACACACACAAACCCCTACCCCAGTAATTTAACAACTATCCGTGGATGAAACTAGCTTTGGAGAGCTCTGGATTACAATTAAAAAGCAGAACAGACCTAGTGGAGCACAAAAACTGAGGACGGCCATATAGAAAAGGCAGGAATCATTTTATCCACATAAAAATTTATTAATAGATACACAGTGATAAAAAGAAGTAAACTCTGACTACAAGAACACAGAGAGATAGTAGGGGAAGTTAAAGTGTAGAGTTATTTTATACAACTGAAGTTAAGTTGTTATCAATATAAAATAGACAGTTATAAATATGATACTTCATACAGCCTTGAGGTAACCACAAGAAGAAATATATAATAGGTACAAAAATGACAAAGAGAAAAGAATCAAAGCAAATTGTTACCAAAAAGTTATCAAATAATAAATGGAAGGCAGCAAGAAAAGAATGACACAACTACAAAATATACAGAAAACAATGAGCAAAATGACAATCGTAAGTCCCCAACTATCAATAAATACTTTAAGTGGAAATGTATTACATTCGCCAGTCAAAAAGTGGCTGAATGGATTAACAACAACAACAACAAAGAAAACAATACCTAGTGATAGACTGTCTAAAAGGGAATCATCTTAGATTAAAGGACACACATAGGATAAAAGTGAAGAGATGGAAAAAGATATTTCATGCAAATGGCCACCAGAAAAACCAGGGTGACTATGTATGTGAGACAAAAGAGACGTTAAGTTAAAAACTGTCTCTAGAGATAAAGGTTATTATATAATGATAAAAGGATCAACTCAATAGGAAGATATCACAGTTATAAATGTATACACATTCAACAAGAGAGCACCTAAATATATAAAGCGAATATTGACAGATACAATTGGAGAAATTCATAGCCATACAATAATAGGAGACATCAATACTGCACTTTCAATAATGGATAGAACATTCAGACAGAAAATCAATATGGAAATACCTGACTGCAAAATACTATAAACAAAATGTACCTAACAGACATACAAAACTTTCCAGCCAATAGCAGAAGAATACACATTCTTTTCAAGTGCACACAGAACATTATCCAGCAGAGATCACATGTTGGTTCACAAAACAATTCTTAACAAATTTAAGAAGCTCAAAATCATCCCAAGTATCTTTTCTGACCACAAGGGAATGAAACTAGAAACCAGTGAGAGTAAGAAAACCCCAGAAAATTCCTAAGTATGGGGAAACTAAACAGACACTCATTTTTTAAAATTTTGTTTTTTATTGAAGTTTAGTTGATTTACAGTGTTAATTTCAGGTGTACAGCAAAGTGATTCAGTTATATATATACATGTATGTACATACATACATTTATATTTCAGATTCTCTTCCATTACATGTTGTTACAAGAAATTGAATATAGTTCCCTGTGCTCTACAGTAGATTCTAACAACATAATCTGGAACAACTGTTGTGCCAAAGAAGAAATTAAAAAGGAATGTTAAAAATACCTACAGACAGAAAAAAATGAAAACACAACATACCAAAAGTTAGAGATGCAGGAAAAGCAGCACTGAGAGGGAAATTTATAGCAGTAAATGGCTGCACTGAAATAAAGCCTTAAATAAACAAGCTAACTTTCAGCTGAAGAAACTAAAAAAAGAACAAAGTCCAAAGTTAGCAGAAGGATGTAAATAACGATGAGTAGAGCAGAAATAAATAAAAGAGAGACTAGAAAAGCAATAGAAAAAATAAAACTGAGAATAGTTTTTTTTTTTAATTTGAACAAAATCAACAAACCCTTAGCTAGACTAAGGAAAAAAAAAAAAGAGAAAGCACTCAAATAAAATCATAAACAAAAGAAGAGACATTACAACTGATGCCTAAGAAGTGAGAAGGATCAAAAAGGACTGTTATGAATAATTACATGCTAACAAATTTGATAACCTAGAAAAAAAATTCCTGAAAGCATACAATGTACCAAAACTGAATCAAGAAGAAATAGAAAGCTTAGACAAACCAAAAACAAATAAGGAGATTGAATCAGTCATCAAGACTTCCCAAGAAAGCAAACCCAGGATCAGATGGCTCTATGAGTGAATTCAACCAAACATTCAAAGGAGAAGTAATACCAATATTTCCTAAACTTAAAAAAAAAGTAGATGAAGAGAGAACACTTTCAAACTGATTTTATAAGGCCAGCATCACCCTAATACCAAAGCCAGATAAATACATCACCAGGAAAGAAAATTATAGATTAATATCCCTAATGAACACTGATGAAGAAATCCTCAGTGAAACACTTGCAAACCCAAATTCGACAGCAGATTAAAGAGATTATATACCAAGTAGGATTTATCCTTGGGAAGCAAGAATGGTTCAACGTATGCCAATTAATCAATGTGATACATCACACTAACAGAATGAAAGATAAAAACCACATGATCATTCAATAGATCATTCAAAAGCATTTGACAAGATTCAACATCCATTCATGATAAAAAAAAACACTCAACAAAATGTACAAGAGTAACTTACAACAACACAATAAGACCATATAGGAAAAGCCTACAGCCAACATCATGATCAATGAGGGGAAACTGAAAGCTTTTCCTCTAAGATCTGGTACAAGGCAAGAATGTCCACTCTCACCAGTTTTATTCAGTATGGTACTGGAAGTCCTAGCCAGGGGAATTAGACAAAAATAAATAAATAAAAGGGATCCAAATCAGAATGAGCTGTGGGGTCAAATATATTCCTAATGGTGGCCCCCTCGACAAATGGCAGGCCCTGCACTCATGAGAGCCTTGGTGCTGCCCCCTCCTTACTCATGCTCACCAATACATCGTACTTTCCTGTCAAAAAACAAAAACAAAAACAAAAACAAAAACAAAAACAAAAACAAAAACAAAAACAAAACCCCACACAAATGGCCAAATAAGTGTATGAAAAATACTCCACATCACTAATCAAGCAACTCAAAACCACAATGAGATATCATCTCACATCTGTTAAAATGGCTTTTACCAGAAAGATAACAGATAAATCTCTGCAAGGATGTGGGGAAGAGGGAACACTTGTACACTATTGGTGGGAATGTAAATTGGTGCAGCCACTATGGAAAACAGACTGGACGTTCCTCAAAAAAATTAAAAATAGAACTATCATGTGATACAGCAGTCAGACGGCTGGGTATGTATCCAAAAAAGATGAAATCAGGATTTTGAAGAGCTATCTGCGCTTCCATGTCCACTGCAGCATTATTCACAATAGTCAAGATATGGAAACAACCTAAGTGCCCATCTATGGATGAACGGATGAAGAAGATGTGGTATGTATATACAAATAGATACATGAATTTATATATTACTTAGCCTTGAGAAAGGAGAAAATCCAGTCATTAGCAACAACATGGATAGACCTTGAGGTCACTGTGCTAAGTGAAGTAAGTCAGACAGAGAAAGACAAATATTGTATGGTATCACTTGTATGTAGAATCTTAAAAAACTGAAACAGATACTAGAATGGAGGTTACTAGGGGTTGGATAGGGGGAAATGGGGAGATGTTGGTCAAAGGGTGCAAACTTCCAGTTATAAGATGAGTATGTTCTGAGGAGTTAATATACAGTATGGTGATAATAGCTAACAATACTGTATTGTATACTTCAAGTTTTCTAAGAGGGTAGATTTAAGAGCTCTCTTCACAGGAAGGTAGGAAGAAAGAAAGAAAGAAAGAAAGAAAAAGAAAGAAAGAAAGAAAGAAAGAAAGAAAGAAAGAAAGAAAGAAAGAAAGAAAGAAAGAAAGAAAGAAAGAAGAAAAGAAAGAGAAAAGGAAAGAAAAAGGAAGGAAGGAAGAAAGAAAGAAGGAGGGAGGAAGGAAAAAGAAAAGGAAAATAATGCTTATGATGTGAGGTGGTGAATATGTTGTTTAGCTTGATTGTGGTGATCATTTCACAGTTTATACATATATCAAACCATCAAGTTGTAAATCTTTAAAAGCAAAACCAAAAGAGAGGCCACAGTTTGAATATACCCCTAGACCAAACATTCAGTCACATAACCAAAACATAAAACTGTCCTGATTTCCCTGGAATGCTGACTCTCCCAAGAGACAAAATAAAAGCTTTCTTCACGTCAGCATGACCTTACAGTTTCCTAGGTAATCAGCCACAAACAAGTAAGCTTATACCAATGAAAAGAAATTTTAGTTTCTTGTAACAAATCACAATAGAAAGCAATGTACTTACTAATTCATGCTTTGTAAACTGAGTTTTAACTACTGAAAGCTGTGCTTCTTAACTGTCTTTGTTTTGAAATTTTCCCTGTTCCCCAGCAGTTCATTTTTCACTCAATAAATTGTTCATATCAAGTAAAGCTCTCTGAATTTTCTTCTGACAGCCTTAAATATATACAATTTTTATTTGTCAGTTATACTTCAGTAAAGTTGGGGGAAAAAAGAAAGTGAGAATGGTGGAAGGTGTTTTCTGATCACAGTCCTTGAAGCAAGTCCAGCTTGTGCAACATACTGGTTACGCCCGTGTGCAACATCACTTTATGCCCATCAGGCTGGAAAAACTTAAAGTATCAGAAAATACCAAACATTGGTGAGGATGTAGGAAAATGGAACTCCCATACTTTGCTAGGAGAGTGATTCCGTCACAACTATTCTGGAGAGTAATCCAAGTGTATCGAGTGAATTGGTTATGTGTGCTGCATCCCCTAGCACCAAACAACCCTATACTGAGGACACGTAAAGAAACATATACACAGATTGCAAAGGGTATGTGTACAAGGACGTTCATTGCAGCATAGTTTGGGATAACCAGCAATTGTAGGGAATGCGTAAGAGTCTGGTTTCCAGCCTCTGTATAAAATGCACTCAGAAAGAAAGGAAGGAATGTTGAATTAGACAGCCAACAGCATCTCTGGGCCTACAACACTTCTCTGTCATATCATCCTGCCCGACTGCCTCATCACTATTTGAAGTTACCTTCTTCATTCATCTGCTTAGTTATTTCCTGCCTCCCCCCAAAAATGTAATCTCCCCAAGGACAAGGATTACACCCATTTTGTTCTCTGTTCCGTCCCCAGTGCCTAGAGCAGTGCCTGCCTGGCAGGCGTCAAATTTGTTGGACAAATTAATGAATTATGAAGTGTCGAAAGGATAGTCAGTTAAATTAATACACAGGAGGCTGAGTGAATCTCCAAGTTTCATCGAAATATTTGCATAAAATTTAATTTGCAAAAAAAAAAATCCTTACAATTATTTCTAGAATGCACTGCAGGCATCAGATAAATGGTCTTTTCTATCTCCAAGATGCCATTATTCAAATTTGTTTTGTCAGCTCCTGAGACAGCTTTCTTGCATTGGATAGCTATATCTGGCAAAAGTACCAACATTTGTATGCAAATCTAGCATTCTCCCTGTCTATTTTTCAGAAATCTATATGCTAACCAAAGGTAGGGAGACTAGACAGAAAATATGTGCCTTGAATGGGAGTTGCTTCAGCTAGTGGCAATTTTTATTCTTAGTCAACAGAAGTTACACACTCATCTTCTTCTGGAAATGAAATTCTCTTCTTTTCAATTCTTTTATCTTTAAAAGAGTGAGCCACATTACTGAGACTAATGTGCGTGTCTACAAACAGTGAAATCATTCTACAGTAAAATCAATGTTTTATTTTCAGTAGTTTATCTAATAGTCCCTCTTTTAAGCATACATTGTAAATTTCAGTATATGTAATAAATTGAGATGTCAAAAATATTTCCCTGTTTTTAAAAACACCTCAATAAATAAGAAATAAATTAAGAAAAATACCATTTCCCATATTATATAGCTAGTTCATCTATTCATGATCGAAGATAAGGATGGCATATATTTATGAAGTCAGTGCCCATTACTCAGTTTGTTCATTAGTTCCAGTTTCTCGTCACTAAATCCATTATGGAATAGCTAGTGAAACACAGAATCATCCATCACCTTATGTTTTATTTTGTTAAAACTCGGCTAGGTTGATTAAAATTAGGCTAGATGTCCTTCCCCTCTGGGAGATTTTCCACCACAAGCTTCCGAAAGAAAAGAAACACTTCTTCTCAAACATGGTATCTTTGAAACCCATGCTCTCCCACCACACCTCACCCCACACCTCTACTTAGAATTTAAGAACTATCTTAGCACTGTATTGCAGAGTCTCCATAGGACTGTGTATAGGTAGTTGGAGGTAATGTTACAGCCTATTAGATGTTCTCAGGTCAGACAGTTTACACCCTTAACTTCAAATTTATTTCTCTATCTTAAAAGTTAAGAAAGAAACCCTGGATTAGAACCAGGAGTTCTATTTACATTCAGGGTTCAAAAACCCTGCAGTGGACACTGGTTGATTCACCCACATCCATTCAACTCCAGATAAATAGTTGAAGTCAACTACAGTCATCCGATTTCTCAAAGCGGAGTGATAAAAAAAATTCTTGGGTTGTTGATAGCAGTGCTTTCCTGAGGAATCCACCAACCTTGAATTCTGCTCTACCTCTTAGAGTTGATTTGGTGGAATAATGAGTTTCTTTATTGTTTAAGCCAGTTTGAGTCAGGGGTTTTGTTAGGTACAGTACAGAGCATTCTAATGCATACCGGTCCCCTAAGAAAGGGGTTCATTGCCATGGCTCCAATTCACTTAAGGAGGACCTCAGAGTTCTGGTACCCTTGTAACTCGATGCCCCATGAGCATCTTCATCTAGATTCTGAGGAGCCTCAGATGAACCTCTTTGTAACTGTCTGGAGTGTAGGGGACCTTAGTCTAGCTTAACATTCTTTGCAATGGCCCCTGGGATCTCTGAAAGCTATGACTAGTTTTACATATCAATTATTCATGCTCTAAGACCAGCTGGGTTTCTCTAGGGGTTTAAAGGTCCAGTGTATTCCAATGTGGCATCTTCTTAGAAAAGTGATGTCCAGCAGTTTCAGTGCTTGTGGATCCACGAGGGGCTGGATTACTGCACAAGATAATCTAAACCTGCAGGTTACATTTTGTAGTTGCCTCTCTGTCTCCATAAACAAATGGAAATGAGATTCACCATCACTATTGAAATTGTTGACTCTAGTCTGATAAGTAGACCTAGGGTATCTGAATTTCAGCAAGATGTCTAACAAAGACTTTTGTGCTGACTTTGTAAACAAACTAGAGAAATGTGAACTGGCTATTGATTTATATTTGTTATTGCTTTTATTGACTCATATTTGTTATTAATATTTAAATGCTGAGACCTTCAGAATGCTGATTAATGGATGAAGGTCAACTGAGAGAAAGGTCTCCAATGACTGCTTTGAAGCACTGCCATCAGATACGTTCTATTCAATGTTTTTCTCAGTGAATAAGGGGAAAAAACAGAAAGCATGCCTTAGTATCATTTCTCAGTGACATGAAACTGAAGAAAGTGCCAACGTGATGGACAACTCAAGCAGAATCCAAAAATAACTCAGCAAGCTGAATCCGTGAGCCAAATTTAGAGGAGGCTGTTTTCATAAGCAATATAAAAAAATGGAGAAGATCACTTAAATACTGGTAAAAAGAAATTGGAATTTACAAAAAGAAAAAGTAGGTAGCATATTTATATATTTGAAAGAGTGTTGTGGAATTCCTTACAGTAAAACTAGGATGAGTTTTTTGGCTCAATAGTGAAAAGATTCTAACATTTGGAGGCAAAGTATCTGAATGAGAAAAGAATCATCTGGATTAGGACATAGTGGTATAGCGAGATTCCTGTCGTTTACAATTTCAGACCAGAGCCCAGTGGCTGCATACACACATTTTACAGATAACTTGGGAGGGGTTGAACTCTAAACTCTCTTCCTTGGGTTTTGTTTTTTAAATTAGCCTGTCTTTCTTTGTGTTTTAAATGGAACTTTTAATTGTTTTACACTTACTGTAATTATTGATATATTTGACTATGTGATGTATATTTTTCTGTCATCTCTGTTTTTTTCCCTCCATTCTTGCCTCTTTTGGATTGATTGTTTTTTTTTTTTCTAATTTTACTTTTAATCTCTATTTGCTAGGAAGTTAGACACATTTTCCTCTTCTTAGAGGGGTTGTCTTAGTGGTTACAACATGTAGTCTTTGTCTTGTCAATGTTTAATGCTAACAGATGCTTTTACCCTTTCCCAGTATAATGGGAAGTTTCTGGGAACAGTTACTCCATGTACCTCCCTCCTCAGTTATAGACCACTGTGATCTTATATTTAATTCTATCAGTATTTAAAACTGCACAAGACATTATCATTTTTGTTTCATACAGTAAACACACATTCAGATTTACTAACAGCATTATTTTAATTCTTCTTACCTCCTTTCTGTATCTTGACTTTCTGCATCAACTCATTTTCTTTTTGCCCGAAGTCCAGCCTTTAATACTGACAATATGGGCTTGTCACTAAGGAACTCTCACTTTATTTATTTTTTTTCCCTAAAAATGTCTTTATTTCTATGTGATTTTTAAGGGGTGTTTCCACTATTTATAGATTTTGCCAAGTAACTATGACAGAGCTACAATTTATCAAGTATGAATAATAATAAAAATACAGAATATTTTGGAGGTTATTTTCAAAGGATAGGACAATAATTTCAGGTGGGTTTTTCAAAAGAACTCTGGTCAAATAATACGTCCTGGAAGACTTTACCTTAAAACCCATAGAAAACGTTAATGCAAATTCACAAAAGTCTCTATATTTCACAAGGGGAACAAGATGGGCATTTTGTTAAAGTTCCAAGTTAATACCTTACTAAGTAAGATTCTCTGAATTTGATTTATGATGCAAAATAAAATTCTCTCTCTCTCTCTCTTGCTGCAGAGAAGATGGTACATCACTTTTACTTTTTAAATAGACTTTTAGTTAATTATGAGGACTCAAAATAATTAGCACTTAAAAAAAAGTCTATAGATACTGAATTTCCTTCCAGATATGGAGAAAAGACAAATAGGGTTATTATCTACTAACAATGAAATAAGGGGCTTATGGCATTTTTCTTTGCCAGTCTCTCAGACTTTTTTTTTTTTTTTATCAGATTCAAATCTGCATGAGATTTCTCACCATATGAACTTCAGATTTGCTTCCTCTTAAATAAAAAATGTGCACTTTTCAATCCTTTCAAGAAAGCTTTTGATGTGTCCCTGTAAGACTACAATATACACAACACTTTATCAGTATTATCACTATATATAGGCTTAACATAATACATAATATTGCTAAATTCAATTTTTACCCCTAAATTTCCCAAAAGTCTATCAGTCTGTGTAAGTAGATCCCATCTCTCAGACTGTTACAACGTAGCAGATTCTTTTTGTAGGCAAGTTAACAATAATCCTAAACAAATTCTAATTCACAAGAATATTGGCATATTCCTTGCCAAATAACAGCACATGCTCATCCTTTGTTGACAAAAGTGAAGTATAAAGCCATGGAATTCCAAAGAACAATGACCACCATGCTAGTGGTGAGCAGATTTTAGATGTATCCAAGGCCTGGCTGCTCTGTTCCAAAAAGGGCAGCTTGGTTCTCAATTGTAAATAAACAGTAGAACTCAATATGGTGGATATTGTACTATTTTTTTCTTTCAAACTAAAGTGTTTTGTTTATGTCATGGAAGCTGTGAACCTTTCCAATACAGAGAATTTGGAGATAATTCGTGTTGTATTCAAATATTGTCATAGGTGTTATAACATGCATACTATAATGATGTAACGTGGAGGTATTATAACATCAATGTATAAAGTGAACATGTAATTTATCATCCAAACTGGGATACTTCTGAGAGTATAAAAGGAGTGCTATTACCAAGTATACTGAAGTATCAGGTGTAAACTGGGAAACTACTGTGCAAACTTAAAACTATAAGGCAGGAAATGGGCCAAATGCATGGCAAATATGGGAAAGCATGCATTCCACAAATACAAAAGGTGCCCTTATGATGTGTAATTTTTTTTTTCTTTAAGCTGAAATTCCTACCAAAATTCCACTGGCATTTTTCACAGAAATAGAAAAAACAATCCTAAAATTTGTATGGAACCATAAAAAAACCCCAATAGCTAAAGGAATCTTGAGCAAGAAGAATAAAGCTGGAAGCATCATGCTCCCTGACTTTAAACTATATAATAAAGTTGGTACTGGCATAAAAAGAGACATGTTGGCCAATGGAACAGAATAGAGAACCCAGAAATAAACTCATATATGATCAACTAATTTTCAACAAACTTGCCAAGAATATACAATGGGAAAAGATAGTCTCTTTAATAAATGATGCTGGGAAAGCTGGAAATCAACATGAAAAAAGAATGAAATTGAACCATTATCTTACACAAAATTTAACTCACAATGGATTAAAGACTTAAATGTAAAACCCCAAACCATAAAACTGCTAGAAGAAAACATAGGGGAAAGGCTTCTCGACACTGATCTTGGCAATAATTTTTTGGAATTGATGCTCAAAGCACAGACAACAAAGGCAAAAATAAACAAGAGGGGAAGCTGCACATTTCACCACTGGAACAAAGTGGAAATATGCAAGGGCCATGTTTTTAGCACAGCCTAGGACCTGCTGCTGCTATTGACCTACCTCAACAACACAGGAACCCAGTATTTTCTCAATGGGATAAAACAGAGAAGTGCCAGCCTGCAAGGTCAGAACTCTGCCATACCCAAGTCATTGTTCAGCCACATGTTTACCTTCATCTGCTCACTCATCACATCCATCATCCCAGGTGAAAGGCAAAACATCATAGTGATTTCTCACACAATGATGAATGGTGTATAAAAGCAGATACAGAAATTAGAGATAGTTACATTTTTTCAGATTGATATGGCAACAAAAAATGTATTGTTACTGTATTCTTAGGCTACCAAGTCATGCAAATAGTCATAGTTACCAGTTTGGGCCCATCGTCTTTAGTGAAGGTCAGTTTTACTCTTTACTTGACAGAGAAACCTGTTCATCTTATAACTGGTGCTTGAAGTTCAGGTAGAATGCTGCAGTACTGATCAAGCATCAGGGTACTGGATTACTCTGGGTTACTGAAACACATTACAATTCCAGTAATGATTTTGGTTCCAATCTTTGTCAATACAAAAGAGGGGACTAACGATCTTGTTCAGTCCGTGATTGTGTAAAAGTTCCCAAATAAGGACTTATTTCCTGATGAAAAAGAATACTAATCAGTTTCTGACCATCAAAAATCCTTGTGGCATCTGGTCCCAGTTCACAGACAAGTAGGGCAACTTTGACATTACTATAGAGCAATTACAAACCAACAAAAACACTGAAATTGGGAATGGGAGCATACCAATCATACCTAATTATTTCTAGCATCTCCCTCTTGGATTCTGAGCAAGGTGGGGAGCACACCCTGGTGTTACCAAGTAGCCATCTGGGTGCGCCAAAGACAATCTAGGTGCAAGGACAGCCTGTCAGGTTTCTGTTTTTGGAGGACAGCTAACATGTTTAGGGACAAGGAACCGTTATAGCTGTGACTGGATATTAACAAGAGTAACAACATTTTATGACAGCCACAGCAGAATGTGACATGCTGACCATTAGGATTTTTTATCTTGTCCAAAAGTAAGGAAACTTTAGAAGGTTTTTTGGTTTTGTTTTTTTATTTTGCCCTCTTTTTCTTTTTGCAATTGTTTATGGACATGAAGGCAAAGGCTCAAAGGTACTCAGTACAAATATTAGCAGATTTTTGAAAAGTTGAGATTATACACATGGGTCTAACCGTAAGTATTGCCACCAAAAAAAGAAAAAAAAAGAAAAGAAAGAAAGAAAAAAAAGAACTTCAATCTCAAACTCACACCTTATACAAAAGTGAGTTTAAGTGGATGACAGACTTAAATATACATCTTTGGGATCTGGGACTAGGCAAGGATTTCTCAGACTTAACAATAAAAGCATGATCCAAAAAAGGAGAAACTGATAAATTGTATGCCATTGAAAGTAAAAACTTTCGTTCTATGAGAGTCCTTGATAAGTGGATGCAAAAACACTAGGAGAAAAACACTTGCAACCCAAAAAGCTGACAAAAGAATACTATATAGAATATATAAAGAATTCTCAAAATGCAATGGTACACAAAGAAAACAATACAAATCAAACATGGGCAAAGGACATAAAGAGACATTTCACTGAAGAATATACACAGATGTTAATTAAGTACTTGAAAAGCATTCAGCATCATTACCCACTAGGGAAATGAAAATTAACGCCACAATGAGATACCACTATACATCTAAGAGAATGGCTAAGATAAAAAATAGCAACAACATCAAATGCTGTTGAAGATGCAGAGAAACTGGATTACTCGTATATTTCTGGAGGAATGTCAAATGGTACAGTCATTCTGGGAAGCAAACTCGCAGTTTCTTGAAACATGGCATGCAACTAGCCTTCAATTTAGCATTTGCACTCCTGGGCACTTATTCCAGAGAAATTAAAACCTGTGTTCACACATAACCTTGTACCTAAATATTTATAGTAGCTTATCTATAATAGCTTCAAACTGGACACGATCCAGATGTCCTTCAAGAGGTGAATGGCTAAACAAACTGTGATACCTCAGTACGGTGGAATACAACTCAGCAATAAAAGGGAATGAACTACTGATACATGCAACAACCTGGGTGAACCCTCCAGAGAATGGCACTGAATGGAAAAAAGCCAAAAACGTTACATACTGCATGGCTCCATTTATATAACATTCTTAAATGACAAAATTATGGAAAGGGAGAACAGCAGTGGTAGCTCAGGGTTGAGGATAGGGTGAGGGCTGGAGGGAAGTGGCTGTGACTTTCAATGTATAACACGGTGGTGGAACCGTTCTGTATATTGACTGCATCGATGTCAATATCCTGGTTTTGATATTGCATTGATACTTGTGAGATGTTTCCATTAGGGGCAACTGGGTAAAGGGTGCATGAGATCTCTATTTTTTCTTACAGCTGCATGTTAATCTACAATTATCTAGAAATAAAAAGTTCACTGAGACACACACAACATACATAATTTATCTTCTCTGTCCCTCAAAATGTTAAGTTCTGTAGAAAATTTCCTGGCAACCTAAGATTCCTCACTAATTACTTCAACTTACTGTTATTCTAAGGTCTCAAAGCCAGCTAGAACCTATAATCTAAGTTGACATTAAATTATTTAATCACTGTTAATATTAAGAACATATCAGAAAAACAAAACACCTTAAAGCATTGCCCAGATAGTGTAATTGGAAAAATCTCTGTAGGTCCACATAATTCAGTAGGGTTGGAAATTTACAAGAGCCAGTTTTCTAACAACGGTTTTTAAAATTCAGTTTAATTGAATCCATGTTTCCTTTTATATGTTACTTTAAAATAATGGCATAAGGAATACATGTAACCAATTTAGGAAGTTACATTTAATTAGCCATTTGCCAAAAACAAATTCAAACTTTGCATAAACTACAATGTCATGTTTGCATTTTATTTTTGCACCATGGTAAAAATCAGCGAGAAGCCATCTCTCTGTCCTTTTACCCCAGTTTATAATATAAATTTAATTTGCTTAGGGAGTTTTCAGTACCAGAAGATTTAAGTAATTTTCACTAATGCTTAAAACAAAATCCTTCAAATTAATTTATGGTCTAATGTTAAAGCCCTTTAAATCATAGTAAAAGATCCTGGTATGAGGGAAAGTTCCTTAAAGATTTCTTACAACTACTGATTGTCTATCCAAGGATGGCAATTTATATCTACCTGATCTTATAACTCAGTAGCAGGGATACTGAGGACTACTTTAATAAACCAAAGTTACACTTTTATTTAATAAAGATAATATTTACCTTTAAGCAAAGGTTTCATAACTCAATTGAGTAATTGATTTTCACTTGGAATAGAAAAAGGATCTTTTCCAAGTAGAAAACAATCATAAAATTCAGTTACCTAAAGACTGATCTCTTTAATCTATTTTAAAGTATTTATGCAAGTTATAGTGTACAGTTTACTGCTTGGCTGTTTTGTGAAGTCCACACTTTCATTTCTATTGTCCTGAAAAGTTTTTATCAAAGTGCTTTGCTCACATAAAGCATAAATATTTTCGTTTCATTTGTTTTGTTTTCTTGTTTCCTGGGAGTCTTGGACATCTCTTATTTTAGATTTGTGTGTGTGCTTGGTAGAGTCTAGGACCAACCAAAATAAAAGCGCCACTGAATTTGAGAGCGTACTTATTTGCTAGTTCTCTCTGAAGATGGGCCATCCTATCATAACCAAAGGTAGCTTCTAAGGGAAATACATTTCCTTTACCAGCCATGTGGCATCACCATTCCAAACCTGGAGGAACAGACTCCTCACCCAGGTTGGGAAATACATTTACAAAGCAGAGGCGTTCTATTCAAATTTGTCCCTAAGTCTGGGAGAGTGATCCTTGAATGCGGATCTTAGCAGGAGTGTAACTATAAAGTGTTTGAGTGTGGACGTGGCAGATGCTTGAACATTCAGACAGGTGCCAAACCAGCAAAGGACAGCCGCACATCAGAGCTGGGTCCTTGCCCAACGCGGTTCTCTGACTTGGGGGATGCTTACATGAGCAGCTAATAGAAGTTATTTCTCTCTATTTCATTATGCACTTAAAAAATTTTTTTTGATCAGTTAGGTAGAGCGGGAGAGCCAGGTTCTAATGCAAAGATTTCAACGCCCCACAGCAGAGCCTTAGGACTAGCGCTCAAAGTTTTTCCGTCTCAGCTTGCTTGACTCGTTATTGTCTTTCCGCGAGATTTATCTATTTCTTCTAAGAGAAAGAAACAGGTTAGTCCTGAACCAGGTTCAGGGTGCGTGGGTAGAGTTTAGGAAGGAAAGGCTTTGTGCCTATGTGTCATTTCACCTGCAGTTCAAATTTTAAAACATAAGAGCATGCATTCACACAGATGTATGAGCTGCCCAGAAAGGATTTTCACTCTGGTGTGCATCCTCCATCCTCCAGGTGGCAGCAATCCCTCTTACTGAAGAAAGGCAAACTTGTTGCCTCTGGTTTTAAATCTCTCTGCTTATCTCTCTATGACATACATCTTAGTTCCAACAGTGAAAGCAAACTCACTCTTCCAGGCTCAAATCTTATAAAGAGAAAGGCTCTCCTAAATTCTAATCTGAACAACTCCCAAACCTACAAAATAGCCTCCCAAGTCACTGTAATTGTGCATGTTTATCTGACCTCATGTCACAGGAACTACTATTCACAGAAAATGCATTTCCCCTCCTTAATGGCATGGTTAGACTACATTGCCCAGCCTGCCTGGGGCTAGATGTCATTATGTGACTGAATTCAGCTGGTAGCTTAGCGGAAATGACTTTAAGGAAACAAGTGTGTGCCTTCTGTCCCATTTCTCACTTCCATCATCTGGTTGCAGACCATGAGCCCCTAAGCCAGAGCCACAGGATGGAAGGAGTCTGGATTCCTGAGTCACTTCCTGAAGTCCCAGTAACCAGGACCGTTACATGAGTGACAAGTCCGATTCTGTTGTGCTTGAGCCATTGCACATCTTGGGGTTTCTTTGTTATAGCACATTCGCTTACTCTAAAACCACACTTGCTAAAATATTACTCTGAAGATAATGTTAAAATTGACATTTCTGAATTTTCCTTCTGCATATATAAGTATAATCAATATGGACATCTATTGGATGGCTAAAGCCTTGAGTAAATTAAGATATTGACTTAAGTCTTTTTTATAATATAGTACTTAAGTTTTTAAGTAATGCAAAATAATTTGTTCCAGAAGAATTGTAAAACTTATATTTTTACTTTGTATGCTCTCTATTTTTATAAATGAGGTTCCCAAATATTGTCAAAGAATAGGCTAGAATGTATATTTTTTTTAATAAGAAAGAAGCGAGCATTCACTCATTGATTGTAGAGCACAGCATAGGACCCTACCTCTCAGCTTGCTTATATTCTGACACTGAAGAAATAAGATGTTCATATATAATCTTAGCACAATAATTAGTGGTAAGTTACAAAAACTGGCTTAGAAATTATTAAATTTGAAAACATTCAATACCAAGAAAGTATGTAGGTGTCCTTCTGGTTGAGTAATATTGTCTCAGAAATGCAAAAGTTGTCGGGAGGGTAGAGTACATGCTTAACATGCATGAGGTCCTGGGTTCGATCCCCAGTACCTCCGTTAAAAACACACACAAAAAACCAAAAAACCTAACTACCCGCCTCTCCACAAAAAAAATTAAAAAAAAAAAAAAAAAGAAATACCAAAGTAAATAACTGTAATAAAGTGTTTACTACAGAACCAAGATTAAATTACTTCTACTTTTAGTTTTAGGAATGGAAAGACAGAAATAAATTTTTTTTTAAAAATGTACAAATGTTTTCAGTGTTAAAGTCCTCAGATTCCACTAAGATGAACAGCTGTCTTATGACCTCTGGGGAAATCAAGACAAAACCACTAGGCTTGAATTGAGTCAGGGAAATTTTAGAAAGGCGCACAAAGCATTACAAAAAAGTTGGAGCTAATGTTGTTGCAGCCAAAGAATGACGATTTTACATTTCAAAAAGCAGGTTCTCAGAGGTACAGCTCTGACCGTACTGCGTCAGGTGCACACCTGCACGCACTTGACAGTGAGTTAAAACTGGTTTTACTGACATTCGGGCTAACCATGGATCACTCTCATTGGCTTCTTGATTATGGTCTAGTAGGAGCAGTTCTTCAGTAACAAGTCTAGAAAAGCTCATAGGTGGACAGCAGGGAACCCTAAAAGCAAAATTAAATTTCACTCTTGACTTAGGTAAGGCTAGTAAACCATTCAAGTGTGTATTTTCCCTTTTTATAAGGACTGTGTTCATTATGGCAGGATTTCATGGTCAACAAAACAGGCTCCAGGTCTTCAAGGATCATTTCATTGCTCACGTCTTCCCCTCCTGTGGGAGCACTTGGATGTGTGCACAATATTATTGCTAAGATCCTTTGATGCCTACCTGATTCAGATCCCAATGCACATAATCTTAACTTCAGGGAATAGGGAAATATTGTTTCTAAACAAGAAAAGCTTTTCCTCTTTGTTGTCCACTCTAGATTTACTCGCCATATGAGTAACAGCTTTTTGCTGTTGTGAACAAAACTAGAACAAATTATGAATAGATATTAATGAAATATATTTTTAACATTCTATTTTCCCAACACGATACAGTGGACGTCTAGCTTACTGCATGAATCTAAATTATATGAATTCAATCACATGTACTTGACAAAAAGAAAACTGATTACAAATATTATACATATACTATATCTTATTGCTGCCTTAAAGGATTTTAAAGAGAAATTTGGATTTACCTCAATTTTGGCCTTTTATATAAGAACCTAACTTTCATGTATGAAATAATTCTACTGTACCTAATTTTTAAAAATACCATTGCTGAAAGAAAACTGAAGCTTGGCAGCATTCTGTAAGGTATAAACTAACTTTGATAATATTTTTAAAAGTTTGCATGTGATAACTATTATTAACTTCATCGTCTTTAGAAATTAAAGATGATTTTAGATTTATAGAAGATGAAGTCTTTTTGCTGTCTTAAAGATTAAATAATTACCTAAAGAACTCTGGAATTGTTTCAGTTGAATCATCCTTATTCCCAAGATGTGAGAATATTTTCATCTGTTGCTTAGAGAAATTCCCAGCCAATAGTCACTGATTTCATTTTTGTCTTTTCAAATGCTTTTGAATTAATGTTTGGTTTCATGACATAGAACTTAACTTCTGAGATACCATTCTCATTCTATCGCTAGTCTATTTTAAACCAGCATTCTCAAATCAAGGAGCAATCACCAACTACTTTTTTATGAATCATTTTGCTTGGGGAAAAAAGAAGAGATAATCCCATCTCTGCCTTCATTAAATAACTACTGTAGGAAAACAGAATTTGCCCCCCTAAAATGCCTTTTTGGTGTGTGGATTATTTTGAACCCCAAAGAGTCAAGGTCCAAAAAACTCAGGAAGAAACTCTGACCTTCCCCTTAACTGTCTAAAAGAATATAGATATGGAACCTGTTCCAGGAAGGGAGCCATGACATCACTAGGTACAGTATGCACTAGGTATGGTAGACAGGGAAGAACTTAGCAAAGTCTATTAAAATTCTTCTCTGTGTCCCATTGTCTCTGCATGGCCTGGCAAACATCTGTTTACCAAACATTTGCATTCTCATCTCCATCAGAATTGCCTTCCTCCCTTTGAAATCCCAAACCACTACCACCAACATCCACATTTGTCTTTAGCTGAAGATGGTATTTAAAATGAGGGCTTCAGCCATTTGGAGGAGTTGCTGCAGTTTTGCTGGGTCTCTCCCTGTATACACGTCATTAAATGTTTATTTGATTTCCTTCTATTAATCCGTCTCATGTCAATTTAGTTCTTAGACCAGCAGAGGAAAATCTCTTCTTCCCCAACACTGTGATGCATGAAATATATACTAAAATGAGTTTTAAAAGAAACATGATGTCATAGTCAGCTTGGGCTGCTATACCAAAAGAAACTGAAATAGTAATGAGGATGGTATTTTTAAAGATTCTAAATCCACACAGTGAGTTGGACTTAGCTATTGGCCATAGCTTTCTGATCCCTGGTCCAGTTCAAGGTTAGCATTCACTAAATTCAAAAGGTATTTAGTCATATGGTAAGAGCATTAGTATTATCATCTCTTTCTTCTGTGTCTGTAGCAGATAGAAAGTGGATGTTTATAAAATCATGCAATCAGGGTTGATTTTCAATTGTATATTTGCAATGACCTCCTTTGTAAAAACAAGTACCTTCCTATCCCCAGATCCTAAATTTTGCAACAGCAGATCTTTGCATGACAATGTGGAAAATAAAGTGAAATAATTCTGCCTTTTCTTTCATTTCTTTCCTAATTATGAGGTTTTGGTAATAAGACACGAAGTAAAAAATTATTTAGTGAATTCATTTTTTAAAACAGATTTCTTTGTGAAATTGTTCCAACTCGCTTTGTTTTAGAGAAGATTCTCTGGAGATTCTGGTCTAAAGCCTCAGGGAGAAAACAGCTGCTGCCATGTGGAAATATTATGTAGGTCTTTTTGACAGCATGTTTAGCTTGTTTCTTCCTAGGCTATGTTCACAATGGGAACATTGGAAGGAGACTTAATGCTATCACCTGGCACAGAAATGCTGCAGACCCGTACGTGTGGTTTTGCAGGACCATAGGTATGATCCTAAAGTCAGAAGGTGTTTTTTCCACAGTCAATCTGAAGAGAAATAAAGAAGTAGTAGCATTTAAAAATATCCCCAAACTCTGATTGAAAGTCTTACATATGATGATGCTTCTTAGAAAATATAAATTCTATGTGAAGCAGGACCGTCTTCAATGAACAAAAATGCTGGGGGGTTGTTGGATTTGCTTCTTAAAAATCTGTTTGATTCCTAGCTTCTGGAGTCGGGCATTGGGACTTCCTTGCCTTTTGTTTTATCTCCAAGTACCTAGCAACCACTTTCCAAATCGTATATGCTGCATTGTGGAAGCGAATTACAATTTCTTATTCATTTAATTTAGCTATTGGACGGGAACCAAGAAAGAATAGAGGAGCCTAAGCCCAGCAACACTTGGAAAGAAGATCTGTTAATCTACGGTACTTCATTTTTTCAGAAGGCTCTGATATCCTGGCATGCATACACCTATGTGATGACTTGAATGCAAAAAATACAAATTGCCTAAGTCTGTATAATTTTCAGGAGAGGATAATGCGTGTCTTTTAGAAGAACATCACTTGAGAATAGGTCCATAAGGAGACTTAATGGTACATTCTCTTCTGGAAGCCCTTTACACAGTGCAATCATCGATCAAAGAAGACTTCCGTACACTGTGAAGTTCTAGGCAAATGTAATTAACAAAATTACTCTAATTACCGAATGAAACGATGTATTTAAAATTGCCTAGTGGAGTGATTTAAAATCAACAATAAAATGGCAGGACAAGTCATTAAATTAAAAGAAAACAGGTTACCTATATGGTGAGGACAGAGAAAAAAAATTAGATTTCTTTAAATACATTTTGTTCATATATTTGATTTTAGAATTGTATAAATGTTTTACATAATCATAATATAAAATTAAATGTAAAAGGTAAAATAGAAACAAATAAACTTAAAAAGAGACTCAGTTGTTAGCATTAACTACAGACAGAGGCGTTATTCCAAGTGTCTTTAAAATATAGTAATTTGATTGCATATACCTAGAAGTATATACCCTAGGGACAAAAAGAACTATAAACATAATCCTAAACTATTTTTGGTAATCATATTGTTGGAGGTTGTGGTAGACCAACATGGAGAAGAGCTACTGAGGTCCCTTTGAGGGAAGGGAGTGTGGCTAGGGGACAGCCTTAGGCTATCAGCTCCTTCACAGTTAACCTCAAGTTCAGGGACACCTTGCCTGGCACATGCCCTTCCTGGTGCAGCCCACCCCTGGTGATGAAGTAGGACAGGAATATAAAGGTCTAGCCAGTTCGGTCCAACATGAGACATCTGTGATGGGCATTACCCATCCCCTACATCCTGTGGCTCAGCCGAGGTTTGGAGGGACCTGATCACATTACATCACAGTACATTGATTTGGCTTCAGCCCAGTTCTGGTTCCTCCCCCTTCCTTTCCATGTCAATATCTCCTTCCAGAAAACCCAACCTGTGACAGAGGTAGTATTAGTACAGTTGGCCCTTAGTATCTACAGGTTTTGCATCCGTGCATTCAACTGTGGTTAGTTCAACCCGGAGGAAAAACACCTATATTCATTGTATTATGCCATTTTATATAAGGGACATCTGCGGATTTTGGTATCTGCGGGGGCTTCTGGAACCAGTCCCCAGTGGATAACAAGGGATGACTGTATCATTATTCTAAGACCTTTAGATGTGTAGTTTCAGATGAAACAAATAACTAATCATGTTCATTTTGTTTAAAAGAAGAATTTTTGGAGCAGGAGAAACATCAAGGCTTAAATAAAAGCCCTGTAAAACTAGATTTTAGCTTAAATTATTAATGTGAACACATGATATATGTTAGCTTTAAAATATTTTTTTGGTATCAGTTGGCTTTTATTGCTTAAAACCATTCTAAAGCTTAAGGGATTAAAACAACAAATGTTTGTATATCTCTTCATACTGTGTGTTAGCTGGGTGGTTCGGCTGGCTTGGGGAGGGATTGTGTAGGAAAGCATACTTTGCATGTCTGAGACATGCAGGGACAGCCAGGATGGTGGGTGTTTCTCTCCATGTGGTCTTTTACCCTTAAGGAAGCTAACCTGGCTTGCTCCCAGCAGTACCTGAGCAAGCCCACACTGCACATGTGCTTTTCACATCTATGTTATTGTCACTTCTGCTGCTGTCAATTAGCCAAGGCTATTATCATGGCCAAGACCAGAGTCTAGAGTTAGAGAAATAAATCCACATCTCAACGGGAGGAGTGTCAAAGTCAAAGACATGTTGCATGTAGGAAGGGGTGGGACTTGTGCCCTTTTTTTTTTTTTTTTTGCCATTTACCATAATTTCTTGTCACTACTTATAAAGAAAAAAGGTTTGGAAACAAGATCTACTGAAAAGTGCTATTTTGAGGCCACTACAGGTCCTCAGTGCTGTCTGGCTGGTTATTGTTTTTAGGTATTTTCAACTGAGGAGGAAAGAGCCCCAGGACACCTTGGAGAAATGGCTGCTTCCAGGTTTGGGACAGGAAAAATAAAGGATGAAGCTGGAATAATTTGTAATACGAGACAACAGGAAAATTACCAAAGACTACTAGGGTTATATGAAGAGACTCAGAACTAACTTGAATAGACTCCCACTGGCCAGAGATGGAGACATTTCAGCACTAATAAAGATGATAACAGCAAGGCATAAGAATACTTAACATGTTTAAAATCCATGAGTTCCTAATGACACTGGCGCTTCACCCTGAGGGATAGGCTTTAGGTTGCACACATACCTACTGGCTCCCAGGGAATGTAAGCAGGGAGACACTATCCTTGTACACTTGCTTGGTGTCACTATACCTTGACAAAACTCCCAAGAAAGGAGCATATACACTTTTTAGGAGCCCTAAATTTTGTAACTCTTGCCCAGGGAACCCTCTAGATCTCCTGGTCTGGAGGCCAGCAGGATTACAATTGCAGTTCCACAGAACTATACATAACTGTATACTTTAGAAGCTGCTACCTACAGGTCTGTTGTCCAAATGAGATTCCTCTTCTTGGAACACTGACAGCACACCTTCCACAACAGGAGAATATTCAGAATAAATCAAGCAGTATAGACAGCCACAAAGATTTGAGAGATAACCAAGAGCAAGGGCAGGGTTGAATGAGAAGGATCATCACCTACATAAGCTACTCCTTCAAGACTGAGAGATGAGGCAGTTTTTCCTAATACATAGAAACAAACACAGGGAGCTAAGCAAAATGAGGAAACAGATAAATATGTTGTAAATGAAAGAATAAGACAAAACCTTAAAGAAAAAAAAAAAAAAAAAGACCCTGTAGGGAGATAAGTAATCTAGCTAGGAAAGAATTCAGTTATGTCATTAAAATACTTACCAAACTTGGAAGAAGAATGGATTAACGTAGTGAAAATTTCACCAAAGACTTAGAAAATATAGGAACCAACCAGAGATGAAGAATACAATAACTGAAATAAAAAATACCCTAGAGGGATCCAACAGCATACTGGATAACACAGAAGAATGGACCAGCAATCTGGAAGACAGGGTACTGGAAATCACCCAATCAGAACAGCAAAAAGAAAAAAGAATTTTTTAAGAATGAAGACATTTTAAGTGGAAAAGCAAAGGCCAAACTGTAAATTTAAAAGTATTTGAAAGAAAAAAATCCCCTGGTAAAGGCAATTCTGTAGTAAAGATAGTGGCTCAATCACTGATAAAGCTAGTATAAAGGTTAAATTAAAAGACAAAAGTAGTAAAAGCAAGTATAACTACAATAAGAAGTTAAGGCATGCACAAAATTAAAAGATGTATATTATGGTATACAAACAGAAAATGTGTGTCATATGATCCTCTTAATATATGCAGAAAAACTGACAAAATTTAACATCAATGTTAAATGTGTAGTGCTTTTAGAGTGCATTTGAACTTCAGCAACTATCAACTGAAAATTGACTGCTTTATATGTAGATTGCATACATGAACCTCATGAAAACCACAAACCAAAAACCTATAATAGATACCAAAAAAATAAATAAATAAAAAGAAAGGAACCCAAACACAACACTAAAGAAAATCATCAAACCACAAAGGGACCGTAAGAAGAAAGGAACAGAGAAGAATTATGAAAACAATCAGAAAGTAATTAACAAAATGGCAATAAGTACATATTTATCAATAATTACTGTAAGTGTAAATGGACTAAATTCTCCAATCAAAAGACGTAGAATGGCTGAGTGAATAATAATAATAAAAAAAAACAAGACCCATCTATATGCTGCCTAAAAGGTACTTCAAATCCAGAGACATACTTAGGCTGAAAGCAAAGGGATGGAAAAAGATATTCCATGCAAATGTCAATCAAAAGAAAGCTGCATAGCAATACTTATATCAGATAAAATAGTCTTTAAAACAAAGACCAACAAAAGATAAAGAAGGCATTACATAATAATAAAAGAGTCAATCCAACAAGAAGATATAACATTTGTAAATATTGGAGCACTTCAAAATATAAAGCAGATTATTAACAGACATGAAGGGAGAAATTGGCAGTAATACAATAATAGTAGGGGACTTTAATACCCTACTAACAATAATGGATAAATCACCCAGGCAGAAAATCAATAAAGAAACATTAGCCTTAAAAAACACATTAGGTTAGATAGATATAATAGACATACACAGAACATCCCATTAAAACTGCAGAATACATATTCTTTTGAAGTGCACATGGAACATCTTCTCCAGGATAGATCACATGTTATGCCACAAAACAATTTTCAATAAATTTAAGAAGGTTGAAATCATATCAAACATATTTCCCAACCACAATAGTATGAAACTAGAAATCATTACAAGAGGAAAACTAGAAAAAATACAAACACGTGGAGGCTAAGCAATATGCTAGTAAACAATCAATGGATCAACAAGGAAATTTAAAAAAATATCTAGAGACACATAAAAACAGAAACACAAGTGTCCAAAATCTATGGGATGCAGCAAAAGCAATTCTAAGATGAAAGTTCATAGAGATACAGGCCTACCTCAAGAAATTAGGAAATTTTCAAATAAACAATCTAAATTTACAGCTAGAGGAACTAGAGCAAGAACAAACAAAACTCAAAGTTAGTAGAAGGAAGGAAATCACAAATATCAGAGCAGGAATAAATGATACAGAGACTTAAAAAAAAAGAAAAGATCAATGAAATGAAGAGCTGGTTCTTTGAAGACATAAACAAAATTAACAAACATTTAGCCAGACTCATCAAAGAAGAAAGAAAGAGGGCCGAAAAAGGTAAATCAGAAATAAAAGAGGAGAGGTTACAACTGATACTACAGAAACACAAGGGATCATAAGCAACTACTATGAAGACTGTACCCCAACAAGTTGAACAATGTGGAAGAAATGGGTAAATTCCTAGAAACACACAATATTCCAAAGCTGAATCATAAAGAAGTAGGAAATCTGAATATACTAATAACTAGTAATGATATTGAGTCACCAATTTAAAAACTCCCCAATTAAAAGTGCAGGACCAGGCTGCTTTACAGGTAAATTCTACCAAACATCTAAAGGAGAGTTCATACCTCTCTTTCTCAGATTACTCTGAAAAACTGAAGAGGAAAAAATGCTTCCAAATTTATTTTATGAGGCTAGCAATACCCTGAAACCAAAACCAGACAAAAAAAAGAAAATTACAGGACAATATCCCTGATGAACACAGATGCAAAAATTCTCAACAAAATGTTATCAAACTAAATTCAACAATACATTAAGAAGATCATACACCAGGATCAAGTGGAATTTATTACAGGGATGTGAAGAAGATTTTTCAGTACCCACAAATCAATGAACAGTATACATAACATTAACAAAATAAAAATCATATGATCCTCTTATATATGCAGAAAAATTGACAAAATTTAACATCAATTTATGATAAAAAACTCAACAAAATGGGTAGAGAAGGAGCATGTCTCAAAATAATAAAAGACATACATGACAAACCCACAGCTAAAAGCATACTCAATGGTAAAAAGCTGAAAGCTTCTCTTCTAAGACCAGGAACAAGACAAGAATGCTACTATCACCACTTTTATTCAATATAGTGTTTGAAGTCCTAGCCACACAACTAGGCAAAAAAAAAAAAAAAAAAAGTAAATGGCACCCAAATTAAAAAGGAAGAAGTAAAAGGTCACAGTTTATGGATGACATGATACTATATATAGAAATTCCTAAAGATTCCACCATAAAACTATTAGAATAAATGAATTTAATACGATTGTAGGATACAAAATTAATATACTGAAATTGGTTGTATTTCCATCCACTAATAACAAGCTATCAAAAGAAAATTCAGAAAACAATCCTATTAACAACTGCATTAAAAAAATACGTCAGAATAAATTTAATCAAGGAGGCGAAAAACCTGTACTCTGAAAGTTAAAAGACACTGATGAAAAAACTGAAGAGGACACAAATGAATGGTAAGATATAGTGTGCTCATGGATTTGAAGGATTAATATTGTTAAAATGCCTATATTACCCAAAGCAATCTACAGAGTCAATGCAATCCCTATCAAAGTACCAATGGCATTTTTCATAAACCTGGAAAAAAGAATCTTAAAATTTGTATGGAACCACAAAAGATCCCAAACTACAAGAACAATCTTAAGAAGGCAGAACAAAGCTTGCAGTATCATGTGTGCTGACTTTAAACTATACTACAAAGCTCTAGTAATCAAAACAGTATGGCATGAAAACAGACACATTGACTAATGGAACAACCTGGGGCTCATAAATGAACCCATGCTTATATAGTTAATTAATCTATGACAAAGGAAGTTAAAACATACAATGGAGAAAAGGCAATATCTTCAATAAATGATGTTGAGAAAACTGGACAAATACATCCAAAGAATGAAACTGGACCACGGTCTTATGCTATATACAAAAATAAATTAAAAAGTGGATTAAAGACTTGAATGTACGATGTGAAACCATAAAACTCCTAGAAGAAAACACAGGCAGTAAGCTCTTTGACACTAGTCTTAGTGATGATTTTTTTGACTGTCTCCTCAGGCAAAGGCAACAAAAGCAAAAATAGACAAATGAGATTACATCAAACTAAAAAAACTTCTGCACAGCTAAGGAAGTCATCAACAAAAATGAAAAGGCAGCGTACTGAATGGGAGAAGATATATGCTAGTCATATATTCGATAAGGGGTTTATATCTAAAATAGCTAAAGAATATATACAATTTAACATAAAAAACAAACCACCTGATTTAAAAATGGGCAGAGAATCCAAACAGATATTTTTCAAAAGAAGACATGCAGATGGTCAATAGGCACATAAAAAGATGCACAACATCATTACACCTTTCAGAATGGCAATTATTAAAAAGACAAAGAATAACAAGTTTTGGCAAGAACATGGAGAAAAGGGAACCCTTGTGTACTGTACCTAAGTATCTGTTGATAGATGAATGGAAAAAGATGTGATGTGTGTGTATATAATCTCTACCTATTATTCAGCCATAACAAAGAATGGAACCTTGACATTTGCACCAACATGGATGGACCTAGAGGCTATTATGCTAAGTGAAAGAAGTCAGACAGAGAAAGATATTTACCATGTGATTTCACACATATGTGGAATCTAAAACACAAAACAAACAGAACTAGATTCACAGAAACGGAGAAACAGAGTCACAGATACAGAGAACAAACTGGTGGTTGCACAGGGAATATACTCAGTATAACTTTGCGTGGTGACAGATGGTAATTAGACATTGTTGTGACCATTTTGAAATGTATCTAAATATCAAATCACGAGGATGTACACCTGAAACGAATATGATATTGTATGTCAATTACACTTTAGTAAGAAAATACTTATATGGAAAGACAACATTAGGAAGATGAGGGCAATGATAAGCCTGAACTGGCAAAAATGAAGAGGAGCATACCTATTACAAGGAGAGAAAAAAAAAAAAACAAAAAAAACCCGAGAGGGATGTGCAGTAGCACTGACAGTTGATTTGAAGATTTGTCATATTTGACTTCCTTCCCCTTTTCTGTGGTCTATTTTCTTTATCTCACAAGAGAATCTTATTTCGTATTTGTGCTAGTTGCTCTCTATTTGATCATTCAAGATCCACTCTCTTGCCTTTGTCCATGTTCCTGGAGGCTCCTTTATAGCCTGACTTCTGGTTAAGTTTTGCCAGGGTTGTAGGGCGGAGATAGAGGCCAGGGTATTAATTCCACCATTTCTCTCTACTGGGGCACCGTGGTTTTGACAGTGGCAGCTTCCTCCGACAGCTCCAGCTCTTGCAGGACAGCCCCTCCTCCCTTCCTCTGCTCTCCTTCAGTTCTAATGACACTAGTTCCTCTTCCTTTCCCTTCAGCCCTAGGCATGGTAAGGGATTCCCACCGCTGCAAGCTCTAGATGACCCAGCTTCTCTTGCTTGGCCCGTTATGTGAAGGAACTCTTTAAACAGTTCCCTCGTTAAAGCCTCCTCAGTTAAAACATCTGAAGCAATTTCCTGCCAGGGCCTGAACGAATACAGCTCACCTTAGTTACATACTGTTTTCAACACTAGAATTTACACTACTCAAAGTTGGAACCGAATGAATCATGTCAACACACGTTTATTGAGCACTTACCATGTACCAGGCACTGGGCGGTTATCAGCTTATACAACGGTGACTGAGACAGATAAAGTCTTCACCCTCAAGGGACATACAGCCTACAGGGGCATTGAGACAATATAACAGGATCCCTTGAGTTGCAAATGATGGAAAAGCCGAACCCACACTGACTCATGCAAAAAAAAGGGAATCTACCGGGTCATTAAAAAAAAAAAAAAAAATCCAGAAATCGTGCTTGCTTCCTACGAAATTTTATCTAGGACCACAGCAATGTCGCCAAACCCTGTATCTCTTGCGCTCCTCGTTCTACCTTGTGTGTGTGTGGGCTCAGTCCTTAAACTAGCTCTGGCCTCAGTGCAGCAAATGCGCTCCAACTGAGCGAGCCCTGAAGTGTATCTCATTGCTTCTCATTGGCTGATTGGGAACGCGGTGCTCCGATTGGCTCGGCTGGAGCCTCCTAGCCATTGTTGTTATTATTATTTGCTGCAGAAAGCTTTATTGTTTCCTTTGGTCTGGGGCTTGGGAAAGGGCTCCCAGTGGCTGCAGAGAGAGGCAGCAGTCCTGATACCAGAGGGGCTCCTCAAAGGCTCCTGGGTTCCAGGGGCTCTGAGCAGTGCTTGAGGGTGAGCTTTTTGAAGAGATACCTGCCCAGCCCAGCCTGGAGGCCGCCCGGCTGCGGAGGTGAGCTGGGCGATGGCTGTCTTCTTGAGGAGTTTCACCTCCTCATCTAGGAGGTGGCTGTCCAGGAACTCGCAGGCAGAACCCAGGGCTTGCAGATCCAAAAGGGCCCGGATCAGGTTTTTCCCATGAGCACGGTGGCTTCCATAGCGTTCTGGGTTTTACACCACTCATCTTGGTGCGGCTTCTGCACCTCCTGGAAGAGGGAGCAAACGCTGAGCTGGATTTGCGTTTTCGGGAGATGCTCAGCGCCCTAGCGCCTCAAGGGCCAATTCCTGGAAAAAGCGGCCCACGCACTCCAGAGCCACATCATTGTGGTGGAAATAGAGAGGGAGGTGTAGGAGGCTCGCAGACGCATGTTGACTGGGCTGTTGACGGCTGCCTCCGCCTCCGTGGTATAATTCTGACGAATCCGGTAGCTCATCGTTTATCAGCAATAAGGAACTAAGCTTAAAAAAATGGTCTTGGCTGGTCCAGCAGGCCCAGAATAGCTGTGTTTCGACTGGAAAAAAGGTAGTAGAAATGAAAGGAAGTAAAAACGAAAGTACATGTAATGAAAGTAAAACTGAATTATTTCTTTCTACAGTTTTATATTAACAACTTATTTGCATATTGATAAACATTATTTATCTCGCTAATGTAATGTGTATAATTATTAAAATTGATTAGCTTTGTTCCCCCCACGCACTGCAGAGTTTTTGAAAGCAGGAACTGCTTGAAGTGATATCTTTTAAGTCAGTCAATTTGCTTTGAAAATATACCATATATCCAAAGCGCTTTGTTAAGTGCCGTAAGACAAATTGTCCTTGCTCAGGGGGCACTCAGAGTCTATTGGAGGTGACAGATATTCATACATGGCAAGCTTGAGACTTACCAGGAAACTACAGGATTACAGGTATAAACCTGTGGCCTCTTAATACAGGTCGTACATTCATTCATCTTTTATTGAGCATATACCTTATACCAGATCTGTATGAGAGACTTTTTACTGTTGTTTTTATTATTCAGATGCAAAAATATTCTGTCCCTAAAGATCAACTCTTCTGCAAATTCTCCATCTTTGTTGGAAGCATCTTTCCTGTCTGAGACTCCCCAAAGAAAACCCTCATCTGTTCTATTTCATGGCCTCCTACACATATTTCCTGAGGGTTTTGGAACCTCTCCCTTTGGAAAATGCAAATGCTACTCTTAGAGAGAATGTTTACAGAATGTAAAGGGATCTTAATGTTTTCTAGTGTTTTCCATCAAAATTGGTATATATACTGCATACCAAGAAAAATGGATGGGGAGGTTTACGTCTGGAAATGGCAGACCAGGGGCTCCAGCTGCCCGAAAGGCTGAGGGGTCCAATACCTCTGCACCCTAGTGTGGCTAGACTGGGGCAACCAGATGACTGTCAGCTTGCCCGTAAGTTGTTCTGGTCACATTTATGTTACTTGGCACTTGTTTGGAAATACTACTTAAGAGATTGTTTGTTTGTTTGTTTGTTTTCTAAAACTGAAGGGCTGGAAACAGGAAATAGAGGCCCAGAGAGGTGGCATGGCTTACCCGAGAGCACACACTGAATTGGAGTTTCTCCTACCAGCTCTGTTTAAAGATGACTCCTCTTCTACACTTAAGGTCTTTTCGCAAGGCTCTTAGCCAATTCAGGGAGAGGAGAGCTTGCAGTGAGAAGCCAGGGTAAGCTGGGTGTAGAGGGCAGTGGTAAAGTTCACGGAAGGTTACATGCAGCAACGCAGGCTCTGGGACAGAGCCTTCCTTTGAGTTTCAGGGAGCATATCCTGGATGGGTTAGGTGCTGAAGCAAGTGAATTATGATGATTCTCCCAAAATAACTTGGCTTTAGAGCTAAAGATATCCAGCCAGGCTCAAGGTTGTACAAGTCTTTTTCCCACAGCTCTTTGCTAATTGAATTAAACCCTTCTTGGCAATAACGCAGTCTACCATAAGACTGACCGGAAGGATCGATTTTGCACATATAATAACTTGGCTTTCCAGTTGCTTCAGGCTGCCTGCCTCAGCTCAAATTCCTCCTGTAGCTACTGTCTCCTTTCACCTTCCTATAATCATTAGTGACACCTGATCCCATTACGCACTGGTGGCCTTCCAGGCACACTCTGTTGACTAATCCTCGTGATTGCTGCTAATTCATGGAGGGTGCTGCTCTGTACCGGGCTGGCCCATCTTCATAGTGTTCTCATCCACTTTTCAATTTCAGCTGCGATGCCAGTGGAGCTGAAGGTACTTCAATTAGAAAAGGGAACGCTGCGTTTTGTTCCCCAGAATCGTGTGTGTGCTAGAACCAAAGCCAGCAAGAGAAGAAAAAGTCACAGAATTACAGTCCACCAGTCCTTCACCTCCCATTACTCTGGGCTTCTACTCACATTTAAAACTCACTGAGCTCTGCTCTCCCCCAGTGCAGCACATGGCATTCTTCCAAGCTCTGAACCTTTTCCCCATTCCTTCATAAGAATCTCTGTTGTGGCCTATTTTCTTTCCATTGAATTAATAAATACCTAAAAATTGCATTTTTAACTGCTAAGGCATCTCCCTCATTAAGTTGAATATTTCATAGCTCTAAGTTCCTTTGGAGAATTCGCACTTTCCTCAGGTGAGTGATTCCCAGGCTGAGACCTTCAGGTGAATTTCATCAGAATTTGATGAACTTGCAGTTGGAGATATTTTGGGGTAGGCAGCAATTTAAAGTTTTCTTTACTTCACATCAGCCACTACTGCTAGCTGATACTGCCTAGGAGGTGAAGAGAAATATTTTACAGTGTTTGTGATTTGCACAAGATGATAGTCTTGCACAACTATGTGAAACACTAAACCAGGAGCTGCCTTATCATGGAAAGCAGAACTGATCATGCCGGTCCTCAGTATGAAACTAGAATATATGGATGTATGAGGAACTTACTGAATTGTTTGTTCAGGTCCGATTCTTCTACGGCCAATATGAACACAGCATTTATTAAAACTTGTCCATCTCATTTCCAGGAATAAACAGTAGCGTGATTCATACGGGAGGAAAAGGCCTGTAAGGTATGAAGTCATCACCAGGCCAAAGAGATGGCTACAGTTGGTCAGAATTACTGCTGTCTATCAATAGTGAAACTTTCAGAATTTGGTTGCCCTCTGAATAAAGCCAGGAAGAATGAACATGTGACAAATAGGTTTACCTTTTGCAGAAACCATCCAGAGATGGTTTGTAGATGTGTGATTGTTTAGAGATTTTAGCAAACCTCTAAATTTTATAAAGCTGACCTATATATATATCATCAAGACAGGAACATCGCCAGAGAAAGCTCTAGCCCACTACACTGTATTATAACGCAGATGCATGAACACATAGAGAAGAAACAGTGGGTTGTGTTCTGCATGGAGCACACATACAGCAGTGGTTTGTTGGAATTGGTAGCACAGGTTCTATAGAACTGAAATATTCAAGGAAATTATTATGGTAGCTTGGAAACAACCACAGTGGGAGCGTTTGTATCAAAGAAATTGGCAGTTGCTATAGACCAGGGATTTTTGTTGGTTTTGTTTTCAGAGAGTTGGTTTACCAGTCCACCACTGTCTAGCACCGCTGGAGGCAGAGAGAGTCAATCTGTCAGGAAAATGTATATTCCCATCTCTCAAAGAGGTATGTGTCATGTGGAACTGGAAAAGCTCAGCAGAAATTTCCCAGAACCTGGACAGATGGAGACTGGATTCCTCCAATTCTCTTTCCTTCACTTCTACGCTCACTAAGCAACCTTCTGCTTATTTATTTGGTACCAGTAGATGAATTGGTGTTAGATGGTATTCCTGCAAGTCCTGGAGCTTCTAAGGAACATCTAGGGAAGGAAGGAGAAGGATCACAGGAGACTGAGCAGCCGTTTCATCATCTGTCGTCAGCCGGGGCAGCTTCATTTTCTCTGTTGTATGTATTGGTCGTCCACACACATACAACTCAAAACAAAACAGTTGCTTGGAGAAAGCACACCACCGCTAAAAAAAACTTTTGAAAATAGGAGGCCAGAGCTCTTTGTTTACCCAAAAAGTACATCCCTTAGTAAAGTTAACGAATTATTTTTTCTGGGTATAATGCGGCCACTTGTGAGTTTGGTTAACCTCAATGAGTTTCCTATTAATTGATAAAGCTGGGATGCACTGACTGGAAATTCAAATTTCTTAACTAACTGTGTTGAAGATCAGACTCATTGGTGAGGCATTAACTGCCCTTCTGAGATTTTGATCAGGGCGCTCAGCATGCTGTCTGCTCTGACAGTCTTTACACAAAGCAGCTGGGGAACTTTCTCTTTGCTACAGGGAAACTGGAAAATGGGTCCATCAGGTGAGCTAAGCTCCAGTCATGGGAAATGTTTGTCTTTTAAAATGGCTCCTCTTCTACTTACAAAAGTGACCTGATGTCCCTCAAATTTTTTTTTTTTTTTAGAAAATTAGAAAAGCAAAAAGAAGAAAACGAAAATCACTTTTTCCGCCACCCAAAGACAATCACTATTATTTTGGTGTATATTTTAGCTGTTTATACAAACACACGTATTCACCCACCTACACATGATGTTTTTTTAAGGGGAGTTTTTAAACTTTGACTTCGCGATGTAAATGCCATTTGACTGGTTCTCATCACAGTTTCTGCATCTGTAATACATGGGTTCAGGTTGACTCTACATGAAAGGCCTTTTCTCTATGTAAAACTCTAAATAAAAGGTAATGTGAAAGCTTCAAATTAAAAAAAATCAAGCAGTTATTTTAGTTGTTAGTACATGCGTATAGTACAATCTAAAAGTGTAATATTGATTTCAATAAACATAAGTCTCTCTTCCACGGTTTATACCAGTTCTTCCCAGAGGCAACCATTGTTTTCAGTTCCTCCTTTGTTCTTCAGAGATAATCTGAGCATATACAAGCATATTTGTAAAGTTTAACAGCTAATTTAAAGATTTTTTTTGGTTTCTATAATAGAAGTAGGGTTCAAACATTTTCAATCTATTAAACTCTTTTTTTTTTTTTTTTAAGTATTTTGTTGTTCTGTTTTTATGCATGATTTTCTTTTACTGCTGGAGAAAGCTTCTCATCTATGGTCGTTACTATTGTCATAATCATCAACAACATGAATGAAGCCCCTATTGTATGCAGGTTCCTGTGAGAATAATTTCACTTGGTGAATGAATTATCCTGACTTTGGGGGTGAGGGTTGGGGGTTGGTAAAATGACAGTTGCATAGTAATGAGATTTTCTCCAATTCAGAAGTAAAAAAGTATCTACATTTTCTGTCTAGAAAGTTCAAAAGAAAAAAATCCCAGCATAATTACATTTAGAATTGAGTAGGTTATGCGTGTTTAGGAAATCAGAGTAGATGCAGTAGCTTTCATTCCTTATGAATGAAGGGGTGGTGTTAGTTTCCTATTGCTGCTGTAACAAATGACCACAACCATAATGGCTTAGAATAATGTGTGTTTATTGTATCATAGTTCTGCAGATCAGAAGTCTCACACAGGCCTTACTGGGATAAAATTAAAACTTTGGCAGGGCTGAATTCCTTTCTGGAGGCTCTGGGGAGATTCCCTTTCCTTGCCTTTTTTGGCTTCTGGAGGCCACCACATTTCTTGGCTCATGCATGGCCTCCTTTGTTCACCTTCAAAGCCAGTAATGTTACATCTCTCTGATCCGTCTTCTGTAGTCGCACCTTCCTCTGACCACAGCCAGAAAGGCTCTCTGCTTTTAAGGTCTCATGTGATTAGATTTGGCCCAGATAATTCAGAATAATCCAGGTAATCCAGAATAATCTTCCTATCTCCAGGTCCTTGATTTAATAAAATCTTCAGAATCTCTTTGCCATAGAAGCTAATACATTCACAGGTTCTGGGGATTATGGTATGGATAGCTTTGGGGGGGGCATTATTCTGCTTACCACAGGGATCAAGAAAAGTGAACTCCCAAAGGAAAGAAGCATTTCTTCCATGTTGTCCTGTGTTGCATGGGATCCTTGAGTCCTTTGGCAAATCGAAGATTCCCACCTACAGGAAAGACTGAAAGCATTACAGATAATACCTAGATACTTTTTGGACATTGTATATATGACCGGTTGTCTGAGGAAGAAAAAAATCAAGCTTGGTTTACAGATGGGTCTATACCATATGCTGACGCCATCCAAAAGTGGACAGCTGCAGAATTACAGCGCGCTCAGAGGTGGCCCTGAAGGGCAACGGCAGAGGAAAATCCTTCCACAGGGCAGAATTTTGAGAAATAGATTTGGATGTCCATGTCTAGCGTGAGAGATGGCCAGAAGTATGGATCTACACTGCTTCATGGGCAGTTGCCAGTTGCTGGGATGGTGGGTTAGGGACTTGGAAGAAACAGGATTAAGAGATTGGTGACAAGGAAGTTTTGAGACTTTATGTGGATGGACATCTCTGAATGGGCACAAACTGTGAAGATATTTATGCTCCACATGAAAGCCCGCATAAGGGCCTCTACTGCAGAGAAGGTTCTTAATTATCAGGTGGACAAAATGATGTTCTCTGAGATGTCAGTCACTTTCCCTAGTCACCCAGTGTTTGCTCAGTGGATCCCTGAACAGGGCTGGGATGGAGCCTATGCATGGGCTCAGCAACATGGTCCTACCCTTACCAAGGCTCCTTTGGCTCACACTACTGCTGAGTGCCTAATCTACTACAGCAAAGACCAGCATTAAGTCCCCTTGACTGGCTTCTCCAACACATGGTACCCAGTGGCCAGTAGCTGGCACCCCAAAAGGCAGTTTCATAGTAGAGTGTCCCTGGTGAGATACCTTCCCTGAGTAGCTTTCCCCAGCACCTAGATGATGGATTTCCGGAAGTTCTAAAGCACAGCTTTCCAGCAGGTTCTGGCAGCACAGTGCCCCAGAGACTTCTCTGTCATCCAGTGAGTCATTGTTGTGTTCTCTCCGAGCTCTGGATCCTGAATCTGGGACTGATACAGATAGAGAGTAAATAAGCCCTTTCCTTAATGTGATTGATTATTGTCCTGAAATTTCCGTCTCATTGTGATGAGAGGAATCAAAGTCTAGTCTAGCCCTAAGAGTATGAAGTTATCCCCAAATTTCACATACCCTAAAATAGGAAATAATGTTTCTTCAAGAATTCATAAAAATCTAGTACTTAGTTTTTAATCTAAGATAATTCTGCATGATTTTTCTTTGTAGTTAAAGAAAATCCTTCATATTTACATAAACTCTTGTCTTAAGAGATACTGTCCACAAGGTTGATTGTGACACAAGGGATTAACGCATAAATGAGACTTCCCAACGCTTGCCTTTGGTTTTAGGCTAATGCAGTCTATTGGTGCTTGTGTTCTGTTGTTTTAAAGCCTAAAAATCCATAATTAATCTTTGTAGGTGACTTATGATTTATAATCTGCTTTTACATATACTATGTATGACTTTTAATCTACTCAACAACCTTCAAAGTCAGTTATGGTAATTGTAATATGTAACTTTTTGCTAAAATATATTTTTGTTGTAGAAAGTTTAACAACCATCGAGAAATAAAAAGTATAAATTTTAAATGACTTATAATCCCACTATCAAGTGATAACTGTTGTTGAAACTTTAATGTTCCAGTCTTGTTTTTATACACATAGACATGTTTTTATAAAAATTGTAACATGTTGCACATAATCTGCTAACTTATATAACAATATGTCATGAATATGTTTTATGTCATTAAGTGTATTCCTCGTAAACCATGATCTTAATTAATCCTTTTGTATTAGGACCTCTGTAAGAATGTTATGAAAGCTATACTCCCTAAGCCTCAGAAGAAGCAGCACTGCAAATGCACAATTAAAATTTATCAGTTAATGAATAGAGGAGGATCTAGGATTTGTGGGATTTGAATTTAAATAATTTTGGAGACCCTGTTTTATTTTATTTTTTTTCCACTTTATTTTTTGTTAGGTTGCATGCTTACTTTAAAAACATTTAAACAATGCAAAATATACGAAGTGACAATGCCTTCCCAACCTGGCCCCAAGTAATTCTAGTAAGTAGAATGGTATTTTCCCTTACAGAACTCAGTTTATGAAACTCTAAATGCATAACATTTTCCATAGTACTGATTTTTTAAAAAGTACAAATGGGATCATACAATCTATACGATTCAACAACTTACTTTTCTCATTTAATAATCATTAGACATTGAAGAATTCCTTAAAAATGAGAAAACGAATTTTGACTCTCCATTTCTAAATTTCAATCTAATTAATGATGAGTTAATATGAAAACTATTTCTTTAATGTTTTCATTATTCAATACTTATAAAAGTTAATTATTAATTAGGTAGTCTTTTGGAAGCTGAACCGTTTTATTAAATAGAAAAAAGAGTACTTTTAGTGTTTGTGATTTCTGTTAAAAAGTTAATTTTATTAGTTTATTTTTGTTACTAAGAAAAAAACAAAACCAAACTCTTGCCTAGACTGTAGGACTGAGAAACTGATCTGAAATTGATGGGAAGTTTCCTCTTTCTCATACTACAGGGACCCCTCTAAAAAGAAAAACACAAAATTATATATAAATGTGAGTATTTCTTTAGCTCCAGAAATCACAATATCTTGCTGGAGACTTGGAGATTCAGGTCCTTTTAAAATGAGACCCGTTCAGGAAATTCATCAGAAATGCTTTGTATAAATGCTTCCTGATTGCAACCTGGCTGCTGCTTCACATCTAGAAAACTCTGTAACTTAGCACTCACCAGGGGCCTGCATAAGTGTGGGGCCAAGAGAGCCCTCTCCACTGCTCACTTCATTAGCCTCAAGGTAAATCCACGGCTGTTTGTGGATTTAAACCTTCTGGGCCCCAGGTTAAAAACTCTTGCTCTTCCACTGGCTTCTTAGTGATCAATCGCATGGATATACAATAATGTGCTTAACCAGATGTCCTCTCTTAAACACTTAAGATGGTTTATAATACCACTCTGGGATAAACATTCCTATAGCGAAATCTCTGCCACTTCCCTGGTTATTTCCTTAGGATAAATCCCTATAAGTGGATCAAAGAGTATGCCAATTTTTAAAATTTTAGGTTTGGCAGGAATATTTATGTTCCATTTCACAGATCAAGAGAGAGAGTGCAGTGCTTTACAGATAGGGATCTTTAAACTCAGCTATTCTGAGTCTGGGTCATATATCATTCACAGCCTTCCATGTGACTACTCGGAAATCATTTGTCACGGCAGAAGATTTTGCCCCCAGAACCACTCCACTGTATGAGATGCTGGGGTGGCTTCCCTCCATTTCTCAGCTTTGTCCCGTTGGTTTAGGTTCCGCTCAGGTTGTTCTTACTGCACTTCAGCTCCATGGTTTTTTGTGGTCAACCTTTTAATACAGCACACAACAGCTGCTAGGTATCTTGCTGAATGTTATCATTTGTTTAGCTCCTCAGAAGATTTCAGGAGGATTGTGTCTGGCACATAAGAGGTGCTCAATAAATTGATGATTGTTGAATGATGTTGAATAGTTGTAACAATTCTACAGAGGCTACAACTCCAGAGGACTGGGTATGTTTCAGAAACATCATAATTGAGCTTGTGCAACTAACATTTATGGTTTCAGATGGAAATGGCTGTAGACTTTTGAGAGGTCTATCACTATTCTAAATCTTATGGCTCTACAGTTTCATTATAAAGTTTGTTGCATTTTGTGTTTCTCTGTTAAAGGTATGGAGGTGAGGAAATCAGCAAAAGAGGAGAAAGAGATAGTTGGGCTCCAATGCTCACCTTTCTCTCCAAACTAGTTCAAAGTTAAAATAAGCAAACACTTACTGAACACCTGCAAGGCACAGGCTAGACTAATTTGAAGAATCCCAGTTAAATGAGTATCAGTTAATGGTCAGACTCTGATCTACATCACACAATTATTTATATTGAGTTTTATATATCGTAATAAAGTGTGCTGAGAAAGCTGAGGGACCAACAGGGATTGGTTCTGCTTCTTATTTAATTGTATGGTTAACCTACTGGATCTGTGACCTGGCCATCAAACCACACTAACAACGCTCTGTTAAAGTTGAATGCAAATTCTACAAAAACACACATTCACATTTATATCTATACCTTTCTATATTGCAGGTTAATTCATTTAGGAAGATGCTCTTTGAACAAGTTTCATGTATATTACATATAAGCGATTTCTGTGAAATGTTAAATATTTAGATAATTAAGTGTTCTCAGATAATGCTTTTCAGACTGGGTGGTTTGGAGTGGTAGTTGTTTTAAAATGATTTAAAACACTGTAACCTACCTTTTGGTGCTCACAATCAGGGAAACTACGGCATTTATAAAATGGCAGTCTCCTGTTTATCAATAAAGACACCTGCCAAGGGCAAACTGCAGGAAGCATGTATGCTGTACCTTGGATTACCTTTGAATGGCCTTCACACCCGCTTAATTTCTTTTAAACATTATGCGAAAACAAAACAAAAACCTCACAGCTCTCAATTTATTTCCCTATCTGGTTGTAATAACTTTACATTCCTTACCGGCTACTATAAACATCAGCAAACATGATTCATGTTCTTGAAAAAAAAGTAAATGTCAATATTTATTAAGAATATAGTGTGTTTATATGCAGTCAAAACAGAAGGGCATGTTCAGTATTTAATCTCTCTGACACATTACTTTGGCTCAGATAAAATACTCCGTCCCTGCCTTCAGTGGCCAATCTAGCATTACCATTACGTGACTATATGTACGAACGTTACAAAAAACAGAAAATAAATCAGGCAATTTGTTCGTTGCAGCACTAGGTATAAAATTTATTGAGGTATGGCCACAAGGTAGAATTTCGTTGTGTTCCGGGAGCCCAGCTGTGATAGCTGCCTGTCTTCACCTTCTTATTATGGACTCTCCTTGAGGTCAGGAAAGGGCTAAGCTTTACCGCGGTCCCCAGGGTCTAATGCCACCCCGGTACCACGTGGGTCGGAGAGTTAACCGCTTGTCCGGTGCTGTTAAAAGCTTCCTAAGAGAGTGGAGGTGGGCTCGGGCTTGGTTCCTGGGAAAGGCGGGGGCTCTAATTGGGAGCGTACAGGAAGGTGACATGCAGGACGCGGGGAGCCGCCGGGAAACCCATTTGGTTCCGTAGAGAGACAGCTGCAGGGGATGGTGGGCGTCGCGCTTAACCCCCGCCCCAGACTCAGGGCCGCGCCTTCCCCGCCCCCAAACATCTGCGCCTGCGTCCCGCCCTCCCTCCTGGGCGCGCTCCCCGCTTCCCCACGCGCGCTCCCCGCCCCCACGGCCGCTCCTGCCCGCGCGTGCCCCGCCCTCCTGCCGGCGCGCGCGCACCCCGGCGCGCGCCCGCGCGCCCCGCCCTCCCTCCCACCCGGCGCGCGCGAGCCGGCTGGCCGAGGAGTGCGGTGGGCGGGGCGCCGCGCTGACGTTGCCCGGGATGCGGGCAGGTTCCGCCGCCGCCGCCGCCACCGCCGCCTCCTCCTTGCCTGCCACCGGGGTTTGTATGAAAACACCCGGCGGCGGGCGGCGAGGGATTCGCCGTGCGCCCAGAGAGCAGCCGCGGGCGCTGCCGACGCCGAGCCGGGTGCTGCGGCTCTGCTCCGTCCCTGCCAGCGCCCCATCCTGAGCCGGTGAGCTCCCCGCCACCGTCCGCGCGTCCCGGCCGTCAGCCCCTCGGCGGCGGCTTGCCTGCCGCCCCTCCGCCCCTCCGCCCCTCCGGTCTGCCCGGCTGCGGCGTCCTGGGGGCGGGAGGAGCCCGGGAGGAGTGACCCCGGGCCCGCCACGGTCTGCGCCCTGGACCCCTCTGCCCCTTACCTGACAGGTGTAACCCGTGTCTTTCGGGGGGTGGACCAGGTCTGAGGGAAACCCCTGATGGTGGGGGCTTTGGCCGGTTTCTGGAAAACGCCCCACCCCGCCCCCACACTCAGTCGTCCCCGCTCCAGTCCCCGCGGAGGGTGCCCAGTGCGGTGTCCCCGCAGAGGCGGCCCCCTGTCCTGCCCTCCCTTTCTCTCGGTCCCCGAGCTCCGATCGCCGCTGTGCAGCGCGGAGCAGAGCCGAGGAGCGGCGGGCCGGGTCCCGGCGCGCGCCCCGCTTCCCCACCCACCGCAGCACCCACCCTCTAGGTGCGCCGACCTTCCAGGTGGGATGTGGTGTGACGTCGGCGATGGCTAGGTTTGCTTCCGTCAGTGGGTGTCTTGGCGTGAAGTGTGTTCTCAGTTTACAAGTTGTCGCCTTGTGGATTTGATTTGAACCTGAATCAAATGGCCCTGGATGACAGTGCAGAGTTTCCCTCCAGCCTGCCTTTGAGTTGTAGGTTCCTTATTGCAAGTATTCAGGGACTCTTGCAACCCAACGCAAAGGGTTGCTGGGCTCTCCAGTTGCTTCCCTCCTGTGCCTTTAAGTCTCGTTAGTACCGGTGCAGTTTTGAATCGGTTGGTTTCCTTTCCTGGGCGTTTACTCATTATAGAATGGAGTTTTACACATCGAGGTGAATGTTAATAACGTAAAGCCTGTTTCTCGTTTTAAGATAGCTTCCTCAAATGCCTGAAGGTCTGGCACAGCAGATGACCGAATATATTTTAAGACTTACTGGAAATTTTATTTGGTACTATTAATTCTGTGTGGTTGTTGTTGTTTTTCCTTTCAGGTGTTCAAAATTGTAGCAGCGTTTATAATGCAGGACAGTTTGTAGTTAGGAAGGACTTTAAACAGCCTTCTTGATCACTCATTTTCACTTACCATTTATGTCTATGTTGGAATCTTTATTTCAATCTTTCTTTGTTAACCTCTGAATTCCTCTTATAAGTTGTCTTTTTTTTCCCCTGAGAAAACCAGAAAGTTATTTTTGCAATTGTATTGTGGAATGTTTTGAGTTCAGTAGGCCAAAAAAGTAGTAGTTTATTTAAGGCACTTTAAATGGTACATATTTTAAAATGTGTGCCAAATGTTAATCAAAGCCAAACAAAACCCTGGAAGATCTGTAAGCATTTTCTTATAGAATTGTTGTGAGATAGTTAGCAGTGCTTTATCCACTCCTTATTTCTCATCCTTAAGGTGGAGTTGTGATATGATTGTTCTGTTTCCCATTAACTTTGCTGGAGTTAATTTCTGCAATGAAGTTATAGGTTCATTGTCAATGACCTCAAAACTCTGCCTTGAATTGCTGCAGTCTCACTCTGAACACCAAAATGAAGGGTACTCTGAACACCGAAATGAAAGGTGTAGGCGTAGAGCTACCCTAGTAATCAGCCAACATTGCAAAACATTTAAATGTAGTGGTGTAATTTAAGCTTTTGTAGAAGCAGTTTTTATAAAGCCTTTCCAATTGACTTGAACTGAGGCATTTATTCTCTTTGGAATAGCCTAGCTAGACTCCTATATAATAATGGTTTTATCTTCAACAGCAGAAGGAAAAGAGGTCCAAGGCATGTGAAATTATCTAATTTGGATTGTATTCTATATTTTGGAGTTAAAAAAATCTCCATAGTTTCACCTTCCAAAATCTACTCTTCTTGCTTAAAGTTCCCTAGTTCCTGGGTGAACCTGTCAGAAGGCTCCCTGCAAGTTGGGAGCTTCTCTTAGGCCATAGGTCCCAGTGTGAACAACTCGCTTTAGGTGAGTCATTTATCTTTGTGCTTCAATGTTCTCATCTCCAAAAATGGGGATAATAATGATGTGTACTCTTAAGATGACTTTGAATATTAAATGAATTAGTAATGTAAAGTGCTTAGCCCACAGTGCCTGGCACATAGTAAGTGCTGAGTAAATATTATTACTGCTAGTGTCAGTGCGAGGGATCTAGTAAGCTGAAAAAGGGCTTTGGGGCTGATTGAGCACTGTTTTTCCAGATTAATTCCACTATGACCCATTTGCTCTTTTGGGGTTAAGGGACAGTTTAGTCTCACTATCCTGTCTTGGAAGCATGTAATTTAGTTTTAAATAGAACAGCTAGACCCTGAGCTGGGTGCCCTGAGATGCTGCCGGAGAGTGACTGAAGTATTCCTGTTTGTCCCTTCTGACAGAACCTTGGATTGTCTCCCTAGTGGCAGTGGCAGTGGCCGTGGCTGCTATTTTAATCACCTGTTTTTGAATTTATGATTGTGTGTTTCCTTGGCTGTCATGAGCTACCATCAGAAATATTCAAACTACTAATGGGGATATTTATGTGTTTATCTGATCAAGATATTGCATGATGTTTCCAGGATACACAAAATCACTTTCATTTAAGCATTCTTTTTTTTTTTTTTTAATTCTGTATGGATGTTACATAGAAGGAGGTTAATTTTGATTTGCCATTGTGCTCCTTTTCAGCTTTCATGTAATTTTCCTAGGAAAGTTAAAAAACTTTTTTGTGTGTGTACTACTTGTTCTTTTTGGTTTGTGGGGATCTGCTATTAATACCCTGTTTTTTAAATCAGATGTTTTCAAATGTTTGGTCTCAGGACCCTTTTATACTCTTAAAAATTATTGAGCACCACAGAGAGCTTTTGTGGATTGTGTCTATCTATATAATATTATATTATAAATTAAAACAGATACAAATTTTTTGTTAGTTCACTTAAAATGTAACTATAAACCCATTACATGTTAATATAAGCATATTTTTAGTGAAAGATGACTCTTTCAAGAAAAAAATAGAGAAGACTGGCACTGTTTTAGATTTTGGTTAATCTCTAATGCCTGGTTTAATAGAAACAGCAGGATTCTCATATCTGCTTCTGCATTCAGTCTATTGCAATATGTTGTTTGGGTTGAAGTATATATATACAGAGAGAAATCCAGCCTCACACAATGGCTGGAAAAGGGTGGGGTATTCTATTAGCCTCCAGATAATTATGGATATTCTTGTTTGGTACTGCATCAAAACTCAGCCTATGGTGGTTTTTAGTTAGGTAGGGGTTCTGAATTAGTCTTCCCAAAATGTGCCTCTTTTGTTATGAGGATTATTTTGAGCTGAAGGCAGCTGAGACCTTGTGGGTTCAAGAGAAATTATTGCCCCTCCCTTAATTACCTAGAATTTAAATTGGGGATATTTCCCAGAAAAAAACGAGTTATTACCAGAGATAAATTTTATCCTAGTGGCCCCCTGTACATGGCAGGGCAAACATCTAATTACCAAACATCTGCTCTTTTTCTTACTGTCCTGTGAATGACCCTCCTGTTCTCGGAAGCCCTAGGTCCCTATCCCATTCCTTAGCTCAGGATGGCATATACACCTCATTTTACCTTTTTGTCTTTGAATCTCTCATGTCTCTGACACCTCATGTATGTGGGATTCCCATACATATGAAGTTAAGTTTTATTTTCTCCTGTTAATTGTCTCACGTCAATTTAATTCTTAGAACAACCAGAGGAACTGAAAGGGGAAAGATTTCTTCTCCTCGTCAGTTGCAGTATGGAATCTGAAATTATGTCAATGGACATTTAAATAATATTATATTAAAATCCATTGGTCTGAGCTTAGAATGGATCTTATACCCATGCCTGAATTTATAACATCATGCATTGGTCATTTGTAAATATTGTTTCAATGAGTTACCCAGATCTTCCAAATGTTGACACTTTTTATTATACAGTATCAAAAAATCACATTTGTTAACATCACCACCCATTCCATCAGAAACAAGTTATTGGGAAGTTGTCCTGGTTGTTACGTGATGGTGGATATTTTCCAGAAGTCAGATGTTTGCTCAAATGTTGTCATTAGCCACAAATACGATTGCCAGTTGTTTCTGCTATGTGACAGATAGACTTCATTCATTTCTGAGTGAACCTCTTCCAAAATACCTAAGTCTGAATAACCACAGTCACTCTTTGAAGTAGAAGTGGTGTTTAATGAAAAGCTAGTTCAAGCTCTCAGTTCAGTTACACAAGCATGTTTCCTTGAGACAGCCATCAAGCACTGTAATTTAGTATATAGCAAGGAATGCTTCATGCCTACTTACCGTTTTTCACACAAAACATTAAAAGGCCATATATGCAAGGGTCAAGATTTAATAAAATGAACGCTTTTTACTATTTCAGGGACATTCTTAACTGAAACAGAGCCAGAGCCTTTTTTTTTTTCTTTTCAATAATTGCTGGTGCTTGAAAATACAATGACTAATAATAGTATAGTTTGGTGCCACCATTATAATTCGCTCTTAGATGCCAGAAATTTTACACACCATTGCTTTTGTACCATTAGTGCAAATGCTATTATAGTTAAAAAGGCTCATAATGTTTTAGTATTATGAAAATAGTTTTGACCTCGTGGACCCTCTACAAGGGTGTTGGAACCCAGAGTTTCCACAGACCACACTTTGAGGGCTTCTGGTATAAATCATGGAGCATTTCTACCAAACTTTGATTGGGAAGGGAAGTGGTGGCGACTATCTCTGCAGTCTGTTTTTGCCTCAAACTTTTGGGTTCCGATAAAGGCCTTCTTAAAAAAAAAAAAAAAGCACAGAAAATTAGCAGAAAGTGGAGAGGTTTCTTTGGGTTTTAGTCAGATGTTGATCCAAGGGAACTGCAGTGTTAGTGTTCTGAAATTACGTTATCTAAATCAAAAGGATTTGGTAGTACATTTCCACAAATGATCAAATCTAACTCTTTTTGGATTTTACTTGTTAGACAAATAGAATGAAGGCACAGGATGGAAAGCTCACTTGATACCCAGCTCATTAGCTTAAAAAAAAAATCACTTAGCTTCCCTTCTTAATCTCCATTCATTTGTCACTTAATTCATGCTGAGGTTGACCCATCCTAAGGAGGGGTGCCCGGCACTTGCTGTCTTTGCCTCACATCTTTCCCTACGGGGAAACTGATTTAAGGTTATGATGATACGGGTATCGCTAACATTGGGAAGAATAATACTAATAAGATCAGTGAAGGATTTGTGGTAGAATATTGCTAATAAAAATGTAAACATTGCCTACATGTAGTAGAGTTTAATGAACTGAAAATATTTTTTGACAAGAACTCTTCAGATTTTTATTGATTTATGGTAGGCCCAATTTCTTGTGGCGTGTAGGCAGAACCGACTGATGGTGGTTAATACAAGACAACTAACCTCCCTGACTAGCTTCTCGCCTAATTTGCAGATTGAGAGTTTGACTTCCACGAGATCTCTGAAGCTTGTTACAACTCTAGAATTTTCTGGGATTTTTTTTTTCTTTCCCTTTGTCCTGAAAATATCTCTTTCATCTGTTAATTTAATCTCATCAGTTTTAATTTGTGTTTACATTTGAAACTTATTTTTTTCCAGTTTTTGACATATTGACTTATTCATACTTTTGGTCCATATTTTGACTTAAAATTTATTTGTAAAAATTACGGTAAAATACATATACCATAAAATTTAACGTTTTAACCATTTGTCAGTATGCAGTTCAGAGGCATTAGATGCATTCACATTGTTGTTCGAGCGTTACTACCATCCATCTCCACAAAACGAAAACTCTGTATTCATTAGGTAATAGCACACTGCCTCCTCCACTCCCACCGGCAACCACCAGTATGAATTGGACTACCCTGTGTCTGCCTTGTATGAGTGGAATCATACAGTATTTGCTCTTTTGTGATTGGCTTATTTTATTTAGCCTTATGTCTGCAAGGTTCATCCACGCTGTAGCATGTATCAGAATTTCCTTCCTTATTAAGGCTAACATTCCATTGTATGTATATACCATATTTTGTTTATTTTATTCACCCATCACTGAATCCTTGGGTTGCTTCTGCCTTTTGGATATTGTGAATTAATGCTGCTGCTGTGTACATGGGTGTGCAAGTATTTCTTTGACACCCTGCTTTTAGTTCTTTTGGGTACTCAGAAGTAGAATTGCTGGGTCATATGGTAATTCTGTTTTTAATTTTTTTGAGGAATGACCATACTTTTTCCATAGAGGCTGCAGCATTTTACATTCACACCAACGCCAACATTGTACAAGAGTTCCAGTTTCTCTACATCGTTGTCAACACTTGTTATTTTCTGTATGGGTTTTGTTTGTTTGTTTGTTTTTTGGATGATAGGTGTCCTGTGCGGTGATATTGTGATTTTGATTTCTGTTTATGCTGCTGAGTTCAGTTTACTGGTATTTTGTGGGGGATTTTTGGATCATTGTTCAAAAGGGATATTGGTCTGTAGTTTTCTTGTAATGTCTTTGTGTCACTTTGGTATGAAGGCAATGTTGGCCTCATAGAATGAGTTAGGAAGTGCTCCCTTTTCGTGTATTTGGAAGAATTTGAGAAGCGTTGAGCTCTTTAAATATTTAGAACAATTCGTAGTGAAGCCATCAGGTCTGGGGCTTTTCTTTGTTGGGAGGGTTTGCGGTTTTTTTTTTTTTTTTAGTTGAAGTATATTCAGTTTACAATGTGTCAGTTTCTGGTGTACAGCATAATGCTTCAGTCATACATATACATACATATATTCGTTTTCATATTCTTTTTCATTATATGTTACTACAAATTAGTGAGTATAGTTCCCTGTTCTATACAGAAGAAACTTGTTGTTTATCTATTTTATATATAGTAAGTTAGTATTTGCAAATCTTGAACTCCCAGTTTGTCTGTTCCCAGCCCCTTTCCCCCCGGTAACCATAAGTTTGTTTTCTATGTCTGTGAGTCTGTTTCTGTTTTGTGAACAAGTTCGTTTGTGTCTTTTTTTTTTTTTAAGATTCCACTTATAAGTGATATCATATGATATTTTTCTTTCTCTTTCTGGCTTTACTTCACTTAGAATGGTAATCTCCAGGTCCATCCATGTTGCTGCAAATGGCATTATTTTATTCTTTTTTGTGGCTGAGTAGTATTCTGTTGTATAAACATACCACAGCTTCTTTATCTAGTCATCTGTCAATGGACATTTAGGTTGTTTCCATGTCTTGGGGTATTGTGAATAGTATTGCTATGTAATTCTGTCAGTTTTTGTTTCATCTATTTTGATGATCTGTTATTCCATGCATGAATTGTTTTAAATGTTATTCTTACTCCTTGAACCTTTGTAGTGTTCTTCTTTGTCTCTTGTAACATTTTTTGATTTAAAATCCATTTTGTCTGGTATTAGTATAGTCACCCCTGCTCCCTTTTGGTTACTATTTGCATGGCTTATCTTTTTCTATCCTTTCGCTTTCAACCTATTGTGCCTTTGTATCTGAAGCTAGTCTCTTATAGAGAGCATATAGTTGGAGCATGTTGTTAAAATCCATTTTGCCAATCTCTGCCTTTGAATTGGAGAGTTTGATCCATTTACATTTGAAGTAATTTATCATAAGGTGGAACTTTTGTCATTTGCTGTTTGTTTCTTATATGCCTTGTAGCCTTTTGATTCCCTCATGTCCTGTATATTTTGATTCTTATTGGGATACTAGTGGGAGGTGACTTAGGGCTCTGGTACTTTCCTTAAAACAAACAAACAAACACAACTTTAACCATTTTAGTGAGTCAGAGTCATAGGTTAGAGGAAAGGAAAATGTGTGTTTCAAGATAAGAATTTTAACGTCATCCATCCCTATATGGACTAAAGAATTTTGGCATTTAAATCTAGAAATAGTTGGAATCAGAGTTGGGGCTAGAGTTATTTTAAATAAACAGTTTTTTGTTTAGCTGTTATAATTTTGATTTTTTTGAAACATCTCTTTAAAATTTTTTTAAAAAATTAACTAATTAATTAATTAATTAATTAAGGAGGGGGGAATTAGGCTTATTTATTTTAATGGAAGTACCAGGGATTGAACCCAGGACTTCACACATACTAAGCATGACCTTGAGCTATACCCTCCCCACTTAAGTAAAGTAATTAAATTGAAGTGTAGTGGGATTCTGCTCCTCCTACAGTAAAACTCTATTATTTGAAGTGTAATTAAAGCATCACATAGCAGAACAAATTAGACTTTTCTAAGTACCAGAATATCTTTTGTGGAGTAGTGTGTGAGCCATCCAAACTCTTGTGTTTCTAATGAGGATGCATAATGAGGAAAGGTAAAAGGTATAACCTTCTTGTAGGTTTACTGTTATCCACATTTTTTGATAAAATTAACAACAGTAATATAGGTGAAATAAATTTGCTTGTTTGCAGATTGGGTTAAAACATTAATAAACTAGTCATCAAATGTCATATGTTTAGGGTAACTAGATGAATATATATACTTCAATACTGTAATTTAAGGTATGTTAATATTCACAGACCACGTCCAGTGTATGTATTTCTCTCTTAATTTAATGGTAATAATCTCTATCTGCCTACTGATGGAAATGTTACTCCTTTTTCCTTTAGACAAGATATTATTTACCTTCTTCCTTCAACGTTTCTTTTTCCTTTAATTATGTTGCCAAGGATATGAGCATATTCTTTGGGATCTTTCATTTTAAATAACCAGGATTTGCAATTTTCCATCACATTGACATAGCTGGTGTGGGGGAATAGTTGCTCCCTTATGTTCTTGCAAAGCTATTACTTTTTTTCCTTTCAGATGATGAAACAGGGAACATTGGCAAAAGACAATGCCTTCTCAATGCACTTGATTCCCTCTTCCCCGTGGTAGAATCAGCTGCCCAGATCTTCTTTAACAGCAGTTGTTTCCTAGTTGCCCACAATCACTCCGACAAGAACAATACTTATCCAGTATTTAACAGCGAAGGTTTTCATTGTTGATTAGAGCAATGTTTCTCAAACGTTTTTAAACAGTGGAAGCTCTTTTGCCTGTTGATATCTTGTGGGGAGACCCTTTAGTAAAATAGTCAGGTTGCTCTGGTTGAATGGGAACTGGACCAAGTTGTTTAAAACAAGGCAAGCCAGAAGGACATCACATTTTCTCAGATTGTTTTTAAAAGATTTAGGTGACACTTTGGAGTATGAACACTGTATATTTCTTTGCATTTTTTCTTTTCATTTCTTTTCTCTTTAGCAGTTTGAGTTGAAATAAATTTAAAACCATGTATATTTGAAGTCCTTACATACTTAGAATATACAACTTTACCTTTGCTGTGTGTCAGAATTTCTTCCGTAGCTTGTTTGTGGAATGAAAATTAGGACAGCTTACATGTATGAAATTCACTGATGCCTTGTGTGTGTGTATGCACACTTACTGACATGACTAATGAGCTTGATTCCAGGCTTACGCCAGTGAGAACTGAGGGTTTCAGTTTTTAGGGTTTCTTGGCTCTGAAACTAGTTCTAGTTGAGAGCCAAAGATCAGGAAAATTTCACGAATTCAGAAGATCCAAAACTTTGTATTTTTCTTGATCTAGAATATACAAAATTGTTTACTTTTCCTTATGTATGGGCTAGCCTTGAGCAAGTTTATCTTGCTTGTATGATTTTCTGCCAAGACCAGATTCCCACATTTAATTCTAGTGTAAGGCATCTTTAAATATATAAAAGTCAACTCATACAGACAGCATCCCCCAATTTAAGGAAGTGTATATTGTGGATTTTTATGTGATAGCACAGATTTTTAATGCAGCTTTTTTTTTTTTTAATCCTCTTTTGGATCAAAAACTCAGAATGCCATTATTAACCCTGGCTATGTATAATTAATATTGCTTCTTAATTTAAAAATGAATGTCATGCATTTATCTAATCTCTGAGGATATTGTGTGATTTTTTTTTTTCTCACAAAATTCTTTATTGAAAGAGGAAACAAGTAGAGAACAGATTCCATTTTATGTAACTACAGCAGAGAGGATATATTTACTATAGGTTGCTAAACAGCTCACTGAGGTCTGGGCTTTGTTGCAAAGGGCACGTTCTAGTCAAGTAGCTGAGGTATGGCACTGGTAGAATTTGCACCTGCCCTTTAGGGCGCCAGGGAAAGCTGTCCCTGGGGAGGTGACTCGCCGGAAGCACTCTGCTGCAAAACTGCCTGACTCCTGTTGGAGAAGCTGCACTTGCTGCAGGAGTCTGGTGTTGGAGAAGCTGTCCTCGTAGGAGTGGGTCCTGGAGAAGCCTTGTCCGCTGCAGCCACGTGAGCACACTGGAACCGGGAAGCAAAAATCCTTTTCCTCTGTGGTGTCTTTCCAGTGACCTCTTGACAAAGCTTAACATTGTGCCAGCTGGCCAAGAAATTAGTATTTTAAGTGCATAATAAATCCATTTTCACAATATAGGCTAAAAGGATGAATTTGTAGATGAGGGGCAATACATTAATATCTGGCACAGGCATTAAGTTGTTTATGGGATTGTCTAGATATCTGAAGAAAGAAACTCTTGGTTGAGCTTCAGGGAACAACTCCCAAAACCTCTGCACTCAACCGAGGAAACCAGGAAAGTACTGTCTTTTTTTTTTTTTTGAGTAAGAGGCCTCCTGTCTAATTGTGAGATTGCCTGTAGATCTTCACTGCTGGTTTAAAATCAGGAAAATGTTGTGATTAGGAGGCCTTGGTGATCAGGACTCTCCATACTTAACCAGCTGTACAACCACACTGGAACTGTTCTGGTCTATACCAGCCCTGTCTTCGAGAGACTTTCTCAATTTTTATACCCTGGAGGATTTATGAAATAATTTTCAGGTCTCAGGGAACTCCTCCGTAAAAATGATGTGATACTACAGCTGTGATACTAGCGTGAACAGAAGGTTTAGATATAGTAATTGTTCTGACCTCCTCCTACTCTGTCCACTGGTGGAGGGATCACCTGTCCTAAATTGTACGAGATGGCCACTACCTGACACTGATGAGTTGAGATTGACAGCAGTTTGTCAGTCATATATACTCACACCCATGGGAGTGGCACTTGGGAACAGAACTGGCCACGTGATCTATGGGAGACAGGCTTTGTAGTAACCAAAGGATGAAGCACCCCCACCAACTCCCTACTCCCATGGGAGGATGGGATTAGTTTGAATAGTTCTGAGGGCTGGCAGGGAACTGAATCTAGATCGGTTGAGAACTGAATGGAGTGCACGCTGGTTCAGCTGATGGTGGAACTATCCAGGCAAGGAGCCTTTCCATTGGCTATCCCTTTGGGGCCCTCTGAGGCTCAAAGCTGAAGTTTTAGGCCTTGTAACACAGGCCTTCAGTAATGATTGCTAATGCTTTTTGCTAGAGAATGATATTTCTCTGTGCATCTGTTTACTTTGGCTGTCCATTGGTCTATTCCTTTGTATGGATCTCCATCCCCACAAAGGATATAAACTCTAATGTGTGTTGGTAATGCAGACAGGAAAGACAGGTTTTCCTTTTCCTAGATTTCCTACTGTGTTTCTTTTTTTTAGTTTATCCAAGGAGGCCTAAGAGTATTACCACAAATTTTTACTATACAAGATATATTAATAAAGTATGGCTTGTGGCATATGGCTTGCACAAGAGTAGTTTTATTTTTCTTTATTTAAAGCAAACAAAAAAAGACTAACCAACCTTAGCTGAAAAATAGATAGTTAAAATTAGTCTACCATTCTGGAAACTAATCTCTTTCCTTTTCATGATTTTTTAAAACTCATATGGTGAAGATAATAAATTTCTGTCAAATAACTGGCAATAAGCTAAAATGGGATTCAATTCTTTTTCAAAATGTTGGCTTGGTACACAGTTTCAATAAATATTGTCAGCTGATTTTTTAAAAAAAATTACTTTTTTATTATGGTAAATTTAACATATAATTTGCCATTTTAACCACTTTTAAGCTTATGATCCAGTAGCATCAGTTACTTTCATGGTGTTGCATGACAGTCACCATTGTCTGTTTCCAAAATTTGTCATCACCCCAGACAGACATTGTAACCATTAAGCAGAGACTCCTGATTCCCCTTTGTCCCCACCCCCCAGTAGCCTAAATGACTCTAGATCTCTATGAATTTGCCTGTTACAGATATTTTATATAAGTGGAAGCATACAATATCTGTTGTTTTGTTTCTGGCTTATTTCACTTAGCATAATGTTTTCGAGGTTCGTTCATGTTGTAGCATGTGTTAGAAGAACTTCATTCCTTTCAATGGCTGAATGACACTCCACTGTGCCACATTTTGTTTGTCCTTTCACCTTTGGGTAGACACTTAGGTTGTCTCTACCTTCTGGTGTTGTGACTAATGCTGCTGTGCACACTGATGTACAGTTGTCTACTCCAGTCCCTCTTCTCAGTTCTGATGGGTATGTAGCAAGGAGTAGAATTGCTGGTTAGCTTTTGAAGAGCCACAAGACTGTTTTCTATAGTGGCTGTACCATTTTATATTTCCACCAGCAATGTATGAGAGTTTTAGTTTATCATATTCTTGACAGCACTTTTAATTACTGTTTTTGTTTTGTTTATTATAACCATTCCAATGTGAAGTAGTATTGTGATTTTGACCTGTTTCCCTAATAGCTAATGGTGTTGAGCATCTTTTCATGTGCTTATTGGCCATTTGTATATCTTCTTTGAGGAAATGTCTGTTTAAGTCCTTTTCCCATCTTTTAAATTGGGCTCTCTTTTTACTGTTGAGTTATAGGTGTTCTGTATATATTCTGGATATTAAACCCTTATCAGATGTATGATTTCTTCCATTCTGTATGTTGTCTTTTCACTTTCTTGACAATGTCCTTTGATGAACAGAAGTTTTAATTTTCAAGTCCAGGCACCTTAGCAAACATCTGCTATCACAAGAAACAGCTGAACCACTCTCTGCCAGACCTTAGAGAAAATATTCTGACTTCAAGTGACAAGGTTCTTAGGGAAAAAAGTCAAATGACAAAAGGATTTTAGACGATATGTTCTTCCTTGCTGTATGTTGTCTTCTCACATTCTTGACAGTGTCCTTTGATGGACAAAAGGTTTTAATTTTCAAGTCCAGTTGATCTTTTTTTTGTTGTTGTTCTTTGTGCTTTTGTTGCTGTAACGAAGAATCCATTGCCAAATTCAAGGCCGTGCAGATTTACCTCCATGTTTTCTTCCATGAGTTTTAACGCTCATATTTTGGTCATTGATTCATTTTGAGTTAATTTTTATATATGATGTGAGTAGAGGTTCAAATTCATTCTTTTGCGTGTGGAAATGAAGTTGTCTCCACAATAGAAGAGACAATTCTTTCATCAGAGAATGGACTTGACACCTTGTCACTAATCAGTTGGTCATGATTATGTGTATTTCTTTCTGGACTTTTGATTCTATTGTGTTGGGCTATTTGCCCATCTTTTTGCCAGTACCACTATAAACTGATTTGAACTAGCATGAACTACAAACATGAAAATTATCGACAGTACACGTAGCAGAACTACTAAACACCATAAGCCAAACGAATATTAATAAAAATATAGCCTGTTATAATTTATACCAGAATTTGAAAAAAAACAAGGTTTTTTTTTTAATTGACTGATGCCCAAATATGGGTCCAGAAGTTACAAATAATCATATATATGTGTGTTGATTACTTGATCTTTTATGAAAGGGCTTTATACAGTCAAGTTGTCATTTTTTAAAACTAAAAATAAAGAGTGAAGTTTGTCTCCTTCATGTGACACTTGTCTTTTGTTTTCCTTTGTTAAACTTGAAATTACCATTCACAGATTTCATTTTCAACTGACGTGAGATAATTTCCTCCTTGCTCTTGATGCTCGTTAAACAAAAAATTCCTTACACGTGTGAGAAATTGAAAACCAGCAGCAAAATGTTATTACCTTCCTGTGATTTGCAGGGCACTGCTGTTTGACAGCAATCCAGAATTTTTTAGGAGCAGATCAGTAAATCTCATCTTGAATTTATAATCAGACTGCAGCACACAAAATTCTTTCACCTCAAAGTCAAGTCCTCAGCCTGCACAGAAGATTGAGAAAGGGTCCCTCATTCAGTCTTACACTTGTTTGAAAAGAAAGGGAAAATGCTGTTCAATTTTACTTTTAAGTTTTGTCCTCCTATGTCAGGAAGACCTGAGGTTTACAGATGTCCTTGTTCACTCTCAGGGCCAGGCAGCAGGAGGAGCATCACTGAAATCCATAGCAGTGGCTATCTCTGAGCGGGCGGGAACGAGGAAGGCTAGTAAACCATGTGACATCTTATGTGGCTATAGCAAGAACCTTGAGTTGCTGCTGCTTTTCCTCAAAACATTGTGGAAATGAAGGAACCCATCGTGTTTGCTTTTGTAGTCACCGATGGTGATAAGCTGCTAAGGCTCTGGGACGACTTAGATGACTGGGTCGATGTATGTGGTGTGGCGGGGGCGTGTGTTGAGCATTAGTAAGTGTATAGAAATAAACTGATTGTTCCCTTAAAGACTGGTTTTGATACCTGTTCATATATAAATTGGTCATTGAGTAGTACAGGTTTCAAAGTGTTCCGTTATTTGTGAGCCCTCCCGTAACAGAAAGTGTTAAGTGCTCTAGAAAAAGACAGAAGTAGGTTGAGGCAAGGGGCGGTAGGTGTGCTGGGGTCTGGAGGTGATTTACAGCATTAAGTAGGACTGTTGGGATAGGCTTTCTTGAAAAGGTGATACTTGAGCAAAGGATGTATGCAAGTTGGCTGGTCATTGGGATGCTGGTCATTGGGATGTCTGGCAGAACGCTCCAGGCAAAGGGAACAGCTTGGGCAAAGGCAGTAAGGTGAGGGTGCGCCTGGCATGTTGGTGGAAGGCAAGGAGGCCGAGTCAGGGTGTCTAGAGCAGTGAGGGAGAAGAGCTGTGGGTAGGAGAGGAGGTTAGAGAGGGAAGGCCTGGGGTATTCCCTTAGAACCCTTAATGCTGTTGAAATGGGCAGCATTGCTGGGCTTTGAGCAGAGTGGTGAAAGATTTATCTAAGTTTTTTTTTTTCCTCTTCTTTCCCCAAGGGTTTAAAAGGATCAGTCAGGATATTGTGTTGAGAATAGATTGTAGGGGCCAAAAGTAGAAGGGAGGCTAATTAGGGACAGTGGCCCAACCATGGTAGTCGATGTGAAATGATCAGAGTCTGGATATATTTTGAAAGTAGAATTATCAGGACTTCCTGATGGATTGGATGTCAGGTGTGAAACAGGAGTCAAGAAGGAAGCTAAGGTTTTGGACTGAGTAGTTGCAGGGACAGAATTTTCTCCGACTGCAGTTGGGGAAAGCTGAGGTTAGAGCACATTGGGAAGGGAAGGGAGAGTCAGAAGATTAGTTTGGGATTTGTTGAGTTTGTGACATTGTTAGAGAGCCAAGTGAAGATGCTGAGTAGTCATGAGACTGAATGAGATCACCAAGGAAGAGACTGGAGTTGAAAAAGGACAAGAAATGAGCCCTGGGGCATTCTAATAAAGGAATCTTAAGAAGGAGTGGCAGTGAAGTAGGCAGAAAACAAAGTATGGCCGTATAAATAAAGTATTTCCAAGAAGAAGGAAAGATCAGCTGTATCAAATGCACTTCTTGGAAATACATTCTTTGGCTATACACAGTTGAAGCTATGTGGCCATTAACGTTTGTTGAATGAATGGCTAAGATTATAGTGATTTTCATCATCTTTTTAAAATTAATTATTCAAGTAATATAAATACATGCTTTCTAGTATTTGTAAAATATAGGAAAACATGGTAGTTACAAAAATTACACATGTAATAAAATGCCATAGGACTAGAGACACATGTATGAATGTCAAATTCCTAGCTTTGATACTATATGAGAGTAGTTAGCATGAAATGTCACATAACCATTGGGAGAAACTGGGAGATGAAACATGAGACCTCTCTGTACTATCTTGGCAACTTCCTATGAATTTACAATAATTTCAAAATAAGATGGTAAAACAATATAGCAAAACATAAGAAATCAAAGACCTTTTTTGTTCTCTATCACCTTGGTTTCCAGTACCCTCTTCCACTCACCCCCATTCCTAGAGGTAAGCACTGTTAAGATTTGTTACATGTCCATTTTCCTAAACCTCCTAAAATACTTTAAAATAAATGTGAGGTCGGCCACATCTCAGAAGTGATCCCGATATTGCCACAGACTGACTGTCACGTCCCTACAAATCCATTTGTTGAAATCCAGTCCCCAGTGTGATAGTGTTTGGAGGGGGGCCTTTGGTAGGTGATTAGGTCCTGAGGGTGGAGCTCTCTTGAAGGAGTTTAGTCCCCTTGTAAAAGAGACCCCAAGAGCACTGCCTTGCCCTGCCCACCTTGCTACAGCACAGCGAGAGCCATGTGGCCAGCTCTCACCAGACACCATAACTGCCAGCACCTTGATCTTGAACTCCCTTGTGTAAGGTCTCAACTTCTTTGCCCCTTTCTTGCTTTGTCACACTTGCTTGGCAAAGCCACAGACTTTGTGCAGTGCAGCACTTCTGCTTGTAGGTTTCTGCTCTTTCTGTCACACCGTACTGTAGTGAACACAAGCTTTCACAGCACAAAGAAGGCTTTTCCTGGACTTTGAAGAACTCTGGCCTCAGGCTTCAATAAGAAAAAGTGATCTTAACGGACATACTGGCTTAGCCCTAGGATAGTGGGGTTGAGAACTGACCTTTTTCCTGGGGATTCATAAGTCCCAGAAAGCAGAAGACTGGGAAGGAGAGCTGCCTTTTGATTTAAGTTGGAAGCAAACTTAGAACATGCAGTTTTTGGCCCTGCAGTCTCTCCTATCATCTGGCATAATGCTAAATGTAGTCTTCAGCTGTATTCCGGTAGTCTCCCTTGTTCCACAAATGATGTTCTGTAGCTTCAATATTCAGTGCATCATCAAAATTCAGAGGATCCACAGAGTTTACTCCCCAAACAACATCCTCCAGTGTCCTCATGGGAGTCCAGCCCATGCCGTCATCTGAATGTTCTCTCAGTAAGCTTGTGATCCTGGTCAAATACTTCATTTTGGGAGGATGGAGGTAGAGTTTGCTGAAAGCACTGAAGCTTGTTTGGATCCGGAAAATGCACTTTACATGTTCAAGGTAAATTCGCTTTGAATTCCGCAGACTCTTTAAGAAGCAGCTTGTCTCTCACAGAAGTGCTCCAATCGGAGTTGGAGGCTGCGGCTGAAGTCTGGGACCCTTTGGGACTGTCACCCCATTTCAGTTTGCTCGCCAGCATCAGTGTTACTGCTACTGTTACCCTGGGCCCCTCACCCCGTGGGAATGCTTGCCGTTAATGTGATTTTAGAGAAAGTCATACCACGCAACAAGTAGAAGTAGTTTAATTTACTTCTGTTCATGGCAGCGACAGCACTTTTGAACAAAACACGTAGGATTTTCCCCTTTTGGATGCATAATGGCTTGTAATTAATTTGGAAATTGGAAAGAGTTACTTTGACTTTGCAGTCATTTCAAGAAAGTCAATTAAAAGAAAAAATAGTTAGCAATTTAAAAATTTCTTAGTAACTTTAAAAACAGCCTATGTAATTTTTGTACATAATCCTAAATACTTTTTTCCTCTTTTATAATTGAGTTAAATCATGTGTATTTTGTTGAAGTAAAAGTTCTTTATTATTGAAGAAAAACATTCAGAATACCTATATCTTATAAACCTATTATGTGAAACAATTTGAAGTCTCTTTTTTTGCATGTTTATTTTTCTTCAAATACAGCATTCCTAAATATTGCAGAAGGATGTGAATAACTTATTGAATTGGCAGTACTTTTTAAACTTCTTGTGATGCCACAAAATCTACTGTAGTAATAAGCATTGGTATGTAAAATTAAAAGATACTGGGTCTTTTTTGGGGGTGGGTGGGTGGGTGAATAGTTGTAAAATAAGTCTGACAAATTATAAAAAATTGTGTAAATGAAGAGTTAAGGTTTTAAAATGTGTAATATGTACTTTCTAAAGATGAAACCTGTATTGACTGAAGAAAAATATACATAAGTAAATGAAATGAAATGATGTTTTGTCTAAACAATCTGTTGTTAATTAAAAAGTGCTTTCCTATAGAAATAATCATACATTATTAGTATTTGACTGCTACGTGAATGGTGGACCATATGCGAATCACAGGATGCTGTGATCAGTTTGAGCATTTTAAAGTGAAGTGTTAGAACAGGAAGGGTAATTTGAACTGTCCCAAAAGAAATCTTGGCGCTATATCGTAAGTTGTGTTATGTCAAGTTTTTGCATTTTTGTAGCACCAGGATTTTTGATGACATTTTACTGGCTGATTGTAGGTAATTTAATAGTCACACATTGCACATTGAAGTGAGCTGCCAGAAGCACATAAAGCTCAAACATTCTCCTTTGGTTTCCGGTCTTACCCTGTGTTGCCCATAATCAAAACTTCCCAGTTGTATAGCTTTTATGACATCTACAGAAATGTGCATCTAATATCATTCACTTTTTTTTTTTTAGATTATCTGCAATGGTGAAATGAAGTAACTCAAGATGAGCAAGTTAAAAGTGATACCAGAGAAAAGGTAGTGTAATTCTAAGTACCAGTTTGTATAAATTACAGAAATAATCCATGAAGTGATTATTTGAAACTTTTTACTTGAAAAAAATAGTTGTTTAAATACAGCATGTTATATTTGTTATTTTATTAATATTTATTAGTGTTTAACTTTTCAGTTTAAGCAATTGTCAGCAAACTGTGACCTACGGGCCAAATCTGGTCCACCTCTTGTTTTTGTATGGCCTGTGAGCTAAGAATGGTTTTTACATTTCTAAATGTTTGGGAAAAAAGATGAAAAGAAGAATATTTTATGATACATGAAGATTATATGAAATTCAAATTTCAGTGTGCATAAAGAAAGCTTTCCTGGGGCACAGCTGTGCTCGTTTATTTGTGTATTGTCTGGCTACTGAGGTTTTTACCCTTACGTCAGACTTGATCAGAGCACATCAATTTCCACAGAAAATTTATTATATACTTTCTGTCTTTAGAGGCCTCTTTAGATACTCTCTTTATTTTTTGCCCCTTTTAGATTTATTTTTCAACTATGAGGGTTTTATGCACCTAGCGCAGCACTGAATCTGTCAGAATTTAAAAGAAACATAAATATAACACTTAATACAGTGCTTTGCAGAAAATGGGTATTGAGTATGTTCTAAAGAAATGAACCCTTTTCTTTCTTTACATGAAGCTTGTAACTTGATGAGAACACCTGAGCAAATGCAGGATGGTGGTTTAACCAGTGTAGAGTGAGGTGTTAAATCATGAGGTCCTTACAGTTAGAAAACGGGATCCTCATAAATAGGTACTTATGTGTGATATGGACATGAAGAGTCTGGGCTGGCCTGAGACTTTCCAGATCCGGAGGGATGGGTGGAATATTGGTACTTCCTGAGTTTGGACAGGGATTGTAACTGGCTGGATTAGATTGGCACATTAAAGGACCATGTGAATACAGATAGCGAGTCACATCAAATAAGCAAGTTTTGTCAGATACAAGAAGCAGAATTTTTCTCTACTCCCCGCTCTCCATCTCATGGTCATGCCCTAAATGTTATCACCAGCAAAACTCTCATTTCAGAGTGCTAATTCAGACTTTCCATTCTCCAACAATAATCTTTTATCTTTCTAGCTCGCTTGCTTAAATGCCTGTACTGCAAGTGTTCTGCCTTACCCAGAGCCCTAATCCATTCATTGACTTTTATTTTCTCTCATTATCTCCTCCTTTTTTACCCAGCGTAGAATCCACTGTGCATCCTTACAGTCTTGCAGATACCTGAAATGTCCTTACCTGACTTTGTGTTTTTTTTTTATCGCATATACCTGACAAAGTCCCTTCCTGGATAGACCTTTACTGAGTGATGGTGGAGGATGAGCTAACTTGGAAAAAAATTGCTAAAAATTCTTGATCATCAACCTGAACTGAGCCCAGCAATATTACTACTATGGTTCTCTATAAAGCTTATTTTCTCAGTTTCTGAAATGACCATTTAACGCTTTTCTTTGTACCTTTCAAACCTTTGAAATCCTTAGATGTATCATATACATGCCCTCAGCAATTGACCTTCTGTCATGGTATCATAGAGACAAGACAGTTTATTGTCCTCAGACTTCTTACACAGAATTTGCACACTCCCCTTTATCTGATCCTGTCCTCTGCTTACCCTGCTATTATTTACTGGAACAGAGGATGTGTCTCTTTTCTTGTCAAAGACTAATGCTGCCACCTGGGTTCTAGATTTCACCTCCCTCCTTCCTCTTCAGGGTCTTAATCATTAGTGTTCTACTGTCTTGAATCTTTAACTTCTCCATTCCTTACCATTTAAACATGATCTGGGCTTTCCAATATTTACACTCTGCTCTTCTGTTACTACTCAATTTACCTGATTTCCTTAAAAGCCAAAACTCTGAAATAGTCTGTAAATGCAATCTCCATCCTCTTTCACACTTCTCAGCCACTCCTGTTTAGTTTCTGCCTTATCCACTTCACCAACAGTGCTTGTTAAGGTCACCTGAAAATTTTGAACCAGGTTTATTGAGATATACTCATTATACAACAAACTGTACACAGGGAGTACAGTTTGGTGAGTCTGGCCTGTGTATAACTGTGAAATCACCCTCTCAGCCAAAGTAATGAACCAATAATGAATTATCATACCCAAATGTCTCCTAGTACCATTTTGTAATCCTTCCCTCACGCCCCATGCCTCATTCCAGGCAACCACTGATCTGCTTTCTGTCCCTACAGATTTGTTTGCTTTTTAGAACTTAATATGAATGGAACCATACAGTATGTCTTTTGGGGGATGGGGTAGAAGGTAAGTGTGTGGGTCTGCCTTCTTTTATTCAGCACAATTATTTTTGAGAATCATCTCTTATAATCATATCTTTTTTTTATTACTAAGTAGTATTTCATTGTATTGCTATACCACAGTTTGTTTATCCATCCAACTTTTGGACACTTGGGTTGTTTCCAGTTTTTGGCTGTTACAAATAAATCTCTTATGAGCATTTGTGTACTAATATTTATATGGATTTATGCTTTCTTGTCTCTTGGCTAAATACCTAGGAATGGAATGACTAAATCATATGGTAGGTCTGTTTTTCTTTTTAGGGAACTGCCAACAATCTGTTTTACAGGGACGTTAATACCATCTTATACTCCCTCCAGCAGTGTATAAAAGTTCTAGTTCTTTTAAATTCTCTCCAACACGTGGTATGGTCATTCTTTTTAAATTCTGAAATTCTTATGATCATTCTTTTAAAATTGGAGCCATTCTAATAGGGGTATATTGGTATGTCGTGATTTTAATGTGCATTTCCCTAATGGCTGATGGTATTGAGCATCTTTTTATGCACTAATTTGGTGAAGTATCTTTTAGCATATCGTATTTGGTGAAATGTCATTCCAAATCTTCCCATTTTTGAAATTGTAGTGTTTTTAAATTACTGAGTTTTAGAAGTTCTTTTTATATTATGGATACAAATCCTTTATCAGATATTTGAATTGGAAACATTTTCTCCCAGTCTTGTCTTTTCATATTCTGAGCAGTATCTTTTAAGATCAGAAGTGTTTAATTTAGATGATATTCATATTGTTTATTTATTCTTTCATGGATTATGCTTGTAGAGTCTTAGATGAGAAATATTTGCATAGCCCATATTACCATTGTTTTCTCTTAACGTTTCTTAGAGACTTTTTATGGTTTTGGGTTTTACATTTAAGTCTGTGCTCTTTTCTGAGATAATTTATATTATGGTGTGAGATATGGATGAGTTTTTCTTTTTTTTTTTTTTTTTTTTTTTGCGTATGAGTATCTGATTGTTCCAGCATCATTTTTTCAGGAGACTATCCCTTCTCCACTGAGTTTCCTTTGAAGCTTTGTCAAAAATCAGTTGTTTGTGTATTTATAGGTCTATTTTTGTACCATTTTATTCTATTGATCTAGATGTCTGTCTTGGTGCCGATACCTCACTGCCTTGATAATTGTAGCTTTATAATGAGTCTCAAGATCAGGTAGTGTTGGTCTGCCGACTTTCTTCTTTTTTCCAAAGTTTGGCCTATTTTAGGTTCTTTGCATTGCTATGTGAATTTTGCATCAGTCTGACAATTTCTCCAAAATAGCCTGCTGGTATTTTGATTGGGAGTGCCTTGGTTCTGTAGAACAGTTTGGGGAGAATTGATGTCTTAACAATATTGAGTCCTCTTACCCTTGAACATGGTATTTCTCTCTTATTTATGGTCTTCTTTAATTTCTGTCAGTAATATCTTGTAGTTTTCGGTGCACTGGCCTTTCCGGTTGTTTGTCAGATTTATCTCGATTTCCCATACAAATGAAAACTCTTTGCGGGGTACCTAATAGTTTATAAGGGTATAAAGTGAGGCTGAGAAATATGGTTTTAACAGAGTGGCCATAGGGCCGGCTAAAACAATTTTGTTACTGTAAAAATGAGAACAGATATTGGGGGAAAGTTAGATGCTAGCCACATGCAATTTAAATCCTACTAGAACATGAGCAGAGAAGTTATAAAAAATGCATATAAAATAAGTAGCATTTAATTAAACTTTGATGAAAGAATTTAAAGGGTAACTTGATTAATTATTGCTGACACTGGTATAAATTCAGGTAATTTAAAATTTGAACAAACTTTAACTGGTTGTCTTTAACAAATCACTTGGCAGAATTGAGCTAAATTTCTTGTTAAAGACTTTATTGCATTTAATTATTATGTAAGAAGTAGTCAGAAAAGTGCTGTTCTTTTCCAGTTAGAATATTGTTTTCCAAACTTACATATTTAACTATTTCTACAAAGGATTGATAGATGATGAAGCTCTAGTTTTTCATTGTCCATTGCTTTACGATGAAGGAAAATAAAGTTTTGTGTTCAGTATATGGAGAGAAACAGTATAAATATAATTAAGGCAAAAGTAATATAAGTAAATAAAAATTTAGAAAGAGTTAAAGAGTTATAAATGATGAGCAAACATTCCTGAAAGATAATGTGCATTTGGGAAATAAAACCATATCATTTGAAATTAAATTTTAATTACTGTGAGTCCTGTTTAAGTCTAAAACTTTAGTATATTTTAATAGATTTTTATATTTTATTTATGAGAACATTTATTACCTGTATTTGATGTATATTTTAAGATGAAAATGTAATGAAATTTATTTATAATATAAAGACAGGTTCTTTAGCCCTTGCGCTTGCCTGGGAAATTATTTGTTGCACGATAATATCTGTATACCATTGAGGCTTTTGTAACATCCAAGAAAATTTATGTTTTCAGGAAAATAGCTCTTAAGACTGAGTGTAAAGTCAAAGAATCAAAAGCGGTAGGAGACCACTACTATGAAACAAATATTTGAGTGATGTCTTTAAAATATACATTGGAAAGTTAATTTGATTTGATGTATTTCACGTTGATCATATTTTCAATTCCATGATTTTCTCACTATAAAATAATTAACATTAACAATTATAAATGGAACCTCCTGAGGTTGGTCTTGGCCTCATTCTGATTTCATCTAAAAATAGGGTAAAGCAGGGAAGATGTATCCTTTTCTGAGTCTCTATTTACAAATTCTCTGCTTCACAGTGTAGCTCAGATTGTTCACTGAATAGCTATATAGTTTTTGTTTTTCTTCTGTCCCCCTTGGATTTTCCGAAGTCTGAGGTCATTCCAAAAGTAGAGCTGCCCTCTGCTGTTCACCTGCATTTTTCCCAACATTAGTGTCAACAGTCTTACATTTTTAGAGCTGAGTTGGAGACGGCTTAGAATATTTTGTTCTGTTTTCAGTCTGGCAATGAGAAAAGTAGAAATAGAGAAGGAAATCGACCTGCTTACATTCTTAATTTCCATTTATTTGCCATCCTTCAAAAAAAATTCATTAATGTATCCATCTATTATTTGTAAGAGCATGACTCTCAGGAATCACTCAGCTGCAAGTTGTTTTATTTTGGTAGTGGTATAATTCAATTTAAAATTCTTAGAGTTACCGATAAAACAAACTCTCAATTTGGAACGGAACAAAACATGTGTTATACTCAGTGTGTTTTATATGTTTGTGAATATTTTGAATAGTAGATGTTTTACTAGCTACTAAAAAACTAACAGATGACCTTTAAGAGAAAAAAAAACTGGAAAAAACAAAAAAAACCCCACTCAAATATTAAATTGCAGAATTCTGGTTTCCATAATGCAAATTTTTCTTAAATCTAGGTTATAGAGTTGTTTTTAAAGGTGTATTTGCTCCCTAGTATGCAGACTGTGGGATCTTAATACCATTTTTTACCAAAAAAGAACCAGGCCTCTTTTGGAGAAAGAGCTGCTTCCAGATCTGAACACAAAATGTGCAAGATAAGCTTAAACAACAGTGCTTAAACTTTTTGGCTCACAGCCCCTTTGTGCTCTTAAATTAATGAAGACTCCAAAAAGATTTTGTTGATGTGGGTTGCTTTATCTTTTGATATTTATCATGCTATAAATTAAAACTGACAAATTAAAAAATGTTTATTTTTTCACTTAAAAATAACAGTAAGAAATCCATTGCATAATAACATTTTATATTAAAATAACTAAATTGTCAAAAATGTTTAATTAGAAGGTGGCATGCTTTATTATATTTTTGCAGGCTTAATGAAAGCTGGATTCTCTCAACCTGCTTCTGAGTTCAATCTGTCATATATGTATACATATTATGTATAATACATGTTATACATACATATATATGTTTTTTGTGTGTATTCTTGTTGTTGAAGGATGTGAAGACAATCTGGACTCACATAGATATGTAATTAGACAAGGGAGGAATACTTGAATAAAAAGGTCTTTCAGAGCATTGTATCTAATTGTCCTTTGATTTATAATGGAAGAAACTATGGTTTGTGTTCAGTATTTGGAGAGAAACAGTAAAAATGTGATTAAAGCAAAAGTAATAATTATAAGTGAGGAATAAACATTTCTGAATTATAATGTACTTTGGAAATAAAGCCATGTTGTTTGAAATTCAAATTGAAATGGATGTTCTTTGATATTACACTAAAACTTGATAAATGGTAGTTCCTTAAAGTTGAGTTGCACTGTGGACTCAGAAACCATATCAGTGCACTTTTTGTTCCTTTTACATTAAAATCCACTGGTCTCTCTTGCACATTGAATTGTTCTTTTACCCATGTCTGAATTTGTAACATCACACGTTAGTATTTTGAACATGTTGATTCAGTGAGTTATGCAGATCGTCTCAATACTGACACACTTTATTACACAGTTTAAAAAAATTACATTCATTAATATCAAACCATCGATTTTACCAGAAAGTTCTTCAAGTAGCGGGAAGCTGTCAAGGTCATGATAGTAGATCTTTGTTTTCCAAAATTCTGGTTTTTGCTCGAAAGTTCAAATCTAACCATTGGCAACAAATCTGACTGTCAGTTGTTTCTTTGAAATGACAGACTCGCTTTGTTTATTTCCAAGAAAATGTATGCCAGAACACCCTAGTCAGAATAACCAGTGTTTGCCAGTTGTCTTTTAAAGTAAAAATGATGTTCTGTGAAAAAAGTAGCTAGTCAGCTTGCAGTTTAAACAGTCACACAAATATTTTCCCTCAACATGACCATCGTATTTCATTGTGCAACTGAAATATTTTATGTGCACACAGAATATTAAAAAAATGTGTACTCATAGGTGAAATTTGCATTTTTGTTTTTAACTGCGAGTGCATGTTGGTGAAGAACACAGGGATACGATTTGGTGTCACTGCCTTGGCTGTGTTGTGGTGCCAGCACTTCACCCACCGTTGCCTTCAGACCAAAGTGCACTAAGTCAGAGGAAAATAGCATCTTAGTATTTTTATGTCTTTACCAGTATTCTTATGAAAATAGTTTTTGATTTGGCAGGTTTTCTGAAAAGGTATCGAGTACTCAGAATTTCGTAGAGCCCATTGCGAACTGCTGGCCAATAACAGTCTTGTCATTGCCAGGAAACCAGGCAAGCTGTCAGACTAGGATCCTATCAAAAGGACTTGGGAGCCCACATGAAGAAGCTCCCTTTGATCAAAGATGGGGCGACTTGAGCATTAATAACTACAGTGGATAAAGTGTATCAGATGCATTTAAATCTATGTGGACATACTCACATGAGTGCATGAAACCAAAATATTTCATTGATTACGAGAGGATTTTTGGACATGAATTCATTCTTATGACAACTGGTAAATGTAGATAAATGAAAAATCTTTGATGAACCGTATACCTGTGGATAATCAAATATGGGATTTTTCTTTCATAGGGTTTTCCTAGTTAACAAACAGACAGAATGGGAACAGTAGAGAATCACTGTTTTTCAACCCTTAATAAAATAATAAATTAGGCAGTGCTAACCAGTGACTGCTTCTGGTACACAAGTGAGATAACCAGAGACTGTTTGCCTCCTTATGCAAGAGGACAGTACCACTTATAAAGAATTCATGTCACCAGATCAGGCCTTAATCAGATTAGGCCTTTAAACTCAACTACCAGTTTAAGCAAAAATAAATTTGACCACCAGTTTACTGAAGATAAAGATAGACAAACATATTAACCATACCATTGTCGGGGAGGGGAAATGTTTGCCCCTCTGCCCTGCTTGAGTTGTTGTGGCTGGACTAATAATAAAATTGACACAAAACAGGTTAACAGGGGAAAAAGAAATTAATTTGCGCACATGGAAGTCTCATAGAAATGGGACCCAAGAAGAGGTCAAAGCAGGCAGCTTTTATACTTTTTAGATGAAGAGGGAATAAATTTGAGAGGAATTGACAGGACAAAGGAACTTGGGTTTGGATGCTTAATTAGTAAGGAATTTAAGCAAAGTTTGGGCCTGGTTAGTAAATTAGTAAAGAAGTAACAAGGTTTGGTTATGTAGGCATCTCAGCTCTGAATTCTCTGTCTCAGAGGATAAGGATGTCTTCCTGTCTCCTGGTACAGTGAGGGCACTTTGACATGGGAGATTATTTCCTGCTCGCAGGGAGACAGGGAGTGTCTCTCTTGCATCAGCTGTTTCTTAAGTAACTTTAATTGAAAATAACCAATATGCCATTAAGGCATATTTTGGGGTGGCCTGCCTTGGACCCCAACATCAGGGATGTGTAGTTGTCGAAAGAGAATGCAGGAAACAAACCAAGTTTCCTCAGCGAATAAATTGGGGGGGGGGAAGTGTGATGGGAAACAGGTACAATAGGTAGACCTCATTTGGTTTTTGATTTATATAAACTAACTATTAAAGAAAATGAGAGAAAGAAGAGATAGGGAGAGGGTAAGAGAGAATGGATGAATGGATGAATTTGGGAAATTGGAATTCAGAGTAGATTTTGATATTAAAGGATTATTATTATTTTTGGTGTTGTAGTGATATTACAGTTACATATGTATATGTGGTTATATATATGGCATATATATGTACTTGTATATATATATTATATACATGTAGTTATATGTATATATTTAAAGAGTGTTTGTATTTTAGAACATAGATAATGCCAAAGTAGTAACAGACGGAATGATCTCTGAAATTTGCTTTGAAATTAGCCAGTAGGACGTGTGTGCTTGTGTGAGTGATGTGTAGGTGTGTGGGAAACAAGATTGTCGGTGAATTGATTGTTGAAGCTGGGTGAGGGCGCATGTTACACTATTTTTTTTTTCTTCATGTTTGGAATTACCCATAATGTTAATGTTTTTGCTCATTCAGATTTATGATAACAGTTTTAAGGAATCATTCCTTCTTCCTGCAACAATGGAAGAAAACGAAAATATGTAAAAACATGTTAACTTATCTTTGTCTCTACAGAATTTTTAATTAATAATTAATTAATTTTTAATTAATTATTTTAATTATTTTTTAATATTATTTAATTATTTTTAAATAATATTATTTATTAATATTATTTTGAAAACTTAAAAGGGCAGAGAATAATATAATGAACACCTGTGTACCGATCACCCAAGAAATAAAAAATTACAAATACAATGTGAACTAGTACCTAATAACATTTTCCTTTTATCCCCAGAGACAGTTAGTATTCTGAATTTGATGTTCATCATTTCCACGCATGACTTTATATATATGTATGAAATAAATTTTCTTATGTGTTTTTAATGTATCTATATGTACATACACACATTAAAAAAATTTGTTATTTAATTTGTATATTTTAAAACCTCATGTTAATGATATCATACTGTACATATTCTTAAAGTTTCCTGAATTGTTTTTTCACTTGGAGATTTATGCATATTAATAGTTTTATTTCAGTACTATGCTGGCTATTTGTAAACTTGGGAAATATTATATTATTTTATTTTAAATAGTATATTAGTTACATTTTTAAATAGTGTGCTCAGTGTGTTTTTTTCAGCCTCCAGATACCTTTTCAGATGAAGTACCTCCAAATTTAAAGCATTGAGTCCAGTTATTAATCTAAAAAAAGTATAAATATCCTGTTTCCCATACGCTTCCAGATTTTCTTTGTTCGTTCTGAATATCGCTGGGTATTGCCTATTCTGTGCTGGCCACTGTTTGAAATGCTTGGTATATAGAAGACATGCAAGGTCTCTACCTTTGTGAAGCTTACATCATTTCAATTAGTGGTAAATTCTTTGGGCACATTTTGATATTGGAAGCAGAGAGGCTGGCGGGGAAGTGGGGACATCTTTAGGTTGTAACCTGCAATGGGAAGGAGCCAGTATAGGAAGAACTGGTTGAAATTACCCTCTAGGTTGAGAGGACAGCAAATATAAAGACCTTGAGGTTGGGGAGAAACTTGCTATATTCAAGGAACTGACAGAAGGCCAGTGAGTCTGGATCCCAGGGTATGAGGGGAAATAAAGCCTGAGAGGTGGATGGAGATGATATAAGACCTATAGGCTGTGACAAGGAATAAGATTTTATTTAAAGTCTGATGGGAAGCCATTGAAGAGTTTTTGGTTGGATAGCAACTGGATTAGGTTTGTGGTTACACAAATGTACACATCTGATAAACTGGCATAGAACTATATACCTGCCAGTATCAGTTTCCTGGTTTTGTTATCATCCTATAGCTATGTAAAAATGTAACCTTTGGGGAAACTAGGTGAATGGTACAAGAGACCACTCTACTATTTTTGCCACTGCCTGTGAGTCTAAAGTTATTTCAAAATAAAAAGAAAAAAATCACTGTATAGAAAATGGATTACTGGGCAGCAAGAATGCAAGCTGATTTTTCAGGAGGTTGTAATTGCCAAGTGAGAAATGATTGCTTGGGCTTGGGTGCTCCTACCAATATATGGAGAGAAGTGGAGGTCTTTGAGATGTTTTAGAGATACAGCTGGCATTGGGGTGGGTGTGGGAAAGGGAGTCTAGATTTTTGTCTTGGGCAGCTGGTGTTTCATGTGAGTCTGGGAAGGTTAAGACTGAAGGAGAGACTGGAGTTGAGCTGGGAGCCAGGCAGCGCATCGGTTTCAGTTACAGCTGTGGAATGAGATGTGGTTGCTCGGGGCAGAAGAGCGGAGGGAGTGAAGAGAAGAGCTGGGGATAGAGCTCTGGGGGGGTGGTCTTCAGCATCCAGAGGTTTGTTGGAGAAGGAGGAGCCACTAGAGGAGACCTGAAAGAAGTAGTCATAGGGAGAGAATCAGGAGCGTATGGAACCACTGAAGCCCAAAGAAGAGAGTGAGGAAAGAGGGAGCTACTGACTTGGATAGCGCTGAGATTCTGAGTATGACCAGGAAAGAAGTGACCACAGGAGGTTTTGCGGAGACCTCAGGGTGCGGGAGCCAAACTGATAGTTGAAAAAGTGAATATGTGAGGAAATGCAGGGAGCAGGTATGGACATCTCCTTCAGTGAGTAGAGAGAAACGGAGTGGTAGCTAGTGGAAGCTCCTGGATCATATGTGTGTGCTGTTGGGTATGGCCCGGTTGAAAGGGGGAGCGAACTGATGCATCAGAGAAAGGTTTATTGAAGGAGCACATACATCGGGAATGCAAGAAGGGAGCTGGGGTCAGGCTTATAAATGGAGGGATTGTTCTTTGAGTCTCAACACACCAGCCAAAGAGAGCCTTTTAAAAGCAAGTAAGCACATCACTCTTCTGCTCAAAAACATCCCTTCCCACTCTCAACTCTGACCTCATCTCTTCCCGTTAGTCTCCTTTAAGTCTGCTGCAGCCACACTGGCCACCTCACTTTTAATTGAATACAGGAGGCCTGCTCCTGCCTTGATATCTGGATGGTTGTGACAGCTTCTGGACAGCTCTTTTTTTTTTTTTTTTTTTTTTTTTTTTGCGGGTGTCTGCACCGTCATTCTCTTACTTCTTTCGGGTGTTTCCCTAAATGGTACCCTCTCAATGTTTTCCCTGACCACTTTAAAATTGCACCCCCCTTGAACCTTTTATCCCCACAACCTGCTTTTCTCCATAGTGCTTCCCGTCCCCTTAATACTGTTTAATCACTTACATATTTAATTTGTCCCATTAGAATGTTCACTCTGAGGAGCAAGGATTTTTGTTCATCTTGTTTACTGTTGGCAGCACCTAAACAGTAGCAAGTGTGCAAATGTACAGTGAATGGGAACAGGGAAGAAAGAATGTGGGTAGAGAATCAGGTTTCAGGAGCTGGTGGTGGGAAGATGAATGTGTTCTTTTTTGATTTTATAGTAGTTATGAAGCAGGCACTAGCTGAAAATGGAGTAGGGTGGAAGGGATGGTTAGAGTTTTGAGGAGAACGTAGGGTGTGTGAAAAGTCTGGAGAGTGGAAAGGAGAGCTTTCAGGATATGATGTAAGATTGCTGGACAGAACTGAATGCACATTTGTGGTTTTCTGAAATAGAGTGTTTCTCACTTAATAGAATATTAGCAATATTAAACTATGAAACAGTGAGGAAATGTGATATATATAAATGCTTAGTGTTTTTAGAAAGGTACAGTTTTTTTTTTTGAACAGTGATCTTTATAGTGTTGAATTTACAATTGGTGTAAAATGTGCCCTAATTTAAAGTAACATTCTTTTTAGCCTTACCAATAGTTCTCGGATTGTGGGACTACTGGCTCAGCTGGAGAAGATCAATACTGAATCTGCAGAGTCAGATTCTGCCAGATATGTTACATCAAAAATTCTTCATCTGGCTCAAAGTCAAGGTAAGTTTTAATGTCTTGTTTTTGGAATACATCCTTAATTCTTTAAAAATAGATGCTAAGAATGTTCAAACTTTAGATAAATAGCTGATTCTATGTTAAAATTGAACTTTCTCCCACAAACTCAAGAAGTAGAAAACTTAATAACTGTGGAAGAAATTGATCTTCAAAGCATCGTTTCTAAGAATGACTATGATTTTACTTACGTAAAAAGACAAGAAGATGTCAGGTATTACAGAACATTGGCTGTTAGTCTTGTCCCCAATTTGAAATGCAAGCCTTGTCATTCAGTGGTTGGGTGACTTCAGGGAAGTTTTGAATCTCTAGGACTTAGCCACACCTGTCTCTGAAGTAGAGAAAAGCAATATGGTATGATTATCATGAAATTTACATGACAAGCATGTAAAAAGAATGTTCAAAATTTTCAATAAATAGTATCTGTAATTAGGCATAGTTTACCCATTTTATGAAGCTAGTACTACTGAGTTGGTATCAAAACTTTGACAGAACACAAGAGATGAAAAGTATTAACTTTGCATTTAGGAACATAAATTTTAAAAATCCCAAATAAAATATTAGTGAATTAAGTCTGGAAAAACCTATATAACATTATTTGGACAGGTCAAATGAAACCATGTGATTATCTCAATAGAAGCTAAAAAAGAAATTTAAGGTTGATAACTATGCTTGATTTAAAAAAAAAAAAACCTTGATTTTTCTTTTTTTAAATAAGGGTAAACCAGCAGCTACCTTAGTCTTTAACAGTGACACATTGAAGGCATTCTGTTAGAATTACGAACCAGACAAGTCACAGTTAATTATTTTAATTTATTTAGTTTTTCATTATTTATTTATTCTAGAGGTTCAGGTCATTGAAGTAAATGTTCAGCAGGCATTTACTGTGTTCAGGAGCTCGTGTTTATTAACCCTTCTTCGTGGTCATAGGCTCTTAATTTATTTTGGTAACTTCTTCCTATGAAGCCCATTTAAGGTGTATTTGACAGCACACCCAAACCCAGGAGAAGTCTCTAATAATTTGCATTTGTTTCTAGCAAATCTAAAATATCTGTACCCTTTAATTCAGCAAGTCATTATACCGGGTTCTAGCCTTTGGTAACATTGTGCTTATCAACTAAGGTAGATGTACGAAGATGGTCATCGTGTTAGTGCAAAGACAGATGTGCCAAGTGTATACACCATATTCTCATATGAAATAACCCCTTAAAACAAAACGAAACAAAAACTCTAGCAAAAACAAAAGAAAACAGATTCTCCAAACCTGTAGACACCAGCTGTGTACACTGCTCTCACCACTGTAGACTCTTCCCATCACAGTCTGGAAGCCCCTGTTCCAGCATCACCACTGAAAATGCCCCCAGCCATATCACTACCAGAGACTCCTCCCCCACTGACACCCACCACTGGGGGCCAACCCTGAATACTGCTCCCTAGGGTGTGTTAATGCAATGAGTCTGTTTATCATACCTTGGATTAGCTAGTTGACACTGTGTACATTAGTAGTGAAAGATTGTCCCTTCATTATTTATAGGATAGTCCAATTGTCCATCCATTTGAGAGAGAAAGATTAGGAATTTATAGTTCAAGGAAGAAAATGCGAATAACCAGTAGACATATGAAAAAGTTCTTTACCTCCTTAAAAGTCAGGGATTACTGATGGTAACAATGAAGATATTTCTCACTAGTTAGATTGGCAGAAATTAGAGAATGACAATATTCAGTGCTGTTGAAGGCATGGAAAATAGGGTATTCTCATACACTGTAGATGGTGCAGTAACTATTATAAACTCTGGAAAAAAGAACCTGGCAATGTTTATTAAAATTTAAAGTGCATCTGCTACTTTACTTAACATTTTCACTGTCAGAAATCTGTTTGACTGAAATACAAATCCTATTATATAAAAGAACATTTAGGGATTTTTTTTTCAGTGTTGTTTGTAAAATCAAAGATCAGGAAACAACCTTAAATATCCATCAGTGAGAGAATGGTTGAATTAACTTTGATGTAGTCAAACTGTGGGACTTAATATTATAAAGCTATTATCATTAATGAATTCTTTATCATATATGGCGTAGTTCACATATGGAACTATATGCATACCTCAGAGATACTGCTGGTTCAATTCCAGACCACCACAATAAAGCAACTGTCACAATAGAGTGAGTCACATGAATTTTTTTGGCTTTCCAGTGCATGTTAAAGTTATATTTACATTGTACTGTGGTCTATTAAGTGGGCAATGGCATTCTAAAAAATGTACATACCTTAATTAAAAATACTTCATTACTAAAAATGTGAGCCTTCAGTGACTCATTATCTTTTTGCTGTTGATGTTTATGCTTATGTTGGAGTGTCTTGCCCTGATATTTTTGGCTGCTGACTGATTAAGGTGGTGGTTGCTAAAGATTAGGGTGGCCGTGAGTCATGATCTTTTTGCTTTTGGAGTGTCTTGCCTTGATATTTATGGCTGCTGACTGATCAAGGTGGTGGTTGCTGGAGATTAGGGTGGCTGTGGCCATTTCTTAAAATAAGATAGTGAAGTTTGCCACACATCCCTCATTCATGAATCTCTCTGCTATATGCAAAGCTGCTTAATAGCATTTTACCTACAGTAGAACTTCTTTTAAGATTGGAATTAATTCTCTCAAACTCTGCTGCTGCTTTATCAATTAAGTTTTGTGATATTCTAAATCCTTTGTTGTTACTTCAGTAATCTTGAACAGGAGTAGATTCCATCTCAAGAAACCACTTTCTTTACTTATCCATGAGAAACAACTCCTCATCTGCTAACATTTTATTATGAGATTGCAGCAATTCAGTCACATCTTCAGGCTACACTGTTAATTCTGGTTTCTCTGGCTGTTTCCACCACATCTGCAGTTACTTCCTCCACTGAAATCTTGAACCCCTCCAAGTCATCCATGAGGACTGGGACCAGCTTCTTTCAAATTTCTGTTAATGTTGCTGTTTTGACCTCTTCCCGTTAATTGCAAATGTTCTTAATGGCATCTGGAATGGTGAATTCTTTCCAGAAGGCTTTCAATTGACTTTGCCCAAATCTGCTAGAGGAATGACTATCTATGGCAGTGATAGCCTTATGAAATATATTGCTTAGATAAGACGACTTGAAAGTCAGAATTACTCCTTGATCCATGGGTTGCAGAATGGGTGTTGTGTTAGCAGGCAGGAGAACGAACATTAATCTTGTATATTCCCATCAGAGCTCTGGGGTGACCAGGTGCATTGTCAGTGAACAGTCCCATTTGAAAGGAATCTTTTTTTCTGAGCAGTGGATCTCAACAGTAGGCTTTAAAATATTTGGTAAACCATGTTGCAAATAGATGTGCTGTCATCCAGACTTTGTTGTTCCATTGTTACAGCACAGGCGTTGTAGACTAAGCATAATTCTTAAAGGCCCTAGGATTTTTGGAATAGTAAATGAGCATTGGCTTCAACTTTAAGTCACCAGAGGCATTAGTCCCTAATAAGAGAAGCTTTGAAGCTGGGCATTGACTTCTCGTCTCTAGCTATGAAAGTCCTAGGTGGCATCTTTTTCCAGTATAAGGCTGGATTGTATACATTGAAAATCTGTTGTTTTGTATAGCCCCTTTAATTAATGATCTTAGCTGGATCTTCTGGATGACTTGCTACAGCTTCTACACCAGCACTTGCTGCTTCACTTTTCACTTTTATGTTACAGAGACCACTTCTTTCTTTAAGCTTCATGAATCAACATCTTGAAATATTTCTTCTGCAGCTTCCTCTCCTTTCTCAGCCCTCATAGAATTAAGAAGAGTTAGGGCTTTGCTCTGGATTAGGCTTTGGCTTAAGGGAGTGTTGTGACTGCTTTGATCTATCCAAACCACTAAAACTTTCTCCATATCAGCAATAAGACTATTTCACTTTCCCATCATTTGTGTGTTCACTGGAGCAGTGCTTTTCATTTCCTTCAGGAATTTTTCCATTTCATTCACAACTTGGCCAATTGTTTGGTGCAAAAGGCCTAGCTTTTGGCCTCTCTCAGCTTTTGATATGCCTTCCTCACTAAACTCAATCATTTCCTGCTCTTGATTTAAAGTGAGAGACAGAAAACAAGTACATGTAAAATATGATATCAAAAACAGTAATCATGAGGGAAGGAGAGTACAAATGCAGAATTGTTAAGATGCATTTGAAATTATGAGATCAGCAACTTAAAACAATCACATGTATATATATGCATGCTATATAAAGACCTCATGGTAACCACAAACCACATATCTATAATAGCTACACAAAAAAGAAAGAAATCCAAGCACAATTCTGAAGATAGTCATCAAATCACAAGGGAAGAGAACAACAACAAAAAAGAATGAGCCAAAAAGATGTGAAAAACAACCCTAAAAGAACAAAGTGGCAGTAAGAACATACATACCAGTAGTTACTTTAAATGTAAATGGACTAAATGCTCCAATCAAAAGATGCAGAGTGACTGAATGGCTAGAAAGACAAGACCTGAATATATGCTGCCTACAAGAGACTCACTTCAGATCTAAAGACACACACAGACTGAAAGTGAGGGGATGGAAAAAGGTATTCCATGCAAATTGAAATCCAAAGAAAGCTAGGTAGCATTATTTATATCAGACAAAAATAGACTTTAAAATAAAGACTGTTATAAGAGACAAGGACATTACATAACGATCAAGGAATCAATCCAAGAAGAAGATATAAAAATTGTAAATAAATATGTACCCAACATAGAAATACTTAAATATATACAGTAAATATACTAGACATAAAGGGAGAAATTGACAGTAACACAGTAATAGTAGGGGGCTTTATTTAACATGCCATATATATATATGTATACATATATATATATATATAGAGAGAGAGAAAGCATTCTGATATATAGAACATTCCGTCTGAAAGAAGCAAAATACACATTCTTTTCAAGTGCATATGGAGCATTCTCCAGGATGGATCACATACTGGGCCATAAAATAGGCCCTGGTAAATTTAAAAAAACTTAAATTATATCAAGTATCTTCTTCGACCATAATGCTGTGAGACTAAAATCAACTACAAGAAAACAACTACAAAAAAAACACAAATAATGTAGAGGCTAAACCAGATGCTACTAAACAAGTGAATCACTGAAGAAATCAAAGAGGAAATAAAATACCTGGAGACAAATGAAATGAAAATAATAATCTGAAATCTATGGGATGCAGCAAAAGCTGTTCTAAGAGAGAAGTTTATAGTGGTACAGGTTTACGTCAGGAAATGAAAAAAAATCTCAAGTAAAAAACCCAACTTTATACCTAAAGGAACCAGTTAAACAAAAACAAAAAAACCCTCTCAAATTAGTAGAACCAGTTTAGAATGTTTACTGGACCAACAGAGATTTGTTGATTAGATGTTATATATGTTATCTCATGTTTTTATACATTAACTATACGGTTAAACTATATGTGATTTTTTCATTTTTTAGAAGAAAACTTTTCTTTTCTACTTTTCAGAAAAAACAAGGAGAGAAATGACAGCCAAAGGTTCTACAGGAATGGAAGTTCTGCTATCAACATTAGAAGTAAGTTACTGATGGGCTTTAATTATGTAGCTATTAATATCAACCAGTACTGAGAAAAAAAAATGTGAAGTCTAAAATTTTTATCCTAGAAGTAGAGCCAGTGATTGGAAGTTTGTTTTATTTTTTAAATTATCATCTGGAATGGTGGTATAAACATTCTAATACACATTAGGTAAGCCTCTAGGTGTATTTCACTATGATTATAATGATAGCTGTATTTTACATCTTAACATGCCATTCTAATTTGTAGTAGAAAATAAAATATTAGTTACATCTTTAGTTTAAAATGAATGAGTGATATTGGAAATTCTCATTGTATTGTTGGTATATATTCATGATTAAATTCACTTCATACATTGGCCGAATAGGTATATTATATTTATAATAATTAAATTTCTGTGCTATTATAAAAGTTTTGGGTAGATCAGCAGGACATATTAAGAATTAGGATTTTATGTTTATTCAGTGCAATGTTAAGAATAAGGAATGAGTGAGTACATGATATACCTTAAACAGTGTTATTTGTCAAATTCTGTCTCAATAGAGCAGAAAAAAAAAGATCAGGGAGTCAGTTCATTTTTTTAAATAGTTGACTTATAGTATTATATTAGTTTCAGGTATATAGCATAGTGATTCAGTATTTTTACAGTTTACACTCCATTAAAAGTTATTACAAGATAATGGCTAAAACTGCCTGTGCTATACAATCTATTCTTGTTGTCTATTTATTTTTTACATAGTGGTTTGTAACTCTTAATTCCATACCCATAATGTGCCCTCCCCACTTGTCTCACTCCATTGGTAACCACTCGTTTGTTTTCTGTATCAGTGAGACTGTTTCCTTTGCTATATACATTCCTATGTATTAATTTTTAGATTCTATATATAAGTGATATTATACAATATTTGTCTTCCTCTGTCTGACTGACTTCACTTAGTGTGAAATTCTCTAGGTCCATCCACATTGCTGCTAATGGCAGAATTTCCTTTTTCATGGCCAAGTAATATTCCATCGTGTACATATACCACATCTTCTTTATCCATTTGTCTGTTTATGGATACTTCGATTGCTTCCATATATTGACTATTGTAAATAATGCTGCTGTGAACATTGGGGTGCATGTATCCTTTTGAATTAGTGTTTTCATTTTTTTCTGGGTATATACCCAGGAGTGGAATTGCTGGGTCATATGTTAGTTCTACTTTTAGTTTTGAGAAACCTCCATACTGTTTTCCACAATGGCCACACCAATTTACATTCCCACCAACAGTGTACAGGGTTCACTTTTATCCACATCCAAGCCAGAATTTATTTGTAGAGTTTTTGATGATAGCTATTTTGACAAGTGTGAAGTGATGTCTCATTGTTGTTTTGATTTCCATTTCTATAATAATTATCCATTTTGAACATTTTTTCATGTGCCTCTTAATTTGTTGAGACTTGTTTTGTGGCCTGCCATGTGTGTGGTCTATCCTGGAGAAAACTCTGTATGCACTTGAAAAGAATGTATATTTTGCTGTTTTTGGATGTACTGTCCTATAGATATTTATTAACTCTAACTGGCCTCTTTTATCATTTAAGACCATTTTTCTTTTTTGATTTTCTATCTGGATGATCTGTTAAAGTCCCCAGCTATTATGTATTATTGTCTGTTTTTCCTTTTATCTCTGTTAGTACTTGCTGTATATATTTAGGTCCTCTATATTGGGTGCATATATGTTAATGAGTGTAATATCTTCTTTTTCTATTGATGCCTTTATTATTATATAATGCCGTTCTTTGTCTTTTGTTTTAGCCTTTGTTTTAAAGTCTGTTTTGTCTGAAAAGAGTATTGCTACCCCTCCTTTTTTCTGCTTGCTCATGTCACAATTTATTGAGGTCAGCAGAGATGGGAGGTGGCAAATTACATATGAGAGACTTGTCTGGATAAGTCCTAGAGATAACAGTGCAACTTCCCTTCACATTCCAATGGCCTGAATGCAGTCACATGGCTCAAACCTAATAACAAAAGAGCTGGAAATGTGGTTTGGCTGTGAACCCGGGAAGAAGATGAAATCGTTTTGCTGAGCACATAGCATTTGTTTTTTTAAACAAATGTCTGTCTCTCTCATTCTTCCAGATCCTTCCCCAGTGAGTCAGTGGTCCAATTTATACTTCCATTGCTAAGATCAGAGCCTCTGGTTAATGCTTGGTCCTCTTTTTGGTCTGGATTTGGATTTGGTCTCTGAGCTAAAATGGTGAAGCAGAGACAACACTCATTCTCTTTTGGAGAGGGGAAGAGTAGGAGTCCCATTCTAGTCCCTGATACATCACAATTGTGAAATTTGTCTGTATAAACACTGTAAAATCCTTCTACTCTGGGAGTGAGGCATTTCCGTGAATAGGCCATGATTCTGCTGTTTGTGTGGTTTTCTTCATCCAAGCATTGCTGTTAGTAAGGGAAATGTAATCAAAGTACAGTGTTTAACACATTCTCTTATTAGATCTGTTGTCCAGGCTTTGGGAAATATTTACCCTTTTACACTGCTGGTGGGAGTGTAAATTGCTCCATGAAGAGCAAGTTAGTAATATCCATCAAAATAAATGCCCATATCATTGACCCAGAAATTCCAAGAATTTATCCCATGTATAGTTTTGCTTGCTCCCATGTACTTAGTATGTACATAGTTTTGGTTGCAATTTTTGAGTAGCAAAGGATTAAAAAAATTTAAATACTCCATTTATAGGTGACTGGTTACATAAACAGTGGTATAGCCATATAATGGGATATATCCTGTAGCCCTTAAAAAGGATGAAGAAATTATTTATTTGACATGTCAAAATACTGGTGTTCAAAATAGTTATCCATAGAGCAGTAGTACCATTTGGAGAAATAAATGTGTATATACCTGTATATTTACATGTTGTTTTTTACACATGTGCATTATCTTTGGCTGGATACATAAGCTGATAACACAGTTACCTTTTGAGAGCAGAGCTAGGTGACTGAGTAGTCACCATGTATACTTTGTAGTGTCTTTTATATTTTGATTCATTTATTTGTATCATCTATTTGGTAGAAATAGATGAATTCAAATGACAAATTAATTCCTGTTGATAATAAAAAAATAATAGCTCAGATGATTTGTAAAAATTTTTAAGAGCAATAAGAAATGACTGAAGTGATATGTAAGAATAGTGAAAACCTGAATACATTTGTTCTTAGAGAGACCGGAAAGGCCATCTATAAAACATAGGTAGTTCTTGACAGGCAGGAAAAGTTTGGGCATCACAGATTTACAGTGCTCTAATTAAGCAAATAAATTATTTATTTCAGAACACGAAAGATCTTCAAACTACACTTAATATCCTAAGCATTCTTGTTGAGCTGGTGTCAGCTGGTAAGTTTTTGTTTTCTTTGGTCTAATTTCTGTTTGTAAACAATGATCAGCAATGCATCATGTGTGCTTTGGAATTTTCTAATACTCATATAGAGGCTATTCTGAGCGTTGGAACTTGGAAACTGAAATGTCATACTGTTTGTTGTTGCTTTGTTTTTGGTATCTTCTAGTATCCCTCAAACTCACGTGTTTCAGAACCTTGAACGTAGTTTTGCATCACTTTTATTTACTGTCTGTGCTATTTTCTAACTAACATAAATAAAATAAAAACATTTTATTTTGGTGGTATTTGTGATTTTTGAAGTCATCACTTTTAATATTTCTTGAAAGCTAAAAAGTTGTGATACTGAATATGTTATGGAAGGATTTGCAGTTTCAACAGATATCTTTCAAAAAACATTTTAGGTGGAGGTCGAAGAGCGAGTTTCTTAGTCTCCAAAGGTGGTTCACAAATATTATTACAGTTACTTATGAACGCCAGCAAAGAGTCTCCTCTCAATGAGGAGTTAATGGTGCAGATTCATTCTATTCTTGCAAAGATTGGACCAAAAGGTAAGTGTTTCACTTGTGTGGTTGTCAAATGTGGAACGATTTTTGTGACATTGATTCTGTGTGCCTTGAAACTGGTAAATTTTTAAATCTAAAATGCTACTGCTTTTTCTTGGCCTTCGTCATGGAATGCTTTTAATAGTCAACTAGTGACCTGCAAAAAATGAGTAATTCTATTGCGAAAAAAAGGAAGAAAAAAAGATGTCAAAATCAGAAGTGTGTCTTGGTGTGTGTGCGTCCCTGGCATGTATATGTGTATAAAGGATACAAATAACATGGATGTTCTTGAGGCTGAAGGAGGGAGTATGGATGGGAGTGCTTTGAGGAACGTGGAGATAACATGTGTTTGCTTTTGATTAATAGTCATGTTTGTGCTACACGGTCTCAGTGCCTAAAAAGCTTACAGTCTAGTTAAGAAGACCAAAAGAGATCTAAAAAATTATAAGACCAATTATTATAACAGTAAGACATGCAGAATATTAAACAATACAAATTGAGAAAACATAGGCTATAAAATAAGGAGGAAGGTGATTTAGATTGGGTTAACAGAGAAAGACATCCTTTGATTAGAATCTGGTTCAGTTTATAGTTGTCTGTCTGCACAAAGATTGAAATGATTCCCTAAACTCTGAAGTATGTTTTTTTAAGAGGTCTGCCATTGCCATGTGGCATGCATATGAATTTCAAACTTTAAGGTGTTTGGCCTAAATGCTTTTTCTACAAAGTGTCTACGTATGTGTATATAGTTTATATATTTTTGTCTGTTGAAGGCATATCTTTATTATATGAATATTTATATGATGCTCTTAATAAGCATTGTCTTAGGGGGAGAGGCTCAAGTTGGTAGACAGAGCACATGCTTAGCATTTATTAGCATGCAGGAGGCCCTGGGTTCAATCCCCAGTATCCCCTCCAAAAATACATAAACTTAATTACCTCCCCCTGAAGTAAAATAATCAAATTAAAAAAGTGATTAATAAATAAATAAAATATTAAAAAAAAAGCATTGTCTTAAAGAAAGCATCCCTGAGATGACTTTAATTTTCCGGGTATCTTAGGGACTTTTAGACTTAAACATGTATTCCGTTTATTTTAAAAATATATTAGCTCTTTCTTATTTTTCTTTAACTTTTATATTTGAGATTTAAGGGCTCTCTTCTGAGATTTTTGCTAAAAATGAAAAATAAAATTAGAAAATCTTATTTATTGTTATATCATGCTTTCTCCTCTGTTTAGAACCAGATTATCTTTCTTTTGCCTTCCATGAAATTAAATTATGACATTGATGTATTTAATTTATATTTTTATTTCTTTAGCATCCCTTTTAAGTTGTAGCTCATTTAATTTTATTTCCCTCTATACTTCTGAATCTGTGCTATTTCCTTTATTATTTGTCCTACTTTTCCATTTTTATGTTATTTAAAGACATTATGCAATAATTTCTTGAATAATTTCTATTTTTTTTTCCTTGTGAGCTGAGAGTAATTTCCCCTCAGGAATATTAGATCTTTTTGACTTAAAAGTTTCTCTTGTTGATGAAATAACTCTGCCTGCTGGTCTTGCTTACTTTGCTTAAAATCTTAACATTCTTAAATTCTTGTTATACAGATTGTTTTTTTTTAGTAATTTAATCTTTCTGTAAGAATAAAAATCAGGAATTTCTTTTCTTCTCTTCCTTTTCTATGTTAGGAATTAGATCCCTTGGAAAATTTATTTGATATTTTCTAGATTATTTTCTGTGTAAGCTGTTCATTTTGTCATTAATTTATATTCTTTATAAATCTGAAAAGAATACAGTCAATATTAAGTAAGTAATGTTGGTAATGGAAATTTAGATTCTTTACAATTCTCCTTGACCATGTGATGGTGTTCCTTTGAATGTACTGAAGTGGACAGACTTATGTGTGTAGGGTGGGTCAGGTAATCCTTTCATAATAGTCTAGTTTTGGGCTGCTCCAGCCTCTGTCCCCTTGCCCTACGCCCTACCTGCCCCTTAGTACTTCTTTCAAGACATGTTTTAAAAGTTTAAGTAGTATTAAAGTCATAAAAGAAAATTATTACTGCTTTAGATATTTCAGATCAACTTTATAGTTGATAATATGAATTCGTAAGTTTTAAGAATTTCATTGCTTTATGTCGTTTTCGTTTTATTCAGAAGTAACATATGAATAAATTGTGTTTGTTCATTTTTTTTCTAAACAGACAAAAAATTTGGAGTGAAAGCTAGAATCAGTGGAGCTCTAAATATAACCCTGAATTTGGTCAAACAGAATTTGCAGAATCATCGCTTGGTTTTGCCTTGTCTTCAACTTTTACGAGTATATTCTGCCAACTGTGAGTATTTCAGAGCAGCTTTTAGTTAACTTGATGTTGTGAAGTTACACAGAAGGAAAATTAAAAAGTACCTTTACTCCATAAGTCTCTACAATTTGTGGACAAGGAAAAAGAATATCTACTATGGCTCTTTGTAACCCTAACGCCCCCACCACAAAAGTGATGTGGGGTAAGAAGGTGAGTTTACAAAGTCTCGAGAATTCTCATGAGTTCCCCCAGTTTGTAAAGGCCTGTAGTGGGGGCATGAGTTCGCAGCCTGTGTAAAATATACAAGGGAACATGAGGGCGTTGGCTGCTGGAGAAACTGGGTGTGCCTGTTTGGATTTTCACAGAGAGTGGAAAATTGAGAAGGAAGGCATGCGGCAGCCTAGTCACTGAGATAATTATCTTCAGCATCAACGGGGGAAGGGGAGGGGTGTAGCAGAACTGAAAATAAATAGTACAGGAGCCTCTGAGGAAGCTGGAGAGAGGGGCGATCACACAGAGATGGCCTCAGATGAAGTGTCTCCCAGCACACGCAGACACACACACATCCTCTTTCTCTCTCATTAATATAGTATTAGGTCCTAAACCTCTGGGGTATGGGTTTTCTCTCTGTTCCCTGATTATTGAATTCGACTGGTTAACAAAACACCTGAAATTGAAATTGTAGAGTGCGTGTTATTGCAGAACATCATTGCAAAATCAGAGTGGTAGGTATGTGTATGCACGTGTGTGTATTTATCTGTTTATCGGCATCTGTACTTTGACAGTATGGCTGAAGGTGTGTTCAGAGGAAAACAGCTTTGAACACTTAAATAGTTACCACTTATGTAGTTTAAAAGAGCATAAGGAAATGAATGAATTGGCTGTTTAAACAAAGAAATTAGGAATAGAGGAATAAACACAAGGAAAGCAGAGGAATGAAGTAGAAAAAAACATACATAAAATTTTAAAAAGTTGATTTTAAAAATAAAACAATTGGATGAAAAATAAAACAGGTAAGTCACTGAATACTTCAGTTAAGGAAAAGGAAGACTAAACAGACTAAAATTAGGAGAGATCATGGAGTAATAAACAGATACAGAGGAAACTAAAATCACCAGACAAAACTCTTAAGTGCTCCATTTTTGGAGGCATTTTATTGAATTGGCCACCAGAAGGCTAGTAAATGGTTAGTTAAGGTTCTCATTACCTCTCACCTAGACCACAGCCTCCTAATGTGTCTCTCAAATCCTTCTTTCCTAGAGTGCTGTTAGATCTGACTGGTATTTAAAATGCAGATCTGATTTGTTGTTCTTTCTGGGCAATTCCCTGTAGCTGAAAGGATTACCACCTTCTAGGACCCTTCATAATTTGTTTGCCTTCTTTTCCCACCTCATTTTCCCACTGGCATACCTTTGTCTGATGCTTTATGTTTAACAACATGTAACTGCAATGTCCCTGCAACTTCCCACAGAAAGATAAAGCAAAAAACAAACAAAAACTTCCGCTCGGATATTGACTAAGGTGGACTTTATGAGGGACTCAAGCTCACATTTGCTAAACAATTTGTATATGTTCTTGGTGTATTACGAGCATACACATTTCTACTTACTAAGGTTTTTAAATCACTTTTTTTTCCCCCTTCTCTCCCAGCTGTGAATTCTGTATCTCTAGGGAAAAATGGAGTTGTGGAACTGATGTTTAAAATCATCGGACCATTTAGTAAGAAGAATTCGGGGCTTATGAAGTGAGTAAATGTTTTACGTGTAAGTAGAGGTATATCGTTTGTTATTTTGGGCCTTTTCATCTTGATCTGTACAATGAGCTGGTTGAGTTAAATTGATCTAGGGTCCTTTCTTAGATCTTAAATAGTGATTTTATTATGATAAGACTTTCTTTAATATAAAGTTTAATCTTCAAACATATATCAAAATTAGAAAACTTTAAATTCATTGGACATAGTGTTATGGAAATTTAGGCTTTGAACATTCCTAGGTACTATAATAGGAAAAAAAGACAATTTATAGAGTATCATTCAATCAGAAACATTTATTGAGTGCCTACTATATTCCTACCCTGTTTTACAATCTTTTAATGACTACTTCTTTCATTCTCTCAGTTATCTAGACATACTTTAAACTTATACGTTTCTTTTTTTGTCAAAATAATGCCATTCTTTTTCTTTTTTCTTATTTTGAGGTGTGTATATATATCTCAAAATATGTTATATATGTGTGTGTGTATATATATGTGTATATATGACATATATATACTTGCCCACAAATATATGTATATTCATTTGTAAGTCTTTTAGCCTCAGAGAAATGAAAGTAGTTTCCAGTTATTTTGTTAGATTTAGTATTTTATTAAGCCATACTAATGGTCATCCTTTAAGAAAATTTTTATTAGGAAATTTTTCAAACAAATTTAATGTTTGTATTAAACTATCTTGAATTACTTATTATATTCAACATTTATCAACATTCTGCCATTTTTGTCCATATATTCCCCTCCAGACTTTTACTTATTTTTAAGCAAATCATAGATGTTATTCATATATGTGAATTTCTATAAACAAATACCAGATATTTTCTCATTTTCCCCCAAAATACCATGATACTATAATCATACTCAACAAAATGATTAATTCCTAACACAATTTAAAATCCAGTATGCTTAGTTTTCTCCAGTTGTCTCAAAATGCCCTTTTATGGTTGGTTTGTTTGACTCAGTGCACACATTATTCCTCATTATATTTAGGAAATTTCCAAACCTACACAAAAATAGAATAATGAACCTTGATGTACCTGTTTCAACAGTAATCAGCATTCTGCCATTTTATATTTTATCTTTCCCTTCTCTACCCTCCCCCCTCCAGAGTATTTTAAAGCAAATATCAACCATTACATTTGTTCTATAAATTCTTTAGTATGAGCACTGTCAGACACAGAACTTTTTTCTTTTAGTGTTATTGCCATATCGTTCCATTGCCCAACAATATTGGTAATTCCTTAAGATCGTCTGATATTTTCTGATTGTCTAAGAAATGTGTTTGTTTTTTAAAGTTGGCTTGCTCAAATCAGGATCCAAATAATAACGGCTCTACATTCTTATTGATTGATATGTCTTATAATCTTTTGCAGTCAGTTACAGTCGTCCTTTTTTTTTTGGTTCTGTTTTGTTTATTTGTTGAAGGAACTGGGTGATGTCTAATAGAATGTCCCAACAAGGATGACTATCCTGGGGTCACTTAACTTACAGGTTTATCCGTCAGATTTTCTGTAGACTGATGGCGCTAGAATCTTGATTCGATTTGGGTTCTTTTTATTTAAATGGTAAAAATATTTCCTAGGTGGTGCTGGGCCTCTGTTTTGCACCACTTAAGATCATTGAGTTGAACTGGTCCATCCTTTTTCACCTAGTGACTTAGCAGTATTTCTTGACATTGCCTAGATCCATTATTTCTTAAGGGGTTACAAAATAGTGACCTTCCTAGTTTTCTCATTCTTTCTATTTTCATTAGCTGTGATCCTTTTATAAGGAAGAATCTGTCCACATCAACTATTTGGTTAAATTTTACAAACAAATAAGGGTTCGAACATATCCAGTCTTTTCACCCTTCCTTAATAAAGGTAAAATATTTTAGCTTGTACTCTTCCTGAAAATGGGCGTTTACTTGCACATGTACTTATTTATTAAATATGACTTGGTGGGATGACTTAACATATTTACTTATATAAAGATTATGCGTCTGATGAAATGTGACAAGATAGGGAAATGTGACAAGCTAGTGAACCAACTCCAGGATTGGTGTAGGTAGTGAGTGGGCTCCGGACACAGGCAGAACCGGGTTTGCACGTTACCTCTGTCACTTACTGGCTGCGTGCTATGAAGTAAGTTGCCTAACTTACTATGCCCCAGTTTCCTGTCTGTAAAATGGTAGTATTTGTGCCTACATCATAAGACCGTGGTGAGGATTTAGTGAGATGATTCCTGTAATGAGCACGATGTCGCTGTAAATACAATGTAGTTAGTTTAGATAAGTAATGTAGTAATGTGGATGTGAATGAATCCTAGTTAGTACTAAAAACATACTCTTTGTTTTAAAAAATTTATACATTTTCTCCCCTTGATCTTTAAAGTACTTTATAATTAATCTTTTTCTCATGGTTATGATCTCCTATTTAAGGTCTGTATTACTCTATTATAACCAAGTGATCAAATCTAATATAAAAAGTTCCTAGGGAAACAACATTTCACAAATATCTTTATAACATACAGCATGGAATATATCCAAATTCCTGTAGAAAACAGTGGGTCTAAGCTTCTGAGGAAGGAATATAGTTATCTAAATCACCCCTTCATTCTTTTCTCTATATTTTAAAAAGAAAAATTTTTTACTTCATTTTTACTTTAAAAAGGATAAACCATTCATAGACCAAACATCTATATCTTAATTCCTTTATCATTTTTAATAATCATAGAGTCTCCCCTGTAATTAAACAATCTTGACCCTTAGGACGTTTGAGCCTCAGTTCTTCCTCCCCTTACACAACACCCTGCATTTAGTTGAAGAGGTTTGAAGGATGTTATTTATTTGAAGGGTGATGCTTCCCTTTTTAGGATTTCCTTTTCTTTCGAATTTTAGGCTTTGGATTTAAACATTGTTCATCTAGAAGGAAGCAACTCCGAAATTTATTGTGAGTTTCACCACAGGTTTGGAGTTATTTTTACAAGGATTGACCCCCAATTTAAAGTAACTCCATGAGTATCTGGGGCTTAATCTTTTCCTCTGTCACTGCTCCTAAATGAATAACCCAAAGGCTGCTTTTTTAAACCAGTGTCAGTTGTATTATTCTGTGTGGGACATATGAAGATTGGAAAAAATATGACAAAGTATAAAATGTTGGTGCCGAGAACTTATAATCAGTTAACATAATACAAACTCTGCATTTCAATACATTAATTATTCTATCATTCTTTTGTAACTTTTATGTTATAGATTCCTACTGGCTTATAAGTGACATAGGATTTCAGAAATTCTTTTGTACTGAAGTTTTAAAAAATACCTTTTAAATGACATTTTGGTAAATATATCAGGATGACTCTGCACCAAACTTCATAATTGCTTTTAATCTCGAGGAGCCATGAAACAGACGTGATGGGCAGAAATCATCGGGTGCGTGTCCCAGATTCGCTAGTGTTGAAGAATGAACATCAACAAGAAAACATGTAGTTTAAGGGTTAGAAACTGTCAGAGCACTTTTATTTGGTTCAGGTGTGTTATAAACAGCTGCCAGCAGGGAGAAAGTCTGTTTCTGAAAGTACTGTTAAGATTTTTTAAAGTCTGAATGAAAACTCAGCTGTAAATTGGAAAATCCTGAGTTCCTTACGAGTGATTGCATCTAAGTGGTTGTATTAGTTTCACAGGGCTGTTGTAGCGAAGTACCTAGTGCAAACTTGGTAGCTTAAAATAACAGAAATTTATTGTCTCTGGAGGCTGGAAGTTCAGAGTCAGCTCGTCAGCAGGGCCAGTGTTCCCTCTGTCACCTGCAGCAGAGAATCCGTCCTGGCTTATTCCTAGCTTTTGGTGGCTTGCTGCCCGAAGTTAGTGTTCCTTAGCATTTCCGTCTCTGCCTCCACCATCATCTGGTGTCTCTCTTTGTGTGTCTGTGTTCAAAGAGTCTTTGTCTCTTTTTATAAGAGCATCAGTCTGGATGGATTAAGGTCATCCTCCCATCTGACCTCATCTTAACTAATTACATCTGCAGTGACCCTGTTCTAGATAAGATCACATTCTGAGGTCCTGGGGGTTAGGACTTCTACATACCTTTTTTGAAGGAAACTCGCATTTCTCATTTTATGATTTCCTTTCTCAGCAAGAAGCTTATATTATACTTTTACCATATCATTTAGTTTTTATGTTAGCCTAAGCATGTTATATTCGTAAATCCTTAGTTTCCTTAGCCATAAAATGTGCTAATTCTATGGACTAGGATTTTTTTTTTAATTAAAACATGTATACAAGGCACCTGTAACAATTTTTGGCATTTATCAGATTTTGTTGAAGTCTTTTTTTCCATTTTTGCCCCAAATTGCCATTTTAATTTAGAAGATCCATTTAATTCTTTGTTTAATTTTGACTAATTTAAAAGTTATCCTTATTCTGATAGTTTTACAACCTTTAGCACATTTTATTGGCACATATTATAAGATTATGGAAAGTTTCTTACTTATGATTCGGTGCCATGAACATTGTGTATATAATTTTATAATTTTCATTTGCCTTTAACTCACCATTACCAAAACTTCAGTTTTGAGAACGTTATAGGCATGAATTTGTATTTTTTAGAACATAAACTTTTGTTTTTATTTTACAAATGTTATCATAAATAAAGGTTATATAGTTGCTTTATTTCTGTCAATAAATCGAAGTGTAACTATTAACATGTTGCTCTAGAGGGTTGCTGTAATGAGCAGTTATTATAAATGAGCACATACTTTGTGCTTAGTCCTGGATTATTTCAGGTTTTACTATCAGCCAATATCCATTTTAAACCAGTATCCGTCTTAAATTTTCTGATTGATTATACTCTTTACCTTTATCCACATCTCATCACACAGTGTACCACTAATGTGTATGCAGCTTTATTTACTTATTACCATGTTTTTTGGTTTTAATTTCTTGAGTTGTTTTTTTCATAGATGTGTACATTTTATTACATTACTACATTGTAAAATTATCTGTGTAAAAAAATACCTTTGTTTTTTAATTTTATTGCACTCATGAAGAACCTGCTACTGTGGGTATCTAGTAGGCATTCAACAAATGCTCAGTGTTGAGTGAAATGCTTAAATTTGACTGTACATATCTTTATGCAAATTAATTATACTTGTTGAAATCTTCCTAAGAGGTACTGTAGTATGTAGCCTTATATTTTTAAAGTTACTGAAAGTAAGTGCCACTTCTTCAAGAATTCACTTTTTAAAAATTATTTTAATTACAGATGTTCACAGTGATGCTTATATATATATTTAAAGCTGATTAATGGCCATTGATTTCACTGTGTTAGCGCAAATTTATATTCAAAGAAAATACACTTGCCTTCAATTTTTTTTTTTCCTATTCCTTTTTCCTCTAATGGGCAGTAAGAACTATTAGATATTCATTAGGTTTATTGTTCTCTTTGGTGCCTTAGGGCTGAAAAATGTTAAGGGCTCATACTTCCTCTCCCTAGACCTCCTAGTTTCAAAATATTTTACATTTGTTGTCACCTTAACTATTAGGATTATTGCTTGATAAAGCTAAGATACTTTAAAGTAAGATGGCTACAAGTATCAATAGAACTTTCTAGTTACAAACTTTATTTGTATTAGAACTTGTTTTTAAATTTTTTTTTGTGAATCAGAGCCTATGATTCTTTATAGTATCTCTTTGTGAACTCTGTCAGGGTCAAGTACAGGCACAGGGATTGAGTCCATTCATCTAACCTCCAATATAAAGACTTAGACATTGGGAATTTCCTTCTTTTTCTTCTTAAAAAAATTTTTGTGTGTGGTGTTTTTTGGTTGATATTTCAGTCTTCCTCCGATCTGATTTTAACCTAAAGGAAGAGATGCATACAGAGAAACACCATATGTGATTGACTATAACAGGAATGACATTTGGAGTAGATACTAATTACTTATCTGAAAAGATTGTATGAATTTACTATTGTAGATTAATTTTACTAGTTTTGTTGTTGTTTGTGTTTTCTCATGTTGACAGGGTTGCTTTAGACACTCTTGCTGCATTGCTAAAATCAAGTAAGTTTTTAAATACTAGAAATACTAGATACTGTTTTCCTGAGTATTCTATCTACTATGTTAAAGAAACTGGAAATGTAGATGTAGTTTATGGTTATAAAGCTTGTTCATAATAATTTAATGTCAAAGTTGATTTTATCTTTTAGTACACTTGAGACACATCATAACTAGTGTCATTTATGTTTATTAAACTGTAATTTATTCTGTACATTTATATAATGTATTCAAGTCCATTGACTTCCTTTTTGTAAGTTATTTATGTAAACATAAAGCCTTGTTAGTAGAGGAAAGTAATATGTAAATATTGCATAGTATCATTTTTTAAAAATAATGCTAACATGGCATTGAGAACATTCACCAGGAAGAGTATCTTACATAGACAACTACTGTCTTTATATAACGTGTAACTTTTATTTAGAACCCTCATGTTAGAAATTTTATTTCTTTTGTAAATTCATACTTCTAACATTAAAAATGACTAGTCATGTAAATACACAGTTTATTAAATGCATTTATAAACTAAAACACAGAACTGAAGCGTTGGAGGAAATGTCCTATGTATGATGCCTTTGAAGAGTAATCATCCACATTATGTGTTTTTTCTCTCCATGATACTCAGTCTCTATATTTTAAACATTAATTCTTGTTATTACTCCCATTCGAATTGATTGATTAAATTAACATCTTCTTTTAACCACAGTTAACATTTAGTCCCAAAGATCTGGATTAATGGCTTTCAATGTTATCTTTCCCTAAAACTTCCTATCAAGGGTGAGACTAACTTGCCCTTAAGTTTGAATGACCAGAATTGTTTATTTGAATGGTAGAAAATGACTGACTGAAAATCTGATACTTGGTAATGATTTATTAAATTAAAAAAATTACCTTGGGTATGAGTATTATATGCTAGAGTGTATAAAATTCAGTTAACAGTTTTGTCTTTGAAATGAAATATGTGGTATTCAATTAGATTAGCCATGTAGCTTTATTTTCATATATGATGTGATAAACTTTAGACCAAGATTAGAATACTTGGATTAATTTCAAATGATATTTATAGCCTTGCTTTGATGTACTTGCCTTGCCTTGTTGTTCAAATTATTTAAATCAATGCCCATACTAATTTTGAAGTTAATCTTCAGATTAAAATAGCTATTAAAACTAAACTCTTATTACAGCTTACTAATTTTCAAGAATCACAGATGACGAAGTCAGTAATTCTAAATCAGTAAAAACTGAACTCTCTTAAGTTTCAAGTATTTTATAGAAATTAATTAGCCTAAAATGACAGAAATGCCGGTATCTTCAGTTTTAAAGAGTAATCTTCCTTTTACTTCCTCCCTTCCTCTCCTTCAGAGGAGGATGGTAGGCAAATATCTGTTTACTCCATTAGGTAAAAAAGTAACTGACAGAACGACCCTAGATTGCAGATGGCTGTGTTCACTTCTCTTAGGATGTCACCCGACATCTGTTTTTCAGTTGTGGGCAAGTTTCTTATTCGATCTTTAACAGAGAATTTAAGTATTTCTCATAAATACCATTTAGGCTGTTGGGAATTACGGTGGAAACACAGTTTGTAACAGGAGTTCCAGTGATCACAATGTCTTTTAATAGTCATTATGACATTGACATTATGATAGTCATATCTTTTAAGTATTACTAATAATACTTAAAAGCTGGTAAGCTAAATTGTATATCCCACCTGGTATAAACAAAGTGTGTATATTCATTTAAAATACCTAAAACTATTGTTAGTCAAAACTGTTTAACTGATTTTGTAGATAGTCACAGCCTTATAGCAGACTAGCTCTTCCAGATACAGTAGAGGTATTAAACCTTTTACAGAAGAAACACCCCACCCCGCCCGCCGTGAGTTTCCTCCAGCTCACTAATGCCAGTACATAATTTATGAGAGGGCATTAATAAGTTTGTTGATCTCAGTGTCTTTATGTTTTAGGTATGTGTTAGCACACTTAGAAACTAGTAATTCCGGCAGCTAAAAGCAGCCCAGCGCTACTGTTACATTATCTTAGTGTCCATGCCCCGAGCCAAGGGTCATTTTATACGTAAACTTAGATGAGGAGGAGATTGGCATTTCCCTGTAACTAAGCAACCTCAGGTGGGTTGGTATTCCACATCATCTTGCACCCTTACAGTTGGCCCACCCATGTGGCGCTGGGTGTCTCAGGATGTTACTATAATATGATTCCCTTGCTCCCATCTTAGTGAAATGTACCCTTTTGGTTAAAAATTTTAAACATTAACATTTTAAAATAATAAAATAAATCATATTTGTGAATTTATTTCTGTTAATTTTACCCCAATAAAATGGAATGTTTACAAAAAAGTTTTGATGTAGTTTTCATACATTAAAAAATTAAGAACCAGAAAGCACTATCTTCTAATCATATAATGTTTCTTACATTTCACTTACTAAAAAGTTGTTCAAGTATTTTAAATTTAGCTTTGTGATAGCATGGATATTTATATAAATGTGGGGGTTAATTAAAATTTAAAATAATGAATTTCAGTAGAAACACATAAAATTTGTAATAGGAGCTACAATCCAATGGAGTTAATTTCAGTGGACACAAAGTTTGTAATAGAAGTTGCAATAATGATAGTGGCTTTTAACAAAATCATATTCACAGCTAGTAAGTTAAAGGGTTATACATTCCACTTGGTATAGTCAAAGACAGTATATTCATTAGTTTTAAAATATATGAAAGTTTTGTTAGTATTACGTTTAAAAATATGGCCTTAATTGTATTAAAGATATTTTGATATTTATTAACCACAAAACAGTAAATGGGCGGGTTTCTGGAAAATTGTAATTTGCTATCTGGAACTTGTCATATTTGTGTTGTTAGATAAAATAATATTTAAATATGTGGTTGCCGTATTTTTTTTTTTTTGAAAAAAAGAATGATAAGAATTCATTACAGTATTGTGGTTATATTTTTAATTTGATTTATTCTACCACTGTCTCTTGTTATTTAAGAAATACTCTTTCTTGATTTTCTTTTGTTGAAGAAACAAATGCCAGGAGAGCTGTAGACAGAGGATATGTCCAAGTCCTTTTAACAATTTATGTAGATTGGCATCGCCATGATAATCGGCATAGGAACATGCTCATTCGGAAAGGAATTTTACAGAGTTTGAAAAGTGTTACAAACATCAAGTTGGGAAGAAAAGCATTTATTGATGCCAATGGGATGAAAATCCTTTATAACACTTCACAAGTGAGTTTTTAATTTTCTTTCTATTACTGAGATTATTAATGATAGGATTTGGTTTTTAAGAAAATTTAAGATTTCTAAAAATACTCAAAAAGTATGATAAATATATTTTTAAAAATCGCAAAATCCCAAAAGGCACAATCATTTCCCACATGTGACCTCAGACTGAGTTGGAGAAAGTGCTCAGCGCACATCTCTGCAATATATTTTTTTCCCATAGATAAAAGGAAAATGTATAAATGTATACACTGGGTAGTAAGGGATTCCATATAGACATGTTTTCTAAGATGTGCACTTGTCTGTATTCAGTTTTGTATGTCCCCCTCATACGTATTCATGAACCCTTTATTGCTGGTTAAGTAGTTATACTTGTTTGCAAGTGTTCTCAATGTCTTCCTTCTGGATAGAACATTTAAAAATAGCAAAGGTACAGTGGAGAGGTATAGCTCAAGTGGTAGAACGCATGCTTAGCATGCATAAGGTCCTGGGTTCAATCCTCAGTAACTCCTCTAAGAATAAATAAGTAAACAAACCTAATTACCCCCCCCCAAAAACAAAAATAAAATAAAAAATAAAAATAGTTCCTCTTAAAAATAAATAAATAAATAAATAAATAAATAAATAAATAAATAAATAAATAAATAAATAAATAAATAAAATTGCGAAGTTACAAAAGATAAACCTGAAGTTAGGGATTCTAGTTCTGCCAGCCGTCTTATGCCTTCTTGACAATATCTTTAGCAGGATTCTTTCTAGCGTCTGTGGCAGACTGTCAGTTATGGGAACTGGGGATATTGCAGTTTAACCCTTTTGTTTTAGGAAGGCTATAATTATTAGGAAGAAATCTGTATTTTTGAAAATTCCAGCTGACCATCTTGGTTGTGCCCTCTTGGTGTTACATACAACAATAATCTCTTTCCACAAGACAGTAGTTAAGATAAACGAGCACACGTTTTATGTTTACTCTTAGCTTTTCTTTTCTAGATCAATCATTTTTACTATTCCTAATTGAGACAGTGGTGGATATTTGATATGTGAGGAAGAATTGGGTGACTTTGTTTACACCACTTCACATTTCTGAGCCTTCATTTCTCATCTGTTTTGACAGGTCAGATGTGAAGATTCATATTGAAAACTTCACAGGGTATCAAAGTGCCATTTAAATGTCAATTGTCAGTAATAATAGCTCTGTTACATGGAATAGTTTTAAATCCCCTATCCACTAGCCCTTCTCAAAATTAGATACCAGGATAGCAGATTAAACTCTTAAAACTTAAAATTGTGATATCAATATTCAGCCTATTCATAAGTTGAACAGCCAACTCATTAGGGGTGCTGTTGCATGATAAATGATAGAATTCTGAGAAAGGCTCAACCAAAAGCATGTTCCTTTTTTATTTTTTTACAGCTTTCTTAATTTCTTACTATCCTTCTTGGTTCTTTTCTTTTTTCTTCTTCCCTTAAATTTTCTTTTTTATTTTATGCCTTAGGCTTGCTAAATGGCCCCTTAAAGTCACTCATAGGTATTACATAGTACTTTTGTGACTTCTGGTACCGAAGATGGTACTGATTTCTGCTTGTTAAAATATTTAAGGAAAATTACTACTAAATTTGCCGTGTGAGGTTCTTACTTACCAAGAGATACTTCTGATTAGTCAAAGCTTTTTTATAATTACCTTAAAAATACTGGTTTTTGTGATGTTTGCCTCTTGAAAATATTAATGTATTACTTTCTGAAGCAATGTAAAATTGGGTCAGTTATTCATCAAAGGCACATGATCTATTTTTTTTTTTTTTCTTTTCTTAAAAAACAGGAATGTTTGGCTGTCAGGACCCTCGATCCTCTTGTTAACACCTCCAGTCTGATCATGAGGAAGTGTTTCCCTAAAAATCGCCTGCCACTCCCAACAATTAAAAGTTCTTTCCATTTCCAGTTACCAGTTATTCCTGTGACTGGACCTGTGGCCCAGCTCTACAGTTTACCCCCTGAAGGTAGGACCACATGCTCGCTGCTGGCTTTCAGTGGTTATCGGAATCGTACGACTGTCTACTTTATTTCTGCTTGTTGCATCTCCCTAGCGAAGAAGGCCTGAACGGACATAATAAACTTTCACATTATATTTAGTTAATAAATATTTTTTTAAATGTAAGAAATTGAGATTGAGTTATTAAGGGAAGTAATGTGGGATGTGCTGCATGTATAAATGTGAATTATGAAAAACTTGAAACACCACATAGGAACATTATTTTATAGTTCATATAAATAATTGATCACTTTTTTGAAAAAAAGTTATTTTATTTATATTCAAAGCAATTATTTGAAGTAAGTGATTTAAGAGAATTTTCAAGTAATTAATAATTAGTGTATTATCCTTGGTACAGATTTATCTTTGGTATATATCACAGAGTACACTGTTATGATTTAATTTCTAAAGTATTTAATTATTGAAGTACAAGTTTAGTTTGCATAAAATAGCGAAATGCATTATGCAGAAATTTCCTTGGAAGGGCTTAAAAGTCTAAGACTGAGTCTGAGACTTGATTAAAACAGCTAAGTGAAACCATGGTCTAATCCTTTCTTCTTTCATTACCTTTAAAATTACCAACAGACTTGAGATATATATATATATATATATATATATATATATATATATATATATATATATATATATATATAAAATATTATATTGAAGTGTAGTCAGTTTACAATGTTGTATCAGTTTCTGGTGTACAGCATAATGCTTCAGTCATACGTGAAAATACATCTATTCATTTTCATATTCTTTTTTACTGTAAGTTACTGCAAGAGAGTGAATATATTTCCCTGTACTATACTGGACTTTAAAAATAAGGGAAAATTTGTCTGAATCTGAAAACTAGCTAAAAGGACCATTCTCGTAGAATAAGCATAGAACATGCAGGAAACATGGTGGAGACGTGAATAGATTTAGGAGGAGCACCACCTCTCTACTCATCTTTCTGTGAAATACAGTATCTCTGGCTCCAGGGTGAGCGCCACTAGCAGCTAATTTGGAGGGACAATCAGGGAGATGTTGGAATTTCTTTTTCTCCTAATGTAGGTTTATGGGGGTTTACGTGATGGTCTAACCAGTAGAAAGCCGGTGAGACTTCTCTATGTACAGCGGGTAGTAACACTGGGAAAGCGTTCTTTATTCAGTGTCCAGAATACTCACTGAGACAGAGTAAGCTGATTTGTAGTACAGTGAGTATATCAAACACGGGGAAAAAAGACAGAGATAATATTGTTCCCAGGGCTCGCTTTGTGTCTCATTTCAGACTGATGGGTCAGTGAACTAGAAATGGAAACTTACATTGACTAACAAGCTTGCACAATTAAAATGTGAGAGAAGGATTCTAATAGCAACTCCATAGACACAAGGAAAATACCCTCTTTCTGCCTTCTGATATTTTCTTACATATCAGGCTGCATTACATTTATCACAAGCTTCATTACTTTTTACCTTCCCCAGCTAGCCTGTAAGTCCCATGAGGATAGGACTGTTGTTTTTTTCTTTCATTTTATCCTCAGTATCTGTTAGATTGCATGAGACATAGTAAACGTGCATTTAGCATTTGTTGATGAAGCTGGCCTCGAGACTTGCTCTCTTGAGCATTAAGTGCCAAAAGACAGTGAGGCAGCATCTATTGAGATCTGAAGGAAAAGGGTTCTGACTCAAGATTTCTAAACCCTTATTAGTTGCCATCCATATGTGAAGGCAACATAGTCTTAGATGTACAAGGGTGCAGAAGCATATCGCTCAGGGACTCTTCCTGAAGTAATTACTCCAGCCAGCCCAGTGATGAATTAAGATGTCAAGAATGCAGAAGACATGGTAGAATAATTGCATATAATATTACAAATTGTTAATTATGTAATGTTAAACAGATGTCATACTGTCATTTTGGAATATATCAACTAACTTTTGACAAGTGGTATATAATATATTATTATAACAAACTGGGTCTTTTACCCAAAGACTAAAATATATATTCATAGATTTCTTAACATAGTATTCTTGCATTTCTAAAATGATAATTATAGAAATAGTGGCCCAAACATGTGTTTTGAAATGTAAAAGTAACATCTAGAACAGAGCCCTTAGGCTGGGATCTGTTGAACCATAGGAATCCATGGATGGTCTTCAGAGACTGTGAACCCTTTGAAATTTTATATAAAATTATGTATGTTTTTTCTTGGAAACATTTTTTGAAGGGATCCATCCACTGCTGCTATAGCAAAGCAAGAAAATTTCATAGATACACAAAATCCTGAAAGCACCAAATACAAAGCAAGAACAAGCAAATCAATTTTAGTAATGAGATATCTAAATGGATAAAATGCTCCTATTAGGAGAAAGGGACTCTCAGATTGGGTTAAAACAAAATTTTAAGTAGGTAATACATCCTGGAAACTTTAAAGCAACAAGTTGGAAAGCTTGAAAGTAAATGGATTGATTGGCAAATGTGTGTCTGTGATTCCCAGCTCAAAAAAGTTGGGGAAGACCTTATTACTACCCTACAAAGTATAAGAACAGAACAAAATGTTTAAAGCAAGACAGCAAAGATGATTTTCTACACGCTAGATAATAACAAGTGTGCCAAATATTAGAACAAAGATAAAGGTATAATCATTCAAATGACAAGGAGAAATTGTTAGAAACACAGCGTTAGTGGGCGATTTGTTCTTGGCAAATTAAATAGAGGATATCCAGCCAATCTAAGTGGATGCTAAAGATAACTCCTGTTAGTACATTTGAAAATATGATTGAAATGGACAATATTTTAGGGAAATATGAATGACTAAAATTGATTTAAATAGTAGAAAACCTGCAACTGAATATGCAGTCAAGTTGCCTTCAGTGAAGACACCAAACAGCAGTGACTTTATAGATTAGCTCTCTCAACTTTCAAGAAATTTTCCTATGCTTTATTTTCCAGAGCATAAGGAAAAAAAGAGAAAGTTTAGAAGCTAGTATGATGCTGAAATCAAAACCTAGTAAGAATAACCTGAAACAACCTACAGATAGATCATTGTCACTTGTGAAAATAAATGTAAAAATCTAAAATACTAGCAAATTGAATTGAGCAGTGTTTTGCATGTATAGGGCACCTTGGCAAAGCAAGGATTATCTTTAAGAAAATAAGTTTATTGTAATATTGAGACTATAATTAAAATTTATCAATAGATCAAAGAAAGAAACCAATGATTATCTTAATAAGTACCATGAAGAGTTTTGATAAAAATAATTAGTTAGTTCCAGATAAAATTTCTTAAGGAATCCAGGAATATTTCCCAAGCAAGCTGAGTATTATCTAACTCAAATTAGTAGCCAGTATCACGAATAGTTATGAAGTGTGAAAGAATGCCTCTCTCAACCATTATTAGTTAACATTCTCTTTAGCCAGTAAGACAGGGAAAGAATAGTTTTTAATCACTCAAAGAGTGAGATAAAGTTTATCAGTGTCTGTTGAAGATATTACTGTTTATGTAGAAAATCTGAGCAAATCAATTATAAAATGATTTTGGTCTTAAACCAAATAAAAGTTCAATGAAGTACTATTTATAAGATAATAAAATTCAGCAGCTTTCCTTTGTGTGCCATGTGTATGTGTGTATACATGTAGGTATATGTGTGTATCAACAAAAAGCAAGAACAGCTAGAAGACACTAAAGGAAGGTAAATCACATTCATGGGGCAGTAGCACCAATAAAGTAAACCCCTTGGAATATACTTTCCAAAACCTTACAGAAAGTGCTGACTCATGCCTTTTAATTATTATGTCGTACAGAGTATAATTTATCTAACTAGTTTCCTATTGGTAGACATTTATGTTTTTCAAGTATTTTTGTTTTTACTGTGAATGAGCCAAGGACATTTTGAAAACTAACAAGAAGGATGATTTTTATTCTCTAATTTTAATTGTGAGGTTAAGCTGTAATAATTGATGATGGTACAAGAATAGATCATTGCAATAAAAAAAGAAGATCTCAGACACCCTAAGCTATATGGCATTCACATCTGGAGTGTGAAACCAGAGGAAAAATACCATATAAAGGAAAATATTTGAAAGGTTTGATTAAAAATTGAGAACATATTTTCTGTCTGATGCTGGACTACATTTTCCCTTCTTCCTGTCCAAGGAGTCATCATTCTTGTTTGCAGTAGGCTTTTGTGAATTCAGCCCCTTTCTTTTTTTCCCTAACAGTTCTTTTTCCAAATGTCAATTCTTCCCTTGTTTATCCATGAATAACTGCTGTTAGTACGTTGACATAAATAGACCCAGGTTAGCATATGCAATATAAATACCTATTTTTTGCGCTCTGATTTCCAAAAGAATTTAAAGCAATTTGGTAACTATTATTTAGGATAGACTGAGCTGCTCTTACAGAATGACCCAGTACAGGACCACTCAAGCAACAGTAGTAATAACAGACATTTTTATGGCACATACTCTTTGCCTGGCACATTATATATGTTAACTCCTTTAAGGCTCATGAGAACACCATGCGTGGGTGTCTCCATTTTATAGACAAGGAAACTGAGACACAAATAACTTACGTAACTTGCTCAAGGTCAAGTAATTAGTAAATGGAGGAACCAGGATTTGAACCCGATGTGCTGCCTCCTGAGCCCTTTGCTACACTGCCACAAGACAAGATTTTCACATGTCCATCCAGAAGATGAGCAGGTGATCCTGGACAGTGGGGCTCTGTTCACCAGGTCATCAAAGGAAAAAGGTCCTTATTGTTTTCATCATCTCCTGTGGTGGTTTCCTCATGTGCATGTGGACAGTGGCAATGAAAGAAAATGGAGAGGGCAATTTTCTTTTTAAAGAATGTGACCTGGAGCTTGTATGGCTGTAATTACTGTGAGAGAGGCTGGAATCTATAACCTCTAGCTGAAACTCAGAGGTTCTGTGACTAGAATGAAGGAAAGGAGAACAGACACTTGGGGGTGGGGAGGAGTTTATAATCTTCACTATAATAAATCACACTGGAAACAGAAGTAATAAAGAGGTTAAAGAAGGTTACATCAGTAAGATGGAGGGGTGAGAGGTCCCATGGCTCATCTCCCCTGCAAATACAGCAAAAACAATAAATAACCAACTACCAACTGATGAAAATATCTCAGGGGTAGCTCTGGACTTCATTGAAGAAATATCTGAAACTCTGCAGAGCTCAAAACTGTTGGTTGGCCATGTAGAAAAATACAGGAAGTGTTTCATTGCCATCACCCCATCCCCTAGTCCAGAGCAGCCTGGCACCAGGAGGGTTTCCCCTCACTAGAAAAGGAGAGCAGGAGAACCCTAGCGAGGCTCACTGCTGTGGGTGTTTATAGTCTTTGTTGCTGAGGTCTCCCAGGTCTCCACCAGAGCGAATTCAGAGCTGACAGAGCAGCTTGGAGTCCTGCCTGCTGCATTTACTTTATGGGGATGGCGCTATTGCTGTGGGCTCATGCTGCTGCAGCATATTCCCCCAGCTGGAGTCACTACAGCGAGCCCCAGAGCTCCAGACCTCATTTCTATGAGGGATCTCCATAGTCTTGCACCTTAGACACCAGTGCAACTGCTGCAGCAACCCAGGCATTGTGGTAGGTAGTTCCACAGGTACCTGATTGTAGGACCCTGGCTGGCTCTGTCACTGCTCTGAGTGCAAGCGTTCAGACCAGGTGCCAAGAGGGATCCCCTTGTCTAGAACTTACTTCCATAGGCAAAAAAAAAAAAAGAAAAGGAGTACAAGAAGACCCCAGCATCTTTTTGCCTCAGGATCCCAGTAGCCATAGCCACCCCTGCCACCTAAGGACGTCCATAGTATTGGCAACAGAAGACCCCCTATGGTCAGTGCTGATGTTGACCTCAGCTGGTGGAGCTGCATAAAGACACCACCACTGTGCCTTCCAAGGAAGCACAGAGGCTTCATGCTACTCACAGTCATCTTCAGGTGAAAGTCGTTCCCTTCCCAAGCTAGTCCTGAAAGGCTGGAAGAGTTGACTGCATCCTCCAATGTGCAGACATCAGTGCAAAACTACCAGAAACATGGAAAAGCAGGGACACGTGACACTACCAAAAACACAGTAACTTTTCAGTAGCTAAACTTAGAGATCTGTGAGTTACCTGAAGAATAATTCAGTATAATTATTTTAAGGAAGCTCAGATGATTGTAGAGAAGACAAATAACTCAATGAACCTAGGAAAGCAATACATGAACAAAATGAGAAGTTCAGTGAAGGGAAGGAAGTCATAAAAAGAACCAAACAAATTCTGGACCTGAAGAATACAATGAATGAAATGAAACATGCAGTAGAGAACTTCGATATCAAGCTCAGTCAAGCAGAAGAAAGAAGCTGTGAACTTGAAGGCAGATTTCCAGTCAGAGAAAAAAAGTCTAGAATGAAAAAGAGTGAAGAAAGCCTATGTGAATAATGGAACACCATCAAATGAAACAACTTCTGTATAATGGGAGTCTCAGAAGGAGAAGAGAGAAAGGAACAGAAAACTTATTTAAAGAAATAATGGTTGTAAACTTAGCAAATGTGGGGAGATATATGGCTGTCTAGGTACATAAGCTCAAAGGTCTCCGAACAGATTCATCCCAAAGAGATCTTCACCAAGACATTTATAATCAAGCTCTTAAAAATCAAAGGCAAAGGGAGGATTTTGAAAGCAGCTAGAGAAAAAAGACTAGTTACCTGCTAGGTAATCCTGATAAGCCTACTAGGAGATTTCTCAGCAGAAACCTTGCAGGCCAGGAGAGAGTGGGATGAAGTGTTCAAATTGCTCAAACAAAAAATAATATCAATCAAGATTACTTTACCCATCAAAGTTGTCCTTTAGAAATGAAAGAGAGAGAAAGACTGCCCCAGAAAAACAAAAGCTGAATGTCCACTCTCACCAGTTCTATTGGCATAATGCTGGATATTCTAGCTGTAGCAGTTAGGGCAGAAATAGACACAAAAGCCATCCAAATCAGAAAGGAAGAAGTGAAATTATCTCTGCAGATGACATGATCTTACATACAGAAAGCTATAACATCTCTACCGATAACTGTTGGAACTAATAAATGAATAAAGTACAGTTACAGGATATAAAATCAATATACAAACCATCAGTTGCATTTGTATACACTAATAATGAACTGTCTGAAAGAGACGTTAACAAAGCAATCCCATTACAGAAGCATCAAAAACAACAAAGTACTTACAAATAAGTTTCTGCATGCAGAGTTCCCCAAAGAATGATGTACAAATGGTCAGTAGGTGTATGGTATACATCACTAATCATCAGGGAAATGCAAAGCAAATCACAATGAGATATCACCTTACACCTGTTAGAATGGCTATTATCAAAAAGATGAGACAGCAGATAGCAAGGATTTGGAGAAACCAGAACCCTTATACACTTTTTGGTGGGGATGTAAAATGGTACAGCTAATATGGGAAAGAGCAGGGAGGTTCCTCAAAAATTTAAAAACAGAACTGTCGTACCAGCAAACTCACTCCTGGGTATATATTCAAAAATCATCATTTTAAAGAGATCTCTGCATACTCAACATTTGGAAACTACCTTAATGTCCTTCCATGGATGAACGGGTAAAGGAACAGTGATTCTCATATATATATAAAATCAAATAAATTTATCAAATCAATGGTTAAGTGTCGTAACTTGAACAAGATTGGGAATCACTGGTTTACAAGTTACAACTGAATGAAGGGACAGCTGTACCAGCCACATCTGGGTGTTTCATACCAATGGCAGCAAAAAACAGGATCAACCAGGGCAAAATAAATAACTGTGTGGGAGCCCTGAAAGTGCTTGAACAGGACGATTCATGGAGACATAGATATATCTTGCTTTAAACAACACAGAAGCTCCTGAAGAGTTGTGCGTAAGTGAAATAACCACAGACATGCTAGGAGAGCTTGGAACCTGAAAGAATTCTGTGGTGAATTCTTTTGTAAATCCAGGAATATTTATTTGCATTGCTGAAGGTGGAGTCTACCGAGCCACTCTGTCTCTGAGCTGAGGCATCAGCATACCCATATGTATAAAATTCAGCCAATAAAAAAAGGAAATGCAACTATTTGCGACAACACAGGTGAATCTGGAGGCCATTATGGCAGTATGATAAGCGAAGCGTGCCAGAGAAAGACAAATTCTGTGTGGTATCACTTACATGTAGAATCTTTGAAGAAAAATATTGGATTTCATAGAAACAGAACATTGGATTCCAAGGATTGGGAGAATGGTAAATAGGGAGGGTGATGAGATCAAAGGGCATATAGATCTTCAGTTTTAGGAAGATTAAGTTCTGAGGATCTGTAGTACAGCATGGTGAGTATAGTTAATAATACTGTATTGTGTACTTGAAAGTTTCCAAGAGTAAAGCTTAAGCATTTTCCCCACATGCATGCGTGCACACACACACACACACACACACACACACACAATGTGCTCACAGTGTTACTGTGTGAGGTGATGGATCTGTTAATTCATCTTGGTAATCATTTTACAATATATATCAAATTATCACATTGTAGGCTTTCAATATGTATTTGTCAATTATTCCTCTTAATAGAGTGAAAAAATAAAGGTTTAGAAAAACAGGCTTTAAAAATATCCTCTTCTTTGTTTTAATGCGCTCATTACTTACATGAGTACCCTCAGAGAGCACTTCTGTTCTTTCCTTGTGTCCTCCACATCCACAGCCCTTGTGGCCTTTCACGGAGTATTTCTCTGATGCATATTCATTCTTTGTCCCCATTACTGCTGTATTGGTCCAGACAGTTACTGTCTTTTCCTCTATTAATTTGTCCCCCTCCACATATATGCTTCCTTTCTCACACCTGCCAGAGTGATCTTTTGAAAAACGTTAGTTAAACCGTTCTCCTCTTGAAAATCCCCAGTGCTTATCTCCCATAGCTTAAACACCTAAACTGTGTGGCCTAGCATACCCTTCATTTTCTCATTTTTATTTGTTTCTCTTAGTAGTTTTTCAAGCACACAAGCCAAGATTAACTTACCATTTTCCAAAGACATCATCTCAAGTCTTTATTTTCACATTATCATTTCCTCTTCTTAAAAGCCACACTCACACACTCTTATGTTTACCTAGGAAGCTGCTATATTTTTCTTCAAGATCTTGCTTTATTATTACCTGTTTTGTGAAGTGATCACTTACAAGCTTGGCCCCAAGCAGTTTGCAATGATTGATTCCACCCCTTGTTTTCCCATAGCATTTTAAGTATGCTATGCGCCTTCATTAATGTATATCTTTTATATTGTTGCTCTTTTCTCTCTTTAACTTCATGAGCTCCCTGAGGGTAGGGAATATATTTACACGTCTCTTAAAAAATTCCCAGCACACAACACAGTGCATGAAATAAATGAGAAATGAATTGTAAGGGGGAGTAAAAGGCGTTATTGAAATTTATCATAAAATAGGAAACAAGGTGTTTCATACAGGCTGTTGCAACATAAGACATTATTAATTTTTGGAAACTTGACAACATTAGTGAAAAAAAAAAAACCCATGCATTTTTAGAGTGCTTTTCTAAATTTTAAAGCACTCTCACTTTATCTCATAGGGTTTTCAGCACCTGGGACAACCTTAGAGGCATTTTTTATAAGGAAATTTCATTTACTTTACCTTTGGTGATTGAAATTCCAGTGTTATGTATAACATTCTGCCTTTGGATGTGCATGTTGTAGAGTGCTTCCCTCTGACCTACTTATATAGCACGTTTTGTATCACAGTGGATGACGTAGTAGATGAAAGTGATGACAACGATGATATTGATTTAGAAGCTGAAAATGAAACCGAAACTGAAGATGACCTAGATCAAAATTTTAAGGTTGGTATAAATTCCAGTCTTTGGTCAACTTTATAAATTGTACACACAGTTGTAAAACAAGGATTGGGTAAATAGATACAGCTATTGGTAGATTTAATTTGTCTTGCCCACATCTTTTTATCATGGATGACCGTGGATACTAAGCTACTGAAGGGGAAAACAATGTTGCTTTGATTGCACTGGTTGACCAGAAGACTGTCTAACTTTTCTAACTTAGATGTTAAAGTCTAAGGAAATCTCAGTTTGCAGGGAAGTGGTCTGAGACTCTGAAGTGGCAACCTTTTCCTCTTTCAGCAGTCTTCTGGGGACACAAAAATGGTGGGGAAGTCATCTTAGAACTGATGGCTTTTTGGTAAGAATTAGTGTTTATGTAATGATTCTTAGGTTTCAGTTAATTGGAGAAGGAAATGGACAAAAATCGTTACTGAATTGCAAAAAGGTAAAAAATTATTGCCGTGTTAATGTTGAGAAGTTAAGTGGCAGGTGAGTTTTCAGAATTTCACAGCACCTCCAGATGGCTAGATACTTGGTATTTCGCTTTATTAAGTGGTAGAGGGGACCATTTTAGTATCTGTAGGAAAACATCTGATTAACTCCTTCATTTTTCAAGTGTTTAGTGCCTTTTGGGGGTGGTGGGGATTCACTAAACTTTTGTCAGCTTGGGCCTTTTTGTCTTGAAATGCTACATCACCATTGGGGTATACTGAGTGTTTGACTCTCTGGAGATAGACTCTGAGATACTGGAAGGAGATTTCTATCTTCATAGCAGACATAGGACCAGTTTCATTATCACCAAATGTGATCACCAAGGCAGGCTTTGGCAAAATTGTCAAAGTAGCCAATCTAGACAGGATGCCTCCTGGCCTCAAGAAACAACCAAGAAGAGAAACAGTGCAGGCTGTCATGTTCAAGGCCAAAAATGTTGGGTAACTGTGAGTTGCTGGTGCTGGACTTGATTCAGGTGAAAACACAGGATCCAGGCTAGGAGAATTTATATTCTGTATGGAACGTGTTCCTTACATAACAGAAAGTATACTAAAATCAACCATTTGGATTCTTTGGGGAGTGAGTGTTCATAGAGGTGTACAATTCCCTAGATTAATATTAAGTTTATAATTTAAAGTATATTTTGATAGAAACCTTTCTTTTATGATCTGTATATTTCCATGTCTATTAAAAACAAAGTATCCTGAATGTAATTTATTCTTCATGGCTTAGGATCCGCATTAAAAATATCTATTGTGATCATTGCAGATGTAAAGATGGAGATTGGTCAGGAAACAGAACTCAATAGGAGTTTATAAGAATGATTCTAGTTTTGCTGCTTGGAAATTGTCAGTGCTGTATGCATGAATAAATACTTAACTTTTTTTTACAAAATCATTTGAGGATAAGTTACCTGTATTATGTATCATGGTCCTTTACCTTTAAATACATTGGATTATATTTCCTAAGAATAGTGATGTAGTCAGTCATCTGTCAGTATCCTAGAGGGAATGGTTCCAGGACCCACCTTGGATACCAGAATCCGCAAATGCTCAAGTTCCTTATATAAAATGACATAAAATTTGCACATAACTTACACACATCCTCCCATATATTTTCAGTCATCCATCTCCAGGTTACTTAGAATACCTAAAACAAGTAAATGTTGTGTAAATAGTTGTAAATGCTGTGTAAATAGTTGCTGGCCTGCCGCAAATTCAAGTTTTGCTTTTTGAAACTTTTTGGAATTTTTTTTTTTTTATATTTTAATATTTCCAACCTGTGGTTGGTTGAATCTGAGGACATGGAACGTGCAGATACAGAGGACTGACTGAACTCTCTTAGATAACTTATCAACTTGATAAGTCTGTAGTGCTGCACCATTTCTATCTCATCTGCCATCCGCATTCCATTCTGCCAGTTGATCTGATAGTGTCCTTTGTAAGGCTTTTTCCCCCTCTTCAGTATAGGATCTAGCATCAGGCATTGCATTTAATTATCTTGTCTCTTAAGTTTCCTTTAATTTAGAACATTTCTACAGATTTTTTTTGTCTTTTATGACATTCATATCTATAAAAAATGCGAATGTTGGTAACCTTATTTATTGGGGTTTTTGAGATTGCTCACATACCCCCATTTACCTTAACACCACAGTTATAATAATAATAAGAAGAAATAATAGGTTGAATTTATGGAACACTTAATCCTGTGCCGGTCCATCACTTCACATATGCAGGCAGACCTTGTTTTACTGCACTTTGCTTTCCTGTGCTTTGCAGATACTGCATTTTTAACAAATTGAAGGTCTGTGGCCACCCTGCATTGAGCAAGTCTGTCGGTGCTATTTTTCCAACAGCATTTGCTGACTTTATGTCTCTGTGTCACATTTTGGTTAATTATCACAATATTTCAAGCTTTTTCATTATGAATACATTTGTTACGGTGATCTGTGATCAGTGATCTTTGATAATACTATTGTAATTGTCTTGGCATTTTTTAATCAATATTTTTTAACTAAGGTGTTTACATTTTTTTAGACATAATGCCATTGCATACTTGATAGACTACAGTATAGTGTAAACATGACTTTTACATACGCTGGGAAACCAGAATTCATCCGCCTCGCTTTATTGTGACATTCGCTTAATTGCGGTGGTCTGCACCTGAACCTTGGCATGCCTGTAGTAACCATTAAATCCTCACAGTAATTCTGTGAGGTAGGTGGTGGTGTTACCTCTGCTTTACAGGGCTGATAGAAAACAGGCACAGAAAGGTTATCAGTGTAGCTTGTAAGAGGTGGGGCCAAAATTCAGAATAAAGCAGTCTGATGTGAATGTTTGCTTTCTTCACCGCTGTGCAATACTAAATATTATTTTTTAATATTTAAAAATTTTTAAATAGCCACTGTGTAAAGCTACATATAGTTTCATAAAATAATATTGAATATTGAACTAGTATGTTTAGAGAAAGGAATACCTTTGAAAATTTTTTTGTTATTTTGAAAGCATTATCCGCTTTAATACATGCTAATCAAGAAAATTACATATTTTGGGTTCATTAATACATAATTTAAGGATATATGAAATTATATATTTATGTAATAATAATTACACAATGATACAATATTTAATAAGATACTCTGAATAAAACCAGTCTATTTTTATGTCAATGGAGAAAATCTTTCTATTGGTTGAAGAAATAAGAGCTAAATTGCTGAATATGAAAAACGAGAAATACGTAATATTTTTCCTTTTAAAATTACTTGACAATAATTATAATATGACAAATTAATATGACAATATATAAATATCAGATACATGTATATAAGACATTTTAAGGATTGAAGCTTAGTAGAATAAATTTAAGGCTGAAAAATAAGTACTTTAAGCTGATATTAAGATAAATGTTAAAATTAAAATTGACTACCCATTGAAAATTAGCAAGTCGTCTTATCTCTCTAACCATCAAGGAAGGTAATGATGGGTTTTTGTTTGTGTGAGGCCAGAGCTGTTGAGGGTCCTAGAGAGCAGCTTGGACTCTAGGTAAACTGACACTTGCCTTTCATTCACAGTGTGCATCAGCGCTTTGAACAGGTACAGATCAAATTGATCCCGCATACCTGTCCTGTTTCTCTGAGGTCCTGTTTCTTTAAATTTACCCCCCTTTTTTTTCCCCAAAGGGACAGGGACATCATTTCTGGCCATTGTTTCACTTCTCAATTTTTTTTTTCCCCCTGAAAAACAGAGTGAGTGGTGATGCTGGGTTTTTCTAAGGGAACTTTACTGACCATGGAATGTAAGAGAACGTGATCACCATTAGCCTCCCTTGAGGCGGGCAGCGCATTATGTTGAGTGCGTGCTTTAGAATTACTCATTAGTTTTACATTCTGGCTCCTCTCTTTGCAAGCCACTTAACCTCTCTGTTCCTCAGTTTCCTCTTCGATTAAATGGAGGTAATGATACTGTCTACTTCATAGTATTCTTATGTAGATTAAGTAAGATGATACAGGTAAAATCCTTAGCGTAGTGCCTCACATATTTTCATTGCTCAGTAAAAGTTATTTTGATTATCACCGCTGCCATCATATACTTATGTTTTTCGATTTAGCTTTATTAAGTTTTACTGCCCTTTAATATGTGCAAGATAATGACAGGGAGATTGAGGGGAGTGCTCTTTAGTTTTAATCTTAGTGTTAGTTTTTCTATCTTGAGGAGCCCGGATACCATGTTATATTGGAATAACCTTTGACAAAAACACAACACAACAAAACAACCAAGATAACAATACAACAATCAAAAAAAAAATGCAAGCAAATTTTAACTTACAATGAAATTAGTACAGTCTTTATGCAGTGATTGTTCTCTATGTACCTGTAATTAATAATTGGGAAGTCTTTAAACCTGACATTGTATTTTGTAATTTTATGTTTTTCTTAATTGGTGACATGCCATTTTTATTATTTCAGAATGATGATATTGAAACGGATATTAACAAACTAAAGCCCCAGCAAGAACCAGGACGAACAGTAGAAGAGCTTAAAATGTATGAACACCTTTTCCCTGAGCTTGTTGCTGATTTTCAGGTATAAATATAGAAAATTCAGCATCTTAACTCATTTTAAGAAAGTGTTCTTTTTTCCCCAGACCTATAATCACTGTTTTCATGTCTTAAAAATGGAGGTAGTGTTGCTTTTCTGAGTGAGACTAGACAATTACTTCAACATTCTGAGCTGTAAATTGCTTATCTGTAAAATGAGGGGACAAGGTCATTTAATTTTTGGACTCGCCTTTTTGTATTTTTTCATCATTTTGGTTTATCACTTTAGTTGATACAGGTTTTTACTCTCTTTAAAAAATAATCTTTAAAATGGCATTTCAGACTCAAGTTAAAGCCTTCTTTTTATCCATTGCATTCAGCTAAGGGGAGACGAGAGCTGAGAAAGTGCTGAATTAGAAGTGTTGTCTATACACGAGGAATTATTTGTTCTGAGAGTTACCGTATAATCACGGAGTGTCGGGGAAAGAGGAGGACAACTTGGAGTCTTTAAATCTTAGTCGCTTCAGAAGGAGAGTGACTTCTTGTTAACTTTTTTTTTACCTTCGTCTGTTTCCTAGAGTGTAATTTTTCAGCTTGATTACCCAGCAAGTAAAGTGAATTGATGGCAAGTAGTAGATCTAGTTTCCTCCTCTCACTCTGCTGCTCACTTTTCGGGGATCCTTAAATAAGTCCCTGAAGCTATCCAGGATCTTAAAGTCTAAAATAAAGGGTTTGGACCAGATAATCTCAGGTTTATTTAGCTCTTGCTGCAAGCCCCTGTGTCCCCCCGACCCAAGTTCTATATACTTAATTCCTAGTTGCTTAAAGCAAAAGACTTTAATGTGAAGCTATATGTGAGAAATACAAATAAAGAAATACTTGCTGGCGAATGTTTACATTTCACAGTTCTTTGGGGCATGTTGGAAGGTGTGCTGAAATCAGGGATAGTAGAAAGAGGGCAGGAATGAAGGAGCGGGTGTTTGTCAAAAAGAAAAAGAAGCAGATAGGCAGAGGCATTGGAGAAGGATACAGGGTGATTCTCTTTCATGCAACCTACAGAAGGTATCTGGCTGTTCCTGTAACACTTTTGTGCCAAGCTAAGGCCTATTTAAAAATAAAACCTCAGAGGTAACAGATACTGCTGATTCAAATTAGAAAAAGTACTGTGGAAGGGATTTGGGAAAGGCATTGATTATTGTGTGAAGAACTCACTGTTTTCTTCAGTATTTGTGTACAAATGAGGATTATATAATGTGATTAAGAACTGTAGGAGTTCTGAAGTGGGGATGGAGAAGAGTAGGTTCTTAATAGATGTCAAGGCCAGGATTTTGATTCTCACTCTTTCACGGGTCAGTTCTTTCTTGTAGACTGTGAGGATGAGCTCTTGTATGCTTGCATGATAGTTCATCACCCAGAACAGGGTACCCTTGATGGTTCCCTGCTCGGCACCTTTGAACAGCTGGCTAACTTGTCCTTTAGTTTGGCTCCTCCTAGAACAGGCTCCTACTTTTGGCTGACTTGGCGTCAGATGGTAGAGACAGGTGTGTCTGAGTGTAAGAGCTCTGAAAAGTCTCCCCAAGTGAGTGCCCCTTTTTATTGTGCTTAAGCAAAAAAAGTTCCTTCAGGTATTTCAGACAGTATGTATTTATTAATGCATTCTTTCTTTTGCCACAAAGTTTAAAGTTGAAGAGTTAGCTCTGTATAGCATATGTTATGGGAAATAGCACATTGTCTTTTATGTACATAATTGGAACATCATTTCTAAAGTCATTGTGTTGACACTTCCTTATTTTTAAGTTTCAGAGGAATGAACTATTCAAATACTTCAGTCTCTTATTTTTTGAAGTGTGTTGAAAGTATATATAGGCAGCGATATTTAAGTGATACACTTCTGAGAATTAAAAATACTGGTTGGTTCTAAATAGAGGAAGTGTTTGGAAGAATTTTTTCCAGCCATCATCATATCAAAATGCAGGCAGACTATGAGATATTAAACGTAAATAAAATTAATCTTGATTATGACTTTTTTCCACTTGAATTTACATGTCACCTTCAACATCAACCACTGAAGCTCACAATTACTTGATGTGTGTGTTTGTATCCTGAACACCAACCCACTTTGTTTCCAGATGTGTTAAAGCTACTTAACCAATGGCCAGATGGCGGCAAAATGAGTGCATTTGAAGGCAACATAAGGAATTGTTAAAGTAATTATCAACAGACTTTCTGAGAGGACCTTAACACATGCTTTTAACTATGATTATGACAGATGTGACAGTGACAATTATAGTTTTAGCTGCTTTTGTTTCTTGAGGGCAGATATTCGAAGTGTCAAAATTGTGCATTTTCACGGCTCTTTTTTCGTACATCTGTGGTAGCATAATGACACTAACCTTATGGACTTTTATGTTTTTCCCCCCTCTTTTTAATTTGGCTTTTTATTAAAGTTATACATGGACAGAGTTGAAGGAGTCAGTTTTACGTAGTTTAATCATTTACATAGTTTAAAGGAAAAGCTGTAGTCCGCTTCCCACCTGCTGTTTCCTGGAGTCAACTTTCAGGATGTTTTTGAAGTTAATCCCCATATTTCTAAATGATATGTTTACAGCGCCATGTCTTGATTTTTCCTGCTTTCATTCTTTCTCTCTTTTTGTTTTTTATATTATCATCTTAAGATAGGCCACATAATTTTCAGCCTTTCTTCTTTTCCAGTATTTCTCTTTTTAAACTGCAAATTTCCCTCTAATTACTGTTTTACTTGCATCACACAAGTTTTGATATTTAATGCTTTCATTCACTTTGTTTTGAAGCCCTATTTCCATGATGAGTTTTTTCCTTTGAGTCCTCAGTAATGTCAAAGTTCACTTTTTAATTTCCAATTTTTATTTATCTTTTTATTGATTTCTAGCATGTAGGCTGAGAGGACATATTCTATATGATTATAATCTTTTGAAATTTTTGAGTCTTATGGCTTTTGAATATGGTCAACTTTTGTTTTTGCTTTTTTGTCCTAGAAGAGAACTCTTCTGCAGTTAAGCACAGCTGTATATTCGCCTAATAGGACAAGATTATTAATTGTGTTGAGAAGTTCTTTTCTGTCTTTATGGATTTTTATTTCTATGCTGTCAGTTACTGAGAAAAGTATATTAAAAATTTCTCAACCATGATTGCAAATATATTTGTTTTTGCAGGTTTGTCAGTTTTTGTTACATATTTTTGGAGGCTTTATCATTTATTGTACATAAATGTAAATTGACTTCTCTTTTTTATTAAGTGAACCTTTTATTGAAGTTAGTTTTTATCTCTATGGCTTTAAGGCGAAAAGGTTTTTAAAATAATATTAATGCAGTTACATTAAGTTTAGTTACTTGCCTGGTATCTTTTTAAATCTCTTCATCAACTTTTCGGTATCCTTAGATGTTTATCTTTTAAACAGCATATAGCTGGATTTTAAAAACTCAAATCTGAGTCTCTGCATTTAACTGCTGAAACATTTAGTTCACTTACATGTAATTTTTCATATATTTGGATTTATATTTATGAGATCTTATTTTGTATTTTCATTTGTTTCATCTGTATATCTTTGTGTCTTTTTCTTGCCTTCATTTGGATTGTTTTTTATTTCATTTTTTTCACCTTTGTTTTAATCAACTATTCTATAAAGGATTATATGCCCACCAGTAGAATAAAGGCTAAATCAGTTGCAGTCTATTTCCTTGGTAAAGTTTTCTATAGGCCAAAAAGATGTCTAAAAGTATAAAAAGAGAAAAGACTGCTTGATCTGTTAGCAGCATCCATTCTTCACTTGTCGTGCAGGACACTTTTCCTTCCTGGCTTTCATCTTGCAGCCTGGCTCTTCCTTCTCCATTTCCTTGTCTGTCTCCTGTTGTTTCATTTTCATCTTCTCAACCTCTTAAGATTGTAGTACCCCAAGGCACAGTCTTTTGTCCTCTTCTCTATTTCTTTCTGCTTATAATTTCCAGCCTCATGGCTGGGAGTAGAGTCTGTATGTGAGTGAGTGTCCAATTTATATCTTCTGCATAGACTTTTCTTCTGAATTCTAGACAAATATGCCCAGCTGCCTGCTTTACGTCCTTGTCTACACGTGACTAGCTCCAACTTAACATTCCAGAGTTAAACCCTGATGGGTTTCAGTTGTTCAGGCAGACACTTTGGTACCATCTCTGACTCCTGTCTGTAATTAATGGCATTTAACGTTGCCACCTACATCTCCTCCCCCTGGCATTCCCAATCCATGTTACTCCTTTCTCCCTCTTTTTGCTATAACTCTCTACCCTTCCAACATTCCATAAAATATATTTTTTTGTCACGTTTATTACTTTTTGTATTGACAGTCCTTTCCCTTCTTTCTATAGTAGAATGTAAGCTGCAAAAGGGAAGAGTTGTGGGGTTTTTTGTTTTGTTTGTTTTGTTTTGTTTTTAACTGCTGGGTCTTACGTGCCTGAAACAGTGCTTGGCTTAAAACCAACAGTAAATATTTGTTGAATTGATGAATAACATTAGCTGTTGTGGTTCATTTAATAGGATTTTGTATGGTTTTAATGTCTCAATACGTTTCTAAAATTTCCCATATTTCTATTTTGTATAGGCATTATTTTTACAATAGAAAAAGCAAAATAGTGTAATGAATTTTGTTGTAATTAAACATTTTGTCTTTTATTAGCAAAATTAAAACATAACCTGTTTTTTCCATCTTTAAAATTTTCATGTTAGGGTTCCGAATCAGCATATAAAACGAGTATGTCTTAATTTTGTTAATACATTTTTGTTAATATACAATTTTGTTAATGTAAAAGATTAATCATATTCTTTTATTTTCAAAGGACTATGATTTAATCTCCAAAGAACCAAAGCCTTTTGTATTTGAGGGAAAGGTTCGTGGTCCTATTGTTGTTCCCACGGCAGGAGAGGAAGCATCTGGGAATTCAGGCAATTTAAGAAAAGGGGTTGTAACGAAGGCGACCGTGTCTCCTAAAGGGGACGAGGATAACAAGAAACCTGCCTGTGTGGATCCGGCGAAAGAAGACATTAAAGAGAGTGACAGAACATTACCGCAGCAGCTAGGTGATCAAAACAGAACTGCCCTCTCGGTCCACGGCTTGAACAATGATATCGTGAAGGCCTTGGACCGAATTACCCTGCAGAGTGTTCCTTCTCAGACAGCCCCGGGCTTTGCCGCAGGAGTGAAGAAGGACTGCGGCCTCCCTGTCACTGTCCTGACGTGCAATAAAGCCTGTCCGCACGTGGCTTCTTGTGGGAACGTGCTGTTTGAGGGAAGAACAGTGCAGCTCGGCCAGCTTTGCTGTGCTGGCATCGAACCCGAGGATGATGAAGACACCGAGTCGACTTCATCCGTGGAGCAGGCACCCGTCGACGTCCCTGACGGACCAACACTCCATGACTCGGACCTTTATATTGAGATTGTGAAAAGTACAAAGTCTGTCCCGGAATATTCTGAGGTGGCTTACCCTGATTATTTTGGTCACATTCCTCCTCCGTTCAGAGAGCCTATTTTGGAAAGGCCTTATGGTGTGCAAAGGTGAGTTGAAGATCTCTTCCTTCTAAACAAGACCATTGTCAGAATGTGAGGCATACTTACGCTTTGGGTATTTAGGAAGAAAATTACTCTGAATTAAAGTTAGTCTGATTTTTTATCCTGCTTTGGAAAGTTTGCATGGTTTTGAAATGGTTCATATGAGTTTGCTTTATATTCTCAGCTCATTACTTATTTGAGTGAAGCCAGCTTAATAAACCTGACCATTAGACAATTTAGAAATTTCCTATTTAGGTTGAATCTGAAAATATAAAAGCATTATTTAGTAATCTTTAAATAAATATTGCATAGGTAATAAGTATTGATTTAGTAATTTGATTATTATTTGAATTTGATTTAGATATATGACTTAAAAATAGCAATATGGGCAGTATTTTGTTGTAAAATTTAGAATTAGAAATATAACTGTAAAAATTTGGGATTCATAAAAGCAGAACTAAACTTATTAAATCTTGCCAATTAATTTCAGAAATTACAAATATTATTAGCTGTTGCCAACTAGTTAATATTTAGCATATAAACACAGTTTTGGTGTGACTTGACTGTTTTCAGTGATTATGATTAAGAGTTTGTGATGCTGGCTTACTAGCACCTTAAAGCATTTGTATATTCTTGTTATGAGTATGTACGTAATGATGAAGGAAGACATTACTGTGGGTATTTGATTCTCTTTAGACTGTGAGCTCCTTTAAGGTACAATTGTGTCTTATTTATTTTTTGTATTTAGCATGTAGTGTAATTAATCATTTTTACTTGGCGATGTAGTGTATGTTTGGTGCTACCAGTTGACGCCCTGATCTGCAGGTATGGAATCGTGTGCAACACAGCACCAGAACAGGGGTCTTACTCTGCTGGGAGATGTGTGTGGGCCTGGGCCTGGGCCTGGGCATCTGCTGGTTGTATCCCAGGCTGCGTCATCCAGAGGCAGCCGGCGTCTGGAGGGCCAGAATGGTCCTCAGAAGGCATGAGTGAAGCTCCAGCCCAGAGGAAATACTCTGCAAATTGGGAACTTCCATATGGTTCTCTATCCCTAGTAGAAAGGATACAGGAGCCTGGGAAGCAGGAGGTGGAAACAGAAGCAGTCCTGCTGACTGCAGCTCACAGGGTGCCACTGGGGAGCACTGTGCTTCTGTCCCCTGCACCTCTGAGCTCTGTAGGGTTAGTAGTCCTGGTCCCAGAGTGGGTGCAGCCTTTCCACAGGGGATATAGCAAGGGTACAACTTAACTGCAAGCTCTGGTTGCCAATGGTTCACTTTAGACTCTTGTGTCTAGGACCAGCAGATTGGAATAGACTCTACCATCTTGACCCAGATCAGCTAGAGGAGGTAGGATTGCTTCTTACACAGTGACAACAGACTGAATATGAGTGGTGCTCAAGTGACCGCAAGTTTTAAGTGTGAGTGGACATATCACGGCCACCCTGGAATGAGGATGATGTGATTGCCAGGGGCTCAGATCCCTAAGGAATGTTTGGGTCACTTAATCAGATCAGCTGCCAAGTCCTGTAGAGGTGATAGGTGAGAGTGAGGGGGATTTAGATAGATACCGGAGGATGGAGATGGTCACTGAGTGTTGGGATATGTGTTTTAAAGGTAGGTGTGTTGGTGCAAGTTGAAGTGCAAAGGAGACGGAGCTCAAGGAAATGAAAACAGGAAACCCAGTGATTTACAACCTGGTTACCTGCGTCTGCTCCTGGAAAACGCAGTGAGAAAAATAGAGCTGGGCTCTGACACACTTTCGAAGGTTAAGTGATCCATGTTTCCTGGAAGTTTCAAAGACTTTTTATCCCATTGATTTTCAAAACCTTGATAAAAATATTCTTTTGCCTTGTGATTTGTTGCAGCAGAAGTAAGTCATAAATTATGAAGTAAATCAAAACCCTTTGCTAGTCTCTTTTGCTGCATCGTTATATATTTTGTGTGATGGTGAGTGTTGCAAAGAACACTTTTGATCTTATTTGTCATAATTTCCATTTTCGTATCATATTTGTCAAAATTTCCATGAGTATCAGATATTTGATGTGAGGCAGGAATATAACTCTATTTCAATGAAACAAAACAATATGACTCCGTTTATTTAGATGTGTAGGACTTTCCCTGATAATGTTAATTGCTTTAGATATAATTACTGCAAAAATATATGCTTAAAATGTTTATGAGTCACATATCAGACAGCAGTACTTTGATATTTGGAGGCTGTTACTCTTTTCCTCCTTGTTTTATTTTATACACTCTGCAAATATTTGTCAGGTGTTTACGTGGAGTTTGTGGTGGACAGTGTAGCCCCGATGCACAGAGATGCATACGTCAAAGCTTCCTTTCTCCCTTTTTACCCATCATTTTTGAATAATGGGTATGAAACACCTTAGGATTATTTGGTCCTTCAGGTGACATTAATTTGAAACTGGGAGAACACATGTATGTAGAGACGATACTTGGACAGTTGGATGTGACCTGATGAGAGTGGTGAGACGATGTGGTGTGGTGAGGCGTCTTGGCAGGTCAGGACACTCTGAAAAGCAAGGTGAAATGCTTGAGTTCTATAGACTTGGCTCTCCCACTGACTTTGTGTGTGTGTGTTTGAGCAAATAATGTTATTTCTCTCGATAGCAATTTTAACTAAAAGCAAGATTGCTGTTTTTCAGACCGTGGGTTGATGTCCATTAGTAGCCAGTATTAAAATAGAAAATAACCGTTTCACATGTAGTGCAGCTGAGTATTGTTTCATAAACCCTTTGTTGCAGCTGTGTGTGTGTGTGCGTGTGTGTAGGGTAGTGGTTTTTAAAATGTGTTTCTTGCAGGTCATGATCAAAAAAGTTTGATAGTCATTCATCTAGATCAGGGCTAGCAAGCTATGGCCCACATGTCAAATACAGCTCACTGCCTGTATGTTCAGCCCACAAGCTAAGAATTTAAAAAAATTATTTTTATTGAACTATAGTTGATTTACTGTGTTGTGTTAGTTTCATGTGTACAGCAGTGATTCAGTTATTCATTAATTTTTCAGATTCTTTTCCATTATAGGTTATTATAAGATACTGAATATAGCTCCCTGTGCTATACAATGGGTCCTTGTTATTTATCTATTTTATGTATGATAGTCTGTATATGTTAATCCCAAGATCATAATTTATCCCTGCCCCCTCCTTTGGTAACCATAGTTTGTTTTGTATGTCTGTGAGTCTATTTCTGGTTTGTAAGTTAAGTTCATTTGTATCATTTTTTTTTTAGATTCCACATAAGTGATATCATATATTTGTCTTTGTATGACTTGCTTCATTTAATATGATAATCTCTAGGTTGATCCATGTTGCTGCAAATGGTTTTATTTCATTCATTTTTATGGCTGTGTAATATTCCAGTGTGTGTGTGTGTGTGTGTGTGTGTGTGTGTGTGCATGCGCGTATGTGTGTGTGTGTGTGTGTGTGTATACACACCACGTCTTTTTTATTCATTCGTTGATGGACATTTGGGTTCCTTCCATGTCTTGGCTATTGTAAATTATGCTGCTGTGAACATTGCGGTGCATGTATCTTTTTGAATTAAGCTTCTCTCTGGATATATGCCCAGGAGTGGGATTGCTGGATCATATGGCAACTCTATATTTAGTTTTTTAAGCAACCTGCATGCTGTTCTCTACAATGGCTGCACCGATTTACATTCCCACAAATAGTGTAGGAAGGTTTCCTTTTCTCCACACCCTCTCTAGCATTTATTTGTAGACTTTTTAATGATAGCCACTCTGACTGGTGTGAGGTGATACCTCATAGTTCTGAGTTGCATTTCTCTAATAATTAGCAATACTGAGCATCTTTTCATGTGCTTATTGGCCATTTGCATGTCTTCTCTGGAGAAATGTCTGTTTAGGACTTCTGCCCAGTTTTTGATTGGCTTGTCTTTTTTTTTTTTTTGATATTAAGTTGTATGAACTGTTAGTATACTTTGGAAACTAATCTCTTGTTGGTCTCATCCTTTGCAAATATTTTCTCCCATTCTGTAGGTTGTCTTTTCATTTTGTTTATGGTTTCCTTTGCTGTGCAATAGCTTTTAAGTTTAATTAGGTCCCGCTTGTTAATTTTTGCTTTTATTTCCATTAGTTTAGGAGATGGATCAAAAAATATTGTTATGATTTGTGTCAGAGAGGGTTCTGCTTATGTTTTCCTCTAGGAGTTTTAGAATATCTTGTCTTACATTTAGGTCTTTGATCCATTTTGCATTTATTTTTGTATATGGTGTTAGAGAATGTTCTGATTTCACTCTTTTACAGGTAGCTGCCCAGTTTTCCCAGCACCGCTTGTTGAAGAGACTATCTTTTCTCCATTGTATATTCTTGCCTCCTCTGTCATAGATTAATTGACCATAAGTGTGTGGGTTTACTTCTGGGCTTTCTATCCTGTTCCATTGATCTGTGTGTCTGTTTTTGTGCCAGTACCATACTGTTTTGATGACTGTAGCTTTGTAGTGTCGTGTGAAGTCAGAGACTGTGATTCCCCCAGCTCCATTCTTCTTTCTCAAGATTGTTTTGGCTATTCAGGGTCTTTTGTGTTTTCATACAAATTTTATGTGTTTAAGTGGTTCAAAAAATCCAAAGGAAAATAATACTTTGTTACACATGGAAATTATATGAAATTTATATTTGTGTCCCTAAATAAAGTTTTATTGGAACACAGGCAACACAGCCTGTTTGTTTATATATTACCTGTGGCTGTTTTTGTGCCACCGTGGTAGAGGTGAATAGTTGTGACAGGGACTATGTTGCCTGCAAAGCCTAAAATATTTACTATCTGGCCCTTTATAGGAGAAGTTTGCTTACCCCTGTAGCTAGGTAGTCTGAAGGCTTTGTGGTTCTCTTTTTGTAATACGGTATCAAATATGAGCCAGGTAGTAGGTATTTCTAAAGTCCTCAGAAATGCTTCTTTTTAAAAAAAAAAATACATTGAGGATGTTGATTCTACTTTGCTTATCTTATTTGCCTAGTCTTCTGTAACTTATTTTTTGAGTCAAATGATAAACAATTTAAAAATTATTTACCAACTTTTTGCTTAGTCCCTGTCCGAGTGCAGTATCGTAAATAAATGATGTCAAAATTAATGAGAATTTACTATTTTATCATTTTCAGGAAAAGGAAGCATTATATTGCTTAAAATTATTCAGTGAGAATATCTTTTTGTCATTTTGATTTCTACTTTATGATGATCTTTCTTATATGTAATCATTGATCTTTTTAAAGGAAAGTACAGTAAATGAGTAAAGCTTCATTAAAAATCTCTTCATTTGGAAGGGGAAGAAGTCTGTTACAAGGTTCATATCTTAATGTGGATAATGCACTGACATTTAAAAAATTGTAAATACATACTGATGATTACTTAAAATCCATATTTTTGGTTTATGTTGGATGAAAAATTAAAATGAAACTTATCTCTTAGTTTAAAGTATGCTTAGCGTTTTTGGTTCCTTTTTCTCTGTGTTCATATTTCATAAAATTAGAACATGAGAAAAAGTAGAAAGAAGAAAGATCACTCTTTGTCACATTCTCCTGAGGTAACAACTATTTTTAGCATTTTGATTTTCTTCCCCTTGTTTTTCTGTATGTTTTAGAAAAATTGCCTACCTGTATTTTATAATAATTCACATTTTATTATAAAATATAATTCATGTGACCTTGTTTTAAAAAACATTTCATGTATTTTACCGAAATACATTCAGCAAAATAAGATGAAAAAATGGCAAAGAAATGTGGTGACTCTTAACTACAGATATATGTTCAACTTCATTCAAAATAAGAGGAATGCAAGTTAAAACGTACTGAGATATCATTTCCCAGTTAACAAATTGGCTAAAATGTGGTAATTTGACAGCACATTCTATTGATGAGGCTATAGAGAAACAGGACCTCATGTACACTGATGGTGGGATTGTCAATTGATAATACCTCTTGTGGAGGGCAATCTGACAGGGTCTATCAAAGTTAAATTCCTTTGACACATTAATCCCATATCTGGGAATTTATGAGATATATATAAAATATATATGTACATACACACATGTAATTTGCACATCTATTCAGAATTTTTCATTGTAGCATTGCTTTGAGATTGGAAACAACTCAAATGTCCATCAGTCAGAGACTAGGTAAATTATGGTATATCCATCCTGTCTATGAATTCTATGCAATTATTAAAAAACAAAAACATCTGTACAATGATGGAAAGAGCTGTAAGATGTATTATTAATAAAATAAGGTGCTTGTGCAGGGAAAGTAATAGAAGTAGTTAACTGGGTGAATAGAGGATATGGGTTGTTTTGAAAGTGATATTTTTTCATTTAATTCTTTTATGTAGTATTTGACTTTTGTACCATATCAATATATTACCAATTCAGAAATTTAAAAAGTAGATGAAGCAAAATAAGGCCAAAGCAAAATAAGGAGAGCAAAACCTTGGATGTCTTTATAACACGTTTAGAATGGCTCAGGGGAGACGTAAGTACCCCTGGAGTGGAGATAATAGTACAAGTATTAGCAGGAGCAATACTTTTTATTGAGTGTTTTTTTATGGGCCAGACACGGAACTGAGTAATAAACACTTTATATGCAGTGCATATATGTGCATATATGCTTATGAAGCATGTCATTTAATGGTATAACAGCTCTATGAGGAAATTGCTGTCATTTTTCTTATTTTATGGAAGAGTATGCTGCAGCTTAGGATTCTTGAGTAACTTACCCAGGGTTACGCTGTTAGTAAATGGCAGAGCCAAGGGTCACCCTGGTCTAGGTCATGAGCCCGTCCTGTTAATCATTCCAGTGTCGGGATCATATACATACGGTTACACCCTACTCAAGAAGAGTATCTTCCATGAATCCTCAGAGAACACTTATGTAATGAACAGTATATCCCATAATATCCTTATAATAAAGTAAATACAGCAATGAGGTGTACTGAATTGTTTCTTATAATGTTACTCTGTGTTGGTTGAAACCTAACAAAAGCTCAGTTTTGCTGGTGGCCACATATCCATGTGAACTTCTGAGTATTTACTGGGCTGAATGGGCCACACATTTTTCAGACTACACTTTTATTTTCTTCTGAGCCAAGCCTTCCATGAATGTTGTAAGTTTGAGGTTATAGTCACTGAGGGTACCTGGAAAATATTTATTGTTTTGTTTTGACTGGAGGGCCGTATATTTTAATAGGCAGCTGAGGTCCAGGAAGGAAGGATTGATGTCCTTTTATGAAAGTTGTGCTGTTTAACACGAATACATGTGTAAGTGAAAGACTGTATTTCCTCCTCTTAATGAGCGCCGAGGGCATGGCAAAGATTTCTCTCAAGTATGAATTTTAGGTCTAATCTAAGTCTAAAATAAATGGGCAAATGTCCCCTAAAGTACAGTATCCGAGGTTGAAAACCAGTGGCCTGTAGACCATATTCAACTTGCTCATGATTTTGACTTCACTTGCAGAGATTTTTTTTGTTGTTTGTTTTGTTTTTATTTCTTAAGTGATTGCCAACATTTAACATTTGAGAGATTCCGCATAGAAATCCAAGGTTTTGATGTTTCTTAAAAAATTGGTATGACAGCCTTAACCTGTTTCCTACTTGGCAACATTCGGTTTTTTTTTAGACAGAGCCTGTGTTCCCTGGTTTCCCACAGCACCACCCAGTCAGCCCCGTCAGTTACATCACCTGCCTGCCTTGTCGATATCTGGGCTTTTTTATCTTGTTTTACATTACGGATCATTGCTGTAGAACTGGGCTGTTGTATCAGCTTTATAATACAATTTTCGTTAAAATTCTAAATATTAATTTTTTACACGTTTGTGGTATATATCAGTCTTAATATTTAATAAATGATTTTGAGAAATGGCTGTATTTAGTCATTCTCTAGACTTGAACACTCGTGTGTTTTGGTGTGGTGTATCTTAGTATATGGAAGTGCCATCTCTTTCATTGTTGAAGATCTGGGTGAGAAAAATTTTGGATTTGTTTATTATTATAATTAATAGCTTTTAAAAGTTTGTTTCTTTAGAAAGAATTTGACATTTGAGAGTTATGACACTGAACCTAAATCAAGGATTTATATCATAATCCTTTGATACTAATTTTTTTCTTGTTAGAGTGCTTTGTCAGCGATGAGTTGTGTTTTTGTAGCATAAAAATTAAAAATAAATTATACTTACCTGTATGACTACTAGATTAAGACTTTTAGAGTTGCACTTTCTAAATTTTTAGTATCCTTTTTCGTCTGTTGATCACGCCTTTTAATATTTTTCTGATGATTTTTTAATTCTTAGAATAGGTTTTTGGCTTATTGTGAACTTAGGTTTTTACTGTGGTATATTTTACAATATTTTTAGATAGATATATTTTTAAATCATATGAGAGTTAATATTCTTTAATCACAAAGAAGTATCCTTGTGCAGGCGACCAGTTCAACGTCTGTGTGAAGTTAAGGAAGACTTTCAGTGCTTATTGTGTTCCTGAGATTTTATTATAACCATTTTGGCAACTTTCTCACTTTGCTCTCTCAATACATCAGTGAACCACAGATTAATCTGCATTACCACTCTTTAGCTGAAACGGACTTGAAATTTAAACCAGTTCAGATAATCAGCATCCTCTTTAAGAACAAGTAATGCTGTGAGAGGTAGCTGTATTTGAACATCAGGCACCTTCCCTCTGTGGCCTTTGTGGCCGGTCTGCCCGAAGTTCCAGGCTTTATGATCCAGATCGTTCTGTCTCAGCTACAGTTTGGTGCCACTTTTAGTGACTGTTGTCTTTCTTGGCGTAAACATTGATGGGGAAGGTTGTGGGTTCTGTGTGTGGCTCGTTCTAGGACAGTGACGGGCATTTTAGGAATTTTCCATTTCGTTGGCGTTCATTTTGATGGACTGGTTCAGGAGCGATCAGGCCTAGAGAATCCTAGAGATGCAGGGACCACCCTCCTGCATTCCATATTTCGTCTTCAACCACAGAAGAGAGAGAGGATTTGGCAGAATGTGCAAACTGGTTGCCAGTTGCATTTTAGCTAAATTCCAGCGAGGGTGGGTTTTAAAAAAAATCTCCTTCTTACATAACCTCTGGCTTTCCAGATCTTTATTGCTTCTAACAATTCTGCTATTATGTATACAACATTATTTGCCTAAACTAAGCACTGCAGAGTGGGCCAGCACCATTTCTATGTAGAAAGGCATAATAGACATTCAGACTTGTAGCTGTATTCTACGTGGTTATTTTCCAGAACTCAGAATTTTAAAATACTGATTTTTGTCTTGTTATGTATTGATAATTTTTTGTATGCAAAATATATAGAGGAATGATCATTTCTATTTTAAGACTTTTTTTTTTTTATCAGTTTACACTTTTTTCTTATCCAACATTTCTTTTGGAAAAAGTGGTGCCTTGGCATATAATAATGAATTTTGGTCAAACTTCTCTCTTATGATTTCAGGACAAAAATTGCTCAAGATATTGAGAGGCTAATACATCAGAGTGATATCATAGATCGAGTGGTATATGACTTAGATAATCCAAAGTAAGTCTGTTTTGTCTTTTGTTTTACTTTTATTGGTTTTATTTTTACTGTAAAATTTCAGTGTTCTCTTTAAAATTAAAAAATGTAGTTAACTTCCCCCTAGCTTACCCCCACCATGTTTTTATCTTTTAGCAGGGATGTAATGGTAATGTAATAGTGAATCATGTTTATTTACTTAAATTGGATATATCACAAGCATTTGTTTGTCCCTTAGGAGGACTTTTTAGTGGGTTTAAATAAGGTAAAAGTCACAAACTGATGTTTTGCTTTTTAAAAACTGAAATTACCTCCACTTAAGAGACTGGAGATTTCACAGGATTGCTGCAGTTTTGTCCTGTAATACTGAGGCTTCATTTTGTTAGGACAGCAAATTACCACCGTCTTTGGAAGGAACGTGCTGGCTGGCTAACTCTCCACGGTCTGCACTTCTCTCTTTTCGTCTCTCACCACTTACAGTCGGCTTCAGTCCTTCAAGTTCTTACCTGACCTTTAAGCCTTTCGTTTTGTGATCCTTGATGTGTTAGTGTCGTTTACAAGTTAGGATGATCACCAATACCATCACGTTTTATGGTTTAAATATGAGTAATTGAATGAAAATTACAAATGATGAATGTACTACCATTTAGTCCTTTGTCTCCTGAAATGAGAAATTTAACCAGCCCTCAAGTGGAATTTCCCTCTCGCCTAACATTCTAATATTTTTGAGAAATGTCACATTTTGCTGGTCTTATTTGGAGGAAATAAGACATTTTAAAAAGATTTTTGTTAGAGAGTTAAGAGTCAAGCTGTATCAGAGCTAATGACTGAATTTGAAATTATTGTCTCAAAAATGAAAAACAAATCCACCTTAGTCATAATCTCTTACTCACTTCAATGTTTATAATTGTGTGTCATGTAGACCAGGCAGATGTGGTAAAAACAGAACCTCAGGAACCCTGAGTATAGCGTACCAGTGTATTTCTCACTGAGATGACTTTGGACAGAATCATAAAGCTTCTTGGGGTGTGCGTTTTCCCCTTTTAGAATGTAAGCTCCAGAAGAATGAGAACTTGAATTCCGTGAGGGAAACAGACAAATAACTAAAACGGTATCTGGCATCTAGAATTTGCTCAGTAAACACTAAAGTAGTAATGAATATGTAAAAATGAGGGTAATACCACCTTTTTGGTGCTCATTAAAGAAGATAATAGGTAATGTAAGCTCTCTAAATGAAAAATAATAGTTTCACTTGAGGACTGCATGGTTTATTAGAATTATTGTTACTCAATACGGGTCATATGTACTTTAAAAAATGTCTCGTCTTTTCTGTAAGATTTTTAGTATTTAGAAATGACATTCAGTGAGGCAAAAATTTTTGTGATTCACATTCACTGTAAATGTAGGAATAAATCTCTACTTGTAGTTACAATTTTTAGCCAGAGTTTGTGTTTTGCTTATGTTGGTTTTGTTCTTTGGTTTAAAAATAATGAAGAGGGTGAGGTAGCAATAGTTAAGTGTATTTTTAATCTGTAGTATGGTTTGGTTTGTTTACTTTCTGTTCACCTGTTTAAATGCAATATATTTTGTTATTCTTACTTTAAAATTTTATTCAGTTACACCATTCCAGAAGAAGGAGATATTTTGAAGTTTAACTCCAAATTTGAATCTGGGAATCTACGCAAAGTAATTCAAATTAGAAAGTAAGTCATTAAAAATTTTCTCATTTTGTGTGTATGCAGATATTTTCCTAATTTTCATCAGATTTCTTTATTTTATGTTTTCAGAAATGAATATGACCTCATTCTGAACTCAGATATAAATAGCAATCATTATCATCAGTGGTTTTACTTTGAAGTCAGTGGAATGCGACCAAGCATTGCTTATAGGTTTAACATCATTAACTGTGAAAAGTCCAACAGTCAATTTAATTATGGTAAGACAATTTTCTCTCACAACTTAGAGGGCATGTAGGCATCATAGCTGTAGGATAGAAATTTAAAAGAAAAAAAAAACTACTTTTTTTTTTTTTTTTAAAGTTTCAGTGTTCTTTTGTTTTCCCTCATTCTTAAAATTTGGATATTTATGCAAGATTTGAAATAAACTAAGCTTTGCTTTATCGGTGAAAAGTTACCCTTGTAAAGGCAAGCCCTTTAAAATGTAATGAGTAAGGTTTCCTTTTATTACTAGTTTGCCGAGAGTTTTTGTTATGAATGGGTGTTGAATTTTGACACATGCATTATCTGCATGAATTGGTCTGATCGTGTGATTTTTCTCCTTCAGCCTGTCGGTATGGTATATTCTATTGATTGAGTTTTGAATACTGAACCGACTTTATCTATGTAATAAACCCTACTTGATCATTGTGTATAATTGGGAATATTTTGTTAGAGTTTTTGTATTTATGTTCAGGAGGTATATTGAGTTATATAGGGGTTTTTTTGTTTTGTTTTTTGTGCTGTATCTGGTTTTGGCCTATGGTGGTAATACTGACCTCATAAAATGAGTTGAGAAATACTCCCTTCTCTTATTTTCTTGAAGAGCTTGTGTAGATTTGGTGTTAATTCTTAAATGTTTGGTAGAATTCTCTAATGAAATCATCGGGGCCTGGAGATTTCTTATTTGGTAGTCTTTGAAATTAGGAATTAAATTTCTCTAATAGCTTTAGGGCTATTCAAATTACCTGTTTCACCTTGAGTGAGTTATGGTAGTTTGTGCTTTTTAGGAACTGATCCATTTCTTCTGAATTTTCAAATATGTGTTTAAAGCTGTTCATAGTATCCCCTTACTGCCCTTTTAATGTCTGCAGGGCCGGTAGTGATAGCCCCTGCTTCATTCCTGATGGTAGTAATGTGTGTCTTGTCTTTCTTTTTCTTTGTCCGTCCTGCTAGAGGTTTGTCAGTTTTGTTGATGTTTTTAAAGAATTAACTTCTTTTGATTGTTTCATTGGTTTTCTCATGAGACAACTTTTGAAAACCCTGCTATTGTACCAGCAAAAATACTAAATTTATAGCTTCATTTAAGGCTTTGTACTTGGTACTTTAATAAATATAAAACTTATGGTTATTTGCCAAGGCATCAGGCCTTTATAGTCAAATGTTATACCAGTGGGAGATAATATAATTGTATAAACTTAATATCGGTCATTTAAAATTAAAATATCAAATTTTAAGTATTTTATCTGGTGATAAGAATTTTTGTGTAAAAGAAAATAAATTTTTTTCTGTCATGCAAAAACCCCACTTTCACTGTGGGTTGAGGAGAAGCAGATGTATTATGTATGACAAGTTACAGTTTCTCGGGGGTCTCAATCATTTGTTGTAAAGATTGAAAAGCTTTTAACAGCTAAGACATAAAATGCCATATCGTATGTTTTACATAAATGTTCTAAGTTGTTAAAAGCATGAATATGATGATTCTCTATAAGAGAGCATATCTGAAAACGGAAGCTTTCAAGAGTTGAAGAGGTTCCCAATTGTCATTATTTATACGGAAAATAGGAAATTGTATACTCCGGATAATTCCTTCACATATATGGGATAAAGCTTTAGTCAGATTCACTAATTTAATGTAATAATTATACGAAAATTAGGTTGCATAATATCTGATTTAGTTATAAACATTTTCTAAAGTTTTGAAAATGTTTTAAGTAATCTAATTTTAAATGATCTATTCTTGTGAATATATATATTTCGTCTAAGAATTTAGTGGTTATGTTGATTTGCATGAATAGTTATATGAATGTTCTTGATAAAATCTATTTCGCAGTCTTTATGACTTTGGGTGTGACTACTAGTCATTGAATATCATATTTTTTAGAAATGTCTATTGACCTTAAACCTTCATATAACTTTAAAAATTACCTTAATTGAAAATCATTCAGAATAATACCAAAATAAGTAAAGAATCTTGTGTTTTCAGTATTTAACTTATAATTATACTGCTAACGTAATATTTTAGAGGAGTAAAGGACAATTAATTAAATGTAATTATGTTTGTATTTTCCATGCCTCTTATAAGTAAAATATAAAGGCATATTTATTCCTGAAACAATAGTGAATACAATTTTCAAATTCTACTGCTGTAGGTAGATGGCATTTTTACTGTTTATTCACTTTTATAAAATAATACACTTACTCCATTAAAATATTTTAATTTTTTGTAATTAAAAGTATACGCTTGAGAGCAGTGCTTCTCTAGTTTAAAAAACTGTACTACTATGTGATAAATAACTTCTTCCTTTAGTGTCATTTTAAATTTAAAGTGAATAAAATTCTATAACTAAAACTAAATGAAAACAGTGAGACAGATGGCTGCTTTAGTTGTAAGCTTCCCCTCCTCCTTACCCCTTGCCCTTTGGGTATTCTGGTATGTGTATCAAACTTTTCAAACGCACTTTGTAGGGAATTTGGAAAACAGAATGATGTTAAGAAGAAAATTAAAACCATCAACATTACATCATCCAGAGATACTTCTTTTAATGCTTGTTCTTCTTTCCAGCCTTTTTAATACTGCAGTATGTGATTTGTACATACATATAGTTATATATTTATTTAAAAACATAAGGCTTATAACCCATGCAGTTTCATAGGCTGTACTTTAACCAAACATTATATCATCAATATTTTTCTGATCATTAAATATCCCTCTGAAACAGAGTTTCATGGACATCCTGTGACAGTTCCATATCTTATTTACCCAAATCTTCTTTCGTTGGACATTAAAGTTGTTTTTTTCCTTCCAGTTTTATTGAGGTATAATTGACATACAGCACCATATAAGTTTAAAGGGCACAACGTAATGATTTGACTTAACATCATGAGATGATTACTGCAGTGTTTAGTGAACCTGTTACAGCAAGTTGTTTCTAATTACTTTCTATTTTAAATACTACTCAGAAAAACATTATTGTACTAAATATTCTCTCGCATAGTTTATTCTGAATAATTTTATCAAGTGCTCCCAAATTTCCATTGTGCTAAACTTATGCAATAATATGGGAGAAATCAGATTTCTTATGTTAAACCTTGCCACTTAGGAACATGGTGTGTATATTTATTTATTCAACTTTTTTATGCCCTCATCTAAGTTTTTCAGTTTTCTTTTTGTAAGTTCTATCCATGTCTGTTTACCTGCATTTTTAAGTATTGCGCTAGGGGTCCCGGGTCTCATGCCCACACACTGGTGTGTGGGGCTGGGTCCTAGGTTCTCTGGTGGACGTGGCCATGTCTGGGGTGGCTGTCACTTCAGGGGTCTTAAGGGGTCTTAGGACAGCCTGCCTGTTGGTGGATGGGGCTGTGTTCTGGTTGCTTGGCCTCAGGCATCCCAGAACTGGAGCCTCCAGGCTGTTGGGTGGGGGACGGGCTGGGCCCTGGGGCCAGTAGGCTGGATTCCACAGTGGCGCTTGCCAGCACCAGTGTCCTCCTGGTACAGCAAGCTCCCCAGAATGGGTGCCCCCAGCACCTGTGTGCTTAGGCAAGCTCCAGGTTCCTCCTACCTCTCCGAGGGGCTTCCCAAGACCAGCAGGTGGGTGTGACGCAGGCTCCTTTCAGATTACTTCTTCCCTGGGTCCTGGAGCATGTGTGAGTTTGTGTGGCGTGGAATCTCTATGTCCCACAGCCCCATGGCTCTCCTGAAAGTAAACCCTGCTGGCTTGTCTTCCTGGTGCGGGACCCTGGCCTGGGGAACCTCATGTGGGGCTCCGACCCCTGGCTCCTCGGGGGGAACCTCTGCAGTGATACTTATTCTCCTGTTTGTGCGTTGCCCGCCCAGAGGTCTTGACTGCGCCATGACTGCCCTCCCAACCTGTCTCATTGTGGTTCTGCTTTATATATTTAGTTGTAGAAGATGCTCCCTGGGAGGTTCTGGCCTTTGCCACTGATGGTTCAGCAGATAGTTGTGCTTTAGCTGTGCCTGTGAGAGGTGGTGGGCTCAGGGTCTCTCTCCTCTGTGAGCATTAAGGTTTCGTATCGGATCTCAGTTACAGCCTGATTCTGTACCCCTCTCCTCTAGAGTTTGATGCTAAGACCTCCGTGTTATTTTCTACGTTGCTTCTTTTTGTGTGGTTTAAGTATCCTTTTTGACCTAAGAATTATTTAGGAAGGGGCTTGTTATATTTTTAGTGGTTAAATTACTTTGGTCATGATTTTTCTTATTATAGTCACATTTTAATCAGTTTTGTTCACAGATGTGAAATTTATGATTTGGAATAATTTTTATGGCTTAATACCTAGTCGATTTTTTTTTGTTCATGGGCTCTTGGAATATAATATATATTCTTTGTTGGTAACATAATTTAATATACATTGTTAAGTTTATTGTTGTAAATCCATTTATTCAGTTTTCTGTATCCTTGTTTATTTTGTATCTTCTCTGTTTGCCAAAGACTTAAAAAAACATGTCTCTCACATCTGTTATCTTTCTGTCAAGACCTCATTTAAATATATATGTATTTCTGTTTCAATGCAGTATCATTTAGCACATAGACGTTTATAACTTTTCTTTATTCCTTTATATACCCATTAACAGTATAAAATAGTCATACCTATTCCATTCAGTATCCTTTGCTCAGAATTCTATTTTTATATTATATTGGTTTGAATTTGTTTGGTACATCTAGCTGATTCTTTTTATAAGTAAGAGGTTGCATTTTGTTGTTCAACCTTTGTCTTTTAATATGTGATTTTAACCTATTTAAAATTTTTTTTAATTGATACATTTGGTTTTGTTTTTTTTTCTCCTATTTTCTATTTTTGTTCTCCTTTATTTTCTTTATATGTTGTTCTTTAAGGGCCTTCAAGGTGTAGTACAACAGGTTTTTTAGCTGTGGGAATCCATAAGATGTATGCATAAAAATAGATTGTGAAGCATATTCTGCACTGGACTTTTCTCAGTCCTGCTCCATCTGCCTTAAGTTTGGTAGAGATTCCTCCCAGATTCTGACAAGAAGATGTCTGTCGTGACTCTTCTTTTTATTTTTCTATGTTTGTAAGTATTTAATTAGGAAGTTGGTAGAAACTGCGGAAGGAGTTGTTAAGTAGCTGTAATTTTTAAATGAACTCTACTATTAGATTTGTTCTGTTAATGCAGCAAATGACAAATCTTGACGTGTAAGAACATCAGGGGAGTCAGAAGGGGCCAATATTTTAGTAAATTAGAGTTCAACACTTCAAGAAATGATAACTAGCTAGGTACTTAATGTTCCTGTCGTCAGATTCATGTTGAATTCACTGCAGAGACGGGACTGATGACTGAAGAAAATATTTGCAGTGGAAGCTTCTTCAGCCAGAAGAATTTACTTAATTGCCATACATGATTGAAGTCAGGAAATAATTAGGAAATTGTAAAAATTTTTTTGGCTTCTCATTGGGACGTGCTGCTTGGGAGAGTATTTAGTTGTTGGGTTCTTCTAGCACATGTGCCCAATAGAGGTCTTGTTCTTTGGCAGTGCCCCCCACATGGACAGAGTTAGTTGCTTTTTTTCTCAAGTTGCCCTTTTCTTGGAGAATTTTTAGGTAATTCCATTAAATACATGGTTTTCTTAGCTTTGGTTTTCTCACAATGAATATTTTTTGTGAATTTGTGTTTGAGAATGGATGTCCCTGTATAATGCTGGTACGTACGTGTCCTATCCAGCCCTTCCTCTCCCCTTGCCCCCATCACTTGAAGGAGGTTTGCTCAAGTCACCACTAGATGGCAGTCTTGCGTTTTGATAACGTGGCGCTTTCAGGGGGAGCTCCCTCTTTCTCCCTCACCCTTCCTCTCCCAAGTCTCCCAGAGACATGAAGATTTTAAACCAGCTTCTTACATAAAGTGAACATATGTGGAAGCAGGCAACAAAATGGAATTTTGGAGTCAATTCTGTCGCATTCCCACCTCACTCACATTAGTTGATTCCGTACTTTGAAGTTGAGCTGAGCTGTCTCTTGACTAAAGTTTTCCCCGACTCCCCGGACTGCATCGGTCCCCTCCATAAGAGTTCCTTGCAATTTTCTCCTTTTAGGGTGCTCTTCACAGTTCCATGTTGTTTTTGTATGTGGCTAATTAATACTTCCCCTCCTTGTGTCCGCCCCCTTCCCCCACCAAGCTTGTGTGTATATTCTACAAGGCCAGGGAGAGCATTTCTGTTGCTGACCACTGTATTTATAGTAAGGCATTTAGTTGATGTTTAGTAAATATTTGTTAAATAAAGTGAGGCAATGGGTGGAAGAACTATAAAGATCCCATTAGAAACATAAAATGATGCACACAAAGTATCTATCAAGAGACTCGTTCAATTTATGATCATCGTTTTCTAAATGTTTTTTATATGTAATTTCAAACTTACAGAAAAGTACTCTTTATCCACGTCGGGCATGGAAAGTGATGCCTGATCACCCTAGAAAACACTTCCGGTATGTTTTGCGCAAACATGGCATTTTTCTGTTTAACTGCAGGATAGCTGTCAACATGAGGAGATTATCGTAGGTACATGAATCCCATCTAATCCTTAGACCCCTATTTTAGTTTCACCTGTTTTCTCAGTGATGACCTTAACTGCATAAGGATTCAGCTCAAACCACACACTGTATTTAGTTGCCAAGTCGCTAGACTATTTTAGCCAGGAACAGTTTTGCGGTCTTTAAGGTTCATGACCTTGACACTTTTGAAAACTATACCACTTACTTTGTAGAATGGTTCTCAGTTTGGGATTGTCTCCTGTTCTTCACGGTATGATTTAAGTCAGTCATCTTTGGCAGGAATATCACAGAAGTGATGCTGTGTTCTGGTGATACAGGATTTTTTGCCTGTTCTGTTACTGGTAATAATCATTTAATCACTTGATTAAGTTGGTGTCTGCCAGGCATCTTCATTGTAAAGTTACCATTTTTCTTTTTGTTATTAGTAATTATTTTACATATGAATATCGGTATAGAATTGGTTTCCTGTCTTAGTGGGTTGTGATTTGCTGCTATTATTATTATTATTTAATATTTAAATTTCCAAAGATTTGGCCATTGGGATCCCTTCATGCTGGCTTGTGTGTTCTTCTGACTTGTCCCCATCATTCTTCAGGGCACCCTTGCTTTTTGGCACAAGATGCTCAGGGCTCATCTTGCCTTTCCCTGCTTCTGCCTAGAAACAGTCATTTCTTCAAAGAGCACTGCTTTGTTTTAGTGGAGAATGGTATTTAAAAACAAGATCTGTGTGCATAGTGTGTACATTGTTGTTGGACCTGTCCATGGATAGACGTAGGGGATATGTTTGTATATACAAACATTTGTACAGGATTTTCGTTTATAGTAGTTTATATGTGTGTGTATGTTTATTTCTGTGTGTGTATGTGTGTTATATGCTACACACACACATATGTACACACACAGTGTCTCCATGAGGTTACACTGACACCGTCACTTCCACAGGCTTTATTCTCATTTTCTAGTTTTCCCTACATATTCACAACTTCCTTCTCCAGCTTGGGGAACTGTGGCTTCTATTATTCTTAATATGTTTGCTTATTTGATCAGTTCCAGCATATGTAGCTGTCTCTGCTCTGTACCTCTGGGCAGACGCCCTCCTCACCTCATTCAGGGTCTGACACCCAAGTCAACCTGCCTCCCCTGCCCCCTGCATGGGTGTCCTTTCTGCTTTTTTCCATTTTGTTTTTAATTTCTAGTTTTATTACATGGTCATCAGAGAGTTTTGTTTGTAAGATTCCTCTTTTATGGGACTTATATTTCCTGTTGATCTAATATATGCTCAATTTTTGTGACTATTCCACAGACTCTGAGAAGAATGTATATTCTCTATTATCACTACACAGTGTTCTACATGCGTACATAAGATTTGCCTTATTAATTCTATTATTTAGATCTATATACATATTCTTAATTTTTGTTCACTTTGTCTGTTTTGTACTGAGAGTGGAGCGTTAGAGTCTACTATCAATAATATGTTTCTATTTTACTTCAGTATTTCCTGTAGCTTATGCTTCATGTAGGAAATTGGTCTTACCTGGTGCATAGTCTTGCTCTATTTTCACTGTGAATTCTAACTTTATAAAATTCCTTCTTTGTCTCACTTAGTATTTTTTGGCCTGAAATCTACTTTGATCTCAGGATTTCAACCCCTGCTTTATTGTTTCCATTTCCCTCGTATCTTTGCCCATTTTTCTACTTACAGGTAATTCGAAGTTTGCTGTATTCCGTTTGGCGGTGAAGCTGAAGGCCTGGGGCATGTGAGGTTTTATTTGTGCTACTTGCTGAATTTATTTATTTGTTTTTGGTGAGGATGTGTGGAGGGATTCTGATTCAAATGGCTACCGTTATCCACCAGACCAAGAATCTCACCTTTCTATTTTTAGTATGACTCCTTACTGTTAACACCAGCCGTATTCGAAGCATATATTTTTTCTCCGTAGAGTTACTGAGTCCAGGTGACACACGCAGCTTGTGATAGGTACCTTCAGGCTGTTCAAGCTCCATTTTAGACTCTTCTTGTCCCCCTCATCTGTTAAATGAGGGTGTCAGCCTCCACTTGAAAACGTTATGTCTGTGATTCCCGGTACGTTGAGTGCTTGTCCGTCTCTGTATCCGCACCTGGTACTGCGCATGCTGTCAGCACAACTTCGGCCTTTCCATGGATATTATTAGAGGCCAGTGCCAGTGGATCCTGGTTTCACTGTGGCAATTTAATATTTTGGTTATCTGTATCCAGGTGGCCAGACGGACAATTCTTAGCATATTTATTTGATACACGTAAAGACTTACCCTTTGGCTAAAGACTAAATCAGTTACCCAAGTATGGCCTTTCTATATCAGGTTGAGTAGAGTGTGGTTAACTCGATCTGAGTTACCTCATTTGATTGATTCTTACGGGGGGCAGCCTGTTTTGTTCAGGTGGTTTCTGTTATAGTCAAGACTTCCCAAATGTAGCTCCCTTCACTGTAACCAGAATGAACCATCATTTAAAAAGTGATATAAGAATACATTGTCTTTTATAAAATTGGAACACTTCAGATAAGTCTAATATGCTCTTTGACCTCAGCCTGAACCTTGTTCCGCCTTTCCTGCAATTAAGCATTATTATGAGTTTCGTGTGCCTGGAGGAGGTGGAGGTTTCACACTGAAATGGCTCGCTGACTCCTAGGAAGAAATAGGGAAGACAGGAATCTTTTATATGTACCAGTGAAATACTTGAGTTTCAGGTATAAAGTGAAAATCTTAACATACTTCTACTTTAGAAGAACTTATATCATCATCATCATAGCAGCAGCTAACATTTATTGAAAATTTGTCATGTGCCAGGTCTTCTTTTACTGCCGACACATGGGGCACTCTTAATCCACACAACAAACAAGGGGGCAGTAGGTGGTTTAGTTATCTGCCAGGGATCATGCGTCTGACACGTGGTGACGCTGGAATCCAGACCCGGGTAGTCTGGTCACAGGCCATGTGCTCTAATCACTGTGTTGTCCTGCGTGGGGAGAAATGAGGTTAGTATTGGACTTCTCATCTCTGTCACTGGAAGCTAGAGGATAGCCAGATGTCTTTTGCAAAGTCTGTCATTCCTTTGTCACTGCCAACAGACTTCATCTTTGTGTGTGTAGAATTCAGAAAATCTGCTCCTGTGAACCCTCCCTGAGAAAAATAAATGAAGAAAAAGATCTCAAGATGGAAGACTGGGAATTTATAAAAATGTGTTAAGTAAAAACATTTTAAAAGGGGTGCCATGGGAGAGGTGAAGGCTAACTTGTCTTGGTGGGGTTGCTTGGTTATTTAATATGATACAGTTTTAGAGAAATGCCAGTTAATCTTAACTATTAGGATGGGAGGTGGAATTGAGAAGCACAGTAGAAAGCTTCCAAGTGACAGAAGGAGGAAAGGAAATGGGGAAAAAGGTAACCAAGCAAGTAGAATAAGAAGGTGTAAAGAAGGAGACAAAGCATTTAGTGACCAGTAGGAGGAAAATAAGATGGATGGAATGAAGTGCACCGTGTATCTGTCATTACTCTGAGCCGAAGTGTCCTCAAAGGCCAGATATTGAAAGTTACACAGTGTGTAGGGAAGGGACAATGTGTGTGGGTGTGTGTATTAAGTGATAAAGCTGAAATAGATGGTTGGGCAGAGATAAACTCTGTAAATGCAAATAAAATAAAGGAAAAGTGGTAATATTAATGTCAGATAAAGAATAATTCAGGGTCAAAAGCACTGACTAGACACTGTGAATTTACAAGTTGCAGTCCTTGAAGATGCTATAATGATTACAGACCTTTTCTCATTGAGATATAATTGACATATAACATTGTATTAGTTTCAGGTGTACAACCTGATTCAATGTATACATTGTGAAATGATCATCACATTAAGTCTAGTTAACATCCATCACCTATCATCATAGTTACAGACTTTTTTTTCTTGTGCTGGGAATTCTTAAGGTCTGTTCTCTTCAACAGCTTACATACATGCACTTTAGTATTATTAACTGTAGTCACCATGTTGTATGTTGTATCACCATGACTTAGTTATTTTATAACTGGAAGTTCGTACCTTTTCACCACTTTGACCAACCCCTCCATCCCCTGCCTCTGGCAGCCACCATCTGTTCTCTGTGTCTATGAATTTGTTTTTTGGCTTTTTTTAATTTTTAAATTTTTTTAAGATTCCACACATAAGCAAGATCATACAGTATTTGTCTTTCTCTCTCCAACTTATTTCACTTATCAGTGTATTGCCCTCAAGTTCCATCCATATTGTTGCAAATAGCAAGATTTCCTTCTTTTCTATGACTAAATAATATTCCATTATACTTACATACACACACATACAATCATGCACACATTATATATATATACCACGTCTTCTTTATCCACTCATTCATCAGTGGACACTTAAGTTGCTTCCGTGTGCTGACTCTTGTTAAGTAATGCTGCGTTGAACATGGGGAGGTCCTTACGTCTTTTTGAGTTTGTTTTTTTTAAGGATAAATACGAGGGAGTGGAACTTCTGGATCATATGGTAACTCTATTTTTAATTATTTGAGCAATCTCTGTACTGTTTTCCATAGTGGCTGCACCAATTTACATTCCCACCAACAGTGCACAAGTGTTCTCTTTTCTTCACATTCTCATCAACACTTGTTATTTCTTGTCTTTCTAATAATAGCCATTCTAGCAAGTGAGAGGGGATATCTCATTGCGGTTTTGGTTTGCATTTTCCTGACGACGAGTGATGTTGAGTACCTTTTCATGTACCTGTTGGCCATCTCTGTGTCTTCTTTGGGAAGTGTCCATTCAGATCCTCTGCCCACTTTTCAGTTAGATTTTTTGCTATTGAGTTGTATGAGTTCTTCATGTATTTTGGATATTAACCCCTTATCAGATACATGATTTGCAAATATTTTCTCCCATTTGTTAGGTTGAGGTTTCATTTTGTTGATGATTTTCTTTGATGTATAGAGCACAAGCCTTTATACAACACAACAACCATAACCACATGGCACCCACATAGGTGGAGCAAAAGCTCCAAGAAATACAACCTCATTAGGGGACAGTTATTGTGAGAATTTAAAATTCAGTTCTTTAGTGGCGCTAGGCTCTTTTCCTGTGCTTAACAGCCACGTATGGCCAGTGGTGGCCACATTGGACCGTGCAGATACGAAACATTTTCATTCTGACAAAGTCCAATTGGATGGCTCTAATGTAGAAAGTACTGCAAAGGAGATCACTTTATAGACTTATGGAACACAGCTAAACTAGTATTTAGAGGAAAATAGAACACCTCTAATAACTGCATTATTTAAAATTAAAAAAGACTGAAAATAAGTTATTATTCAACTTAAGTACTCAGTTTTTAAGTACTTAAAAAATAAGTACTGAACTTAAGATACTAGAAAGATAAAAAAAAAAATACCAAAAGAAGTAAGAGAATATTTTTAAATGTCAAAGATCACAAGATAGAAATGGAACAAACATAGAAATTCTGAAAATAGGAAAAAGTAGAGATTCTGAACAGATTAGAACTGTTGAAAAGGAAATAAAAATATATTAGTCACCATATCACGATGATATTCCAGCTGACTTATATTTACTTTAAAAAAATAGATTGTGCTTTTATTCCAATAAATGATGGACAGTTTTAAAATATATTTTCTGAAGCTAGTGTATTCTTATACCAATCCTTGGTAAAGGTAATTTTTTTAAGTAAAAGACCAATATTTAGGTGCAGAATTCTAAATGAAATTTAGTCAATTTAATCATTACCAGTAAAAGAACAGCATTTTCCTGGAATGCTAGGGTCAACATAATTTACTGCCTCAGCAGGTTAAAGGAGAAAAGCCATGTAATTCTATTAGTGGATGCTGAAATTTGATAAACTAATTAAAACACTTAAGTTTAATAGAAATTATGGAAGAAACTGCTCCAGTTATGGGAATAACCATAGCACCTACCATAGAGGGTAGTGATGAGTTAATAGCTTAACATATGTAAAAAGACTTAGAACAGTGGCTGGCGCATATAAATTATTCAGTGTTAGCTCTTTTTATTATTTAAATATGATAAAGTTGGTTTGTAAAAAACAATTGGCAAATATTACATTGAATAGGAAAATATTTTGATTAAAATTATGAACAAGATAGAGTTTTGTTCTTATGGCAATATTCAGAATTGTTTTGATGTTGTTTCATGTCTCTCAATACAATAAAAGCAGAAAATAAAGTGATATAAATATTAAAAGAGGAGATAAAATATTTTAAATTGCAAATGATATGATTTACATGCCTAGAAAACCCAAGAGACTATTAAAGACTGATGAAAATACTCAGAAGTTTAACATAATGGTTCTGCAGGAAGAAAATGACTTTATCTTTAAGTTGGAATTTAAGAAAAGTCAAACTATATCTCAATAAAAATCGTCAGCCTTTCCAAGATTAAAATATGAATTTCATTAATTCCAGTTAGAAACCTAGTACATTATTTTATGAAATTGGGTAAGATGATTTTAAAGTTTATGTGGAAAGTATATTTCTAAAACTACCCGAGAAAATATACTATTTAACTCTGTGCTTGTTACCAGTCCCCCCTCCTCCCCCCTTCCTCATGCTCCCCGGTGCTATAAATCCCTGTTTGTATGGAGGAGGTTGAGGAAGAAAGCAGCCGTGCCATTTTGGTGGCGTTGTTTTCCTTACCTCAGTGTGGATGGAATCTGTGGAGAGTTAGAGAGGTGATCATACTTAACTTTTTAGTATGTTTTTGTCTGTTTCACTTGTGATAAGGAATATACATAATATATATAACATACATTCCTTGTTATTTTTATATGTAATGTGTGTTCTTTGTTATTTTTAACTGATCTAATAAGAAAAGGTAATAGAAAAAAGTTTAATGACTTCACTCATTGAAGTTATAATCCCATTTTAGTTTTTTAAAACTGGCAATAAGAACATATTGTTGATTGATTTAGGAGATTTTAAAGAAAGATCTCAGATTTTTTTAAAAATACATACTAAAAAACTAAAATGTATTTTATTTTAGCTCTCCTGAATGTTTGGTGCTTTTTACAATGGCAAGATTAATTTTTAACTCAAAAAATTCTGAAAAGAATTTTCTCTTTTTTTTTTTTTTTTCTTCTCTCCCTGTGAAAGGTATGCAACCGCTCATGTATTCAGTTCAGGAAGCATTAAATGCCAGACCATGGTGGATTCGTGTGGGGACTGACATTTGTTACTATAAGTAAGTATTCTGAGAATAACAGGACATCAGTTGACAGAAGGAAATATTAACTTCATCCTATTTCAACTTAAAAGTAAAAGGTAGAGTTATTGTGTTCTTTGCATTGTGGCGATATGCTTTAGTGTTACTTCTAACAGAGTTTTTAAAATTTGAGATCCATTTAAGGGGCATATTTAGTGGAAGTAAAATGTGTTTTATAGACAGACAGACTTCAGTCCAAATCTTGTCTCCCCTACTTAGATGTGTCTTCAACTGTTTTAGCTTTAAAATTCTGAAAACTTCATTGAATAAGACCGAAATTAGAAATTCTAGGAAATAATTTACAGCGCTTTTTTGGTTGCTCCGATGATATTAAGTATACTTCTTATCTCTTCTGCACGCAAATGTCTGCCTCATTTTAACTTCCAAAATAGTTTACCTGGAGCTGTATTCCACAGTTACTTTGTTTCAGCTTTGACGTCAAATAGGTGATGACTTATCAAGTTAGAAATACATGCTAGAGATCATTTATTGCTTCCATGAAATAATTGGACTGTTCTTCAACGTCATGTCCAAGTAATCTAGGGTTATCATATGCCTTGCTTCCTACGTTTACTGTTTCTGCATGTAATGTTTCAAGATAACTTTCATCCACTATTTCCTCTGTTAATAGACATCCCTTTTTCTTCTCTGTCATTCATCTTAATCCTGGCACTTCTGTTTAGTGGGTTTTGACTTTTTATGTTTTATATTGTGCTTATTAACTTACACTAGTACCCTTTCTCTTTTAGTTTCTTCAGTTAGAGGAGGAAGACTTCTAACATTAAGCTGTTTTTAACGGTTTAGTCATTGCTTTGGAAAAACCTAGGGCGTAGGTACTGTTACTTCCTCAGAAAGAAATGTCCCTTGGACTTCATCTCAGTAGGGTTTCCCCCCTTTTATTAGCAAAATAAATAGTAAATCAATGAGGAACAGAAGTAAAAGTTTATATGTGATTTATCTTCCCCTGAATAAATTTCATGTTTCTTTTAATGCTAGGCTAATATAAAAATACTCTCATCATTTATTTCTTTCTCATAAAGTTGGAGTGAGGAAGTGATGATGTGGAAAGTGCTTGGTTAGATTTTGGCAGACTGATTTAATTTGTTAGAGGATGAAACAGCTTTTTCTCAGAAAGTGTTATTTCTTTCATGCTCTGCTTTTGCACAGTAGAAATCATCAATCAATGATTTCATGCTGTAAAATGAATGGTCAAAGCATGACAGGTGGTTGTTCTACGTAAGAGGTGATGTCAAGGCTTTTTGTCTGTTTAGTTTTTATTTTTTTCTTTTGGCTACTTCCAGAGCTGGAATTGGAACTCAGGCCAGTTCAACAGAGACATATTAACCACTTTCTACCTAACAAGCACTGTTCTAGTTGCTTTCCTCAAGCCTGAAATCCAGATAGTGGGGATTAAAATCTACTGCATTTGCATCGTCTCTTAACTTCGTGTTGCCCAAGGCCTCTCATACTTGTTTGTCTCATCTTTAAAATGAGAATTAAACTGCCTTCCATGAGTATATGAGAGGACATAACCTATGGACTGCCGTATGTGGCTGTAGCATGGTGTAGCTGTAGTCTGGTGGCAAAAATACCTCTTCAATTAGATGTTACATTTTGTGGGGGGAATGAGTTGGCAGGATCTACTTCTAGACCTTATTTTGAATTTTTCTCAACCCTTAGCACTCTGTCATTGAGTCAAGATATAGTGGTTAAGTTAATGAAGACAATCTAATTTGTTTTAGGTCAGTGTTCTTTTATTTTCATTAATAACAAGCTTGATTTTTTACAAAATTGTATTAGAAAGCCTGATCCCAGACTAGTTCTAAGAATGTGCTCTACCTTGAATGCCTTTGTGCATGAGTAAATAATCTAGAGGCCCTGGATTTTCCTTCAGTTCATGGCTTAAAAAATACCCAGTGATTTGGAATTTTAGAAATTAAGTTGATTGACAAAGTCATCTTTAGTTCATTATACGCCAGTGATATTTTAAGTCTGGCAAGTAATATGTGGTTTTAAAAGCTTTTTATTAGGGAAATCTCCAGACATTTACAAAAGCAGGTAACAGGACAATGAGGCCCCCGTGTATGCATCGTTCAGTCTCAACAGTGATCAGCACGTGGTTTTGTTTTAGCTACACTTTCACCCCTCCTTCCACACTGAGTTTTTTTAAAGCATTTCCAGATACAGTTTATCCACAAAATCTCAAAAGCTTTTGTCTTTTAGAGATACATATTTAAGACAGTTTAACCACAATGCCATTATCATACTGAAGAAAATTCCTTAATATGATAAAATATCCAGGCAATGTTCAGATTTCCTCAGTTGTCTCATAAATGTTACTTTATAGTTGGTTTGTTTCAATCAGTCCAACCAAGGGACCCCACATTGCATTTGATTTTTGTGGGTATGTCCCTTGAGTCTCAATTTATAGGCCTCCTTTTTCTCTTTTTAAATTTCTCCTTTATTTATTGAAGAAACTAGATCACTCATTTGTCATGCAGGATTTTCCGCATTTTGGACTTTGCTGATTTCAGCCCTGAGGTGTTAATGAATTCTTCTATCCCACCGATTTCTTACAAACCAGTAGTTAGATCTAGAAGCCTGATCAACTTTAGGTTTGATTTTCGACGAGAATACTTCATAGATGGTGCAGGGAATTCCTATTGCATCACATCAGGAAGCATATAATCTCTGGTTATTTCCTTTTTGTAATCTTAAAGTTGATTAGTGAATTCAGGAATTGTCATCTGATCCATCAGCCTTTCATCTAACGGTTGTCACAGCCATTGGTGATCCCTGCCAGATCCAGTTATGTGTATGGCTAGCAAAGAATGGGGATCTAAAACTTTATTGACATGCAGAGCAGTAACTATTTAATTCATAAATCCAGGAGTGGAAAGTTATGATGTTGGCTGATAGCAATTAACTGCTTTATTAATACCAAGTCTATTTTTTAAGGGTATTTAAGTTACACTTTTTACAAATGATGGTTTTTCTTTTTTTCCTGAAATTCTGTTTAATAAAATAGCAAGAAAAATCAGAATTTTGGTGTGGATGAAATAAACACGTTTTATGCTCTTCTACTGCAGAAATCACTTCTCAAGAAGTTCGGTTGCTGCAGGCGGGCAGAAGGGGAAGTCCTACTACACAATTACATTCACTGTCAGTTTCCCGCATAAGGATGATGTGTGCTACTTTGCCTATCACTATCCGTACACGTATTCGACTTTGCAGGTGAGAACTCACTGAGTTGCACTGTGACCGTTACTGTGTTACATGTATATGTGTCAGATAACTGAAGAAACATTGCTTTAATTAATATTTTAATAAGATTAAAAAAAAAAGATCCAGTGTTAACAGTTTCAGGAAATAATACAATATTTGTTGTAATCAGTAAAGTAAAATGGGAATGTGGTCTTTATTTTTATTTAATAGAGATACTCCGGAAATTTGACGTGATTTTTACTTGCCATCTTTGGGTAAAAATCTAGAAATCACAATTTACAGATTTTAACTAGATGAGATTTCCACTTGTTTAATGAGAAGCATTGAATCTCGCAGAAAACAGTAGAAAAATATGGATGCAATATAAGTTTTTCTGTAGGGGATTCATTACTTCTAATGGTTTAATATGGAGTCCTAGATCCAGATTGCTTAGAATGTGGGGTATAAGAGTTGTTTTGTGGGTTCTTTTGAGATTTTTTGATTATTTGCATTGTAAAACAAAGAACTCAAGTAATTCCTGGGGCAGATTTATTTTCAGAACAGAATGTCTGTCCTAATGATCAAGGATATGATCATCTTAGAACCCAGAAAGAAATTTGAGCACTGTGATTAGAAACAAGCTTCCAAATTATTAGACAGAAGAAATGAGAGGAAAATATAGTCCACAGAGCAGAAGAGATGTCAAGGCTGAGAGCATTAAATGAGGCTCACTTTATTTTAATAAGGTTACAACCCACAGTGAAGGTATAATCAGTTCTCTTTCTGCGTGACTAACATAGCATCAGAAACGTAGTGTTGTCATTTACATGGTTATGTTACTGTCCTTTACTGATGTTACCTTTTTAATATAGTTCAAATTTCCATACTTTCTTCCAGTCCCACTGCCACAACCAGGCATTACCTTTGTTCCTCACCTGGACTCCTGCCAACTTCTTTATAACTGGTGTCCTAGAACTCACATTTATCCCCACACTGTAGCAAGAGGGCTCTTTGATGGCAAATCTAATCGTATAAATCCCCTGCTTAAAACCCCTTAGTAATTTGCCTTGCCGTTTGTATGAAGTCTAAAATTCTTACCATGGTTCATTCAGTCATTTTTCTACTCCTTCGCACAGTTTTTTGTTTGTTTGTTTTTGTTTTTTTTTTTTTTGGCCATTTCCTCATACTGTTTGAGCTGTTATTTACTTAATATTTATCTTTAAATAGACTTTAAAATATTTCACTCTTTAAAGATTATCCTCATCCAAAGTTAATACCTGTGGAATTACAGGTTTAATATGCTAGACTTTTTTTTTTTTCCTAATTCTCAGTAAAATACATATCTATTAAACATTTTTAAAGATTGTGCACATGTCACTTAGCTGTCTTAATGTTACCCAGTGGCACAAACACTGTGCTCTGGGAAGGACTGGTCTGCCAGGCCCTTCATTCTGTGTTAAATTCTTGACTTTTCACCTTTTCTTTCTGGTCTAGCTCTCATGAATCTTTTTCAGGTCTTTGAAATGCCCTTCTTCTTTCTTATTTTGTAGTCTTCCTTTGTACTTTCCTTCTGCCTACAGCACACTTTCCATCCCTTTTACTCACCCTTTGGATGTCACTTTAAGTGTAGTTTTTTTCTGGAAGACCTTCCTCACTGCCCAGCCTCGGCAAGTCTCCTCTACCTTTATTCTGAGTTTTCATAGCGCTCTATATTTTTTCTAGGCTAGGGTCCATTTATTCATTGTTGTATCCCCAGAGGGCACAGTTTCAGTCCCTGAAATAGTGACCGTGCAGTAAATCATGATTATGTGAATGAACATAGGCCAAAGTTTGGAAACCAGCTAAGTATCTTAAAATAAGGGATGGAACAGTTTATTTCTGGTGTAACCATAGACTAAAACCATTAAAACTCGTATTTTCAAAAGACATTCAACATGTTTAATGATGTGGTATAGCATGTATAATTATGAGTATACTTAAGTGTATGTATAAATTATTAAGTGATAACATCAGATGATAAAGTCTTATATATAATTACATATAACTGTACATATGACTGTTTATTTGTTAGTTGACATTCGTTAGTAGTAATCTAGGTGATGCAATTATGGGTGTTTTTAATTTCTTCTTGTACCTTCTGTCTCTTCGAGACATTTTATAATGAATCTGTATTAATCTTGAAATCAGGAAAAACGGTTTAAAAACATGCCGCACGATTTTCACTCTCCATATTTTAGGTTGTTGTTGCAGTTCTACGGTCATAAAATTTCAAAATTCAGAAGGCTTTGAAAGCTATAAAAACGTTTGCATAAGCCGTTTGGCAGCAAAGCCTGGCCTGAATTGATGTGAGCTTATTTAGGATATTGATTCCACTTAGAGTGACTCTTCGTAGGTTTTGCTGCAGAAATAATAATGTGCTTGTTACAGGCTGCTGTCGCTGACCCCACTGGTATTATTGCCCAGTTAATGAGCAAGGATATCTATCCCCTCTCTCAAGTTCCCCCAATACTGACACTTAACTGCGTTTGGACCCTTGAGGGCTTCAGAGACGGGGTTAGGAACCGGATTCACTTTGAGTCATGTGGAGATCTGGGTGCACTTACTTCTACTTCTCACAGGGTTTTTTTTTTAATGATTGTATACTTTGCTTTTAACTTTTTATTAAGATGCATCTTCAAAAATTGGAATCCGCACACAATCCTCAGCAAATCTATTTTCGGAAAGATGTGTTGTGTGAAACCCTGTCTGGAAACAGCTGTCCCTTGGTGACTATAACAGCAATGCCAGAGTCTAATTACTATGAACACATCTGTCAATTCAGTAAGTTTGTTTTCTTCTCTCACATGCCAGTCCTGCTTACTCGGTCGTCGTTGCCTCACGTGTACTCGGCGAGGTGGGTAACACCAGGAGCAGGCATCAGGAGGCTTGGGTGCTGGTCTTGGTCCCGGTACTGCCTAGCCCTGGGCCTGCTTCTGGGCCTCGGTCCCCTCATCTGGAAAGTGAGGGAGCTGCCCGAGATGCTCCGGGAGGTCTCTTTTGATACTGGTATTCTGCAGTTCTTATCCTTAGAAGTCATACCCAAAGCGTAATATGACAACTTACCTTAAGAGTTCCTGTAATAATACCATCAATTAAACAATTTACAACTAATCTTATGTGTAAATAAAACTGCCAGAAACCTATCAAGTGTTGTGATACCAGTACTGAATAGCTGCTTGTTTTCCTCTGCCATTTATATTTTAAAAATTGCTTCAAAAGTACAGCTATGATTAAAAAAAAAATAAGAGAACTGTTCTAATTTTGAAAAGAAGATAAAATACTTTCAGGAAAGAGAGCTTGCTGTGCGTGCAAATATGAGCAGGTGAATGGAATGATCATTTTGCAGACTTGTGTGTCTAACTGTATAGTGAAAAATATTTTTCTTTATGAATCTCTGAGCAGATATACCTTCTTTTCTGTGCTTATCATAGTGACTGTGTGGCAGAAATCAAATTATATGTTCCTTCTTTTCCCCATGACTTTATGAAAAATAAATTATCTCGTCTGTATTTCTCCAGCTACTTATTCTTCATGAAACCAAGACGATAGTTAAGAACTAACTTTATATATGAGATTAATCACTGGGAAATAAATAAGCGATTCAAATACTGTTTGTTGTGTTATGTTCATGGAAGACATGGCTTATGCGGGTTTTGCCTCTGTTTTCTCTGTGGGGCTAGTGCAGCGCTCCTACGTGGTAGGTGCACAGTGCGTGCCACCATGACGTTACATCAGTGTTCACAACTGATCAGTGAGTGGGAGTATTTCTAAAGCCCCAGAAGCAAACATCGTACAGACTTTTAGTACCTGTTCATTTTAATTTGAGGTTTTATGTGTACTTTAGGAAATCGCCCTTACATTTTCTTATCTGCTCGGGTACATCCTGGAGAAACTAATGCAAGTTGGGTAATGAAAGGAACACTGGAGTATCTCATGAGTAATAACCCTACTGCTCAGAGCTTACGAGAATCCTATATTTTTAAAATTGTCCCTATGCTAAATCCAGATGGTGTCATCAATGGAAAGTAAGTTAAGCAAGAATTATAGAAATATTATGGATTTTTTGTGGCTGTTCTGTATACACTTGTTGAAATAGTAGCATCCAGGTTTTTCTAGAACAAAAAAAAAATTTTGTGGGCAATTAATCTAAGATAAAATTTGTGATGAAAATGTAATTTGTATATTAGTAGTGGTATGACATTTTGAGAAATTCTGTGTCTAATCGTGAGAATATGATTTCATAAAATGTGTGTCTAGCTTGAATTGTTTTAGAAAAATCACAGTGTTAGCATATGAGAAAGATTTTTAACATGTCCCCTTATAGTCCTTTTTTTTTTTAAGTTTGTCAGTGGCACGATCTTAGGTTGTTCCAAGATTTAGAATCTTCTGGGATCTGTTTCCACTGACATGGAATATTGGTTCCATCTGCTGACCCCTCCGTGGTATGAGGAGGAATTCCTTTAGAGTGGAGACACTGGAAGGTTTCTTTTTAAGTGGAGGTGGCTTATAGTTAGTATGGTTTATTTATTATGTCAATTAGACCAAGGTCTCTTTAGTGCTTCTGAAAGGTAGGATTTAGTCTAGCGGTCATGGACATCTCCAAAGTCAAGGATACCATGTTTTATTTATTCAAAGGTACATGAATATTTCTCATATTTTATGAAATTTTTGAATTAAAAATAGAATGATTTCTTTTTAGGTACTATGTTATGATTATGGAACTAAAATGAGATTTTATGTCTAGTTTTAAATCAGAAATTTATTGACCAGTTAGAATTCTGTTTATATTTCTCTTATCACTATCTGATTGCTTAAATTTTTGCTCAGTGGCTTTAATACTTAATGCCTATGATTAAATGAAATGTATTTGAATTTTTATAGGAGTGTATACTCTTTATATACTTTCTTGGAAGGAGGGCCCAGACAGCATTTATAATAATAACTAATAACCGAAATACAGAATATTAGCATAAGAAATGATTGTTATGTAGTCAGAATGGAAAATATGACCATGAATAAATTTTATGGAGTATAGAAAAAAAAATCCAGAATGGAGAATTTTTTTCTATAGCTTGAAAAATTTAACCTATAAAACTAAAAGCTTACCACAGTTAAATGCATGTAATACAAGATCTTGCACATAGCAAATGCTTAATAAATGTTTACTCAGTGATATTATAGTATCCATTCTGGTGAGCCCACCATTTATACTTGACATACTTAGTGGAATAGAATCATAAAATTAAATCAAATTTATGTAAGAGCTTATTGATGACAGTGTTTGTCTATTGTTACGTTTACATATGTGTAGTCACCGGTGTTCTTTAAGTGGAGAGGATTTGAATAGACAGTGGCAAAGTCCAAATCCAGATTTGCATCCAACGATTTACCACGCCAAGGGTCTGCTGCAATACTTGGCTGCCGTGAAGCGTTTACCGCTGGTAAGTGGCACTGTTTGTCTGTGTAGTCAAAGAAGTGGTTTTGCTGATGAATTACTTAATATTTTGTACATTATTTTCTGGTTGTAAAAGCTGTGTGTTAATTTCAAAAGCAATTTCTTTAAAATATCTTTTGTTATCAGTCACTCTTGTATTAATTACGGTGTAAAATTCATGTGATGTATCCATATTCTTATTTCGTCAGATTTAATTTTTATAATTCTCATGAGCCTTTTACTTTACTTTTTCATTTATGAATATTGGTAACTCCTGGTTGTAAGTCTCAGGTACTTAACGTCACTGTTTGAACAAGGTAAAAGTATGTATCTTTCAGATTCTCAAACTAGTAGAAGCTTATTTCTGATCTCTTTAGCCTGTTCTCAAGCAGGTCTCAAGTGTGCCTGTGGGAAAGACGGTATAGACGTGGTAGGAGACTCTCCTGAACTACGTATACATGTATTTCTGCTGTTTTTGGCAGCTTTTGTTTAGAGTGTGTCCATTATATTAGTGTTTAAATGAGGTGATCTTCCTTTGGGGAGGATAGGACACTTTGCAGAGGAGCAAAATTGACATGCAAGCCTGTCCTTCATTTTTCATTTTTAAAATGATGATCTTAAAAATTAATTTGAAACCATACCCCCTTCAAAAAGTATTTTTCATAGGAGCATTTTTATGGTCTTTTAAATTAGGTAAATATTTTAACAACCCTTGGGGCAGTGATGAGTGCAGCTGTAGATTTGATCTATAATTGAATTTATTATTTTTAAAATGATAAACAGTAGATACAAAAGAAAGAGCGGAACTCGTGACTTAATGCAGGACCTGCAAAGGATTTAGCCACTCTAGAATTATTCATAGGTCCTTTCTAAAACTAAATATGTATTATAACTTTTATTGATTCTACTTGTTAAATGGTGGCTCAGTTATAGTAAAGGGACCAGGGAACACGGAGCTGTTTATTGGTTTGATACTAACCAGCTTTACTTGGCAATATACGAATTTGAATAATCTTAATTTTTAAAATACATTATGTTTTCAAGGTTTATTGTGATTATCATGGCCACTCCCGAAAGAAGAATGTATTTATGTATGGATGCAGCATCAAAGAGACAGTGTGGCACACCAGTGACAATGCAGCTTCGTGTGATGTTGTGGAAGATGTGGGATACAGGGTAATTATTACAGCTAAGGAGGGAATTTTGAATTTCGAACGTGCGTAAAACTACAGAAAATAACTTAACTTATATGACTGCTCAGATCCAGTAACTCGTTCCATTTGGTTATTTTGTTTTAAATTTTGCATTTAAAATGTTTCTTCTAAAATTTCTTAGGATGTATACCCTGGAGTGGAATTCCTGGATCATATAGTAGTTCTTTTTTAGTTTTTTTTGAGAAACTTCCATGCTGTTTCCCACAGTGTCTGCACCCCCCAACAGTGTGGGAGGGTTCCCTATTCTCCACATCCTCGATAACGTTTGTTATTTGTGTTCTTTTTGAGGACAGCCATTCTGATATATATGAGATGATATCTCACTGTGGTTTTGATCTGTAATTCCCTGATGATTAGCAATGTTGAGCATATTTTCACATATATCTTCTTTGGAAAAATGTCTACTCATGTCCTTTGCCCATTTTTTAATTGGGTTGTTTTTTGTTTGTTTGTTTATTGAATTGTATGAGCTGTTTATATAACATTTATACATCCTTGTAATATTAAGGATGTTAAATCCCTTTCGGTCATATCATTTGTGAATATTTTCTCCCATCTGAAGGTTGTCTTCATTTTGTCAGTAGTTTCCTTTGCTGTGCAAAAGCTTTTAAATTTAATTAGATCCTATTTATTTATTTTTGCTTTGGTTTCCTTTGCCTGAAGAGGCAGATTCAAAAAAATTTGCTGCAACTGACATCACAGAGTGTTCTGCCTATATTTTCTTCTGTGAGTTTTATGGTTTCCAGTTTTAGATTTTGGTCTGTAATCCATTTTGAGTTTGCTTTGTATATGGTGTAAGGAGATGTTCTGATTTCATTCTTTTGCAGGCAGCTGTCCAGTTCTCTTAGCACCACTTGTTGAAGAGACTGTCTTTTCCCCATTGTACGTTTTTGCCTCCTCTGTTGTAGCTTAGTTGACTGTATGTTAGCAGGTTTATTCCTGGGCTCTTTGTTCTGTTCCACTGATCCTGAAACGTATCTGTTTTTGTGCCAGTGCCATCCTGTTTTGATTACGGTGGCCTTGCAGTATAGTCTGAAGTCAGGAAGTGGGATACCTCCCGATTTTTTATTTTCCTCAGGATTGCTTTGGCTACTTGGGGGCCTTTTGTGGTACCATATAAATTTTAGGATTACTTGTTGTGCTTCTGTGAAAAATGTCCTGGGTATTTTGATAGGGATTGCCTTAAATCTGTAGATTGCTTTGGGTAGTATGGACATTTTAACAATATTAATTTTTCCAATTCATGACTGCAGATATTTTCCCGTTTCTTTGTATCATCTTCAGTTTCCTTAATTAGAGTAATTTAATTGTCAGAATATAGATCTTTCAGTTTATTCCTAGATATTTTATTCTTTTCAATGTGATTTTAAATGGAATTAGTTTCAGATTCCCAAACTAATGATAGTTCATTATTAACGTATAGAAAAGCAACAGATTTCTGTAATTTAATCCTGTTAGAAAAATCCCGATAAACAACCTAACCTACCATCTAAAGGAATTAGAAAAAGAACAACCAAAACTCAAAGTTAGCAAAAAGAAGGAAATAATAAAGATCAGAGCGGAAACAAAATTGAAACTACCCCCCCCCCCCGCGAAAAAAAAAAAAAAAAGACTAATGAAAGCAGGAGCTGGGTTTTTTTTTTTTTTTTAAGAGATAAACAAAATTGAGCCTTTATCCAGGCTCATTAATAAGAGAGAGATAGAAAAATAAACAAAATAAGTGAAAGAGGAGAAATTACAACCAATATCACAGAGATACAAAAAAAAAATCATTAAAGAATACTATGAACACTATGGCAACAAATTGGACAACCTGAAAGAAATGGATAAATTCCTAGAAACATACAATCTTCTAAAACTTAATCAGGAAGAAATAGATTATCTGAAGAGACCAATCACTAGTAGGGAAATTGAATCAGTAATCAAAAAACTCCTAGCACACAAAAGTCTGGGACCTGATGGCTTCACAGGGGATTTCTGTCTAACATACAAAGAAGAGTTAATACCTATCCTTCTTCAATTATTTCAAAAAAAAAATGAAGAGGAAGGAACACTCCAAATTCATTCTATGAGGACAGCATTAATTACCCTGATACCAAAACCAGAAAGACACTGCCAAAAAAAAAAAGATTACAGGCCAATATCTCTGGTGAATATAGATGCAAAAATCCTCAACTAAATATTAACAAACCGAATCCATCAATATATAAAAAGGACCATACACCATGACACCACGTTAACAAAAGGAGATCAATCGTTGTAATCCACTGTGCTAAAAAAGGAAGGATAAAAATCACATTGTTATCTCAGTAGATTCACGAAAGCCATTTGACATAATTCAACATCCATTCATGATAAAAACTCTCATCAAAGTTGGTATTTTGAGGGAAAGTATCTCAATTTAATAAAGGGCGTTTATGATAAACCCACAGCAAATATCATACTCAGTGGTGAAAAGCTGAAAGCTTTTCCTCTAAAAATGCTTTTCATGTTTAGATTTTTAATCTATTTGGAATTTATTTTTACATGAAATGTGGGGATCTAATTCTGGTTTCCCCACGTATAACCAGTTTTCTCAGCACCATTTATTAAACAGTGCCTCCTTCCTCTGCAGATTTTATCAAGCTGTTACATAGCTTGTTTCCACATGTATGGGTGTGTCTTGGGGTTTGCCTAGGACTGAAAAGAGATGCTTTGTATCCTGTGTGCTTTTCATTCTGCACAGTGTCTCTTCTACTATATTTATGCCTAAACGAGCAGCCAGTTATTTTCCCAAGAAAATTTCAGTAACATATCACTGCCCTTAGCAGAACGTCAAAGCACATTTTCTTTTTGGTGTCCTCTTTCTTCTCTGCCTTTCCCAAATAAATAAAATGATTTGAGTTATATGACAACTGGAAACACTCCAGAGCTGTAAAGTGGTAAGTAAAAGTCATCTTCCCTCCATTAAGCACCAATTAATCACTTTTATCATGTGTATTGTGAAGCCTGCCTTAGAAGCACGTTCATCCATAGATGGATGGACACATTGTGTATGAAGTTTTTGTTGCTTTTATTTTATTTTTTTTAACGCTCAACAACTTTTTTTTCACATAATGTTTGTTGGCCATCTTTTTGGGTCCTTCATATATGGATCTGCCTCCATCTTTTTGACAATTAAACAAGATTTCCATTGTGTACTTTGGTTTTTATTTTATGGATGTACCAAAATTGATTTATTCAGTGTCCCTGGTTGGTGGTCACTTGATTAGTATTGCCAAATCTTTCATAAAGATTGTGCAAATGAATACTCCTCGGTGAATGATGGTGCTTTTTCTCTAAACATCTTAAATATCGTCTTAGCCAGGTGAAAAAAAATTTCTGCTGGTTTCAGTTTGCGTATTTATGGTTATAAATATATAGGGTCAAGTGTCTTTTCATTTGGTCAATTATGATCTCTCTTTTTAAAAATAGCCCTTGCTCATATTTTTTGCTTATTTTTGTACAGGTCATCTATTTATAATTGTTTTTAAAATGAGAAGTCTTCATGTGTATTACAAGTATATTGAAGTTTTTTTTTTTTGTTTATGTGATTTGAAACTTTTATCATATTTGTTGATTTTTAAAAAAAAAGTCTCCTGAGTTTTGCAGCTTAAAAAGGCTTCTCACCCCAAGATTTTAAAAGTATAGTTCCATATTTAATGTTTTATTTTCATTTAAAATTTTTACTTACTAATTTTAAATTGAAATTCTCAATCTAATTTTAATTTGATTTAATTTAATGAAGAGTGACTTCAGCTGGTTTTTCTCAGTGGCTGGCCAGTTGTGTCAGCATTTCATGAATGATCAATCTTCTTCACTACTAATAATACTAATTTTAACAAATACCTTTGGTTCTAATTCTGAACTTTCTTTCTAAAGATATATATATTCCTACACCAGTATCACCATTTAATTTACTCAGATGTATAATTTAGGTTAATGTCTGTTGGTCTATTTCTCATCATAGCCTTTTCTTTCAGAATTCTTTAGGGTGTACACCTAAATTTCATTTTCAGGTGAACTTGGGAATAATTTTAAGTTGCAAAAATGTAGTGAGCATTTAGATTCTGATTGTCTTAGCTTTGTTGATTGACTTAGGGGTGACTGACATTTACATTGTTTAATCTCTTAGTCAAGCCATCTTTCATGACTAAAGTTTCTTCATTTTTAAAAATATGTTTTTCTTCGTATTTTTAAACATGGCTTTCTTATGTGGTTTTATTCCACTTACTGGCTGCTACTATGAACATTATCCTTTCTTTCATTTTACTTTCTGATGACTATTTGTCTAGGAAAGCAGAAAATTCTAAATTAGTAAGAGAATTATTTTGATATTTTGAATAGAGGGGATGTAGCAAGATCCACTTGACTCTGCTCCAATGACTATACTTCCATTAAAATTTTCAAAATTTAAAAATTAAAAAAAACTTTAGATGCCCCAAAAAGGAATCTCTTGAAATATCTTGCTTTCTCATTCTGTCTTTGCAGACTTTGCCTAAGATTCTGAGCCATATTGCCCCAGCATTTTGCATGAGCAGCTGCAGCTTCGTCGTGGAAAAATCTAAAGAATCTACAGCCCGCGTTGTCGTTTGGAGAGAGATAGGGGTACAGAGAAGCTACACCATGGAGAGTACTCTGTGTGGCTGTGACCAGGGAAAATACAAGGTAAAACGTCTCAGGACTTCTGGCCATAAAAAATACTGCCCGACTTTCCTTTCACGTATACCCCAGTTTCCAAGTATATATCAAATGAGATGTTTGTTATACTGAGTTGTGTATAGTTTGCAATAATGGAATTGAATCATATGCAATCTTAAGAACAGTTTGGTTTTTTTTTTTACTTCTCTGAACTAAATAGCTTGCTTTGGGTCCTTGTGAAGTCTTAGTTGAGTCTTTTTACATTCATTGTTTTTAAGAAAGCACACTATAGTACACTTGAAATAACGATTAGTAATTTATAATGAGCTGTGCAAGTAGAACATTATTAATAACATGTTTGTCATTTTAATTGAATGGATGTAAGGATATTGTTATGCATTTAGAAGTAAGCACATTACACTTATTTAATTTTATTTTATTTTTTAAACTTTTTTTTATTGAACATTACACTTATTTATGAAGGTTTTTATATTTAGATTTTGTGTGTGTGTGACTTTTAAATGCATATCCCTTCACTAATCTTTTTTTCTTTACTAAGACCCCTCATCTGTGGTGCCACAGGTTTTTATTAGGAACAACCAGAGTTCAAACTTAATTTTTGAAATTAAAGACTAACTAAATGTCAGGTGACTTTGAATTTTTTAATTTTAAGGATTGAGAACTTAATTGACAGTGAATTGGGCCAGCTGCAGATTTGAACATTTATTTTTCTTGCCATGCCACAGAGAGGTTTTCGGGTGTCATGCTAATTATTCCACTCATTCTGTTTTATTTTGTTCTGGTTTTTGATACGGGGCAAGAGGAAACTGAATCTCAATGATTCTCATATACCTCGTGTAAAGATAGTTACAGCTTTATGTTTGGAAAGAGTTAAAAATCTCCCAATTGGTTAGTATTAAAAATGTAGCATATTATAATTGATGCCAAAATGTTTAAGTGGAGAGCCTAAATGATGGCTTTTCCAGTCTGTAACAAACCTGAAGAAAATTGTATGGATTTTTCAACCGACATTCAAACTTTTGGGGCCTGGATGGGTTGAACTTAATGAAATTCTAATACTTTCTATAGAGTGACTCTTCCCTAAATTTTAGGTTGACCCCAGTATACTGTTCTTCCAAAATGTGCTGTCTTTTGAATTTTCTCCAAATATTTTGAAACAGTGCCTCCTCATCTACCAAAGGCAGGATAGTGGTGAGAGTAGCATGAGTCCTCCAGCCCAAGCCTCGTCTCCCCGCCACTGCTTTGGTGGACTGTGCGTGTGTGGGATGGGAAGAAGCTGGAGGATCACTTTCGTAAAGGACCATAGGTAGTTCCTAGGAAAACAGACTTGGGCAGTCAGTCTGGAGAAGGCAACTGAAAACATCGGTGTCTGTGGAGCTGCCTGTCGGGGTGGGGAGAGAAGTCAGGGAGGCTGAGACCCGCATGCCCCTTGAAGTCATTGGTGGTGCACTGACAGCAGCGCTTTCTTGTTATATTTGGATTCCACTGATAGACTTTCACTGGAGTTTTTTAAAGGGTCCTGTTTGTGTTTTGATAAATTTATTTGGTCATTGGAAAAACCCATTTAAAAAAAAATAGCTAAGATACATTTTGAAACATAAAATGTTAGACCGGTTTTCTAAAAAGTAAATCTATAAACTTTTAAAAATAAAATGGATACTTAATAGTCATTTCACTTTTATATGATTTACATTGCTATATGATATATATTTTATATGATTTTCATTGATAAAGTAACATGGATATAAAACTTATGGAGAGAAGTCTCTTACTAATAGTAATTAGCTAAATTTTTTATATATAAAAATCAATACTTTGATCACAACATATACTTTTTACAAGTCTTTTTTTATTAATAAACTTTTTAAAAGCAGCAAAGTTGAGTAGAAAGTACAGAATTCCCATATGCCCCCATCCATCCCACACACATAATGTATACTTTTGAAACTTGTTAATGTTAACTAATAAGTTAATGTGAGTCTAATAATATTTTAAGAAACAAGTCTCTTCACTCTCAAGAATGTTCTTATATTGCTGAATTTTAGGCTGTCAGTGTTCTTTACTTTTATCTTTGATGAACTAATTCAGAAACAGACATAGCCTTCCTAAACCTTTGAAGAAGGCAAATGCGTTTTCTAACAAAGTCAGTTGAGTCACATTCCCAGGAATATTTGGAGACAGCCAAACTGTTTAAACGTTCAGTTGATCATTATTATGAGGGCATGTGCTACATGTAGAGTAACTCACAGTTTTTGTAGTTTATTTCTTCAGTTACCGTGTGCTTTTGGTCTGGTCACCGAAAGCTGTCTTCCAGCACCTGTGCTCTGAATGATGCCTGCTCCCAGCTATTCCTGCAGCTTTTGTTGGTTTAAGAATTTCGTGCATTTTAGAGATTCATTTTTATCTGAAAATTAAATGATAGGCAATGTCTTGGTTTACAATCCATCTTTATCCCTTTTTTGTGGTTTTGTTTAACTTTTGGTAGATCTTACGTTGCTTATTGGGAAACCGTTTGTTAAAAAGGGGTACAGGGGTTGTGGTAAAATTTTGTTTTTGCTTTAGCAGACAGTGTGAAATGAGCATTCTGAACTGACATGGAACATGAGAACTTATTTTACTGCTGTCTCATTGGCTTAGATTTGTTTGAGTCTTTCTTTGACATAGTTACTTTTTGTTTGTTTTTTACTTACTCATTTCTTTTTATTATGCAGGAAAAGTATTTATAAAGTAATGTTCGAGTATGCAAATTGGAGGCTTGATTGTAACATTATAATATTTCACCATCGGCATCCAAAGTAGTGGATTATGAGAAGTACTAGCAAGATCTTGTGAAAATATAATTTCACACATGAATGCCAAGAATAACTTAACCACAAAATGTTTATCTATTTTTTTCCTCCCTAATGTGTTGGTGAAAATAGTTTGCATGCAGTAAATGAGAACTGACGTTTTATAAATGGTTTTTTAAGAAAGTTTCCTTTGTGACCCAAAATAATCTTATGTTAAGACAATGTGTTTGTGGAGTCCTAGGTTCATACAAATTACCAACCTTTTATTTTATTAATATAGTTATAAATTCCTTTTATGTAGTTTTAATGAGATACAGCCAGAGGAGAGCAAACGTCCCAGTTACATGTTATATTGCTTTATTCCTAGGGTTTACAAATCGGTACTCGAGAATTGGAAGAGATGGGAGCAAAATTTTGTGTTGGTCTATTGCGTTTGAAAAGACTGACATCCCCATTGGAATATAATCTGCCTTCCAGCCTGCTCGACTTTGAAAATGATTTGATGGAATCGAGCTGCAAAATAACTAGGTAAGACACACTTGTTTTATTCTTCTGTTACACGGCAGTATACTGTTAGACTTTATTAAATTAGCTAAATGGAGGAAAGGCACAGAAATTTTGACAGGCAAGAGCATTTTAGAATTAATATAATCAAATTTGCACATCTAGTATTTGTTCCAAAATGTGATAATATTCTTGATTCTTTTAACGATGGTATTTGGATGAAATTTTAATGAAATATCCTTATATTTGGAATACTGTTTTAGCAATCTTAATGGTTTACTTTTAACCCAAAGTTAAGCAACGTGGAGAACAGTTTCTCGTATCAGATAATATGTAAATTAAGAGGATGCGGAGATAGGATTCATACTTCAAAAGAAATCTTGTTGATAACCTCGACACAGCAGATGGCTTTCCAATAACCTTCTGGTTACATCTACTAGAAACAGCTAATTTAGTGTCCCCTTGAAAATTTAACTACATCTGCCAAGTGTTCTTCTAAATAGGTAAAGTTTTGCTCCTAAAATTCAGTGTATCTAAAATTTGATCTGTTAGAGGCTCAGAGATAATTCAGTATCATAATTCTTAATTATCATACCAGAGTTTAGCTTTTTATAGTTTGATACATATGGGTAAGAAAAGTTCTGTTTTATAGAACGCTCATGATTTTTGTCGTTAGACAGTGACATCAGGTTTGTTATTTCATTGCCAAGCTCTGGTATATGTATATATATATATATGTATCATATATGTATATACATGTATATTTAGCAGTTTAAGTATAGTAAAACATCAGTTGGAACTCTGCTGTTTATAGCGATAATTGGGACAGTGATCACTTGAATTCTCTACACTTCAAAGCACTTGCTAAATAATGGAAACAGGTGTGATTGTCGGTTGTTCTCACCGATGTTTAGAAGCCTCCTTTAAAGTTATTTCATGCATTCTTCTCCCCCCTCCCCCGCTTTATTGAGGTAAAATTCACAAATAAAATTGTAAGATATTTAAAGTATACAACATATCAGAGTAATGCTGGCCTTGTAAAATGAATTTGGAATTGTTCCCTCTTCTTCTAATTTGGGAAGAGTTTGAAAATAATTGATATTACTTCTTCTTTAAATGTTTGGTCGAGTTCCCCACTGAAGCTGTCTGGCCCTGAGGTTGTCTTTGTTGGGAGCTTTTTGATTATTGACTCAGTCTCCTTACTGGTAATTGTTCTGTTCAGATTTTCTGTTTATTTCTTCGTGATTCAGTCTTGGTAGGCTGTATGTTTCTAGGAATTTTTTCCATTTCTTTTAGATTTTCCAATGTGTTGGTGTATATTTGTGCATAGTAGTCTCTTAATGATCCTTTGTTTTTTTTGTGAGATCTGTTGTAACGTCTCCTCTTTCATTATAATTTTATTTTTTTGAGTCCTCTCCTTTTCTTGGAGAATCTAGTTAACAGTTTGTCTACTATATCTTTTCAGAAAATTAGCTCTCAATTTCATTATCTTTTCTCTTGTCTTTTAGTCACTGTTCCATCTGTCTGCACTAATTTTTGTTGTTTTCTACCTTCCGCTAACTCTGGGCTTAGTTTGTTCTCGTTTTTCTAGTTCCCCGAGGTGTAAAAGTAGGTTGTAAATTGGAGATCTTTCTTTTTGCTTAACATGGGCATTTATTGCTACAAACTTCCCTCTTACAACCGCTTTTGCTGCATCTCATCAGCTTTGGTATGTTGTGTTTCCATTTTCACTTCTCTCAAGGTATTTTTTTAAATTTCTCTTTGACTCATTGGTTGTTCAGGAACAGGTTGTGTGATTTCCACGTATTTGTGAATTTTCCAGTTTCTTTTCCTGAACAGTTTCTAGTATTATTTCATTGTGGTTGGGCTTGATATGATTTCATTCTTCTTAACTTTATTAAGACTTGTTTATGGCCTAAGATACGATTTATCCTGGAATGTTCTGTGTGTACTTGAGAAGAATATGTATTCTTTTGCTGTTGGATGTCTGGTCTGTGTGTTTAATTCCAGTTGTTTTTTAGACTGATTTTCTGTCTTGGATCATCTATCCAAATTGAAAGTGGGTATTTGAAGTCCCTTGCTGTTATTGTATAGCTGTCTGTTCCCTCCTTCAGATCTGTTAATATTGACCTTGTGTATTTAGGTTCTTCTATGTTGGGTGCATAAATATTCACAATTGTTATAGCCTCCTGATGAATTGATCCTTTTATTATTATATAATGACCTTATCTCCTCTTATTACCATCTTTGGCTTAAAGTCTGGTTTTTTTGTTTTTTTTTTTCCCCTCCTTGTATAAGTATAGCTACCCCTACTTTCTTTTGGTTTTCATTTGCATCAAATATATTTTTTCATTACTTCAATTTCAGTCTGAGAAATGAGTTGTCTCTTGTAGGCAACATATGTTGGGTCTTGTTTTTTTATGCATTCAGCCACACTGTTTTTTGATTGGAGAATTTAGTCCATTTACATTAAAAGTAATTATTGATAAGTGTGGACCTACTATTGCCAATTTAGTTGTTTCCTGGTTATTTTGTAATTCCTTCGTGTCTGTCTTCCTCTCTTGCTCTCTTCCTTTGTGACTTGATGGTTTTCTGTAGTGGTGTGCTTTGATTTCTTTATCTTTGGTGTATCTGTTGTAGGTTTTGGCATTGCATTGAGGCCTACATAAAACATCTTAAATTTAAAATTTCTATTTTAAGCTGTTAATTACTTAACTTTAAATGCATACCAAAGCTTCCCCCTCCTTCACATTTTAAGTTTAATGTCACAGTTTGCATCTTTATGCTTTGTATATCCATTAACAAATTGTTGTAGCTATAGCTATTTTTAATACTTGAGTCTTTTAACCTGCATGCTAGGTTTGTTAAGTGATTTACGCATCACCACTGCAACATTAGAACATTCTGAATTTAACAGTATGTTTACCTACACTGGTGAGTTTCATACTTTCATATATTTTCCTGTTACTAGTTAGGAGCCTTTTGTTTCAGCTTAAAGAACTCCCTGATGGACTCCTTCATCGTTTGTTTATCTGGAAAACTTATATCTCACCTTCAGTTCTGAAGGACAGCTTTGCCGGGTAGACTATTCTTGGTTGGCAGTTTTTTTTCTTTCAGCACTTTGCATACATCATCTTACTCCCTTGTAGCCTGCAAAGTGGCTGCTGAAAATGTTACAGTCTTATCTGGGTTCCTGTGTATGTAACGAGTTTTCTTTTTTTTTTTCTCTCTCTTGCTGCCTTAAAGATTCTCCTTGTCTTTAGCTTTTGATAATTTAATTACAGTGTGTTTTGATGTTAGTGTTTTGGGATTTATCTTTTTCAGTACTCCCTAGGCTTCCTAGATCTGATTGTCAGATGTCTATTTCTTTTCCCTGGTTAGGGAAGTTTTCAGCCATTAATTCCTGAGTAAACTTTCTGCCCCCTTTTCTCGATTTTCCTTCTGGGAACTACAATGTATATCTTAAGCTATTTTCACTCTTTTTCATTATTTCTTTTTGCTGCTTTGTTTGGGTGAATTCTACGGCCCTTATCAAGTTTGCTGATCCTTTCTTCCACTTGATCTAGTTGGCTGTTGGACCCTTGAATTGAGTTTTTTCAGTTCAGTTATTATATTCTTCAGCTCTGTGAATTCTGTTTGGGAATTTTTTATATTTTCCATCTCTTTGTTGGAATTTCACTTTGTTCATGCATTATTCAACTCTGGTGTGCATCTTTATGACCGTTATTTTGAACTCTGTATCAGGTAAATCACTTTCATTCCCCTGCCTCTTCTCAAAAAAACCTGTTCATCCATACCTCCCCCCCCCCCGCCCATTTGCTTATGTCAGATAATCCTATTCTTGGCATCTCCTTTTCTCTCCCTTACACTTAATCCAGTCTGCCACCCAGGACTTTTGATTCCACCCCCAAAATATTTCTGAGATCTTTCTATTTCTCTTCACCACCTCTGTCATTACAGTGGTCCAGGCTGCCATCATCTCTTGCCTCCTCTACTCCAGAAGCCTTCTGACTGGTTAGAAGACTTTAAGTTTGACTTTCTCACTGTATCTTCTGTGTCTTTTGCTTTCATGAGTAAGTTTCTTTTCTTTTGTCTCTGTCCTTTTTTTCTGGATGTTTTTTCTAATCAACCTTTAATTCACCCGTGTTCTCTTCAGTGGGGTGTAAGTGTGAAATTTATCTTTTCAGTTCTCAATTGTAGTTAATTAAGTGGGGATGAGGGGGAAAAACTCTAAAAAAAATTCTTGGGAGGGTGATTTTTAAAAATTGAGAAATATTGCCCAAGGGCATACGTCCAGTAGCCAGCATTGTGGGAGCCCAGTAGGACTTACTTTGAGCCCACTTTCCCTTACTCTCCTCTCCTACACCCCATTTCTGCCTTTTGGCCTTAAGCAAATCGTCTCTCTGATAAGTCTTTGGAAAGTCAACTTTCCATCTCTTTGAACTAGGGGATGGCCCAAGCAAGGGAATCTAAAGGTCTAATTGCTCTTTATAAAACCTTTTAACCAATTCTGTTTTCAGTTCCCCGATAACATTATCTTCAGTTCCTGAACTTTTCTAGGGAATACAAACTAGCATTTTCTTCTTGGCTTCCCCACCTGTGGATACTTAGCAAAGTAGAACAAGTCAGAACTCAAGCCCATTAATTTCACCCATCTTCCAACACTTTGTTGATATCTCTTCTTTGCTATTATTTCCTCTCTGGTTTTCTTTTTTTAATGGGTTTATCCTTTAACAAAAGTTTTTTTTTTTTTTTTTTCTGTTACCTTAGTGGCTTTTGAGATCTACTGTGTTTACCGTAAGTTATAGAACTTCCTTTCCAGTGATGCCTGTGGTTGAAAATTAATTATGTTTTATATTCTTAGGGCATTCGTTGGAAATTACCACACATAAATCATTTTAATTTTGCCCAATTGTATTTGTTGCATAATAAAAATTCCATTTCATACAACACTATGTCTGCATTTTGTCTTTCCTAGGGGGTGTGTTTCTTTTGGGTCAAAGCTGGGAATGTGGCTAGAACTCATTTAAAAACTTAGAGCTTGTTGGGCTGCGCCCTATAGGCTGCAAGCCTTGTGATTTGCCAGAGTCAGGAAGGAAGAAAGGGCCTAGAGACAACGACACGGACTCCAGTGATTTATTCGATAGGGAATCATGTCCAATGCGAGGTCCTGGAGAGTAGATGGCGGGCAGGACATGGCAGCAGTCTTCGCTAGAGTGGGAGTGGGTGTTTCCGGTTAGGGGAGGAGTTGCCATCAGGTCGGCTCAATGATTACCAGGGATAACCAGCAGAGGGGCGTCCCTCGTTGCCCCTTTGATAAACTAGCAGGTGGCACCATTCTGATCTAAAAGTTAGAACAGTCACCAGCTGGGGCTGGGTCTGGGGGGGCCGCGGTGGGAAGCCAGTTGCTGATTAAGCTGAGTGATTAAGAGGGAAGGTCAGTCATGTGAGTAGGATGTGGGTGAGGCAGGGTCTTGTCCAAGCAGAGCATGTAGGGAGAGCAAGAGAGCAGCCCTGGTGAGCGGCCTGACCACACAGCCACGTAGTGTATTCGAACTTAGCAAAAGTCTATTCTACCTGTTACCTGAACTATTTAATAGTCTTCTCAGGGACCCTCATCTGAGAACTGATGAAACATTTAACAGTACTTCTCATTAGGATATTGTGATGGTGATTAAATTTCAGGATATTAGGCATGCGGTTTTAAGTGTGTTTAAAACATGATGGGAGAGTCAAGTTGAAAAACACTAAACTCTATACAGTGTTTTATTGTAATAAAAATATACCTGTGTTTAAATGAAGCCTACTATCTTAGAATCAAACAGCATGGGACCTGTGTTTATAAGTTGAGATGAAATTCACACAGCGTAAAATTAACCATTTTAAAGTGAACAGTTTAATGGCATTTAGTGTGTCACAGAGTCGTGCAGCCATCAGTCACCTCTGTCTAGTGCCAGCACTTTTTTTTTTTATCACCCCCAAGGGAGACCGTCATACCCATTAAGCAGCATTTCCAGCCCTTGGAACCACTGATTTGCTCTCTGCCTCTGTGGATTCACCTCTTCCAGATGTTTCAATAAGTGGGTCATATAGTGTGTGACCTTTTATGTCTGGCTTCCTTCACTTAGCTTCAGTTTTGAGATCCATCCCTGTTGTAACACGTATCAGTATTTAATTCCCTTTTGTGCACACAGCATGGACATTAGAAAAGTTGATGATAGATTTTTCCTAATGCGTCTAATAAAATAACTAAGCTGAAGAAAGCCTTTAAAACTTACTTAGCATTAGTTCTACTTTGTGTTAATTCTTCTTTAAAAATTCAATTTGATGTGTTTTGATAAGTGTAGAGTGCATTTCTACTAAGATATAGGGAATGAATACAGGTCGGTGGACCAGTTAGCGTCATAATGTTCCTTGGTTGAAGGCTCTGCCCCTGACCCTAGAGTTACAAGAGAAGGTACCTGGGAGTTATTGGTAAAGTAGTACAGAAAGATTGATTGCTACAGACTTTTAACATTAGAACGAAATATTAACCTCCATACATTCTTTGTGTGAAGCTAGTGTTTATTTATAAATATATAAGAACGTTTTCTTCTGAGAAAATTAAATTGATACTGTTAAAGAAAAAATTATTCATGATACTTGTTAAAGAACCCAGAAGGCAGACTTTCCTCAGGAGGACGGCTGCAGTGGGGCTTTGCGATAGGGGAGAGGTGGGCTCAACACTGAATACAGTAAGGGAAAGTGAGGATGTACAGCCGAGGAGTAGAATAGGGGATTGGTGGTTGGAAAATGGCTAAGAGGAAACAGCTAGGGTAAGGGAGATTCTGGCTAAGTTGACTTGACAAAATTTTTGCTGAAAGCACACCAGGGTGATCAGATGCTCAGAGTGGGGGATTCGCTGACTAAGCAGGATTCTTGCTAAGCCTGGGGTAAGCAGGCAGAGCCACTGAACCACGTACAGAGCCCCAGGTCAGCTCCTAGTCGGAAAGAGGACTCAGAGGACCCTGACTCACGTTTGGTCAAGGAGAGGGTCTCTGTCAATATGGAGCATTTGTGGTCAGTTGTCAACAGCAATATCTAATACCTAGCTATGTGGTCAAGTTTACTGGAACAAATGTGCTTTATTTTTAATGTACAGTTTACCATTTAATCAAGCTAATGTTAGAAAAGGCTCTTCCTTTTTACTGGCTGTGATGCACATGTTTGAGTCTGGTTTGCATTTCTGAGAATCGTGTATTACTACCACTTAGAAAATTCTTACAGCTCTAATTGCTATTGAAATATTTTCTGGGCAGATAAATCATGCCATGAAATTGAATATCAAACTTCTAGTCCACTGGAAATCATAGTTGCTCATAACTAAAAATGAAGATGTGTACTTTTGTACTAAGTCCGTGAAATGCTGTTGTACCCACAAATACAGAGGAGATGGAAATTGTCTAGAAAAATAAGTTTGGGACTTCTGTGCACACTGTAGGACCCCAGGCCAGATTTGATTGTACTGAAAGCTTTGAGGCATATCTTAAGAAAAGGAAATTATCTGTATCATTGAGATCCAAATGGGTGTCAGGTCAGCAATGTTAGTCTCTAAAACCTGGCTGTATAAGAAATTTGATGACCAAATATATAGAGAGAAATGTATGTGTCAAATATATAGATAAATATCATGGTAGCCTCTTGGAAGAATGAAGTGTTTTTTTTCACTTAAGCGTCTATTTGAGACTTCAAAATAAGCATATAGTATATTAGAATAAAGAACACATTTTCTTCCAAGAGGACTCATTCTGTCCTCTGGCAGGCCGTGGAGTATAGCGGATCGCCCCAATTTAGTGAGGAGCCGAGCAGACTTGAGCGGGGTATGCAAATGTATGAGATGTGTTGAATTCTTGGTTCAGCCCTCCCCCCTTTCTAAGCTGCAGCCCTCCAGGGGTCACAGTTGAAGGCCCAGGGCTTCCCCTCAACTCAGCACCACAAGACTGCCCCAAATTCCGTCACCGACTGTCTGGTTTTGCTGCTTTCTGCTCTGCTTCTCAGCCCCTTGCGCTGCGTTCCGTGAGGGTCTGTCAGATGCCTCTCCAGCGCGCATCTCTCTGGTTCCCTTCTTTCAGGAAACCTGGCAGCCTTGACCTCCAGTTTTTGCCTCCAACCCTTTGAAATTGCTGAAAGCTCTGATGACTTCCCTGCCTCTTAGCCGCTGCCCTTGCCTGGCCCTGGCTTTCTCTGGACTTTGCCCCATGCACCTTTTCTCTTGGTTGATTTTGCTTCGTATCCTTTCACTGTAATAAGTCATCGCTTTGAACTGTGTGCCGAACCCTGTAAATCCTAGCAAATCAGTGAACCCGGGGTGGTCTTGGGACCCCCAGTGTGCACGCCCATTCTGACTTTCTGTTAAATTGGATTATTTTCTCAGAGGTTCTCATGTTCTACTGAAAATGATCAGAGGCAAATGGTATTGTAACCCCTCTACATATGTGTGTAAATCAAGGCTCAGGGATGAATGTATCCAGGTCTAACTACAGATTCCCCTGTACTTTCATTATATCTTGCATCTTCCAAGTGATTAAGTAAAAATACGGAAAAGGAATGGTTTCAGTTTTTGAAGCTGTTCTGCATTATTTGGGAATTTAACCATTTGACCCCCTCTCGTTACATGTAAGAAATGTTTTTAGATCATTACCAAAGTAAGTTAGGATTTAGTGACTATTTCCCAGAGGCAGGTTAGGTATACTGTTTTTTTTCCCAACAGACTATCAGTAAATTAGCAAGTTTTTTTCTTTTTTTCCCCCCAAATAGATAAATAATCTTTCTGATATTCTGTACACTAACCCTGTGTGTGTGTATGTTGTGTGTGCTTATGTGTGCAAGTACTTCTGTGTATGCTGTGGTCACTTAAGACTGAAAAAAATTGTTACTTGTATTTTCCATGCATAATATTGCTTACTTTGTGATATTTTGTTAATGCTATATATCTCTTGTGAGATAGGAATCAAGTTATATAAATCAAATACTCTCCGATATTTGTGTAGACAGAGATCTTTCACCATAGACCTAACATTTCAACCCAAGAAAGACACAATCAGCAAGTCACAAATTTCTGATAATTTGGGCATTGGAACATTTTCCTGTTTGTGCATAAGGTTCAGAAATTCTCTCCCAGGGTATGTTTAGCCTCAGAAGAATGCAGGGTTGAGGGAGGCTCCCGAGTTACAAAGGTAAGGCGATGTTTTCAGCCCTCTTGACTTGGGGCAGCCCATCACCTGGGTTCTTCAGGAATTGAGAAGGATTGAGTTACTTTTTTTTTGTTAACAAGGTAGGCTTTATTAACGTCATAGTAGCATGTTATGTTTGTACAGCTGAAGAGTTTAAAATGCCTTCACATTTCCTCTCTGATTTGAGCCAGACAACTTTGTGAGCTGGTGGGGCTGCTTCACCCTTGAGAAAACCCGGTGCTTGCAGAGAAGTAAGTGATTTGCACAGGGTCGCGGCGCTGGTCCGTGGAGGAGTAGGGCGCCGAGCCAGGATTTCTGACTGCAGCTTTGACTCTTCCATGCTTGTGTAGGTCACAGAGCTGGGGACCTGCAGCTGGGTGTGGCACTGGATGGGGTACATTTGAGGGAGCCGGTGAATGTTTTTGGTTTAATTTTGTGCAGTGCTTAACAGTTTAACATAAGGATGGCCAGAAACCTTTCTGAATCGGAGTGAAGCAGAATTACAAACCTTCCCTGCATCATAATGACATCATGCAACAGAGAATTTCAGTGATTTGTCCTATGAGAATGCCTCTTGGGTGAAACTTTTGATATTTTTCTTGAAGCAGCATGAGGAGGATTTGTTTTTGAACTAAAATGCTCTTCTCTTTTAGAACGAAGTGTTTCTTGTTGAATTGTTTTTAGCTTAGTTACCTTTACCTGTAAAAATAAAATCCCGAAGAGAAGGCTCTTCAGGCAGGTGTATGTGGAACAGCTGTTAGAATGAAATGGAAACAGGGCAGAGAAGTGAACGTGCGAAGAAGATGAGGACGACACGGAAGTGGTGGTGGGAAAACAAAGTGATAGTGGTGGGAAATAAGTAAGTGCTGACTAGACATCTTTTATGATTGAAATAATGTTTGAATTCCTATCTGCCGATGTAAAGGGATTGTCTCATAACCCTAGGGCAAATTACCGTAAAGCCTTTCTCTTAAGTGATGGTGATTGTGAGATAATGTATGTGAAGGCACTTCCTAAGCTGTCAAGTGCTCAAGACATCTTTTGGAATTATTAATAAAAGTAAAGCTAAATTGTTACGATTGATCTTATGCCTTAAGTTTTCTTCATTGAGGTCAGTGGGATTGGGTCATGTAAAAATCGACGATCTTGTCAACCTCGTGGCTTCTCATAAAGAGCTGAGCGAACATTTGTTCAGGGCTGCAAGAGAGCTGACAGGAGGCGCTGAGATGGGTAAGTCACAGTTCCTGACTTAAGGCGCTTATGAGTTAGTGCTGGGAAGACAGGCTGACAAGTAGATGGTTTCAGCTACAGTACAAAGGGCATAGAGAGAAAGGGCACTCGTCCCAAGGTGGGCTTTTATTTGTGTAGAAGAACATCTACAGAGCCAGTGAGAGCTGCGTTCAGTGGAGTGCTGGGGGCGGTACCCTTCCTTCTCTTTCCTCATCCAAGCATTCCCCAGCTCCTTGAACCCACATGTGCTGATCTCTCGTCTCCCCCCCGACCCCCCTCCCCACCATGAGTTCACACCCACGGCCCCGTTACCATTGCAGGATGTATGGAATAGTTCAGCTACAGTGTAGGCCCTCAGGAAGCTGGGCTAGGAACATGATTTTGTTGGGATCTGCAGAAACAGGAGTCAAATACCGGGGCCACTGTGAGGTGCAGGAGTGGAATCAGCGGATGAGACTATTCCACTCCTGCGTATAGGATGGGTGATGCAGAACGTGAACAGAGGTCATGTCACAGCATATGAGAGAGCCAAGATCAAGAACTGACAGTCCCAAATTAGTTTCTGTATTTAGAGCCCTGAGCATTCTTTATTATGGAATTTCTTCTGAGTTTCCAGGAGCTTGCCTTCCACATTGTGCTTCTCAGTCTTGAAAGTGCTTACCAGCATCTGATACCAGCGCTGCTCCAAGTCTGCTTGCTGTCTGGGAGCTTTTCTGGCTTGATCCTGGGCTGCTTTGTTGCCCCTAAATCAGCTTCTCTCTGTCCCTTTCCTTACTGACCTACAGCTTATGAGACTAGGCTTTTTCTTTAAACTCTGTCCCTTAGTTCAAATTGATTAATTTTTTAGTATTCAGCTTCCTGGGTAGAACTGGGTCTTTGCTCTGCCCCTCAGTGTAGCGGCTGGCCTTCCCGAAACCAATTTCATTTTATGCCAGTCTGTTTTCCTTGGTGGTGGTGGTGGCAGGGGACGGGGTTGGGATTCTGCTGTGCATAGATCTCCTGAACAGTGCTTGCCTCCCCACTCACCCACCTGCATGGAGTTTGTGCTCCTGCTGCCTGTTGGGAGACCCTGTGATGCGTCCACTGTGCCCCATCACTGAGGAGCCGGCCTCTGTAGTCCTGATTGATTTCTCCCGCCCTGGTACCAGGGCGGTACATGGCTTTGGAGCAGATCTGTCTCATCTTTGCATCTCCACAGTCATTTCTCCTTGTGAGAGTCTTCAGGAAGAAGATAAGCAATTGTGGCAAGAGGTTTTTCTTGCTTTCTCTCTTCACTTCTCTCCCTCTCCTTTGCTTCAGCTAGCCTTCTATCTCTTTTAAGAATCACCTGGGATGGTCTGAGAATTTGAAACACCAAAGTCAAAGTGGAATCAATTAAAATTTTTCAAAAGAAAGGAATAATTGTCATTTGAAAGGCAAATATTTCTTTTCTTTTAATCTAACTTTTTTCTAAAAATCTAACAGATTGATGATGTTTTAGCTGCATAACTGTAAAACTGTTCTTGTGAGTGTTAGATGTGTTACAAAGCCTTACACAGTCCTCCGAGTCACTCAGCTTGACTCATCAGGACTGCTCTGCCGTGGTGCGAGGTCTGGATGTTTAAGAGGAAGATCAAGGCGGTTTTGCAATGTATTTTTGTCTTTTCTTTAATGAGCAAGACTAAAACACTTCTAGGATAAAAGACAGTCTCACTGGTGAGTTTTGCCTTCTCAGAAAATTAGAACCATACAATCCATTAACTTATCTTTCCTGCCCAAACTTCCAGATATCTGAACTAAATTCAACATTCAGTTGCAGGAATTCTTTCATTTTAGGTGCCTGATAACACCTGCTTCTCTGCTCATTTAAAAAGATTATTGTTCCGTTTTTATTGTCTGACTTTATAGCTTTTAATTCCATCAGCAGTGGGAAATCCCTTTTGGAAGTGGGGGAATATAAACAACCATACATCTATATGAAATTAAGACAATTTTGGTCACAAAATAGGGCATTGAAATGTTTCTGTAGTGCTTCTTTGATAGAGGGTGTGTGTGTGTGTGTGTGTGTGTGTGTGTGTGTGTGTGTTAAATCTCCTAAATGGGGAGAAATCATAATACTGTGATTTTTTTTTTTTTTTGGAAGAGGAAAGAATATGTTACCCCAGTGGCAAGGCTGTCTTAATCCCGCACAGCCTACCTAATGAAATATTTAGAAGCACTTGGTGCTTTTAAGCAAGTATCTTATTCTGTGTCCCGAGAGAAAGTAATTTATCTGGGTGTGGAGTGTTCATTTGTTTTTCATTTTTATTCTTGACCAATGGAAACTGTGAGGATGGGTATGTGAGCTATTTTTATGGCAAATAATTACTTTATAGACTTAGAATAAGTGGTTTTAGGGCATTACTGGGGGAACCAATTAGATACCACAGTTTCTTATAAAGCCTATTCAAATTATCTGTTGCCTGATTTATAGTGATTAAAGTGAACTTTTAAGCCTACAAATTGGTGAAATCTTTCAAAGAAGTAATCTAATGAGAGCCCGTTGTTTCTGGTAAGCGACCTAAGGATATATATTGACACTCTCATCAGATAATTGAAAATAAACATTTCACCCTTTATTATCAATGAAAAAGATTTTGACTATTTTAAATCTCTTCATTTGTTCGTTTGGATAACATTTTAAAAATTAACCCAAGTTACTTACATTGAAATCAAAGGTAATTCCAGTGTGGTCAAACAGACTTATATTAGCACCTTAAACCCTAATGAGGCTCGTGTGTTGTGTGTGCTTTGGCTACAGCCCCACCACTTATGTTTTGGACGAAGATGAGCCTCGGTTCCTTGAAGAGGTTGATTACAGCGCAGAAAGTAATGATGAGTTAGACATGGAACTGGCTGAAAACCCAGGAGACTACGAACCTTCTGCACAAGAAGAAGTACTTTCTGACACCGAATTATCAAGAACATACCTACCTTGAGCCCTTTGCCATCTCTTGTTAACTGCAAAGAAGAAATGAAATATCTTGGTTTTTATCACACAGGAAGCTTGAGAGAAATGAATTTATAGAGCGCTGACTCAGAAAGACAGAAAGCAACTCGGGCCTGTCTGGTTTCAAGACAATAAATATGTTATTATTTCATGATAAAATTGGCACTTGTTTTATTTTAGATATTCAATGCACTTTATACAGCATTGAATTATCAAATATTGGATTTACTTTTTTTTTTTAAACCCTGCATATCATTGCATGAATTTTTATCTTTTTAAGGGTATATCCTGCATCAAATGGATAATTTTGAAGTGTGTGAGAATATAAAATCTAAATTCTAGAGTTGTTGAGAATCCTGGGTTGTTGAAAACTAACATATGTGTACCTGGATTTCTGTAGCTGTGTCTGTGTAGGGTGGGTAGATATTGAAGATAAGACTGTTCTTCAGAATCATGTTCACTGTTGAGTTGTGAGTGATAATCCAGAGTTTGCCTTGAAACCATTACATTCTACATTTACCAAATTAAGCAAATAAAAACTATATGAAATGTTGCATTTCGTCATCCTTTTTAACCAGCTCAGATTATTTGGTTTATAGAAGAGTCTTCGGGGGGAATATTAGAAAAAAAATGAAAAATCCAACATCTGACCACACAGATAAAAATTCGTTTTAAAAAATACTTGATTGACTAGTGCAGGTATAGTTTATGCCTCTCCTTGTCATAAAAGGTATATTTGAACAGCTCTTTTCTCTAAAATCGACTCATGGGTGCAGCTGAAGTCTATCACTGTGGTCAGTTTGTTAAAAAGCTTTAAACATGCAGTGAAGACATGACCCGGTGTGAAGTGAGGGTTTGTGTATTAAGCTCACGTAGCGCTTGCCGAGCTGTGCTGTCAGCGGTTCCCGAAGCGAGCTCACGCTGGGCGGGCCGACGCTGGGGACCGAGTCCTGGCTGACGGCAGTGGCCCTCAGGCTTCTCTTGTCGTGACATCTTCCCGAGTTCGAGCTGTCCTGCTGCAGGAGTGACTTTTGTCCTGGTGTGAAATAAAACAAGCCCAGCGACTTTTGGATAAACGCTTTCAGAACTGAGCTTCTGTTGTAACAAAACAAATCCAAAAACGTGACCTCATGAATAGATTTTTAGCAGGACTCGGGTGCTTCGCTTTGGCACATTATCTTCACTTATTTCTGAAGAGAATGTTTTAAAATCTTGGGAAAAAAACTGTAATGATGGAAAAGAAATTATAGAAGAGTGCTTCAGATTTTTGCATTTTTCCAAATCAGTGACTTTCATTGTTTTATTTGAGGCAGTTCATCCACAATGTAGCTTCTTCTTGGTGTCAGAGGAGCCACGTTTAGAAACATAGCATGGAGCACTGATGATGAGGTCTTTTCTCAAAATAGCCTAATTCTTATTCATCTCAGAAAATAAAGACTAAATAGATCGGGAGGTTGAGCCAGCCTTCTTAGTGTGTGGTGACCTGGCTTAGGAGAGAGCAGTGTTAGCAAGGTAAAGTATTATTTATTTAATAATTTCTCTAATGAGTCATAAACTTATTTATTATTCACATATTTTATATTTAAAGTAATTAGACATACAATTTTTTTCAGAGGGCGGATTATGGAGCCACTGTGTCTGTATGTGAACATTTCTTGGATCTTGCAAAACTAGAAATTAAAAACCAAGGTAGTCACGTAAGAAAGGCAACTGTAGTTACTGGAATGTGCAGAAAAACTCAGAACATGTTTCTTACGTTAGCAGCGTAAAAACCCCTTACCACGTGTGCTGTGATATTTTATATGGATGAAGCACATCTTTAAGAACATGTTATAAACCTGAATATGCCTTTTATTCAATATTTATTCATAGGATTGAAGAGAAAGCCCTTATAGTTAGGGAAAGACTTTTTTCTTTAACAATAAATAGCTTTGGAAAAATAAGAAATAATTTAAAATCCTAACTTTCCTAATTAGGGGTAAAACTAAGTTTCAATGGCTATCAGTAGCTAAAAATGCCCTGAATTTTACATCCATGGTTCTTGTCTTTTTAAAGAATTTCAAAGAATGATTGAGATGCCTTCAATGCCATAATCCCCAAAATTAATGTGTAGCAGATAAGCTGAGTCTAATGACGGAATTTAGATTAATTTAATTTACCTTGCGTTTGGAACTGTAACTTTCTCAACTGTAGTTTTGATCTAATCCAGTGGTTCTCAAACTATATATATAGTGTGCATGAGAACCACCTGGGGGACTTGCGTCTCAAAACACAGATTAATGATTCTGTAGACCTGGGGTGGGTCCCCCAAATTTGCATTTCTGAAAAATTCTCAGTGGTGAGGAAGCACATTATGAGAGCCACTGCTATGATCTGGGGCTCTTTCGGCATCACAGTTTCCAAGGAATCGTAGGACCTATGAATGGGAAATTTGCACCAGGGATCAGTTAGATCCAGCTAATGTGCAGAATCAAGAAAATAGGCAGAAATCAAGTAAGGTCACAGGCCTCCTGACCACTAGCCTCATATTCTTACCATAGAAGGAGATGCTGCTCTGCCCCCCGAAGTGAGGAATGGTACAAGCCTGAGGGTCAGTCTCACCTGAGTTGTAAAATTTACCAGGCAAAAACCTCTGGTTCACATCGGCTTTTCCTTTATTGCGTAGTGTTGTTTGAATATTGGATTTTGTTCTGCATTAATTTCCTCTCTTAATCAGTCTCTGCCACTTTTGCCAGTTTTTGTATGGTGTTTGGAAAGCTGGACATTTGTCTGAATCTTAATTACCGTAGAGAAGTAAGCTGGAGTTCCGCTGCAGATAGCACGTTGGCCGCAATGAATGTGATACTTCTAAATTTCAAGCATACAAATTAAGATGATCGTATTATTATAAGCACTGAAATGGATAATATAATAATTGTACTAATGAAATTGTTTTTGTGCATGATCCAGAAATAAATTACAGTTATGAAACTATAAATGTATCTTTATAGATCTTTTTGTTTTCCTATATATGTATTTTAATCATTACAAAATATTAATTGAAAAAAAAGTGAATTTTTCTCTTATTTTGGTGAAGGTTGAGTAGCTGTATGTAAACACCAGTTCTCTCCATTAGGAAAAACCTGTTGAAGCAATATTTTAATTGAAAGGCTGTTCTACTTTACAGAGCAGAATGTAATTTTTAATAAGTAAATATTTCTCTGGTTAAAGTGTATTTAAATTGCTGCATAGAAAAAAGGAAACTCAGGAGAAAGTCTCATTTTCTTTATGAAAATCAGTGTTTTGAAGGTTCAGTCCCTGAAATGTCCCATTTCAGTTATTTTCCACTGTTAGTGATACTTACAAAGCACCTCTGCCGTCCTGTCCTGGGCTGACGCTGGCCAAAGGGGAGCCTGCCGTGGTGGTGCCCTCCTCTCCCTAGACCCTGCGCAGTGACCGAGGCCCGTGGCCTCTTACTCTCAGTGTCCCACCTCATAAGCCTTCCTTAAACCCAGGCTCTTGGACCTGCTGGCGCCCTCTGCCAAGTCTGATTACGTCCTCAGAGCTTGGCTGGTTGTTGGGGGCACTGAGTCACTAAACTTTTTTTTTTTTCCGTTTGAGGTAGGTAAACATGCAGTGCCTAAATGGAAATGAGTGGCCCTCAGATGGTGGCATCTGAGGCATCATGCAGGCTGGTCAGCGTGGTATCTGGGAGCCTGCGACGCGGCTGACACTGGCGAGCACCGATGGCATCTCCGGGTATGTGCATTTGCGCCCCACATACTCACCCCTGTGAAGTGGAAGCAGGTTTGTAGTGCCCTTGTATTTGTAAACCCAGACAGCTTCAAGGGGCTGAAGAGATTTGGCTCCAGATATTTAGAAAGATTTATCTTTATAATACCAAATGTCTTATGCTGTCCATCTCAAAGACGCTGCCAGACTGCCAGGAAAAGATGAGGTGAGCAGTAGGAAAAATCTGGTCAAGTAATTATGATGCTGATCTCCCAAATATTTTAATGCACTTTTAAGCCACATGAAGATCTGTGATAAATGGCAAATATGAAGAAATAATAAAAGGTAAAGATGCTCATTATGGACAAAATAGAAAAGTCTAGAGTTTAATAAGTCAGCGCCTTTGAAAACAGATTGACTGCTCTGTAAGCGTTTTTCTCTAGCTGAAGGTGTAATTAGGGGATTTTAAGACTGAAAATTTATTTTCATGTTCAGTAAAGTAGTAAAGTCGGGTTATGTACACTATTTACAATGTCATGACTTTTAAAAAAATTACTTACACCTTCCTATTCTTCATGTTGTCAGTGTGATTGTTTTTTCTCCTGTTTATCTGCTATCAATTCTTAGAAATGTTTGACATGTCATGTTTTCTTTTTCTTTCAGAATGTGGGCGCTTGAAACAGAGTGAATGAATTGGGTACTTTTATATAAAAAGATAAATTTCAGAATCTAAACATTTTAATTTTAAAGGATTATAATTTATATTTAAGATAGTAGAATGTCCAATGCATAAGTAACTTTGCCAACCTTTATGTCCCCCTCCTGAAGAGTTACCCAAGATGAAAAAAACAACAAAAACTAAACCACTGTGTGACCCAGATCACTCACAGGATGGAGGAGACACACTTCCAGTGTCCCCTTTGCCCCAGCCAGTGTTCGAGGTCTGTGTTCTGAGGTCGCCAACCTCAGGAGTGGAGCCCGTGACCTGAGCCAAGCCAGCCAGCTCGTTCCATTTGCTGACCACGAGGACTGGTTTGGGGCAGGCGCACCATCTCAGCCAGTACAAACAGAATGAAGGTCAGGACTTTCGAAGGCAGTGCTGGAACAAAGACCCTTACCTGGTAAAGGGATGTACCACTGGCAGCCGCCATGCAGCCCTGAGGGGAGAGGGCTCCCGCGACGGCCAGCCTTGGGGGAAACCGGGTCCTTCCCTCACTTGAGCCCCACCTCAAGCCGTATGTGAAGCCTCGGTTACATCAGTTACATGGGCCTATACGTAGCCTTCCGAGTTTAGGCTATTTCCATTGAATTTCCTGTTACTGGAAAGGATCTGTCTGTTACACAGGAATGTACGTCTGGAACCTGTCTGAAAACCCAGCAATCATGAGTGTCCATCGCTGAGCGGGTGACTCCACCCGAAGCACCCGTCCTAGAAGTTAGAGACACCCTGGGAAGGCAAAACCAGGAGATGCCCAGTGACACACATCGGACAAACTCATTTTTATTTCGTGTCTACCAACAGGGTTTACTGGGCCAGAAGTGAGCCATATTTTTGTCACTGCCTGCTCAAAACTCAGGGGGTTATTTCCTCCAGTGATGAGACCTGTTACTGGTTTGTTCAGAGATGACATTATCCCAAGAGCTGACTTTTCAGCATTTTGAGATCTCTGTAGTCATAGCGGAGGACACAGACATTATTAATACAGAAAGCAAGTGCCTCTTCGATGGTGCGTCCTTTTGACAAGGTGGACGCGGGGAGCAGGCTGACAGGGAACAGAGACCCCTTCTCTGAGTTACGTCCGTTAGACCAGTGAGCACCTATCATGGGATACAGTTTTAGTATTATCCAGTCACCAATTTCAAAGCTATTTCCAACCAGCCACTGGTTGGAACTGCAGATCCCTGCCTTTCATCCACACGAGATTTATAGATATGCATTTCAACAGTTCTTTAAAGTTTAAGAAGTGCTTTTCTCAAAGTTGCCTCATCTGAGCATCACGGAAACACTATTAATGAACAGATACATCAGCATTTCATTTACTACATGGGGAGCTGGGGCTTAGAGAGGCCATATGACTTGCCTGGACATGCTGGGGTGTAACAGCGGGGGCTCACCCCGTGCGTCCTCTCACTGACCAGCCCCGGCAGCCCTGTGTCAGTAGTCTGATGACACTGGGGAAATGCACACCTGTTTTATCACCACGGACCACAGGGTCCTTAAGGAGGGCGGGCAGAGCTGCACCTGACAGTATCCAGCATGTGTGACACTCTCCCGGGGGCTTTCTGAAAACCATCATGCCGGGAACATTTTCTCTTTCTGCCCGTGGAACGATCCTCATAGTTTCCAAATCAGTTTTTTTATGGGTGTTAGGAGGAGGAAAGGGTTACATCTAACTTTTGTTTCTAACCATTTTATATATATATTTTTTAAAGGAAAGAGACCCTGGGTCTTTTTTATTTTATGTTCAACAAAATAGGTCGTGGTTTAGTACGAGCCTTCCTCTGTCTTTTCTGCTTTCTCTTCCGGCGGCTTTTCTGTCTGTGATGATGAGGGAAAAGAGGTTTGTTTGTCTAGCACACCTACTTAAATTGCATTTTGTCTCAGACTGACTTACCTAAAGTGCCTTTCTGTTCCACTTTCTTGAAAGAATTTATGTTTTTACTGGGAAGATAACTTATTCTGCAGTTTCATTATGACTGTAACTGACAGAGCCAACACCCACAAATACTTGTTTTTCTAGACTGAATTTTAGTTAGAAGAATATAGGCATTTTGTAATACAAAACAAGAGTGAGATGACCTAAACACTCCACCTTTGTATTCGTTTATGATTGAGTTATTGGCAAAATAAAGCGCATGGAGCCCAGCCCAGCTCACGGGCTGCAGGACGCAGACCCCCACCCGGCTGAGCCAGGCTACACCCGCCGAACCAAAGCCGGCCTGCAGACCGCTGGCGGCAAGACTGAGTCCTCGCGGTTGAAGGCCACCGCGGTCTGGCGCGGTCTGTCACGCCGCGTTGCCGGGGACGGTGCCCGCGCGGGCCAAGACTGGGACCTGGAGCCTCCTCGCCGCGTGAGGCTGAGGACTGATCGCCGAACTGCGTCAAGCGTCCTAAGTGGTGCTGTGCCCTGTTAGTGTTACTAACATCGCTGTCACTATCCATCTCTCACTGAACTGGCCTCACCACCTCCCAGAACTGGAACTCTGAAGCCGTCTCAGGGGGACTGGGGAAGGAAATGTTGGGTTAGCATCTGTGGATTGACTAAATGGGACTGATGAGGAGGGAAAGAAAGAAAGGGGGTGGTGGGGGCGGAGAGGGAGAGGGAAGAGGAGGAAAGGCAGGACCTGGGGGCTCCCGTTGTCCGTACCGTCTCCCTTTTGGGGCCGGGGTCTGGGAAACCTGTGAGGCCGGCAGGCGCCGCCTTCCTGTCCCACCGGGAGACAGTGGGGCCGGACACCCGTCCTCTCCAGCGGGGCCAGGCCCTGCTTGCCTGCCACTGGGGCTTGGGGTCCGGGACAGCACCCCCTGGGTGGGCTGCGGCTTCAGTGTCTGTACTGAGGCGCTCAGAAAAGTGTGCCTGGTAGATGCGGATCAGAAGGAAGGAGAGAAAATGGGGCGCTGAGCCCTTGCTTTGTCTCCCTCACTTCCTGGGGTCGCCAGAGGGCCGTCTGCCCTGCTGTCCGTCCTTCCTGGGCCCGCAGTCCCCCCTGCACCTTGAACTGCCCTCTCCCCCTGCCGTCCCGCACCCGGAGTGAGGACATCCCGCCTCCCAGCGTCTCTTGTACCTTCAGGTGTCTCCACTTCAGTCGTGGCTATTGGCCGAATCCGGGCGGAGGAGGAGGAAGTTCTGGTTCTGTGAGTACGGGGTGGCTGCGGAAAGACCAGAACTCCAGCTCTGGGTGGGGCTCTCTCCTCCTCGAGTCGGAGAGACAGAAACACAGTGTCCGCCACCAGGACCGGCTGTTTCCTGGGGGCACCCCATCGGGTCCCTGTGAGGCTTGCACATTGCACCTGTCACAGTGACTTTGGCCATGTTCCCTGAGAAAAAAATCCCTGTCTTTACAAAAGATTCCCTTATCGACCAAGTTATTTGAACAAATGGTACCATTTTTACATAATGCTTCTCCTGGTCTAAAAATTTCTAGTTTATCTCCTGTTAAGAGGTATTGCATGAGTGATGTGTGGTGTGTGTGTGTTTGTGTGTGTGTGTGTGTGTGTGTGTGTATGTTGTGTGCTGTATATGTGTAAGTGGTGTGTGTGCTGGGGTATATGATTGTGTGATGTGTATGTGTATGTGGTGTGTGTGGTGTGATCTGCATGTATGTGTGATGTGTGTGGTGAGTTGTGCCTATATGTGGTGGGTGTAGTGTGTGGTTGTATGGTGTATGTGTTGTGTGTGCTGAGGTGTATGTGCATGTGGTATGTTTGTATGTAGTGTGTGTGTATGTGGTGAGGGTGAGTGTACATGGTGTGTGTTGTGTATGTGGTGTGTGTGGTGGGGGAGTGGTGTGTATGTGTATGTGGGGAGTGTCTATGATGTGTGGATTGTATGTGCGGTGTGTGATTGTTTATGCTGTGGGTGTGTATGTGGTGTGGTGTGTGACTACAGGTATGTGGTGTGTGTGTAGTGTGGTGTGTGCGTGTGTGCTCAAACCTGCCGATAGGGAGTGGAGAGGAAGAGGCTAAGCAGATGGGGACCCAGAGTTCTCACCCCTCCCTCTGGCTGAGGCTGAAAAGTGCTACTTGTGTGTAATTTTACGTGTTGGGAATTTTGGGTAAGATTTTGCTTATTCTCTCTGAAACAACTTTGCGTGTCCCTGATCATCGTGCGATACCCGCTGTGTGTGCACAGCCCTTAACTGCTGGGGCAGCAGCGTTCTCTGCTCTCCCCCCGCAAGAGGGTCCGATTTTATTCAGGACGGCCCATGCCCAGTCCCAGGGGCTCTGCTCTTGGAGAAGACTTTGCAAAAGGAGTGGTGTTTGAACGGAATGGCCAGTTTGGGTGTTCTTCCATGCATGTACACTTGTGCAAAGCAGTTTAGGGCTACAAGTCATTTGCAAATACCCTACCTTGTTACACTGTGCTTGAAGCCCTATGAGTGGTATTCCTCACCCCCGTTTTGCAGCCAAGGAAGCCAAGCCTTGGCAGGTGGAAGTGACGGGTGCCGGCTATCCTGCCGTGCACGCCCGGCCGAGGCCACAGGCCACGCATCTGGTGGCCGGCCCAGTGCTTTCCCTGCCAGGGCAGAGGTGCTGCCACTCCAATACCCCTCACGTCAGAAGAGTGGAAAGGAAGTGAACTTTGTATTAAAATTGCTTGGATCTCTGTCTATGCAAAGAAGAAAATTAAACTAAAAAAACAAGTTAGTAAATGGGAGAGGAAGAAGAGTGTGGTTGGCAGGATTCTAGTGATGTCTCCCCCCACTCCCCTCCAAGGATTTCCATTCCCCGGTTATTCAGTCAAGCACTAATCTAGGTACTAGTGAAAGGATTTGCAGGTGTAATTAAAGTAATCAACCAAATGACCTCAGAATAGGGACATTATGCTGGATTGTCGGGATGTGCCGAAGTAATCACACAAACCCTTAAAAGCAAGAGAGGAAAGCAGAAGACTCAGAAATGAGGCAGAAAGATGGGTCAGAGAGATCGGAAGCGCTGTCACTGGCTTTGGAGGTGGAGCCGGGAGGCTGTGAGCTGGGGGATGCCGGTGGCCTCTGGGAGCTGGGGGGGACCCTGGCCCCAAGTAAAGGAGTGGGGGCTTCAGTCCTCCACGCGAAGGAATTCTGCCAACAACTTGAATGATCCTGGACGTGGGCCCGTGCCCTCCAAGCCTAGCTGGGTCCTGACCTCTGACTGGGAGAAACTGAGATAACACATTATGTTGTTTTAATCGACTACATTTGGAGTAATTTTAATCTGCTTAACGTGTAGCATCAGAAACCTAATCCAGGGGAAGGAAACAAGGAAAAGAAGAGGAGGGGAAGCAGACACAACCCACAGCCGTCCAGCTCCCATGGGCTGAGCTCTCAGTGTGTCTAACGAAGCCGCCCCTGGACCCCTTTGATGAAGAACACTGACCACCGCTCCTATTGCTGGAGCGAGACGTTTTCGTGTTTGGCATCAGCTTCAAGGTGCTGCTTTGGGTTGTTTGTGAACATGTGGAAAGTTTATTTTAATCCCCCTTTGAGTTAGTGGAGCACAAGGATGAGGGCAAGACACTTTCCTCATTTAGAAAAGTCAAATGGTGCAGAATGGTTAAATTTTAAGGCTCTCCATGTGATTGATCCTCAGTGTGGAACAATAGTTTGGTTTAAGTCTGGGGGAAAGAGATGGAAACATAGCAGATGAAATCATGAAACAGCCCAGTGCTGTCTTTTATGACTGCCGGGCGCTTGGACCCGGTTGGGCTTAAAAGCTCAGCGGGCTTTGGTGTCCGTGTTTGTGCGGGGCTATTTACAGCATACAGACGTTCTTCAGAGAGAACTGCACACGTCCGTAGTGCTCTCAGCCACAGAGTCTTACTTCCCTTGCTTTTTGAATCTACGACAATGTTGCATTTTGTTGGAGTGATCTTGGCCATTTTAACTTTTTAATATCAGAAAGGTGGCATTTTCCGGCTGTTTTTACTAACTGTGGTCATACCTGTGCCTTCAATGCATGCGGGATTACCAATGAACAATGTCTGCTGAGCCAATGGACCGAACAGGAAAGGTGAGCAGGGATGTTCAGGTGTCGGTGCACCCAGCGATGGGGAGCTACGGGAGCAGTTGTGGAAGGCTGCGCGCCGGATGCTGGTGGACCCAGCTGAGGGCACTAGGAGACTGCAGGAACTGGGCCATGAGGAGGACCCCACAGGGCCCTGTGGAGGACCCAGACCCAGGCCTCTGAAACAGCTGCCCCAGAGGGCACGAACCGCTCTCCCCTGTGAGCCAGCGCCAACCAACCGGGAGGTTTACAGCTGGACTAAACCTTCCCCCGAACTCTTAGCCCGAGAAGCAGAGGCAACCAACAGGAAGAGGGCACGCTGGGACCCCACGAACTAAAGAAACACTTGCTTGTTTGCCTCTCCAAGCTCCTTACCCCCACACACTGGAGGAGTGAGGCCCTGAAGACCAGGGCTGACTTGGGGTTCAACCACCACCTCCTCAATCACACCCATAACAGTGGGAACCATCATCCTTGCTCAGCCCAACCGCTGCCTCTGATTCACAGAAAGAAGGCGGAGGGCTGTGTTACTTGCATGGGAAGAACACGGCAAAGAGGACCCCCCTCCCGGCAGATTCAGCAGTGAGGCTAGGGCTGCCGGATTCGCAAACAAAAAGAGAGGATGCCCAGTTAACCTTGAATGTCAGATAAACAGCAGCGTGATACTTGGGGAATTCTTGCACTAAGAACTTATTCATTGTTTATCTGAAGCTCCAGGTTGACTGGGCGTCCTGTGCACAACCTGGTGACCCTCAATGGGACTCGTTTTCACAGTCTGCACCCACTTCCCCAGGAGCAGGCAAAGCGCTAAGTCTTTGGAGGGGGGAAAAGCCCAGCAGGGGACACCCCAGTCTCTCTGTGTTTATACAGGTCGAGTGTGAGGCATGAGGTGTAACCCCGATGTAGCAGCTTGGGGCACAGACCCAGGAGTGATGTCTTCCTGTAATATTGACAATGAGCCACCATCACCCGCTGGCCCACCTTACAGAATGTCCAGGACCCCCTTTCTTGGGGTTTCCCTGCCACCTGGGGTTTGTTCTGTTTAAAGGGATCAATTCTGTTTCCAAATGTCAGGACTTTCCCTCCCCAGCCCTGTGCTCAGATCCTGGCAGCCTCTGGGGGTCTCTGAGGGAAGCCACTTACGCACTTGGCTGAAGATTCTGCCGGGTTTGCTCAGGGCAACTGGTTCAGGAGGACTGCCCCGCCAGCTTGGCTTGAGCCGGGCTTGTCAGTTGAACGCCTGTTTCTGACAAGCTCGTGTTCCTGTCCTGCCAGCTACCATGGCTAGAATGTTCTAGTCCGACCAAGAGGCTCTAGTATTGTGAGCTTCAAAGACTCAGGTCAGCTCCCCATCCCTGGGCTCCCAGGAGGTGTTCTGGCTCCACAGCAAGTGTCTTCACGTCTGTCCAGCAGCCTGTTCTGTGTCGAAAGTGGTTAGAGAGGGAGAGGCCTTTGTTAAGGTCTGGGGCCAAGAAGGTCTCCTGCCTCACCTTTAATGATCCAGGACTCTTTCTTGAACAAAGACTCAAGACTCTTTCTTGAGCAAAATGTGCCGCAACCGTCCAGCAGAAAAGCAGTTAGAAATTTTAAGACGGCATAAAATTCTTCCTGATCAGACATCAACAGATGAATGGATAAAGAAGATGTAGTGTATTTATACAATGGAATATTACTCAGCCGTACAAAAGAATGAAATAATACTGTTTGCAGCAACATGGATGGACCTAGAGATTATCATACTAAGTGAAGTAAGCCAGAAAGAGAAAGACAAATGTCATATGCTATCACTTATATGTGGAATCTAAAAACTAATACAAATGAACTTACTTACAAAACAGAAAGAGATTCACAGACATAGAAGACAAACTTACGGTTAACAAAGGGAAAAGAGGAGGGTGGAGGGATAAATTAGGAGTTTGGGATCAACAGATACACACTACTACATATGAAATAGATAAACAACAGAGACCTACTATATAGCACAGGGAACTATATTCAATATCTTATAATAACATATAATGGAAACAAATCTGAAAAAGAATATATGTATGTATAACTGAATTGCTTTGCTATACACCTGAAACCAACACACTGTAAATCAACTTCAATAAAAATTTAAAAAAATTTTTAAATTCTTTCTGATCAGGCTCTTGCCTGAGCTACACAAATGGGAGAGAGAAAATGGGGCTTCCTGCCGAGTTTTGGTCAATTTGATCACCTCACAGGGTTGTTTGAAGGAGACTTAGCAGCCGGTTGTTTGAAGGCTGAACTAGGTTAGTGCAGCCTATGTGCGTGCGTGCAGGTGCATGAGTGTTCAGTGTAAGTCCGAGTCTCTGGGTCCCCTTGGCCACTGGAACAGCCTGTCCGCATATCTTGTGTCACAAAGCATTTCTTCAAGTGGTAAACAACACACACAATCCACATTGTGTTTGAAGGAGACAATAGTACAAAGGGTTTGCCAGGCTATTTTTAACACTGAAATCTGGAAGGAAAATGATGTCACATGCTGGGGAAAGTGTCCAGATAGTCCAACAGACCACAGCCAAAGAATTCTGGTTTGTATCTGTTTCTCTCAGAGTTGAGATCATTCAAAAAGGTGAGTTTTAAACTCTTCATTCCAAAAAGCTTTGCAGCTTGACCAGGGCCTGGAGCAGAGTTCTCTCCTGCAGTTTGTCAAACAGACATGAAGGTTCCCACAAGCCAGCGGCCTAGATGGGAGTGAGTGAGCTGGTGGCCGGGGAGGAGGGGTCTTCTGATAGCGGATGGACTTCACACTGCAGAGGAGCAGAAGCCCAGCCCCATGAAAGTGAGGAGAGAGAAAAAAAAAAAAAAAAAAAGGTGATCCTATTGGGATTACCTGCCTCTGCTGTGTGACCTTGGACAAATTACTGAACCTCTCTGATTTTCGATTATCTCATTTGTTACATGGTAATACCTATCGCAGAAGACTGCTGTGGGCCCTAAGATAATGAGTGTTATGGTGCACGGCACATACTAGGTTAAATGAGTATTTGTTCCTGTCTCTCTTGTCCTTTGACATTGTTTTTTTCCTTTACCATGTTTGACTTACCCCCATTGTTTACTTAGGAACACCTGTTACCAAGGTCTCCCCAGCTTCTCTGGCCTATGGCCTTTGAGTGAGGAAGAGCACCCCAAAGAAATAAAGTCACAGGAGGTGTGGTGAAGGAGGAGGAATGGCATGACTGTGATTTGCTCTGTTCCCTTGGGAGCAGGAATCCATCTCTTCAGTAAATGGAGGCTTTATCTGCAGATGAGTGAGGTCCTGTGCTGACTGGGGACTGAGGAAGGTTCGCACTCCCCCCAGGACAGCCCTGGCCAGCTTTGGCATTTAGGTGCAAGACAATGGCTTCCCCATCATGGCCTGGGTGTCTCTGTTTATAACAGGAGCCTGGAGATAGTTGATTATCATTTTCAGGGACATGTGATGCTTTTATAGGAAACCCCCAGGCAGAAGGCAGGGAAACAGGCACCCATAGGAGAGACCCTGCTTTCAGAGCCTGGTGTGGGAATCCTGTGGCCCATTGCTGTCAGGGGAAGGGTGTTGGTCAGCTTTGGTGGGGGTGGATGGTAATTTCTTGGCTGTCATGCAAAATTTGGAGATGGACTCAGTTTCCTCCCCTCTTCCTCTCACTGTTCATTTAGCAACTATAGCCCAATGACTTCTCTTTGTGAAAGAAAGAGTCTCAAAAATATCCCATCTGGTGATCCTGGTGCCAGGTGACAGTTAGATCGGTTTATCCTTACAAGAAGGATGCCCTCTTATTACAAGAACGTGGCTCCTGTCTATTGCTGCTGTTTGTATCCAGACCCGCTTGCTTTGTCTGCTGGTCCAGCTTTAGTCTCGAGTCATTGATGGAGGGGTTGTGGGCAAGAGCACCAATGAACGAAGGCTAAGCAGGCTGGGGTGGACAAAGGGAGCTCAGGGGACCGGCATCTCACCCGGGCTTGTGTGGTTAGGCCAGCCTTTCTGGAGGAATTTATGACTAAGCTGTGACCTGCCGGATGAACTTCAGACTCTGAAGCCAGGGAAGAGAACTCTGAGCAGCAGGAAGAGAACGTACAAAAGTCTGGAGGGGGACAGGCGCAAGGTCTGGGAGAAGCTACAGGTGCTCAGTCTGGTCAGTGCAGAACGTGGAAAGAGGGAACGAGAAGACCGGAGAGGTCAGCAGAGGGAGGCCTGGGCTCAGGCATGGCTGTGCGGGCCGGAGGAAGATGCCTTCCCTGCGGGCACCGCACACAGAGCTCCCGCTCAGGACAGACGGGGATGCGACCGCAGGTAGCTCCTACGGAAGCCGCTCTTGCGAGGAACGGTGAGGACAGCTCTCTAGCGTCAGCAGTGAGATGCCTGCAAAAGAGTATCAGCCAAAGATGAGAAGAGAGTCGGGGGGGGGGGTGTTACCTTCTCCCACCTTTATGCGGAAGGCGATCAGGGACGTGGATGGACCCTGCAGGAAAGCTGACGACCCCAGCGCCCTCCAGTCTCCAGGGTAGATGGTGGACCTGATCTCCTTAGTCCTTTTGCTATAAGAGCCCGAGAGAGGAAGGATGAGGAAGGGACAGAAAATGACCGCAGCAGGCACGCCCACCTCACCTCCCCGCAGCCTTCTTTCCCAGCTTCCTCCCTGGCTGAGCCCTGGTTTATTGGGGATGCGTGCGTGCGCGCGCGCGCGCGCATCCCAACTAAATGGGCCCAGTGAAAAAGCTACATTGCCCAGCCTTCCTTGCAGTGAGCAGTGTCCATGGAACACAGTCCTGGTCGAAGGGGCATCAGCAGAACCCACAGGGTGAGCCTTCTGGACAATTTGTAAGCGGGTGCAGATTCCTGTGGCCGGCTGTTTGCCCTTTGCCCCTTCCCCCCTCCCCCCCCGCCCCCTCCCCGCCCACGTGGGGATGCTGCCGGTCCGGGGACCGCACTTTGAGAACCACTGCTGAACTGTCCTAAGGAATGAGTTGGAAAATTCTGTGTGAGTGGTTGTCCATTCCTGCTGGTCCCCAGAGCAGCTGGAGGATGGGGGACGGGGGCGGGAAGGGGGCCAAACCGAATGATGGGAGTCGTGACCCGGGAGCTCAGAGGGAGTCGGGCGCCGCCACTGACTGCCGCCATTGGAATAAACAACTTGTGCCTTTTGTTCTTCAGGAACTGTGGGGACGTGACCAGCGAAGGGTGTCCTCCCGAACGCTCCCCGCCCCCAGCCGGGGCCCCATCCCCGCCGCCCAGCTGGTCCTCACCTGCCTGGAGTCTGCGGCCCCCGGGCTGCTCGAGTCGATTTGGATGCAGGCGTGTTTTCTCCGTCAGGACTCGGTTGTTACCAGACACAGTGTTTATTTTTCTTCGTAAAAAGATGCAAGCTGTGTGCCTCCAAATGCTGGAAGCTCAGAATATTCCGTTTGTTTGTGGAGAGACAGACTGGATGGCACACTTTCAGTCAAACTATGAAATGCAGCCTGGCAGCCAGGAGGGAGGAGGGGAGGATGACGCCGCAGGCTCTTTCTTCTTCCCGAGAAGCCTGAGGGCTGGGTGGCTGGGTTCTCTCTCTGGTCCCTGGAAGGGGGTCCTGGTTCCTGTGTTCCCCCAGGGCCTGTGACCAGGAAACTGGCAAGAACGATCCTTCCCCTCCTTGGGGACAGGCAGGGTCGTGTGACAAGTGCTGTGCCCCACTGATTTACTCTGGGTCACCAGACATGGGTCCCTTTAGTTCCCAAATGGGTTTCCCCACTAATTACAAAAGAAATAAATGACCATTAAAAATTTTTCTGGAAACAAAGACCGAAGATAAAAAAAAAAAAAAAAAAGGTAAACGTATACCGTCTCCCTGTCTGTATCTGTCTGCCTGTCTCCACCTAACCTGCCTTTCTCAGCTGTGGACATCAGCCCGCAGGTTACCACACAGAGATCGCTATCCTAAATTGCAGACCTCTGTCCTAAACTGTGACGGCTGAGCCTTAGTCTTTGTCCCCCGTGTGGCCATGTCAGACCCCGAGCGACAGATGGTTGGTTGGTGGCCAGCTGTTTTTTCTTTTATAAACTGTGCTACACTGAACATCCTTATGTGTACATCTTAGCCCTCTTTGTTTGCTTACTTGCTCAGGCTTAAATCTTAGCAGTGAAATTGCTGGGGAAATGCTTTTGACGAACATTCCTGACCTGCTTTCCCCGAAGTCTGTGCAAAGGACACACGACCCCACAGAGAAGGAGCCTCACATCCCCACCGTCACCCCAGAGCACACTTTTTGGGGTCACTTTCTGGGTTAATCTTCTCTTAGAATTCTGATAGCATATCTTGACATGGGAAATCTTCGGGTCATAAAAATTTAAATTTTTTCTCCTTGTTATAAATAGTAGTTATAATAAATATTTTATAGCAGCAATAATAACAATATGTGTTTGTTTCCTTATTTCAACTTTTTGTTATGAAAATGTTCGAAGTGAGCAACAAGTTGGAATAATAGTGAAATGAACACCCACATAGCCTCCATGTAGATTCAGTGATTTCCGTTTTGCTCTATATGATTTCTCTGTCTCTATGAGTGTGTATTTCTGTTTTCCTAAACCACAGGGCTGCCATCACACCTGAGAAAATCACCGATCATTTCATAATGTCATCTAATATCTAGTCCACATTCAAACTAACCCAGCTTATGCAAAGTATTATTTTAGTGTAGCAACTTCTATATAATATGTAGAGATAATATTCAGGGCTCTCAGTCCTGGCCTGTGCATCGCAGTCAGCTGGGACTGTTTTTAATAGGTGCTGCGGCTTGAATTTGAAATTCTTCAAGGAATTTTGAGGAACGGGGGTAGGGGGTAGGATTTTTTTGTTTGTTTAATTGGAAGTTTTCCTGCAAGTTAGCAAATTTACCCTGGTGCAGGGATGGTGGCAGGGCAGAAAGAAGAAACATGGTCCCTAAGGGGAGACAGTGACTGCCCCTGTGGTCCAGCTGCTGCAGTTAACCCAGCACAGAGAAAATAGCAATGAACGAACAAAATTGGAGGGGATGTGATTTTACTGTTGGAGGCTGGAGTCCCCTCAGGCCCCTGACAATGCCTCATTGTTTGTGTAACGTTGTTGCGTGTCCCCGGATTGAGGCGCTGGGTGTGCTGACTGCCCGGGGTCTGCTCCCTGTGCTCTGTCGCCCTGTGGGGAAAAGACAAAACAGGTTTAGTCTGCGGTTCCCCGAATCTCTCACCACCAGGAGAGTCCACGTCACTGAGAACTCGGATCCACCGTGGTTTTCAACAGCGACGCTTAATGAACTGGAGCCTGAGAAACAGGCAATAAACTTTCTGGCCTGCTTAACCAAATACCGTCTCTCTTGTCCTGACGGCAATAATGTGTTTTATTGCCCCACTTTTTATTAGCTCCCAGCTAAAGGCCTCGCACGCTACACAAGTCCCGGCGGCTTTCTTTCTGGGAACAGTGGAAATCTCAGTTTCACATTCGCCTTCCGAGCATCTTAGATGTCCTCCAACGCTTTTCCGAGGGAAGACTGGAACCATCCGAAAATGAGATCTCAGTAGCAGCCATGGTTTGCCATATTCCATCTTATAAATGCAATCTCTCTTCTTTTTGTATTTGTTGGGTTTATACTAACTCGGCTTATGTAAACTGGCAGGGTATTTTTTAAATGAGATTGGTAATGCCGATGTAAAAAAGTTAAAATCCCCTTAAAATGGCGTAAAACCCATTAAAGTAGGGGCTGCATGGCAGGGATATTTCTGGGATGCATCTGAGAGTTGGATTTTGAGCTCTGTTTTCAGAGCGCGGCTTCCTTTTGAAACATCTTTGCACTCGGTTTGAAATCATCAGGACTTTGTTAGTTGGGGGCAAAAAATTTATATTTGCAGCTGCAGAGAGACAGAGAGATGGTCGGGCATCAGGCTTCAGGCACATGGGGTTTCAGCCTCGGTGTAGTCATTTCTGAAGCCACTGAACCATTCTCAGGCTCAGTTTTCCTAAAATCCTCTTTATTTCTGACCTTGAACATCCCACCCCAGGTCTCAGACTGTCTCAGCACAAATGAGCTCTTCAAAACCAGGACAATGCAGTTTCACTGCATTTACTGGATGGTGAATACAGATTCCACACTCCCCTCACTCCCCACCCCTCTGCCCTAACTTAGGACTATAGTAAGTTTTATGTTTAACCAAAATTAGAAAGAAAGATTGTGAATAAACGGTATCTGTAAAATATATGTAACCATGGCCAGGCTATGAAAAAAAAACAAACTGTTGTTATTTCTCAAGTCTTTCTGAAAATTGTTTACAGACAAATCCTAATTTTCCCATATTTGAAATATGTAAAAAAACTAAAGGATGGAAAATCTAAATGTTTTAGTGATCTCTCTAGACACCCAAAACTATTAGCATGTGAGTCATCTATTCATCCATCCACCCACCGACCTACCCATCCACCCATTCACACACTCACTCATCCATCTATCCATCCACCCACCCATCCATATATTCACCCATCGAACCACTGTTCCATCCATCCACTTGGTCATTATTTCTACTTTCTTTAAGCAGCCACTGTATTAACCATGTTTCTGGCATCCTGTAAATGTCATGCTTTAACGTCTGCCCTGCATGCAAATGTCAGACACACCTTGTTCTGGACAAACCGATGCTATGCCTGAATCACCTTGCTTTGGCATCCCATCTCCTTTGCTGCCTCCCACGTCCTGGGGAGGAGTCCTCCTCCCAGGGCTGCCTTTCTAATTCCAAAGCAACTGATCCAGAGTCTACCCCCTAACTACCTCCCTTACTGGATTTTCACACTTGGGACCAATATCTATTGGCCTTATCACCCGAGGGCCAGATGCCAGGTGACTAGGAAGAGCCCTACACCCCAGAGTATTCTGGAATTATTCAAACGAGCCAATTTTAAGCCCACTTACCCTACCATGACTTTCCATGGAAACCACAATAAAGGTTCTTGTCCACCTCGTCCCCTCACTCCCTCTGCCTCCTGACGGATTCTGGTGCTACTCTGTGTGGCCCCTGAGTGTCGGGTGCCCTCCCTCTTCTCTTAGGAACTGCGAGTAACCAACTATTTTTCCAATGGCAATCCTCTCCTGGTCTGCTGGCTTTACCATAACTGAGTAATATTAAAATCTATTAAGATGCCTACTATGTGCCAGGCCTTGCACGAGGCCCTGCAAAGTGAAGATGAGCAAATTCGAGTCCCTGCTTTAAGGATTCTTACCGTTTGGATGGAGACAGACAAGCACCCAGGCAGGGTGGGAAGTGCTAAATTTGGGATTGTGCTGTGTGCACGAGGAAAGGAGGCTGGATCTTGAAAGATGAGAAAGGGAAAAACCACGTGTGGAGGCCCAGAGCATGCGGGCATGGTGGAGGTAAGAGGGGGCAAGTTGACTGGTGGGGCTGGACTGAGGGTAGGGGGTGGCAGGAAGGCTCCGGGTGCTGACTTTAGAAGTGGTGGACATTGATCTCCAAGAGATGGGGAGCCAGCGAAGGTGTATGAGCAGGTGACGTGATCAGATGTCACCTGAAGGTGAGGCTGGAGTCAGTGAGTTCAGGAGGCAGCTCTCTGTTGTTGCCTGTCAGGGACTTGGAGAGCCAGAGAAGTCGTGGCAGGAGAGAAGGATTCAAGAATCATTTTGGAGATGCAGCCATCAGGCCTGGGCACCTGTCAGAGTGGGGACCACGGCCGTCAGCGTCTGGCCCACAGGTAGGTGGTATGATGCTGTTAAGTGACTCCTGGATCGTCCCTCTTTGGTTCCCCCTCCTCAGCCTCCCTTCCTGCCTCCCTTCCCTTGTCACCGAGTGCCTTGTGTGCGCGTGTGTACCTGTGAGTGTGTGAGACAGAGGTCTAGGGCTCCGTTGACTGGTGTCTGCTGAGAGACCGAGGTAAGAAGGAAAGCAGGGAGAGGTCGAAGCATCAGGAGAGACTTCGGATATTTGATAAAACAAAGAAATGGAAAAGGATAGAATGGAAGGCGTGGCTTTGAAGAGGAGGAAGGGTGTCTCCTCTTGTAGACGGGGAGCAAGTCTGTGAGAACTGGTGCAGACACTTTAGAGATGGAGCGAGTAGTCGGTCTGAATGTTTCCTCTGGGGATCGAGAGGCGAGTGGAGGCTGGACACGTGAGGCAGTGGGGCGTGTTGTGGGCCCTTCTAAGAGGGGACGAGATACCGTCACTGTAGAGTTACTGGTGTGTGTCTGAGTGAGCTGGATGCCAGGAAGAAGTCCACGGAGGTGAGTGACACAGGCTTTACCCTTGTGGGGCGTAAGGTCTGGCAGTGGTGTTGGCAGCCTCTCCTGTGGGACCGGGACCAGCTTCCCAGAGGATGTGGCATTTGAGGTTGTCTTGAAAGGATGTTTGAGAGGCCACCAGGCTGAGAAAGAAGAGGACAGATCCTTTGGTTTGCAAATATGGCAAGCAGAAACGATCGCCCATCGGTAGAAAAAGAAAACTAAACCCAATGCATGGGGGTGGGGCTTGAGGACAGTCTGAAAACAGTGCCTGTGGCTTTTTCTCCATCTTTGACAGTGGAGAGCCTCAGCAGTGACTGACGAGCATGTTTCTAATTATCACATTGAGTCTTTGATCTGTTTTAATTATTTGTTTCCCCTGCAAACACAAATTTGACTCACTGGTGCTGTGTTTAACCAGCTGCTCTGTTTGGAGGTGCTTGGGCAGGGGGCCATGTATGCTTCCCCAGTGAAATATAAATGCCCTGCCTGCCTTTTTATTCAGCTTGTAAATATGGAGCTCCTAGGTGATGGGGAGTGCAGGGATGGATAGGGTTGCTATCTGAGGTTGCCTCAAATGCTTCTGTCTGTCTGTCTCTTTCCCCAGGAGGAGATTCTTGAGGAAGAAGAAGAAAATAGGATAAAAATCCTGATCAATTAGAACCCAGTCTACAGAAATATGAACACCTTGTAGGTGGATCAAAGCCAGAGACTTGTTAATTAAAAAAAAAAAAAAGCTTTCTGGGTTGGTCTTGTGGGATTCAAAGTGTTAGCTCCGTATTTGAAATTTCTGCATCTTTTGTGTAAATCCTTCAGCAGTAATCAGATGAAATGGTCCATCTACCGACTTGCTGAGGCTGGGAGGCAGAGTCATGCAAACAGGATTTTAAAATACAAACTGAATTTTGGAATTAAAACAAAATACTATATTGAGGTATATTTTACATATCATATAATTCATCAATTTCAAGTGTTCAATAATTTTTTTTTTGGTAAACTTACCAAGTTGGGCAATCATTACCATAAATCACTTTTAGAACATTTTGCTAATACATTCCCAAGTCTCATCACGTATCTGCTATCTATTTCATTGTGGAATATTATTCCATTGCATGGACATACTACATTTTTTGCCCATTCACCAGTTGATGGACATTTGAATTGTTTCCAGTTTTGGTCTATTATGAATAATACTGCTATGACCATTCTTGTTCAAGTCTTTGTTCTTTTGAGTCTGTCCTACAAGACTATAAGCATCCAAGTCTTCTCGTTGGTGGAACTACACCTTATCTACCTGCTCCAAGTTACTGCTGTTCCATACTTGCCTCATACTACTCATATTTGTGAAAGTCCCACTGCTAAAGATTAAAAATCTCATGGGAGACTTCTGGTTTTCAATCTGGCAGATAACAAGCTTAGAAGTTGCCATCCTAATAATAAATTAAAAAAGCTGAACAAACTAGAAAATTAAAAGTTCTTCTTAGATCCATCAGAAAAGTGAGGTCACAGGGCAAACCACTGGCCCTAAAATTGGAGAGACAAACTGGTATATACAGAGAATAAAACCTATCAGAGCAGGGCCAGGAACACAGCTCAGTGGTAGAGCACATGCTTAGCATGCATGAGGTCCTAGGTTCGATCACCAGTACCGCCATTAAAAAAAAAATAACAGAAAGTCTTACCAGAGCAGAAAACCATGAGCAGCAATCTCCATGGGAACGAGTGCCAGAGCAGGAAAACTCACCTGTTTTGATGAATTGATGGAGGCTCAGTGTGGACAAGCCTGGAGTTAAAAAAAAAAAAAAAAACAACTCCAGGGGGGAGATTCAGTCGTAGGGAGACCCCATGTTTTTATGAGTTTTACCTCCAGGAGCTCTACCAGCTTCTCACAATGCCTATCCGAGAGAACTCCCTCATGCTTACAGCAGAGTGACGAGAAACCACGTTCAAATACACCAGAGTGTTCTGTTCTTAACAAGGTTATTCCCTCAGGAGAAACTATTTAACCAGAGACTAACATGCTGGATTTTTGTCAGAGCCTAACTCCCTGTGAGAATGAAAACACCCACCTCCAGTCTCCTCGAGCTTTCCTGTTCCTCCGAATGCAGGGCTGGTGGAGGTCGGCGGGAGAGGGCAGAGAGTAAGAGGAAGACTCCGAAGCACATATGAGGTCCCACAGTCCAGAGGCACAAACTCACTTAAAGACTGAGACCCAATCACGTGACTGTAGAAAGCGTCCCCTCCCCCCATACCTCATCACTACGTTAGTAAACACCCATTTACAGCAGTTCCTTTTGCCTTGCACATCATGTCTAGCTACAAAGAAAAAATTACAAGGCGTTCTAAAGGGCAAACAACACAATTTGAAGAGACAGAGAAAGCATCAAAACCAGACTCAGACGTGGCAGGAATGTTGGAATTCTCAGACTGGGAATCTAAAACAACCACGATGAACATGCTTGGCGCTCTAATAGATCAAGTAGACAGCATGCAAGGATAGATGGGAAACGTAAGCCGAGAAATAGAAATTCTAAAAAAGAACCAAAAAGTAAAAATGGTAGATATCAAAAACACTGTGACAGAAATGAAGGATGCCTTTGATGGGCTTATTTGTCGATTGGGCATAGCTGAAAAAAGAATCTCCGAGCTAGAGGATATCTCAATGGAAACCTCAAAAACTGAAAAGCAGAGAGTAAAAGACTAGGGAAAAATAACCCCAAAATAGAATATCTAAGAACTACAAAAGGTGCAATAGACTTGTAATGGGAAAACCAGAGCGAGGACACCGTTGTGCAAACCCCAGGAAGATTTATTCAGCAAATGGTGACTCTACAGTGTGTGTGTGTGTGTGTGTGTGTGTGTGTAAGTGTGTGTGTTTGCATGTACTTGTTTGTGTTATGTGTGTGTGTGCTTGTGACTTTGTGTTTGTGTAGTCAGGGTGTGTTAGTGTGTGTATATGAATGTGGGTTTGTGCGTGTATGAGTGCGTGTTTCTGACTTTGTGTGTTTATGGGTGTGTGTATGGTGAGGAAGGCATTTATATCATAAAAATAACCCTGGGAAGGGTAGGCTGAATCTGAATGTCAAGTGCCAAAGAGTACGCTTCAAGCTACCAACCAGTACGTTTAAACAGCGGGCGAGGAGATCCTTTACGACATTCAGAGACCGCTGATAAGGAGCGTGGAAGGCGGACGGGAGGGGCGAAGGGCTCCCGAGAAGCCGAGAGGAGGGCTTGGCTTCGGGTTAGGCTCCGCCCCCCTGGCTGGGAGCCAACTTCAAAGGGAGGACAGTGAGTGGACGGGGTGGGGCCACGGGGGCGGGGCTTCCCCTGGCCGGGGGCGGGGCTTCTGCCATGGGAACATCAGCAGGAGCGCCGCCCGGCTGCTGGGGCCCCTCCCCACGGCTGCCGAGCTCTCCTACGTCCCCTGATCTGCTCCTGAGAGATGACCGTGCTCTTGGACCCCCAGACCAAGGACTTGAGGCCCTCGGACTAGACCTACTGACTGGGGACTGGACACTAACCCACCTCGTCCAGCGGCTTGTGGAAGTTGCCGTAGACGACGTTCAGGATGCCTTCAGAGTCGTTCCTTTTTACTTTGCTACCTCCTTATGCAAACCAATGGCATATACATGTATTTATAGGACACATATACACACATTTGGCTCCATGCCGGGCAGCTGATCACTTCTGAGAGTCCCGGTCCTTGGCGTGTATCCTGAAGATGTCCAACACCCTCAGAATGAGGAGTTCAGATAATCAAGGATTTCACAGATTCTTTTCAGTGGTCTTTTCTTTGGAAGGATGACTGAGGGCTAATCCATAGGGGAAGTTTGCATGACGAGGGGACAGGGCAAAAGCGAGGAGGACAGAAGAAGAAATCAAACTAAAACTTCTATATCTTGTAGTAACTTATGGTGAAGAAGACTATGAAAATGAATATATGTATGTTCCTATGTGACTGAAGCACTGTGCTGTACACCAGAAATTGACATGACATTGTAAACTGACTATACTTCAATAAAATATATATATACAAGAAAAAAAAATTAAATAAAATAAATTTTGGTCCAAAAAAAATTGGTTTGTAATTTCCGGGAGCCTGCTAGCATTGACTTGGCAATGGCCGATGGGCTCCAAATCAGAAGAGACTTTAGATACTTTCACCCAGATCTTTTCTCACATTGTGTATCCTACCATACAGACAGACATAATAGAATCTAGTCCATAGCCCTCACATTGTAGATGGGGAAACTGAGGCCCATAGAGGTCAAGTGACTCTCTGAAGGTTACAGGAGATGGTTGCAGTAGAGCAAAGACTTGAATCCTGGTCATTGGACATTCAATGCTAACATCTGAAAAATTGTATTTAGTTACATTCTTATGCAAACCAGTCGCACATACATATGTTCATGAGTAAATTTGGCTCCACGTATGGGGGCTAATTTTGGTCTGGGGTAAGAAAGAAAGGAAGCAAGGATGTAGGACATTCCCACCAAATTTTATATTTAAATGTAGTTCAATGAACCAAATAGAAATTTAATTTACAAATATATCCTCTATTCTTTATTGCCTTGAGAATGCAATAAAAGGAGAAAATTTTCTGTGAGGATAAATAAGGGCAAATAGGGTGAAATAGGATGAAAGTGAGAAATCAGGATATTCCCCTGTGAGGGACTGGAACGTGTCCTGTCACATCCGTGGCATCGCTTCCCTTTGTTCTAAGCCCTCATTCATCCTGTGCACCCATCCTCCAGCGTGGGCTTCATCTGTGTCATTTAACCATCCCAGGTGGTATTACCATCCCACTTCCAGAAAAGAAAAATGAGGCTCAGGATGTTTAAGTACTTTGCTGGCAGTTACAAAGCTGGCACGTGACAGATTCACTCTTGGAACTCATTCTTTGGAAACTCTCACGGACTAGAATTCGGCAAGCTTCCTTCCGTAGGGAAAAGCCTACAAGTTGGTCGCCTGGAAAGGAAAGCATCTGAGCATCCTTGGGCTCCGGGGAGGGTCTCCATCCATCTCCTGCGGGTGGCTGAGTGTACAGTGTCCCTTTGTAGAGCCTCACCTGGCAGGTGGGTCACCACGGTGAGGAAGGATGGATCTCCTGGTCCCATAGAGGGATCCTGGGATGATGGTGGCCCCTGTGATTTGGGGTGAGAAAGGACCCCAGGGAACCATGACCTTGTATAGTGGACCACACTTTCAGGGCCAGTCGGCCACTGTGCCCCAGTCTGGCATTGGGAAGGGGCAGTGGGCTCTTAACCCGGGGCCATTCCCGCTGGGCTGATTGGAGTGGAGCTTTCCTTCCATCCGCAGCACGGACTTCGGTGTGCACACAGGTGCTTGCCTCAGCTCCTGATGGACCCTAAACCTCTTTTTTTGCTGTTGTTTTTCTGGGTTTTCATTTCATATGACTCCAATCCCAACTCTCACTAAAGCAGGGGAAGGGGGCTTGCCCACCTCAATGGCAGGAGGCGGGAGAAGCAGAGGCGGGTGGCCTGGTGGCCCGTGAGTCTCTTCCTTGCTGTGCCTTTGACCCATTGTGTGGGGCCCTCCCCTGTGGGCTTTCTGGAGCCTTTCCCTCCCTGTCTGAGCTCCAGGCCAGTGCGGTAAGTGGAGTGGAAGGTGGGACACGCCCGCTGGCATTTTCCTCCTGGTGCCCTGGAGGGCATCCCTGAGGTCTAGAGCGGGGGTTTGCAAATGTTTTCTGTAAAGTGCCAGAGAGTAAATATTTTTGGCTTTGAGGGCCTCATGATCTCTGTCACACCACTCAAGTCTGCCACTGTGGTGGGAAAGCAGCTACAGACAAAATGCAATGAACGGGAGTGGCTGGATTCCAAGAAAACTTTATTTTATTTTTATTTTTTATTGAAGTGTAGTCGATTTACAATGTGTTAATTTCTGCTGTACAGCATAGTGATTCATTTATACATATACATATATATTCCTTTTCATATTCTCTTTCATTATAGGCTGTTATAAGATACTGAATATAGTTCCCTGTGCTATACAGTAGGACCTTTTGTTTACCTATTTTATATATGGTAGTTAGTATCTACAAATCTGGAACTCCCAATTTATCCCTCCCCACTCCTTTTCCCCCTGGTAACCATAAGTTTGTTTTCTATGTCTGTGAGTGTCTCTGTTTTGTAAATAAGTTCATTTGTGTCTTTATTTTTTTTTTAAGATTACACATATAAGTGATATCATATGGTATTTTTTTTTCTCTTTCTGGCTTACTTCACTTAGTATGACTATCCAGGAAAGTTTTATTTACCAATGCAGGCAGTGGGCTGGATTTGGCGCCTAGGTGTAATTCGCAGAACTTGATCAAGAAGACGGAGCGAATTAACTAGATGGGAGGAATCCTTTCACGGTGTATACATGTATCAAATACTCAAGATGTACACTTTAAATATCTTACAATTTTGTCAATTATAGCTCAATAAAGCTGGATAAAAACAAGATGGAGCAGCCTGTCTCCCCACGAGTGCCATCCCGGAAGGAACAGACATCTCAGACTGACCCGAGACTCCCCAGGACCCTGGAATTTGTACAGCCAAGAGCTGTGTGTGCCAGCCTGGCCCGTGCAGTCCTGAGGTGATGTCCGCTGGCCTTGGGGAACCTTGTTACAGAGCATCCTATTAAAGGAGCCACGGGCAGGAACGTGGGCCTGGATAGTGTCAGTGACAGTGTCCAGCTTGTCCAGCTTGTGCTCCATAGCTTGCCAGCTGGGCCTGGGCCAGGGCTGGGCTGCGTTCAAAGGCTGCTAAACTTTCCAGAGACAAGTTTCGTCAACAGACATATGCCCAGCACACCGTGTTCTCATGACACTGGCCCCACACGTTGAGTTCTTGGAAAACTTATGGGGTTTGAGTCTACTGTGGGTCAGGCCCATTCCCAGACATGGAAGGGCCACTGGGAGGTGGGGGGCATGAGCCAGGGCAGACCCAGATGCCTGGGATGCAAGGGGGAAGAGGGTAGGGACCCAAGAAAAACAGCTATAGCGTGGGCAGTGGGGAGGAGGACGAGCTAACTTTCAGCAGGGATGCTGGCTTCCTGGAGGAGGCAGCATTGGTGGTGGGCTTCGAAAGATGGGTCAGATTTAGACAGGTGGGGACAAGGGACAAGGCGGGGAGAGTGTGGGCATGCTTAGCCAATAGCCAGAGCTTTTATTTGACTTTGACATATGGGGGCGGATCATAGTTTCCAAAGATGACCCTAATACCATCTCCCATACGCAATGCTCTTCTCCCCATGAAGTGCTGCCATCCAGTTCCCTTCCCCCGTCCCCCCTCTTTTTTTAATGGAGGTCCTGGGCTTGACCCTCTCTGAAGTCAGGCAACAAGGAAGACATGGCTGCCTTCCTGGTTCTCAGAGGGGGAAAAATACCGGGAAAGCCAAACCCAAACTGATAACCTGAAAAATGCCCCTGCCCCCAGTTCAGCCATGCCTGAAGTCAGCCACTCCTCGGCCTTCTCACTAGGCAAGTCAGCCAGTTCTCTCAGGGTGTGTGTGTGTGCGCCTGTGACTCCGAGTTGGATTTCTAAGAACTGCAACCACAAAAGTCCCACTTCATTGAAGATCTCAGCTTAAACACCTCACAGGAGGCTTCCCTGGTCACTTGTGCTATGGGCTGTTTGTGTCCCCTCCCCAAATTCACATGTTGAAATCCTAACCACCCCCCACAACGTGTTTGGTATTAGGAGCAGGGCCTTTGGGGGGTGACTAGATCACAAGGAGGGAGCCCTCCGAACTGAGACTAGTGCTTTTATAAGGGAGACCCCAGAGGGCTCCCCGACCCCTTCCCCCATGTGAGGGCACCGTGGGAAGTTGGCGCTACCGCCCCGAAGAGGGTTCTCACCAGCACCTGACCATACTGGCACCCTGATCTTGGACTTCCAGCCTTCGAACTGTGAGAAATGAATTTCTGTTTTTTATAAGCCCAAACAAACAAAATCCAAACAAACAGTCCCATCTATTTTCTCCGAATCTCTAATGCAAAGTAAAAACAAACAAACAAACAAACAAACAAAAACCCTGCCTTTCCCCAGCACTGACAACACTTGCCTGTGGTTATGAATTCATCCCATCTTTGAAGACACTGCTTTCTCAGCTACTAGTGTTGGGCGTTTAACCCTTTGTATCTTCAGAGACAATCTCTTTCAAGCTCCACTTCCCCTGATGATTAAATGACATTAAAGCAGGATCGAAGCATCTGCTGTGAACACACCTTGGCAGGTGCCTCGGCCCCCCAGGGCGGACCCCTCCCCAGGTGACATGTTGTTAACCGTGAATGTGGAGCAATCAGCAGGCTCTGCGGGGAAGGGCAGCTGTGGCTTTGTGGAATCCACTTTTGATGGAGACAAAGCTGCTTGTCTTCAATTCACTGCTTTAAACTTCTCTGGACCTTTGAAGTCAGAAGTAGAAGCAGTGAGGGCGGGGAAACGAAAAAACAGGGCTCCCAAGTTAGGAAAAACACGCAGATCTGAACCATCCCTTTACAATGAACTTGAAAACCAGCATCTGACTGTTTAGTCGGAATTCAGTACAATTTCCTCCTGATGCCTCCCTTTGTGGGCATCGTGTCATGTCTGAGTGCAGGAGGTGATGAGGCAAAGGCCATCCCTTGTTGGAGGTCAGTGGATGCTCAGGAAGGACAGGGACGTGTGGGTAGAGCTTGTGTCCAGGTGTGGCACATTCTAGAAGCATCCCTGTCTGGTTAAATGAGGTTTCCTCCAAGCTTTGTTCACTGCACTTCCACGGATTCGTGATATGTACGCTCTTAGCCCAGATCCCCAGTGCATGCAAGAATGAACACTTTCTCCTTACTTGTTCCGTTCCCCTTTGTTTGATTTTTCCTTCTCTTCTTCCTCCTTTCATTTTCTGCTTTCCCTCCGTATCAGTTTGCTAGGGCTGCCATCACGAAATGCCGCAGACCAGATGGCTTAAACAATATTATTTATTTTTTCATGACACTTATTTTTTCACAGCTCTGGAAGCTGGATGTGCCACGTCATCTTCTCCCTGTGTCCTCAGATGGGCTTCCCTCTGTATGGGACATACCTGGTAAGAACACACCAGTCCTACTGGATTGGGACCCCACCCTTATGACTTTGTTTAACCTGAATTACTGTTTTAAATATCCTGTTTCCAAGTATAGTCACCTACTGAGGTACTAAGGGTTAGGGCTTCGATATATGAAATTTGAGGGGACAGAATTGAGCCCGTCACATCCTCATCCCCACTTTGTCCCTGAAAGGGTCTTGCTTGATCAAGTCACATGGGTTCAAATCTTGGTTTTTCCATTTATAAGCTAAAGAACCCAGATAACTTACCTAAACTCTTTGAGCATCAGTTTTCTTATCTGTAAAAGGGGACTATTAACACTTCATGGAGGTTCTATGGGGATGAAAAGGGACAGTGTCTGGGGAGGGCCAGGCCCAGCGCGGGGCATGGAGAGGCGCCCGTCTGTTGTCTTTCCCCCTTTCTCCCCGCTCTTTCTCCCACAACCAGAGCTCGTGGCTTAGCCAGGGTGACTGACCACCTCCAGAGAAGTTGTCCCAAAGTCTCCTTCTGAGGCCCTGGGCTGCAGTGGCTCCAGAAGGATCACAAACCAGGGGTTCCTGATTTAAAAACCCCGATTCCCCAGCCCATCCACAAGAGGCCAGAAGTGGGGCCGGGAAATCAGGCTCTCAGGTGGTCGGGCTGTCTTACCAGGTGTGGAAACTGCTGCCCTGGAGGTTACTGCTCTTTTAGATTTTAGATTTAATTCACTTGACAGGATAGATACATCGGTTTGAAAAGTATCATCGACATTAGCTCCTACTTTTAAAATTATGTATTTTTTTTTTTTAGCTCCTACTTTTGTAATAGATTATTACATCAGAGATGCTTTTCTCTGCTGCACGTGGATGTGTGTTTTTGGCAGAGTCAGCTACCTCCGCTTCCCCATGAAACTGAGAACAGAACAGATTGAGAGACCCAGGCTGAATCAAGTTCGAATTTAACAGCCTCGGAAGGCAGTAGGGCCCTGCCCATCTCAGGGGCATGGCTTCCTCCACGTGTCTCGTGCTCTCAGGTCCGCTGGGCTCGCTCTGCTGGTGGCTTCAGACTGTGGTTCGCAGGGGCAGAGTCAAGAAATGGAGGTTAGTGTTTCTGGATCAGGAAACAGAAGTTTAAGTATATCTAAAAAATATAAAAGCAAACCTAGAAGAATGAAGAAAATTTTACAAAAAAAAAAAAAATCAAGAGGTACAGAGAGTGGAGATGTAGCAGGCGAGTTAAGGGCAGTAATTTCCCATCTTTCATGGTGGAAATGTCGATGAATATTGTCCAAAGTTGGTAAATTAAGAAATGGCGGTACACTGGCCCCTGTTATCTGAATATTCATTACGCTGGTCTCTGTAGTTATGGGGTTGTGTGGAGAATCAAAAGTTGTCAAAGTATGCATGTATTCAATTCAATTATATGAATATTAGTAAAATTAGCTCCCACTCAGACATCTTCCCTTATGGACACCTGCAGTTCTCTGCTCCTGTTACATTATTAACTCAGTCAGATGCAAAGCTTCAATAAGATGCAGGAGTTTATGTAAACGCTAAAGCGATACAGGGCAGCTGTGTGAATCACATTAAAAGCCAGGGACAAATGAGGGCCTGGGGAGTGGGGCTGGTTAATCACTGAGAAGAGAAAACCCGGGCAGGATGACAACAGTGCAGTCGTTCAGAGGAAGTGGATTTGAACATCACACAATCAAGAGAAGTCCTTGGTATTTAGGAAGTCTTCATATGCTCTTTGCAAAAATGGCCATTCTCTGATTGAACTGTGGAAGTCAAATAGGAGACGAAGGATGTCGCATACTGCTGTTGTATAATTTGGTCTATAAAATTACTCCCCAAACCCTTTAAATGCTCGATTTCGTCTTTATTCATTCTAAGAATTAGTGCACAGTTGCCATTATTGTAAAAGTTTAATTAAATAAAAATACATTTTTTTAAATCATTTTAGTTTCAGCTTTCAAGATACTCTCCTAATCACCATTTACCGTGAAATTTTGAGCTCTGTTTTAAATGGATTCACTTTAAGTGGCTTTTTTTTTTCCTGGTGCCAATTGTCCTTGGATAATGAGGATCTTGTCTAAGCATGTGATTTAGAAGGATGATTGTAACCAGTCACTTAAAACAGAAGCAGTTAAGAGAGTGGCTACCTCTGTGGAATGGGGTACAGGGACAGAGGTGAGAGTGACTTTTATTTTTGAGTGCACACTGTACTGTTTGAACTTACTTCACTGTATTTAACTTTGCTGAAGACACCTACTGCATTTAAATTTTGATTTATTTTTCTTCTTTGATAAAAATATCTCAGGTATGTACTTAGTAAAAATGGCCAGAATCTGGGTCACTGGATATGAGTGTGCGGTAGACATCATCTGCCGCTGGTGCCCCATCCTTGTCCCATGAACACTTACTGTTCCCACCCTGCATGTGCTGGCAGCTTCCTATGGGAGCATCTGCGGGTCTGCCCAAGGCCATCTCTGGCTGCTAGGCCCGTGCACAGGGCGGCTGCCCCGGGAGCAGTCCTCAGCCATGATGGATGGGGCTGGAGGGTCAGTGTTCCCGGCTTCCAGCCCGTGGATGGACCACCTGTGAGGTTCGCTCTGCAGCATCCACAGAGATCCCAGCAAGAGCGAGGCCCGCTTGTCCATCGTGGCGACCTGCTGGTTGGTCATCCTCTCTTGGCTTCCTCCCCCTTCCCGCTCCACCCCTGGGTCACTGCCCAAGTTCACTCCTTGCACTTGAATCCTTATCTCAGCATCTGCTTTGGGGGAACCCCACCCAAGACGAAAGTTCTAGTGTGTGAATCGGGAAGACGAACTGCCCGTCTCTTTTGAGCAGGGGAAGAGTGATGAGGGCGTTCTGAGAAAGTGAGCACTTTTGAGAGGAGAGAGTGGAAAGAGGAAGACTTCCGGGGGCCCGGCCCCACCCCCAGGCCCTCGTGGGCAGAGGGTAGGCTCACTGCTCTCCTGGGCCCCTCACTCTTTGTTGGAGGGACCAAGTAGGATGACAACACCAAGACGACGGGGTCAGAAGGTCACCCCCCTTCATTCTTTCCACCCCTTTCCAGGGGGTCTGGAGCCCACTGCTGCTGGTGGCACTGAAGAACACAAAGATGGCTGCTTTGACCCATAGAGCACAGTGGAAGGTTCTCTGTGCTTATTTCCAGGCCCAGTCCTCAAAAGACTGCCAGCTTCTACTGTCTCTCTCTTGGAATGCTCTCTCTGGGTGCTCTGAGGTGCCTAGCTTAGTCTGGCCCAAGCTCCTGATCCATAAAATTACAAAATCTAACAAATGGTTGTTTAAGCCACTAGGTTTTGGACCACTTTGCAATAGACAACTGCAATCAGTATGCTGGATCAAAGCCATGACATTAAGAATCCACTTTTATTAAAATTCTGTAAATCAACATTGTGTTTTAGCAAGAAATCTATTTGGAACTATAATTTCTTTAAATGCTATTTACTATTATTAGACTCCCCAGTTAAAAATCTGCAGACTTCCGATCACGTAATGAATCTCAATCAAAATCCTCAGTTCCTGGTGTGGTAGATTTATGCTTTCCAGGGACCATGCCCTTTGGTACACGTCTTCCCAACGACTCTGGACTGGGCTGTGTGTTATGGACCGAACTGTGTCCTCCCCAAATTCATATGTTGAAGTCTTAGCCCCTGAGTACCTCAGAATATGAATTTATTAGGAGAAAGGACCTTTAAAGAGTTAAGTTAAAATGAGGTCATGAGGGTGGGCCCGAATCCGATATGACTGGTGTCCTGATGAAAAGAAGAGATTAATAGGACACAGACACGTACAGAGGAAAGACGGCGTGGAGACACAGGAAGACGACGGCCATCTACAACCAAGGAGAGAGACCCTAGAGAAGCCAAGCAGGCCAACACTTTGATCTTGGACTCCTAGCCTCCAGAATCGTGAGGAAAGACATTTCTGTTGTGTAAGACACCCAGTCTGAGGTACTTTGTTACGGCCGCCCTGGCAAACTGAGACACCATATAACTTGCCTCCGCCAGTGGGATGGCGGTCATCTTTACGCGAGTGGTAGGTTGAAAAGTGCTTGCAAATTTCTGCTTCTGCTCTTTTGACCCCTGCTAGTACTGAGAGAACATACCCCAGATAGCTCCCTGGAAGGATGTGAGAGACCCGTGGAGGAGAGCCAAGACCTCGCAGCTGAGGCCGATCTGGACCAACCATCCCACAGACCACCTGCTGTCTGACAGCAGGTGCACGAGAAGCCAGCTAAGTCAGCTGGGTCCGCTCACATGCACGGCCCCCCAGAGGACCCAGGGACTTGCGAGAATGATGAGTGGTTGGAGGCTGAAGCTGCGTCACTGTGGCCGTAGGTAACTGATATTCCCCATCCAGAGCCTTCACAGACTGCTCAGCATCACCTCTCCCTCCTCTCCACTCCCTTCTACCATCAGAACAAAATAAAATTCCAGGGCAGAGCCTCTGTAGCACGCTGGCTTCCATACCCTCATCCACTGCTGAGATGGTCCCCTGTCTGGCTGCCCCCACCTCTTCCCCTGAATTGGCTTCCTGAAGCATTCTGCTTAGCTTTCAGACCAAAATCTGAGCTCTTCCAAGAACCCCTTCTTAACCTTCTGCAATAGGTCCTTGTTGACACCATAACCAATGACCACAGATTTAGTGGCTTAAAACAACACAAGTGTATTCTCTCTCCGTTCTGGGGGTCAGAAGTCTAAACTCAGGATATCAGCAGGGCTGATACCTTTTGGGGACTAGAAGGGGAGCCATCCATTCTGTGCCATTTCTGGGTTCTAGAGGTCACCCACATTCCTCGGCTGGTGGCCCCTTCCTCCATCTTTGAACACATAGCTCTAACTTCTGTTTCTGTTGTCGCATCTCTTTTTTCTGAATCGGATCCTCCTGCTGCCCTCTTACAAGGAGACTTGTGGTTCCATTGGGCGCACATGGATAATCATACCTGCAAAGTCCCTTTTTGCCATGTGAAGTAACACATTCATTGGCTTTGAGGGTAAGGACGTGGCTGTCTTTGGGAGCTATTACTCAGCCTCTGTTTTCTGCAAGATAGTGATGCTTTGAACCTCCGCAGAAGGTTCTCTAAATCTGAACAAAATGCCTAATGTTTCACATGATAAGCAGGCTTAAGATTGCTTAGAACACTGAATCCACTATTAGACAGTGAACTCCACAAGAAAAGGTATTTTGTGCATTATTCATTCTGGAATCCCTAGCACTTGGCATAGACCCTAGCCCAGGGCAGGGGTTCGGGAAAGATTTCTAGATGTTTAACATACATGCAGCCTACAGCATCCTTGTGTATAGCTGCACATGAGAAGTGTGTGTCTCTACATAAATAGATGTATGTAGACATACAAGATATATTTGTATATAGTATTTTGGAGGAAATGAGTGGGAAACACATGTATTGGGTGAATGACACTGATTTCTTTCATCACCAAGTGAGATCAAAAAGACCCTCTCCTTCAAGCATGCATTTTACTTTCATCCTTCCATTCCTACATTTTCCATCTTAGAGCGACGCAGACTGCACAACCACACACAGTGGATTCTCACATGCTCTTTCCACAGCACCCTTGGGGAGAGCGTGAATGCTTTCATCTTCTCCGTTGGAAGGGTGGGAAATGAGGCCCAGGGTGGCTGAGTGGCTGGACAAGTCATGGAGGTGTGAACAAAGTGCAGATGGCTGGCTCCCCAGGCCAGCGTCTGCCCCCCGGACCACAACCGTGAGCGCGCAGCCTTGCATCCAGGTGGATACCACTACCGCCCCCGCCTCATGGGCATCACAGCTTCGGGAAGAATTACTCCCTTGACTGGAAATTTTCCACGCTTGGTCTGCATTCAAAGGGAGAGGAAAGATAAAAATCAAAGGAAAAATACTGTCTGCTTTGTAGCTAGATGGAAGGCTGGTTGTGTGTGTTTAATATGCAAACAAAGAAAATAAATGGAATTTGTCTTCCTCATAGATAACAGAAGAACATCTGGAAATTACAAAAGGAACCCTTCCATGTGTTAAATGCTCCGTGAAGAAATATGTGCTTATAAAGTTTGAGAAAAGGAAGCACTGGGATGACTCCAGCTTCTCAGGCCAACTGCCCTCAAAGCTTTGCGAGCATCTCCACCATGCGATGGGCTCCCTTGCGCTACATGTTTCTGGGCGACAGAAACGAGGGTGGGCTGGGGAAGACGACCAGCCTGTCTTCAATGGTCTCCGGCTCACTGATGTGAGGCCAGGACTCAGAGACACCAGCTGGTCCGGGAGGTGAGAGCTGAGGTCACTCCAGCACCCCTGCCGATCCTCCACCGTAGAAGAGTTGTTCCACAAAGCCATCTTTCTTCATCAGCTATCTTGCCTCTGGAAAGAAGGAACCGGTGAATGGTGCGACTTAGAGACGACCCCTGACATCGAAACAGAAGTCTGCCCTCACCTCTTTTGATCCCAGTGAAGACCGTCTTTGAGGGAGGGCAGGCAGCATCACTGCTCTAACTGCCTAAACCAGGACCCAGACTCCCTCCCTCCTCTACACTCACTTCCTTGTTGATGCAACCCAACCCTGACCACCCCAGGGGCAAAAGGCCAGATCAGCTGCCTACGTGCATTCATATGGATGTCTAACCAGCACCTCAAACGTTCCACGGCCAGCACAGAGTTCTTGATCTCCAGCTTCCAATCTGTTTCTCCCCTTGGCCTTCCTCCTTGGTTAATGGCCTCACCATCTACTTTGTCCAAGTTCTTTCTTTCCCTTCCCCTCACTCCCATTAGTCACAGACTCAAGTCACTAGCAAGTTGACACAGTGATGCCTTCATTCTCTACACATAAGCCAGAGCATTCTTTGAAACACATGAATCAGATGGTGTTGCTTCCCTGCTAAAAGCCTTTTAGCGGCCTCCCACCACACCGCAGAGCACAGTCCAACCCTGGCCCGCAGCCCCTGGCCGATCAAGCCCTTGCGCACCTCCTGCCTCTCTCACACTGCTTCATCTGTTGCCGGTGGATGTAGCCGGTGTTCCAGGTTCTTGTCCCGTCCCAGAAAGAATTCAGAGACAAGACATAGTGATTTAAAAAAGTAAAGTGGGGATTTATTAAGGGCTGGATAGAACACTCTCAGGGGAGAGCGGGCAGGCTCAGGTGAGCGGCTGCTCTGAGATTCTTTGGCAAGTTAGTTACACAGGGTGTGAAAATGAATGGGCGGAATATTCACTGGGGAGGGAAGGGTTTGGGGTTCATATTCGCTGATTTTCATCCCGACTCCACCTTCCCAAAGGGAGGAGGGATTTTTGTCCTTATTTAGTCTGGATCGGAAGTGTCATGGCATCATTTCATGATGGGTACTTCTGATCTGCAAGGCTGGTTTTATTGTAATGAGGGCATAATGAGCAAAAGGTTACATTCGGACACTGGAAATTCCTGCCTTTTCTCACCTTTCTTTGTTCTTCTCCAGGCCACTTGTCACCCCAAAAAGCATGATCCCTTATCAGTCCAAAGGTTCCTGCTTTTCTTTCTCTGCCCAGGGACCCCCAGTGCTTACATGATGTGTGGTTTCCTGCATTTGGCCTGTGCCCCTCCTTTCTGGCCAATTCCTGCCATTTGGCCTGTGTGCCCCTCTCTCTGCTCATAGCCAGCTGTCTGCCTGCTCTAACACATTCTCCAGCCTCCTGGCCTTCTTTCTGTTTCTAGATCGATTCCTTGTTTGCTCCCCTCCTGTCCTAAGGCCTTTCTCTTTCTGCCCTTCAGCCTGGACTTGTCCATTCTGGGACTTTTACAGGGTTGTGACTTCCAGGTCTTATCTCAGGTACAGTCTCTTAGCTCTTCTGACCGTCCAGCCCCAGAGGCTCCCCTCGGTGCACTTCCTTGTTCCCCGGACACTAACTCTCCAGCTGAATCCTGAGTTTGCGTGCTGAGCCGGGGCTTCGGCGCACTGCCCTCTGCCTTCCCAGAACCCAGCACGGCGACGCACGTGGAAGTGCTGGCGACGTCAGAAATGGAATCGAGAGTCCTTCTCGGGTGGTGAGCCTGGGTGGGTCTCAGGGTCAGAAGACGTGGCTTAAATCCTGGCTCTGCCTCTGACTGCCGTGTGGGAGGCACTCATCTCCTCTGAGCTGCAGCTTCCTCACCCACTGCGTTACATCAGTGTAACATCCATCACTGGGGAGTTAACAATGCTTTACTTCACCCGGTTCCTCTGTGGATTAAATAAACTCACACCCGTGACAGGCCTGGGTACACAGCAAATGGTCACGGAGCATTTTCTGTCCCCTTCTTGGCCTATTTGGTCAGAAGGCAAAGCTAACAAGGTAAGGACATGAATGTAATGTCTCCTGAGCTGGCTGCAACCGGTTTCTTGGCCTCACACTTACCTTGGTCATCATTCCTGTTTAAAAGCCATCTCAGAGTGCATGTCAACTTGGCGCCAGGCCTAAATCATAACACAGGTAGGCATGGTAACCACCAGGCTGTCCTGCAGATGCAGGACCTCAGCAGAGGGACACGGATGGCAGACGGGGTGGGGCTTTCCCAGAGGAAAGACAGAAGTGGGAGTGGCATTTATTGAGCAGCTATTTATTTCAGCTGATCGGAACACAGAATTTCAGCTGTCACAGCGATCTGAGGAGGGGACATCATGGTCCTCACTTTACAAATGAGAAAACCGAGACTAAAGATGATTGTGCAAAGAATACGCATGTTGTTAAGGCTTTTGCTACACGCTCCATAACATTTCAGAAAATTCGTTCTGAGTTACATTACCGCCAGCAGTGAATCTCACCACCGCCTTGCAGAATTCATTTTTTGAGGGGCCAGGGGAGGTATATGGTTAACCTCTACTTTTTATTAATTCAGTCAGTATATGGGGAATTTAGTGGCTGGTTAATAGTAAGTACCCACAAAATATATTTTTCCAAGCTTAAGATAAGTTGTCTCGAGCAATCTCTAGCAACCCCAAAACCCAAGAACTTGTGTGAATGCCCAGAGCACTTTCCTGTAAAGCAGGAAGGTTACCGGCGGTTTCCTAACAAAGTCTTCTGGTACAAAGTAACCCATGATCACATCTGGCCTCTTGAATTCCTCTATAAATAACTGTGGCTGAATACAATATAAATACAGGCACAACTAAGCAAGTATATCCTGAAGCCTTCCCAGCTGGCCTGGCTGCTTTGAGGGGCTCTGCCCACCTAGACAACCCTTGCATCTGTCCTAACTGGAGTCCAGCCACAGCCTGCCATCAAGCCCATCGGTGGCTGTCCTTTAGCCCCTTGTGCAGGTCGTGCCACTCTGGGGATAACGAGGTCACTTTAAAACTGATGCAAGCAGATACAGGGCTCAGCATGGCCCACCCTCTCCGCTCCTGTCCTCTCAGCACTAGAAAAAGCAGCCTGCCCCTGGGCTGACTGGTCAGCCTGGGAGGGAACCTTAACTTTCTTTCTGGTTCTACACAGGGCATTGGGTTTAGTAGATCCTTTGGTTGCTATTCCGTGGCTTGAAGTCACATTTCTCTAGTTCTTCCCTGAGCCCAGCTGGAAAGAGTCGGCAAGATGTGAAGCCTGGAGGGAACACATGCAAATTGTCCATTTTGCCTTCTTAGTGGTCGCGGGAGCTCCATCTTCACGAGCAGGGAGCTGGTTTCCCTCTTCAGTCCGGGTGTTACGAGGTGCCCTGGGCTGGTCACCTCTCATCTGTCCTTGAACGGAGCGTTTGCTCTTCTTTTCCTCTGCTGTGCCTTCCTCATCGGTTCCCGAGTTGTTTTTCCATTCTGAAATCATTTCTCGCACATTGGGTGGTCTTGCCAGAGAAAGCACATTGCCTTGCTAATCACTGGTCATCTAGCTGTTCCTCAGCGGTGATTCTGGTCGCAAGACCTACGTTTGCAGGTTGTTTCAAAATGCTTTTAGCACAATCACTTAGAGAATCCCCAAGCGGATCTTCAAAATACAGTTCTCTCTCTCTCTGTCTCTCTCTCTTTTTTTATTAATTCAAAAATTTCTCTCCTGAGCCTGCCGTAAACGCGGGTCCCATAGAATAGCGTGTCCTTATGCCACGGTGACCCAGTGTCACACTGCGGGCTGTGGCCATGGGCATTGATGGCTGCAGGGGTCCCATGTGTGTGTCACAGCGTGGCTTCCCCACAGCGAAGCCAAAGTGACCTTGCTGTTGAAGTTGTCAGCCACAATAAAGCTGCTTGAAAGCATTGTGCTCCCCAGCGTCAGATCTCCGCGTGCCCTGTTGTGAAGATACGCTCCAGCTGACGTGAGCGGGGCTTTGGATGGTTGACCTCGGCTGACTCTCAGAACTTCTTTGTGACCCTCCTCACAAAGCCCCGTCACAGGTGCATTCACTCAGGCGCCTCAAACACTTGCTCCTGGTGTATGATGTGCTCGCGTTTCATACTTTTTAGGAAACTCCTCTCGTCTGAGTCACTTCACAGCGGAGCTTCCAGCCTTTCTTTGCCCATTTAGTGTCTGTTTCCTTGTCTGCAACCTCTGGGATCACTTCAAAGTTCCCTTGTCCCGACAGTCTTCCAAAGGCACAGACTTCCTGAAAAGCCACTCCATTGTCCATCTTTTGCCTTCTGAAAAGTTCCCCTGAAAACATTCTTGTTGAGATGTTTTTCTCTTTGCATTTGAAGTCCTTAAAGGCTCTTCTGTGAAAAAGGCACGTTCCTTGGATGGTTGGGAGGGCAACGAATTAGCTGACAGGGCCCCACAGGGGTGGGATGGGATTAAGTGCTGAGACACGAGTCGACGATATTTACAAAATCTTTCCCAGAAGCCATGACTCTGCTGGTAATTTTTCCTTCTTTTTTCTCTCTGGTGAAACTATGAACTTGAAACTATCAATGCTTGGAGTACCTGACGTTTCTTCCACCAATGGGAGGTGCCTTTGTTTTATAAGAATAAAGACCCAAAGCCCATCTTTCTGAGCATTAGCAACACTTGGGACATTTGATGGATTTTCTAACCAAGCCCTAGCTGCCATTCGCTTAATTCTGTGACAGGAGCAACTTGAAAAGAAAGGTGTTTGTGTTTGAGGGGGAGGATCAGACCAGTAAGGATAAGGTAAGTCGCTGGCTGATTGGTGAGGTCTGTTGTTGAATGATGTGTTTCTCCCAGCAACCACTTCACTTTCAACATGGTTTATGTCCCAAGAGAGATCGGAGGTGAGGAGGTGCAGGTGAATGTGAGCTGTTAGGTACCCCATCGAACATGGGACGCTGGAGAAAATGTGTCCCAGTAGCTCTGTCCCAGGAGAGACTAGGAGACTGGGCTAGACCAGAGAGCCCCAGCCTGGTCCCTCTGCAGTGTCACCCTGATCCCCAGGGTCCCGCCCTCCCCTAGTCCAATCTGCAAAGACCAGGGGAAGGGGCCAACTGCTTTAGTTGTGGGTAGAGTGATTTTCCTTAGAAGGAGCTCTGGGTAGGCAGATACTAAAAGACTTGGCATGATGGGTTTAATCACGAGCATGGATCAACCACGGAAGGGGAAAAAAAAAACCTAGAAAGTTATGTATATGTTTGTAAAGATAAAAGCTAAATTAAAGTCTAAGAAATCAAATAAAAACCTTGAAATCATACATTCACTCTAGTCTTCGGGCACACTATTGGAAGAATTATATAATTTCTCTTCCTAGGAGCAGACATTTCAAGAAACAGAACTGTTTCAGTTGACAGAGACCAGGGCTAAGAGAGGGAGTGTGTCGTAAATGATGCTTTGTTTTGTTTTATCAAGAACGCTTGATATTTTTCTAAAGGGAGCTGGTAGAGACAGGGACGTTTCCTTGGGCGTTCCGTTTGATTCTGGCCCATCTCTCCCTTCCTGCTCTTTCTCTGAGTTTGGAGCCACTGCAGGGGTCCTGGGTTTCCACAAGAGTCTCATTTCCAGTGGCCTCAAGTCCTGGCATCTTATTCCCTTGCCCGGGGCTGCAAATCCGTAATGCTCTGGGTCCCTGACACCAGAACTTGCTGTCTCTCCACTGTAGCCCCAGCCACTGACTTTTTCTACCTCAAGCTTCCAGGTTTGGGGTTTTTTGAGGGGTGGGGTGAGGTGGAGAGGTCCTTTACTTTCTTGTGAGCACAACGAGGTGGTTTAAACTGTGTCTGATGAGCTCATCCAGTGTTTGAGTGCTGGGTGACGGGCAGCTGTTTCAGAATATCAGGTCCAACTGCGGGAAGTCCCTAAAATGAGATGAAGCAGATAAAACAGCCAGGGTAGGAAATGCCGCATGGCAGACACTCAAGACATGTGTTTATTAATGACACAGATACTGGACTGTGCTGGGCGGGAGAAATACTGTGATTAAAAAAACAGCTATTCGCTCTGCCCTCCTGGAGATTACGTTCCAGTGTGGGAACAAGGGAGAAGAAAGCCATTGTCAGGGAAATGGAATCGCTGCTACGGGGATGTGTTATAAGGCAGTTGATTAAAAGGCTGAGGGGTGGAGGGTGCGGCTCAGTGGTGGAGTGCTTGCATAGCACACATGAGGTGCCGGCGTCAACCCCCGGTCCCGCCGTTAACAACAACAAAATAGAGCAGGCGCTAGTAGACGAAGGTCCTGGCGCTGCCTGTCTTCGTGAATATTTATTCAGCCAATAAAATAAAAAGACTGAGTTAGCAAATTAGAGACATATAAAGATATACAGCAATATACAAAGATAGAAAAATAAACGGCAACCCTTCCTTTCCTTTTTTAAAAAATTTTTATTGAAGTCTAGTCAGTTTACAATGTTGTGTCAATTTCTGGTGTCCAGCACAGTTTTTCAGTCATACATGCACATACATGTATTCCTTTTCATATTCTTTTTCCTTCCGTGCTTCCTTCTAATGAGGGGACTGAGCCAAGAAGAAGGAGGAACATGTGAGAGGGATCGTGGCTGAGAAGGGCGTGGAGGCACAGGTGACTCACTGTTGTCTTGATGTCAGGGTATTGGGAGCGCCGGATCCTAACCACCAGACCACCAGGGAGGGCGATACCAGGGTACTGAGAGTCTGAGTTCTAACCCATTAGGTTGGCAGGAAGTTCCCTCTTTCCCTGAGGCCACTTCTCTCCTGATTTTCTCAGAATCCCCCATCCCCTCCCTCATCCCCTCACTTTCTAAGAATCTCACTGGCGGGTGGATCAGGCCCCCGACGTTCCTCTGCAGGCCGGGGGGTCTGCTGCCGGCTGTTCAGGGTGTCTGCTGCAGTTGGTGTGACTGAGGACTCGCAGGCCCAGGGGCAGAGGTGTGGAGAGGCTGTGGTTGTGCCCAGTTCTCTGACGCAGTAAGGAGGATACACCGCCTTTTGTGGTCCTTTCAGTCTTTACAGGTGTATGTGAGCGAGTGTGTTTGCACTTGCGTGCACGTGCGGAGGGGAGCCGTAACAAGGTCCAGGGCGAGGTGCCCAGGGCCCCACGGTGCTGACATGCCAGGATACAGCTCACGCCTTGGCCACCACGACTGGTGCCCGAATGGATGGTGTGGGGGTCTGGAGCTGGAGTCTCAGACATGCTCAGTCTCCCTGGCGATTTACTTGCCTCTGCATCTGTGGTCCCCAGAGTGAGAGGCTGGGCTTGGCGCTAGGGTCAATGTCACCCTGGCAGTGCTGCTGGTCCCCGAGCCTCTCTCTGCAGCCACTGCTCTCAGAGAACTTGCAGAAGTCTGATGTCCCAATCAGCCTCTGGAGAACGGGAGACACACTCCTTCTCTCTGCATTATGTTCGAGGACACGTGGTCCAGGTCCCACGGATTTCAGTTCTTTGGTTTAATGACTATTCTCTACAAATGGTGCATGCTATAAAAAATATTTACGATTTTTAAAAAGTACAAAAAGAAGGTTACAAAGCACACTAAATCCAATTACCCCCCAAACACCTGTGTTAATATTGCCTGAACTTTAAAATAGATACATGTCTACCCATCCAGGTGTGGGTGCACACACAAACATACAGAAATAATTTCTGAAGAGTGGGATTATGCCACACATAGTGAATCCCAGTCCCAGTAAAAAACAAAATTTATTCAACTTAATCTTGACTGAAATCGTTAGAAAAGGCAGCTGATGTGAAACTGATGGCAACGCTAAGTTTTAGATAATGTTTTCCTATCACAAGAGATGGTTACAGTTCTTCAGAAATCATCACGAAGAATTTACACATGCAAAAAGTACAAGTAGGATAAATAAACATGTTTGCACCGTCACCCAGCCAGGAAGTAAAACGTTACAGTTTAAATTCACCCTCTGCTCCTGCTGCTAGACTCCTGGCCAGAGACAAGTTCTGGCACCAGCTGGTTTGTGGGCCCGAAGCCCGTGTGCCCTCAAAAGTCCTGTTAAAGAGAGAAACCACAGGCCCAAGATGACGTCACTTGTGCTGAAGCCCATGATACCCAGCCTAGATTCAAGGCCAAACCTAACTGCAGCGACGGCCTTCCCTAGAAACGTAAGCTCCGTCAACCAGCTTGGAATTTTCACTGGTCAGCACCAATGAGGTCGTCTGTCACGTGGGCCTCTCCACACACACCGCCCCCCTCCCCCCGCCCCCAACCCCAGAGGGAGAAGTGGCGATCTGCCTGATAAAACCCATGCATTCCCTAGCCTCCAAAAAGAAGGTATCCTGGCCCCAAATAACCCTTTTCCCTTTTGCTAATGGCTTCCTTGCCCCCTTCTCCTTTCTATAAAAAAACTATTTTGCACCACTCTAGGGAGCCAAGTGCCCTTCAAGTCGCTAGACTGGATGCTGCCCAGCTCATGAATTGTTGATGAAAGCCGACGAGAGTCTCACATTTATGCACTGTATTTTGTTTTGATGGTGTCCAGGGTGGCTTCCAGTGCCTCAGCCCTGGAAGGAGCCCATGTGTTCCTTCTCTTGTCCAGGTATGAGGCCGGGCAGCTGAGCTAGCAGCTTGTCTTCTGGGTTACAGGGGTACCACCTCTCCCTTCTAAAAGTCAGCTTCAGTGGCCCCAGCAACCCCCCAGGGTCGCAGCCACATAAGAAGGACACTTTCAGAAAGCTGGAGCCAGTGGTCAGATTTTTAGCACAGAAAGGCTCCTTTTCCAGACCCTCATTGCTGACTTGGGGATTATTCGAGAGGTTCTGAATAGCAAACCCCACTGTTGACTTTGGGTTTATGAGTTTGGGTTTATTGTTTCCCTTCTGCGTTTTTTGTTTTTTGAAATTTATCACCATCTGATCTTCCAGTGACAGTACTCTGGCTTACAGGAGTTGCTATACACTTGTTTTAATTATTTTTGTTGATTTCATTATTTCAGTGGGATTTTGCAGAGAGAAAGGTAAATATTTGTATCCAGTTGGGTATTTTGAATGGCAAGTCTCGTTCTATTTTTATAGAGTCTGACTCTATCTCTAGATATGGATAGAACAATATAGAATGATAGAACAATGAGAAGACAAGCAAGCGTTACTTAAAAAGTAGTGCAAGGTTTTGAATTTTTTCCGGGTACTCCTCCCATTATTAATCATGCTTCTGACCCTGAATATCAAATACATTTACTAAGTTGTTACCAGCATCTTTATATTTTCAGATGACTTATTACATTATTTTTTTCAGTTTTATTGAGACATAACTGACAAAGTTGTAAGACACTTAAGGTGTACCAAATGATGATCTGACAGACATAGATTGTCAAAGGATTCCCCCACTGAGTGAATGAACCCATGCAGGTGACTTATTAAGGATGTCCATTGTCATTTGATGATATGGGGCTAGAAAGAAGTGCACGGGGAGGGCAGGTGGGGTGGGAGGTTGGTCAGATTTGGACTGAGGAACTCGGTTTCCTAATCATCCTGGGTGGACTGAGATCATTTTAACGTTGTTTGAGGGGAAGCAGGGAGCTCTTGGAACTGGATGTCAGTTTCAGACCCCGGGATCTGGGCTGGATGTCTCCTTTGGCTGCCCATGTCCACCCTCCCCTGCTCTCTTCCCAAAGGTGATGAAGCAGACTGAACAAATGGGCTCCCTTGCTCTCCAGCTCCCTCTTGGCTTCAGCCAATGGGGATGGAGTGTTTGTTCTCCTGGGTCCCTGCTCCTGTGGGCTGGCCTTGGGTGGCCGTGCCCTTTGATGGAAGGTCACATCCCCTCTGAAGGTGACATCTTCAATGGGACTTTTGCCTTCTGGTGGTAACTGCTCCTTCCTCTCTTCCCTTGAATCTCGAAGGTCTAGTCGCACTGACACGACTTTTGGGGACTGCACTTTTCCTTTTGGTTTCCCTACATAATTTTAAACAGTTCTTTTATTTGATATTTCAAGAATTATCCTAATTTGAGCATGTCATATCTTTCCTACTGGAACCTCGACTGTTACATGCCAATGAAAAATCGTTGCTAATGAAGGGTGATATTAATGACCTAGTTCCAAGAGGACTAAGAGGACAGATAATACATGACGCATTTTCACATTTTCACATTTCAGCACGTGCAGTCTTGATACTCCACTTGCTTTGATTTTTTTTCTTCCACAAATCTTGTGATCCTGGACAGGCTAGCAAAGCCTTGACTACAGCTGTAGAAGAGACAAATCAGCATTGAATTTTCCAATTTGGGGTCAGAATTCCCTCCCTACATACTACTCCTCAATCATCCACAATGTATAATGCTTGTAAAGGTCCTTCTGGGACACCTAGAAAATCCTCTTTCCTCCCATGCTGGCTGGCTTGCAGACAGCGCAGGAGTCCTCTCAGAAAGGCAGAGATTCCTGGTGTTCAGTGACTTGGGCTAAATTACAGCCGCACGCGTATTGGCAGGTGAGTCTGAGAGATGATCAGGTCAACAGGAGTTTACCTTAAGGGAGCACCTTCCCTTTACCTGAGGGACCTACTGAGCTACCACAGGATTGTGCAAACTAGATTCCATTGGCAGATCACGGGCTCCTTAGGGCAAGGATCTTAGCTGATTCACTCTGGACTCCTAATCTCACAGGTATTTGGCAAATAGAGAAGCCTAATCAGTGCTTGTCTTTTTTAAAAAAAATTTATTAAAGTATAATCACTGTACAATGTTGTGTTAATTGCTGGTGTGCAGCATAGTGATTCAGTTGTATATATATTATATGTGTATATTCCTTTTCATACTCTTTTTCATTATAGGCTATTACAAGGTATTGAATATAGTTCTCAGTGCTGTACAGTAGGGCCTTACTGTTCATCTGTTTTATACATAGTGTTTAGTATGTATAAAGCAAAGCCCAAACTCCCAGTTTATCCCTCCCACCCTTTCCCCCCTGGTAACCGCAAGTGTGTTATCTATCTCTGTGAGTCTTTTTCTGTTTTGTAAATAAGTTCACTTGTGTCATTTTTTTTTTTTAGATTCCACATATAAGTGACATCATGTAATATTTTTCTTTCTTCTTCTGGCTTACTTCACTTAGTATGATAATCTCCAGGTCCATCCATGTTGCTGCAAATGGTGGTATTTTATTCTTTTTTATGGCTGAGTAGTATTCCATCATGTAAATATACCACAATTTCTTTATCCAGTCATCTATAGATGGACATTTAGGTTGCTTCCATGTCTTGGCTATTGTATATAGTGCTGTTGTGAACACTGGGGAGCATGTATCTTTTTGAATGAGAGTTTCCTCCAGATACACACTCAGGAGTGGGATCGCTGGATCAGAGGGTAGCTCTATTTTTAGTTTTTTAAAGAATCCAGTCAGTGCTTGTTGAATGAGGAGGGGGGACTCTCAGGGCTCCAGGGAGCTCGAGAGGCCGTCTCTTCATTCTCCTGCCTCCAGGGAGCTGACAACAAAGCAAAAAAGCTCTTCAGAATGAATCAGGAGGACCTTCCAAAGCTTACTTATCCACACATTTAAAATTTTTCTCTGACTGCTACACAATTGAGGTTAAGCTACTGTTTTTAGACATAAATAAAAATGAATGGTAAGACCCTTATAATAACCCTTTTTCTGGCTGAAGGCATTCAAACCTTCCCTGGCTTCTTTCTCTGTCTTTTCTTTGTGGACTGAATTATCCCAAGTTCTTAAAAATTTCCCAGGACTCAAACTCCGTGGAGTTTGATAAAATTGGCTGAAGATATTTGGGTTTATACTGCATCTGGTTTGGGGACAATGTTTCCTAGAATTATTTCCTTTTACAACAGTTCAGCACCTTTAAGAATCAGAATGATTCAAAAGCCAGTCATTGAGACGGGGTTGTCTCCTTGAAGCCACCTCATTGTCCTTCAGTAGTGTTTAGGGGAGATGGATGGCAAGAAAGGGATTCATCCAAGGTCAATGTTTTAATCCAACCTGGGTGATGGGTTTTAGAAAGTAATCTAGAGAAGCAGCGACATCAGACTGCACAGAGGAGAAGGGCCTTGGGTCACTGAACATACTCACATCACAGGCAGGACCATTCAGTTTCACACAAAGGGAAAGAGAGGAGTTGGGCCTGGAAAGAATGAAGTTTTGTTTCATTTTTTTTTTTTCTGAAGATGTGTATCAGCCAATTCCTTAAGTAAACCGGAACAGAAAAAAAAAAAAAAGCAGAGAAAAAAATAAGTAAGGGCTTCTCTTTTAATCAACTGAGCTGAATTGGGGCTTTAAGCAAAAACCAGCCCAGGTTCCTAAGAGAAGTGGTGGAAAAAGCACACGTTGATTTTCTGGCCCTTGTTGGAGTCAAGGGCTTGAAATCAATCAGAGTGGGCGTGGCAAGTACTTATGTCCAAGCAAGCCGTGCTCAGAGTCCTAGTGATGGAGCTGGAGGGCCCCAGGGCAAGAGTCTTGTCTTGAGCAGCTGCTTCAGAACCCCATTCACCCAGGGCACCGGCCTTAATTAAAAGACAGACTGAATTATGGCCTCATCTAGACTGAGGTAGAGAATTGTTTATTTTGCAGACAACACGCACCCTGGATTTACAACTTAGTTTTGGATAGAGCTTGGCGTAGAGGGAGAAACTCTGAAGGTCTAGGTGTCTGTTGAAACCAAGCCTTTTGCTCTGCAAAAAAAAGGGGGTGATGTTTTTGGAAGGGAGAGGCACTCTTAGATAGGAGGGGCAGAGAGAAAGAGAAGGAGAGAAAGGAGAAGGGGAAAGAGAGGAGGTAGCAAGGCAGGATCAGGGTCCGAGGGCTGGGGCCGTCAACAGACACTTAGCAACGACGACAGCCAAAGCTTGAGTGCGGGTTGTGTGGGGAGCACATCACACATGGAAGGAGAACAATTCACTTGGCAGGTCTGAATCCTTGAACTTGAATATTTATTACAATGCTTACCCACCAGATGTCAGTAGAGCGTCTCATTCTAACAACAGAAGGGTGGTGAAGGCAGTTTTCCAATAGATGAGAGTATCTCGAGGAAGAGATGCTTTAAAAAAAATGCGCACAAAGGAATAGTATGTGCTGGCAGAGCCCTGATTCTTGGCTTTCTTCCACTTACTGTTTAAAATATCTTCCCCTTACACCCCTCCCAAAAGGGAAAGAAAAGAAAAGAGAAGGAAGACACTCTCAAGTTTTCTACCCTCTGTGAAGCCATCATATCTGGAACCTACAATAAAACAGCCTAACCGAATTGAACACAACTTTTTATTGTACCCAAGTGCATCTGATCCATTGTAAGAGCTTTTTCTCTGGTTCACTCATAATCCATCATGCTTCCCTTTGGGTATTTATAGTATGTATTCTATAATTACCTATCTTCATGTCTGCTTCTCTTAGAAGGTTGTAAGCCTCTCTTAAATCAATAATTTATATTTTAATTTAAATTATGCATACATATAGTTAAAAGTTAAGTATTACTATTTGGCTTATAGATTTATTTTTTAATTTTTTATGGTCTTTTTGAAAAAGCTACATTTATTTTTATTTTATTGATGAATTTAAATTTTTCCCCTTAACGGAGGCACGGGGGATTGAACCCAGGACCTTGTGCATGCCAAGCATGTGCTCCACCACTGAGCTATGCCCCCCAACCCCTGGCCTTTTAGTCAACTCCTTTATAACACATATCCCAGTAGCAATGATTCCATTTACCCTGACTGGCTTCCTTTTCCCTCGCTCCCACACTGGGACATAATCTCCAGGAGGGCAGTGAGAATACTTGTTTACCCCCACCCCTGACTTATAATACAACCCGGCGGTCACCTACCCCACCCCACCCTAGTCCCATAGTCCCACGTCTGAGAGGTACCACCTTCACGTTTCCTGTTTCTTTGGCCATCTCCATCCATATGTCTAAATAATTTGCTTCAGTGTCTATTTCTCGATTAATCAGATTTTTCATTGCCTCCCTATTACCATGGTTGAACGTACGAGTCAGGCTAAGCGATGCTAGCTGCCTCTCCAGCATGCTAGCTTAACACAAGGAAGGTTTCTCTCCCAGGTCATCGATGGAGGTGGCAGGTTGTTCTCCACACATTCAGGACCTCAGGCTCTTTTCATCCTTTGATGCCACCATCTTCAACAGGTGGCCTCCAAGTTCCCTTCGAACAGGAAGAGAGAACAAAGGATTAAATGTGGGGGGTGTGGGGGGAAGTCAGGAGAGAGCGGTGTTGGAGAAGCAGAGAGAAGAAAGGATATCAAGTCAGACAGGGTGCTCAGCTGTGCCAAGTAAGGAAAGAGAAAACAGATTTAGCAACACGGATGTCACTGGTAACCCTGATAAAGTTGTGGAGCGAAAACTTGATTAGTGCGAGTCTAAAAAGGGAGAGGAATTGGAATAAATGCAAAATCAATGTAAGATGATTTTGCAGCCCTTTCCTATGCAGAAGTGAGGGAGTAGGAGGAGGAAGGAGAATTCCAGCCAGTTTGTATGCTGATGGGATGCCCCAGTGGAGAGGGAAAACGGTGAAGAATTTCGGAGTGGTTCTCCAAACTAGCCCATAGCATGGGCAGCTTTCCAACTGGAAGGCAGCCTTAGGTACCCATGCTCAGCTCATTTCAGCAACAGGAAGGAAGAGAGCCCGGTGCAGATGCTGCAGCAGGGGGGAGGGGGTAGACGTGGTGATGGGAGTTTGGGGGTTTTTTTAGTGAGACGTGAGGTGAGGCCATTAGCTGAGAGTGAGGATAGGGGTAAGCAGAGAAGGTGGGTTTAAACTTTATTTCTTCTTTTTGAAAAGTTCCTTTTCAGTCATTTTGGAGTGATTTGGGGGAGGGAACACAGGTGTTCAACCTGCCATTTTTAATAGGAAGTCCAATTATAAACTACTTAAAATTCCAGCCCTATTCTCCTTTGCATTTGCCGGGATCTGAACAAGTAGGCGGTCAATAAATATTTGCTCAGCTGAAGTGAATTTTCTTCATGGTCACAGTCAGCTTTTCCATTAAAAAAAAAAAAAGGTTTCTTCCTTATCACCCTTACAAACTTGAGAAAATTAAAGATTAGCTTGTTAGAGACAGCTTGTCCACCGTTTCTTGCTGGATGTTTGGGTCAGCCGTGCCTCCGGGCATGCGCTCTGCTGATTCTCGTCTTCACAGAACACAGAGGATCTGAAGCGATCGGGTAGCCAGGGGAGGCTTACTTAATCCTGACAGCTTCTCTTTGAGTATTGTTACCCCTATTTTGCAGATAAAGACACTGAGGCACAGAGACTTTCAGTGACTTGCTGAGGTCAGACAGAAGTGAGAGGAGGGGTCCAAGCCAAGGTACACTGACACTGGAGCCCATAATCCTCCTAACCCCTATCCCAGAGCCTCTGTTTTCCTATCTTTCAAATGGGAATATGAGCATGTACCTTGCAAGGTCACGTTGAGAATTAAATGAGATAATATATATAAAGTACTTGGCATGTCATAAGGACTCAGTAAGAGTTTTGTTCATACATAAAGTTGTTTTTCTTTTTTTCTTTCATTTTAAGACAAGAAATACTAAGATGTTAATATGAATTGAACCGCTTGGTGAGAAACACATGGAAAAACCCACTGATCTGCATAGTGATTGTTTTTATAATTCTTTTCATTGTACAGTTTCAGGAATTGGTTTTTGGAGCATGAAACACAATTACAATTTATCATGTGTATTTTATTATTTGAATAAAAGCTCATGATTCAGGTTTTCTTTAAAGGAAAGAAAAACTAATAATATTCAGAATAAAGTACTCCCTCATTTCTTTCTCAGTTTTCATAAAGTGTTTATTTTTCTATTATAAGTCCCTCATTTTTTTCATCAGTAATCTGGAGTATTGACAAGACCAGATTTTTTTCAGATATTTCAAACTTTGATCCTTTAAAAATTACATTTTTGTGCATATGTTCCTATTTATCTATAAATATAGTAGTATAATAGTCTATGAAAAATACATCCTTGTGCAATCAGAAGAATTAAAAAACTCTTCGGTCTAACTTTTGTAACTTTGCTCATTTCCATGAAATTTTATAACTTGAAGGTTTTTATTATATACTTACATTTTTATTAGACAGGGTTTTTTTTGGGGGGGGGAGGGAAGTAGTGAAGTTTATTTATTTATCTATTTTTGATGGAAGCACTGGGGATTGAACCAAGGACCTTGTGTATGCTAGGCATGTGCTCTGCCACTGAGCTACACCCTCCCCCTAACTTGAAGGTGTTAATAGGAAAGTGCTGTATATAAAAGTTTAATCATACTCTGAATATGGATGTGGGGTTGTTCCAATTCACAGTTGCCCTCAGGTCAGTAAGTTCCTCTGCCCTGACACTAAACACACATTATTATATGCTTATTATTTTTATTATTTTTTTCTCTTCTCCTTCACTTTTACATTCATTGTTAGTCTCTTGACAACTGCAGTCCCCCGTCTGCCTCCATCAGTGTTTCTAGTTTATTTTGGGCCAGGAAACTAGACAAGCGGGTGTAATAGGATTGTATTTAAATGAACCCAATAGGCTCTTGGTAGCAGGTCATCCTTCACTTCTGTGAGCACGAGAGCTGAGAAGCAGGGCCTGGGGCACCTTCTGTGCTATAATTTTGTTTTGGTGTGAATGTTTGCCCTCTGTGTAAGTATTTGTGACCGCAGTAATTAAAAAAAAAATAGATGTTCTAAAAATTACAGAATACATAATACTCATTTTAGAGAATGTGGAAAATGAAGGTACCAAAAAGATAATTGAAACGTTACAATTTCACGGTGGGGATTAATCACTATAAATGTTTGCGTGTATTTCTTCCTTTTTATTTGCACATATATGTCATATATTTATTTTGTGCATGTTTGATAAAATTTGGTTTCTACTGCATTGTCTTGTAGTAGACTTTTTCATTTGACAGTGTTAATAATCATCTCCTATGTCATCACATTTTTTTTAAGTCCATACCCATGTGAGTGGCTATGTTCATCACATGAACGTACAGTAATGTATCTAACTATCCCCAGGTTATTGGAAGCATTTGATATTTTACAAAACACTATGATGAAAAACTTTGTAAATAAATATTTGTCTACATCTCAAATCATTTTTTAGACTAAATTCTCAAATGAAATACTGGGTAGAAGATTTGAAGTGTGATGAGAATTCTTACAGCTAAATTGTTGTGCGTGTCCTTAATTATTTCTGTACACAAATTCTGCAAAGCGAAATTGCTGTTCACATATGCAGGTTTTATTTACAGCAACCTGGATGGACCTGGAGATCCTCATTCTAAGTGAAGTGAGCCAGAACGAGAAAGAAAAATACCATATGATATCACTCATATGTGAAATCTAAAAACTGACACAAATGAACTTATTTACAAAACAGAAACAGACTCACAGACATAGAAAACAAATTTATGGTTACAAGCGGGACAAAGGGGTGGAGGGATAAATTGGCAGTTCAGGATTTGCAGATACTAACTACTATGTATAAAATAGATAAACAACAAGGTCCTACTGTATAGCACAGGGAAGTATATTCAACATCTTATAATACTCTACAATAAAGAATATGAAAAGGAATATATAAATGTATAACTCAATCACTATGCTGTACACCAGAAATTAACAAAACATTGTAAACTGACTATACTTCAATCTAAAAAATCAAATATACAGGTTTTGTTTAAGATGTGTGTGTTTAAAATGCGACTAGGTCTGTCTTTTTCTCCTGATTGTAAAAGAAATGCTGTAAAAAAATATTCAGACACAGAAAAGCATGAAGAAGAAAGTAAAACTCACCTGTCTTTCTGTAATTCCGGTTGACATTTGGGTCCTGTGCCTACATACAGAAACACAGGTACCAGTATGAGAAGTCACGCACACCTACACCGTTACAAAAAGGGGACCCACACTGTGCAAACTCTGTTACAGACTGATATTTTAAGAAACTTACATTAAAGCAAGGCACACTTAGAAAAATGTGCAGAAAACATAAGTGTACAGCTGGACGAATGTTCCCAAGTAAACACCCAGGTTAAGAAATAGAAAAAATGTGGAACGTTTCACCAGGTTGCATGTGATCCTTACCCAGGTGCCATGCTAACTCTGTATTATTCTAATTTTAGAAAGGAGCACTTAAATGTAGCAAAGATACATTTCCATGTTAACAAAGGAACTATATTGCATTGACTATAAGGCATCATTGATTGTCACTGTCCCATTATTTTATGTACGGCAGAGAAGGAAAGACAGAAAGGAGGGAAGGAAGGAAGGAAGAGAAAGAGGGAGAGACAAAAAGGAAGACAGCAAGTTTAAACTACGGCACAATTGTTAATGGTCCTGTGCCATAACCAGCTTCTTTAAAAAAAATTGAGATATAACGGACATATAACATTATATTAGTTTCAGGTGTACAACATAGTGATTCGGTACTTGTATATATTGCAAAATGATCACCACAGTAAGTCCAGTTAACATCCATTACCACACATAGTTACAAATCCTTTTCTTGTGTTGAGAAATATAAAAATCTATGCTCTTAGCAACTTTCAAATGTACAATCAAGTATTATTAACTACAGTCATGATGCAGTACACTTTATCCCCATGACTTACTTATCTTATAACTGGAAATTTGTACCTCTGGACCCCTTTGCCCACCCCCAGCCCTTGCCTTTGGCAACTATCAATGAGTTCTCTGTATCCACGAGTCTGGTTTTTGTTTGCTTGTTTTAGAGTCCACCCGTAAGTGAGATCACACCAGTATTTGTCTGATACAGCCAGCATCTTGATGCTTTGAAATTTCCTTCATCTATTTTGAAGTTTGCCAGTTTCTCCACACTTGAAGCTCCATTGTGTGGTGTGTGGAGGCAATCTCTTTGCATTTTCTTATCTTTAGCCACTTTGGGATATTTTCTTTCTTGGGTCCCATCAAGCACTGGTTGTTTCTTCCCCAGAAAATATAAAATTGGGGTCATTCTTCCAGTGAAGATTATTTGCTTCAGTAATGTGACATTTGTGCTCTGCTCTTCTGTTTCCATATCTTTCTGTACACATTATATGGTTTTGTTTCAATGCTGATTACGGTGAAACCTTTTGAAAGACATTTTAAAGAATAATTAAACTCAAGGTGTGTAGTTCAAATCAAGTGCACAACTCAATTTGAAATGATGACTGTGTAAAAGCTTTGCTGGAGCTCACGCACACCCAAGCAGTTAGGAGAATAGCAGGACCTGTGTGAAAACGTAGGTCTGAGTCAATGAAATACAGGATACATGCACCATCTTTTTAAATATAATTCAAAATTTACTGTTTTATCATCTGGTCCATTCATAGACGATATACATAATCTATATGCAATTCTTATGCAAGTACTAACAATCCAAAAAAAAGTGGTTGCAATCCTTTTCTAAAAAAATTACCCAGTGACTTCAGTTAAAATTTGGAGGCAAACTGTCCTTAGGAAGAGGATAGCAAGTGCTAATATGATAACATATTGATAAGTTGTTAGGTTAAAATTGCACTAATTCATGATTTAATAACATACTTACAACGTACTAAAAAAAAAAATGTCCGATCTTTCACAGTGTATGGTCAAAGCTGTAGGATCACTGGGCCTCTGCTACCAAAGATGCCACAGTTGGCAATCAGGTCTGAGCAAGAAAGCCAAGATCAGGGAACAGTTTCCTTAAACAGCTGTTCTACCAAAGAAGAGCAGGGGTGTAGAAGACAAGCAATGCAGTGTTTGAGTATGCTCAGTGCATAATTATGATTGTGAACTGCATTCAATTCTGCTACATCTTTAAGGCTATCACCCTTCTCACCCCCAGCCTATGGAATGGTAAATTGGAGCGCAAGATGGCGAAGACTTTCTTAATTCACTATTCCCCTAATTCCAGGTTGTGCAGGAAAACAAACAAACAAAAACAACAACAACAAAACTCACAAAATAACAGCACCTGATTTCATCTTTTAAGAAAAAGCATTTACACTGACCAACATATGTACAAGAATTCTTCATAACTATCGTTAAAGCTTTGAAAAGTCACGCCTTTACAGGACAGTTGAACAGGAAAGGGCGAATGGAGACCGCGGAGGAGACCTGGGATGTGAAATTCATCAGCAGCCTTGGCTTCTTTTCCTTCCGTTTCGTCAGACGCTGGACTCTCTACTCTGCTGTCTTCTGCAGTTAAATCTTCTTTAGTGTCTTCCTGACCCACCTCGACCTCTTCCTTTCACTCCTTTTCTACTTTTTTGGGGGAAGGGCTGGTAATTAGGTTTATTTATTGATTTATTTTTAGACGGGGGTACTGAGGATTGAAACCAGGACCCTGTGTATGCTATATACCCTTCCCTCTTCTACTTTTTTTTTTTTCTTACACCTAAAGATTGATTCTTCCCTGTTGCCCTTTTGTGGCTTAGTTTCAACACTGGCAGATAAAGTTGGTGGACCATTTCCCTGAGCCCTCGCGGTTTCTTTACCGCCCCTGAGGCTAAATTGCTCTCTCTCAGGCATCTGGGTGAGGACCGCTGTCACTCCTGCTGCTGCATCGCTGGGACCTGCATCATCCCTGCTCACGGCTGCACAATGGTCCATCCCATGAAGCTACCATACATTATTTACCAGTCTGAAAAATAAAGGAAATTCAAGTCTTTTCTAATTTCACTATTTATTAACAATCAAGATAATAATTCTTTTGCTCAGATAATTCTACTTTTTGTATTCCTATTTCCTTGAAATACATTCCCGAAAGAAGGACCAATAACCCAAATGTTATTGCACACTTTATGGGTTTGATGTGTACTTTAAACAAGGTATAAAGATTGACACCCCTGATGGCATGTGAGAATGTGTAATTCCTGAATTCTTGAGAATATTTTCCTGGATAATATTTCATATTTTATTGGCTTAATTTTATTGACTAAAAACACCTCTTCAAGTCAACTTTTTTTTCTGACTTTTTTTGTAAGGTTATTTTAGCTTATTTACCTTTTCACTTTTTTTATTTTTTCATAGCCTTCACTTCTGCCGTACGGAAATTCTAAATCTTTATGAGTTTATTTATTAATGTTTTCCTAGATAGCTTTTGGACTTTATTCTTTTCTTCCGAGAATAAGAAAATATTAAAAAATCCAATTGTGAATTTGATTAGAATTTTATTCCATTAGATATTAATTAGGGGACAATTGTCATATTTACAATATAAAAGCTTCCAGTCTGGACTACAATATATCTCTCCACTTTTTATAAATCTTTACCTTAGTAAAGATTTGTAATTCTTTTCATATAAATCTTGCACATTTTCTTTTCTTTCCTTTTTTTTTTTTTCCTTTTTCTTTTGTTTTCTTTTTTTTTTTTTTAATAGAGGTCCTGGGGATTGAACCCAGGACTTCCTACATGCTAAGCTGGAGGAACCACTGAGCTGTACCACCCTCAGCCCTGAGCATTTTCTTTTGATTTTACTTTTAGTTACTTTCACTTCTTTACTTTGTGAAAGGAAAAATTTTTCTTAATATTTCTAACAAACTCAAGTTGATATGTAGGAAAAATGTGAGGTGACGAATATGCTAGTTTCTCAGAAGTTGATAGTAACTTTCGTTTGTATGAAGGGCTTGGATTTACCTCAGAAAGACGGTCATAAGCCTGAAGGTAGAAGTGATCACGGGGCTGACTTTCAGGTTTCATGACAATAAAAAGAAGCTTTTAAAAGAAGAGAGAGAGTAGGTGAGGAACAAAAAGAAAGTTCCAGGATGTGGGCTCTGGAGAGCACAGCCCCTTGACCCCACGGACCCCAAATCATTGGTGTGGGATCAGCCGGAAGGAGCCAGAATTGAGCCTCTCAATCCTGGGGCCAAGAGCTGGGGTCCTGACCGGCTGTGCTGAAACCGTGGGCATCTGTCTGATGCAAACGTGTGCCGTGTGGTGACAACTTTTAAATTTTGTGACATGGTGAGTAAATTCTACTTTCATAATTAATAAAGTTTATTTTTAGAGCAGTTTTAGGCTCAGAGAAAAATTGAGTGCAAAGTACAGCAAGTTCCCGTATACCCGGTTCCTACACTGGCACGACCTGGCCCCCTACCCACACGCTAGCAAAGTCTAGCTTTTTTTCAGTAATATTTTTGGTGTTGGAGGATTATTTGTTGGGAAGTGGGATTTGTAGCAGGTTTGAATTTTGCATCAAGCTTGGCATGAAGCAAAAGCAGAATCTGCATATGGATATAATTGGATATCAAGGTTTTATTTATAATGGTGCTAGATTATAAATGCGTTTGATGTATATGAATTCCAATGTCTGTTCTGACAGGAAAAAAAATAGAGGAAAAGAAGAAAGGAAAGAGATGATGTTAATGTTAGAAGATTCCATCCCTTATTCTGTCTAATAAAGTTGTGCCCGAGAATGGCCATGAGAAAGGGAATATTGGGCAACTTGCCTTTGCTGGACACACTGACAAGTAGTAAGTGTATCTGTCTCCATTCTGTTGAAATTTTTCAATGCTATTTTTTAACAATACTAGGTTTTTATTGGGTTATCTAGCTGAAAAATCATTTGCAAGTCATATCATCTCCAAATAATGTTTTCTGCTTTCTAATTTTTGTCTCTTTTATGATCTTTATCCCTTACTTTCTCTTTCTTAATGCAGAGACTACAAATTCTAGCTGGAAAAATGGGTGTGAAAGCAAGTATTCTATTCTTGTTCCTAATTTAGTTACTGTGGGGATTTTTCATCATGTTAAGAATCCATTTTTCTAATGTTGATTCTTGTAGAAGTTTTTCAAAAAGAAAAATAAAGTCTGAATATTAGCCAGTATCTTTTCAATACTGATTGAGTAGATCATATACTTTCATATTTTGACTAATATTATAAATTATATGCATTTTTCTTTAATATTTAATCATGCTTGCATTCCTGGAGTGAAGTCAGTTGGTAATGGTATATTATTACTATGGACTTTTAGATTTGAAATGTTTATATTTTATTTATAATTTCCACATCTATATTAATAAGTGAGATTCGTCTTTCTTGTTTCTATCTTTGTCAGACTTTGGGTCAACTAATTGTCTTTTAGCTCATCTTTTCTGTCTTGTTGCAAGTCTGTGACTTTTGACATCTAAAAATTCCTTTCATTCCTTGTAATATTATTATTATTATTATTACTAAAGTATACTTTTCATAAAGTTGAGCATAAACATACGCTAAAATTCAGAAAATCTACTCTTAAGCAGAAACTCTGTTTCAATTCTAAGCCTGTTCCATTTCAGGTTGTTATAATCCCCTAACAAGGCAATGTGTATTAGGAGACATATAAAGAACGTATGTTCATGGTAATATTGTTTATAATGGCAAAATATTGGAAACCATTTAACTGTGATTGGTTGCAAAATGAAAAAAATATATATTTTGTATGCAATATTACACATCATTGTGAATTACTTTTGCAAACAAAATGTTGTGTAAAAAACACATGAAGAAGAATATGTAAAGTATGACTCAATTTATGTAAAAGCTCAAAACAGGCAAAACTAAACGATATATTGTTTGGGGATTTACTTGTAAGTGTGTATAAAGAAATCACAAAGAAAAGGAAAGGAATGCTTAATACAAAATCCAGAGAGTAGAGATAAGAGGTGGGGGCTGTGAGTGGGGAGGGGCACTGAGGGGGCTTCAAAATTAGATTCTGGGTAAATGGGTGTTTATTTTATTGTTGTTGATTTTTTAACTGTCCCTGTATGTTATATATACTCTTTTGTGGATCTCACTGTATTTTTTAGTTTCCTAGGGCTGTTATAACAAATTGTCACAATGGAGGCATCTTAAAACAACAGAAATTTATTCTCACAGTTCTGTCTGGCAACAAAATCAAGGCGTCAGCAGGGCCAGGCTTCTTCTGAAAGTTGTGGGGGAAGATCCTTCCTTGTGTCTTCTTAGCTTCTAGTGGCTCCCAGCAGTCCTTGGCTTGTGGGTGCATCACTCCAACCTCCGCCTCCATCTGCACATGGCCTTCCTCCCCGGGTGGGTCTCTGTGTGTCTCTTCTTCCTATAAAGACATCACCCTATAAGGCCCACCCTAATCCAGTATGACCTCATCTTCATTTCACTAATTACACCTGGCACGATCCTTTTCCCAAGATGATCAGTTCTGAGATTGTGGGTAGATGTGACTTTGTGGGGGACACTATCCAACCCACCACCCTTATGTATTTCGTTTTTTCAGTAAATAAAAAAAAATTTTTTTAAAGCAGAATAGAATAGGGCTACTAGTTTGGGGAATAATTTTCTGCCTAATTTGAGTATTTCTCTTCTTTTAAAAGATTAAATGCAATGGGTTTTAGCTCTTAAAAATATGTTTTTTTCTCTGCAGCCTGAGTGTACAGTTTCCTTTTTCTCTGGTCAACCTACATTGCTTCCTAGGCTCTGTGTGGCTTTTATTCTGTTTATTTGACACTGAAGCAGTGGAGGGCTGGTCAGGCTTGGCTCACCGGGCTAGGGGTGTGGGTTGGCCTTAGTTCCCTTCATTGTCCACCAGAATGCTGCCAGCATCGTCCTCTCAGGTCTTAAGGGAGGACAGTGAGTCCTTATGCATCATACTTGGCTAACTGGTCTGGAATCTTCTCTCCTGGTGAGGACCACTGAACAACTGGATGCAATTACAGTTCTTGTGCATTTGAAGCAATCTATCATTCTTTCTGCATCAGAGACAGTAAAGAAAACATTTCGGTCTCTGCAGGACACTTTTCCAATGGCCATTCCTGACTCCGTCCCTCTGTTCTCCAAATCTCACATCTTGGAAGTGATCACTGACTGCCTCAGAATGATGAAGAAATTAAAGTGCTAACTGCAGGTTGTAAAAAAGTCCAGTTCTGAACTAGATCCAAGTATTTGATTCCTCTGTTTCCACTGAAATAAACTTGCTTTAAGGCCGAGGCTTTCAAAATTTTAAAAAATGTTTGAATTATCACATTTCAGTCTTTTTCCCTACATACATTTTCAAAACAAAATTTACCTTTTTTATGTGTCAGACACCCTGATGTCTTCTATTCTATTTTTCATTTAAAATATATTGGTTGAGATCTACTTAATTGATTTTGTGATCCATTAATGGTTTGTAATCCATAGTTAAAAACATCCCTTCCCAAGCTAAGAGGTGTCTCTTTTCCAGCCCTTGGGCTGAGAAGAGGTCCTATGGGTAATAATTCAATGAAACACAGGGAATAGTAACAAACACATTGGTACTTCACATATAGTCCGGCTGCACCATTTAAAAATTAGAAAAGTTCATTAATTTTTGAAAATGAGTTGTATGGAATTATTAGGCTTCCTCACATGCAATGGCTCAGTTCCTTGAGTGAGTTGAGACATTTTTACTGAACTGATGACTATTTATTTACAAATCACAATTGTTCATGTGGCATTGTGAATGAACAACATTGCCTTCCATCTCAGTAAACAGAGGACACTGTGGCCATCAAGTCATCAGCCACTACTGCCACCCCAGACAGTAAGCTGGAGGAAACTGAGGATGGAGACAGGCAGGCTGCTGGATGACAAGTCCACAGCCTCTGCAGCTGCCCCCAGTGGTGCCCTCTGAGGGGACTCAGGATGGGTAGCACAGGACACTGGCCCTAGATGGCTAAGATGCAGATCAAAGGAACGATTTCAAAGAGCCCAGAATTTTGCATCTTCCCATACACAGAAAAGTGCTAAATTCCTTACCTTGAGATATCTGGTTTTCTTTCATTAACAGTAATCTTTTGATATTCCGACTACCTGGTCTTTGCTGCACAAACTCCTTTTATATCCCGGCTCCTCCCCTGCTTCTTTGGAGCAGTCTCTTAGAGCGATCTGAGAGAAGACCTCCCAAGCTTGAAGTCCTTGGAAATGTCTGCCAAATAAAACTAACTCTCAACCTTCAGATTGCGCTTTTTTTTTTTTTCAGTTGACAGCATTGAGAAAAGTATTTTCTGACTGAGTAATAAAAATGGTAAACAATAGCTGCATTAGTCAACTATTGATGTGATAATACTGCGTAACAAACAACTCCAGAACCTCAGCGGTGTAAACAACAAACATCAATTTCCTCACCCACCTGCAGGTTAGTTAGACCAGTTCTGCTTTAGGCTAAGTGTTGGGCTTGAGTCTGTTCTGTGCATTTGACATCACAGAGAGCAGCTGCAAACGTCTGATTTCCTCATGGAAGACGGCAGACGGGCAAGAGGGGGAAGCAAACCTCTGAGAGGTCATTAAAGGCCCCCTCTCTGAAATGCCACACAGTTGTTTTTGCCAACATCCATTCGCCAAAGCAAGTCACATGGCTGAGCCCGCCATCAATGGGATGGGGAGGACAGCTGTGGAGGATGTTGACAAACATGAGGAAGAAAGAACTCTGTGCCAATAATTCACCTCCTGCAATAATTCAGCAACTGCAATAGTCAACAGTTCCAGAACCCTGTCTCTGTTCTGTTCGCTTAGGTCTGTAGTCATAACAGTCACTGCTCAAAATAAGAAATAAATTGGCCCTTTCATTACAAGAGCACTTAAATCCTTGATAAAAATAATTGCTTTTTTTTTTTAAAAAAAGGGTTACATTTGCATTGTACAAGCAATTGTTTTCCAGTGTATTTACTGAACACTTGAAAAAAGAAGTTTTAAATATTTAAGCAAGGTCTTCAGGGAAATGTGTCCTTTGGATAGTTTTGTATACTGCATTTTTGTGGCCTCAGTGCATGCTGGATTTCTAGTAATACATATCCATTCATGGTGAAATCAGAAAAATGGAATGGCTCTAATTTAGGGAAAAAAGACCTCTTTCCTAATTACCTTTATGATGAAGTTCTTACTTTGACTATACCATTTCTTTCCCTGTGGAGCCACACAGTTATTTAATTAACAGAAATGCTAAAATTGTTGAAATTAATTTATTCTTGTGCTTTGATTCCTCTCCTGAATGCAGTGGTAGAAAGATTTTTCAGTATAATGAACAGTGTCTAAGTCAGTGAATGAAGCTGAGTGATGGGAGAGGCAAGTACAAAGTCAATTCTGTTCCCTCTTCAGTGCTCTCTATCAGGGTTTGGAAAACTGTGACCCGTGGCCCAAATGTGGCCCACCACCTACTTTCGTAAGTAAAGTCTTACTGAAGCACAGCCATTGGCATTCACTTATGTGTTGTCTGTGAGTGCTCTTGTGACAACGGCAGGGTTGAGGACTTGTGGTAAAGACGATGTAGCTCACAAAGGCTAAGATATGTGCTATCTGGTCCTGTAGAGAAGTATTTGCCAATCTCTGCTTGATATAATTATTACAGTTAAAAAAATAGTTTAAAAAAATGTAAATGTTATAAAATATAAGTGCTTTTGATCTCTTAAGAAATGAAATGCATATTTTCATCCTTGCATCCACTGGGGGCCTGATATTTGTGAGGAGTATCTGACAACCCTCTTTTAGGACAGATGAGCAGAAGTCAGCATAGGTGAGGTCACGCTGCAGTAACAAACGACCTTCAACTCTCAGTCCCAGAAGTAACGCAGTAGGTTTGTTTCTCATTCCTGCTGAGTGCTTGTCATGGGTCAGCAGGACTCATCCGGGATCCAGGTTCTTGGAGCATCCTCTATCTGGAGAGCTTCTGGTCACCTTAGCAGAAGCAAAAGGAGTGTGACTGCTTGTTCACTGGATGTTAAAGCTTCCATCTAGAAGTGACACACACCACTTTTCTCACGCCAAAGTGAGCCATGTGGCTGTATCTAACCTCAAGGATTTGGGGAAGTGCAATCCTATCATATACCCAGGAAAGAGAGAGAAATACTTGGTAGACAGCCCTAGTGACCTCTACTTTATGAAACAATGGTCATTTCAGAAAGTGGCTTCATTACAGCAGGAGAGTGGCCACCAGCCTCATAGGCAGCAAAGGCCTACTGTCCCTGAATTAGAGGTTTGCAAAGAAGTGGTGGGGGTTGGAGATAGTGTTACATAAATCCCTTCTTTCTTCCTTTCTCTGCTTTTCTGTTCCAGGGCTTCGTCTGTGCTTTGGTTAGTGTCAGCTTTGCCTGGAGAACACTGGACCATTAATTTCCTTTGTTTCCAGTTTTATAGCATCCTTGCATCTTTCTGTCTTCATAAGTATTTGATGTGCTGTTGGGACATTGAGATCTGGAGTCACTAGCTGGCCTCCAGCGTACCTTGAGAGGTCGGCTACTCTTAGATTCTACATTGTGCCAAAGTAAAAATGTTTTAAAATATATGAAAAAGCAAACCAACAAAACCCATCACTTAGTGGCTAATTTTCAAACTGGTACTGGAAATGAAGCTATTTACTTATTTTTTTAACCTCAAAGTATTGTTCAGGGACAGAGAGAGAGCATCAAAATTGCCAGAAATTGAACACAAGTAAATTAGGTGTCTCAATTGCTTGGAACTTCTATTTTGAAGGAGGTTCATTTCTTTCCTCTTCCCTAACCTTCTAAATGGTTCCAGAGAGGATAGCTCTGTGGAAAATGATGGACACATCCAAGGTAATTTTAAAGGGAAAGGGATCCAGCCCAGTGTACACAAACACACACACACACACACACACACACACTCGAATACTACTCAGCCATAAAAAAGAATGAAGTAATTCGATTTGCAGCAGCATGGATGGACCTAGAGACTATCATACTAAGTGAAGTAAGCCAGAAAGAGAAAGAAAAATACCATATGCTATCACTCATATGTGGAATCTTAAAAAATGATACAAAATGAGCTTATTTACAAAACAGAAATAGACTCATAGACATAGAAAACAAACTTATGGTTACCAGAGGGAAAAGGGATGGTGAGGGATAAATTGGGAGTTTGGGATTTGCAGATACTAACTACTATATATAAAATAGATAAACAACAAGGTCCAACTGTATAGCACAGGGAACTATATTGAATATCTTATAATAACCTATAATGAAAAAGAATATAAAAAGGAATATATACATATATATATATGTATAAATGAATCACTATGCTGTACACCAGAAATAAACAAAAAAACCATCCCCCCCATTGAAGTAAGATGGATTTTATTTTGAGAATTTGTGCTTCAGGAGTAGGCAGCATTGATGTAAATGGTCTTTTTTTTTTTTTTAAATATCATGGCTTCATCTTTTTAAACAAAAAGATACATGTTTAATTCACAAATGGAGATGCCTGGGCCTTGTGAAGTAGCTTCTCTAGGAAGAGAAGGAAGAAGATGGGAATTGGGGGTCTGACCCTGGCCCCACTTCTGATGGCTGGTCTGCAATTTTCACTCATATTAGCATTTGGAAAACCTGTATGTTATTGCATCTTTGCACAGATCGGCCTGTATGCATTTCTTTATTTCAACAGCTATGTCTTTAATGCCTGTGTTTATGATGCCAGATAATTCAACACACTTCATTCTATCTGCAATTAAAAACCTACAGTTTTGAAGTACTCTCATAGACCATTCCTGAGGTAGGTATTCAATTTTGCTAGTCAGCAAGGATGAGAAAGATCACGTGACTTTAGTTGTCATGCAAAGTCTCAGAGCTGCGGCTTGAGCCCTAAGCTTTTACAGCTCAGTATTGTGTCCACCACGCCGGCGGCCGTGACCCTTCCCCACTGAAGGAAGGCTCCTGGTTTCACTCTGAAGACCATGTTGCACAGCCTGGGTGAGACTTCCAGGCTCTCGGTCAGAAGGGAGAGCCTCACTAGGAACCCCTGTTTTTCTCCTGTGGCTCTGACAGTGAGGTGGCTGTCGGGAGACTGCTGTGATCTGAGTAAGAGCAAAGTTTATCTAAAGGGAGTCATTTAGAGGAAAGCAGGAATATTTCAGCAATAACTATGAATCAGGCTTAATGATGAATGCTCTGGTGACCAAATTGGTATGTTTAGTCTGTTTATTTTTTCTCATGCATGAGAAAAGCTGAGGGCAAATGATGGGAGATCAGATGCTAAGAACGGATCTAAAAATGATCCTGACTGGTGACCTCGAGGGGCCACTGAATGCAGAATTTTGAGACAGTAGCTATGGGGTCCATCTTTCCTGGCAGGGGCTATATTCTTTTTTCAAATTTTTTATTTTTGTGGGTGTTTAATTTGACCTACTTCCCATGATTCTAAGTTGCTGGATGGTGAGGTAGAAAAGCAGAGAATTTTCTGAGTACCTTCCGGGTCTTAATCGTCCTGAGATGTGGGCGTGCCCAGGTACCACTTTGTCCTGGGGAGATGTAATTGTATTTGGGCTCACTTTTCAAGAGGCTTCTTTCCTGTGTCTGTTTTAGAATTTATGATGGAGGACAAAAATATCTAGTCTGATACTTTCCTGGGTGTCTGATGTCCTACTGATTTGGAGGTGCCCCCTTTCCTGGGCAAGGCTTGGATGGGTTCACATGTCTGCCCTTTGGAGCTGTAGGCAGAGAGCCTATTTCTCCAGGGTCCATAAGGAGGTCAAGAGGTGCCCTGGGACTCAGGAAACCTGGTGGGCAGAATCACAGGAGCGAGCACTCAGTGACAACTGCCCAGGGGCTGTTTCCCAGAGCGTTTTGACCCGTTGTGGAAATTGATCACTGGGGGATGACCATTGCCATGGATACCTATTGGTTTCATCTCTCCGACAAGCTACCTGTTTGTAGGCACTGCCCTTCTCCTGTCCTATCCAGCTGGCCCTGCCCACCTGAACCCACCTGATTATCCCAGAGTCAGCAACGGAAGACGCTGGACACATGACTTTCTTCCTGGTGTTTCCTGACTTTGAGCCAGAGGGAACATCTGGTCACTCTCTCTCTTAGGTGGCTGAAGCCACCAAATGGAAAACGCAGAAGCTTTTGGCAGCCCCATTATCCTCTCCGTGGGAAAAGCAGGCCATCCACAAGAAAGACACACATGCAGAGAGAATGGGAGCCTGCAGGGCTTTGCAGGGCCCGATCCTAGTCCTCCGGAGGTCCAGACACATTCTCCTGTCTCAGACTTTAATGCGCTAATCCATCATCTTTATAGGAAGTCCCTGTTTTTACTGAGATCAGGTTGGGTCAGGTTTCTGGCTGTTGTCAACCAACGGCTTTGAGGCTGTGGAGTCTTCTCATGAGAAATTACGAGAAGAAGGCAAACTCCTGAGGCTAGGAGTGGGGTTGGAACTCCTTCACTCTTTTGACGTGGCTGTGTGTACAGAAGCAGGGGATGGTGTTTAGGGTAACTTCCCTCCAGGGCCTGGGGTTAACTGAGACCACACAGAAACTCCTGGCTCCATGTCATGGAATCTGTCATTGAGGAAGACTTCAAGTGCGTGACCTGGAAAAATGTGCTGTGGAAGCAGAGACAAAGTGTAAAAGACATGGGTGAAGACTGCTCGTTGTTCCCTAAAGTGCACTGACCCTGGTGCATTCTGGAGCCCTGGACTTTAAGTTGGCCCAGCATAAAGACTTCATTTTCCAGCCTCTCTTGTTGGTTATGTGAGCAGAGTTGTTTTTGGAAGCTCCTAAGAACCTTCTTGAAAAGGCAGGCAACTTGTACTCTCTGTGTCTCTATTCTTTGTTCCTTTGCCATCTAATTCTGGGGAATGTGGTTGTGAGGGCCAGTGCTCTGGCCGCCCCAGTGGACCATGAGGATGAGACTAGGCCATGGAGATGGCAGAGTGGTGATCTGGGTCCCTGAGGACACTATGTGCAGAGCCCCCATATCGGCCCTGTGCTGTCTACTGCTGAAGCTTTACTTGAGGGATAAGGACATTTTAATCTCATTTTAGTCATTGTTCATTTGGGGTTCTATTACTTGAAATGTTACATAATCCTAACTGATGGCAGACACTGAGCACTGAACACTCTCCTGCTTCCAGAAATGATGAGTGACCCATGAGACTTATATGTAGTAGGGGAGTGGTGCTATTTCCCCTAAAATACATCTCTGGATTTTAAAGAATTCAGGACAGCAGGCTGACTAAATCGCTCCCCATTCTCCTCACTCACTTCCTGCTTTTTGAGGGCAACTGGATGAACTCCTTAGAGTTTGAATAGCTTTAGAAAACAGCTCCCGGTGATTTTACTGACTCAGTGCCCTTAACATACACAGCCATACTCATGCTGCTAGGCTTCAGTTTTTAATGACCATGACCCATTGAAAACAGGGAAAGCCTTTTAGAAAAGAAGCTTTCCAAACTGCCTGGGCTTCCTTATAAATGAGTCAACACAGGGCACACTGTCTCATTAAGGCAACATGCAACCACAATAAAATAGGTGAGAACACTTTTAAGCTATAAAATGCTATACAAATGGAAAAATAATAATAATAATAATTATTATTATTATTATAACAGGGCATCCTTATTCCCTTTAATATCTACTGTGGCATTTATTGGTAAAATCATTCAACTGGAAAATAGGGGGTTTGATTTTTAGATGAAGGGTGATTTTTCTCCCAAAGCAAGCTTGGCTCTGTTCTCAGGAGAGTCCAGCTGTGTGTGACCAACGGCACAGTTTGCCAAACATGTTTCCTTCATCTTCATGATTTTGTTTAATCCTCCTAACAATCTTTAATTGCAAGAGAATGGAGGTGCAGGAAGCTTAAGAAACGTGCTTAAGTTCAAGTCCCTCAGGGTTGGGATGGATGTGATGGCACTTGGGCATGAAATCTTGGAGTGAGGGGTCAGTGGGAAGAGGGAGGCAGGAAGGAGACCATGCAGGTTTTCCTGGGATGGTGGTGTAGGCAGCCTGCCTTCAGACAGTGGGGATCGATCATTGCAGCAAACTCCCACCTGGTCTGCCTGGACACACCCCTTTCCTCGGCAGGCACACTGAGTCCTGACCGACCCCTGGCATTCTGGGCACGTCTGCAAAGACTGCAGGAAGCGCCTCTCCAGGCAGTTGAAGTGCAGCCGCCTCTTAGCAGATGGTGGTTAATAACAGGCTTTGTTCTCCAGGTCCTTCTATTTTCAGTTACTGAGTACAATTTATAAAGAAAGAAAACCACACATCACCATCCCCACCCCCACCCCTCCACCAGCCCTTATCAGATCTCTTATAATTATAGAATAAGGTGCCTGCCATCTCCCAGGGAGCTGGTTTCCATGGCGATGACAAGCTATTATATTCTAAAGGCCAAGCTAGAACTCCGCCCCCTCGTCCTCCAGCGCTGTGCGTCTTGTTATTGCAGTGTTCCAAAATAAACTTGCTGCCTAATCGTAAATCCCATATAATTAGAGATGAGCTAATCGTTACCCGCTACCTCTGTGTGCAGCCCACTCGTCATGCCAGCAGTTTCTGGAACAGCGATGCTGACGGACTGTTTGATGTCAGAACAGATCTTCCTCCCCCAGGAAATGGGTGTAGCATAAATCCATGTATGGCTGGGGACCCTCCAACCGGAGATGCCTCAGGTGCTTCAGCAAACAAGAGAGACCTCGTAGGCAGTGGCTGGGTGGCCAGATTAGAGGCTCTCGCCAGCTCTCCAAGAAGGAGAGGCAGACAAAGCTCCTGGGGGTGGCAGAGAGCCGGAACTCTCAGCCTTTTTGGCCACCTGTGGTGACCATGGCAAAACATGTGACATTCGCAAGGAAAGCATTTCCCCCCCCCCCCGCTCTCCCTCCCATTTCCTGCCCTGCTCCCTAGCTCCTACGTAGACTTGAGTTTGCTTTTAGCACAATTTGTGTCTTCAGCTTGTGTTTTTTGTTCTTGTCCCGGAGTGATCATCGTCTAGATTTCAGCAGGTGGGGACCCCAGCAGGCATCGTTCTTAGTGCTGGGAGAACAGTGACAAGCAGGAGGCATTCTCCAGAAACTTGACCTTCCTGGGAGCAGAGGATAAAAGACAACAAAGGGGCCGGGATACTTTCAGATGAGTGCTGCGAGGGAACTCCACTGGGGCTGCTGTGTGAGAATGAGTCTGGGGTTTGGGGGGCTCATTTAATATTTGGGCAGAGACCCGGGGGACAAGAAGACTGACTGCAGTTCACTTGTTCGGGGTGGGGGTGGGGGTGAGGGTGGGGGTCTCATCTGCTACCTTTAGCCTAAATGTCCATCATTTCCGACCGGAGTTGCTATAGGACTTTGTACCACTGCCTCCAGGTGATTCATTGGCTGGCTCTCTCCCCTGTGCCCATCCAGATTCACTCTTTGCCGCCTCCATCCAGGTGTCTGTCTCACCTTTCCAGCCGCTAGTGGGTTCTCTGGTACATGCGTGGTCTTAGCCAGTGCTCAGCAAAAGACGGGAGTGTGGCAGTGGGTGGCAATGTCAGGCCAGGTCTTCCCCTGGCTCCTTCCCTCCCTGGGGAGTCTCTTTGGGGGAGGAGCCCGCCTCCCTCTATGAAGACCATAGGTGTCGCCAGGTGGCCCCCTCCAGAGAGTTGCCCTCTCTGGGTCCTGGTACTCACTCTTTCCCCTTGTCCCTCTAGGGTCAGGGTTTACAACAGAACCCTCTTGTTGCTGGCTCAAAGGGACCTCACCACCCACGTGCTTCCTTACACCTGCCATGACCTTCTCTGCAGAGCGCTGTTTCGAAGCCTTGCTCGCCATCTTTGAGCGGGCTTGCTTCTGCCTTCCTGGGCCCTGACTGATTCCACCTCTCCCCAACCCAGACCCCCACCTCCCCGCCACCTATACCACCCTCCTTTCTATCTTTTCTCTAATTGCTCACCCACTGCTCACTCAAAGTACCCTCCTGTTCCCCTCTGCTTCTTTTTAATCTTACTCTTTCAAAGACCAGCGCAAGCCGCGCCTCCTCCGACCCACCTGTGCTTTTCCAAACTCCTCGTTTCCTAAGAACCAGCCCCCCAGGAGCTGAGCAGCCGCTTCCTTGCTCCCTCACTGTTTCCTGTCTGTTGATTTTACTTCTCCAGCAAGACTTCCACCTCCTGCCAAGGACAGGACCTTGTCAGGGGGCCCTTCCTCCTGACTCACGGAGCGCCAGGGGCGTCTTCCCGCTTGAGGGCTCCTCCCTGGGGCAGTGAAAGTCTGCGGCTCCCTCGGTCCCTCGGTCGGTCAGGTTGTGAGTGTCAGGGCAGGGAAATGGACTTAGGGGCTTCATCCGGTGTCTCGATGGATGGGGTCTTGGAGAAATAGCACTACATCGGGGGCCGGGGGGGGGGGGTGTCGCAGTTTTTTTTCATTTCCTAAGACGTGGTTGGTAATTCCAAAGACCTCATCTGGTTTCCTTCTCAAAATAGTAATTGAAACAAAAGCATGAGAGCTGTTTAGGAAGATAACATTTCAAACCCAATCTACACAGAAAGGAGCAATTCACAGGGTGAAGAACAAGGGGGCTGGACTCCAAGGTGAAAGTGTGCCTGGGATCTGGCCAGTGGGTGCACTGAGAATGTGAGAGTAAAGAAATGCTTCCTAAGAGATCTTAACACTGGGCAGCAGTTTCTCAGGTAGGGCTTGCTTTCAGTATCTTTAGACTCTCTAGAACCCCGAGGAACGTAAATGAAATCAACAGATTTTGTTGCTTCTTTTGGATGAGAAAAAAAAAAAAAAAGTAAGGCTGATATTTTTAAAGTGCTGCTAGAAAATAATCTTTTGAAAAAGCAAGACTCAGAGGGTTGCCCAGGATGAAATCAGGGGAGAAAAAAAACAAAAGGCAAAACTCCCAGATCCACTCAGATCAGCAAGGAATATTGCTTCCCAGGATGCAAATCCGTGGATTTTTTTTTTTTAAAGTGAATTGATACAATTGTCTGTTAATTGACTTTTGGGAATTCCTTTGCTGATTTATTTTATGGTAGGGAGCTCTGCAGCAGTCTTCCTGTTCTGATACCTGCCCCGTGATCTGGTCATCTAAAGCAATGTGGGGCTGATTTCTCTGGACTCTGGTCCCCGGGGTAATCTGAGATTTCACTAGGGTGGGTCAGGTCACTGCAGGTGAAGCTATAAAACCTGCGGGCTCCAGTGTGACTTGGCCTTGGGTAACATACTGCAAAGAGATTGGATGATTTGTCCATCAAGATTAAAAATGATGCTTTGGTGGCATTTCCATTTATTAAAGGCAAGCGCTTTGTTTGGTGGTCCTTCCAGGTGGAAGAGCTTGTTCAGACAACAATCCTGGATTTAATTCTGGATTTCCTTCCATGGGGTATGGAGAAGAAGGCAAGACTGATTTGGGACTGTTCCAACAGTAGTGCTCAAGAGGGGAGAGAGAGCTCTCTCACTTCAACTTTAAACAGCACACAGCTCTGGCCCTCGGAGTCTCCCATGTGCCAAACAAAGATGCCTGGGTGGGCAGCCTTGTCCAGAGGACACATAAGTCTCCAACAAAAGCAGAGTGCCAGTTGGTAAAGGAATGACACAGTGGGAGTGGTGATCTGTAACAAAAATGGTGCTTGTGTGGCAAAGATGAGGTGTACCGGATGGAGGGCGCTGGAGCAGCAGCTGCAAGATAAAATTTCCATTAGAATAAAAATAGCAAATGCCATGGGATAGCCTCAGACAATCCAAGAACTGATAGGACATCATTTCTGGAATTCCCCAGGAGTACTTGGAGTTGGAGGACTTTATGAGTGGCTGAGACCTATGTTAGCTGATGCGGCAAGAGCCAGAGAAACATGGACGGCAAGCACCATTAGGAAAGTTGGAATGGGGAGACGCCTGACCAGTGGGAGATATGATAATAAATGGGTTTCAATTTTGCTTGTGGAATTTCAAGTAACTTGGACATCCAAGAGAAATGTTCTGTTGCGTTCTTCAGCAGAGAGGGGATGATTGACTATTTGAAGTTTTAAAATAACGTATTTCCTTCAGAAGGGAGACCCTTTAAACATGAATCAGTCATTTACACATTAGTATAAACAAAAGGATGCCGATAGCTTTTGGTAGGAAAATAAAAATAAAGAGCCACATGCAAATACTACTGGGAAAGTGGTTGTCACTGAGTAGAGAATTTCAGCCACAGGGGGAGCCCGAAGTAGGCAGGTCTGTCTTCATGATAAAGCCCTGGGCCTGCTCTGCTGTGGACAATTATCTTACCAACAGTTCTACCCTTAATTTCATTTCCAAGCTCATGGGGAAACATCTATCCAAATGTATCTGCCTTAGGCTCTTAGATCATATTATTAATATCATTCTACTTTTGGTTTCAATATATTATCCTTTTTTTAAATGTTGTATCTTTATTTGCTTTATTGGGGTATAGTTTACATACCATAACCTTGACCCCATTTTAAGGGTACAAGTCAATGAGTTTTATTAGGTTTATTGAGTTGCACAGCCATCACCACAATCCAGCTTTAGAACATTTTTATTACCCCTATAAGACACTTTATACTCATTTAATGTTAATCTCCGTTCCCAGCATCATTTTTATTGTGGAAAACGGAATTTCAAGGCATGTTCCAAGTCCTACAGAGAAGTGGGTGTCAGAGATTGCCCTTGAGTTTCGGAGTCAGTCAGAGTCCCAACCCTAACTCTTTTACTAAGTACTAGTAGGCAGAGTTAACTATTTTGAACATCAGTCATTCATCTGAAAAGTATGATTAGTAATATCTAACTTGTAGAAGTTTTCAGATGATTAATCTGTATGAAGAGCCTGACATATAGCAGATATTTGGTTAAATTACGACAGTATTTTATCATGAATAGACGAGGCTTGTAAACAATAGAAACAGATCGAGCAAAGGGACTGAACCATGGGGTTCACTATCTTCCTCTTCTGTAATTTAATCAGCAAGATGGGGTAGAGAGGAGAAAACACAATTTACTTGGAATACATACTGGCTGCTTTAAAAATCAAATGCATTTTTTAAACCTTCATTTCTTTTGATTTAAATTGCTTAAAAATTTTCCCTCTTAACACTACACAGAAATTTTCTTTCCAAATGACTTGAGTAGCCCACCCTCCGACCTCACCCCAACTGAACCCTGTGTTCTGCAGTTTTGTCTTGCTTTCTTCTGAAAAGGATTTGAAAAGAAAAAAAAAAAAAAAAGACCCTGCCTTTAGCTTTCCAGAGCCCATTAGTGATTTTCTCTTCTGGTATGAAATTTAAGACCCATAAAATGCAGTTGCCATTTCCTGTGGATGTTCCGTTTCTGTGTTCCGATTTCATATTTATTACCATATGAGTCAAGATCACAATAAGTTGCTCCATTGCCCTGTGTTATTGATATAGTGCCATCCATTTATGTGGGGGTGTTTAGCTACTGGCTGGGAGCTGGTTGCTAAGTGCCAGGAAAACTAAACATGGCCACCAGGGGGCATCTTTCTCCCAGAGTCTAGTCCATGCCTCTGATTTGTAAAGGATGAGAGAGGGCAAGGGGTGAGGCTGCTTCAGCCCTGGTCCTCCACTTCTCTGAGGGATGCCACAGCGAAGGAGCATCCTTATGCCCAAGCTCTCCCATTTTAGCTGATCCCCACACTGGGACCGCTTCCTCAGTGGGCAGGAGATGAACAGGAGCTTCTTGCCAACCTTGAATTTTGAGCTCCTTCCCTGGATGCTTCTGGGGAAAGGTTTTTCTACTGCTTCTCCAGAATCGCTAGGAGTTTGCTAAAGATATCAGTTCTTGGATTTTGTTTTCTAGGTAAAGTGAATTAAAATCTCTGAGGATGGGGTTCAGAAGTCTTTGTTCTCTAGATGATTTTAATGCACACCACAGTTAGGGTCCGAAAAAGTAGGCTGTTCTTGGAAAACTCTTTAAAAATTAGCCCTTTTCCCTCAAAACCAAAACCAAAACCAAAACAGAAGTCTTCAGAGAATATGCCATCACCAAGGTCCCCATGTTCCTCTAAATCCACTCTGTGGGGGATTCCCATCTTCTCCAGCATTCACGGGAGGCTGGAGGACCACTTTGGATTTCAGAAGTCTGGTGAAGAAAAACAGTGCGGAAATCATCATTGATATAAATCAGGAGATATAGCTACGTTCTTTCAGAAAGAAATGAACTTTGTGTAAGTTTCCTGTGGCGAATGTAATAAAGTACCACAACAGGGTGGTTTTAAATAAAGGAAATTCATCCCTCAGAATCCTGGAGCCTGGAAACTGAAATCAAGGTATCATCACGGCCAAGCCTGGGCGCTAGGGTCTTCCTCCCAGGCTCCAGGGAAGACTCTGTTCCATGCCTTTCTCTTAGCTTTGGCAATCCTGGGCATTCCTTGGTTTGCAGCTGCACTGTTTCAGTTTCCGTCCCCATCCCCAAGTGATCTTCTCCTGTGTGTCTATGTCTTCTCTTCTTGTAAGGACATCAGTAATATTGGGTTAGGGCTCACTCCAATGACCTTGTATTAATTTGATTACATCTGCAAAGACTCTATTTGCAAATAAGGTCACATTCACAGGTACTGGGGGTTAGGATTTCAGTCTATCTTTTGGGAGACATAACTGAACATATATTGTTTCCTACAACTGACCTAGCTTCCTTTTAAGTTTCCAACCCACTGAGTCGCAAGGAAAATCTAAATTTAGTCCAGCTCAGTCATCTCAGCCCAATCGAAGAATTTAAATGTCCTATTCATTCTCTGTAGGCATGACTCAGTTAAATGCTCAGTCTTTCTTATTTCCTCTTTCTTTCTTTCCTTTTTTTTTTTTTTAAAATATCTCCATAGCATGATTCCAAAAGATTAGGTGATTGGGTTTACCTGACCTCATAGTCGTAGAGGGATGGGCAGACTCACTCTGTCCCTGGTTCCTGGCCCATCTCTGCTGCAAGATGACAGCCCTGGTCTAGCAGTAGATCCCACTGAGGTCAGACTGGTCTCTGACTTGTTGAGTATTATCTGGCACCCTCCTCTGGAATCCCATAATATTGGCCATTAGTCCCTGAAATTTAGGAACCTTTCTCATCATAAAGACTGGCTTTCAGGCTATTGTTTTATTAAAGAAACAGAACATCAGCTTTAAGTTTCAAAGTTGATCAGTGGCCTTTTTGTTTCTCATAGCAGCCAGCCGCTTCATCTCAGAGGCAATGACCCTGATGGTTCAGTCTCTGTCTGCAAGGGAACAATATACGAGAGCAAACAAAATCCATGTGGCGGGTTAGTTAACTATCACTGTGTAACAGACCGCTGCAAAACTCAGGAGCTTAAAACAAGGGTTGGCAAACTATGGCCCATGGGCCAAATTCAGCCCATAGGACACTTTCGTAGGCCTCACAAGCTAAGAATGGTTTTGTGTTTTTTATATATTTTACCTTTAAAGTGTTTAAAATACATAAAACGAATATGTAACACAGACCATATGTGGCCTGTAAAACCTAGAAAATTTACTATCTGACCCTTTAGGGACAAAGTTTGCTGACCTTGGATTAAAACAATAAGCATTTGTTATTGTTCACAAGTCCATGGGTTCTTCAGCTCCTGGGTGGACTGCCTCATGCCTCTGAGGTCAGCGCCTAGACTTGGAACTGACACATCATCACTCCTGCCCACATCCTATTGGCCAGAAGTCCTGGCCCAGAGCCAGGGTGGAGAAATTGACTCCATCCTAATAGGAGGAGCTTCAAAGTCACGTGATGCAGGGTGTGAGTGCAGGGAGCGGTGAGTAATTGAAGCCGTTTTTATAATCATCTACCACATATGGGTTACTGTTTTCTAAACATTCCTCCAGTAGCAAAAATTATATTTATCTCTCTTTCCCAAATATTCCTTGTGAGCTTAAGACTCACCTGTGTGGAAGCAGGTTAGATCTGATTTAGAGCACGGTAGGAGTTTGTGCATCTTCTCATAGAACTTTTAGGTTCTAAATCCCTAGGATTAAGGTTTTTAAAGGATTATGGTTTTTAAAACATCACACTAGGGATGCCCTCCTTTGCCTTCAATGTCTTCTCTTCCCATTTCCAGATCCCCCTCACTTGAAGGAGAGGAGAGCTTGGTTTTATTTTATTAATGTTATGATTAACAATAGTTACTATAGTTTCCGATCCCTTCAACCCATCACTTCTAAAATCTGATCTGGTCTGGGGAATCCTCAAGAGGCAGTGGCCAGTTACCTATCACCCTCATGAAGTTGCTGTGAGGCACCTCTTCTCAGGAGATTTTGAAAGAAACTTCTAAACTGGTGCCCAGGAGAGCATCTAAATTTCATCCCAGCCAACCACAGGGTGATTTTTACCATCACATTTCCCTTAACCCAATTTTTCAACCCTGTGACTCATCTTTCCCTTTGCTGGGAGCCCCACAATTTTTGCTTGATGCTGTTTTAAGAGGGAAACTAAAGCAAACCACAAAGATCCAAAGCGCTGGCTTTTGGAGCCAGATGGAGCGTCCAGCCTTTCTCTGATACACGCACACTCTGCTGTCCTTCAGAAGCAGCTGGTCAACCTTTTGCCTGTTTCCCATACCAGGGAGCTCACTACCTACTAAGACAGCTTTGACTAGACTAGGTTGATGCAGACTCTGCGTGTGGCTCTCAGATACCTGAAGAAATATCTAGGTCATGGTAGCCACTTTGTTTTTAGAACGTGACTTAGAGGCCAGCATCTGGTTGGCAAAATAAAACCAAGCAAACCCAGGGACTTGCCTGAGGGAATGGGGGCCCCTTCTTGGTGAGAGAAATGCTGTGATCTTGAGCATTCTTTCTAAATTCTGGTTGTAAAACTCCAGCCCTTAGTAAAGCTCTAAAAATGAGGCTGGGGATATAAATTCCTTGGTGGTTTCCCTAAAGGCTGACGGCTAGTAGAGGGAATGAGGGGTGTGCAGAGGACTTGTGTTTGTTTGGTGCACTGCTGTGGGGGCAGGAGGAAGAGGCTGGGGCCAGAGGGAGGGAGATTTGCTTGCTGGGAAGAGGCTGTGTGAGTGGAGCTGACTGCCTCAAATTGTGCAGGGGTTGGGGGGTCTGAAAACTATTGTCAAGTTTGCCATATGTGACAGAAATTGCTGATTACCTGCCCAACTACCCACTACCAAACCGTCCTTTCTTCCTTACTAACAGAATCCCGTTCTGCTTGGGGTGGCTCTGTGCCCAGCTAAGGACACTCACCTTTCCCAATTCCCTTGCAGCTAATGGTGACTGCGTGACATAGTGAGCGAAGGCCCAGTGAGATGTTAGAGGATGTCTGCTGGGAATGTGGGGGAGAGTCTTTGCTTCCCGTTCCAGGTTCTGCCCTCCCCCCTTTTCCTTTTCCCTTCCTTCCTCTCTCTGCCTGTCCTGTGGGTGGGAGACCAGGAAGTGCAGCATCTTCATGACAACCACAGACAACAGGCATGGATGGAAATCTGCACCCCTGGGACTCATCCCTCAGCATCCCTGGACTGCATCCCTGGACCACATCCCTGCTTTGTGAAAAATAGACCCCTGTGTGTTTAAGCAAACATCAGTCAGGCTTTTCTGCTACTTTCAGCCCAGTTCTCACTGATGTAGAACTTACACACACGACATAACCCTGTGAATGTTTTTATCTCTTACTGTGACACCTGGGTACCAAGCATTGGAATCAGGCCCGAGTGACCTCAGAGAAAGTCTTCACGGTGTTGTTCTGTGGAAACTACAGTGGTAAGACAAATGAGGACCGCCATGTCTACACTCTGGGGGACTTCATCTGGGCCGAGGGGAGCTGGGAGCTAGCACACAGGCAATGAGCCTACAGGATGAGGGTGGTGTAAGAGATTGGTGAGAAGCTCAGGTGCTCTGTGATGCTGTGGTCAAGATGAGCCTATACACCTGACTCTCACCCTTGGCCACCGCGCATGTCCCATGTATGAGGGGGCACAGGAAGCTGTACCTTTGAGTGGCTGAGGAACCTGCAGTGAGCTGAAGTGTCTATAACTTCTGTATTCCCAGTTATGTTTCCTTTTAGAAACCTGAGTGAACACGGTACGAGTCTGAAGTCTCTCTGTGTCTCATGAATCTGATTGCCAACTCGGACCATCACCACCTCTGTGCCTCACCAAGACCCAGCCGATTTTGTTAAGACAAATTAGCCACATCTTTACCCTCATTAACAGTAATTATTTTATTAATCTGTTATATAGCCTTTTGTATTGTCTCAAATTTATTTTTGGATGGGTTGGGGTGTAAATGATTTTAATAAGCATAACTAAAAACCTCGGTTAGAATGGAAAACATTGGATCTTCAGGAAGAGTGGATGTGATGGTCGGGGGGGCATTCCACCTGCCATGGGCAGGGGGGCAGTGCTGAGAAGTGAGCAGGGCATGAGCCTGGAGGTCAGGGAGACCCAAAACGAAGTCTGGGTGCTACCATTGCAGCTGTGACGTCTTGGGGGATTTATTAGCCTCGCTGAATCTTGGTTGCCGTGTCTGTACATTGGGACTAAGTCTCTGTGTAGATGAAGTGACACAATATAGATAAGATTGTCAAGTAAAGACCTGATCCAGGCATAGGCTTTCCACCAATGTTAGTTCCTTCTCTTCTTTCAAGTCAATGATTAATAATAATAATAATAATAATAATAATAATAATAATAATAATTTACAAGAAGTTTTTGTCCCTTGGTTGGTCCCACCTGCATGAAGCTGGCACAGCTGGGGCTCAAAGCCAGACCCCCTGGGACTGAGCTCATTCTGCGCCTGGCCCCATGCCCAGCATGAGGGGTGTGGACCATGGGTAACACACAACTTTGACTTCTGTTTTCAAGCAGCTCAGGGTCTAGAAACAATGGGAATGAGAGTATTGTGGTTCCTCGTCCTTTACTACCTTTATCTCTCTGGATTTCACTCCCCTAGGAACAAGGAGGGTGCCTTGGAATCTCAATAGATGGCCATCTGGGCCAAGACAGTGGTGTCTGGGGGCAAACCTATGAGGTCCAGCTTGTGGTTTTCCCATCTCTGCTGCATCCATGCGTGATGGTGAGGTTCTCTCCCTCGCATATTTATGTAACTTATATCACAGTCACATCTGTGTGTTTTGTGGATGCCATTTAAATTCTGTTACTATTTAATACCAAGAACATCTAAAAAGAACATTTTGAGGGACTTGAAAAATCCAATTGGTCTCTTCGTAATTTGATTTGTAGGAAATTGGAGAAGATAGTATTCTGAATAGAGTGCTTTTAAATGAGTCATCATGGCTTTCCTGCACAGGCACTAGAAGAGCTCAGATGGGGAGCCCTGCTAAATCTCTCATTAGGTGGGAGATGTAGTTTCTGTTGGTTAGGAAAGTCTCAGCTCTGTGTGGCAGAAAATCCAAAATAATAATGGCTTAAGCAAGATGGGTGCTATTTATTTCTCGTGAAAAAGAAACATGGAGGAGGCAGTTCATGGCTGACAGGTGTCTTCATGGAGTCCCCGGGGAGCCAGACTCCTTCCATCTTCTTGTTCTGCTGTCTTTAGAACGTGGCTTCCTCCTGATGGACAAAGGAGCCATTCAGACTCCACCATCGCCATCTGCGCCTGCATCCCGGGCACAGGAAGGAAGACGGGGTAAGAAGGGAGTGCACTCTTTCTTTAAGGCATTTCCCAAGAGTCACAGATCATGCTTTTGCTCACACATTATTGGTCAGCACTTAGTCACATGGCCACAGCCACCTGCAAGGAAGGCTGGTATCGTAGCTCAGGCTGCTATAACAAAATACCATGGACTGGGTGGCTTATAAACAATGAGAATTTATTTCTCATAGTTCTGAAGGCTGGAAGTCTGAGATGGGGTACCAACATGGTCAGGTTCTGCCTTGATCTCCTCGGTGGCCACCTTCCTGTGGCATTCTCCCACGGAGGCGAGCAGAGAGGCGAAGCAAGCTTGCTCATGACTCTTATAAGGGCACTAATTCCTCTCTTGAGGGCTTCGCTCTCATGACCTAATCTAACCCTAATTACCTCCCAAAGACTGTACCTCCTGATCCCATCACAGGGAGGGAAGGGTAGGGCTTCAGCATAGGAATTTGGGGAAGACACAGCCACTCAGCTCATACCAGCTGCAAAATTTATTCTTTAATCCAGGTATCCAGGAACCCAGCTAAAATAGATTCCATTACCAGAAAGGAGGGGAGAATGGATCCCAGGGCTCAGCCGGCAGGCTTCGCAACATCTATTTTTGGAGACCTGGCCACACTCCTTTCTCTGGCAACAGAGGTTTGTTTGTTTGAGCGTAATAGCAGGGACAAGCAGCAGAGAAATCCCTAGTGCTGATGGGGTGGCAAATAGGGCACATGGGACTAGAAAAACAGAGAGACAGCTGTGAAGTAGGATTTAAGACAGAGTTGAAGAGCCCTTGGAAATCACGGAACATATGGAGACACTGATGGCCAGAGGGGTGAGTTGGCTAGTGTGCCGGGGGGTCGTTAAGTTCACACACTGGCTCCACGATTCACTAGAAGTTCTCACAGGACTCAGAAAAACAGAGTCACAGTTACAGTTTGTTACAGTGAAAACACAAAAAGTCGGCAACAGAGGGAAAAAAGGCTCAGGGTGGAGCCCAGGACAAGTCAGGTGCGAGCTTGCAGGCGTGCCCCTGCGTGGTCAACAGACAGGGCTTAATTTCACCTGCTACAAGGTGTGATGACAAAGCCTTGCTAACCAGGGAAGCTCCCCCAAACCTTGGTGTCCAGGGCTTCTGTTGGGGAGTTAATCAGAGGGGCAGGCAAACCCCCATGACTGACCCTAGTTATTCAGTCTCCAGCCCACCCCTCAGGTCAAACTGATAAAGTGTGGCCCAAGTGCCCCACCATAAAAACATTGTCAACGTAAACTCTCAGCTATACAGGGACACTCTTATCAAGCAGGATTTCCCAGTGGCTCAGAGGTTATTTTTCAGGAGCTAGTAAGTCCTTTAGAATGTTCAGGGTTTGGGCATCCCACGCCTGCTGAGTTCACCCCTCACTGCACACGTGCCCAAAGTCCCGCACGTACGGCAGAGCCAGACCCAGTCCGGTCATCTCCCTGGAAGTCACCAAGGACGACCAGAGGGCGCTGGCTTGCCGGAGCAGAGGCAGGACTAGAGTACACATCTTTGACCCCGCATCCTGTACACCAGCAGGGCTGAAAGTGTGATCTGGGGCAGACTCCATTCAAATTGGCTCTGACAGTCTGTTTGACTTTCTCAGGTTGCTCATCTGCAGATACGAAGGGGAGAGGACTAGCATCTACTCAGAGTTTCTGGGAGGGCCAAATACATTAATTAACACAAGAGTCTCAGAACAGAGCCTGGTATACGAAATACGCTCAGTCAGCGAAAGCCAGGGCTGCTGCTACCATCCACATCACGTTGCTCTTCCTGAGTCTCTTCCTGTGTCTGTAGAAGGCCCCAGAGAGGGCTTGGAGCTTGGCTGTGGACAAACATCTGCTTGGCCAAGGTGAAATCTCTTCCTGGAAGGTTGGCCACTGGGCAGCAAGCTGTCCGGGACATTCCTCGCCCTCTGCATCCCTGAGGACTGAAGTCTCACCCGTACTTGGCATTGTCTAAAGGCTCCCTCAACATTCACTCTAATCCTGTTTCAATGAGGTAAAGCTGCTGTGTCTACATTTTAAAAAAAATCTGTTTTTAAAGTGGGTGCTCTCTGATCTTTTGTCATTTCCAGAATCATCTCAGATAAACCTTTCTTCTGGGGTGATTCTCTGTAAGGCTTCCACTTTCTCTGTGTTTCTCGAGAGAAAGCATTCCTGATTAGTTTTTTGGGGTTTGGTCAAACTCAGCCCCAAAAGACAGGTGCAAAGGATTCTGGGATCCCTTCCCTTATTTGTCGCTATTGGGCTTTGCAATTTTGGACAAATCACTTCTCTGGGCTTCAGTCCGCTCAATCCTACATCAAGGGGAAGGGCAGAGGTGGATGCTAAGATTCCTTCCTCTTCTGTGCTCAGGTGCTGAACGTGAACGAGCTTCATCTGCGTCTTGGGCCATTTAACCATCACAAATACCCCCTTTATCCTATGTGCGCGTGCGCGTGCTCCTAAAAGACAGGGAAGCAGCGGGGACTCAGCCAATGCTGTTTTTTCCCCCAGGTTTTCTGTTGCTGAGCGATCCTGAATCACAGGCCTGTCAAAGGGGAGGCTGTTTGTGTTGGGGTGAGAAACCCTCACTCCGTTCCACCCCCTCTCTCCACGCCGTTAATGCCAATGCATCTGGAAGGGCTGGAGGAGAGAATCTCCAGTATTTCAGAAGCCTTGGAGTTTGGAGTTGCCTGGGGACAAAGCCTCTCAAGTTGGTGGGCACCCCTCCCTATGGTCCTGACAGTGCCAGACTGAATTTTAGCCCAGGGCCACTAGGCTGGGTTTACAAAGAAGCGTGTGCTGTGTGGTGTTTAAGAAGAGGAGGACCCCACAAAGGAGAAGACAAGACTCCTGTTGATCCCTTCCCTTTCCTTTCCCCTCTCCCTCCCAAGGCTGTTCTTTTTAGATCCCCGTCCCCCTCCCCCGCTGGCTTCCTAAATTCTAGAGGAAGTGCCACCCCCAGCACGTAGGGAGCCTGCCTTCGAGCCTGAACATCACTGCCCCGCGCAGCAGGCACCTTGCTCAGCTTCTTTTTAAAGCGATTTAAAATAGGAAACAGACGCTCCCCATGAAGCCTGAATAGCAGCATTTCTATCATCGGTTGTCATGACATGGGCTGACACGGGAGCAGCCCCGGCAACAGGGCTGACAGTTCGATGGGTTTAATTTCAGTGCAGATTTCTGCAAAGAGGCAGCTGCTAGAAATGCACTGCTGGTGATGGGGGTAAGGGTAGGGGGGTGCAGGGGAAACAGGCAGGTGGTGGGAATCTAACCTTGCAGCCCATTGTGACAGCGGCAGCCCAGCGTGGCTGCCGTAAGGGCTTTGCTTAGCACCAGCGTCACTGATGGCTGATTTCCAGCTCTCAGTGGACTTAATACTCACTCAGCATTCACCCTGCTCACTGCTCCCCCTCTGGAGGGGCCCACCTTTGGTCTCTGTCTGAGAAATGGAGACAAACATCAAATAAATTTCCCTGAGATGAGGTTGATTGAGCAGCAATTCCTACTTTTGGTCCTGCCTGGGTGCCAATCACTCTGAAGCAGAGAAAGACGACGAAGTAGCACCATTTCCCCCTTCTGCTCCTAATCGCACTTGATGTTCTAACATGAGGTCTCAGTGCATGTGACAGAGGATTTAATGACAATGAAAAGAAAGCAAGGCAGGATTCCTTCCTCCCAGCTCTGTGCTTCTGTTCCCTTGACCCCTCTCCTGCCGTGGTTGGTGAGATCTAACTTGGCAGGAGATGGGATCAACCAACCATCTACTGCCCTTCTCTCTTCCACACCCTGGCATCTTATTTTGTTCCCTCCTGGGCCTTGAAGATTGGGAACCCCGTGAACTACCATCATGTATTCATTCTACTAACATCAGTTGGTCCTGTATGCCAGACACACTCTGCTCCAGGCTGGAACCACCAAGCTGGGCTATGCATGCTTCCCACCTTTCAGGATCTGAACATCAGGGAGGGAAAACTGATGTGCAAAGAAGTGATCCTTGGAAATGTGAATTATAAACCAGCTGGTGATGTATTTTACATACCCCAGATTGGTAACATTTAGAATATCTGAACTTATAAAGTGTTATAAGGCAGGATATAAAGCAACCAGATCCCTCATATATTGCTGATGAGAGGGTAAACTGATGCAAGTACTTGGAAAGTCATTTCATATTATTTAATAGAGGGGAAGGTGCATGTATGTCCTGCCTGGGCAAGTCTATGATTAAGCATACCCAGAAGAAATTCTTGTGCACGTACAACAGCGATGTTTGAAATGGTAAAACATTGGAAGCAACACAGAGGTCTATTTAGAAAGAGCAGAGTGAATGAAAGAAATCATTTTGGAATACTATGCAGCAATGAAAATGAGTGCATTACTATTCCACATGTCAACATGCATGAATGTTACTAACAAACTGTAGATCAAGAAAAGCAAATCACAGAAGAATATATTAAATATGATTTTATTTATACAAAAGTAAAAAACTGACAGAATTAAGCTACATATGGAGTAAACATATTTTTAAAAACAGCAAGGGGATGATAATGACAAAACATAAGACAGTGTTACCCTGGGGTGGGTGGCACAGTCATAAATGATCTCATGGCCAAGATTTTGCACAGGACTATGTCTGGAATGTTTCTGATATCCACATGGTGATTTCCCTCATTAAAAAAAAAAAGTTTTATTGAAATAAAATTGAACTAAAATAGGCTATACATATTTAAAAAGTACAATTTGTTATTTTTGAAATGTTTTTCATACTTGTTCTTGCTATTCTAAGTCCCTTGCTTTTCGGTACCAAGTTTCATTTTAAAGGCTTGAGGACTGAGCAGATGTTAACATTTCTTTCCTACGGGCCTTCCCATTACATGGATTATTTAGTTGGTGAGATACGAGGTGGTGCAAAGGGCAGCGGTGGAGACCAAGGGTTCCAATGCTAAGTAGATATTAGGACACATGTCAGTCTGGTGCCGTCAAATCAGAGGAAGGCCAAACTCCCTGCCCTCTTGAGCCAGCATGGCCAGTGGTGTCCATCCACAAAACACTGGGAGGCTTCCCTTGTGTCCTGTGACCTAGGCACTGAATGGCACCCTTGTCCTGAAGATGGTCCTAAACATTTTCTCTGCTGGCCTCTTTGAGGATGTGGCGGTGACCCCAACACTGAGAGTCAGATAGAGCCAGAAAGGTGACCCCAGTCTGTACTATTAGATTCTCGAGTACCTCCTTCATGGCAGAGGCTGGGGCAGGCTTTTCTGTTCACACATGGTAACAGTCTGGTGACCCTTACACAACGCTTGCTACACAGAGGCTGCTCAGTAAATGTCAACTGAATCAGTGCATGGATGACAATACTGTCCCAGATCCCACTTCTCCTGAACAAAAACACTGTCTGGAATCACAGACTTGTCAAGCTGGAATAGAGCTTGGTTTTAATTCTCATCTAATGCAAACCTTTCATTTTGCTGATAAGTAAATAGAGACCCAGGAAGTCCAAGGGACGGGGCCAAAATTGCAACCCCTCCCCCAGGTACGGGCACAGCTGAGTTCTAAATATTCAGACTCTCAGTCCATTTTTCTTTCAGCTCCTTGATCCCTAAGCTTCTAAAAGTATATTTAGAGATTTGTCTGTTTAACTAGACATACCCAGACATACACATATTTATCGCAGAACCATTGACAATGGTGCCAGGGGAGGGCAGTCCTGCTACCAGCCAAGATTCAGGAAAGAGTGATTCGAGATATCCACTGATGGGACTCTAGCTGGGCATTAGTCTAGGTGGGTTATATTTAGCATGAGTTTCAGGATCCCAGAGCATCCTTCAACTTTCTTCATTTTCAGATCAGGGTTTGCTGTAAGTTGACTTTCCTAAGTCATGTAGGGAGCCTCTTGAAAGTGGCCAACACCTTGACCCTATTGATGGGACCATTGGGTTTGTGGGTCCAGGAGGGGCTTCTAGAATCTAGAACACAAACATGGTAATTTTCTAAAGAGGTCCACACTGAATGCAGATTTGCTTCAGCAGAAGTAACCTGTATGAAAAAGATTTTATAGTTGGTTGTTAAACAAACGGCCTAATGGTCAATGTCAGTATTTGTTACCAGGCACATCGGAGAGAAACTTCTGAAATGGCCAAGAATGTACTTATCCAAAGGTGTTGCCATCAGTCTTAAACAAATAAACTGTATTGTGTTAAATCTCCGTGAAGTTTGCAGCAGTTTCCTTTTGAGGGTGGTACTGATTAAGGAAGGTAAAACCAGTTGCCAGGGGAACAGACCCTGGAATCTGCACCCAGGGATCCTCAGTGCCAGCGTCTGAGTTTGGGTCCTTCCAGAGCAGACCCTGAGACAAGGAATTGGGTACAAGTGGTTTATTTGGGAGATGGAAAGCGTGAGATGGGAGAGAGATGGGAGAGAAGGAAGAGCCCATAAAAGACGTGACCAAGGGCAGATCACTGCTGTGGGCAGCTGAGGCTCAGTCCTGCTGGGGGTCCTTTGAGAGATGGTGCAGATCACACCTCAGGTTCGTCTCACCGTGCAGGAGGAAGATGCTGCGTATCCACCAGCCTTCGCCCTTCCTTGCTTGACAGCTGCTCCTGAGCTGTCAACTGTCTGGCGTTGTGCCTGCAGGTGACCTCTGAGGTTGGCCCAGCCCGCGGGCGGGGAACCACTGGCCTGTGCTCCACTCAGAAGATACTATCCCGGCGACTTGGAGAACATAGGATCTTTGTATGGCACTTTCCAGTTTTCCTTTTTTAAAAACATCACCATGACAACCACCACAAAATAGAATACCTAAATTTAGGGATAATTGAATATTTCAGGGAATGTGGACTATAGGGAAGACTTGCATTTCTGTTCGATAAGAAAGCTTTACAGGAAAAACTCAATACGCTAAGTCGATTCTGGCTCTTTATTGTCCATATATGTGCTGTTAGCATTGATCTCTCTCTCTGCCTCTCGCATAATTATAGCCCAATATCAAACCCAGGAAATTGATATTGATGATATTGACACAACCCAGTGACCTTATGCGGATGTTACCGGTTTTACACGTGCTCACTTGTGTAGAGTCAGTTCTGTGTTATTTCATCACCCGTGTAGATTTGCGTGACCACTGCCGCACTGAAGATAGAAGATAGTTCCATTGCAAGGATCCCTTGGGCTATATTTTATAACCACAGCCACCTCCTTCTCCTCCTCCCCCTGACCAGTGCTAGCAACCGTGACTCTGTCGTCCATTTCTATAACTTTGTTATTTCCAGAATGTTATGTAAAAAGAATCGTACAGACCTAGAATGGAAAAGAATCAGAAAAAGAATTTATATATATAAATATATATGTATAATTGAATCACTTTGCTGTACACCTGAAACTAACACAATATTATACGTCAACTATGGTTCAATTAAAAAGAATTTTTTTTAAAGGGATCATACAGGTGTAACCTTCGAGATTTTTTTCCTCACTCAGTGTATCTCCCTTCAGATCCATCCAAGTTGTTGCGGGCCTCAATCGTTTGTGCCTTTTTATTGCAAAGTGGTCGTTTTGTGGTTTGGATGTATCAGAGGCTCTTTAACCTTTCACCCACTGAAGGACATTTCAGTGGGTTCTTGCTTTGGGTCATTGTGGACAAAGCTGCTATGACCATCTGCGTCCAGGTATCTGTGTGAATGTAACTTTCCATTTCTCTGGCATAAGTGCCCAGGATTATACCTGTCCGGCCGTGTGCCAAATGCATGTTCAGTTTTATGAGAAACTGCCTCCCTCTTTTGCAGAGGGGCTGTGTCATTGTACACTCCCACCAGCGATGTATGAGTGTCCGCACCCTCGCCAGCATGCTGACTTAGCATTGATCGCTTTTGTCTTGGATTGAGGGGGGTCAGGAGATTTTTGCTTTGGTTTGGGAACAGTGCTATGTCTTGCAAACTTCACAGGAAATTAGTTCGACTTGTGGGCCACCTAGGTGATATCTCTTATTGTTCTTGCTCTTCTGTTTCCTGACCGTCTCTCTTTTTACTTTGAAATAACAACATACATGGTAAGTTGTAATAGATCAAAGCATTTCAAATGACTAACTTCCCTCAGGTTAAAAAAAATGAAGAGCCAAGCCCCAGTCTGCAGAGGTAAATAAGCGATTCCCGTGGAGCCTGAATCATTGTGGGAAGATGGAACAGAGAGAAAATAAAAGATGGAGAGACCAGAGGAAAAGGCCCAAAGGAATCTCTTATCATAAGATGTAATAAGTATTGGAATAGCTGTCAAGTAGGTTAAATGTCTTCAGTATACACAGCAACGAAGAGAAATGCAGTTGGAGTGATAACTGGGCTGTGAGCTACTTTAAAGGGGCTTGAATCATTATATAAAGGGTTTGTTAGAGTAACACAATTGTGTTAAAAAGGACATAAAAGTCTATCAGTGTAAATGTCATTTTAGAAATGATGACATAGGTAAAAACATTTTTTAAATGGAGGTACTGGGGATTGAACCCAGGACCTTGTGCATGTTAAGCATGAGCTCTACCACTGAGCTATCTCCCCCTCCCTGTCAATGCTATAGTTTTAGAAATGATGTAATTGATGCCCTGAGCAATTAAACCGCTTGTCCAAAGTCACACGGGGGGCGCCGACTGTGGACAGGGGCCGGAGCCCCCCCTACACAGCACAGCCAGGGTTGCAGTATGCATCCTACACAACTATGTGGGGTGATGCATTTTAAACAAGATTTTCACCTTGACCTATGTCAGGAATTATCGTGTCCTACCAGGCCACCCTCTGCCTTCCTTGGCACACCACTGCGATAGGCTGGAAGCCTCTAACTTGTTCCATTTTGCTTACACACTGACTGGACTTCAGAGAATGGGTGCAGAACAATGGAGTGACCTGTTTATGAAGATCCCCGTGTTCTCAGATCTGTTCCAAGGCTCACAAGTAAAAAGAAGTCTGGCCATTTAAAAAAAAAAACAGATTAGCTAGAGCAGGTTTTAAAATAGCAAGACTTAAATTGATTCAATGTTAATTGAATATTGAGTAAGGAAGAGGTAGGGAGTTAATTGAATGAGTGAGCTTGGGGTTTTAGATAATTTTTTCATGATGTGAAGGAAATTATTACCGAGTTGGACGCAGATCAGGGGAGAGAGAGAGGCAGCAAGATCTTTGGAAGCAGTAAATGAAAGTCATTTAGTTTGATGGAAGAAACATAAGCTTTTTGGACTGTTGGTTTTCCCTTTAAGCTTGTAAAATTCTGCTTGAAAAACATCTTTTATTATAAAAAGTTGCATGTTATTTGAAGAAAATGTAGAAACTATGAGAAAGCAAAAACAAAATAAATATCATTCGTGATCTCATTATAGATAACCACGGACATTTTAGGTATATCCTTTTAGTGTTTTTCTATGAATTTGGATCATTTATATATTTATACAGATATACTAAGTGTTCATAAATGTGAGATAGTATTGTTCAGTAACCTACCTTAAAACTTAACAGTCCATCATATTTCACAGAACTAGAACAAATCATAATAAAATTTATATGGAACCATCAAAGACCTAGAATTGCCAAAGCATTACTGAAGAAAAAGAAAGAGGCTAGAGGAATAACCCTCCCAGACTTCAGACAATACTATAGAGCTACAGTCATCAAGACAGCATGGTATTGGTACAAAAACAGACATATGGACCAATGGAACAGAACAGAGAGCCCAGAAATGAACCCACAAACTTTTGGTCAACTAATCTTTGACAAAGGAGGCAAGAATATACAACAGAATAAAGACAAATGGTCTTCAGCAAATGGTGCTGGGAGAGCTGGACAGCAGCATGTAAATCAATGAAGCTAGAACACTCCCTTACACCACACACAAAAATAAACTCAAAATGGATCAAAGACTTAAACATAATACAAGACACAATAAACCTCCTAGAAGAAAATATAGGCAAAACATTATCTCACATACATCTCAAAAATGCTCTCTTAGAACAGTCTACCCCAAGCAATAGAAATAAAAGCAAGAATAAACAAATGGGACCTAATGAAACTTACAAGCTTCTGCACAGCAAAGGAAACCATGAGTAAAATAAAACGACAACCTACAGAATGGGAGAAAATCTTTGCAAATGAAATCGACAAAGGCTTGATCTCCAGAATATATAAACAGCTCATACGACTTAATAAGAAAAAGACAAACAACCCAATCCAAAAATGGGCAGAAGACCTAAACAAGCAATTCTCCAAGGAAGACATACAAATGATCAATAGGCACATGAAAAAATGCTCAATATCACTAATTATCAGAGAAATGCAAATCAAAACTACAATGAGGTAACACCTCATACCAGTCAGAATGGCCACCATTCAAAAATCCACAAATGACAAATGCTGGAGAGGCTGGGGAGAAAAGGGAACCCTCCTACACTGCTGGTGGGAATGCAGTTTGGTGCAGCCACTGTGGAAAACAGTATGGAGATTCCTCAAAAGACTAGGAATAGACTTACCATATGACCCAGTAATCCCTCTCCTGCACATATATCCAGAAGGAACCCTACTTCAGGATGACACCTGCACCCCAATGTTCACAGCAGCACTATTTACAATAGCCAAGACATGGAAACAGCCTAAATGTCCATCAACAGATGACTGGATAAAGAAGATGTGGTATATTTACACAATGGAATACTATTCAGCCATAAAAACCAACAACATAACGCCATTTGCAGCAACATGGATGCTCCTGGAGAATGTCATTCTAAGTGAAATAAGCCAGAAAGAGAAAGAAAAATACCATATGAGATTGCTCATATGTGGAATCTAAAAAAACAAAAACAAACAAACAAACAAAACATAAATACAAAACAGAAACAGACTCATAGACACAGAATACAAACTTGTAGTTGCCAAGGGGGTGGAGAGTGGGAAGGGACAGACTGGGATTTCAAAATGTAGAATAAATAAACAAGGTTATACTTTATAGCACAGGGAAATATATACAAGATCTTGTGGTGGCTCACAGAGAAAAAAATGTGACAATGAATATATATATATGTTCATGTATAATTGAAAAATTGTGCTCTACACTGGAATTTGACACAACATTGTAAAGTGATTATAAATCAATAAAAAATGTTAAAAAAAAAGAAATCTTAACAGTCCATGAACACCTTTCCAAGGTAAATTTTAAATTGCTGCCTACTATTCAACTAGGTAGGTGTTCTTTAGCTGATATACCCAACATTATTTCCCTCTTATAAACAGCCCTGTGATGGATGTCATAGCTTCATGTTTGTGCTTATCCATAATTATTTCCTTAGGGTAAGTTTGGAATTCCAGCGTCAAATGAAGTGTAAATTTTAGGGCTTTCGATTCCTAGTGCAAAATTTTCAACCTGGAAAAAACTGTATCAATTGTCATTCTCAGCCACAGCTTATAGGGTTTTCCACATTCTTCCCCAAAATGAGGTCTATTGTTTCTTTTTAAATTACCAATATGATAAGTGAAAACTTATGTGTATTTACATTTTCCATTTCTTCGGTTATTAAGAACATTATACTTTTTTAAAAAAAACATACACATTTGGGTTCTGTGTTTGTACATTGCCTGGTGCTCCAGCTGGGCGGTTTGCAGACCCCAGACACGTCTGGGCACAAACGGCATTATTCTGTGCTGCCCATGGCTGACTGCCACCAGCTGCTGGACAGGTTATTTCCTCAGGTAGAATTAAATGTTGTCTTTTCCTTCTCTTTCTTTTGCAGAGCCTCAAATGTGCAGACACATGCTGCTTGTTGGATCTGAGGACTCTTCCTAATGCATGCACTAACCCAGATTTGCAAATATACAAAAGACAGCACATCTTGTTATTTCTGTTTTTGAGGGTCCTAAGCTCCTGTCTCATAAAATGCCGGTTGCCAGTAGGCAAAGGGGTTTACAGGTAGGTGACCCGGCGAGGTGAAACAGGTGGGTGAAGAGAGGCAGGAGGAATTCCACCCCCTTGGGAGATGCTTCCATTCATGCTCTGTATTTGTGTTTTAAATTTTGGGACTGACTCACAGGCACTTAGCAGAAGTCACTGATGAAATTCACCTTATCAGTAATGAGGCTGCCTGGCCTCTGGGTTAGCTGGCGCTCAGCTCATGGTATTTAACTGGCTGCTTGGTGGCAGGTGAAAACAACACGGGTTGAGTCCCACTTTTACAAGTGCTATGTACGGTACATCAACCTTGTTATGTTAAATCCAGACATTATTAAAATTAGGACGTGGTACACTGAATTGTTTATTTTCCTTCTATGCACAAAACAGATGTTCAGGACTCACTTTACTTAGACACAGCAAAGCAGGGTAGGATGTGCTGAGGGAAGTGAATACTTCGCCTGTTCTAGAAGGATAACTTGTAGCCATTGTGCTCTGGCTGTATTTGAAAACAGTAAGTGATATTCTTAATACATTTGATGTCCTTCAGATGCTTGGCTGGATTTCAGGGGTTATGAAATCAGATTCTTGAGTAGCGGGGTGTGAAAGGGCTAGAGATAGAATTGTGTTCCCCCCAAATTCATATGTTGAAGTCCTAACCCCCAGTGTGACTGTATTTGGAAATACAGCTTTTGGGAGTTTATTAAGGTTAAATGAGGTTGGGTCCTTACCTGATAGAATTGGTGGCCTTATAAGAAGAGGAAAGAACTCCCCTCCCGCCCCGTGCAGACACAGGGTGAGGTCACATGAAAAGACAGCCAACTGCAATGCAGGGGAGAGCTCTCGCCAGACACGAACCCTGTTAACAGGCACCTTGATCTTGGAATTCTAGCCTTCAGAATTGTAAGCAAATAAATTTCTGTTGTTTAAGCCACCTGGTCTGTCATGGTTTGTTATGGCAGTGCAAGCAGACAGGAAGAAGGGAGCTGGAGTATTAAATGTGGTTCCAAAGGGGACCTGCAGAAGCTGGAGACTGAAAGCAGTGAGTATTTCTTTGTAAATGACACTTTACAACAGTGCTCGGTGGACCTAGCCTGGTCCAGTGGGGAGAGGACCTGCCGAAAACACAAGGCTAGGTTTACCTCTCAGCATTGCCTCATTGTGGGTCTCAGATGTCCTCACCTGTAGAAAGAGGTGATGGGGCAGCTCGTCTTCATTCTAGCAGTTGAATGAAGTCCAAGGGGGTTGTATTTTAATTATTGGAATATTCCAATGGACCTCAGATGCTTCCATGTTTTCGCATGAGTGGATTCTGAGATCCTTCTTCAAGTGAGGGATACTAGTCAATGGGGAGACATTGTTTCAGCCCTCATCCTCAAACTCAAAGTTCATTTTGGGATGGGAAGTGGCAAGGTTAGGAAAGAGCCTCCCACCTCCACGCCTCTGAACCAGGAGTCTTCTCAGTCAATACAGATGATCAAATAGTGAGATTTCTGGGTATCATCCTGTGTGACATGTCTGTCAAATCACAACTCTTATCTGCAGTTCTCCATCCTTTACAGTTCGTCCAGCGGGGAGCTCCAGTAATTAAAACTGTTACCGTCCTTTCTCCAGAGTGAGAAGTTGAACACTTTGCAAACACAGCTAATACCAATAAAAGATTTTGACAAACTGCAGATATTCTAATATATCTCACACATGTACATACACACAAAGACACTCATCACAGAGTCATTTTTTTCTTCACCTCATGGGTAAGCATGGGCACTTTCAACACTGTCCATGAATGACTAGGGTGTTGGTGGTGAGGACTTGGGGCTGGTTCTAGGTGCCCTGGGGGCTGTCTCAGTGTGGGGTGTATGTTACATCTGCAGGGGCCACATCCCCCACTGGGATTGGAATTCTCAAACACAGGCTTGCATACAACATGCCCTGATCTCCTACCCAGAGAAGGTCAGTACATCTCTCCCAGCCTCACTTGGTTTTGTGTGACAGCTCCTGGAGGTCATATTATAAGCAGCTAGTGTCTGTGAGCAGAACTTGTAATTTACTTCTGGGACTAGTCTGAGGTCTTCTTGTTCCCCAAGACACCACTGAATGGAGTCAGGAAAAGACAGTTCCAAGAGGGGGAAACCAACGGAGAAGGTATGGAGTTTCAGAAAAGCTGGCTGTGCTCAAGGTGTGGCCCTAGGAGAATTACCTTCTCTCATCAAAGGTTAAAAACACAGACACCTCTATGTTGTCTAAATACAGGAAAGAGAGTTTGGGGAATGGCTGAACCACTTAAGGGTATGTGTGATTTGCAAGACAGGACCCAAAGCTCAGGGATGGTTAGGCTATTTCAGCTTTCTGGTCTACCTACTGTGGTGTGTAGCCCTTTACCCTTTTGCTCACTTTCTTATGGTTCAAGATGGCTGCTGTGTCCCTGCCCTTGTACCAGCATTACAAGTAGAAAATTGGGTAAAGGGCCAAGAGGTTAAGGGCTGTATCCTAGCAAGGGTTTTCCCATTTGTTTGGGAAGGTACTTCTCTCCAGGAACTTTTCCTACATCCTATTGGCCTGAACTAAGTTTCATGGCCACTCTTGTCTCCATGGAGGCTTAGAAATCCAGTATTTTCATTTTTCTAGCCTCTACAGGTAGAGGAAGGCCAAGGAGAGGGATGTGAATAGCTTTTAGGAATTGCATATGTCATGTGGTGCTTTGCGTCATTGAAGGAGAGGTTTCAAGGAAAGACAGACATATTGGCCCAGAGCTGTCCTTCCTCCCTCTCTTCTTCCTTCTGAAGGGAAATGGGTGACTTGGTGACAAGTTTAAAATATGGCATTTCAGGCATTTATCCATTCTCCTCAAAACAAGAGGAAAGCAGAAAAGCTCTGTGAGACATTTGATCAGCCAAAAGGATGATTCCTTAATATTAATGACTGGATTATTGGAGGCAGGAGGACTTTAAAATAAAACCCTGATAATCCTGTGTGAGTCATGCCTGAGAATGGCAGGGAATGGGCTTCCTGCTCTTACACTGGCCCAGTCACTCCCTTTGATGGTTCATGAATCAGCAGCATTAGCTCTTAATAACCCGGCCACTCTGGACCACATTATAAACTTTAATGCACCAATTATAATGACAGTAATAACCTTCCTGTTTCATGGGCCAAATCTCATTCTTCCCTGACCATTTTTTCCTTCAGAGGAGATGATGAGAGCAAGGGTGGTGTCATTTCATAGGGGAGCGTCACTGAGGAGGTGACAGTTGAGCAGATTCCAGACGGAAGTGAGGGAGGGTGCCAAGAGGATCTGGTGGGAAAGGAATTCCAGTCAGCAAGCTTCCTCTCATGGGCCTAAGATGACTACAATTGCCCCAGGCATCCCCCAATGGTTCCCCAAACAGGAAGGATGGGTGAAACCCAAAAAAGAAGCCCTTTAGCTTTCCGCTTCTCTGTTTATCCACGAGAAAAAGAGCTCCTCAGTACATGTCTGCCTATGCCTCATAGGCTGGCACTCAGTCAGCTGCCCTCCCCTGAAGATTATTGGCAAATGGGAATGGAACAGTCATGCTCGAGTTGCACTGAGCTTGACTCATCCTCAGGGACTCAGGGAGGGGTTTACTCTGAGCTGGTTGTGGCCAAAACAAATTGGTTTGTATTGACAAAGGAGGGAGGAACAGTTACTGCAGGGTAGGTAGCCAGCAGTGTCTGTCACACCAGCTCATCCATGTTGAACCCTCTCAAGTTCAGTCATAGAAGAGAGAACTTATTTTCCTCCCTTTCTTCTGTCTGGATGTGGACCCTCACGGACACATTTCCTGACCAATCTAGAGGGTGGACTCACCTTGTCCTAATTTGAGTGACCTCCAAAAGCTGACCTGGGGCAAAGATTCAAGGGCAAAGAGCTCCTTGGGAGGTGCAGGGAACATTGACGACGATGCGGAACATGTTACGGGGTGGGAAGGCAGTCAATAAAGGGCGAAATAGTAAACTAGTTACCAACGTGAGCAACTGGAGCTTAATCCTGGGGGAACTGTGGGGAAGAGTAGAAAACACCTGTCTCAGAATTATTCCACTTGAGATGTGAGGGAGCTGAGGTATTTATCCTCCAACTCCCATTGGTCATTGGTTGAGGGCTGCTCCCGAGATGTGCTAATTTCCCCACACCCCTGGCCTGCACCTGTGGGCAGAGTGCTCTTCTATGGTTCTGGAAAAAGTGCTCAAGTCTAGAGTGGCAGATAATTGCTGGTGGAGGTCATCCAAAACACAAAGAGATAGTAGGGTCTAAGAGACGTGGGAGGGGCACTCACAGCATTTACTACCTGCTCTACCTCTAATGGTCATGAGCCCCTTCCTTGCTATGCACTATAATGCTTTAGTGGACTACTTCTAACTTATATCTGCAGCTTTATCAGTGTTCACCAGAAACCATATGCTGCTCAAAATAAGAATGGACCAGACTTGTATAATTTTACTGACATAGCATCCTGCACTGTACTATGTCTAAGAAACTATTCTCTCACGTGCATTTTGTTGGTGTCACGTTGAGGATAAGAATGACTTCGTCCACACTGCAACTTTTGGGCCAGTGGTTATCATCATGATGAGTTTATACATCGATGCAGCTTTTCCAGTCAAACAAATAAGGCAAGTGACAAAGTCCTCAGTGAGCACAGCTTATGTAACACAGGGTGGACCTACCCCACCCCGAGGAAATGGAGCTTGGGACTGTCTGTATTAATTTGATTATGGTAGTCAACCCAGTGGAAAAACTCAGTACTCCAAATTCTAGAACCATAATCACATTTTACACCTAGAAATTTCCTTGTGTCTCCTCTGAATCCAAATGAAAAGAAGCATAACAACTTTTAAAGTCTATATAGAGCATAAGCTGTTTTTATAAACGTGGAATAATTCATTGAGGATGTAAGTGATGTTGAAGAGGCAGCCTGAAAAAGCCTTGCTTTTGATGTAATCTAGTCAAATGGATTATTTTTTTCCTTCCCGTTCCCCTACCTCCCCTAGTTCATTTTTGCCAAAGTGGGTTTCCATATGTTTCATCTAAATGAGTCACATTCAGAGAAATCATTCAAATTATCTGTGGGCACAGATACTTCTCTTTCAATTGTGGCTTGGAGGTGGGTGGATATAAGGAGTGGAAATGACGGTGGGCTCTTCTCCAAACCCCAAATTTTTGGCTTGCTCTGATTCTCTGAGCGTTCTGCATCTCCAGCTTGATTCTATACCGGAGGGAAATAGCCACCGTAAATTGCAAAGATTATTCGATTTCAGTCCACTTTAAGTGCCTTTCCAGGGAGACCGCACTCATGACTTCTCAGGGGACAGGCGATGCATCTTGCCACGGATAAAGTGCTGGTTGAGAGGTTTTAAATCACATTTGTAGCTTGGGAGACTAATATTGGAGGCAGTCCTCTTCTTAAAAAGTAATGCCATCTGTGTCACTGACTGTACAGAGCACAGAGGAGTTAGGGGGAGACCAGAGCTAACTCGTTTAAAGAATAATAGAACCATTCAAAGGGCATCTTTCAAGGGACATAAACGCCTTACCCAGGTGAATAAAGACTGTCATCACGTTTCACACTTTCAGCCTGAGGGACGCAATTGTTCTCTGTGTCTCCCTGGGTCACCTTACATTGGTCAGTGTGACAGACACACAAATCTGGATCCAAATGAGGCAATGTGCTTGATCTATGCTCAAAAAGCAGATTTCTGTTGACTTTACATAATGTGCTGTTTGATTTTCACCCTTCTAATCAAAGGTCATCTTTATGAGTGAACATTTATGGAGTACTCCCATCTAAATGGACTAGATATGGAATTATTCGTGACTCCCCGTCTCCTGTTTGGCAGATGTTTTCAAGTGAATGGGTACATCAAATGTTTTGCAGATTTCATTGCTATCTGCTTTCCATAATCTCTACAGTCTCTTGGAAAAGACTTGATTCAATTCTACAGACCCTTGTTGAGCCAGACTGTGCCTGATGCTGGGGTAAGAAGCTAGCCAGCCTGCCAGAATCGTGCACAGCTGCCAGCCTCACATCTAGACTACCCACAGTGTAGTCTCACAGACACTTGGCTCTGTCCCAGGAAAGAAAGGAAGGAAATGAGGAAGGAAGGAAGGAAGGAAGGGAGAAAGGAAGGAAGGAAGGAAGGAAGGAAGGAAGGAAGGAAGGAAGGAAGGAAGGAAGGAAGGAAGGAAGGAAGGAAGGAATCAGAACTCTAAAAATTTCAGATTGTTCCAAGCAGACAGCATCATGTCTAGAATAGGAAGTAGAGATGAAGGCAAACGTCTCTGTCTTTCCCTTTTGCATCTGTGAACGCTACTGTCTTGGACATGTTCCACATTGTGGGCAGGGTGACGCACCAGGAGGATGCCTTCAACTTCAGCTCTTTAAATGTTTCAAAAATCAGTGAGTCTGAACTTTGTCCATGCAAATGAGGGGCTTGTGTCCAATCCTGGCCATTCCCTTTCTGCTTCGACAGCCACCTTAACTTGGGTGGGAATCTGTGTTGCTCTCCCTTCCTTCTCGCTCATCCCCCTTGTTGGCTGGGCAGGGTTCCCGCAGCAAGCACCCTGCCGGCCCGTTGGGCTGGCTTATTTCATGGGCCAAGCAGATTTTGATCTGCCCAAACAACAGAGGTCGGAAGTAATCTGGGGTTAATGTGTCTCTTAGATAATGTGTCTTTAATGTATTTTAATGTATTTGTTACTTAGTCTCTACGTATTTCTGAAGCATCTTTGAGACAACTTACAATAAAAGGAAAAAGTAATTAGACTCATGTAACAAGGATAAAAATGAAAACTTATATTTGAAATGATAAACCTAGGCTAAAAATAGCTTTGATTATTATAGCACTAACTTTAGTAGTGGGTTCCCAGGTAATCAAAAATTTAAAATGTAGTGAGGGACTAAACTTCAATTATCTGATGATGAAAAAGATTCATGCTAGTTCACTGGGAGGTGGTGAGTTTTCTCCTTAGATCACTAACTCTTAATTGAAATTTATTACATGGATCCTTGTATACATGCAGGGACTAATGCACATTTTTAAGGTAATTTATATCCCAAGCTCTTAAGGACTTCACTACATGCTTTCCCTGCAAGGGTACCTTGCCATTGTTACACAGTTACTTGTTTACACAGTACAGGCTTCATTAGGAACTCTTTTATTTTTCCCAAGGAAATTCTCCTTTATTTTTTTCATTGTTCTGTTTTTTTTTTTTTTGCTTTATTGAGATACAATTGACATTTAACATTGTATGCATTTAAGATGTAAATATGATGATTTGATACACTTATATATTATGAAACAGTTACCTCAACAAGGTTAGTTAACACTTCCATCACCTCACGCAATTATCTTTTTTTCCTGGGTGGTGAGAACATTTAAGATCTACTCTCTTACCAACTTTCAAGTACATAATACAGTGCTGTTAACTATAGACACCATGTGAAACCTGTTTATCTTATAACTAGTTTATACCCTTTGACTGACATCTTCCCATTCACCCCCAGTCCTTTGCAGCTACCACTCTATAATCTGTTCCTATGAGTTTGGTATCTTTAGATTCCACATACAAATGAAACCATACAGTATTTGTCTTTCTCTGCTTGACTTTTTTTTAGCTCAGCATATTTCCCTCAAGTCCATCCATGTTGTCACAAATGGCAAGATTTCCTCCTTTTTTATGGCTGAATAATATTCCTTTGACCGTATATGCCACATTTTCTTTATTCATCTATTGGTGGACACTTAGGTTGTTTCCATGTCTTGGTTATTGTAACACTGCAGTGAACATGAGAGTACAGAAACGTTTTAAAGGTAGTGATTTCAGTAAGAGATTCTTGAAATTTGCCTCTTTTAGCTCACCCTCAGAGGTCCTTAGAGTAAGAACTGGTGGCCCCTTCAATGCTTAGGTCCCCTCCTAAAAGTCTCTGATTTTTTTTTTTTTTCAGGGAAAACTTCAGGCCTGCTTAACATCTTTTGCATCCTGCTAAGAGCATGGTCCTCTGTTACCCAGGGGGTCACTTCCGAATTGTACCAATGTTGAGCATCCCAGTCACTTGGGAGATGAGAACCCAGCTTTTGGACAGAGCCTCAGCATTGGGTATCATTTGATTTCAGCAGTCAGCTCCACAGCTAATTTTGGTAATCTTTCGCATTTGACAAAAATGTTCTTCATCACGAATATTTAGAGTATTGAATTTCTAAAATTCCACCTAGTGCAATGACATCACGAGTGAGTAATACTGTATGCCCCAATTTCAAAGGCTGACAAATAGTTTGATAAAAACAGCAAATCGAGCCTGGCCCAGAGCCATTTATGCAGCTGACATAGAACCCAGATGTCAAATGTCAAATATCATCTAAGAACAGCAAAGCCCTAAAGCAACCGAACATCTCACCTGGGCAGGCAACACTGTCCCAGGCGGCAGATGGCACAAGATGGAAATGGTATCAGGGATAAAAGCACACGAAAAACATTTAATCACCCTCAGAACATATGGAAATTAATGATATTCAGAGCTTGCAGAATACCAAGATTTTTCAGCTTAAAATAATCTTCCTGCTGATGCGCAGTTACTGGAGGGCGCCCAAAACGCCACAGGGAAAATGAGATGCAAGCAGAAAAAGCAAATCTTTGAGATTCAGGGAAGGGGATAGAAATAAAGTCGAATTATTTTTGACGCGTTGAAGAGGCCGTGAAACGGAGACAGCACCAGATTGAGACTCGGGTCTGTGCCCCAGTTTCCTCCTTCCCCATTCCAAGTGGCCGTGGACAAAATTCTTGGCCTTCATGTCTTGACTTGTAAAGGTGGAGTTTCATTTTATTAACTTTAAAGGTACTTTCCATCTTTAAAGCCGCATAACCTATGCATATAACAAAGACCCAGTAGCCAGAGTAACTTCTTTTTTATAAATTTAAAATTTTTTTGAAATATAGTTGATTTACAACGTGTCAGTTTCTGGTGTGCAGCATAATGATTCAGTCATGCATACATACATATATTCGTTTTCATATTTTTTTCATTACAGGTTATTGCGAGGTATTGAATACAGTTCCAGTTACTTTTTAAACATACGTCTAAAGCATACTGATTTTAATAACTGAGCGTTGAGGTGGGTTACACATGCAGTGGATACTGCTACACAGTGGGTCACTGTTGTTTATTTTATATATAGTGGTTTGCATCTGCAAATCTCGAACTCCCAATTTATCCCTTCAGACCCCTTCCCCGCCCTGGTAACCACAAGTTTATTTTCTATGCCTGTGAGTCTGTTTCTGTTTTGTAAATAAGTTCATTTGTGTCTTTTTTTTAAGATTCCACATATGAGTGACATCATATGGTATTTTTCTTTCGCTTTCTGGCTTATTTCATACTCTTTTTCATTATAGGCCATTACAAAGTATTGAATATAGTTCCCTGTGCTATAAGTAGGCCCTTGTTGTTTATCTATTTTATATATAGTAGTTTGTACAGAATGACTTCCATCAGAAGAATGTGTACTGAAGTGGGTAGAGTTTCACCCTTTACCACCCAGTGCTTGGAAATCGAATAAAAATTCATAGCAGAAGGAAAGGCTACTTCACTTCCAAGCTCAAGTATCAGTATATCACGGGGCCCCCAAAACAGAGCATGGTGTGGGGGAGAGACGGACGAAGAAAACAGGAAATTCACTGGACACATGTGTGTCCCCACACTACCCATTCATTCTCACTTATGCTGCTTGAAATGGGGATTAAATTGAGTAGAAGGGTTTGTGCAACCCCAAATCCCAGGAATGAGGTTCCTCTAATGCCAGAGTTCTCCAGCTTAAAAAAAAAAAGTCCCCAAGGTCTGGGTGAATGCACCCAACAGTGACAGATCTGATTTTCTCACACTCATTTACTATAATTGAATCAGAGCCTCAAAATCCTTGAACTCTGTCTTCCACTTAACCCCCGGACCTTATTGGCAAGCAGGGTGCCTTCTGGAGAGCGGACTAAACCAGAAAGCTTTTAGCCGAGTCTGGATTCAAGAGTGACAGGCCCTCCAGGAGCCCCGAGGCCTGCAAAAATCACAGGAGTGTTGGGAGGTCACCAACAGATTTTTGAATTATTGGAACATGTTTAACAATTAAAGAAAGACATATTGATAGGCTATCAAGGCAATTAATTATTTAGTTTGCAAAGTAAAGAGTGGAAAACAAGATTAAGTGCAGGGGATGTGACTCTCAGGCTGCGGAGGAAGATACGCACAAAAGGCCTGTTATATAACTTACTTGAAATCAAACCACATCTGATTCCAACTCCCCCACCCCCACCCCATTCCACAAGGTTGGTGCAAAGTTTGGTCTCAGGCGAGATTATTAGCATTCATTTCTCACCTTCTACCAGATCCAGGCAAAAGCTTTTACTGAGAAAGGATAGGTCTTATATGAGCAGATGATCGAAGTCCAAGATTACTCAGTGGATCTGGCTTCCAGGAGCTCTGCTAATTCTGAGGTACGCCTGGGGACAGGACAGATCCTGCCTAAGGCTTGGACTTCTCAGGGGTACCCCTCCCCTCAGTTGCCTCTCACGGGGAGGGGAGGGATCCAGCTGTGGAAGGAAACCCAGCGGCCCTCCATCATGTTAGCCAGCTCAGAGCCATCTTATTTTCTTCTCTGCTGACTTCTTTTCCTGCAAAAGCATTAACCTCGCGCCAATTCCCTTTGGAAGACATGCACCTCCCCCTCTGAAATGCCTACCTCAGTCCCCTCAAAAACTCAGGCTTTCAGAAGAGAATGAAAGAGAGGCTGTCTTCCAGAAGCTTTTTGTTTTTATGTGTGTTTTGCCTAGCAATACAAATTTCTCTAGATTCGGGGAACACAAAAGTCTAGCTATGTGCATGGAAATGGAGGTGGGAAATGGTTGTGAATGAAAAGACACAGTTAGGACAAGCCCACATTAGTACATCAACAAGCCATCCACTCCATCCCCTCCCCTCCTCCCAGCCCTAAGTAAATCTTCGGGTTCCTGTAACTCAGATGTCCAGGGCTCTTTCCTAAGTGACTCTCCCACACAAAGCTGAGGGAGGTGGGTGGGTGATTGGTCCCCAGATTTTTCAAGGGCTGAGAATGTGAGCCCAGGTGCAAGGCAGCCTTTTTGCCCTCTGAAGTGAAGAGGCAGCTCTGTGTAACAATGAAGAGCTGACGCACGGGTCAGGTACCAGGACCACGAGGGATTCATATACACAATGGTATGAGAAGGAGGAGGACCACAGTGCCACCTCTCCTTGGTAAGCAGGACTCTTCATAAGAGAGTGTGTGAGCAGCGCTCAGGACAAACGGAGGCAGAAGGTCGCCGCGCCATGGCGGCCATCCTGAAAGTGACCGCGGGCTCCCGGGCTGTTGTGTGAGTGAGAGGCCGGAGGAGAGCTGCCCAGGGCAGGGCGGTTGTGTGACACTTCAGGTACAAGGAAATCTGCCTAACTGCATCCCTGAGCTAGGAACCGCCTCCTCTTTTCCCACCCCTCTAATGAAACTCCCTCTGACTTCAAGGGTGTTTTTTTTTTTTCTCTTGATTTTGAGCCCTTAGTAAAATAGCAATTAAATACTCATTTTATTTATTTACTTATTTATTTGAGGTTTACCTTCCTTGCTGGCTCTGGGAGCACAAGGGCGAACATGAATCTTGTTCTTCCTTCTAGTCCCAGCTCCAGGCTCAGAGCTTAGCATACAGTGGGTGCTCAGGAAGTAGTCTGGTTGAATGAATGAATGATCCAGGTAAAAGGTATTTTAAAGATGTCCCTAACCCTCCAGCCCAGAGAGCACCCTTGTTCTTCCTCTGAGTGCCCGGAGCGCTAGTTCCTTGTGTGACTGAGTTGTCACTGAACCTAAAATGACTTGTATCACCCATTTGCTCAGCACAAGTACCCCGCGAGCCCCCACTGGTGGTTTGTAAAGTCCCAGAGGGCGGAGTCCATGACTCTGGGGCTCCTCTGGTTCTCTCTAGCAGTAGCCCTGAGCTTTGAGCTTATTGGGAACCTGATATGTAGCATGTACAGATAATTGTTCTGTTTAGAAATGAATGCTTGGCATTCAGCCTTTTCTTGCAAACAGTGCTGCCCATGTAATGAAGCACCGTTAGCTGGAAATCAGTTGTAGATACTTCTGCTACAGAACGATATACGCATTTCTGGAGGAAAAAAGCATCTTGCAAAACTATGCATTAAACATCATAGGGCTTGTGAAGAAATTAGGATTAGGAGCAGGTTGTTCAAAACTTGTGCAACACTGTAACCACAGCCCTCTTGAAAACAAAAATTGATGCCCTGAGAGAGAATTTAGAAAGGGGGGTAGTGGTTGAAGAAGGCCTCATGGAGACTAAAATGCACAAAACCAGTAGGATGCAGGTGGCTGGCCTGTGGGCAGAGACGGTGCATTTTGGAAGTCAGCCCTGAGCGCACCTGTCACCAGCAGAGGGCGCTGTGAGGCTGCTGGTGGGGGGTGGGGAGCCCTCGCTGCAGGCACTAATTTTAAGTTTTCTGGAAATTGAGATAAAAAGGCTCTGCTTAAGCAGCAGCCAAACTGAAGGCTCTTTCCTTTGATGCTGAAGGTCTTTTCTGTCCTGTCTCGCTTTCCTGGGAAAACTCACCCATGAACCGACGGAACTTGCACCTTAGAGAAACATCCTTTCCTCCTTGAACAGCTGTGTGTGAGCTGCTTGTACAGGACAGACTGAACTTGTGTCTGATCTCCAGCCGCTCCTCTTCCAATGTTCCAGAATGTAGTTCCACTTGGAATTATCGGTTTAAATGGTTTTTTGTTTGTTTGTTTGTTTGTTTTTTTAATTTTCACGTCCTTTCCTAAAAATAATGACAGTGACACTAGCAACAAACCACCCTTCCTTTCCACGCCTACAGCCCTTGGGACAAGCCTTTTGTGGTCCAGAGTGTGGCCTCTCCTGGTGAAGGTTCCCTGTGGATTTGAGAAGAATGTACATTCTGCTGCTGTTGGATGAAGTCCAAGTGCACGTCAATTGTATCCAACTGATGAGTGGAGATGCCAAGTTCACCTATGTCCAGACTGATTTTCTGCCTGCTGGATCTGTCCATTTCTGAGCAGGGTGTGGGAATTTCCACCCATGATAGTGAACCCATCTATTTCTCCTTGCAGCTTTTTTTCCCTGCTGTACTTTGCCGCTCTGTGGTTAGGTGCCTACTCACTAAGGATTGTGATGTCTTCTTGGAGAACTGACCCCCTCAGTCAAGATTTCCGTCTCTCTGCTTACGTGGTCCTTGTGTTCCTGCATGCTGTCTACTTTATCTATTAGAGTCCTTAGCCTGTTAACCAAGGCTGCTTGAAATTCCTGGTCTAATAATTCCAGCATCCCTGGCATGTCTCGTTCTGCTGCTTGCTCTGTCTCTTCAAATTATGTTTTTTACCTTTCAGCTTGCCTGATAATTTTTTCTGGACATGATGTACCGGATGAAAGGAACTGCTGTAAATAGGACTTTAACAGCGTGGTAGTAAGATGTGGGGGGGGGGGGGAGTTCTGCGTATGTGTGTGGTAATCATAGTCCTATGATTAGGTCTCAGTCTTTTAGTGATCCTGTGCCTCTGGACCATGAACTTCACGAGTGCTTCTCAGTTTTTTGCCCACCCCTTAGATGGACCGGCTAGTCTGCTGGATTTGAATGTTTCTTTTCCCCCAGATCAGTTAGGCTCTGGTAAAACCCAATAGGTTAAACTCTGGTTAAATAGTTTCTCCTTGCTAAGAACAGAGGGCGCTGGTATATTTGAAATGGTTCATTTTTCTCTCCTCCTGTCGGAAGCATGAGGGGATTTTTCTTTGATATTTACGTGAGACCCTGGGGGAGCTCCAGGAGTGACCAGGTTTTTATCTCTGCGACGTGTCCATGCCGGGCACTTAGCAGCTCATCATTTACAGCTCTGGTTTTCTCAGGCAGCACTAGTTACCGTGGGTGTTTCAGCTCCTGAGTTTTTGGTCCAGTAGGCTGTGATTTTCTGCGTTCACCTGATGGTCCCGTCAGCCTCAGAGGCAACAGGTTGCTTTGTAACCTTCCTTCTTTACGGATGAGGAAGAGCTGTTGATTTTTCAGCCTGTTAACTTTTTATTTGCTAGTATAGAGTGACGACTTCCATGCTCCTTATGTGCAGAACCAGAAACCAGAACTACCTGAGAAGCATTTTACAGATTTTTGTCTGTTTTAATACCCACTGCAAACTAGCAATGAAGATATTCTTGTGCTCTTATTACTGTTAAGTAGAATTCCCCTTGGAGCAGAGCATGGCGGTGCCTGGGAGTTAAGCTGGTCCACTGGCCCTCAAGCCAACCTGGGTAGAAAGGAACATCTGGAAAAGCATCCTTTCAGCTCTGATCATCCTCCTCTTCTGGCCTCAGGGAGGTTATAATCTCAAAGGGAAGAGTGGCTGCTCACTTCTTTTTGTTCACCATCCATAGGTAACTGACTTGGCGCAGTGTCTTGCTTAACAGGCAGATGGTAAAAGTCTTTTCAGATTGGCAAGGTGAATCGTCTGTTTCCAAGCTGACATTTTCTCTCCTTGAAGCTTCCCAACCCCTTGTTTTATAGTCAGTCAATTCTGTCGAGAATTTTCAAGAAAGAGTTCTTCCTTTATTATTCTGGAAATACTGTATCAGTCTCTTCCCCCAAGCACTTCTGAACTCACGAGGGGCTGACAAAAATTAAACTTCTTGAAGGCAAAAGGTAATTAAGTTTCTCCCCTAATGCCAAAAATGTAATTGAAGATTTTAGACAAGGACTTACATTTTTTTTTCTTTTCCAGTCTCCCTACAACATCTATAGAAACATAGCTTGTTTTTAATTAGATTATCACTGTGCCAACCACTTCTAAGACTTTAATGGGAAACATTGTAGATTAATATGTTTAAGATTGTCGGCTATTCTTGTATTTACTGAAGGGTGTGTTGATAGAATAAATGTGTTAAGTCAGTAGATCAACCAGAAATAGGAAACAGTTTGTGAAAATCTACTGGCGTTATTATCTATAAACTGATCAGGTGCTGGAGCAGGGATCTCCAGAAAAGAGCTCTCAAACTTACTCAAAATAAATCTTACGCCCATAAACTAAATCAAAATACGGTGGAGAAAAAAAAATTGAGGTCAAGTATCAATCAATTGCTTATAAAATCCTAAGCCTGTGAAAGGAGACACTTTTAGTTTCTCACACTATAAAAAAGGGAAATTGAGGACACAGCAGGGATGAGCAATGTGACCTTAGTAAAACGATGAGGTAAGAGACCAGGAGCAGTGGTGCGGCGTGAAGTTTCCTGGATTAGTCAGCTAGCAGGGGAATGAGCTAGTGACATACACGGAAATGCCTGCAGTGCACTTTGGGATCAGTGTCTCTTCCGTCCCTCTCCTGAGTTCCAACAAAGATGTTAATGCAAGATATTTAGTTGGTTTAAACTTGAAGCTGTCGTCTTCCTCTGTGTCTTACTGTGAAATAATTCTTGTGGGCAAACAGAAGCCCATAAGTAACCCTTCAAAAGCTCACTATTTATGCCATCCATCGTTTCAAGGTCAAATTTGACTCTACTGGAAAAGGAGCCCTTGTTGGTGGGAATGTATATTGGTGCAGCCACTATGGTGAACAGTATGGAGGTTCCTTAAAAAACTAAAAATAGACTTAACCATATGATCCAGCCATCCCACTTCTGGGCATATATCTGGAGAAAATTATAATTCGAAAAGACACATGCATCCCAATGTTCATAGCAGCACTATTTACAATAGCCAAGACATGGAAACAACCTAAATGCCCATAGACAGATGACTGGATAAAGATGTGGTATACATACAGAATGGAATACTACTCAGCCATAAAAAGAATGAAATAATGCCATTTGCAGCATAGATGGACCTAGAGATTATCATATTGAGTGAAGTAAGTCAGGCAGAGAAAGACAAATATCATATGCTATCATATATATGTAGAATCTAAAAAAAATGGTACAAATTCTATTTACAAGCCAAAAACAGATTCATGGACTTAGAAAACAGAAGCTACAGAAAGGGAAAGAGAGGGGGAGGGATAAATTAGGGGTTGGAGATTAACAGACACATACTACTATATATAAAATAGATAAACAACAAGGACCTACTATATAGCCAATTTCTTGTAATAATATATAATGGAAAAGAATCTGAAAAGAAAAAAAATACGTATGTGTATGTATAACCAAATCACTTTGCTGTATACCTGAAACTAACATTGTAAATCAACTACATTTCAGTAAAAAATGAAAAAAAATTGACTCCTACTGCTTTTTCCATGACTCTGGTATTTCTGACAGCAAGCAGAGCACGTTGCCTTCTGGGCTATCACTCTGGATCTGGGTTGTATATTGCATGACAGGTGGGAAAAAAATATATTTTATGGTGGTAATATGGTGCCTTTTTGGTCTGGCTATTGGGACAAATCAGGGTACATCTATGTGGTTGTACCTCTTAAAGAATCTTAAATTCCTTATATGGATTGATAAATTGTTATTTAACTTACAACATGAACTGACTACTATCAATTTTTATGGCTAAGTGAGGTGCTCTGGAGTGACACACGTCCCAAGTCTGAAAAACTCGAAGTCATTAACTGGCAGCCTGAAAACTGTAAAGACATGTTCTCAGCCCTGATAAAGCCTGAACTCTCATAAGTGCAACTTTACTTTGCTGCCCTCGATGTTAGTGTGGGGAAGGAAGATGACACACATAATTCACACAGTGCTGTAAAGATTCCCACCTGGTTATTTTCTATTTTAATTTTTTTAAGAAGGCACACTTCAAGGCAGTTTTCTCAGGGACGGAAAGAGTTGGTCCACATACCATTTCTGCTTTACAGCCAAGTGAAATGTGGTAAGATTTGTCCCACTGCATGAAAGACAGGATAGCATGATGCGTAAAAACACGGATCCCTGAGTCAGGTAACTGGGATTCAGATTGCACCTCCACCAGTCACTAGTTCTGTGACTTTGGGCAAGTGACTTTACTTTTCTGTGCCTCAGATTGTGTGTGTGTGCGTGTGTGTGTGTGTGTGTGTGTGTGTGTGTGTGTAGTATCTGGCACATGATAAACACTGTGGTCTGCTCTGTATTTCAGAAGTTGAAGTAAACTTTTGTGTATTTAGTTAAGAAATTTAAGAGACTGACTTAGTCACTGTAAATATGTTTTTGAGCAACATCAATGATCATAAATGAAACACAAATGACACAAATGACTCTTTACCTAGAAGCTAAACAAACATTGGAGATAGAATTTCAGTGTCCTATTTATGTTGGCAATTCACTTCTGATCCCTTTAAGAGATTTGCTCATTTATCTTCCAGAGAAGTTAGATCTTTTCTAAGTATAGGTTCAGTGAAGCCAATTATAAAATATAAAAAATTTACCATAATAAACAAGTTGATCTTCTCTTCCAATTGCTACTCATATTTCTTCTCCCATTTTAGCAAATTCTTAATGTTAATTTCATCGTGTTTCTCTAACTTTGCTTCTTAACTTTGCAAATGGAGAATCAATAAACAAAACAAAATGAAAAAAATCCCACCAGTACAAAACAAAAACAAGCAAAAGTGTTTTCCATTCACAAAACTCTGTATTTTTTTTTCTTTCTCCATTCACTCCCTTTGGTGTGTTAAATGCCTAGCACATTGCAGATGTTGACCAAGAAGCCATTACAAATGTTTCCCACGAGGCTTCTTATTCAGCCCTCAAGCTATGAGATTATCTTAGGAAAGGAAATATGGGATTTGATTTCCTCAAGAAGCCACTGTTCCTGGAGCATATGGTAGGACACAAAACAAACAACCAAACAGAAAGCACCTGGAAAGGCAAAGGAGTGTCCAGGAATGTCATGCCCCTTGTTTCAACCTTAAAACATAACACACACAATCCAGTGCTTTCAGTGCAATAGGCATTCAGGATTGACTAAAGTCCTATGAAGACTGGAGATGAATATATTAAAAATAGTTTTTAGTATTACTCCTTGACATAGGTTTGAACCAGTCTATGAGACATTGACCATCTGGTGGGATTCCACGGAGGATGACCTGCAAAGACTGAGGTTTGGAATCTTGTCACATGAAGGGTTGGAGGGGAGTAGAGATGTTAAGCCTGGTGAAAAGGTGGGGAACTCAAAGCTGTCTTGTTATATTGGAAGTGGTGATCTGGAAATGAGGAAGTACATTTGTCCTATGTTACTTTAAAGAGCACAGTTAGCATACAGGTGGAGGTTATAGCGAATTGAATTTCAACTCAGTATAAGAAAGAACCAAGTAATGATGAGAAGTGCCCAGAACATAGGTTGGAGTGCTTTGGGACATAGTTAATGTTCTGGTCCAATTAGCTACTCTGACTGACACTGTTTAATCATTTATCAGGGATTCTTTAGTAGATAACATTGAATGGAAAGTGGGTCTTGCTAGTCTCTCAATTCCCTTGCAACTATAACATTCTGTGCATTAAAAAAAATCATATTGAAAAATCAAAATCCTACATCAGTTGCACAGAGGAGAAAAAAAAGTATATGACTCTCCAAAAGTAGGATAGAAAGAAAGAAGTTGAGTATTTCCCCAGACTTCACTGGGAATGTGCAGACTTCCTCTATGAGCATTTATTGGACATCTGTTACATGCATAGCGCTCTGCTAGACTCTGTACGAAACCTCCTACACGGGTCAGTGTCACGCTTTTTGGACAACCCAGCATCTGAACTCCTCTGTGCTGTTGGGAATTCCTTCACTCTGTGGAGAAGTAGATCTCATTTCTTTTCATCGACTCTATTTTCAAACTGTTAAGGCTTACCTGCGACTTAGTCATGGGGATCCACAAATTAGAGACACTTGTTTGAGGCTTGCAAAGGTTGTGAGGATTCTCCTCAAGGGGAGTGGCGGTTTAGGGAAGATGAACTGGAGCAGCAGAAGCTGTGGTGCTCAGGGCAGCATCCAGGATCCAGCCTGGAGATCTCTGAGGGCCATGATGTAGCATCTAACGCCTGGTGGCCACAGCCAGGGGCACCCTCACCAGCAGTTCTGCAATTTGATGTCAAGCATTGTTCCTGAGCACATATCCCTGAACCTTGTTGTCCGGCCTAAAAGTCGTATGAAATATGCAGTATCTTTTAATAATTTTCTACCAACATCAGTCAGAGCTGATACTGTTGCTTTCATAGGAGAACCCTGAGTGATACCCAAACTGAGCAATACCCTGAGTGAAACCAGGAATAGTTGCAAGCAAGTATGTTCTTAGGTAGCTAGATAAAAGAGGAAGGAATATAATGTTAAATAAGTTCACTGATATGGGAGCTCTTAGCAAGGATTCTGCATTTAATGTTCTAGCTCAAGTAGTGAGGACTGGTTCTAACTGGTTGCTTATTTTAGTGTCTGGATTCTGGATTAAGCGGCAGCCATGTGAAGTGAAGTTAAAGATGTCAAAATGCCCTTGGCATCACGGAGAAGCAGTCCCAACTCTTGGAAGATGAGAATGTGGGAGTGGCTTTATCATGTTTAATCTGCAAATACTAATTATGTCCCACTGATAAATATATTGGTAAAAGAAACACCAACATTTTATAAAGTCCTTGAGTGTCTGTTCGCCATAGGCTGAAGATTTAGAAAAAGATGCTGAAGTGTAAATGTGTCCAGTTTTGAATGTGGAAACCAGAAGGTGGTCATATATGTACTGCACTAGACAGCAGACGTGGCATCAGGACCAGAATTTTCGGGTCCACAGGAATCTTTGATGATAGTTAATTGATCATGGGGCAGTAGGATACAGATGGATTGAATATAATTTATTCAATATCTAATTTGATATCTAAATAATTTAATATATAACATATAATTAAAAATTTAAAATTATATATAATTTATATATACATAAAATAAATATAATAATATATTAAATATGTAATACACATGACTATATAATAATATATTCTATGTAATATATGTAATTATATATGATAATATCTATAATTAAATACATAATTCATTAAAATGTAACTTGATTTGTGGAACCGATAAAACAGTAAACCTGGTGAAAAGAGGCCTGATCTGAGCTACCAGAATAGAGGCACAGCCCTGTTTTGTGCCTGGGTTTTAATTTATGACGCTGGCTGAGTGGTGGCCCAGAGAACCCAGTGCCACCGAGAGGTCTTCATCACTTACATTTCCTGAAAGAAGGCTTTGCCACGCAGAGTGACAGGGAGGCGTGAGGTTTGTGATCCGGAGGCGGGAGCAGGGCTGAGGGGGAAGCCCAGACTGGGACTGTTTGGGGGGGTTTCTAGGGGGAAGACAAGGCAGGCAGGGTGAACAGCTTAGGTTTTGCAGTTTGAATAATGTCGCCGGGCTCTGGGCTGTAGAGGTGGTCTCTCATCACCTGGTAACCGGCCCTGGGGTGATTTAGGGCAGGAGAAATATTGGTTTGGTTTGTGAGATTTACAGAAAGGGCGAGGAGGGGGCATAGACTCACTTGGGATCCGCTGATTGCGTATGAAAGACTTACTCCAGGCTGAGCGCTTTGCTGTTCCTAACAACTGGCTATCCCTGGGAGAGGCGGGCTCTCCAGGCCAGCAAGATACCTAAGATCGCAACACATCAGAAGGCACAGAAGAAACAAAAAGCAAAACAAAACAAAACAAACATGATTAATGTAAGCCCCTGGTCCAATTTTCAGACTTGAGTCTCAGTACAGATGTTACCGAGTCCAAACTCGTTCTGCTCGCTGCACTACTGGCCAATAAACCGGGAGACGAGGTGTTGGGCAAGGAATAGCGACTTTATTCGGAAAGCCAGCAGACAGAGAGGATGGCAGACTAATGGCTTTGAGGACCATCCTCCTCCAGTCAGAATACAGGCTCCTTTTCTATTAAAAAAAAAAAAAAAAAAAAGCAAGGGAGGGGGTGTGGTTGATTGTTGCAAACTTCTTGCTGTAGGAATTTTGTTCCTGAAGCTGTCCACCTGGGCCAGCTCCTGGTGCTCCTGCAAAACCTCCAACAGAACAAATGTTATTCTCTGTTCTGCAACTTGTTATCTTTATGTGAGTGCAGAGCTAGCGAGACTAAGCCTAGGAAACAGGGCACAGGGTTAAAGCCAAAGGAACAGATCCAATATGGAGTCAGATTTGTTCTTTTCTGTTACCCAGACATACAGGCTGCTGAGGAAGGGGGAGTCAGCTTCCCTTGAGGAAGGGCCTGTTAACCAGTTTATAGTGTGATTCTCCCTCCAAGACCTAACTGAAGGCACCAGCAGATGTTTATCAGGGCAAACAGATCGTGGAAAGGAAACTGCACAAACACTTCAGGGTTTATTGTACATCAGACAAAGCCAACACTAGGCCTTGGAGACCCAGAAAGCCACCGTCAGAATGGGATTTGGGGGGAGCAGTTGGAAAACAAGTCGAGCTTCTATGCTAGTTCTTCCTACTGTGGCCGCATTGAGACCTTAAACACGTTTTGTGGTTGTGTCCCCAGTTTTATCTGTGATACACATGGCAGTTGGCAGAATCCCTATAACGGCCTTTTGTTGGGCTGCACCTCGCAGGCCTTCAAGGCCTGTACTCGCCCAGCTTCAAGACCAATCAACAGAGACACCACGGTTTAATGGGTGGAGGGATCTTGCGTGTCTGGCCAAGGTCCTGGAGTGACTCCCCATCGTGTGTGCGGGGGACGGCGGGCCGGACATAGCAGGAGTCTTGGCTCCCACAGACAGAGGGAGGTTAGCAGTTATAGGAAGAATTGATGCCAGGGTGGCTCATTTGTCACCAAGGAAACCAGTAGAGGGGTATGCCCCTCACTGCCCCTTTGATAAGAACAATCACCGGCTGGGACCTGGGGCAAATATGAGGGAAGGTCAGTTCTGTGAGTAGGATGTGGGTGAAGCAGGCAATGGTCAGGGGATGTACAGAGAACAAGAGAGCCGCCATCATGAGTGGCCTGGCCACACATCTTCTGTCCTCAAGTAGTGGCTATTATGGTAGAAAAAGCTGAATGGAAATCCTTAGAACTCCCTCTCTCTGCCCAAGTAGCAAACCAATACACTACCACAGAACAAAATCAGAGTCAAAGGCCGTCATCAAAACCCTGCAAGGCACAGGGATGGCAACCCTATTACAGCCCCACCTAACTACCTAAGTAATTTTATGCTCAGGATGGTTTGCTTGATTAAGACAAGTCACTCTCAGTTTCTGTGCAGATGAGTTGTCGTAATACAATCAATCAATGCATTTTCTAATTACAAGTGTGCAAGTATTAATACAGTGCGATCCTTTTTCCCACAGAACACAGCAAATTTTTTCTTAAAAAGCCAGATAGCAAATACTTTAGGCGTTTGGTGCCATGTGATCTTCATGGCAACCACTCAGCTCTGACACTGTAGTTCAAAAGCCACCGTAGAGAGTACACGAGTGAACGGGTAATAGCTGTGTTCCAATAAAACTTCATTTACAAAAACAGCCAGCCCCTGAGCACAGATAGCCAACCACTGCTCCATCTCATTAACCAGGAAAAACCCCAAAATAATTGGCTCTAATCAGATAGGACAGTGGTACATCTTTACCAATGAGGCTGGGACAGAGTGTGTTCCAGCAATAGACACACTGAAACCAGAGCAAGTCTCCTCCAAGATAAATTTGACCCTAAGAGTCCACGGCTCTCGTGCAAATATTTCTACCCTTTTCTCATCATATTCCAAGGGTGAGAAAGAAACATTACGTAATGGGGAAGAACAAATCTGAGTCCATATTAGATCTATTCCTTTAGCTCTAATCCTCTGCTGTTTCCTGTGCTTAGTCATGCTGGTTCTGCACCTTTTGTAGAACAATGTTGCCTCTAGCCTGAAATATACAGGAGACCCTATTCTCAAGGCTCTGACCTTTAACAGAGCAGAACAGAGAATAACATTTGTCTTGTTGGAGGATTACAGGAACATCATGACCTGACCTACGTGGACAGCGTGGACAGTGGCAAGAACAAAGGATTCTGACACCAAGAAATTTGCAACAACCAATCACAGCCCCGCCCATTTTAGATAAAAGGAGCCTGAATTCTGACTTGGGGAAGATGGTTCTCCAGAACATTCGTCTGCTGTCTTCTCAGTCTGCAGGTTTTCTGAGTAAGTCGTTATTCCTTGCCCCAATACCTCACCTCTGGATTTACTGACCTGTCGTGAGCGGAGAAGAACCAAATTTGGACTTGGTAACAAATTTTGGTGAAGCCAGCAGAGGTCTTAATGTTCATGGCCCGCCGGTCCAGGTTGGGGAATTTTCAGGTAAAGTCCTAGCAGCTGTCGGGACCACTTCTCCTGAGGGTCTTCCCTTCAAAATTCCCCGAAGTGGCACGGGCTACCACAGCGCTTAGCAGCCACCGGGCTCCATTCAGTAGGGTAAGTCGCTCCGGTGTGTATAGCTGGAAACTTTATTACTCTTGGTTTGCAGCTTTTTTTCTCTGGAATAAGCCGGTTTATTTTATATGTGAGTGAGGTACCCTGTTGGAGAGAGGAAATAGTTGCTGGACTTTTCCCTGACTCGTGACCTGGTTGGTTTGTTTATTTGGGTGCCAGCATTTGTGTGCGTGGTTTGTGTTTTGCCTTGTAGTCCTGCCTTGAAACAAAAGAAAACAAAATAAAGGATAGGGAAGCTTTCAACTATTCCTGAAGAAAGTCCTCTGAGGTGCATTTTTGTGAAGTGGTCTGATTACGGCTGTGAACCCATGCCTAAGAGAAAGATGAACAATGTGTGGCCACAGTAGCTGTTTGGATCTCCATGAGGGGTTTGTGCAGAGTTATTTCCATATACTGCCACCCTCGCTGTGTTAATTACATCGTTTGGGGTCTCCTGGGTCACTGGTATATGTAAAACCCCGAGACCAAACTTGAGCACTTGTTTAGGGTTTTCTCTTTGTCCTTTGGTTTTTTTATTGTTTCATTTAGTTTTGGAACCATTTCTCCAGTTATAGCCAAGTCAGTTTCGTGATACTTAAAACTTCTACTGATGTCAAATGGAGGGAAAGGAACAGGAAAAACAAAACGAAACGAAATGAAACAAAACCCCAAACCTGTCTGTTCTTGTTTGAGAGAGGGACATTCCCAGGGAGGATAGAAAGATTCCACTTGGTTCCTAAAATCATCAAAAGCCCCAACCCAGAATCCAGCCCAGTTGGTCGATGCCAAGGCAACATGTTTGCAGTGGATCAGTTGCTATTTATAGTTTTACAATAAAATGCTGAGGAATGGTGGCCTTTTAATGTCTCTATACAACCCTGCAATTATAGACACTCTGTGAAAAAGTCGGGAAGATTGATGAAATCCCCTATGTGCAACCAGGGAAAATAAGAAAAGAAAAGGAATGAGAGGGAGGATATGTTGCTTCAAATCTTAACTCCTCTGGCTCAATTAGCAGTCCCAGCTGCTCCGGTCACTCTGCCAATGTATCCGCCCCCTCCACTCCCCTCTCCCTGGCCCGTTCCCCCATTTCTACATAGCCAGCCCCAACTCCTGCCATTGGGGCTTGGGAAGTGGTCAGGCTGGCTCCCCCTCCTTATGATGATTAATTAGAAAAATCCTATGTTAGTTCCTGGAGCACAGGGACCTCATCTGGTATTGCCATCTAAGACCTCACAGGGCACCCAGTTTGGGCCAGAAGCCACTCCTGGCACAGGGTAAACTTCCCTACACCGTTATCCCACAGGGGGTCTAAATGCAAACAGCTGGCAGGCTGGGTTTAACCAAATTAAATAAATCCAGCAAAAACCAAATGAAGGCCTCTCTGAATTTTTGGAAAATATTTATCAGGCCTAGAGCAGATCCTGAGGCCCCTGCAAATGCTAGAATGGTAAACATGAGAAAACTGCAAAAATTAGATGGCGCACTTGGAATGAACCCTTCTCAGTTGGTAGATGTTGCTTTTAAAGTGTTAAACAACAGGGAAATACTCACTTTGGAAACTTACTTCACCCAAAGTTGCCCTTGTATCTTTCTTTCATCATCACCTCCCTCGGCTCATGTTTTGGCTTCCTCGCTCCTATGCCACCCCTCTTTGTTTTGGAGAAGTTTAACTTACCAGCTGAGTATCTGGGACTAGTATTCTTGGGTTTGGCACCATCCTATGCCATTTCTTCCCCACCATCGGGCCTACTCAGTGATAAAATGCCACATCCAAGGAAAAGGCTTGTGGGTTTTGGAAACTTAATCACAGCAGGATGCTACACGCTCTTAGGACCTGCCCGAGTCTTGCTCATTAAGGGGTGATGGCCCTCCAGGAACTGCAAGGCAGACACCCCGGCAGCTTTCAAGAGAACGGATTTTTGTACTAATAACAGCAGCTTCCATTCACTTAGGCTCCAGGATGTGCTGTTCTATCCTTGGACCCTTTTTCCCCAGCGAGGCTGAAAAGGAGCCAGCAATTCTGTTATTAGCATGATCTTTGGATGTTATGCTTTGTTGGACTTGCTGGCATCTTCGGTGTTTGAAAAATATCGTGTACATGCTGGAGCAAAATTTATGTTTGTAGCAGGAATGTTTGTCTCGGGACGATTTACAGTTCTCTTTGGTGTACTGGACCAGGTTCCAGGAGGACCAGGGTTTATGGCTGTGTGTTTTCCAGTGAGAATAATTGATGCAGTAAGTTTCCCTGCAGCATTAACTGCATCTTCTTCTGTCCTTGCAAAGGCATCTCTAAATAATGTGGCTTGAAGTACTGGGAAGTCTTGAGACCTTTTCTGGACTGGGACTGATGCTAAGTCATCCTTTAGGTAGCTTCTTGTATCAATCCTATGCCTATGTGGTGCCTTTTATTTTTCTGGGATACACAGTTCTTTTGATGGTACCTCTTTGATATGTGTATTTTACTTAATTATGAAGCTGAGCCAGGAAAGCATTTTTTTTTTTTTTTTTTGAAGGTGGGAGCTTTTCATATGGTAGAAAGAGAGGAACACTCTGATGATAAGCAAAGAGATGTAGCGGCTCCCTTGGACTTGAGGCACCTGATTCCAGCTTCCCCACAGAAGCCCTGGGTAGAACTGACAGTGGGGAATGAGCTGATTGGGGGTAATTTCTGATAGATGCAGGTGCGACATACCCTGTGGTAAACACCAAGGTGGCACAGAAAACATCTCAATCCACTCCAGTCATGGGAGTCTCTAGAGGATGAAATCGTTCCTTCTTACAACCCCTAGAATGCCAGCTCGGAGACCTCACCCTGAGCTGTGGCTTACGGGAGAGATGCCCCCTTACAATGAATTTACAAGTGTGTAATGGGGCCTAACCTACAAAAGACCATCCAGCGAGTCACTCAGAATTGCATGCTTTGTGCCCAAAATAACCCAAAGACTGCTGTCAGGCCTCCCCAGGCAGGCACTCAACACAGAGGCGCTGCCCCACCGAGGACTGGCAGACAGACTTTACTCAAACACCTCGAGCTGCAGGAAACTTCAGATCCCTGCTAGTGTTTGTGGACACTTTCTCAGGACAGGTAGAAGCGTGTCCCATTCCAACAGAAAAAGCCTCTGAAGTGGTGAAATCCCTCCTTAAGGAAATGAATCCTCTGACTTGGATTGCCCAGCACCCTTCAAAGTGGTAACAGCCCTGCTTTTGTCTGGATCAAGTGTCTAAAGCATTGCAAATTCGTAGGAAACTGCATTCGTCCTGGAGCCCACAATCAACAGGAAAAGTGGAGAATGTGAGTCATATATTAAAAAGGAACGTTGCTAGAACGTGTCGAGACTAACTGAACTTGGGATAAGGTTTTTGCCAGTTGCTCTGCTGTGAATCAGAGTGGCTCCCAGAAGCAGGCTTAAATGAAGCCCCTTTAAAATATTGTACGGTAGGTCATTCTTGTTCGTAGACCTCGAGACAGGTTTGAATGGGGCTCCAGTGGAGTTTTTATTTAGATGTGCACCTCTAACTTTCAGATATGAGAGCTTTGCTATGTAAAGGAATGCCCAGGCCATCACCGCCTCCCTTATAACTCTCGTCTATTGAAATCTGATCGCTCCCCAGTAGAGACATGCCACGGGTTCTGAATTACTGGGTGGTGATCCTATTAGCCACCCTAAAACTGCTAATGTGCCCCGTTTAAACAGGCACGTTGGATTTCAGGGCAGCAGGGTGATAGAAACCAGAGCGGATAGCTGTGCTGTCCGTCATTTTTCTAGGCTCTGCCCTGCAGCTGTTTAGAATTCTCACTTATTTACTGTTCAAATAGACACTTCATAACAATAACTCAAAAGCCAACAAGGCCACAAAGGGGAGAAAACTGGCCCTTGAGATCTGGGGAAACTCTGTGGGCGGATATATATTTAAGCTTATGCTGTTTGGGTCCATCTCATTACTCACACTCGGCGTGACCCCACCGTCTGCCACATTAAAGTGATCAAGCTCACCGCAGACTGACTAGATGGAAATATACAGCCCACTTTGCTTTCAGACCCTCCTCATGAAACTGAAGTGCTTAAATACCTAAGAGAGATTTTCCTGATTCCAGAACGCAAGGGCTATCCCTTAAGTGGCTTAGCCTTCAGCCTTGGTTTTTATATCCTAATTAAGTTTGCTGGATGCTGCATCCTTCCACAAGAAGAAGTGTTGTGTCCACCCAGTAAATTTTTCTCTTAAGCCAATTTGTGGCAAAATGCAGCAAGTAAATTACACAGAGAGAGGGAGAGAGTGAGCGAGCGAGAGACAGAGCAGACTGGAGATGACGATAATTTAGGTTTGGTTTATGTATAAGCTGGCTTAGGGAATCTGAGCATTTCAGTCATTGTCATGACTGCTATAAATCAACCTGGGTGAATAGGCTGGGGTGAGATCCATTTTGCTCATTAAAATGGCTGTGCCCTAGTCCAGTATTTTGTGACTATAAACTGGACCTCAGGTATGAATTGCTTTTGAAGACAGACTAGTTGGTGATGTAAACCGCAGCGAGGTTATGGTACCTCAAGTAAGATATTCTAAATATTACTTCCCATTCATTGGCCAAGGTAGGGCAAAGGGAAGTATAATGGGAGAAAAACAGAGAGAAAAGTTTCTCTTAATCTGCTCCAGGGCCGAGGAACTTTTCCTGGTTTCTTTCAGTGTCAGGACTAGAAATAAAAGTGCACAAAAAATTAAGGGAAATTCTATGTCATTATCAGGCAGCCGACTTTGCTCAATCTATGTGAACTATAAGAATAAAAGAGGGACTTGTATGAAAGTCAGCTGTTTGTTATCTGAAAAATTATCTGTGAAAGGGCCAGACAAGGATTTATGGTATCTATTATCTGTGAAATATGGTTTAAATCACCTCTGTTTACTTTTGAGTGGGATCTCTGCTTTGCTTTCCTCAGTGGATTTAGTTGCCATCAGATGGGCTTCTTTTTAACTCTGTGAAACTTGAACTTAAAAAAATTGAATGATGCTCAAGACATCTTTTGAAGGTTGAATATTTTTCAAATTAAATCTATGAATATTTGCAGAAAGAGGAAATTGATTTTGACAAAAAACTCAATGAAACAAACATGTATAAATATCCAGGGTTTTAAAACACATTCTCACGTATTCAGTACCTTGTAATAGTGTATAATGAAAAAGAATATGAAAAGGAATATATATATATATATGTATAACTGCATCACTATGTTGTACTCCAGAAATTAAAACAATTTAAACCGACTGTGCTTTAATTAAAAAAAAAATCTTCAAGAGGATAAGTCTCATTAAATGAAAAGATAAATATAAATAATAAAAAATTAGAATAAAAATCTTATTCTGATTTAATGATTATCTAATTTACAGTTAGATAAACATTCAAGCTCTTCGCACACGTTTCATCTACGTTGTCAGATCTGTGGGCACGAGTTGTTTTTAGTTTTCTTGCATTATCTTTTAAAGTTCACTGGGGTTAGTAGAAGCCCCTCTTTTATTTCTGATATTGGTAACTTGTTTATTATCTTTTTTCTTGGTTAACTTGGCTAGAGGTATATCAATGTTATGGATCTCTTCAAACAACTAGCTTTCAGTTTTGTTGATTTTCTCCAATGTTTTCCATTTTATTCATTTCTGCTCTAAGTTTTATTATTTCTTTTCTTCTGCTTGCTTTGGGTTTAAATTGTTATCCATCCATCTAGTTTCCTAAGGTATAAACCTTGGGCATTGATTTTAGTTTCTTTTCTTGTCTAATATGTGCACCCGATGCTATAAATTTCTCTCTAAGCACTGCTTTTATTGCATAATAACTCATATTTTTCAGTTCTAATATTAAAAAAAATTTCTTTTGCCACTTATCTGACTCATGCATTATTTAGAGGTATGCTGTTCAACTTCTAGATATTTCAAGGTTTTCCAGGTATCTTTCTGTTGCCAATTTTTAGTTTAATTCCGTACGGTTTGAGAATGTTACTTTGTATGATTTCTGTTCTTTAAATTTGTTAAAGTGTGTTATGCACTAGCACATGGTCTGTCTTGGTGACTGTTACATGTGAACTTGAGAAGAATGTGTATTGTGCTGTTGTTGCATAGAGTATTCCATAAAATTCAATTATATATTTGTACAACAATGTCTGTGTACTTAATGCCACTGAACAGTACACCTAAAAATGGCTAACATGGTAAATATTTGTGTTATGTTCTTATTACAATTTAAAAAACTTAGTGAAAAAATTAAAATGAAAATCAAATAAACATAGTTTGAAATCAAAATACATCAAAATATCTAGCTATTTCCCTTTAAGCATTGCTTTAGCCGCATTCCAGAAGATTTTTATGTGTTTTGCTTCCATTATCATTCAGTTCAAAGTATTTTCTAATTTCCTTTGTGATTTCTTTTTCATTGCATGGGTTATTTAGAACTTTTTTGTTTAGCTTCCAATCGTTTAGGGATTTTGCTGATATCTTTTTGTTATTGACCTGCTATGTCAAAGATCATATTTTTATTTATTTTATTATTTTTAGCGAATACGCTTTGTGTGAATTCAGTTCTTTGAAATGGATTGAGACCGTTCATGGCCCAGTGTCTGACCTATCTAATGAATATTCCACATATAATTGGAAAATATGTGAGTTCCACAGTCGTTGGGTATAGTGTTCCATCGACGTCAATAAGATTAAATTGGCTGACAGTGTTGTTCAAACCTTCTATTTATTTACTAATTTTTTAATATATTTGCTCTATCAATCATGGGGGAAAATGTTAGAATACCCAATTTTAAATGGGACTTTTCCGATTTGTTATTGGAACGATCCCTTTCTCTCTTAGCTCTGTTAGTTTTTACCTGGAATATTTGGAAATTTTGTGTTAGATGCGTACACATTTAGGATTGCTATGTTTTCTTAACACATTATTTATTGCGTCATTATGAAGTGCCCACCATTATCTCTGGTAATATTCCTTGTCATGAATTCCCCTTCTTGTGGTAGCCACTCTGGCTTTCTTCTGATCAGGGTTTGCATGGTATAACTTTCCCAACCTTTTATTTTTTTAACCTGTGTCTATATTTGAAATTCATTTCTTGAAAGCAACATACGATGTGTTTTTCTTACTTGTCTAGCTTGACAACCTTTACCTTTTAATTGTAGTTTTATTCCACTCACAGTTGAAGTAATTACTGATATGGCTGAATGTTAAGACCATCACAGCCTTACCTGTTTTTTTATTCTTCTTTTCTTTATTTCCTTCTTTCTTTTTTGATTAACCAAGTATTTAAAAATAATTATGCTATCTTAACTCATCCATTGGTTTTTAGTTGTTTTAGTGATTGTCCTAGGAATTGCAATATTAGCCTTATGTTACCATAGTCTTTCTTGAATTAATATTATACTCCATGTATAGAGTAAAAAACTTAAAACAGCGTATTTTTGTTTCTCTCTCCCATCCTTAGTCCTATTGTTGTCTTTCATTTTACCTTTACGTTTATTTTTATAAATCCCACAGTACATTTTTAAAAACTATTTTTGCTTTGAATAGCAAATTGTCTTTTCAAAAAAGAAATGAGAAAAGTACTTTCTCTTTACCTGCAGACGCATACTTCCTGGCATGCTACACTCTTTTATTTAGGTCTCTGTTTCGATCTGCTATCATTTCCCTTCAGTACAAACAGCTTTATCTTATATTTCTTTCTGCTGGGGAGAGAATTCTCTTCACAATTGTTTTGCCCTTATTTTTTTCCATGATTTTTGAAGGATAATTGCACTTGATACAGAATTCTAGGTCAATGATCTCTCTTTTTTTTCCCTCTGGCACTTTGAATATGTCTTGTCCTTGTCTTCTAGATGATTCTACGTTTGATGAGATGCCTGCTCTCATTCCCGTCACTGTTCCTCTTACAGAACATGTCTTTATACTCTGGTTGCTTTTAAGATTTTTTTCTCTATTTTGGTTTTCAACAAGTTGAATATGATATGCTTAGGATTTGTGAAGCTTCTTGGGTCTGTCAGTTGGCATTTTTCATCAAATCTGGAAAAATTTTAGTCATTATTTCTTCAAAATTATTTTTGCTCCATGTTTCTTCTATTTTGGATCTCCTATCATATGTATGTTAGACCATTTTATCCATTTTATATAGTTTCATCATCACTGGCGCTCTTTTTTCTTTTTGATCTATTTAAACTCATCTCTGTGCTTCAGGTTTTTTGCTTTTAGTTTTTATTTTTTTGGTTTTTGTTTGTTTTGTTCTTCGGTCGCTCTTGACCTGTCTTCAAGTTCACTGATATCTTCTTTTAGATTATGTAATCTTTTGTTAAGCTTAGGTGGTAAAATTTTCATTTCAGTTATTGTATTTTGCAGTTTTACAGTTTCCCTTAACTTACTTTATGGTTTCTTTTTCTTTGCTGAGCTTCTTCATCTGTTTGACCATTATGTCCATCTTTTCCTTTGAATCAGTGAACATATTTCTAACAACGGTTATAAAATCTTTGTATGGTAACCTCAACATCTGTGTCATCTCTGGGTCTGTGAGCAATCTTTTTTTCTTTTGATTATAGTTCATATAGGTTTCTTTTTATGTCTAATAATTTTTGTTACAAACACATGCTGAACATTGTAGATGCCACATTGTTTACAACCTTGATTTTGTTGTCCTCCCTAAAGAGTAATGACTTTCCACCTGGCAAGCAGTTAATTTACTGGCACATCAGTTTGATCTTGTCAAGTTTACTTTAACCTCCATTGGGATAGACCTAGTGTTGTCCTAATTTAAGATTATTATAGCCCTTCTCCTAAAGCATTGCTTTTCTCTAATCTCAACTGAACATCCAGGGTGGTTGCAAGGTTTTCCACTCTGGCTGGTGAGAGCTCCAGCTTTCCCAGCCTTGTCCAATACAGAAGCACTATGTAGCTCCAGGCACCTCTTCTCCCCTGTAGTTGTTTTCTGCCAGGATGCACAAAGTCTTGCCTGAACTTCTGCAGTTTAATATTCAGCCACAGCCTCAAGGAGACTCCTACAGACTTTGGGATCCCCTCTTTGTCAAGTCCTTCCTCTTTGGTACTCTGCCCCGACAGATTCCAGATACCTAAGCACTTGTAAAATGTTGTTTCCTCTGCCTGGCGAGGCTTCTGTGCTTTATTTGGTCTTGTCTCCTTTGTGCTACGATTTGGGAAGTGCCCCCACAGTGAAAGCTAGGGAGAGTGTAGAATTTACCTCATGCACTTCACCTCTCTGAAGCTGTCTGATGGCTGAAGTACAAAGCTGTTGCTTCACATTGTTTACCCCATGAGGGTGAGTCTAACACCTGTAATTCTGTCATGGCTAGACCCAGAGGTCAGCCTTTCCTTTTATTAAAAAACAAAACAAAACAAAACTCTCAACCTATGAATTTATCTTTCTATAAAATCTATTTAACTTTGATAATTCAACTGTACTTGTATTTTTATGAGTATATTCATAGTTTCCCTTTTCATGACAGAGGGACAGAGATGGTTGTGCACACAGTAATAGAAGGGCTCATTAATATCCACACACCAAAAGAGCTGACCACTTCCTTCCTGTTGGGAATGCTTTTCCTTCATGGTGCCAGAGCCATTGGCAGATCTTGCATTTCTGCTAAAACTCCAAATGAGAGTTGAGAGTGCTGGCAAAGAACAGCGACTTGGCAAATATTAGCATATCACGTGGGGGATCTGAGATCCCTTGTCAGTCTTCTTTGCCCCATTACTCCCTGTTGACCACGCTACTGTGTAGCCAGTCAGCACTGTTCTGGCTACCACGTCCCACCTTAACAACCTCACCCGGTCACTGAGGCTTGAAATACTCTGCACTGGCTGCCAAAGCTTTCACAGTTGGAGTCAGGACTTAAAACACCAGAAAAAGGTAATACATTGAATTGGAGTCTCATTGAGGAATGAGTAACCCTCAGATATTTATATGAGGACAAGTTGTGTTGGAAAAGGACGGACAAGAGCTGAAGCTATTTTAGGGAAGTGGTAGAAAGAGGAAAGGCAGGGAGTAAAGGAGAAGATGCTGTGATTGGCAAAGACAAGCTTCGAGGATGTCACAGATCGGCTCCCTGGAGTTTGTTTTCTGAGTGGTAGAGGAAAGAGTAGAAGTATTTGACAAACAGCCCCTAATACTGCCCACTATTTCTGGTGAATAAACTCAAAAGAGGCAACTGAGCAAGCTTTGAGAGAGGGCTCTCGTTTGACTCAATAGGTTAGAAAAAGAAAGTGTTACCGGAGGAACTGATGCTCTGACTTAACGGCATTGGATGGTGACAGTTCCGGGTCTCCCAAGATTCACCCCTCTGTCAAGGCTCCTGCCTGGAGTCTCTTCAAATATCTGTGAACGACCCCCTGCAAGTCAGGTAGCAATGACTTTTAAAGTTAAACCATGTGTAGCCCTATTTAATTTCTCTCATTAGGGGTAAATCAAACCAATTATCAAAACCAATTGATTATTAATTAAATTAATTTGCTTAAGTTAATTAATGAAAATTAAAATGGAATATATAATTAAAATTTTCTCCTTGGGGGGAAATATAAAAAAAAACCAAACAGTTGAGAAACGTTGCCCTTAGAGCCTCAGATAAGAGGGCTTGTTCCATGATGCACTACGATTAATTTTAAAGAACACCTAACCTGTTTTTTGTCTTCTTTTCAAATTGTGGATAATTTTTTTAAACTAAGAGAGCTGTGGGGTAGAAATGGCTGCCTGGTGTATGTGGACAGAGAGGGCCAGGGGCATCTATGTTCAGACTCCCTGGAAAGGGTTGGGAAGAGAAACACATTTACTGTGGGATCCAGAGACCCCAGGATTCCACTGGGTGGAAGTCAGCCCCGGGGTGGACCAGAGGCTGGAAGTGACAGAGGCAGTGGCAGTTACCACACTCAGCCCAGCCGGACCAGGTAGACCACGTCCGGTCCAGCCGGGCAGAGAGCCCAGCTTTCTCACACCCTCCTGGACTCTCCCTGCACCCACGCAGGAGGAACAGAACCGGCTTTGAACTGGATTGATTACGTTTCCACCAGACAGCCCCGTGGGGACTCAATCTAGACATTCAGCTCAGGTAGAGAAAAATATAACGCATCACAGGTCTTCTACCCCTGCATTTTTAGCCTGAGGTTTTGCTTACTCTGTGTACTTATGGAGAAAAGCAGGGGAGAAAGATCCAATAATGTGATGGAGACCGAATGCTGGGATCTCTTCCTGGATACTTGCTGAGAACCTGGAGCAGCTGCTGAGCAGAGCCCGGGGCACTGGGTCTAGGTGAGCTTCTCCTGTGGAAATCTCACATGTTATATGGGTGCATAGGAATCGTTAACTTCTTCAAGCAAAAGCTAAAAAAAATTCCAGTATGGAATTGGCAGAGATGGTGGTCTTTCTCCAGAAATTTCTACTCTCTGATGCTTCTTTTTTACCCAACTTTTCATCTTTCAAGATGGTAAACTCTGGTCTGAATTTAAGCATTTAGCCTCTTCCTTCCCGAGTTGCTTGAATCCCAGAAAAAGAGCCCCGAGCAATGGGAAGAGAAGCTCCCATGAATAACTCTGGCAAAGTTTTACTGCCAAATAAAATATTCAGTTCTGTTGGCTAAGTTAATCAACTCTGCAGAGATGAGGATGGTGGCCCAGGGCCTGGGTTTCTTACCCCCAGGAAGCTCCCTTGGAGCCTTTGTAATGTCAGAGTGAAATTTTCTGCTAGTTGAAAATCTGACTCTCATAGAAATATAGAGTGAGCTGGTGGCATTAATTAACTCATTAATGAGGAAGCCAGTAAGAAGGTAAAGCCAGTTCAAGGAGGAACTGAGGAACTGAGTAACAATAAGCATTTAAAAAAATGTTAAAATAAATTGCTAGGTTAGATACAAAACTTGCCATTACCCTCCAGGACAAATAAAGTCAAATCTTTGGGGCTATTTTATATACCAGACAGAAACCATTAATTTTTTCCTGGACATAAATTGGTAAGTTATGAAACATCTCAGAATCTAATTACTAAATAGCAAAGTTAAACACAGGTCTGTTCACCTAGATAACTGAATAATCTTTTGGCAGGCTCATTAAGCCATGCCCCAGCGTGACACAGAAAGGACATGATTCCTTCCCCTTTGCTTTATTCCCATGTTTTAGGTAGTATATCTTCACAGCAGCTCTTTGAAATGCTGGTGACAGTGATTAGAACTTATCTCTGAGCTATAAGCCCTGCTAATGCAATGTTTTTGGATGGGAATATATATACCATAATTGAAGAAAACAAGCATGCTGCAGGAGGGCTCTGGCTTGGAGAAGAGGAGGGGACCAATGGGTGGCCCAGGGAATTAGTTAAAAAAATTTAAAAAAAAAATTTTTTTTGTGTCATTGAGCTTCATGTGATTACCACTTTGGGTTCAAAAAAAGCTGTTGGCTCTGTTTGGTTTAAAAAGGAAAAAGATAGTGAAGAAAACAGGTTCCTTGAATTCTGGTTCAGCCACTGGCATGACTTGGGCGAGATTGCTGTAGGTGACAGCCGGTCTCCGAAAATGGCCCCCAGTGAGCTCCACCCCTACTTTGTTTATTTTTCTTTCTTTATTTTTTAAATGTGTTCCAATTGTTTTATTTTATTTATTTATTTTTTGGTGGGGGCGGTTATTAGGTTTATTTATTTATTTACTTTTAGAGGAGGTACTAGGGTTGGAACCCAGGACCTCGTGCATGTTAAGCACATGCTCTGCCTCTTGAGCTTTGCCCTCCCCTTTCTGTCTCTGTTTTAATATCCTCGTGCAGTCCCCTTCCAGGGGAACTTGGACTGGCTTTGTGCCTCCTTTTTAACCAGCAGAACATGGTGAGGTGACATTGCCTAAATCTTAGGAAGGCCTGACAGCCTCTGCCTTTGTGGTCTTAGAAGTCAGCCTGCTGGAACAAGTCTGACCGCCTGCTGGAAAGAGAGGCCACAGAAGGGGCCCTGGAGGCTGAGGGGCACGTGGAGGGTGAGAGCTCAGCGGGGAGCTCTGAGGCTCTGGACATGTGAGTGACGACACCATCCTGGATGCTCCAGCCCCATCAAGCCCCAGAGGACACCAGACGAATCCATCATATGATGGCAACCATGTGAAAGACGCCAAGTGAGAGCAGCAGAAGTGCCCAGCCGGGCCCTCAACGTGCAGAATTGTGAGATGAAATTGTGTTGTAAGGCACTAAGTTTTCAGTTGTTCTGCTACGTAGTACTAGATAACCGAGACATTGTTCTTAGAAGCAAAGGCTTCTGAGATGCCCTTCCAGCTCAACTATTCCTTGTTTCTTCCCCACATGGACAAGCGCATACGGGGCCTGACCCCTATGAGAACAGGCACTCAATGTTTATTTGTTAAAACTGAGAGGAGCAGTAACACCAGAGTGCAAGTAAACTCTTGGCAAAAAAATCACAAGGAAGTTTTGTAAGTTTCTCTTTATCCAAATGGAAAATCACAGGCCAACTATAAAAGAACCCAGGTCTGCTAAATACCGTATTATATTTTCCTTGTGTTTCTTGGTTTGCATTTTTCATATCACTCGGGCCTTTGTTCCAACACCATCTCCTCCCAGAGCCTCCCTCACCCCCTGTATGAGGTAGCACCCCACCACTTCACGCCTGCTGACTCTGCTTTATTTTGCATCATAGCTGTTCTCAATCTGGCATTCTTTAGCTCTGTATTTTTTTTTTTTTTTTGATGTTTGTCTCTCCCTAGGGGGTTAGCTTCTTTAGGGCCATGACTTGGGCTTTCCTGCTCATGTCATATCTTCAGGCTCTAGACCATTGTTTGGAACATATGTGCCAGTCAAAGAATGGGTGTTGGATTGACTAGAGTGAATTATTACTATTGGAAAACTTGGAAAAGAAAGACTAGAAATATGAAGAACTTTGAGGGTCCCAAGAGAAAAATCTGGCAACTGTCCTGAAGGAAAAAGCCTCCTGCCTATATGTGGCTGCGCTAACTGAGGCCCTGGGAGGGAAAAATCTTTTTTTTTTTTTTTTCTGCCCAGAGCAACTACAACAGAGAGAAATACCAGCCTGCTACGGAAAAATCTTTTTTTTTTTTTTTTTTTTTTTTTCTGCCCAGAGCAACTACAACAGAGAGAAATACCAGCCTGCTACAGAGGAATTTCGAGATTAGCCTCTATGATGGTTAAAGCACTGGAGTGAAATGCCTTAAAAACAAGTAAACAAAAAGCCATTGAAGAGAAGGCTGAAGATGGCATTGCCAAGCAAAGACGGACTATGAGAGGGGCTTCCTGGGGGGAAGTGGGCGTAATGAGAAAGGAGGGGCTTGGGGAGAAAATTGAGATGAATTGCAGTGTTCAAAAGTTGTGGCATCAGGGGGAGGGTAAAGCTCAGTGTGCTTAGCATGCACAGGGTCCTGGGTTCCATCCCCAGTACCTCCATTTAAATAAATAAGTAAATAAAGAAACCCAGTTACCTCCCCCCAAAGCAAAAACAAAAAGCAAAAAATAAATTAAAAATATTCTTTAAAAAGTTGTGGCGTATTCTTTTCAAAGAAGCCAAGGATGCGTCATTTCTTGAGTTACTGCAAAACCGTACAAATAGCTGGCGAAGTCACCTTAGGGAAGAATCCTGAGGGATGCTTGGTGAGAGAAGAGGAGGCCCTAGCTGACCAAGTAGGTCTTTTCCATCCTATGTGGTTGCTTTCCTAGCTGCATAGCTGGGCGCTCAGAGCAAACGTGAAAATGAAAGAACTTCTTAAGGATGAGATTTACTATAGAAACAGAACATTTGTCTTCTGAGAAAACCTGGTTGAAAAAACAGGCTTACAAGATTTTAAACAGAAACATACTTTACTTTAAAACAATACAGTAATCTTGTGATTGTTTTAAAATATTTGAGCCTACCCTAAAATAAAACATACCCTCCAAAAATCTTGCCTGTGGAGTAATTTTTGAATTCAGAAGAGCTAACCTTTGAAAATGTGTAATTCAACGTAAAGGAAAACTTCGCTTTCTTTCCTTCAAATTATTTAGAATCGTGAATTTTAGTATTTACTGACTTTGTAAATACTGAGGGTTTTCAAACTCCCCAATATGATATCCATAAAGGAACAGCAGCATCAAATGCAACCTTAGATGTGGTTCTTGGTTTTTCTTTAAAAAATTCGAAAACATCCAACTTTAGGCGGTTTCTTTATGTCCACTGCCTGTTTCTGTGTTACAAGCCAACCATTTCTGTTCTGTCAGCCATCTGCTGATCCCACAGGGCAAGTGCTGTGTCTCGGTTTTCCTTGAGATCCAGGAGGGAGGCAGGAGAGGATTTCAACAGGTCTTGAAATAGGGACTGTTCGGTATTGCGGGGGTCTAGAAAACCGAAGGTCACAGAGCCGCAAACAAGCAGAACTGCTCTTGAGAAAGAGATGCAAACACAAACTCTATTCTGAGCTGACCCTCTTCTCAGCCCTCAGCGCTTTTAATCTGAAAGGGTCTTTAGAAATCATTCAGTCTCCGTTCTCATAACCAAGGACAAAGACGGAACTAATATCGGATTTTGGAAGAAGCCTTTTAAAATCATCTAACACTAAGGACACTAAGGCTCGTCGAAGTCAAGCAACTGGTCTAAAAACCTAGAATGAATGAATGAATGGTAGAGTTTGGATAAGGGTGTAAATAACGTTTGGGTAACACTTCAGAAAATCTTACGGGGCCGGGGAATCATGGACAACGTCTATGCCATGGTGCTATTTGTTTCTGTATCTTTGCCTAACTGCAAAATGTTCTGTACAAAGACATGTTTATGGGCTTTCAAACTAGTGAAATTTTTTGACTCTGAGTTGAGAAAATAGACATAAAGGAACCTCCGTACATACGAAAACTAGTACATGGGAGAGGGAGCTCCCTGGGTAGGGCTTCTTCAGGCCCAGGCTATCTTCATTTCCACGTGGACCCTCAGTGGGGACAGACCGGTGGCCCCATGTGCACAGCTATGAGAAGGTTAATTCCAGGCTGAGCACGTGCTTCCACTTGGTCCCTGGCTATGCTCCAGAAGATTATTTCCCTTAAGCATTCAAGTTTCTCCATTGCTCTCCGTTTCCCTGATGCCCTGCACACTCCTCTTGTCTCTTATTTCGTCTTTGATGTTTTTATAGTCTCTGTGAGTAAAACAAAACGAATTCTGGACTCTTCCTGTCTCTCATGTTATTCCTGACCATTGTTTGTGCTTTCCTTGTGGATGAATCACATCTGTTCAGTTACAAGGAGGAAAGAATTCCTCAGGATATAATTGAAAGAATTTTATAATGGAGTAGAAACACTGATTAAAGTTTAGAAAGATTATCCCACTACCCTGACATTATACAGACAAGGTCTTTTCTCCATCACTTCTTTACAAGTGGGTGCCATATACAGTTCTTGATAGCTATCTCTCTAAGAGAAGGAAATGGCATGGCCTTGATGGAATTGAAAATGGATCTAGAAAAACAAAGGAAGCCAAAAAATATGTAACAAGAAGGCACATCTGGGAAAATTCCCCATATATGTGCATTCCTTTTGCTAAGTGTGCACAAGAGATCCAAATTTATGCTGTTGACAGAACCTACATCTTGACCTCTGGCGCTAACCTGTTTGGGTTGCTACAGAGTTTGCAAATCTGAGTCATTCTAAGTTGGCACACTCTGGCTGCTGGCCATGATAAGGTCTGAAGTCCAGACCTCCCAGTGACTGAGTACAGAAAACTGTTAATGCTTTGGAAGTGTTTCAGATCTTTCAGTACATCAGGGGACTATTTGATATTCTAAGAAAGATAATTCACTAAAACAAATCGTGATAGTATGAAATAGCTGTTGGAGCTTTCTGAGTCAGTTTTTTTTCTCCCCCCATGGGGAGGGAGGGAGGTAGGTTTATTTACTTATTTATTTTAATATCTTTCTTTCTTTTTGTTCTTTTAATGGAGGGACCGGGGATTGAACCTAGGACCTCACGCATGCAAAGCATACACTCTACCGCATGAGCTATACCCTCCCCCTCTGAGTCAGTTTTTTATTTCTTATTCCCCAGCAGGCTAAGGGCACCCGAGTTGGCATTCATCTCTTCCCACCAATTCTCACATCGTCCTTTGAGTGTTACTGTGTTGTAACACTTGGACCAGTCTGCCTTGTGTTAAAGCTGTCTGGTACTAAAGTAAAACAAGATTGTGTCATAAGGGTATCATGAAGCAGGCTGAGCTGAAGGAGGAGGTGGGTGCAAGACCCTTGGAGGAGCCAGTGGGACAAGAACGGGCTCCCTGGTCCCGGCAGGAAGAACGGTAGAAGGAAGGGAAGTTAGATGGTAACCACCACCTAAGTATTTCAGTAGCTCAGTGGTAGAGTGCGTGCCTAGCATGTATGAGGTCCTAGGTTCAATCCCCAGTGCCCCCATTAAGTTAACAAATAAATAGACCTAATTAACCACCCCCCCAAGAAGTATTTCAGCTCTCATCTTTTTAGTAATACTTGGCAGAGTTTGGCATCATGTGTACACTAGGTAGCAAATAGCTTAGACAAACAATAGCTACCATCTGACATTGGGATTTCAGGAAGGAGGGCAGTGAGGAAACTGCAGTCATAACAAATAAGGAAGGGACAGACAGGAGAGATGATGGTTTGGCTGGGATTGAATTAGGAAAGAATTTTTTTCAAATTTCAAGAGTCATGACGCATGGTGGAGTCTCAAAAAGGCTGGGAAGGACGTCTCAGGGTCACTCATGTTCCCCTCTTAGAAAACTTATGAAGAGATTTCCCTAGCAGACACTTTACCCCTGTCACTTTGGAGAAGTCTCTAAAAAAATGTTTCTGGATTGATTTATGGCAGGTTCCCAACCTTGTTAATATTTACATTTTGGGTCCAACATGTCTTTGTTGTGGGCGGGTCTGAGCACTGTAGGACATTGAGCAGCATCCCTGGCCTCTACTCCCTGCACACCAGTAGCATCTCCCCGCTGAGCTGGGCAACTGCTGGTCTCTCCTCCCGGGAGCCCCTGAGATGTCCAAGTCAGGCTGCGGTCTCCGGAACACTACATGCGGCAGCCACAGTGCTCTGGGCAGGAGTGGAGAGGCAGCTCCCCCTTCTTTTTTAAACCTTATCATCTGGGGGATAAAGTATGTTGTGGTATTTTACATTTTTTAGAAAAGTTCAAGGAATATTGCACAAAGTCCAGTAACCTCATCATCTTTCCTTAATCTGAAATACAACTTGAACAATTGGAGCTGCATCAAAGGACCGCTTTCAGTGGCGGACACCATCTTGTCTTCTGATCCGCTTCCCCTCTGAAGAGTGTGTACTGGACCACACTCTTCCTGTTACTCTCTTCACCCCTCTTTCTCCATCTCAAGAAACCAGACCTTGGTGTTTTCAGGTCTCAGGGGGGTGCAGAGTAGGAAGAGAAGTTCCATGAAAACAACCTTCTTCCTGACTTTTGTTCTCAAAAATCTCAGCTCATGGTAGAGACTCTGCTGGGTCCTCTTCAGAGAAGGGAGAAATCTTTCCTAAGTGGGAAGGGCAATAGAGATCTGTGGTTTCCAGGGGCACTCTTTTCCCTGGTAGCACCCCCAGAGAGGTTGGAGAATCTCAGAAGGGAGGTGTACCAGGTGTCCCTATGGATTTTGATTCTACACACCAAGATTCCTGCCCTGGCAGTGATTTCCATTCAAGTGTAGAGCCACCCAGCTTCACAGCTCTGGCCATGTGGTCCTCAGGACACATCCAAACTTGGTCACAATGATATCGTCCATCTTGCATACTATTCTACAATGTGGCCTCGCCTATGTCCTATCAAAAGGTGGGATCTGTTTCCTCTCCTTGTGAATCTTGGCTGGCCATGGGACTTTACTGAAACCAACAAGTGTAGCAGGAGTGACGCTGCCTGACATCCAGAGTTAGGTCAGAAGGGACAACTATGCAGCTCCCGCCTGGTTGCCTTGTTCAGCGGGGAGCACGTGGACAAAGCCCACCTACCTTGCAGTTTCCATCCTGGGGAAGACACATGCAGATGTTCCAGTCGACAGCCCCAGCTGAGCTCCCAGCCACAACTGCCAGCCATGTGCTGCGGCCTCGTGGATGTCCAGCCCAGGGGAGTCTTCAGGTGCCCGAAGCCCGAGTCAACATTTGACTGCAGGCGCATGAGAGAAGCAGGAATGGCCCATCTCAGCCCTTCCCGAATACATGCACCATGAAATCATGAGGGAGAGAGAAAATGGTTGTGTTAAGCCACTAGGTGTGGGGATAATATATTATGTAGCTGTAATAACTGGGGTGGCGTCCCTCAATTTCCATTCTCTTCACCAACCCTCGGGCTTCCCCGTGGCCCTGGGGGTGGGAAGCAGGAACCTCGCTATAATCCACTGGTGTTTCCCAGCAGCCCTGTAGGATGGATGTCTGAGTCAGACTGGTAAGATTTTACTTTGGGTAGAAGGATGTGACTTTTCCTGCGGACATGAACTCGTGAAGGAGAATTCATTCCTGCTGCACAAATGTGCTCGGACTCTCTTTCCCTTTAGAACGAGTTATTCCCTTGCAGCTCCTCAGCCTTTCTGTGTATGGGCTTCTGGGCGGCCCACCCTGAAGCCTCATCCAGCCTGGCAGACACATCTGAAGTGTGCTATCCATGCCACTGAGACTCCAGCTGGAACCTCAGCTGCTCTCCCCACGCGTGGGTTAAAGTGAGAACCGGCACGGTTAGTCTCGCTTGGGTTGCCGCCAGGACCTGAGTGCCCAGTGGGTCACTGAACCGGACCACACCAGGGACCCTGGCCACCATCGCCTTGCCCACTGAGCACTCCCTGCCCCAGCACACTGCCTAATGCTTAGTAGCTGCTCGGTCTATGTCAGCTGAACACATAAGCTAATGTTGAGAAAAAGGGCAGAAAACATAGAATAAAGAATTTTGGTTAAATCGAGGATTTTTGAAGTGGGGGCAGGAGAGTAACAAATGCTAGACTTTTTTCTTGCAATCGTCTTGGCACAAAAAAAGCTTTTCATCTTTGTGCCCCAACCTAGAACTCCGGTCGTCATCCAAAAGGGAAAAATGAGTCCTTCAACATCTAGGATTTGTCATCAGTTGAGTGATCCAAAAGTAACTTCGGATTTCTATTTTCATTTCTCTTCAGATTTCTCCCTCTGATGGCTTTACCAGATCCTTTCAGTGGAGAGATCACATTTCCCTTTAGAAATTGCCCTAGGTCTTTACATTCATTATCAAGCTTAATTGAAAAATAATATCCCAGGCTTCTGAAGCATTCTGGTCCCTACTTTGGATGAAGTTTAACTGAAATATTTAATTTTTCTCTCCATAATTTTCCTTCTTAGTGAATAAGTCCAGGTCAGCTATACACTGCATTCAGATCAGATTCCTTTCAAAGAGGGTTGATGCCAGGTCTGGAAATAAAAGTTAGTGTTTATACAGTGAAATATTATCCACCTAATTGTTTAGAGTTTTCTAGGTGATTTTTGTACAAACTTTTTACAATCATGATTTTTACCCCGTCGGTTATTGTCAAAAATAACTGAGTTGGAATTCCTACCACTGCCTCTTTATTTTCAATTCTAAAGTAAATTAAGTAAATCAAGCGCAGATTTAACACAATCTCTAGAGGGATGCCCTCTGTGTGAGTAGCATTTGCATTATAGTATTTGCATACTTGATATTTTGGGTATATTCTATCAAGAATGAAGAAGATTTTTTTTTTTTCTTAAAGGAGGTACTGGGGGTGGGACCAGGACCTCGTGCATCCTAAGCATGCTCTCTACCACTGAGCTATGCAAATGAACTTATTTACGAAACAGAAACAGATTCACAGACATAGAAGACAAACATGTTTGCTAAGGGGGAGAAGGGGGAGTTGGGAGTTCAGGATTTGCAGATACTAACTACTATATATAAAATAGATAAACAGCAAGGCCTTACTGTACAGCACAAGGAACTATATTCAATACTTTGTAATGGTCTATAATGAAAAAGAATATGAAAAGGGAATATATATATATAAAACTGAATCATTATGTTATATACCAGAAATTAACACATTGTAAATCGACTATATGTCAATTAAAAACATGGAGATAATAATACTGCCTTTCTAGGGTTGTAATATTTGTGTGTAGGAGTTAATTTTGTGATACTGTCTTGCCACTGTGCCAGATAAACCAGATTTTTGTCTTTTGAGTTCCTCCCATTTTTCTGTCTTCACCAGCCTCACTCAGTGCATGTACAGCCAGCATTGCACCATTCTACACTTAATTGGATACCATTTCTCATTGTTCGTTCATATTTTAACTTTGTTCCTCTTATTTTTGCAACCAGATTGCAAAGTTTTAGACGCCTGTATTCTCAGGACAGCTTTAAATACTTGCTGTTTTGTTCCACCTTTCTGTTTTCAAATCTGTGGGCTTGAAGCAAAAGATACTCCTGAATTAACTGATGACTGACTTATTTGGACCCTCCTTGGTCTTGGCAAGCCCGGGGGAGGGGGTGCCTGGTTTCATAGCTCTTGGACACTTACTGATGCGAGACATTTTCCAGTGGAGGCATCGGTGTGTTGCACGAGACAACCAGAATTTTCATTAGGAGGATGTTTATGAAATGAACGTGTCCTTGTGTTTTGAAGAAAGCTGAGGAGGCATGAGTTAATGGGGAGGAGCCAGAGTCTTCAGCCTGCCAGGAAGTGCTGAGAGTCAGCTCCAGAGCAAGCAGTTAGAAAGGAAACGTGTGAAAAGTGTGTGCTTCCAGGCCCATCTCCAGTTGATGAGACTTCTGAGGAGAACACATGTGGTGGATTTAAGCACATCTTTGAGTGATCAGTTTCAAGAGATGGACCTTCCACTTGCTGTCAGGTGCTGACAGGCGGGGACTGTCTCACGGGCGTGGTCTTGGGGACGTGGTGGCAGTGGTGTCCTTATGCTGCACCTGCACGCGGGCTCTCCCCTGGGGACCCTAGTGCGGGAAGCAGTACAGCTGTGTGGTACAGGCGTGGAGTTCAGAGTCACGCCCTCTTGGGCTAGACATTTTACTTCCTTACTTCCTACCTGTGTGACTGCGAGGACTTGGTTTAGTCTCGCTACACCTGAGGTATTGGGGTAACTAACTAGGGAAGCTGTATAGAGCCCTTCTGGTGGTTTGTGGCAATAAATGGCAGTACCGGATTCCTCATGTCTACTTTGAGACCTCCTCCCATGGCGTCACTGAGTTTTCTCATCTGGAGTCTCCAGATGGAAAGGGCCTTGTGCTAAAACTGTAAAAGCTACCAACCCAGCTGTTGTGCTGGGCAGATTATTGTGTATAAAGAGGACCCTGGAAAGGGGAGACTTTTTGAGACCAAAGGAAATAAGCTGTTTCTCTGAGGGGCCAAGAGATTTTCTCCCTTTGGAGCAAAAGGTGGCTCACTGGACCTCCCCGAATAAACCGCAGTGCAGAGGGGCTTCAGACCAAGGGGTGCCGTTCAGCTCCCACGCTCCCTGCTTTACTTTAGGGAAAAAAGGCTTTCATGGGAAGTATTGAAAAGCTTCTGTTTACGTGATAAATCTGCCTACAGGTAATACTTTTATTTCAATTTCTTATACAGACTTTATTTTGCAGAACATCTGCATGAAAATAAGCATTTAGATGTTAAAAGATGAGAGCATTTAGTCATTGAAACATTTGGCCGGTGGCGCTCAGCCTCCAGGGACCACAGATGTGACTCCTTGGAGGGAAATCGCATCTCTTCTTCCTTCCAAGGCAGTTTAGCAGGACAAGAAGGTGCTTTCCTTTTCTCTGAGTTTCAAATATAAGCTCCTTGTTTTCCTTTCCATCATGACTATGGAGGAAAACAGGCAAGCAGGGTACCAGTGACACTTTCAGAGGTCTTAGTAATGAGTAGGCTAAACCCATGAGTTTCTGCGGGTTTATGTAGGACACTGGGAGGGAGAAAAACAGAGCCTTTCTGTCTATGTAGACTCCCTGTCTTTGGTAGTTTCACCCTATGGAGTTCCAGGCAGGGTGAAACCACATCAGCTTCTTTAGAAAACAAGGGGGATGCATTAGAGCAGGATGACTTCAGCGTGAGAAGATGTGGGAAGAGAAATGGGGCCAACGGAGGCTTGGGGTCATTCTGTGTGTGCTCTGGAGGCCCTTCCAAGGCATTCTGGAAAGCGTTTTATCATGCTTCACGAAAGCATCAGCCTTTATTGATGGTGGCTTTCTCTTGGGTACAGAAAACTCCCCCATCTTGGCTCACATTATTTTTGTCTTCAGCCTTTGCTCAAGTGCAAAAAGCCCTGGATGTCTCTTTGCTCTCCCGTCTCTTTCTTATTAACTCCACAAGCCTGCAAGTCTCCTTGTGCTTCTCTGCCCCAGGTGTTCAGACATTGTTTGGAGGGGTGGTCACCTCAGAAAGCGTTTAGGAAGGAAACGAAACCTCCCCAGGACAAGGCAGGAGAAAGCTGGAGCGTTCACAACTGGGACGCGGATTGCAGAGCATCTCGGGTCCTCCGACCCAACCCAAGCTGCTCTTCCAGCTAAAATATAGTCACTGACCTATTGATTGTTGAGATATGTTTTTAAAAGCGTCTGGAATGAGGCAGTTAGTTCCAGCTTAATGCAGAATGTTTAATCAGAGCCTCAGATTCTCTGATTGATCAATTGATTCATCCTTTTCCTTGTATGGTTGTATGTGGACCCAGGCCAACGGGGAAAATAAAGCAGAAGAAAAAGCTGAGAAAGTGGATCCAAAGATTTATTAGCTCCCCAAAGAAATGCATTGTTTATCCATTCATTTCCCAGTAATTGCTTGTTTATTAAGGTGACCACTCAAAGAGAAAGCCAATAGCAGAGATTGTCAATAATAAAGAGGGGTCATGCGTTTACTGTAAGTAGATGGTGCTGTGTTTCAGATATCAGAGCTCTCAGGTCATAAAAAAGCACAGTGAGAGTGCCTAGTCTGTAAAACTGAGCATGGGCTGTGGTCCATTAGGGAAGGGAGTTTCACTAGACCCTATGGGCTTTCAGAGAAAACTGCTCTGGGTAAGGAGAGTTCCAGATGTGATGGAAAATCTTTGGAGCTTGAGAGAGAGTGTGCTGCATTGCAAAGAGTGTGGACTTTTAGGTCAGTTACTGTGGTTTCAAACGTAAGTATGTCACTTATGAATTGCATTAATAACTGTGTAACCTCAGGCCTGTTTCTTAGCATCTCTGATCATCCTTACCTGAGTGGTAAAATGGCATCATAGCTAAGATTTTGCAGCTAGGATGCTGGGTAGGAATTCTAGCTGCAAAAAGCTCTGAAATCCCAGACCGCTCTGCCACTTTCTAGCAATGGGACCTCAAGCAACTTACTTCACTTCTCTGTGCTTCTGTTTCCTCCTCCGGTCAAAGAAGGGTGATGGTGTGTGGTAGAATTGATGCCCAGACCCAGATTGCCCTGGGCCGCCTAAGGTTACCTGCAGGTGAGCTTCCTGTGCTCAGCTTCCCATCTCAAGCTCCTGGCCTTTCTTCTCTAGAAGACTGAGGGCTTTCTCCTGGTTACCAGGCAGCACACTCCTCTGCACAGGCAAGGTCTGGTCTTGCTGGAGCTGATGCCCCTCGGGAAACCTTCCAGCAATGGGAATAGGAGTCCGGATAAATTTTTCCCAGCTGCCCCACCCTCTGGTGGAACAGTTCTAAGTGTCTTACTAGGTTCCTCCGAGGGTCCCCGGGAAGATAGAGCTCGCTTTCCCACAGCAGGGACATCTCCTTTATTGAGCAATCTCCCTTTCACATCTCACACTGCCTGTGCCCTCATTCATTCGTTCATTCATTTGTTCACCTCCTTAAATCAACTCCCTGCACCCAAGCCCTGGCTCCAGTACTGTTTTCCAAGATAGCTGTACCAGTTTACACTCCCACCAGCAGTGTACAAGGGTTTCCTTTTCTTCACAAGCTTGCCAGCATTTCTTACCTCTTATCTTGCTGATGGTAGACATCCTAACAGGTGTGAGGTGGTACCTCGCTGTGGTTTTGATTTGCATTTCCTTGATGATAAATGATGCTGAACATCTTTTCATGTACTTGCTGGCCATTTTTATGCCTTCTTGGGAAAAATGGCTCTTCAGGCCCTTTGCCCTTTTTTTTTTTTTTAAATTTGGTCATTTGTCATATCACCTGCAAACAAAGACAATTTAATATTTTCTTTCCACTTTGGATGCCTTTTTTTTTTTTTTCTTGTCTAATTTCCCTGGCTAGGATTACTGGTACCATAGTGAATAAAACTGGTGACAGTGGAGTGACATCCTTGTCTTGTTCCTGATCTTAGAGGAAAAGCTTTCAGCTTTTCACCATTGAATATGATATTAGCTGTGGCCTTGCCATATGTGGTCTTCACTATGCTGAGGTAATTTTCATCTATACCTAATTTGTTAAGAGTTTTTATCATGAAAGAATGTTGAATTTTGTCAAAGTGTTTTTCTGCATCTATTGAGATGAAAATATTATCCCCCATGTAGTTTATGTGGCATATCACACTTACTAATTTGTGTATAGTGTGCCATCCTTCCAACCCAGGAATATATCCCTCTTGATTATGGGGTTTGATCCTTTTAATGTCTAACTTAGTTCAGTTTGCTCATATTTTGTAAAGGATTTTTGCATACATTCATCAGGGATATTGGCCTATAATTTTCTTTTCTTGCAGTGCTCTCACCTGGCTTTGATTTCAGGGTAATTCTGGCCTCGTAAAATTAGTTTGGATGTGTTCCATTCTCCTCAATTTTTGCAATAGTTTGAGAAAAATTGATATTAATGTTTAATATTCTTTAAGGGATTGTTAAAATTCACCAGGAAGCCATGTGGCCCTGGACTTTTCTTTATTGGGAGGTTTTTGATTACTGAATTAATCTTACTATTGGTCTGTTCAGATTTTCTGTTTATTTCTATTTCAGCCTTGGGAGGTTGTATGTTTCTAGGAATATACCCATTTCCTCTAGATTGTCCATATACCTGTACAGAGTAGTCTCATGATTTTTTGTATGTCTATGGCATCGGTTGTAAATTGTCTTCTTTCATTTCTGGTTTTACTTATTTGAGTCTTCTAATTTTTTTCTTAGTTAGTCTAGCTAGGGGTTTGTCAATTTTGCTGATCTTCTAAAAAAAACAGCTCTTAGTCTCATTGATCTTTTCTTGTCCTCCTCATCTCTATTCACTGTTGTCTGCTCTGATCTTTGTTATTACCTCCCTTTGCTAACTTTGGACTGACTTTGTTGCTCTTTTTCTAGTTCCTAGAGGTGTAAAGTTAGGTTGTTTATTTCTGATCTATCTTCCTTCTTTTTTTTTTTTTTTTAACATTTTTTATTGATTTATAATCATTTTACAATGTTGTGTCAAATTCCAGTGTTCAGCATAATTTTTCAGTTATTCATGGACATATACACACTCATTGTCACATTTTTTTCTCTGTGAGTTATCATAACATTTTGTGTATATTTCCCTCTGCTATACAGTGTAGTCTATTCTACAATTTTGAAATCCCAGTCTATCCCTTCCCACCCTTCACCCCCCTGGTAACCACAAGTCTGTATTCTCTGTCTGTGAGTCTATTTTATCTTCCTTCTTGATGTTGGCATTTATTATTATAAACATCCCAGTTAGAACTGCTTTTGCTGTGTCCCATAAATTTTAGTGTATTGTGTGTCAATTTTCATTTGTTTCAAGATATTTTTTATTTCCCTTTTGATTTCTTCTTTGACCGTTGGTTGTTCAGGAGTGTGCTGTTTAATTTCTACATATTTGTGCATTTTCCAATTTTCCTCCTGTCATTGATTTCTATTTTCACACTAATATGGTCAGAAAAGATATTTGGTCTGATTTCAATCTTCTTACATTTGCTAAGTTTGTTTTGCAACCTATCATATGTTCTGCCCTGGAGATTGTTCCATTTGCACTTGAGAAGAATGTATATTCTGCTGTTGTTGGCTGGAATGCTGTTCTATATAAGTCTGTTAGGTCCATTTGGTTTAAAATATAGTTCAAATCCAAAGTTTTTTTATTGATCTTCTGTCTGGATGATTAATCCATTGTTGAAAGTGAGGTATTTTAGTTTCCTTTTATTATTGTATTGTTGTCTATTTCTCCCTTCAGATGTATTAGCTTTGCTTAGTATATTTGCTTAGTATATTTAGGTGCTTCAGTGTTGGGTGCATGTATATTTATGATTGTTTTATCTTCTTGATGAATGAATGACCTTTTATCACTATAGAATGACCTTCTTTGTCTCTTGTTACAGTTTTTGACTTAAAGTCTATTTTGTCTTTTATAAGTGTAGCTACCCCTGCTCTCTTTTAGCTTCCACTTGTATAAGATATATTTTTTCATCCCTTCACTTTGAGCCTATGTATGTCCTTAGTGCTGAAGTGACTTTCTTGTAGGTGGCATGTTGTTGGGTTTTGTTTTTTAATCCGTTCAGCCACTCTGTGCCTTTTGATTGGAGGATTTAAATCCATTTACATTTAGAGTAATTATTGATCGGTAAGGATTTACTAGTGCCATCTTATTAATTATTTTCTGGCTGTTTTTGTAGTTCTCTTGTTCTAGCGAAATATTTTTTTCATACTTTTTTTCATACCAGTCTTTGAAAGCCAATAAGTACTTGGCACTTCATAGCACATCTCAGTTCATACCAGGCACATTTCAGGTTCTCAGTGGCTACATATGGCTGATGACTGCATTATTGAACTGCATGCTCTACCTAGGTATGTGTTGTTCCCTCCTCCAGGAATACTCTCCCCTCTAGGTCTGCAAAATGAACTTCTTTTGTCCTTCAAGAGGAAGTTCAAATTTCTTCTCTCTAATTTATTCATCAGTTGACTTAACAGACAGAATCAAGAGTGTGTTCTTTGGTACTAGTCCAACAGATTCCAATACCCTGAGAGAGTTACATTAGTCTGTGTTTTATCTGAGAAATGTGGATGCAATGGCACCCACTTAAATGAATGAGTTATGTAAATAACAGCCTATGCAAATAAATGCCCAGTGTCAGCAGTTACTTCCATCACTGTTGTTATTTATAAGATTCCATGTTAGACACTACACTGATAAGGACTAGTAAGGCCCATAAGCTTTACTTAATGAGCTTTGAGCTAACAAAAGGCAATATGATATAGGAAGAAGTGTGAGGCAGTTTGCAGCTGCTTTTTAGCTGTTCCCCCCACGCAGCATTGTGTCTGACACATAGCGTATCTTCAATGCATATTTGAGAGATTAATGGGTCTACTAAACAAAACATTCTCACTATGAAAAATGTGATTTCTTTGCCATTTGTTCCCTCTTCTTTCTAGTAAGAATAAACAAGTTCAGATATCAGGAAGTATGTTTAATTTGAATTTTGTACTCTTGGCTAAAGCATCTCGAAACCAAAAGCATTTTTGGTTTGCACATATACAGTGAAGATCACACGCTTCACAGGGGTTTTTATAACAAATGATAGGGATGCATTTACTAATAGAAAGCACTATCTCCAAAAATTAGTAGTTGGAGAGTTCCTACTATTCCAAGAATACACTTTTAAAAAATAAAAAAGACCATCTCCAGTTAATTATTGCAGGCCTGCTTGTTCCTAGGCTAAGTCATTGCCCAGGAACTCATATTTATTTCTGGTTTACACACACTTCAATAGCAACAGCTTGTTCCCAACTGGGGGCCAAATGGCTATACTGTATGCATGTAGCTAACAGGTAACTCTCAGGGAAGAAATATGCTCAGTGTGTGTTTGGAAGGAGGGGATGGAGGATAAGAGGAACTGGCTTAAGCCAAATGTAGAGAAAGCATTTTGCTGGTTCAGAGACACATCTGCCTGTGGCTGTTCACGAGTAAGTTGTGGCCCTGTTTAGCCTTACTTCCCTTAGCCTTAGTCCTGCCTCAGGTCCCCTTCTGGAACAGCCCATGTGAATCCGAGAAGGAAATTAGGAACACGGATTGTACACAGTCATGAAAGTATTTCTAGAGCCCACACCTGCTATACTGCAATGCTTACTCACTGGTCTTGCAACAGAGGCATGGCTTCCTGGCTGCTGTCAGAGATGACTAGCATGTGGGTTTAGTAGCCCTCCCCCGGTCATTTGTGTCATGTTCCTTAGAAGGAAGTGATTTAACATTTGGAAGTACTTCCCCTCTTTGATGCTTTGTAGGGTTATTGAGTTCAGTTATCTTGAAGGCAAGTAACTCCAACCATGGGGTAAAAAAAATCCATTGATGCTTATGAGATACGCCTTTAATGGTGTGGAATTTTTTGTAGCATGCATACTTGCAAAATAGTCCCACATTTTTGACTTCACTCTAGATGATTATGGGAATACTATCCTTAAATTCAAGATTAGTACTGTAGATAATAAACTGTAGTTATAAAAAGGGAAGGGCATAGCTCAAGTGATTGAGCACATGCTTAGCATGCACGAGGTCCTGGATTCAATCCCCAGTGCCTCCTCTAAAAACAAACAGAATAGATAAACAAGTTTATACTGTACAGCACAGGGAAATATATTCAAGATCTTGTAGTAGCTCACAGTGAAAAAGGATATGAAAACAAATATACGTATATTCATTTATGACTGAAAAACTGTGCTGTACACCAGAAATTGACACAACATTGTAAACTGACTATAACTCAATAAAAAAAAGAACTATATGAACTAGCCCTCCAATGAATTTAAAATTTTAATTTAAAATGAACCTTGCCACTAGAAATAAAATGAGGCCGTTGTATTAGTTTTATAGTAAGAAAATAAGCAAGAGCGATGGGTTTTTCTTACTTATAAAATGTAAAATACTTGTAAAAATTTAAATAAAATTCCTTTAAACGAAAAGAAAAATAAATTAATGAAACCTAATTACTCCCCTCAAAAAAATGACACTAAGAAGAGAAAAGGCCTTTTATCCCTGTGTAGCTGGTTATAATGTATTGCATTCAGGTTGACATAATTAAAGATTAAGGCCAAGTTTATATCTTTACAATGAGTTCCACTGAGTTGTAGCTGTTTAGATATTTGCAAGAAAGCCGTGTGCTCCAGGGCAGTGTTCCTCAGGTGCGTCTATGGTTGGCTTGACAGTCTGCCCATGGACCATAAAATGAATCAAAATATTATTATTTTTCCCGTGTGTGTCTTCTCAGTACAAGCATACAGTTCCACTGATATTTCTTCTTTTCAACGGCAATTGAAAATGGATAAGTAAAATAAGAGTCTCTTTTTTCTTTATTACTTTGGCTCTGTTGATACGTGTTACAGTCTAAATTGTTAGAGAATCACTCGTGGGAGGGAGCAGCTCCAAACCCAAACCACGTGTAAGTCCGGGGGCGCTGCTTCTGGTGTCCTGACCTGGAGGTGCACGATGCATGTGAGGCTCCAAATGGTTGAAGCGACGGTTTAATGTTGTTTAATTAATCATTTTCCCCCAACTGCTGTGAAGCAAAGCCACTTTTGGTTTTTGTTCACAAAACATCTAATAATATCTTAGAGATTACTGGGGTTCCAAGGAAAGTCGTTTGGGAACTGGGGGCTTATGAGGAACTGAAGAAAACACAATCTAAATCTGTGTACAATCATGGCCAACCAGTAACAGACCCTCAGACATGGCTACAGTGACTGCAGAATGTGACTGCTTCCTTTTCAGTTTATTGTTTGGCTATTTTAAACTACGATTATTTTGACTGTGGTTATTAAGGGATGGGAATTGATACCCCAGGACTATAACAGAAGACCTACAAATGGCTATAATACACGTGGCAGTTTACACACACACACACACACACACACACACACACACACACACACACACACACGATTTCCCAAGGGAACAATTCATACCGTATTCTATGTAAAAGCCACCTACCTCGAGTAAGTCATATATATGCAGCTATGCACCAGTTCACACATGTGTGCACATAACACAGGCGTTAGGACATTAAACTGAATCCCGTGAACGTGTTTGACCAGAGTAGGGGTTGAAACAGAAGTACAGCTTCATCTTACGCCAACAGGTGTGGGCTGAGAGAAAACAATTTCCCTCTGCCTCCTCCTACTTCAAAACTCCTTTCCATATGAAAAATCTCCCTCTTTTATGCGATGCTGTTTAAAATAATTTAATAGATATTTTCTCGTATTTTGGAGAAGTAAAGATTACCACTGATGACGGTAATCACAGATTTAAGACTGTCTTAGTAAAAGATTACTTGAAACAAAGCTTTAGAACTTGAAATACTATTTTCACCTGGAGATAACCAGTGTCCTGACTTTTGTGTAATTTCTTTCTTGCTTCACTTTTGCCTCTTATTTCTGCATCCCTAAAAAATAGATTAGGTTCGCCTGACTTTGACCTTAATATCATCGGAATAATTCTGTCTGATTTCTTTATTTCTTGCTTATTGCACTTAGCATTGTTTGTAAGAGTCATCAAACAGTTGCATGTAGTTCTAACTTGTCCATTTTCATCGCTATATATTATTCCCAAGTGTGAATATACTATAATTTATTTATCCATTCTACTAGTCATGCATATTTTGATTGTCCCACTTTTGAAAGAAACCTTCACTGCTGTGTGGAACCTTGGAAGGCAGCCACCAAGAAGATCTGCCCACCCCGTATTCAAGTGTGACCTGAGAAATAAGCCTTTGCTGTTCTACACCCCTGAGACTTTGGGTGCACTTGTTACTATAGAATAGCCTCCTACCCTGACCAGTATAACCAGTAGTAAAGAGATGCTTTCACCAAGAAAATTCTAGACTCCTGTGGCTTTGCTGAAAGTTTTATCAAACACTCAAGGAAGTTAAAACAACAACAACAACAACAAACTCTTCAATTTAACATTAACAGTTTCAGAGATTAGCAGGAGATAGTCAACTCCCTGGTGTACTGGTTGTAGAGGGCACAATGATGGCTCCCCAAGGATGTCCATTGGCCTTATCATCTGTATCTGGGAAGATGTCACCTTACATGGCCAAAGGGACTTTGCAGATGTAGTTAGATTATGGTCCTTGAGAAAAGAGATTACCCTAAATTATCCAGGTGGGCCCAATCTAATCACATGGCTTTAAAAACAAATGATCTTTTTTTGGCTGCTGACAGAGCAAGAGGTGACCAGAAAGAAGGATCAGAGACATGTGACAAAATAGGACTCTGACTGGCTGTCGCTGACTTTGAAGATGGGGGATGAGGGTTTCCAGGTAAAATATACAGAAGCCTCTAGAAGTATAGTTAATTTATAGTGTCGTGTTAGTTCCTGTCGTGTTAGTACAGCAAAGTGATTCAGTTATATTTATTTTTTCTTCTTCAGATTCTTTTCCATTATGGTTTATTACAGAATATTGAATATAGTTCCCTGTGCTATACATTAGGTCCTTGCTATTTACCTATTTTATATACAATAGTGTGTATCTATTAATCCCAAACTCCTAATTTATCCCTCCCCCACCTGCATTACCCTTTGGTAACCATAGTTTGTTTTTTTTCTATGTCTGTGAGTCCTCTTCTGTTTTGTAAATAAGTTCATTTGTATCATATTTTAGATTCCACTTGTCAGCGATATCATATGGTATTTGTCTTTCTCTTTCTGATTTACTTCACTTACTTTGATCATCTCTAGGTCCATCCATGTTGCTGCAAATGGCATTATTTTATTCTTTTCATGGCTGAGTAATATTCTATTGTGTGTGTGTGTGTATACACATATATACACACCACATCTTCTTTATCTATTCATCTGTCAATGAACATTTAGATTGTTTCCATGTCTTAGCTATTATAAATATTGCTGCTATAAACATTGGGGTGCAGGTGTCTTTTTGAATTAGAATTTTCTCCAGGTAAATGCCCAGGAGGGGATGGCTGGCTCATATGGTAACTCTGTTTTTGGTTTTTTAAGGAACCTCCATACTGTTCTCCACAGTGGCTGCACCAGTTTACAGAAGTTGGGAATGACTCTTGGTTTACAGCCAGCAAAACAGGAATCTTAGCCCTGTAATCTCAAGGAACTGCATTCTGCCAATAACCTGAATGAGTAGGAACCAGACTCTCCCTTAGAGCCTTCAAAAGGGAACACAGCCCTGGCACCTTGATTTGACTTTAGCCCAGTGAGATCTGTATCAGACTTTTTGCCTCAGAATCATAATAGATATGTATTGTTTAAGTCACTAGGTTTGTGATAATTCGTATGGCAGCAACAGAAAGCTAGTACACTTGTACAACCTTGACAGTCAGTCTGGATGCAACCCCAGATCTTCAGCCTCCTGCCTTTGTACCTTGAGCAAGCACTTCAACTCTCTTGTCCGCAGGGGCATCATCGTGGGGAAAAGTCCGTGTCCCTCAAGGGACTGCTGTGAAGAGCGTCTGTGTAGGGCCCAGGGTACAGCGACTGGCAAAATCTAGTCTCCATGCACGCTCACTCTGGTCCCTTCCAGCTCCTGTCTCGGCTGGAAGTGAGGACACCTGAATTTTAGTCCCGGGAACGCACCATCAGCTGGGGCTCTGATGGGTCGTTTTACTTCTCGAAACCTTTCTTTTATCCTTGAGAAAATGGAGGGGAGGGCTGTGCTGTCCAGAAGGCCACTTGAGGTCTCAAAGACCTGGAACCCCCAGCCACGCCTCCTTTCCTGCCTGCCTTTCTGCATCTGGGACCCGTGACTCTCCTTTGCACCTGCCATTGCTACCTGTGCATCTCTCCTGTAACTTCCTCTCCCCAGATCAGCCTTCTTCCTCCCCCTCAGCCACCCCGGCCTCCTTTTCAACCCCATCCCTTAAAGTTCTCTCTCTCTCTCTCTCTCTCTCTCTTTTTCATTCTCTTCTTGGTTGACCAATATGTACCAGGCAGAAGTGATGGGACTGGAAATCTAATTTTCCCCACCATAAAGCATCATTGTTCTCCCGGCAGCTGAGACCAACAGAACAGTTTTCACAGGAGGACACGAACGGACAGGCTCTCTCTCCTCACCAGCCCCTTACCTAGACGTTCCCTCACGTGTGGGCTCACCCTTGGCTCTTTCTGTCCAAATGTCAGTGATCAGCCTCTGATTGTCACCTCTGATATTATAGGATCTGGCAACGAAACAAGCATCTTCCTTAGAGTCCCTATTAAAGTTCTAGGGAAAAGTTCTTATTTTGGCTTCTCTCTGAATTTTAAGATAAGATCTCTAAATACTTTCCCCCATATGTAGTATATTTTGGCATTTCCCCTCCCATCTGTCAGAAGATTTTAGCCCCTTCCCCTCTCTAAGGTGTGCAGGAAGAGACTTCCCGTTTCCCCACCAACCATCTTCTTTCTTCTTCTTCTTCTTCTTCTTTTTTGCTTGCTTAGATTTATAGTAATTGGCATCGCTGATGTGTTTGATTTTTAAAATCACAACTTTTCAGCTAGGTCAATGACAGATGGGTAGGAGTTTGTCAAGGAAGCAAAAGAGACAGCATTCCAGGTGAAGAGATCACAGAACTGGGGATCCACCTCTGCTATTATTTGAATGTGGTTCGACCCTGTACAAGTTACATGACCCTTGGAACTTCCGTATCCTTACCGGTAAAATCTTTTCCAAGTCTAACTTGGGAAGAATAAATGAGACAACACAAAAATATAATTTGGTAAACTTGAATGTGAATTCAAATGCAGGTGATTATAACTGTCACAAGGAAACTGGAGATCAGCTGTGTCTATACTGAAGTAGACCCTCAGGATTTCATTTCTAAACACTAAAGTCTGATTACTGCAAAATCCTCCTTGCCTGAGAGCTCAATTCTGGCTGCTAGACCATGTTAAATTGATGAGCAGGGCAAACTGGAGGCATATGAGTAAACCGAGTCTAGATCAGTGGAGCCATCTGGTCAACCCATAGCCATATGCGCTAAATTGTTGTTCTTTTAAGGCACTAAATTTTAAACCATTATATATTATGCATCAACAGATAATTAATATGCCATGTCTCTAGCCTCTTGCTGCCTCATCCAGCCACAGCACTAAGGGCTGTGATCTGGGGCCCCCAGGTCTGTGTGTTTTCTCTTCTGAAGGCCCACAGAGCACCAATCCTACAGCCAATCCTAACTGTGTATGTTAGGGAAGGAGAGGATAAACAAAATGATAGTAAAAGTTACTTTTCCTTTTGGAGTAAGCTCAGACAGAAATTTATAAAGTACCTGAGGGGTGAGGGGTAGTGGAAATATTACAGTCTACCTGACGTGCTATAAATTTGCTTTCCATTACTCCAAAATGTTTTAAAAAGGAAAATTTGGGAATTAAGTGAATTGTGGAGCTAAAGAACTTGAGTGGATCTGATGGAAATTTAACTTTTTGGTCCAACTATAAACAGACAATTAATAGTTATATTTGAGGATAGTTGCAAACTCATAACCAGTTGGAAAAATCATAACCAGAATGGGTTCAGTATAAACAGAATCTACCATTTCGAAGCCTTGGTCATGTCGGAGTGTGTAGGCCGCTTACCTCCTCCCCATGTGACGGGATTACGAGTGGGGACAGCAACATTTAAATGACCTCACAGGACAACATGAGTATCAGAGAAAAATGGACTTCTCCCAACAATAACCATTTCTCCTTCCTTCAGATGAGCTAGCCACTTTTAGGGCATAAACCAAGCTAGAATTTGTAAGAAGGAGGTACATTTTCTAGGTGCAAATCAGTTACCTGGCATTCAATGTTATTGTCCCCATGGGATGAGGTGCATCCATTTGTCACTTTATCAAGTTCTGTCATGGCCTCTAATTCTACAACAGGAAATGTTATATCATGTTGTTTCCTCTCTGTTCATTAGGCATGTGAAAAATTCTCTCAAAGAGACGGACGCATCTTGTTTTATTGTCCCTAATCAAATATATGTTTCAGTTAAAGGTTAATACTTTCATAAACCTTATGATTCTTTTTATTAGTGTGATCTAATCCAGAGGTATAATAATTTCTGAACAAGTAAGTACATTTAGTAGTTCCAATATGGTTTTCTTAAAGCTGTAGGAAAAATCAGGCTGGACAAAACATTTAAAAAAATTTACAATCAAAATCTGGAATAGCTCTTGACAGATGAACAATAACAACTTCTATTTCTCAGATTCTCCAATTATCCTTTGCTAATCCTCTGTATTTATTCCAAAATATTTGGGAAAGAAAGGATAATGGTAAAAACATTGTCGTATTTTTAAATACTTGTCTACATTGACTTTATGTTTCCATTTGCAAGCAAATGTTCATGATAATAGTAGAATTACCTACGCTCAGCCCTGGCAGAGAAACAAAGATTGTCTATTTCAACCACCTAGTGTTTAAATCCCTTCTGTAACATCCAGCTAAATGATCATTCACTCTGTGCTTGTATGCCTGTCAAGACGGGGAACACACCACCCTACGTGATTCCCATTATCTCTTTGGACATCCCTGACCATCAGTGTTTGGGACCTCCTCCTGCATAATCTTAATTATCTCCATTTTGAGCTTAGAAGGTCAGTTTCAGGAACAAACATAGTATCTTATATTTCTCACTATACAAATGTAGATGGGCTGGGGATGTCCCACCACTCAGGATTCTGGTTAACAATGGTTAGAGTGCTAATTCTGTAAGTTGGTACTGTTTTGATGTCTCCTTAAGAATTCTTTGCTTTCCTAGATACAGCTTAATCGTGCTTTTCCCCCACTATTGTATTCCTATATTGTGTGAATGATCCCACTCTACCTGGGCCTTCTAGAATACATTAATCAGATTTTTCATTGGTTTAAACTAGAAATCCACTCAGTGCATTTTATCACTATGGGTATTTTCATGCTTTAATACAAATTAAAGTCCCCATAGTGATAATAGGAATGGTATATATAATCTATATAGTCTTTCCCATTTCACTGGCTTTATTTCAGCTTCTCCCCTCCCCAGCACAATCTAAAAAGAATTATTATCTTTCATGTAAGGAAGTTCTGCCCCTGATCAATTCCCTTGGGGACCTCAGCTTCTCATGAAATTTATTCCAAACAAATATGGCATTCTCCTCTCAAGAATTTCTGGTGAATATAATGTTCTCCCTCTCATTATGCCATTATTAAATTTCACATTACTATACAGTATTTAAAAGGAGACCTTTTGACCCCAGCTTTGGCTGAGTCTACAAAAGCTGTGAATAGTAAAGTAGACACCAAATAGCCGAGTTTCCTAGACAGAGCAGTCAGAGCACATGTGCAGAATGCAGACCATGCTGAGGGATTGTAGAAGTCTGGCCAGCACTAGCCTATCGTCCATCACCAGAGCACAGAAGAGGCAAGTGGAGGAGGGTTGGTGCAGTTCTTGGGCAATGACTTCCTGCCTCCATGGGCAGGGTGTGGATTTACCTCTCTCAGTGAGAGGGGCTTTAAGGCTTCCTGTGGAGTTTGGGAACCTCAGGACTGGGGTTACAGTCTTGCCAGAAAGAGTCTAAGGGCAGAAGGGCATGTGCAGATGCAACAGAGCTACATCTGGAGAAAGATGCTTATCCACTGAGCGAGGGCAAAATGTCCATAGTTTCCATGGCTTGGGTGTAGACTGTATAAAAGGAAACTGGTCTGGCTTGTCTTAAAAAGTATCTTGTCCAGTTGGAGTCCTAGAGGTGGACAGAGGGGCTAACACCAGAATCCCCGGGGGATGAGGGAGGAGTCTTGACTGGTAAGCTGTGAGAAAGGTGTTTCCCAGTCGAGGGACCTGCAGCTGGAAGTCTCCAGCAGAAGATCTCTGAGGAACCCACAAAAGAGAATTAGCTTTGGCCTTCCATCACATTCAAACTAGAGAGACCATAGTTGGTGGGAGTGCAGCTAGAAAATAGAGAAGAAACCGACCCACCCACTCCCTCCTTCCAGACTCCTACACATAAATCAGACCTGAGCTGGGCAGAGGTAGGGAAAAGCTTTAACTGGGTTAGACTTCAAAGTTTTGATAATTACCTGAACTAGAATGGGAACTGTGTGGTTATTAAACTGGGTTGGATATTTTCATACCCTAGTAAATATATGATTACTTTCTAAGAGTGATCTGAAATGCTATAGGACAGGCTAAAGATTTCATCTAGAAAAAGTAAGTAAAGAAACAATTCATGGAGCAAGTTGAGAAGAGAGTGGTGAGAAGCAATCTAAATTAAGTTTGTTTTTGTTATGCATTATCAATGCTAATTTTTCCGTTTGTAACGAACACAAGAGGAATATTATGAAACCCAAGAAAGATCTCTTGAGTTTTTTTTTTTTTTTCTCTTTCCATGTATTTGCTCTCCCATCTGGTTTCTTATCACTCACAGATTTGATAAGCCTTTTTCTTAGATTTGCAAGAAATTATTTCATGAGGCTGGCTGTTGGCATTGTGCGATACTGTCTGCTGGTTGGTTTGTTAAGGACAGGCTGCTGAGCGAATAAATCCCATTGGAGAGAGCCTATGTTTGTGTAACATACTGATCATGTACAGAGGTCTATTTGTTAGAAAGAGTACTTGCTACATTAAGAAATGCTCTAACAAACGTTAGCCCTAATGTGACTTTTCTTGTCATTGCTGCTACCATCTGAATATAGTTTGAAAGATACAGAATGACTACAAACTGGATGTCTTAAATACCAGAGACTGGATAGCTTATAAACAACAGAAATGGATATCTCATAATTCTGGAGACTGAAAGTCCAGTATCATGGTGCCAGTACGGTTGAGTGAGGGCCCTCTTCTGGGTCATAGACTTCTCATTGCATTCTCCCATGGAGAAAGGGACTAGGGAAACTTGTGGAGTCTTTTATAAGGGCACTAATCCCATTCATGAGGGCTCCACCTTTATGACCTAAGTGCCTCTCCAAGGCTTCACCTCCTAATACCATCACATTGGGCATTAGGATTTCAACATATGAATTCCGGGGGTGGGGAGGGTGACATAAACATTCAGACGACAGCATCAGGACATTTTTACAAACTCTCTGTTCCTTTTCATGAAGTGATAGTGAGGCGGGAAGCCCCATAAAAAGACTGGCGGGACCCCCAGGCAGGGCCACTACTCTCCTGCCAGCACCAGCCAGTTCCCTGGCCCAGAACCTCTATCTCACTTTTTGCCTATGAAACAGCTTACTTACCCCTAAAATTCTATTGGTTCCCTGAGCTCACTCCTGATTGGTTACTTCCCTGACTCCTGATTGGTCCATTTCCCTAACTTCTGATTGGTCCATTTCTAGTACTTCATTTGCATGGAGCTCACTCCTGATTGGTTATTTCTCGCACTCCTGATTGGTCCATTTCCCTCACTCCTGATTGGTTATTTCCCTCCCTCCTGATTGGTCTATTTCTACAAAGCTTGTTCCTAGTTGATCAACTTTTGTTATACTTTATTTGCATATGATGTTGTAAAGTGTAAACTGGCAGCCTATAAAGACCTGCGTAAACCTACAGACGGGGTCCAGAGCTTGGAGTGTTAACTCCTCTGCGCCCGCTGGCATAATAAACCTGAGTTCTCCGACTCTCCGAGTGCTGCTTGGTCTCTCACCTGGATCCAGGTTGCTGTCACAACTGAGCTGTGACACTGAGCTGTAACACATTTTTCTGCAACAATAGTAATTGAGTAACTATACAATCTTAACTATTATTTTAGCTGAAAGTGTAACTTTGGAGGAGTAAGTGGTTATTTTAAGTCTATTTTAGAGTAAGAGTATGTCTGTTTCTTCAACATAAAACCTGTTATGGCAAGGATCACAATTTTTATTGATTACCCTCAGCACCTGGCAGTGTTCTGGGCATGCCCTGAAGATGTTAACAGGAATTCTGCATTTAAATTAAACCCTTAGCTCCCAGCTCTGTTCTGCCTTACTCAGAAATCACTCAAGCTTACGTGCCCATTTCCTTTAAGTCACGTCAATATCCCATTCCAGACAAACTACAATGTTTAAAACTGTTGGAAGTTCCATTATGAAGGGGTAAAATTCTTTAAGAAAATGCTATTACTGAGTTTCGGAAGAGCACTGTTCAACTTCAAAGACCGGTCTTGCATGAATACGGTATCAGAAAGCAGGATCCGAAGAAATTGCGAATGTCACCGGGAATTTTAATAGAAGTTCAATTTTATTTATTAGGAAAGATTCTTTTTTGTATTTCATTTATATTCTAGTGTGTTGCCTTAGTTGGGTTCTCTCAAAAGTAGACAACGAGACAAGGACTCAGTTCCAAGTAGTTTATTTGAAAGTAGATCGCAGGAGACACCAGAAGGGGAGTTGGGAGACAAGGAAGGGATGGCAATCAAATAAGACTGTGTGACAGAGCACAAGTTCCCTGGGAGCTCAGGGGGTCATGAAGCCCAGCCTCAGCATTAACCCCACAAGGCGGTGTCACCTGCTGGGGGCTGCTCCCTCCAGGGGCGCTAACTCCCTGGCAGTCCTGGTCTGCCCTGGACCAGCTGAGGGGGCTCCCTCAGTTGAAGTAAAAGAGCCCTGAGTCGGTAGCAGGTCTTGGCTTTAAGGAGACTTCAGATCCTTCAGGTTGTGGAGGGAAAAGCCCAGGGAACATGGGCCAGACACTGACAGCATCTGCTACACTTGGGCCAATAAGAAAAGAAAAGTCACTGCTGAAACTGGGAGCGGTGCCTGCTAGAAATCACCAGACCATGTAAGTTGCATGTTGCTGTCACCTTTCCCGAGGTGAACAGAATGGGCAAAGGTTATGCTCAGAAGCCAGTGCATTTGGAATAATGGAGATCATTGAGATCAGATGGCACTTTGTGAAGGACATTAAATCTGTGCAGTGAAATGTCACAGGACCCCAAATTGAGAGATTAGAGGCGGCTATGGCTATGCCAGACAGAATGAAGGTCAACTGCGGGCAAGGAGAAAGGTCTGTGAATGCCTGAGCGGGTGGGTCTCTTAACCGTATACTCAAAAGAGTTTGAAAAATTGGAAAGATTTTATGTCCCATTGTTAAGAATTTGGTGAGAGCATTTTTTATTTTAAATCTATATCTAAGAATAGGACAGATTATAAACATGGAAGTTTTTTTCTCCTCTGTTGTGACCTGTGAATTTGAATCTTGACTGCCTTTGCAAAACTAACCAACACCCACAGCATTTGCTCTATTCATTGCCAAGGTAACAATCTAGAAATCTCTGTTCTGTCCTCTGAACAACTGTAGCAACCCAAGAATCTAATTTTGTGCCTCATAAATGATTGCGTTCCATCTCCTGACATTTATTTTAAAATTCTATGAAAACACCAGCTCACAGGATGTTGTGTGTTTTTTTTTCCCTCCAGTCTTTCTGCTGTTCCCCAGCTGTTTGAAACATGTTGTGGCTTTGACTTCTTCCAGCTACCTCCTGTGATGAAGATTACCTTAATTGCTTGTTTGTGGAACATTCAGTCAGAGACAGAATATGCTGTAACAATTACCAATAGATGAAGACTGACATTTTTACATTCCTTTTTATTCCATTAGCAGTTTCTTAGGACTTCTTGTTCGGCTTTTTTTTTTTTTTTTTTTTTTTGGCCTTGAAGAAGCCAGAATAGCCTTTGAAGTCTTGTGATCTCAGTTCTGTCATCCCCTACAGAACCACATCATGGTCAGAGAAAAGGTTTGTTTCCTTTCAAACATTCAGCGAGTGTTTATTGAGCATTTATTGTGTCCCTAGCTGTAGAGGATACAGATGGGAATTTATCAGATTGGGTCTTGCCCCTCTGGTGCCTGTATTCTAGTGGAGGACACAGAAACGAAACATGTTAACAAATCAGTCTGTGAAGTAATTTCACATAATGACAATGCTATGAAGAAAAATAAAGGAGCAACTAAGCTTTTAGGCAAAAATGGTAGCATACTATATATCCTTTTTACTGCCTTAGCTTTCTTTTAAAAAATTGAGGTATAATTGACACATGTAATATTACATTAGTTTCAGGTGTGCAACACAATGATTTGATACTTGTATATACTGTGAGATGATCATCACAATCCCCACACATAGCTACAATTTTTTCCCTGTGATGAGAACCTTTAAGATATACTTTCCCAGGAACTTTCAAATATACAGTACAGGATCGTTAACTAGAGTCACCTTTTCTACTTAGCCATGTATCTTAGAGATCGTTCCTCATCAGTTCTTAGTGAATTTCCCCATTCTTGTTTACAGGGCGTATTTCGCTGTGCAGTGATACGTAATTTATTTCATCGGACTCCTTTTGATGGATATTTAGGTCATTTCCAGTCTTTTGTTTTTAAAACCTATGCTGCAGTGAATATCCTTTTACCTGAGTTTGCATATGCAAATGTGTAACTGTTGGACAGCTTCTGAGAAGCAGAATTGCTGGGTCAAAAATATGAATATTCATCATTTTTAAAAGAATGCATTTTACGTCGTGACTTTTATGAGTAGGTAACATGAGCACATAGTACATCTCTAAAGGGAGCAAAATTCACAGAATGCAAATTAAATTCTTCCTCACACTTCTTTTCTCCTAGCACCAAAATTGTTTCCCTGGAGACAACAAATGCTACGTGTTTCTTGTGTATCACTTCAGAAATATTGTTAACTATGTATATGCACTATGTAATAATGTGTCTGTATATTATAATATGTATACTTACACTTTATCACCTCATTGTTGATTTTCAGCATCATCACTGGACATCATTAGTGCAAATGCTGGTTCCAGTGACTCTCTCTATGCCTGTCTTTGTTCTAGGGGAGGGGCAGCCATGGGTTTGAAGTCTTATATTGTCCTTGGCCACAATTTTTGGAACCTATTCCACTATGCCATTTTCTTTTGTGCTTGATGCATGTCAGCCATCTTGGGACCCTCCTTACCATCATCCTAAAGATTCTCTCAGCTCTGTGTGTGTGTGTGTGTGTGTGTGTGTGCACACGCGCGCGTGTGTGCATATGTATTTATTGTTTCTTCTATCACCTGTGTTCTATGAATTCTTCTTTTGTGGTTTATTCTCACCCCTGGGTGATACACATTCTTCAATATATCCCTGAGAAAGAGATTGTGGGAGGTAAATTTTTTGAGACACTGACTATCTGAAAATGTTTTGATCCTGTCTTCTCACATCATGACCCGATGATTGGGTAGGTGCAGAATTCTAAGATAGAAAATAACTTTGTTAAGAATTCTGAAGATATTCTTCCACTGTCTGTGAATGTTTACTGGTGCTCTTAAAAGTCCAAAACAATTTTAATTACTAATTTTTTCTATTAAGTGAATTTCTCTCTCTTCTCTGGAACTCTTTGGATCTTCTTGTTGATTCCAGTGTTTTGTGATTTCACAATGATGGCCCTTAGTATCAGTCTGTTTTTATCTATTGTACTAAGCATTAAGGGACTCTCTTAATGTGGAAAAATATATTTTTCAGGTCTTGATAATTTTCTTGAATTATTTTATTGAATATTTTCTCCCTACATTTCCTTTAGTCTGTTTTTCTGGATTTTCTATCCAGATGTTTCGAATTCTGAACTAGTGATCTTCCACTTTTGTTAACTTTTTGTTCTTACTTTCTACATTTGTCTTTTTACTTGAGTGCTAGGAGGTTTTCTCAATTTTACCTCCAAAACTTTCCATTGATATTTTTTCTCCTCTGCTCACATACTTTTAATTTCAACTCCCCCCCCCCTTTTTGGATCTCTGAAAGCTGCTTTCTTGTATCTTTCTGTTCCTGCATCATAACTGCCGTGCAAGCAGGTGTCCCACCATCTCTTTGCCCTCTTCCTATGGAAAGGTAAGCGTGATACAGTCTGAAAATATAGATACAAGAGAAAGTTGAAGAAGGGGCTTGTGATGGGAGACTGAGAGCTGGAAAGCTTGGAATTGTGATCAGTGACTGAGATTTTAATAAGCAGATTAAACAATTACAAGGCTCAGTTTTAACACTGGAATAGAGTAAACCAAATTCTCCTGGGTTGGTGGTTCAAAGTAAAAAATTATATATGCAGTCATAAAACCAAAAATAAGCCTAATGTTTATACGTATATGAGGAGTGGTTCTCCAGTCACACCTGTTTTTTATATTCTCTGTCTGTTTCTGTCATTTTTTGAGTGATGTTGATGTTCCCACATCTCTTTCATGGAGAAAACGGACTCAGAGAGTCCTTGCTTATGGACAACTGTGATAAAGATAGATAGCTGACCTACAAGTGTCACTTTTTCCTTTCAAGTGGCTGCTTAGCTAAAGAATACATTTCCTGTCTCCCCTCCTTGCATCTAGTTAGGGTCATGTGATTGATTCTTCTCCAAAGCGTGTGACCGACAGTGAGACACGCTGTTCCCACCTGAGGTGTTAATACTGAGTGCATATCCTCCATCCTCTTTCCCCTCCCCGTGGAATCTCAGCCACAGGAAGAAAGCAGCCTGGATTCCTGAGTCATTGCTTGGTTGAAAACCTCATTTCAAACTGAGTCATGAGCAAGAAATAAACTTTCAAAATTGTGTTAAGCCACTGAAAAGCTAGGGTTCTTTGTTATAATAGTCTGTGCTGTTAAATACACATACAGACACGTTTTGTCTGCTTATGTGAATAGCTGAAGCTAATGGGAATACTTCTTGTGTTAATGAGGTTGCCACCTGTGCCGAAGATCACAAATATTCTTAACATCTAAGTGCACATTAAATTTTGAAGGCATCTTTTACAAAGCGACTACAGTAGAGCTGCATTCTGCCATAAAAACAAGCAAACAAACAAAAAACCCAATATATGAAAAACCGGATTCATACCAATAGATCCAAAAGATGAAACAGATCGTATTCTCACTGCATAAGAGGCTCATTCACTTCACTGAATCACTGATCTTATCTTTAAGAAAACCAAGCTTCCTTAGGACATTTGCGAATATAGTGTAACTTAACAAGATGAATATTGCTTCCATGCAAGGACCCTCCCAGCCTATGCGTCCCACGAGCTGTTCGGGTCACTGGAATATAGTGCACCTGGGAAATGTTCACTTCAAAGGCCCAGGAAGGGCCACTCCTGCTCATTTGACATTCCTTCCAAGCACTCATCACATCCGCAAGGGACACTATGGAATACACTTCCCACAAGTGCAAACGGGGCAGGACCAGTGAGAATTCCCCGGTCACCTTAGTCTCAGAACAGCCTTTTACCTCCTGTGGGACTTCAGGCCTTAGATCTCTTCTCTGGATTGTCCCGGGAAGCCCTCTGGCATATGTCACTTCAGTTCCCTTCAAGAGCCACCCAAGACAGCCCCTCTTAGCATTTGCGTCCACTCACTCCCATGGGCTTGCTCTTTGGGGAGCTAAGGAAGAAAGGTGTCTTAGAATCATCTCACCTCTTTTCTCCACTTTTTAATTAGCACTCTTATCTTGGGAGAGGCTGAAGAAGTAAAAGGAATTTCCAGATTCTCGTGGTCAGTGGATTTTCCAGCTTCTCTGAGCCTGAGCAACAGATCAAGACATCTGAGGATGTTTGAGTCTCATGATATTTCTGGAGATGCACCTGGTGTAAAATAGAGACACTGTCAGTAGTAGCATGTGGTATTTATGGAGCATTTACAACGTGCTGAGTACTGAGCTAGTGCTTTACGAATACTGACTCTCTCAGTCCTCACACGCACTCTCTTTATGTTTAAAGAGCAGTGATTAATTGCCCAATAAATGTTGACTGTTTTCATCCAGTTGACCTATCCAGATGGTCTCTGCCTGTCAGATGTGGTGGTTCTGTCCTGGGGAATCCATCCCATTTCTGGGTTCCTGGCTCACAGGCCTTGCTTATCCAGCCTCTGGCTAAACCAGGTCGTGACAGTTACACTTGTTTGGATTCTCTGTCTGCAGTCTCTGCCACATTCACTCCCCCCACCACCCTATTCTTTTCTACACATCTTTTCCCTCAGTTGTAATAAAATATGGTTTTATATATTATACACACATAGTTTGGTATTTCCAGAATAATTTTAATGTCATAGAATCATAAGCTTTTGGAAGTGGAAGAAACCTCATAAAAACTTTTGCTTTCTGCAGATATGGAAACTGGGCCCAGAGAGATAAGGTTCCTTGTCCAAGAGTATAGAATTGCTTTAACTGTTCAGCTGGCACTTTCTTCAGAAAGGTTGCTTTCAAGTCCCTTCTCATCACTGCATGTCCAGTAAAAGTTTTTTAAGAGAAAAATCCCTCCATCTTAAAGCTTGTTTTAAACCATCAATAAATGAAATGTCAGTTTCATTTATTGGAACTTTTCATTCATTGGATAAAATGAAAGTCAGTCTCTTTCTCTTCCTCTCTTTCTCCTTCTTTATTCATGCATCTCTCCTTCCATCATCTAAATTGCTTAGGTAAGATTTATCAAGGTGCAACTGGGCATAACTTTCATCCAATTACTACGGGGGTATTCATTAATCAAGTGAATACCCTGTCTGTTTATTTATAAATGTTATACATGACAAAACTGCAGTGACTGTTTGCAAGAATGGAATACGTTTCTCTGCATGTTGTTAATTAATCACAGAATTTTGTGCATTTGGGGGGCATTTATTTATTTATCTTTTTGCTGGGTAAAGGTTTTTAGGGGTGTGAAAATGGTTGTACCATGTACAGGAACCCTAAGAAGCCAGAGAAGAAATGCTGATGAGAACAGATCAAACGAACTGTCAGACTGAAATGAGACTCAGTGTGATGATGATGAAGGGAGATAAAAAAATCAAATAATGAGCAGAATAATTAGAAACGTTAAGAAGAGTTAAATGCAATGGGTTGACCAAGAAGTATACACAAGCTTAATATATATAGGAAATTTGTTAAAACTGAGAGCTTGGGAATGGAAGATTTTGGGAACAACCTTTAAATATATTGAATAAATTCCCTCAAAGCTGTCAAGATGAAAAGGTTTCTCTGGGCCCACTGTCTGAGACAGCCACTCCATAATAAAATTGTTGGGATGAAAATAACCCACGAAGTGTATACTAAAGACACAACTCAGCAAAGACTTTCATATCACAGGATTCCGAGATGAAGTCACTTACCTGGAGGTGGTCCAGGCTATTGTCAAATATTTGGCCAGATAAACAAATGCATCAATATTTTATTAATAGCTATTAAGTTCTGCCTAATGCATATGCTATGCAGTGGATGGCTCAGTTATTGTTAACTCCCATATGGAGACACAAAACCTCCGATGAGTGCTTGGCAGAGCCACCAACACATTACAATCCCGCACCCTGGGATTCCGCCCGAGTCTGGACCTCAGAGTAAGAGGAACAGAAAGAGGAATATCTGTACCTAAAATGCAGGTCACGCAAAATTGTAGATTTCTTTCTTAATGTTACTTCCTCCATCTGTTGACTCAGGATCAAGGCTGAATTCAGGAGTCAAATTTTAGGTGGAATATTAATAAAAACCTGAGGATATATGGGATGATGGTGAGGGAGAAACCAGGCTCGTAAATGATCTAGTGGCCAAGTCATATGAGGCAAGATAGAAGAAGCTGGACTCATTATTCAACACGGAATAATGGTGTTCCTGCAGTATGTTAGGGGCTGGGCTGCACTCTGGGGATAAAGCAAGGAACAAGGCAGTGGGAAGCCCTTCTTCATGGAGCTACATTTTAGTGGTAGAGACAGACAAGTGAATAAATGAATTTAATGCAGTGCATTAATATTTAGAGTAGGGATTAAGAGCAGAGTGCCATGGGAAGGGTGCCTGATTCAGCTCTGTGAGGGGGATGGTGGGGAACGAACCTGAAAAGATGAGCAGGACTGGCCCCGTTGACGGGGGGAAGCGGGCATTATGGGCAGAGGACAAGTATAAAGGTCCATGTTGGGGAGCAAGATGGGTTTAGGAACTCAAAGTAATTCAGAGTTTGATAGATATTATGTGAAAGGGAAGGCATGATGAGTGATGAGCCTGGAGAAAGAAGTAAGGAACAGATAATGAAGGGCTAACAGGGTTTAGAAATTAAGCTTTATCCTGAAGGCAGTAAGAAGCTGAGTCTTTTTTTTTTTTTTTTTTTTTTCCTGTAGGAGATGTTGATGTTGGCAACATTTTTCAGAGTAATGTATTAAGAATGGATTGCAGGAGGCAAGACTGGAGGCAGGAAGGTGTCCTGGGACACTGGGAGTAATTCATGGGAGAGGATATAATGGAAGCAGGGATGGAGAAGAATGGACAGTTACCCGATGTGGTAAGGAGGTGAGCTAGACACAACTTGATGTTTGATAAGATGACAGGCAGACGTCTCCATATATTTGAAAGACTGTCATTAGGAGGTTCTTCTGACTCCATGGCAGAAGTGAGACTGTTAGGTGGAATCTGGTTTTATAAGCAGAGAGAACTTTCACACGACGAGCGTGCTTCAGCAATGGGGTGGGCTGTAGTAGGCGGCCACGGAGTCCTGGTAACCACCGGACCCCATAGAGGTTTCAAGCAGAAGTTGGGATAAACTCTTATCAGGGATGTTGTAGAGGACATTCCCATATGGTGCCTGGTCTAAATGACTTTGGATGTCTGCTTAAATTTTGAAATTCGGTTGTCGTGGTTGACATGACTCCACGTGGCACTTCCCAAGACTGTGGTCTCCAGGCAAGCAATGATGTCCTGACTGGTATTCAGCCATCACTCTTGGCTTGTTAAATCTGCACTTCTTGCTCTGAAATGGAAGGATTTAAGGAAACATGGAGAGGAACAAAGAGAGAATTAAAATATTAAAACTTGCTTTTCTCTACCAAAGCCATTTCAAACTTGTGTTCTGAGCCTGCCCACCATGGTGCAGTGATGCAGTGATGAGCTCAGGATGACCTCTGAGCTTCTGATTCACTGTGCTCTGCCCACTGGATGTATTGATCCCAAATGTTAAGATGTGGTTGGAGTAGACATTACAGCATATAATCCATGAAGTCCATTAACTCTGGTATCTTCCAGATGTTGCTGAAACAATGTAACATAAAACAGATTAAACACAGAGGGAAATTCCACAACAATCAAACCACAATGTAGATACATCAGTTTAGGCAATGATTCCTGACCTCAGGAAAAGAAAATGCATTCATCTCTGCATGTAACTTGTATGTTTTTTCCCCATAAAGATTGCCAAGTCTTCAACTCATCGACTCATGTTGGGGTTTCTTCAATATTAGAAAAATTGGAGGGGACGGTATAGCTCAAGTGGTAGAGCGCATGCTTAGCGTGCACAAGGTCCTGGGTTCAATCCCCAGTACCTCCACTGAAAAGAAACCAAGTAAATAAATAAACCTAATTACCTCCCCCTGCAAAAAAAAAAAAGTAAAAAAAAATCGGAAGAATCGGGTCATATTCTTTCCCATCCCTCCCCCCCATTCTAATTGATAATAGTTGCCTTGCTCAGTGCAAGCTATTTGGAAGCATGAACTTGTATGACATTTATTTTGACTTGATTGTAAATGCACACAGATTTTTGGATATATCAACAAACTCAGCAACATGGGAATATTCCATGGCAAAAACTTAAACTTTGGAGGATATTGTAATCTTTCACAATTGTTAAGAAAGTGTCACTCACTTCTACTTCATGAGTCTTCATTGGAAGCAGAAGTTGCCTTCCAGGTCAGGTACCAGAATGCCTTTCTCAGCCACCTTGGCTGCTGCAAGGCAAGTACAAGGTCAAGGCCACCAGAAAAGGTGCCCCGGACTTTGAAATGGGAGCTGGTGGAGACCAAGAAACACCCATTTGGGTAGCAGTAGCAGAGCAGCAAGACTGAATTCCCAGGGCAGTGGTGGCAGTGAGGGTCGTGGTGGTCTTCAGTGCCCCTACCAGCAGGCTGATGGCATAAGCTGCCCCGTCGGGAGCTTGAAGTCACCGGCAGCGGTGACCTCACAGGTTCCTGGCCCTGATTTAAGGTGTTGCTTCTGCCCACACTGTTTGAGTCTGGTTGTCATTATCTTTCGATGATTATGTGAACTACTCAATATTCTTATAATAAATTCTACTTCTGCTTCAAATCAACTAGAGTTGATTTCTGTTGCTGCAACTAAAAATCCTTATCAGAAGAGTCCAATGCAAAGGAATAGGTGGGCTCTGATGATCTAATTCTGGAACCGTAAACGAAAAAAATCACATGGACAAGTGCTTTCTCTCTTCACTGTTGAACTCCCTCTAACATGATAATTGTTCACACGCTGTATAGGAAACAGAATAAGAAGTGTTGAGTATCACTGAGTTGCTTACTATTCTGTTATTCTGAGTGGGCAAAGGATGCAGGAAAAAAATCCATGGTATAGGAACTAATTCATACTAAAGTTTAAATTATTCTATTCTATGATTAATTATATTTGAAAATAGAATCTTGTATTTCAACCAAATTGTTAATTAAGGCACAGTGAAAAGATTTTTTAGCAAGTTAATGGGCAAGTTAGCAAGTTGACTCATCGCACTTCAAAATCCCAGCTACCCAGAAAAGAATTAATTCTATGTAGGAACAGACATGGAGAAAGAGATGTTGATGTAGAGAGGGGTCATCTCATTTCCCCCAGAGTTTCCTTTGTCAGAGCTTCTTCCAGGAAATAGAGCCCTTTGGTCTGCTTAGGGCTATGAGATCAAATATTTAAAAATCCCAGGATAAATCCCTGAAATCTCTGTGGCCACTGGGAACACGGGGCACTTTATGCTGTGATAACTTGACTGCTTGGCAGGAACTGTGGAGTTAAGGAAACAGTGCGGTCAGCATTCTTTTTTAGATTAAGGTATCTGTTCTTCATTGGTTTTATTTGTCTGTTTAATTAGTATCATTAGCATTTACTAAAAATATTGTCAGAATTATTGTCACATGTTCCTCCCTAGCCGTCTAGTCACAGGGCCATCATCTGTTTACATAAACGACTTTGTGTTTATCAGGGTTGTTAATGTGTGAAAAGATTCTGGCAGAACAGGGTTCCTGGGTTGAGATGAACACATTTTCAGGGTTTAATGGTTCCGTAGAAAGTCTTGAACAAAGAGTTAGCCTTGAACAGAGCAAGGTACAAATTTGGTAACTCTGTTTGTCTCATTGGGGTCGTTAACCAAAACTTGGTCTTTAGTTTCTTCTAAGTGAAATAATTAAAAGGAATGCTTTGATTTCATTCATTCATTCATTCAACAAAAAACATGTATTGAGCCCTTGCAGTGAGCCAGGTTCTATGCTAAGCCTCGAGGATTCAAACATGGGATGAGCCCCAATCCCATTTCTCCAAGAGCTCAAGGTGTGGTTCTGGAAAGATGTCCAGGCTCGCATACCCTCCATGGTAGTTGGGACTTTTAAGTTACATGCACTAGAATAGCTTTAAATTCTCACTGCTACTTTAGAAACCACTGGAAGGACTTCAGGGGTGTGTTCACTTGGTGAAATTACTCATGTAATTCTCGTTAGTGCAGATGGGAAGGAGGTGTAAATCCACAGCGATCGCGCTGAGAAAACAAACACTCCTTCTCTGACTTATGTTGTTTGTTTCTGTTTGTCCCGGGTTGAGTCAGGGAAATAATCAGGGAAATTACACGTGTTCAATGGCCCGGGTGCTCCAGCGCCCTTGGAGTATCTAATCACAGTTAATAATTAAAACAAAGCAAGGAACTCAAATGCTGGGTTTAAGTACTACCAAGAGGGAAAGAAACCATTTGAAGGGGAAAGTATGAGGGGGACCCTGTGGTAAATAGATTTTTACAGACAGAAATGCAGGCTGTAAAGGGAGAATATTCTTTGAAAATGGATGTGGATTACGGTGGATGAATAAATAAATAACATACTAAGTTCCTGCTGTGTCCCCAACTCTGTGTTAGACCATATAGGGGACAAAGGGTATGTTTCATCAGGGAAGAGCGAATCAACAAACTATGATTGACACAGAAACTGGGACTTGGGTTTTAAAAATGGGACAGGATATTTGAAAAAAGAGCATTGACAGAAATGGCAGGACATGTGGTCGCAGTTTCAGGTAACATCCATTATTCAGATCATATAAGCTGTGCTGTAGCCACAAATAGCCACCAGATGTTAGTGGCTTGTGGCACCGAAGTGGGGGGCCCTTTTCTGTCCCTTGGCTCCGGGATCCAGGCTGACGGAGCAGCTACTATCTTGAACGTAACTATGAAGGGAAAGAGAAAGCTCTGTAGGGTCACACACTAACAATAAAATGCTCCATTTTACAACTCATTGGCAAGTTTGTGGTCCCATTCAACCACAAGGTGGGGGGGGGGGAGGAAATAGACCCTACTATGTGCCCAGAAAGCGATAGGTAGAAATATTAGGTGAGCAGCATAATGACTATGCCTCTGACCTCACCAGGCACAGTGAGGACACCCTAACAGTGATTTTCAACATGGTGCCCCTCACCTGGGTGAGATTTTACAGGAGATGTAGTGGTCCTTGTAGTTGGGTGTGCACTGGGATCACCTGGGGGGCTTGGTCAACCATAGATTGCTAAGACCCCTTCTGAATTCTGGGTTCAGTACCATGAGATGGGACCCAAGAGTTAGCATTCCCAGGGGATAGTGATGCTGCTCAGTTGGGCACTGCACTTGGAACACCACTGGTCTAAGACAATCTAATAAAAGGTTCTTCTCTCAAGCCTTCAGTGAAGTCGTTTTAAATGTTAGAGCCTGGCTTGGGTTCTGGAGAATGGATGGGAGGTTTGGCTGCTCCAGCCAGAGGGACGGCAGCTTTCAGAGCCCACGAGGTCTGATCGGCCCCATCAGGTGACTTTAGTGTCTGCCCCTCTCCTGTTTCCTTTGGACGCCACCTTATAGGGTGGGCATTTTCATTTCACTGGCTGGAAGAGTCCAGAAACATGGCTTCAGATTCCACAACCAAGAAAATAAGGCTCAAAGAAGAATTTGTTCCTTTGCTTCCTTCTAAGGTCAGGTTTCTAAGTCTTAATTGTCTCCCTTGGACCCTCCTTTTCCTGGGATTATTGACAATTTAAAAATATTCGTGTCCCTGTTGGGACACCCTGACCCAAACTCATAAATGTGTGGTCCCCACAGCACAATCACAATAATGCCACATCCTTAAAAAAGATAAACAAAAAGGAAGGAGGGAAGGAATGGGGAGCTATTTCCACCGCCTCTCTCCCTACGTATTGTGAAGAAATCATGGCTCCTTTCATGTTGAAATATTTTCTTGAATCTGGGCTGTTTAGACTTAAGTAAAACCATATGCGGATCATTAGCCCTTCATTCAAGTCGAGCTCTAGCAAGCCCACCCAAGGTTTTTTTTTTTTTTTTCAGTCCTCCCTCAGGCACCCTCCTTGTCCTTCCTGCACTCTTCTGATTCTCAAACTCCTGATTTCCTGTGAGCAGCAATTAAAATGAGAGTTGCCGGGAAACAAGCAAGGGTGAGGCATTGCTCCATCTGAAAGAGACATCAGAGAGCCTGTAGGGCCATGGCCGCCGGCAGCTCACACCCCCTGTGTGATCACACAGAGCCCTCACCTCTGCACTGTCACTGTCTGACTGGCCTCTGCTTGACGTCTGCAGGGATGTCCTGCCCATTTGAGTTGACTTCCAGAGAAAGGAACACCCGCACTGGAGATGCCTTCAAAGCTCTGCTTCCTGCAATTCAGAAAACTAGGTTAGAGATGGTAGTTTTCCCAGCTTGTCGCCCCTGCTACGATTTCAACATCTTAAGGCTGTTTCAAGCCAGAGCTCAGGCTCAAGGTACCACGTGCCCCTTTTTCTTAAGATTCTTTTCAAATCTAGTATAATAAAATAAAAACAAAAACAGCTTTTATTCTGAGCATAACTTAGAAAGAGTAGCTCATTCCTGCGATGTCAGCAGAGAACGGACCATTTATACTTTCTATCCTGTGATTAATTCTTTCTCCCAGGATTCCCACCAGAATGGTACTTTTCTTGGAACTGCTGAATCCACATTGACACATTATTATCACCTCGAGTCCATATGGCTTATTTTAGGGTTCACTCTTGGTGTGGTACATTCTGTGGGTTTAGACAAACATACAATGACATGTATCCACCACTATAGTATCACACAGAGTAGTTTCAATTGCTCCGAAAATCTTTTGTGTTCTGTCTATCCATTCCTTCCTCCTCCCCCAACCCCTGGCAACCCCTGATCTTTCTACTGTCTACAGGGTTTTGCCTTTTCCAAAATGTTATATAGTCGGAGTCATACACTGTGTCGCCTTTTCATACTGGTTTCTTTCACTTAGTAATGTGGATTTCAGTTTCCTCCATGTCTTTTCATGGCTTGAGAGCTTGTTTCTTTTTAGCGCTGAATAATAATCATCCATTGTCTGGAGGCACCCCGGTGTATTTATGTATTCACCGACTGAGACACATCTTGTTGTTTCCAAGTTTTGGTAGTTGTGAATAAAGCTGCTAAAAACATCTGTGTGCATGTTTTCTGTGTGGTCGTATCCTTTGGATAAATACCAAGGAGCACGATTGCTGGATCGTATGGTTAAGAGTTTGTTTAGCCTTGTAAGAAACTGCCAAATTGTCCTCCAAAATGGCACAGCCATTTTGCGTTCCCAGCAGTAGTGAATGAAAGTGCCTATTGCCCCACATACTCGTCAGCATTTGAGGTTGTCAGTATTTTGGATTTTTGCCATTCTGATACGCATTGTAGAATGTATTCTACACATTTTACCTTTAATTGTTTTATTTTGCATTTCTCTGATGACATGGGATGTGAGTGTCTTTTCGTATGCTTATTTGTCATCTGTGTATCTTCCTTAGTGACGTGTCTGTTAAGGTTCTTGGACACTATTCTCATTTTTAAATATATTCTAATTGTTTGTTGTTGACACATAGAAATGCAATTGTCTTTGATATACTGAACTTTCATCCAGAACCTTAGCTGGATTCTCTAGTTAATTCTAATATGTTTCTCTGTAGACACCTTTGACTTTTCTCTGGAGACAATTATATGTAAATAGTGACAGTTTTGTTTGTTCCTTTCCAATTAGGATATGTTTATACTTTTCTTTTTTCCTGCTGTGCTGGCTGGCAAGAGCCTCCAGGAAAATATTGAAGAGAAGTAGTCATTCTTGTTTTATTTCTCACAGAAAAGAGAATGACTTTAATATTTCACTCTTGCATGTGTGATATTTATGGTAGATAGATTTTATCCGATTAGGGAAGATCCCCTCTCTTCCCTTTTAACATTTCTCTCATGAATGAACATAAATATTTGAATGCTTTTTCTGTGTCTATTGAGGTCATATTTTCTTCTTTCCTTCAGTCTTTTGATGTGGTGCATGACAATAATGACTGGTATAATGTCCAATCCAACTTAAATTTCTGGAATAAATCAGTTCAGTCATGGTGTATTGCTTTATTTATAAATTGTGGGATTCAGCTTGATAATATTTTTGTTTAGAATTTTGTGCTGCTGCTCTTGAATGAGATTGGCTTGTAACTGTCCTTTCCTATGCTGTCCATCGATGCCAAGACTAGTAGGCTTCACGAATGTGCATGTTTATGAAAGACATACACTGATCACTAATAGTGCTTTGCTTATGACTGATTAATTGAATTAAATTAGGTGATTTTGTTTTCTTCATAATTTTCTATATTTTCTACCTTTCCACAATGAGAAAGGATTATATTTGACCACCAACCATTTCTGCAAACACAGACATAATCACAGACACCCCCATAGAGCCTAACTCAGGGGTTTGAACATTGATGTCAAGACGCTGGATTGTCCGCACTTCGTTCTGAATTTTAAGGTGCTCCCTGGTGTGCAGAATAAAAGAGTGGCAAGCAAAGTCTTCTGGGAATCCTTAAAACTAAGGTGTGCTACAGTGACATGCAGGGGACGTGGAGGCCCAGGTTTGAATGAGTAGTAACAAGCTTTGATTTTCTTGCTTGTAGAATGAGGAAAATAATTCAGACTCATGCTGACCTCATCAAGTTGATGGCATTCTGTAAGGAGAGTGAATGCGGAAGTGCTTTATAACTGTAATTTGTCTTTGCACGTGTATGCATATGAATGTGTATATATACACATTGGGTGGGTAGATATGTAGAATCAGAAGACAATGATTTAAGGGACTCAGATGGAGTTTGGCAAGGCTTCCTCCAGCCGATTCCTTGACTCAGGGAGCCCCTGAGGACCTGGTGACTCCCCACGGGGAGCAGGGGCAGTTTCCTAGGACGGGGAAGTGGATACCCTGTCCTGGCTGTTTTGCCTTAGACAGCAGTTTGCAACGCTAACTGAAACTCATAGTTGGGAGTCGTTCCCATTTTATGGTCCCTGCTCAGTATCTACCAGTTTTCTCTAAGAACTGTTTACACAAGGTTTGCCGTTTATTGGCTAGTCAAAGCCCATGAGGTAGAAGAGGCACTTGGCAAAAAAAAAGGAAGAAAAGAGGGTGAAGGTAGAAGTCGAGAGGAAACCAGGAGCTCTCTAATATGTTTATTTCAGTCCTTTCCCAACAGATAGATGGATATGTGTAGATCCAGATTGACAGACAAGAAGTCTGTATTCAATGCCAGCCTCCCTTCCTCACTCCTCAACACACACACGAGGAAAGAATAGAGGCTTCTAGATAGCATTTGTTGTAGAGATTACACGACATGGGAGAAGGAACAACAGTTACAAAAACCCCCAAAGGTGATAAAGAACCCTAGCTGAGCTTACAAAACAAACGAGGAAACTAAAACAAACAAAACGGGTATTCAGGGTGAGGAGGGATATAAGCTGTGAAGGTTGGATTGGGAGATTTTGAGGTAACAAAAGTGAAGAGTGGAAAAAAAGTTTGGGGGCACAGCTATCATTCCTGCCAATGATACTGAGAAGGCAGAGATGGGGAGAGAAAATTATACAAATGAATTTCTGTGTATCAAGACCCAGTAAAAACTAAGTAAGGATCTGAAGTGTTTAGGTTCCTTTTTGCTTGTCTGATGATCAGAACTGACTGTTTCTTTTAATATGGCACCATCCTAAGACCAGTTCAGAGCACCAGTTCAATTTAGGTTACTTACAAAAAATTTTTGCTTTGGAAGTAGAAGGCTTAAATAAATTACAGTCTGTAAAGGTACTGGTTTTTCTTTTCTTACCTGGGACATTAGGTAGGTGCTGGCCAGTGATGGAAGAAGACCAGAAAAAACATGGCTCATGGGATTATTCACATTGGTCATTGCTGTTAATCGAAGCAGAATTATTTAGGACAAATACCAGACAAGAATTTCCCCCTGAACTCCCACCAGTTCTGCAGGAACTCTCTCCTGTGGTCCAAAGGTCATCCAAATAATTCTTATTCAGATTTTTAAATGTCACTCCATGCTCAAAGGTTCTCCTTTTTTTTTTTTTTTTTTTTCCGGTTGGGGGCGGTAATTAGGTTTATTTATTTATTTTTAATGGAGGTACCGGGGATTGAACCCAGGACCCTGTGTATGCTAAGCATGTGCTCTACCACTGAGCTATACCCTTCCCCCTACAAGGGTTCTCCTTTTGCTCAACATTTTTTCCCATACTTTCTGCCCTCTACAGAGTAAAAGATGTCTAATGTTAAAATGGCTGGAGAAGGAGAGAGAGACATGCAGAGAATGTGGTTTGGGAACACTGAGCAAATACAAGGTGAGATGGGGCAGCAGACTGTTCCTATCCCATCCACATGACCGTGGCACACACCATTCCAGTGGGTACTCACAACCTCGTCCTGCAAACCTGCAACTCTCCCCATGAGGGCTTTCTCTTGGCTTCCTTTGGGGAGGGCCAGAAGAGTTGGGTAGCTCATGCCGCTGGAAACAGCCCAGTCAATGATGGATGAGGGTTGGTGGATGAATCCCCCAGCTCCCAGCGTCCTTGTTCTTCGCTGGGGGTGTGTGGTTTGGTGCCTGGGGTTGGGGGGCAGCCATCCTGAGACAGGTGGGTATGGAAGGCATTTGAAAGGGAAGTAAGGTTATCGAAGATAAATGGTTCCTACTTCTGCACGTGCCTCCGTTCAGATCTTCTCTTTGTCCCATATTCCTTTTCCACGGTGAGGTTTTGCAAGCGCAGCACTGCTGTCCCGTATAAGCAAGTTGAAATAAAAAGACAGAATAATTGCATGACGAGCGTCTAATGGTGAGATTTCACATTTAAAAAGACAAAGACTTAGACTTTCTATAGCACTCTGAGAATAAAAAGCCATTTCTGATTGATTTCTTTCTTAACATTACCCACTCCGCCCCCCACCCCCGCCAGCCGAACAGCCTGGGCAGTGATCTACCTCATGTTTCAGGCAACGTGCCTTTGACCCGGATTGTCTTCCAGAAAACCTTGACAAGTGATGCATTTTTAAAGATTTTATACCATGTCAGCACTATATTTTGTGTCCCAGTAGCCTGTCAGAGATCCTTCTATACTAGGGTATTGAAGGTAGCGGTCAGAAAATGAATATGCTGGGAGACAGTTAACATCCAATACTTTGAGACCCCAGAGATGGTAAGGAATGATCCAGTGATTGCTGGAAATTATGGCACACGTGGAATGTTTTTATACATATAATGAAAAATAACATGCTTTTGACCCTCACTAATTTTGGGATGTGCAGTTTTTTAGAACTACCTTGGGCCTAAGTTTACCTTCCTTGCATTTTCTAAAAAAAAAAAAAAAAAAAAAGAATATGGGCATGTGGATTTCAGGGTGCACAATCCACCATGCACTCTGAGTCCAGGTGGAATTTGGAAGGGGTACCACAATGGTCGTTTTCTGAGGACATCCATGAGGGCCCCTCCAGCACTGCCCTTTCTCTACCAGCCCCGTCTTCAGCATCTTCATCTCTGTGTCTCTCTCCTCCTTTGACTAGTGGGCTCGAAGGACATGGCTGTATCTTAGTCATTTTTAGATTCCAGACAGCAGTGGATAAATAGTCTGTGCTCAAGAGACAGTTGGTGCTGAGTTGAATTTTCAAGACTTTCATGCACCCATCTGAAAGCAAATAATTAATATGTGAATTTCAAATGATTTTGACCTCTTGGTGAAAGCAACTGGCTATAGATCTTGGCTTTTCCAAAATTTGTTAATTTTCAGCTTGTGCAGTTGGTGTAAAAACGTTGCAGTCCTTCAGTTCTTAGTAATTATTCTATAATTTGGACATGTCACTATGTCATATTGTCCTTCCTCCATCTTTTTTCATGTTTAATGGTATTTTACTGTCCTTCCAAAGAAAGAAATGTTTAGAAGCCCAAAAAGAATTAAAAAGGAGGATAAAATGATGATTAAAATTACAAGATGAAGAGATTGTCAAGGGCAATGTAACATATGGTTGTGAAAGTTTGCATAAATTCAGTACCATTTAGTCAACACTTACTTAGCACTTTTTACAAAGAACAAGTATTCTGACGGATTAATAGGTTAATAATAGTTCTCAACGTGTAACTAAAACCTTTAAAAAGTGATCCTCTTTTAATCACAATGATTGATGAGGGTGAATGGGGTGGGCTTTTATAAACAGTATCCATGGGGGATTGATTACAAGATCCCCCACGGATACCAAAATCCATGGGTCAAGTCCCTTATATAAAATGGTGTAGTATTTGTATGTAACCTATGTACATCCTCTTGTGTACCTTAAATCATCTCTAGATTGCTTATAATACCTAATACAATGTAAATGCTATGTAAGTAGTCACTGGTGCCTGGCAAATTCAAGTTTTGCTTTTTGGAACTTTTTTGAAAAAATTTTTTTCCAATGTTTTGCATCCAAGGTTGGTTGCATTTGCAGATATGGAGGGCCAACTGTTTCATGTTTAAAAATAGTATTATATTTGAAAAAAATATAATTCATGTGTATTTATATGATGCAAAAAGGAAACAGGCAAAGAGAAGTTTAAGAAGGACCCCAGCAATGTGAGGTGGGATTGGGAAGAAAGTTTACTTTTTATTTTATACCCTTCCCTTTGATACATTTATAGTTTTCTTTTTTTTCTGTGTACATGTTATTTTTAGAATAAAAACTGTTTTAAAAGTGGAGTAAATAATTCCCAGTCCTCAGAGAACATAAAATGACCTCAAAGAACATGTGAATATAGCATGATACACACCATGCTAGATCACTTCCAAATATGGCTGCCGTGAATGTCTCCTGGTCATGTACGTCCCTGTCATCCAGAGATGCATCAAGAGAGTAGATCTTAAAAGTTCTCATCAAAAGAAAAAAAACATGTAACCATTTATAACTGTATATAGTGATGGATGGTAAGTAGACTTATTGTGGTGATCACTTCACAATATATGCAAATATTTAATTATTATGTTGTATACCTGAAACTTTTAATATTATGTGTCAATTATATATCAAAAAATAAAGAGAGAGATGGAGCTGATTTCTCCTGCACTTGTGACTTGCAATGAATATCAGGCTGTGCTCGATGCTCAGTGCATAGTAGGCTCTTAGTAAAAATTAATTCTCATCCCCTCCTCCACTCCTCATGTTATGAGAACAGAGCAACCTTCCTATTCATGCCGAGGAACAGCATGAATGGGAAAAAGGAAGAGAATGAGCTGGAAAGAGGAGATTCAGAGGGACTTGAAAGAAATCTCAAACCAGAGAACAAACCAATGGGCCTTGAGTAGAACACAGAAATGATGGTCTGGGGCATTCCTGGTCCCTACTTAGATTTGGGGCATATTCTCCTACACTTCTTCCCAGGATCTTGTTTTCCTGAGGCTGCAAACACCTAATATCCCCCTCACTCACCACCTCTCTCTTACACCTCTCCCTCTTCGATCTGTTTCTTTTCTATTCCCAGTCATCCAGGATGGAAAGGAAGGGAGCCCACTGCATGGTGTGTGCCTGTGCCTGCATTCCAGACCCTGGGGCTGGAGGCTCAAAGGCCAGAACTGTTGCATCGTTTAGTTTTGTTGGGGTGAAGGGTGATTCTCATGTAAGAGACCTGTTGATTTTTTCAGGGTACAGCTGACACCCACAAGGATCTGTGAATTTCCGAACACTTGCCCTTCAAGGAGAGGAGATTCATGTATTTTTTACCAAGGCTGTTACCCCCAGAATCATACCCCTGCCCCTCCCTTAAATAGATACCAATCACTCTTATCTAAATTTCAAGAGGAAGTTGCAAATAGAAAAAAAACCAAGAACTAGTTAGAACCAACTAGGCCCAAGATGGCAGAGGATTTCACTTCCAGTAGACCTTGAGCCTCATTGTATGCTCATTGTATGCTCACTGTAATTCATTCGCATGCTAAATGACATGCCCATCAATGTCATGACAGTTGACAGTTGCCATGACAACAACCAGTCAAGCCCTATAAGGACTGAAAAGGAGAGTTGCATCAGTTTTGGGTCCAAACCACGCCCTTGTTCTCAGATAATTCATGAATATTTCTCCTCCTCTTTTCAGTGCCCTCTCTTTTACCTTGACTCTCCTATATATTTAGTGTCTCCACCCAAACTGGTTTGAGAAGTTGATTTGGGAACTATGTTCCTGCTTCTCTCTTCTTTGGCCATTGAATAAAATCTGGGTTGTTCCAGTCTCAGCACTGGTTTTGTTATTGGCTGCAGGAATCAGATCAGAAAAAGAACATTCCTGGCTAGGATGGGGGTCTTGACCAACTTGGTGACAGTAAGTCCGGTGAGACTCACACCAGGGGAGTCATACACATGAGGACAATCTTGCATGTCAACTAGAAATGAAGTACATCACTATACATTCATGGAGATATTGTTCAGGGACCAAAGCAAAAATTGCAGTCCCTCTTGGCATGTAACACACCACCACAGCTGGTTTAGAATCCTGGGTCCATCCTTTCAAAGCTGGGCAGCCCTACTCGAAATATTTGATTTTGGAACTTCAGTTTCTTCATCTGCAGAATGGGGATAACAGTGATCACACAGTGCTGCTGCTCTGAGTGTGAAATTTGAAGAAATATGGAAAGTACCTGGCACATGGTAGGTGCTCTATAAATATTTGTAAGACAAAGGAATGGAATGTGGATGGCACTCAGTAAATACTGTCCCCCCCCCCCCCGCCCACATCAAGGGAGGGCAGAGAGCAGGGAGGGGAAGGGAAGAGAAACGTATTTCTACCATATTCACTCAGGACCTGGGAGTATAGACACCAAAGTTTACAGGAGACAGCAAGATCCTACTGTCAACTGTAGGGAACTATATTCAATAGCTTGTATAACCTATAATGAGAAAGAGTATGAAAAAAGAATATATGAATATGTATGACTGAATCACTAGGCTGTACACCAGAAACTAACACAACATTGTAAATCAACTACATTTAATTAAAAGGAAAAAAATTTTTACAGGTTCCAAGCAGCTCAAGTGAGTGAGACCCAAGTTCTTTGATGCACTTCACCTTGAGAGGCGTGTCTATGCTCCTTCAAGGTGAATCTGGAAGGGCTTATGAAGGCTTCAGCCACCAGAGTATGACTTCTGAGGCTGGATCATAAAGGACTGTGCTGTTCTGCCTGGGCATCTCGGGGTGTTTGCCACAAGGGATGCAGCCACTCTGTAAGAAGTCCCCCTGTCCTCAGTTGCCATGCTGCAGAGACTACCTACTGGTGCTCCAGTCTACAGCCCCAGCCGGATGGACCCCCAGCCAACGTCATGCACATCAGCTGCAGCCCCGTGAGTGGTCATCTTGGACTGCCAGCCCAATCGAGCCTTCAGATGACTGTGGCCTGGTCAACACCTGCCTGCAGACAAAATAAAATGGTTGTTTTAAAACACTGACTTTTGGGGACAATTTGCCACTCAACTATAGATGTCACCAGGATGGGCAACAACCTGGGCCCATGTTGTAGTGGAGACTGTGCCTTCTCTAAAGGGGCAGTCATTACTCAGCTCATGCAAGTGTTGTGCTGGAGGGGTTCAGGTCTTGGATGGCCAGCTGTGATCTAACAAAGAGATGTTAGAGCCAGAATTTGGTAGAATCTTCAAATGTTTTGGGTATCAGTTACTATTTAAAAAATGTTGAGAACACCGTGTGTGTGCCTCCTGCAAAGCTGTCTATGGGCCAATAAAGCCTGTGAGCTGCCATTTTTCCCCATCTGTTGTCTTGAGAAGTGAAGAGAGTCTGCTTGCCCCACCCACCCATCAGCCCCGCTAGTGGCCTCCAGCCCAGCAGGAATACTCCCCTATAACGTATTAGCATATGAAAACCAGCACTGAAGCAAGGTTTGGACATTCCCACTTCTAAACCAAACAAAATGCCTCTTGTTTCACCAGCGATTGGCGCTCTGACCCATTTAAGCCTGACAGCAAAATAGGGATTAGCAGGGGGTGTTGCTAGTGCTGTTTTGGTTGGGAGGGGATGAAAGAAGTTGGAGGGCCAAGGGTGGGAGGAGGGACGATAAAGGGAAACTTCCTGGAGGACAAAAGTTCACCAGTTTTCCCTTGAAATTAATTTACGGGCAATGACATCAACAAAAAAATCGCTGTGAATTAAGTGTTTTCTAAAACAACAGTCCTACGTACTGTTTTTGGCCTTTGCTGAGAATGTTTGCTCTGGGCGCTAGAGGAATTCACCTTTAACTAGGGAGGATAGAGTTGCATAGCATTCTTTATCCATCGCTTGCGTCCTTTCTTCAGGGTGTGGGTGAGGCAGAGGACAGAACTGCTGAGCTGACACGGACGTGCCCTATGCTGAGGACCAGGGGAGCCCTGTGGGCCAGAGACCTAAGACGTGGGAACAGGTGACCACTGCAAAGCCGAACTATGCAGAGTCACAAGAGGGACAAGGGCAGCACGAGGCTGGGGACAGCTTTACAATGAATGGCAGGCGTGTCACTGGCCACTGGGGTGTTGTTACGAAACAGAGGTTCCTGTGCCCAATGCACAGCGAGGCCAAACACACCAAAACGATGGAGTTTGGAGCAGAGAGGGTGATTGCAGGGCTGATAAGGAGAGCGGACGGCTTGCGCTCAAAAAACCTAAATTCCCTGATGGTTGTCAGGAAAAAGGTTCTATAGACGGATTGGGGGTAGGGGCTAAATGAAGTGTGTGTGACTTTCTTCTGACTGGTCGGCAGAGAGTTAACAGGGCGGTGTCCCAGGAATCCTGTGCTCAGCCTGATGTTGCCATTCTCCACCTGGGAGAGGGATTTCGGTTCCTGCAGGAGAACTCAGAGATAGTGCTATGGCTGTTCCTTGAGGAGGAACCAGGACCCTGCCCCGAGGCGGGGCTATTGTTTCTGGATTGTTCCTCCCTTGCCTCTGCCTTCCCTCCTTTGCCTGATTAGTAACTGTTTGAATCTGCCCTTTGGAACTCAGGGAAGGTCAAAGAAGCTGAATGAAGCCTAGTTCCTACAAAAGAGATACGGGGGACACAGAAAGGATTTGTAACAGGGAGGACCCCACAGGGTTCTGCTCCATTTCAGCGTCCGGAGCCTCAGCCTTCATCAACAGAATGCATAAATATATGAATTCCCTGAGGTGCTCTGATAAAAAAAAGTGTTCTACACTGTAGTAAAAAAAAAGCACTATTAATATTTAATCTTCTGTATTGAACTTATTTTTGAAAAGGTCCAAAGGGTAAATAATGAAATGTCTCTCTCCCATCCCAGTGTCCTCGTATTACTTTATTCCCCCATGTAATCAATATAATCTAGTGTTGGTGCATTTATACACAATATAAATATCCCTTCTCTCACTCAAGTGAAGGCATACTCTATACACTGTCCTATGATCGCCTGTTTTCATGTGACTACATAGAGAATATTCTGTATGTCCAGAGCTGCTCACGTATGTGCTGTCATTCATTCTTACAGCTGCACAGTATTTTGTTTTATGGCTATATCATACTTTGTTTAACCAGTCTTCTAATTGACAGACAAGCATATTTTCTCTGTAGTCATTTCCTTATGAAATAATTTAGAGTAAATTCTTGATTTTTTAATTAATTAATTAATTAATTTATTTATTTATTTAAATTGAAGTACAGTCAGTTACAATGTGTCAGTTTCCAGTGTACAGCACAATGTCCCAGTCATGCATATACATACGTATATTCGTTTTCAAATTCTTTTTCATTAAAGTTATTACAAGATATTGAATATAATTCCCTGTGCTATACAGAAGCAGCTTTTTTTTTAAATCTGTTTTTATATATAGGGGCTAACATTTGTAAATCTCAAACATCCCGAGTTATCCCTTCCTACTCTCTTCCCCAGTAACCATAAGATTGTTTACTATGTGAGTGTGTTTCTGGTTTGTAGATGAGTTCATGGTGTTCTTTTTCTTTTCTTTTCTTTTTTTTAGATGCCACATATGAGTGATATCATACGGTATTTTTTTCTCTTTCTGGCTTACTTCACTTGGAATGACAATCTTTAGGCCCATCCATGTTGCTGCAAATGGCATTATTTTATTCTTTTTTATAGCTGAGTAGTATTCCACTGTACAAATATACCACAACTTCTTTATCCAGTCATCTGTCAGTGGACATTTAGGTTGCTTCCATGTCTTGGCTGTTATGAATAGTGCTGCTATGAACATTGGGGTGCATGTATCTTTTTGAATTAAGGTTCACTCTGGATATACGCCTAGTAGTAGGATTGCTGGATCATATGGTAAGTCTATTTTTAGTTTTTGAGGAATTTCCATACTGTTTTCCAGCACTGTAGAAGGGTTCCCTTTTCTCCATGCCCTCTCCAACATTTATCATTTGTGGACTTCTGAATAATGACCATTCTGACTGGTGTGAGGTGATAACCTCATTATAGTTTTGATTTGCATTTCTTTGATAATTAGTAATATTGAGCATCTTTTCATGTGCCTATTGGTCATTCGTATGTCTCCATTAGAGAATTGCTTGTTTAGGTCTTCTGCCCATTTTTGGATTGGGTTGTTTGTTTTTTTGTTATAGAGTAAATTCTCTGATAGGTGCGTAGGTGAAATCTGATGTGTGACGTGGGAGTGATTAGTCAGCATTTGAAGTAGCCTAACAACACATCAAAGGTGAGTATTTAGAACTTCAAATAGCCTTATTGAAATTTACACAGGCTTGCTAATTAGCATAAGGATGAAATGAATGAGTTTGTTAGGAAGATGATTCACATCTCATGGTCTGACTGACTGTCTGACTGAACACCTTACCAACAGTTTGTCTGATTGACAGACTGACTATCTGAACATCTAACTTAACGATGGGCCGGTTGACTGGGCTGGGTAACCACAGAAGGAATGTGTTGCAGAGGGGCTTGAGGCATCTGTTGGGGCTGGAATCTCCCCTCCAGCTCTTGTGCAATCCAGCTATTGGAAGCTCTTTTTTTTTTCAGTAAAAGCCAATCAACCCTGTGAAGAACAAGTAAACACCGTCAAAGGAAAATCAGTTCCTAAATCATTGCTAACAGATTTATGGTGTTTGCAGAAGCCTGACCAAAGACAATTTTTAAACCCCCCCGACTCAAGACATCCCTAAACCAAATCTCAGAGCTCAGTCAGCTTCTGTTGCCCCCTCCTAGCTGCCAACAGAACTTCTCTGAGGCACATTTGGGATGGAAGAAAGTGTCTTTCCCTTCAGCTTTCCCCCTGGTGGAGACCCTTTGTCTGCTCTCAGCTGACCAGGGCTTGGCCCCCTTTACCTCCTTCCTCTCTTAAAACAGAGAAAGATCTGACAACCAGTCCTTTGTTCCCTGATGGATTGTATTTTGACTGGAACTGATATTCATCAACACCTTGTCTGAGATAGGCTTGTGCAGTTGAAGATGTTTAGCTGTAATTATGGGGTGAAAAGTGTACCGCCCGAGTTAAAAGAATTTCAGGCACCAGCAAACAGGAGGAGAGAGGTGATGGTCTGCTCAGCCACCTCTGAATGTGGTCCTGATTTCTCTTCTTTTGAGGGGTGTTTTTCCCAAGAATCCTCTGGCACCACTGTGGAGAATAACGCAGGGACTTGCAGAGATTAATCTGCTGGAAGCTTAGCCCGAGGATTGTTGGGAGTTGAGCTGTCAGTGGCTTCTTCTAGAAACTTCTAGATCTTGCTCCTACCTTCCCTCCTTGACCACTGTGGGACTTGTTCCTTACCTTCAATCAAATTCCCAACCCTGGTCCATCTGGTCCAAGTCTCTAAGACACATAATTTACCCATTCTGGGCATTTTGATAGTTTAGTGGTTATTTAAATTTTTCCCCTACCTTAAATTCTGTGTCTGTCAATCCAAAAGCATTTGGCCAGTAGCATCTCTACCACCAATCAGGAAGCTTCTAACAACAACAGAAGAGGCGGCCTTAAGATACAATAGTTTATTTATTAATTAGAGTTTGAGGGCGTGATTAACAAGGAAATGTGGACCTTGGGTTACAGTGTCCCTTTGGGAGCTGTCTGTTTGAAGGACGGGGTACATTTGAGTCCTCATAACAAAGTGGGTATTAGCCTATCAGGAAATTCATACTCAGATCTGTCTGGTAATTTTCCTAAGAATACGTAGCTGGTGGGCTGTGGATTCAATATTTGAGCCCAGTTCTACCTGACTTTCAAGTCATGCTCCCCCCATCACAGAACAACAGTAAGAAATGGTTTTATTTCACAGGATTTCTGGATCTTTAGCTACATGAGCAATAACTCTCAGTTCTAATGCTGGGCTGAAATCTGTAGGACTTGCTTAAAAGTAGGTGACAAGGACCACTATTTTTAATATCTTATTATTATCTTCCAATTTTTTCACAGTCCAAAATTTTCTAAGAGAAGGATTTTCAGTAATTTCCTGATTATAATGGTTCTTACTCTTGCCAGAGGCTGGCAAAAAGAAATGCACTGTGGACAGAGTAGGTTGTATTACTTTTAAAGCAGTAATTATTAAAGTAAAAACAAATGGGAGAGAGAGGTATTTCATGAAACAAAAAACAGGAACTCTTGTCTGTCTTGGTGGACATATGTTTTAGGCAGTAGGTTAAAAGTTTACCATAATACACTTTGGTTATCTGTTCAGTTTCAAATGCAGGATCGATAAGGCTTATCAGAGCATTTTTATGACTTTAGGGAGGTGATCAGTATCTTAATATAGTGATGAAGACAAAAGCCAGACCTCAGGAGAGGTCAGAGTGGAGCAATCAAATTAACATCTGTCAGGAATGACTTGGTCCAATCTTCAAGGTCAGCATATTCACAGATGTCAAAGTGTCTAAATGGAGAGATGATAATCATTGACCCTGAAACCTTCTGGGTCTTGGCAGGCAGCTGTGGGGGAGATAAGGAGCTTTCTGTTGAGACAGCAAATACATGTTTGAATGTATACTTCCGTATTTTCCTTTTGTGAAATAAGAGGAAATGCCAAAACCAAGTCTCAGTGAACCACAGTCCTGTGGGATGGAGATAAAGCAGATCATTGAGGTTCTCCTTTCCCACAATCACTGTCTCCAGAATCATCATTCAGAGTCCTTGACAGATATGAGTTCCATGGTCTTTCTTTTATTTATTAACCCCAAAGAGGAATGGGAAAGAGGTGGATAGCCAGAAAAAGAAAGAGCAAAGAAGAGAGCCTAAGGATAGGTGAAATTTGCAAAGAAAAGCTTCAAATCTCATATAGGTTTAGTATGCCATCATTAACTAGTTAATCTCCTAACAAGGTTTATAAACGGAAAGATTTCCCCACTTCAGATCAGAATTTGAATTCCTAATTTTAATATGGAACTGGACTTGAATTCATTAAAAAACAAACAAAATTTAATAAAACAGACGACTGTGTCTTTTACAGTTTACCATTTGTGAGCCTAAATGAATATTATCTACTAATAGTGCAAACTCCTTGAGGAAAGGAACATTATCTGTTTTGTTCCTTAATACATTTCCAATGCCTGGAGAAGTGGAGAGGTGCATTATCTCTGCCTCTATCTTAAAGTCTCCTGTTGTGTTCTCTCTCATAAAGTGAAGCAAACAAGTCAGCTGGAATGTGATAAAATTTCTTGATAGTAAGCATACTTTGACAAGGAGATAAATTGAACTGGAGGCTCTGGTCCTCCTGGTGACTCTTTTAAAGAAATTCTGATTTATTGGGTGTGAAAGTCAGGGCCCTATGAAACTAGTTTTTTTTTTTTTTTTTTTTTTTTTTTTTTTTTGTAGAAGAATCAGCTTGTATTTTACTCATTTGCGAAATGTTGTTGTCAATCAAGACTGACTCGGCGACTGGATAATGTGCCAGTTGAGACTGACTGTGATGTGAGATCAAAGGTCACGTGGTGATGGCCCCATCTACACACTGGCCGCAAAACAATGAGAATTGTGGAGTACAGTTAGACAGGACACTACAGCTCAGCTACACGCCTGACAATAATAAACCAGTGCTGCATAGATGTTAATGTGACCCATAGCAAAGCAGAAGAAATAACCGCAATCAGTACACAGTAATTGGCTGTGCCTGTGAGTCTTGCTGGTCGACCTGGGAAAGCAAGCATGGAGCAGTGGGAAGAGTATGAGGGTTGGATAGGATGGGGGACCTGGGTTCAGGTGCCACCTCTGTCACTTACCTGCTGTGTTACCTTGGGGAACTTTAACCCTCTAATGCTTGGTTATTTACCTCTGTAGCATTATTATTAGGGGCCCTGTTGGATTCTTCTGAAGGGAGATTTTGCCATTCAAAACAAGATTCTCAAGGAAAAGGTTCTTGGGGTCATCTCTCAGTTATTAGCCTATAAATTATCCATAAGGCAGACTTCCTATTATATTTTTCAATCCTAAATTGGCTTCTCCTGTTGCCACTGGGACACTTCTAAGCAAACTCCCCCTGCCAAACAGTCAGCATGTTTATGGGAATAAATAATTAGCTGAATTCTCATGATCCCAGTCTTCAAGGAGAAAAAACCCACCTTCCAGACTGTATGGGGAGAAACCCTCCCAGTGGCCTCTCTTATCTCATCCTGAAGTTAAGCGTTCCTGGTCCTACAAAAATCCATTAAAGGCCTCCTCCTGCCAATGTACATTACCACAGCCTCTAATAACAATGAGGCCAATGATAACGGTGCTCATAATAATGTCATCATTAGTGTGATATGGTCTCTGGCCCTCCAGCAAACTCAGACTTCTGATTTCATAGATACTGGCTTCCTTTAACCCCATTTTTCAAAATTCCATGAAGGGCATTAGCTGTCCTGTTGATGAGATGGGTATCTGTTTCACAATGGGGTTAGGAGCTAACCCAAGTTTTGATAAAAGTTAGTAATGTTTCTGGCAAACGTCCTTTTAGAAAAAGTCTCTGTAAACTTGACTTACAAAAAAAAAACTACAGTTCTTGGAGTAAATGCCTTTTGTTAATTAGAAACCTAAGATTTTTTAAATTTTTGAATTAAAAATAGGAATTGGATTACAAATCAAATTGCTCTCACACTCAAGAAATGGTAATTTTGGGTTATATTTTCCTCTCTGTTCTACTCTTCCTGCCACATATTTTCCCACTTGTGTATCAGGAGGCATCAGAAAGGAGCGACCTCATTTGTGCAGATGTCTTTTTAGAACATCTACCTTGCTGTGTGAAACAGCAGAGTAAAGAGGGACTAGTCTATTGAACACTCACCATATGCCAGGTTCTTTGGTGTCAGAATCAATGTCCTCACCTGTAAAATGGCTCAGGATAGTAATATTTCATGCATTTTTGAGTTAGTGTGAACAAAACTAAGATCATACACATAATCGAGTAAGTCAAGTTCATTCTGAGGGCCGACCCTCACCACCTGAGCCATTCCCAGGATTCTGAGTTGCCCCGTCCCCTGAGGTCTTTCCTGTTGTCAAAGATCGAAGTGCCCTATTAAGGAAGAGCTGCATCAACTCTTTCTCACCAACGGGTGAGCATTCAGAGCATCTGACGGTGAATCATTTTAGGAGGACTCATGTTTGGTTGGGATGGAAGCCTTGAAAATGATACTTAAACATGGTGATTTCAGGAGCGAGACACCTGGTAGGGTAGCTTCCTTTTTTAGGGGGAATGGAGGAGTGGGCAGAGTCAGCTCCTCCTGACAGCCCACCACGATCTTCCTCACCTATGGGGAAGGAGGGCAGTGGCTGAGACGTGTCGTGGGTCGTGCTCGCTCTGTCCTGGAGAGAACGAGGTTCTGCCTGTTCCCTTGAAGATGCTTCACGGCTCATCCATGAGAGGGCACTGGTGCACTAGAGAGCCGTGCTTAAGAGTCTTGTCTGAAGACGCATTCGTCCCATAACTTCAGAAGGAGTGGTTAACCACTTGTACCAGATATGTGGCTGCGTTCGATAGAAGTTGTATACATAAATATATATGGATGTTCTGTCCTCTTGCCCAGCTTAGTGTATCTATGATCTTCCGACTCTGCCAACAGTTAAACTACTGCCCGTGTGTGGAAGAGTGGGTCACTGGGTGCAATGAATATTTAAAAAATCAGGGTAACAAATCTGTAATTCGGGATTATACTAGAAAAGGGCACCAGGACCCCCTGGGAGGTCCTTCAAAGAAAGGATAAGGGTCTCTCCCAGTAGAAGGAAAGACAATATAGGAAGAAAAAGAAAAAGGAGAGGGCGGGTAATTTCCAGTGAAATGGATAATGTCCTGAACCCCTCACCCTGAATGGACAAAGGGGGTTCAAAGAGGAGATAGCTAAGGAGCCTTATATACACAGACGTTCAGATGGGTGCAAACATCGGAGTTCAAAACCGACCGCTTCTCGCCTTCTTCATAGTCACTCTCTCTCACATCAACCTGCTGCACTTTCTACATAATGCTTGGCACCACTTGAAATAATCATTATCATTTGTTTATTTATTGCCTGCCATCTTTACTAGAGTATAAACTCCGTGAGGGCTGGAACTTTGACTGTCTTGTTCACCGCTTTAGCTTCAGCTCCTGGAAGTCCTGCCTGACACATTAGACACCCATAAACATTGGATGAGTGGACAATGACGCTTGAAGGTGCCAACATCTCACCAGCAGGGTCAAAGTGATTATGTTCAGCGAAGGGCTATGGCTTGAGAGGGACTGAGAAATAATTCATAATGCAGCATGCCCCAGTGGCTTTGCAATGGAAACATTGCTTTTCTGACCAAGGTGATCACGTGGCCACCTCTGTGGCCATATACCGTCTCTACACACAAATGCACACACATGCATTTTATATATTTTATTAACTTCTTAATATGTAATTGTGGAGAGAGTGTCTGCATGTTGAGTAGTCTTAGAATTTGGAGGAAATGTATTACTCTACTGGGCAACAGCCCAGGAAACAAATTACCTGGGGAAGTTTATGGAGATTTGTATATATGAGTGACCCACCTGTATGAAAGTAGTAATCATATGGCCAGAACTTTATAGGAAGTCTCCATGTGTCTTTATTTTGGGTTTCAGAAGATTTAACCACTTATAAAGAAAATATTAAATGACTTGAAAATGGAAATATAATCTTTTGTTTAAGTCAATCTCAATGTGGATTGTGAGTTCTGAACACCCAGGTAATGAGATGGGGGTGACCAGCTTTAGGTAGAGTGTCAAAAACTCACAACCAGCCTGCTTTGGGGAGCATTAGACTTACTGGAGCCACCACTGGGTTTGCCATGGCCATTATGAATTTATACCTTCTTTCTAATTTCAGTATCAAATGGAATGGAATAGAAAATCAGCTGAAGCAACACACTTTTGAGTGACTACCCACATACTTTTCTAGGCTAAGTCCATGGGGAATCAGCAAGTTTCTCCTCTTGAGGAGGTTAAATTAGGCTGACGAAATATGACACACTTCTTTCTATTAGTTAGAATCTTTTCAGTTCCTCATCAGTCAGCGTTCCTCAGAGAAACAGAGCCAATAGTATATAACAAGATATACCTATATCTGTCTGTCTATCTGTCTATCTATCTATCTATGATTTATTATAGGAAAGGGCTGCCATGATTATGGAAGCCAAGAAGTCCCACGATCTGCTTTTTGCAAGATGCAGAAACAGGGAAGCTGATGGTATAATCCAGTTTGAGTCTGTAGGTCTGGGAACCAGGGCAACTGATGGTATAAGTCTGAGTTCAAAGGCTGGAGAATTGGGAGGTTGATGGTATGAGTCCTGGTTTGAATCTGAAGCCTGAGAACAAGGAACACTGACATTTGAAGGCAGAAGACGGATGTCCCAGAGCCACTGTCAAACATCCAGCTTGCCACCTTGAAAGTGCAGTGGAGAAATTTGCCTCCTGCAAGTACCTCCAGGTGCAGTGCCATTTGCTGAGCCCCAAAGTGTCCAGTTGACAAGGTTTTTCTTTACATGGATGGGGCAAGTTCCATTGCAGCTTTTGGTCTACTGCTATTTGTTTCAAGGATTGCCCAAGCATATGGTCTGTTATCCCACCAAATGCATTCCCCAACTGGTCTTGAAACTGGAGGGTGCAAGCAGCCTTCTCCTCAGGAGCTGGCTCTTCTGCCAGGTGGAAACGATTCACTCAGTGTGGGAGAGACCCCGGCGGTCCAGCCCTGGTCTAGGTGGCAGACGTGAAAGCTTTTGTGGAACAGTATTTTTGAAGGCAGGACTTCATACCCTCAGCTAATTTATTTTTATGCTGCCTTTTTTTTAAATTGATCCACTGCACAATAAAACATCGATAAAAGCATTCATTAGTAAACAGTTGCATCATGGTGGTTCTTGTTTTATGAATTGCCACCAGGAAAACATGCGTGGTTTGTTGTGTTGTCAGACTTGGATATAAACCTCTTTGTCTTTTGTGTTGGAGCCCAGACACAGCAGATGTCAATACTGACTGAGGACCTAGGGGCTCCGTGTTGGGTTTAAGTGGAGGCAGCGAAATTTGGGCTCTGATGGAACTTTTCAACATGCTGAAATTGTGTTTCTGCACAAAGTTTAAAAGAAAGACAATCAGAAAACATGGGATTCCAATGGGCTGAAAGGACCGATTAGTCAGACTCTCTGATATAGTGTAAGGTTCTAAGTATGTGTTCACGGGCAGCTTCCTGACAGCTGGATGACATGGATTTCTTATGTCCTCCTAGTTCACCACTAATATAGTAGAACCAAATCCACTGGCCTATTTCACTTTATATTGGTGAAATGGACTACTTCCTGCTTTTTCTTCCTGAGAATGCTGTGTAGTTTTTAAACCTCAGAATAGTTCGACTATCTAAAGTCTTTTTTTTTTTCCCTAGAAATATTTTTCTCCTTCCAGTGTTTCAGGACTTATTTTTAACATATTAACATATTAAACATATTTTTATTATTTATTAAACATATTAACATATTTTTAACATTTAACATATCAAAGCTTTAGGATATTTTACACATGATTAATGTATTACCGATCATAACTGAAAGTCCAGTGGCTAAATGAGTTACCATTTTACATATCAGAATTCTATATTTAATCAAATAATTTTACTCATTCAACAGATACTTATGGAGAATATCTACAGATCAAACACTTGGATTAAATATTCCTTCTATTATTATTAATGTAAGACATCACTGTGTCTGAATTTAAATGCATTTGTCTGTCTGAATTTAAGTCACTTAAATTAAATTAAATGAGAGTATTGACTAATTCTTTATTCCAGGTGTGAAAATACTATAGATATATGCATATGGATATACATGCACATGTGAACACATATATACGTACACAAAAACACAAATTTATAGTTAGGAAAATATCACATTAATTGTCACTCGCTGAAAACACCCTGCTGGTTTTAATGAAGGTAGAGGATCTTAGATAATTAACTTGTCACAATAAAGGAAAAATGAGTGACTTTGTACAATATTAATGGCTAAGGAAGACAAATAGATGATAAAGGTAATTTTGATTTTTTTTAAGTTGAATTGGGACTATCCCATAGTCACATTTTGATTGCTGCTGTTATGCTGATACCACACCCCTACAGATTTTTCTCCAGTCCTGAGAGCTTTTCCACTTAAGTGAAATCCGGTGAGAACTTGTTCAGGACCGTTTTATCTCAGCTGGTCGAAACCCCTACTTGTAAAGTGATGACTACATGGTCCTAACGGTCCTTCTGAGTTCTAGCAAGCTTTAAGATCTACAAAACCAAAATGCACTGGGCTTCAGAGGAAACAAAGAGTCTAGCTTGAGCTTCGTTTGTACCCCCTCCTAGCTCTGTGACCTCAGGCGAGCTACTTAATGTCTCAGGGGTGACCTTCCTCCTCTGTCCAGTGGGGTTGATGACAGCGCAACGCGCACTCCCTCTGTACCCTTGGGCATGTCAGTCCATCTCCCTGATCCTTGGTTTTCTCAGTGTGAAATGGTGGTAGGAACAGTACTTACCTCATTGGGCTAGGAGTGGGGGCGGTTTAGGTTAGCACAGGGAGCTGCTTGGCACAGTGTGAATGGATGGGACATAGTCAACTGATGAGAGTAACTGATGATAGTCAGATGACGGAGAGTCAACTGATGGGAGGATGGTGACGTTAGTTTGTTCTCTGCTCTCCTGTTTAGGAAAGTTGAATAAATAAGAACAACAGAGGTGCAGACAAATGGACAAGACTGGGACAGAAGACAGACTGGACTCATGCCTCCTGTCTCAGAGGAACTCAGTGCAGCTAAGCTTCACCCTAGGGGGACTTGCTTGCTATTTATGGCCATCAAGCGGCCGGGTACCCAGAAGGGATATTGGCTGTGCGGCCTACGGCAACTTAAAAAGCACTTAGAGGAATGCAGTTCCATTAGACCAGGCATAATGGACCCACTCAGGGCCGGGCTTTGTGCATACAGGCTAATGTTGTTCTGACGTGTTTACAGGCCAGGGCACACTCACATGGGTCAGGACCTTGGAGTGACTCTGCTGGCTCTCAGGAGCCAGGTCCCTCACCTCTCACACCCAGGACTCTTCCACTTGAACACAAAAATGTTAAAAACTGGCAGCAAACAAATTACTGTTTCAAAAGACTGTGGAATGACCTTGGAGGTACACACGTCAGACCAGCACAAGGCGATTGCCCAGAGGTGAAGAAACAACGTTATCATCCTTTGTAGCTGGTTAATTAGAGGCTATTTTTTTTTTCATTTTCAATTCTGAGAAAGTCAAGAGAGCTACAGTCAAACTTTTATGAGAGAAATTCCTGAAATAATGGGGTGGACAGGGCTAAACAGTTGTAGGCTTTCTCTCTTTCAGATAAGACCTAAATGTCCTTCTCACACCCTCCAAATTTTGCTTGGTGCAGTGTAAACCAAGATTTCAGTGCTTGTCTTTGAAGCTTCCTGGAGTCTAAATTACTTGGAGATGATCCTACAAGAGGAACTCACTGTTGCAGTTTATCTGATGCCTTTTTCCGTTTTGCAAGGTCACTGGCATTACCAACGCCAGAATGTAATAGCTCTTAATATTTTGTGTTAAAAGCACATGAAAGTATTTCTTCGAAAGTCTCCCTTTAAATTCTCCATTTCAAGTATTATGTGCTAACAGCTCATGAAGCTATTTCTTACGATTTCATCCTTTAAATTCTGGAGACACATTATTTCAGTTTTTGAAATACAGCAGGGTCTCCTAACTCAGAGCAATTGTGAATTGCTGTCTAATATTGTAAAGCTAGCAGACTTCTAAAAAGTCATTTTTTGGATGGATGCATTTTTGGCACTCATTGGCAAGGTCAAAATCATTTGACTTGGGTAAAAATGTGTATCATTCAAACTTCCATGGCAGGAAAAAACAATCAGCTCAAGTCAGTGACTTCCAGTGTTTAGAGAGAAACTCTGACTTCCGGGAGCCTGAATTCCCACTCACTTCATCTCGTTGCACACTTACACTCCCCTTATGGGATCTCCTTGGCGATAAGAAGGGTGTTCTTTCTCTGTGTTTTTCTTTTCACTGACAGAAAATTAGGCACTTCAGAATAAATAACGAACTTGATTTTCAAGTCAGGTGATACTAGTTCCACATAGCAGAGGTTTCCATTGAGGTTCCAAGTAGTCAATATTTAGAAATCGATCTTACTGCAAAACTGACCAGTGGAAATGGCTTATGACCTTGATTGAAGATTCCAGGAATGAAGCAAACCCTACCGATCAGACTCTTGGGTTCCCCCTGGTGTGTGTCAGAGGATAAGGAGCAGGCTTGTGAGGAGGAGACTTCGGAGGAGTTGGCAACCAAGAAAAGAGCAAAGTGCTTCTTTGGATTTCTGACCCATAGCTCTGCCCACTGAGCCCTCTATCTGTATTATCCCAAGGTAGTCACTGATGCTGGTCCTAGGAGGGTCAAAGTATTTCCAATAGGGGTATGGTAGCCTTCCCCACCTTAGAGGAAACTGGCATACACCGCGCTGCCGGTGATCCCAGGGCTAACGTAGAGAGAGCACACTTGTGCACTTCAGATACTCTCTGAGAGACAGCACAGGAGACTGCGTCTCCCGTTTGGAGCCCACCATCAACGCTAACTTAGTCACATGACTGTGGGTCCGTCTGCTACCTGCGGCTCCAGGTCAGCATCCAGAGTGCAGCGAGGATCCTTGTGCATAAAAATCATTAATTCAGATATTAACACTTGGTGGGCTTGGGAGCTAGTGGTGACTAAGAAATGCCAGACAGAACAGTGCTTCTGCATGTGGCTTCAGAAAAGCCCTCTCCTCTAATGGTTAACAGATCATGTTTGTTTCCTCCCTTGGTCACTGAACATCTCCCCAGTCTTTGCAGCATGAAGATACTGTCTGGTTGGCCACATTTCATGTGATTCACAACTTTGCTTCTAAGTCTAGACCTGTCCAGTTGGTCAAAATAGTCAGAAAACTAGACTGAGCCCTTAAAATTGACCAGCAGGGTTCTTTTCTATCTTGGAGCACACACATCACCAGCATAAGGCTATAGGCAGTTCACTGAGGGTAGTCCTTTTTAACTGATGGGGAAATAACCTGTTGTCCTTTTCGGCAGCTAATGGATGGATAATGATGACAAGATTAGAATGGTTAAACCAAGAGATATTTTAAAATGCCTATTGCTTGGTTCTGAAATGTACCAGATCTAACTACTGATATGATAGCTGGCTTTGATCCATATTTGATCAATTTTCTAGACATCTTTGCCATGCAAATGTCACCTCCTCTGATTGCCATTACTAGAATGAATTGCTCCCTACTCCATGCTTGTAGCTCAGCTTTCTGGATTGCAAGTAGTTAGTGGTTTCCTTGTCTATCTTCCCTTGCATGAGCTACTCAAGGAGGTCTTCATGTATGACTCGCTTCTTCCCAGGTAACAACCGAGGGGTTGATGAGTGGTAGCTAATGCTTCCTTAAGAATATACTATGGGCCAAATGCTTTGATAAGGAATTTTCCTGCATGGAATCATTTTATGCTCATGGCTAGGCTGAAGGTTAGGGACTCCTGTCACCTCCTTTGTATCATCTCAGAGAGGCAACTAACTAATTAGCCCAAAGCCTTACACTTTGTGAGAGGTGGAGCCAGGATTTGAATCCAGCTGGTTTGGTTTCTGACCCCAGGGTCTTTATCACCCTTGCCTTTTCAAAGAGGGTGATAAACTGTGTCCCAGCCAACACTGGGGAAAGGAAGACCCCAATGGACTGAGGGAATCCACTTACAGGAACTTGAGGGTGGACCATGAGACAACTCTCTCTGCATAGCTTCTAGACATCTTACAGAAAGGATGGAGACTCAGAATTCACATGGGTCCTTCGATTTCCACAGCCTCCACACGGTCACAGCTCTGATTGCTGCTGTCCATTCACTTCTCCCCCATTTCTGTGTTATAATTCATATTTGCACATGCCTATGCTTTCCCAGCCAGCTTATTAACCTCTTCCACTCAAAATGTCATGCATTTCCCATAAATCTTAGCAGAATCTCTTGCACATAGAAGGCATTCACTAAAGGAGTGGGTTATTTTAAATTGAGGTAAAGCTGATTTATAATATTATATAAATTCCAGGTGTACAGCATAATGATTAAATATTTTTATAGGTTGTACTCCATTTAACATTATTACACAGCAATGGCTGTATTCCCTGTGATGTATCCTTGTTGCTTATCTATTTTATACACACTAGTTTGTATCTCTTAGTCTTATACCCCTATTTTGCCCCTTCCTACTTCCCTCCCTCCATTGGTAACCACTAATTTGTTCTCCATATCTGTGTGTTTGCTTCTGTTTTATTAAATACATTTGTCTGCTTTATTTTTTAGATTCCACATATAAGTGATAACAGAATATTTGCCTTTCTCTGTCTGACTTACTTCACTAAGCATAGCACTTCCTAGGTCCATCCCCAGTGTGGCAAATGGCAAGATTTCATTCTTTTTTAATGACTGAGTAATATTCCAGTGTGTATATATCTATATATATGCCACATCTTTATCTTATTCATCTGTTGATAGATACTTAGGTTCCTTCCATATCTTGGCTGTTGCAAATAATGCTATTATAAACATTGAGATGCATGAATCTTTTTGAATTAAAGTTTTCTTTGGATATATACCCAGGAGTGGAATTGCTGGATCATATGGTAGTTCTATTTTTAGTTTTTTGATGAAGCTCCATACTGTTTTCCATTGTGGTTTCACCAATTTATGAAGGAATAGTTATCCTTATAAATGTAATTGACAAATTTTTATTGAAGGATAGGGCTTATAGACAAAAATGCAAAGATAATAAGCATACAGCTCAATACATTTTTGCAAAGATGCCACACCCATTTAACCACCACCCAACTCAAATACAGAACATTGCCAACACCTGAGAAGCCTTCCTTGCGATATCTCCCAGAAATCACCATCCCCAAATGTAACCATTATTCTGACTTTCATCACCAAAGGTTTTTTCGCCTTTTAAAAAAATGTATACAAGTGGAACCATGGAATATTTGATTTTTGTGTGTGGCCTCTCTCATTTAGTGTTTTATTTGTGGCATTTAACTGCATAGAACTGGGTCATATATTTTCATGGTTGCATAATATTCCATGTATCAATGCATTATAATTTATTTATCTGTTCTACTGTTGATAGACAAACAGGCAGTTTCCAGTTTTTGGCTATTGCAATGATGCTACTGTGAGCATTTGTATACATGTTTTGTTTTGGGGGGAAGGAGGATGCACATCTGGGTGCATTACTATTGTGTTTATATATATAGAAGTAGAATTGCTGGTGCATTAAGTATAGATATATTAAGCATCATTAGATACTGCTAATCAGTTTTTTAAAGTAGTTGCACAAATTTACAGTCCCAGAATTACTACTGCCTTATATCATTGCCAACATTTCAAATACTCATATTTGCTCTACTTCAGAAATTGATGGATATGTAATGGTATTTCATTGTGATTTTAATTTGTATCCCACAACTGATTTTCATATAGTAACCTAGTACCTAGTAAACTTACTAAATAATACATATTTTAAATATTATAAACAATATTTACATTAAGTATAATATATATTATATATTTAAGCTCCACAAGACATTATTAGCATTGGTGTTACTGTCAATATTCATTTTATTTTTCCTAAACGTTTACCTTTTCTGATGGTCTTTGTTCCTTCCTGCATTATGTCCTTTTTTCCATCTGGGATCAATTTTTCCTTCTGCCTAAGAATTCCCTTTAGTATATCTTTTAATGCAGGTCTATTGGTGATTAATACTGTCAACTTTTCTGTGTCTGAACAATCTTTTATTTTGTCGTCACTTTTAAGGGATATTTTCATTGTGTATGGATGTCTAGATTTGCAGGTATTTTTTTGTCGGTGTTAAAAGGTAGTATTCCATGATTCTCTGGCTTGTATACTTTTCTACTGAAAACCCGACTATCAATCTTATTTTTACTCCTTTGAAAGTGATGTGTCATTTTTCCTCTGGCTCCTTTTAAGATTTTCTCTTTCCCTTTGTTCTTCCCTGGTTTTACTCTGATGTGCTTCGTTCTGGTTTTATTATATTAATCCTGGTTTGTGATTGTAGCACTTCTTTAAACTATTTATCATATTTCAGAACTTTTAAAACATTCTCAGCTATTATCTATTTAAATATATTTTCTTTCACAATCTATCATCCCCTTCTGGGACTCAATTATACATGTGTCTTATCTTTTCAAAGTCCATCATGTTTTGCCAATGCTCTTTTTTATATTCCCATTTTTTTGCAATTTGTGACTCAGCCTGGATATTTTATACTAGCCAGTCTTTCAGTTCATCAGTCCTCTCTTTTATTGTAGTCAATCCACTGTAAACATATCTATTGCGCTCTTAGTTTCAATGAAAAGTATATTACAGTTCTCTGGTGAAATTCTCATGTTATCCCATATTTTAAAATATATATTAATCATAGTTATTTTAAAAATCTGTCTGGATAGTTCCAATAACTGGGGCAGGTGTAGATTTGTTCCTATTTTCTGTTTTTATAATCTTGTTTTTCTTTCTTGGTATGCCTGGTAGTTTTTGGTTGAATGCTAGACATCGTGCAGGAAAACTACAGAGACTCAGGATAATGATAGCATCTTCTAGAGAGGGCTCACCATACTGTACGATTGGCAGCTTGACTGGGGTCCCAATTCTCTTAATCTGATCAGGCACAGGTCTGACTCAAAGGCTGGGCTGCAGGTTTGCTGAGGCTCCATCTACTCTCTTGTTCGTCTCTGCTCCTAGAGATAAAAGCCTGAGATGCTTACTATGGCCACCTTTTGGGTGTGTGTTCCTAACCTATACTTTTTGTCTTATCAGCCCGTCAGATTATTGAAAACTCTGATAGTGTTTTCAGGAGTTTTCTGCTGAACTTTTCAGTCTCTGTTTTGAGAAACTTAAGAATTCATCCCTGTGTTCCTTTCTCTCCAGAGTTTTGGTCACTTTGCCTACCAGGCAGCTCCAAACTGTAGTGTTTTTTTTTTTGTTTTTTTTTTTTTCCCCTCTCTCTATCCCTGTGAGATTCCCAGTGTCCTAGTGGCTTTCTTATCTCTTAGCCATAGTCCTCCACCCAGTTTTTCAGATTCTAACTCATCATAAAGACAAAGCTTAGGAAATGTCCTGAGAGGAAAAGCAACCCACGGAAGGTCAGCTCACCTCCATACATTTTCCTTCTCTCTACACTCTTGCACTCTCAAGTCCTGGTTACCTTGGCAGCTCTCCAAAATCTTCAAGTAAATGTTTTAGTATTTTATCTGATTTCCTAGTTAGTTTTGGAACTGCTACCATCTTAATCTAAAGCAGATGTCCATAGATTTAAAGTTTGTAACTAGCCTATGGATTAAACTTTTACTGTGGGTATTAAAACATCTTTTGGTAAAGAAAGATGCTAAAATACTTGTAAATGCAGGTGGGGAAAAAATGGGCTTTTGAAATAGATTTATGACATACACACTAAATATAATCCAAAGCAAATTGGAGAACATAGCATCTTAGGCAGACAAACAGTGCTTGCGTTCTAGCCTTTGACCATGGAATCTATAAATATCCTTAAAAGATATTTTGTGAAGTGAAATAGGTGGGGCCTAAGTTCATACATTCAGAGATAGGCTTATAGGCAGATGAAGAGCAAAACTTCCAATCTAAGCCATTGAGCTCTGAAATATATTCAACAGTTGGCGGTTGCCAAGAGTGATGATTTTTGTAATTCTGCACGTGGGCATATGACATAATGTGCTGCATCTTCTCATGGGCTGCAAAACATATACTAGATGACGTCTCTCTTTGGAGTTAAGGTATTTTTGCAGAAAAGGTGGGTTAGGAAGGTTAGATTATTTCTGGTTTTGATACTAGACTCAGGATGGCCCAGTGGGAGAACCCATCCAGTTGTTAAGTTATCTTTCTGTTTCAGAAGAGTACTGACCACCTTTAGACCATGTAATGAAACGAGGAGTTAACCAAACGCATAGTGTGGTTTTCCTTACTTTCATTAACATATTAAAAATCAGTCTGTCTCCTGCAGACCCTGCATCAAAGATTGTGTAATAAGTCATGGGACAGGCGTCAGGAGATACGAATGGTAATTTGGACAGCTCACTCAAACTTCCATGTACTGCTTTTGCTTTCTTTTCTGTGAAAAGAGGAAGCCAAGGGATCAAAATGCTGAGAGTGGCGAGGTGATCTTCCTTTGAAGAAAAAGTTCAAAGCCCAGCTGTTGAATTCAGCAGGAGTGAAACCACTGCTTCAGAATTGAAGAGCAGAGCAAATCTCATCAGATCCCCTCCTGTGCCCAAGGGCATTTCTGGTGAAGCTAGGTAAGGGGGCGGGTGGTGTCTGGGGGAGATGAGACTTTTGGAAATGCGGCCTCTAGGGAGCTGGGACATTCTTTTTGATGCCACTAGAGTTAAAGGTGAAGGAAGGGTTTGTCCTTTGACTTATATTTAAACTTTGGGTAGTAAGCACTAGAAAATGCCCCCAGGCATTTAAAAAACAGAAGGCCCTGGAAGATGGAAAAGTCCTCTTCCTGAAAGTCTTCTAAAAGGATAAGAATTCCTCGGAGACCTTCGCTGTCATCCAAACATCCCTTGTGCATCTCTGCACTCTGCCCTTGGTCATCATTACACCAGCAATGCTCCTTTCTAAACACCACTTCTTTGACTATTTGAATCTGCTCAACCTTCAGACCCCATTCAAACCCTACCTTCTCCAGGAAGCCAGTCCAGAAGCAGAATTGATGCTCAGAAGAGAAGGGGACTTGAGTGGTGGCTCTGGGGATCTCCTCCATCACACTGATCACTGGTGGAGGGGTGGATGCGTCTCTCAAGGAATCGAGCAGAGAGGTTCGCACTTTGTGAGGATTTGCACGTTGGGGAGGCAGGAGCAGGACGAGAGAGGTCTGAAGAGACAAGGAAAGTCTGCAACCCAAGGAGGAAGTGAGCACCGGTGAGGAGAGAAGCGTCAGAAAGTCCTGAGAGGACCAGAGGGCGTGAGAAGGGATCATTAGGTTTGGTCACTGTGGGGTCACACAAGGCTTTCGAGATATTTTTCTGGTCTATTTGTGATAAAAGTGAGATACGAAGCATTTCACTTGAAATATTTTTAATAATTTCCTTTGAAAATGAAAAGATTAAGCATTGCTCTGCTGTGTGCTGTTATAAAATTACCATCATGATTACGATAGTCATATAGAACGTCCTACATCATTTTCTTCTGCCTTCAGGATTTCTTTGGTTCAGAGAGGAATTCTCTGCTTCCGAGAAGACTTCAGAGAAACATTTCTCTGCTTTCTTCTCTGCCTCTCTTTCTCATTAGTCACCTCCAAAAGTATTACCCATGGGAGACTGCATTCTTGAACAGTTTCCTTCTCCAGCTAATTGCCATTTTCTCTCATATTGAAAACAAACTCCATCTTTGCCTCTTCAACAACGTTGTATTTGGAGACTGTCAAGCTTAATTAAAGCTGAATATTTTTCCAGGTGGTGTATTAAGGACCAACGTAAGAGACTGTGCTCAGGGACCGAGCCCAGCCATTTAAGAGGTTCGCTGAGCAGGGAGAGAAAGTTCTATTTATGGGTGACATGTGGAGATCAGCCTTCTCCGATTGATTCAGAGAAAGCAATGCCCTCTCTTTCGCCACTGGTCCATTAGGATCGAACAAGCTTCCAGTTAGCTTTCTTGAGGAAGAGAAAGAAAAAAAAGAGATCAATAGTACTTATGATTTCTTGGGGAAAAAAAAGGTTTTCTTGCTGTGGCATTGCTCCATTAAGGCTCTTTGTTATTAATAGAGTTGTGTTGGCTACCATGGGTGGCATTAGCCAGAGTTCGTTATATCAAGAGGGTTTATAGAAATTGTCTTTGCTCTGTCCTGCTGAAAATGTTCGTATGCTTCATGTAAAGTGTGGTGCAGGTCTGACGTGCTAAGAATAATAATTTTGTGATGGCATTCCTCTACGATAAAATGAGAGTAATTCAAAAATAATAAGAACAGTCATAATACATATCTTTTATGGACTGCTTTCCACATACTTGGACCTGTGCTAAGCGCTTTACACATTCAATACTATTTAATCTTCAAAGTACTGTTGTGAAGGTGGCAATCTCGGGCTGTTTTCAGACAAGGCATTTTAAGCACAGGCAGGTGAAGTCACTTCCTCAAGGTTGCACAGAAGATTGAATTTTGAACTCTAACCTTCCTGACTCTGCAGCTCTATTTCTTTTAACCTGATCATGTTTGCCTTTAACATAGTCAGTGATTTATGAATCTCCATAAATTTCCCATTTAGGAATCCGTTAACACTCTGCTTTTTGAAAAGTCACAAATATGATTCACTTAATATGCATGCTTAAGTGTTCTATTAAGAAATTCCAACTCAGATCTTTTCACGGTTTAATCTGTCAGATAAAATTACTCTAAGCATGAATTTTCAAAAAAAAAAAAATACTTTTCATGCTGTCCTTTATAACCACAGCATTAAATCTACAAATTTACTCCACAGGTAAATTAGGTTATTCATAACATTGCCTATAGCTTTTAATCTACTCTAGAACATCCTACAAATCAGTACTGACCCCATCAGTAATACATATTCATCTGTGCTGGTTCATAGGTTTGAAAATAAGCCGAGAGGGCTTCATGTTTATGGATATCCACACGCATTTCACAATAGTTAATGAGGACTGGTGTGGGCACTCGAATGTGTCTGACACATGATGAGATGCAGAACAGATATGGAAATCTATTCCTCACTTCCCGTACGCTCCCTTATCCCTCATTCATTATTGATCACTGGATAAACGGTATCATTCAGGGCTTACATGTGAAGAGCTTGGCTTGAAGGTCAAGCGTCAACACAGCTCCTGCCATCAAGGATTTTTCAGGAATGTTGGATGGATAAGGATAAGTTGTGAAACAAGGATGTAATATGAATTATGTGGTAAAGATGATCAGTGTCGGAGGAGTTTGAAATTTCAAGAGATCATGGAGGGTTGAGAGGTCAGGAGAGGTGTTATGGGCTCAGAAGGAAGGCAAGATTTGAAGACGGAGGAGAAGAGAAATGGTATCCCAGATGCTCACGGCTTTCCGTGACGGAGGTGGGTCTAGCAGGTGGCCAAGTTGGCTGATGGAATAGAAGAGACTGGTCCTGCTGTAGCAGGTGCCATTTAGGATGTGATGAGGGGTAAGCTTGTCTGGCTGATGTGGGCCCATGACATGGAAGATATGTAACAGGTCTGCCCAATATAAAACAGAAACACTGGGGTTCAGTAAAAAATGTCTCCCGCCCTTAACTTGACCTCAGAGGGAGGTGACATGGGAAGGATGGGGAAATGTATCACTATGGCAAATACACTGAAACAAATGTCTTGTGGTGTTACTGGTGGGGAATTACCACTGACTCATGTTGGACTTCCCGACAGAGTTTCTGTAATTTTTTTTATTGGTATTATCTACATGTTTATTGTTAGAAAACAGTATCACAATGTTAAAAGATTTTTTAAAGAGAAGTCTGTATTTTCACCACTTTGAAGTGAGAGAGAAAAACTAGTCTGATTTTGGTGTATTCTTTTCCAGTCTGGCTTCCCATAATTATACTTAGAAGGTCAGAGAATTTTGTGTTCTGTTCTTTTCACATAACACAGTTTTCCATGTTTCCACCTAGTGTTTATCATTATGATTTTTAATAGACACACAGTATCCCATTGAGTCATTTTAACAGAGTTTGCTAATGAATTAAATTATCGTTGGATGCTGACATTGTTTTCTAGTTTCTGTCATTACCGATGACACTACAAAGGACATTGGTATGCATGTGTCTCTTTTGGGGGCTTCTATTGAATTACTTCCTAAGCACTTATTCCTGGGAAGGTGATCCCCAGGTGACTAGGAACACATTGTGACATTTTCTACGTCATACACGGCTGCCCTGTGAAGGCTCGTACTGATGGACGATGCCACCAGCAGGAAATGAGCGTGCCGTGGTGACGTCAAATTTGGAGGAGGAAAAAAATAACACAGTTGAAGATGGTAAAATGCCATTTCGTTGGAATTTCTGTGTAACTGTGATTTTTGTTTCGTTTACATTTACTTTCTAAACGATAAGGAGAGGGAGGAGACTGAAGTGGATCAGAAAGAAAAGCTGTTGGTAGGTGATAGAGCAAGAGAAAGGAGAATGAAAAGATAAAGAGAGAAAGCAGTGGAGAGTTATAATGGGAGGAGGAGTAAAGGGAGAAACAGGTGTAACTGCACGGTTGTAGTTAAATAGTGAAGGCGCCTGTTGGAATCCTTTGGTTTCTGGATGCTGTCAGCCTAACCTCTCCCAAGGACTTGAGAGCTTCTGGGAGGGTCGGGTCTGGAAATTTCCATTCCATCTCCTCAGCTCTGGGCACCAGCTGAGGTTCTGTGTTTTTCTTAGACGCATTCCATCAGGGTCTTCTGCCTCTCTTCGGGGCTTCGATCTGCAGGTGGTGCTGACGGCTCTGCTCTTGGCCTTGCTCTTGGCCAGCTGGGCACGGAGGTGGGAACCCTTAGGAGGGCCGGCTGTGTATCTGGGGGTCTTCCTCCCTCCTCTCCTGCCCCTGCCTTTGGCCTCTCCTTGGGCAGGTGTTTGGGAGAGGCCTGGACGGCTGAGACGGGTCTCCGGGTTTGCCCTTCCATTATCTGGGATCCCCGTGGATCACAGCTGTGGAGACAGAGTGCACAAATCTGGTTTTGATTTTTTGGGTGGGGGGAGGGGATTGCGTTTCAAAGGCATTTATTCTTGCAGGACTACAAGTAGGACCTTGTCTACATCGACTGGGAGACATTTAGAAAGAGAATGTGCTGGGGTGGCAGGTCCTCCTTTAATACTTCACACATTTTTCTAGTCTTATCTTGCTTTTGTCTGTGTTTCACTAGCAAAAGTATAAACCTCTAGAAGTTTTCAAGTAACTTTAGCCATCCTGAAATGTCTGAAGAGCAGAAGAAATATGGGTCATAAGACATCAGTTTTTCCTTCCTGAGTGATTTTGCAGGTCCTAAGCAGTGGACGCACTTCCTCGGCCTGGAATTCTCTTCCCCAGACAGTCACATAACTTGCTCCCTCACTTCCTTTAGGTCTTTGTTCAAGTGTCAGAGAAACTGTCTCCAACCACCCTAGCTATGGGTCCTTCTTCCCTCACAGCCAGTTCTCCTATCTACTCTATTTTTCCTTCAAGCAGCTATCTGATACTATTGTTATTAGCTTATTTTTTATCATGTCTTTCACCAGTCAAATCAAAAGTTCTTATAAGGCGGAAACTTTGACTCCCAGAACAGTTCCTGATGCATAGTAGGTGCGCAAAAAGTATTGCAGATTGAATGAATAAGTGAATGAGACAAATGTACTGGATCTTTTGACTTAAAACAGAAAAAAAAATGTTCCGAAAGTAATCACACTGAGAACAACACTCAGGCATTTAGAAGCAATGTATTGGTTATCACAGAGATGGGATGTGACCTGAAGATGACTTAAGGGACCACAGCATCCTTGACACTAGAAATATCCAGCTGACAGCTTCACCTTCGTGTGTGAAGTGTAGCCTGTGACCCGCCTGTGTCTGGCTATGGGAGCCAGCACGTGGGAGTGTGGCCTCATATATGGAAGCTCTGTTCCCAGGAGTAAGTAATGGGGAGGATGGAGATGGCTGATTTCTCAGAATCTGGGAAGAGTCAGGATGCAAGTCTACTACTAAACACGGGTTGAGGAAGATCGGAGTTAGGGAGCAGAGGAAGTAGACATCTCTTGTTCCCCTGCCCCCTCTCTCTTTCTCTCTTTCCAACACCGTCATCCCTTTTTCTTTTCCCAGACAGTATCTGAGCTGGAGGTGGAAAGGGGGTGTAGAGTGACAGTCACCCCCCTTCCCCTAGCCATAAGGACCTCAGCCAGCTGCGGGAGCTGAATGGAGCACAGTGCCCCAGGGCCCGGGTGAGGACACTGTGGAGACGTGGCCAGCACGAGGAATGGCATCTTTGTCCCTGGCTCCTTCTCCCCCTCACTGTGGGTATGGCATCCTTCCTCCTGCCCCCAACTTCTCTGCACCACAGGGTAACTGGTCTGAACTGTGGTTCACCATTTTTTCTGAAGGTTCCTGGCATTTGCTTGAACCCTTTGGTATCAGAAGGTGAGGATTCCCTGAAAGAAATTTCACTCCTTCTTGGAACAACAAAGAGGGTCACGTCTCAGGAGAGTGAAGGTTTCCCCTGCACTGAGAAATCCTGAGTGCCTAGTGGGTCAGATTGTGGGCAAAAATGGCTCCGTTTCTCCACTCACCTGGTAGGCCTGCCCTTGTCTACGTGGCTTTGCAGCTCTTCCCAACAAAGGGCACAGCCTCTTTCCCCTTACGTCTTGTACCAACCAGCCTAGGCCCAGGAGACTGGCAAGAGAAAGCGATCTTCCATGGCTTTCTTGTCCGAGAGAGAGAGAGAGGAAAAGGGCAGATGTGCAAAGAGCATCCATTCCTTACCTGCCATTGAACCTGCTCAATTCAAAAGATGGCAGCAGAGAAGAAATGTACTGATAAGGAAAACATTCTGTTTATTTTCTTTAATATGGTTGGAAATAAAGGTATAGATCTCCATGCTCTGATTGCTACATAGAAAAAGGACCCAAGACTTTCGTATGGAATCCTGCCACAGCCAATCAAGCAACCCTGGGCAGGACATGGGGCATGGGGCAGTGACTCCATCTCCACTGTCACACGAGCGATCAGATAGTCAAGCCCCAGACACGCGGTCAGTCAGCTCCCAGATGACCTGCCGGGTGACTGCAGGCTCCTGAAGCAGCCTGACTAAGAAGGGCAGAGTCCGGCCCAGATTCACAGGCCGCACAGCTACCCATGCAGGTACAGCCAAAAAACAAACCACTAAGCCACTAAGTTGTGGGGACTTTGTAACATTGCCATAGATAATGGATACACCTAGACTCAGGGGAAGATGGTTTGGGATCCAACATTTGGCTGAGAGTGGGAGCCCTTTTCCACTCAGCCATCCAGAGGGAAAGACGTCAGTGTGGGTGTCTGTGCTGAAGTTTATTCATAGAACCACAGAGCTGGAGCAACCCGCCTCCAGACACCGCGATGGATGGAGTTCCTTACGTGGGAGCAGGTCTGAGCTCTGGCTTCACTCACGACAGTTAAGCAACCAGCACTGGTCCTCTGGACACTGCCTGAACCTTGTATCTAACAGTGATGGAGAGCGCCTATCCTCCTGAGGAGAATTAGACCCCTTAAAAATTCAGGCAGGAGGTGTTCTCAAGCTAGGGGGTTATTTGCATTCCAAACTATGACACGGGAGACTGCAGTTATGTGGTTAAAATGATTACATTGGACTGTTGGTCTTGGCAGCTTCTATTTGAGTGTTAATTCCACCATGCCTTGCCAAGGGTCCTCCAGCTCCCATGCAGCCCCAGGTCATGAGAGACAAGGAGGCTGATATTATTAGGATGCAGGAGTGTTAGATGCTGTGGAGAGAAGGATGAAAAAGATGGTGTAAACCCAGCATTCAGTGGTACCCAAGGGTGAAGCTGTAGGAAGAGAAATGGAATAAAGAGCCATTAAATGCAATCGCCAAGCTCAGTTTAGAGCCCCGCCCCTTCCCGCTGCTCCAGATCTGTTCTCCACATCATCTCATTCCCGCTACAACCTGAGTCAAGAATTTGAGGGATTCGTTCTGTAGCAGAACTTTTCGTGGATAAATGCTGGAATTAGGGCTTGAATTTCTTTTAGAGATAGAGGCTCAGGACTGAAAATGGTACCCTCCCTGGGGTGAAGTGGCTTTCTGGTACAATTCAGAGGAAATGCTGCATTTGCCCAGGATGGTGATTTTAGGAAGTCGATGTGTCAGTCAATGCCCGTTTCATGTTCCATGGACTGTAGTTAACTTAGTGACGGGAAAAGATCACCCCAGGGTTCTGAGATGGCCGGGTGGCCTCGGCGGAGCCATCTGACGGTGATGGTTTACAGCCTGGTTTATTGTTTTTGGTCGTAATGCGAAAGGCTCTGCGGGCGCTGCCCAGAGCACTTTGCCGTGTGTGTAGTTGGAATGTTCCTAATTGACTTGACAGAGATGACGGCGTCCACTCTCAGCTGCTCCCTTTGCTCCATCCTTTCTCTTTCTGGGAGCTTTGGTCACGTCTTCTTTCCTCTGTGGTTTGCGTTTCAGACAAGTGTTTTGGAAAAATGTCAGGGAAAGAATCACAGTGGCTAATATTTAAAATTTTGACTGTAGTTTCTTTTAAAATATTAATGTCTTCTGTGTCAGATTAAGTCATTGCCTATTTGCCTCCATATATTTACTTTGGTTCTTAGCTGGGAATTTCAGACTCAGTGTAGTCAGTTTTGTTTGACTCCAAATGTCCAGGGAATAAGGAAAAAATAATGCAGCATGCATACCCTTCCCAGGTTAGGGTACAAATGGCTTCTGCCCCAGTCTTTCCCTGAGCGTGTTGCCTGAACACCAGCTACCCCCAGCAGGAAGTACAGGAACGCCGACTCCCGTCAGGCTCCTGCTGCACCTTCGTTTGCTGCACTAAAGCTGGGGAAGTCTGAGCATCTGGAGAGATGGACAGTTGGTCCTGCACTGCAGTGCCAACCACGCTGTAGGGTTCTGGCTGTTCAGATGGCAGGGACCTCGGTGAGCCGGGAGGCAAAGTCCTTACCTTCCCAAAGGGTCCAGGTGCTGGGGAGGCCTCACCTTCATCGTAACTAATCCTCGATGACCATCTCCCATCTCTCCAGAGTTCTGAATTGCCAGGAATCTTTGGATTCAGATCTTCCAAACCTCCATTTCTTGCTAGTGTGAGGCCGGGCAGATCGAGGCTGCAGGGCCAGAGCCTCTAAGGAACCTAAGAGACAGGAAGGAAGTGTCTGAGGAATGTTCCACTGGAGAGCGTCTCCCCAAGGTAGATCAGAAGCTTCTCAGCAACATGATGGCAGTGAAGTCCCTCCAAGGGTGGACATCCCTGGTGGACATCAGTCTCCCCAGGGAGGTGAGGCAGTGCTAAGGGTAACTGAACATTCACTGCACACCCACATCTGAAACCAAAAATAGCTCATCCGTCACCTCTTTCAGTTCCCATATACAGACACACCCCTAGGGAGCCACGGGCATGCGGAGTGTGGATTGACAAGCAGTTCAGCATCCAGTTACTGGGACCAGCGCTATGCCCCACCCAACCAAAGCCAACACCACCCCTGTGGGAGGGGCCACACCTTCTCCAGGGTCATTAGGCCATAACCTCTGCACTTACCTCTCTGTCCTAATCTGGATTCCCCACAAGACCATGAGATCAGAATGTGGGTGGGAGTGGTTTAAGTGGGAGCAGATTCTAGGAAGCCCAGTTGGGAAGTGAGTCAGAGAAGAGAAGGAAGATAATGCAAGATGTGTTAATGAGCAGGTAACCAGCAAGGGCAACTGGGACTCAACCTGACTGGGGACCCCCTCAGAGACCAAGCAGAGCCACAGCCCCACTGTTGTGTGAGGCACTAAGAAGCTGGGGTGCCCATCCACCCACGAACATCCTTTGTTCTTTAAGGGTCAGGCCAACTCCCTGGTCCTCTGGCCCTCAAGCAGAGAGGCAGGGAGCTCTCGGTGTGTGAGGGAAATGTTTGCAGGTGGATTCTGGAAGGGCTGAGGGGATCTGGGAGTGATTTGGAGAGTGCCCACGACTCCCTGTAAAGCCGACCTCACCGAGTGTCTCCAGGTGATGCACTGTCCCTGCTCTTCTGTGGAGTGGCTGGTAATTTGTCTTATCCAAAAGAAAATAACATGACATTGTAAATCAACTCTACTTCAATTAAAAAAAAAGAGGAAGACAGGAAAAAAAAAAAAAAAAAGAAAACAGTAACACATGCATGCATAAATTGAATCCCTCCCAGAGAAGCCCACTGCATTCAGAGCAGGAATATGTGAAATGGGCTAACGACCATACAGCGAGATTTGCAAATATTGACTACTACATATAAAATAGATTTAAAAAACTGCCAAATTTCATCTGTATAGCACGGGGAACTATATTCAACATCTCGTAGTAACCTATAATGAAAAAGCATATGAAAATGAATATATGTGTGGATACGTATGACTGAAACATTATGCTGAAATACACCTGAAGTGGACACACTGTAACTGACTAGACTTCAGTTAAAACAAACAAAACACTGGAGGGTTGGTTTTGCCTTGAGGCATGAGGTCTGTGTTTTGTAACCCCTCCCCATTCAGTCATTGTCTGGGGTCTCAGGGAGGGGAGTGGCTGTGAGTTCCCCGAGGAGGGGGCCGCAGGGAGCTTGCAGTGGCTGAGAGACGGGTGCACTGCCGCTAAAAGAGGGCAGGGTGGGAAAAACCAGCATATTTCTCTTTCCCCTCGCGGTTCTAGGGCTTTCTAAATTTTCTGTGATTGTGGTTTAGCACATTGAAGACATGTCAAAAGTAATGCTGGGAATATCTGTTGACAATTAAATGTTGTTATTTTCCGTCCTCTCCCTTAAGCCAAGCGTGCAAGTCAGAGAGACAAAACAGAAACATTTCAGGTGGTTGTGCTGCTTGTGGGTGGGACTAGCCCTGATGTGTTGTAATGAAGTAAAAATGTCTTTGCCTCATCCTCAGAGGGTTCCATGAGATGTTCCCAAGCTGGTGGTTGCTGCTTTATATGAGAGGCCACGTGGAGAATTTGAACAAACTTTTCGATATTAATTAGTGGAGGCTGTATGGATAGACCCAGAATTTTGGATGGAATAAATAACCACTAGGGTGATTTCCTTCCACTGGGATCCTAACAAGCAGAGGAAAGCCTTCCACCCAAGAGAATAATCTACTAATGACGGGGGAAGACATTCTGGAGTGGTGGAGGTAGAAGCTAAGGTTTTCATACTGGAAGGAGTCTGTTGGATTTGCAATCTGGCAGAGTCAGAAAGAGAATTTACTACGGGCTTCTGCTTGACCTTCAGGCTGATGCAAATTGAAATGGCAGGATTGATCTCCTCCTTACTAATTATGATGTTGCAGAAAGGGACAGCAAACTCCTGATTTTCTGCCTCTCAAAGAAATCTTGCCTCAGTTCTCCCTTGGAGAGGCATTTTTGTATTCTGAAGAAAATCCTCTTGAATTGTAAACTTAATATCAGAAATCTTGCTTGTCTTGCTAAAGGTGATGACTACTTTGGTTCATTTGCAGAAGAACAAAGCAAGGTTTGTTGCAAAGAGAAAAATCTAGATTCATCTTATTCCTCAGATGCATAATGGTCATGCGAGGGGGTATGAGCTTCAAGGAGAAAGGACTTTTTCAGACTGGGCTTGGGTCATTTTCCTGAAGTTAGAGACAAAAAATGAGGCAGTTATAGAAGATGCCTCAGTTAACTGTTGGCAGCCTACTGAACTGACTTCATGCTCAGAAACCCTTCATGCCTTACCAATGACATAATCCCTGGTAATGTCTAAACCAAAACCTTAATTACTTCTGCATTGGTTACTTTTGGCATAAACGGAGTGATCCAAGGAGAGTTTTACTTTCTGAATGTACCAGTATACCAAGAAAATGTTTATTTTGGAAGTCATGTATGCGAAATGCTTGTGAAACTGAAAATCATTGTATAAACGAGAAGCATCATTACTGTTATTGGAGACAGACTTGGGAGGTATTTGCTAGGCACGGCTGGCCTTTGTGGAACATGCAGAGGTTCAGAAGGAGTTATGTGATGGGGCTCTGGTGTTAGCCACCAACCTCCCTTCAAAGACCTTGGAGAAACTCCTGGCTGGTCCTGGGATGGTCTGATCCCTCCTCCTCTTTGGTCTCCTGGTTGGGTCTGTGTTGGCCAAAGTCGTCTACGTCTCATAGTAGAATTCTATCTCTGTTCGCTTCCTCCTGCTTCAGTAAATCCTAAGGCATTCTTGGTCATGCATCTGCAATGACTCAATATTCAGACTTAAAATGCAGCCTTCATCTTTCACGGTGCTTTCGTGCTAGCTATTTTGGGTCTTACTTTTTCTGTCCATAAATCCACAAAGTGCTTGAAGGATGACTCTTCTCAGATGTAATATTCTCTGCAGATCCCTTCTGTGAAGGCTGGCATGGTGAGGTAGTACAGGGCTCATGGACTCTGTGGAAAGAGAGTAACGTTCGTGCTGAGCGGTACCTGCGGAATTCCATCCCTTAGTGATAAGTAGTTTTCTATTATCCTGTCATCCCTTCTGGCAGCTCGATGGCAATAAAAATAAATCTGTTTGTTTCACTCTGGGGACAGAGAGGTTCTGTTTAATTGTAATAGGTAAAATAATGTCCCCCACTGCCCAGAAGTCCCCAGTTGCTGGAGCTTGTGTTAGGTTATCCGGCAAAAGGGAGTTAAGGTTGCCAATCGGCTGACCTTAAAATAGGGAGATGGTCCTGGATTATTTGGGTGAGTCCAGTGTAATTGCAAGGGTCCTTCAAAGCGGGAGAGGGAGGCAGGGGAGGAGGTCAGAGTGATGCCATGTGAGAGGGTGTCAAGCCTCCGTGGATGACTTTGGGGATGGAGGAAGCGATCTTAGAGCCAAGGAACGTGGTCAGCTTCCAGCAGCTGAAAAAGACAAGGAGTCTTCTTTGAACCTGCAGCAAGGGGAACAGCAGAAACCTGGCTTTTACCGAGACCCAAGTTAGATTTCTAACCTACAAGACTGCAAGATAATAAATTTGTGTTGTTTCAGGCCACTTGGTTCATGGTAATTTGCTATGGCAACATGAGAAAACAAATACAATTGTTTTATTTCAAATTATATGTGGGGTTCCCGGAATCTGGGCAATTTGTACTAGAATTTTCTTGTTGCTGTTTGGTAATGGTTACCGGTCACGGAGTCCTTCACACAGACATCGATCGGCACGCTCTAGGTGCCTCACAAAGAGGAATTTATTTAACCTGTGCGTGGAGTCTACGATGTGAGTACAATAGCATCCTTGTTTTCCAGAGAGAAAATTGAGACTGAGCATTCAGGTGACCTGCCCAAGTTCTCACAACTTCTCTGGGGAATTGTGAGGTAGTAGGGGCGGATTTCAAAAGCAGGTCAGCTTCTCTGGATTCCCATGCTACCTGCTGCTTTCCTTTGCCCCCAGGGTAAGGAAGCCTGTTTTGTAAGTTGGGAAATTTGAAGCTCTGAATCACCTGATAAGATGGTGCTAAGGCCAGAGCTGTTCCCTCTGGGCATGTGGTCCCCAGGGTGGGGCTTCTGAGTAAATCTCGATGCTTGTTGAGAAACACAAACGCTCCCCAGTCTGGAAGGAGACAACTTTCCAGCTGCATGTTATAGAAGTGTTGGGACAGGGAGGTGGGGTGGGATCAGAGGAGGAGAAGTCATGGGATGTCAGGGTAGATGTCCTGGGTACCCAGCTGTGAACGATGTGGTGTCTTGCTTTATGACCTCTTTGAATAAGCACGATGTCTTTATCTTCTGGAGCTGAGAGGATGGCTGGCTGGACGTTGTTGGAGTCTGTGCGGTTTGTCAAAAACTAAAGAATGTGGATAAAAGCAGAAAGGTAACATAAAACTGTAGTTCCCACCACCATGGTTCTCCTACTTTTCTGGGCTATAGACCCTCCATAGGGCACAGCAACCCCTTAATCCATGTTTCCACTCGGCCAGCTAATTAAAAAAAATAAAATAAAATCTCCATACTGAAATCAGCAAAAAAAATCATGCTGCTCTTGATGAGAAAGCAATGAGGTCTTTTCTTGGCTTTTATTTAAGACTACAGAGTAAAGCATTCAATCATGCCTGGAAAAAAAAAAATGCAGAATCACTGTCACATAAAGATAAAAATGAAGGAATCCTTTCCACCTTGCACCAGCCCTTCCGCTGCACTTTGAGTGCCTTGCTGTGGGACGTCTGCACACCACTTATCCGTGGAAAGAGTACAGAGAGGTACAAAAATGTGTTCTCTGTGGTCCCAGGTCATTTCACGTTTATTTTTCAGAGTCCTGAGCTGATTTTTTTTTTTTTTTTTTTTTTTTTGCTCTTTAGTCATTCCAAGCTTTAGTATCGTCCAACTAAATTAAAATGTATCTCAATAATTTAGATGAATGTACGTCTCTTCAGTGGAGACTGGTATAAGTTGCATAAAGAATGAGACCATTAAGACTCCGCTGGCAGCTTTATATAGAAACACAAGCATGCGGTATAATAGTGATATTAATAATATATTGTTTTCTATTCCTTTCATCCCAAAGGATTCCAAAGAGCTTTACTAATTTTACAAATAATGTGTGTATATACAAGTAATGCATGCATGCATTAACCTTGTAGATTTTTCCTAGGACCATTAGCTCCTTGCCCCCTAATTTGGGCTTTAATATCTTTATTGGCCTTCGTCATATTTACACATTATACATCTTCTCTCCTATCATTTAACTAGTGAGGACCTCAGTTTTTTCACTTGTATATTCCCATCAATAGACGTGTTGGAGCCTGCACCCCTAGTACACGTACAGGTAGTTACCTATAAATCGTTTTTCCATACTGTGGTGCTGATGTGTGTGTTGTAAAACGTACCTGGAAATATGGAAACTGAAAATGATGACGTAAAAACGAAATACACAAGATTTTGAAACGTGTTACTCCTTCTGAGGCTTCGTACTTTCATGAGCTAATCTCTCAAGACCCAATAAACACCTAGAGAGAAATTTAGTGTTCATGATACTGGTTGTAAGTCTACATTCCAAATAATGTTCTCGATGATTTCTTTTTAGCCACTTTAAAATTCTTAAAAAATTTTAATTATGAAAAAGTTTTAAAATGCATAATAGTAGAGAGAAGAGTGTCATGAAACTCTACACTTTCATCACTCACGTTCAATGATTATCAACATTTTGGATTATTATTATTAGATCATCATTTTTACCTGGTAATACAGCTGATGAAGAGTACATAGGAGAAGCAAGGTCTCAACTCTGCCGTTTTCTTTTTGTTCATTGAGCTTGTATTTTTAGTAGTAGGTTTACTCCATGATTTTATGGGGGGAAATTTGTAAGTACAGCAAGCCATCTGAATCCACATGTTTCTGCATCTGAGGGTTGTGTACTATGTTTATGATCTGAGGTTGCTTGAATTCATGGATGTGGAATCAGGGATGCAGAGAGCCAACTTAGGGATTGAGCATCCTCAGATTTTAGTAACCACGAGGGATCCTGAAACCACTCCCCCACGGGTACTGAGGGACAGCTGTATGTAAGATCCTGTTTGTATTAGTCAGCTCAGGCTTCCATAACAAAATATGATAGACTGAGTGGCTTAAACAACAGAAATTTATTTTCTCATAGCTCTAGAGGCTGGAAATCTGAGCTCAAGGTGCCAGCTGGGTTGGTTTCTGGTGAGATATCTCCTGTTTTTCAGATGGCCACCTTCTCACTGTGTGTTCACATGGGCTCCCCTCCAAGAAAAAAAGAGAATGAGCTCTCTGGTGTCTTTTTTTTATAAGGACCCTACTCCCATTGGACAAGGCCCCCACCCTCATAACCTCATCTAACCCTAATTACCTCCCAACAGCTCCATCTACAAATACTGTCACTTTGGGAGTTCAAATTCATCATGTATCAATTTGAGGGGCGGGACAAAATTTTTGATAGCTAGTTTATGTAACACTAGATAGGTAGCAAAAATTATAAATTCTTTTATGGACACAGTAACTATTATATGCTAAAATACGTTGAAGATGAACAAATGAGGGAAGGAGCCACTGGCTGTGGACGCCTTTCTTCCCTTAGATAGCTGTCATCCTACACAAGTGATGAGATGTATGGCCTGAGTGAGGGCACCAGTGTCAATGAGTAAATGAAATATTAGTAAAGCTGATCTTTTTCTTATTTTTTAAAAGAAAAATACACATCACAAGAATTTCTAATATTTCTTCCCATAACTCTCTTGCACATCACCCTCCTATGGAACCACATTTCAGTAAGTTCCTGTAGACCAGCATTCTGTTGGCTACCAAGTCTTTTGAGCAGTATTGGTCTTGGTCAGGTGAAATAAACATAGAATTATAGCACACTGGCCTTGTCTGATTCATCCAAAAATATAATCTTTATTTCACTTGAAAGGAAAGATCCCATAGTGTTTGGCTTTCTGCCCGTAGAGCTCAGCCACATAAAAGATCCCCCGTGAACCAGCCGGAGCTTATTTAGCATCCAGTGTCGTTGAATTTCACTCAGATTTCATTCATTCAACAAAACTTACTGAGCATCTATTGTGTACCCTGCACTGTTCTTGTCTCTTGAGCAGTATCAGTGAGCTAAACATAGAGCACATATTCTAGTGAAAGGAGACAGAAGAGATATATCTATTTGAAAATTACGTAGAATGTCAGAAGAGGTGAAAGCTATGGAAGAAAATTTTTTTTAAATCAGGGTAAGCGGAAGTGGAGGTATGGAAGGTGGGGCTGGGTTGCAGTTTTAAGTACAGAGGTCGAGGTGAGCCTCATTGTGAAGGTGAGATTTGAGAAAATATTTGAGAGACGAGAAAGTTGGCTCTGGGTCTAGAATGTTCCAAGCAGAGGGAACAGCATTGCAAAAACCTAAGGCAGGAGAGGACCTGGTATATTTGCCCAATAGCTTGGGGGTCAGTGTATTTGGGGGAGAGAGATGGTGGGGGGAAGTACCCTAATTATGTGGAGCCTTCCATGTCACTGCAAGACTTCAGCTTTTACTTTGAATGAAATGGGGAACCAGGGCAGGCTTTTGAGGGGAGCGATATGACACGACTTTGTTTATTTTTTTAATTGAAGTATAATCTGATTTACAATGTTGTGTTAGTTGCTGGTGTACAGTGAACTGATTCAGATAGACATATGTATATACTCTTTTCATGTTCTTTTTTATTTTATCTATTTTATCTAGGTTATTACAAGATATTGAATACAGTTCCTTGTGCTATAGAGTAGGAGCTTGCTGTTTATCCATTTTATATATAGTTGTTTGTATCTGCTAATTCCAAACTCGTAATTTATCCCTCTTCCCCTTTCCTCTTTGGTAACCGTAAGTTTGTTTTCTCTGTCAGTGAATCTGTTTCTGTTTTGTAAATAAAAGGATCAGCCTGGCTGCCTTGTTGGGACTAGAGCGTAGAGGGCAAGGGTGCTCCCAGGAGGAGCAGGTAGGAGGAACCTATCCCAGAAATCCAGGGGAGGATGATGATGGCTTGGATCAGGATAGGGGCAGTGGTGGTGTGGGGAGTGATCAGATTTGCGGTAGAGAAAATGCTGCTTTATGGTAGATTGATGAGAAAAAGGAGTCAAGAACGACTCCAAGGTTTTTGGCTTTAGCTGCTAGAAGGATGGAGTTGACACCAACTGTGAGATGGGAAGGCTGCAGGGGGAATTGGTTTCGTGGGGAAAGATCTAAAGTTCAGTTTCAGAAATGCTGAGTTCAAGATGCCCATGAGGTTATTACCAAGTGAAGATGTCGAACACGCTGTGAGATGTGTGCGTCTAGAGTTCCAAAGAAAGACCCCAGCTGAAAATAGAAACTGGGAAACTGTTGATGTAGAGAGCGCCCCCTAGGTGCTAGGCACCACGCTAGGTGCTGGGAAGACACAGTGAGGAGGATGGACTCAGGAACCCCAGTGGGGTTCTCGGAGCATGGCTCTGGGCCCTGAGTGTTCTGAGTAAAAATGGTTTACAGTCCAAAAATGTGAGAAGTGTTGTATCTCACTCTTTGGATTCACAATGCATATTAACATTTTAAAGCCTCTGAGAAGTCTTGCTGTCAAGAAGTCTGGGTAAATGTGTTAAACCCAGATTTTTTCTATATCTGTTTGACCATTGTACTACTTACTCATTTCTTTTTGGCATCTGAATTATGTTCTGAAAGATATAAAATTTGGAAATGCTGAACTGGTGCAATTCATAATGCGAATAACTAATTATAATGCAGTGTGACAAGTGTTTCAACTGAGATGTTTTCTAAGTTTTAGGGAAAGACCAACAGGGAGTATTCTTCTGCCTGGAAAGGCACAAGAAGGCTTTGATCTGTATTTGTTGAATCTCAGAACAGACTGATGCCTCATGGATGAGGTCGGAATGCAGCCCTGACAATAAGAAGTCCTGATTCACTGAGTGAGCAGAGGAACACTTTTCTGTTTCTCTTTCATCTGGAATGAAGATGGCAATACTGCAGTTGAGAAAGAAATTTGTGTAAAGTGAGGACTAAAGTTTGAAGCTTTGCTTTTTGCCCTATAATTGAGAAGTTAAATCATACAAACAAGCTGTGATTCCAGATGATGAATCTCATCCATTAAAACTTTTCTTTAAAAAAAAAAAGAATAAATTCCATCAGAATTTCTGCTTAACTTTCATGTGAACCTTATAGGAAATTCAGGGCTGAAAAAAAATACAGAATTCATAATGTCGAGTGTTTTAATTTTTAATGCACTCCCTGAAGCAGCAAGAGAAAGGGTGAGGAACAACTGTAGTGCACCCCCCACGGCCACCCCCACACTGAAATAAGCTTTAAAACATTACACTGAAAGCCCCACCTGGAGTTTTTACCGAACTTGTAAGAACTGATGTTGCTCTGACGTTAACTGTCTTGGCTGTTACTACAGGCTATAAACTTACTCAGTCAGCAAATCATTCAAAACAAGAAATGGTCTTAGGAATCAGACCTTGTTGTTTGGACATTTAAAATTAGTTCCCAGGTTGGTGATGGCCGATCATTTTTAAAGCCTGTGAAGAAAAGGCAGGAGGATGTGAAAAATACCTGGCGATCAGGCAGTACCCAGCTGCCCCACGAGCAGAGACGCCGACCACCCGTCCCAGGGCGCACACAGCAGCTCGCTGGGTCTGGGTCTCCACCCGCAGCGGAGACCGAGGGGACCCCGGGCTGGCGGGGCGGCCCCCCTGGAAACGAGCACAGTGAGTGAGAGGAGGAGATGCCACAGAGCCCCGCAGGGCCTTACACTCCGGTTCTGGTTCCATAAGGGTGGGAGCAGCTGCTAGGTCGGGTTTTGTTTGTTTGTTTGTTTTCCAGTTCGGTTAAAGCTCTTATAAATGAAGTCTGCATTTGACACCAAAAAGCACCCGTGAAAATGACATGTTTTATCGCTGAGCATCCTTGGTACCAGAAAGCAGAAACTCACCTTTCCTCGACAGTAGGAAGAGCGAGACAGGTTGGCTTCTCAGCAGGACTGCCTTCCCTGAGGAGATCCACGCCCTGAGCCTCACCTGATCCTCCCTGAGCAGCGATAGCCTAGTACACAAGTGTTTTTGAAATTTCTATCCCTATCTGAGTAATGCGCTGTTACTTTCTAAGATAACACTAACGTAATGTCTTAGCATGGTGTATTGTTGGGGGCTTCCAGTGCATTATAAGTTAGTTACAAGCAAATTATGTCTAATGTCGTATGATCTGAAATATTCAGAATTATCTCAGAAGCACACATATTTCTATATCCAAGGCAACTGAAGTATCAGATATGATATTTCCAGAGGCTGAATTCCCATAACTGAAGGGAAGAAACTAGTTAGAATTTTTCTGCTTAACTGAAATATGTTAAAGAGTCATATTTGAAATTTGAGGTCACATGTTAGTGCTTGAATTACTTAATATAATAAACTGAATGGCAGACAGAAGAGAAATCTCTCTCCAGTTCAACTAGAAGGCTCAGGCTGCTTTCTATGAGCAAAGCATCATTACGCACCAAATGAAACAAGTGAATAGTAAGAAATAAGAAATCAGTAAACCCTGTAAGCTACCCAGCAAGGACGCCCATGTGCTGGAGAGACACGCGTACATCAAGGCAGGCAGTGAACAATGCGGTTATGAAATCACGTCCCTGGGTTCCAGTGCGGGCACCAAGCTGGTTCCAATCAATGCTCCTCGACTGAGTGAATTAACTGAATTGTTGGAATGCAAGGAAGTGTCTGTAACAGTTCCTGGCTATACCTAGATATTTGGTAGATATATATAATGACATAAAATTTGATCCATTGTTTTATCTGACAAATCTTTAGTCCGCCTCCTTTAACGGATAGATCCTTTTCCCCGACATCTTATGCAGGACCAAGGAGTTCAATTTCCTCTTATTTTGCTTCTCACTTACCTTTCTTTTATACTTTCGATCCTTGAGAGAAGATAATGAAAGTGAGATGGATGACCCTGAATTTCAGCGCATGCCACAGAATGGAATGGGGGACAGAAGGGAAAGAAATGAGTTTTACTTTAAAGAGATGAAACCATTCTGGAATCTGGAGAGGACACTGTAATGTGGACCCATCATCAAATCCAGGAAGTGATGAGTCTGTGGGCTGCTGGGTCAGAGTGAGACTGAGGAGGTTTGAGGGAGTAAACTTACTCATGAACAACCTGAGAAGAGTTACCTGCAGGCAGATTTCCGTTTGTCTGTAGACGACATCTTAGAAACACAGGACCACGTTTTAGCTCCACGTCTTCCTCTTTCCATTAACGCTGTTATTTTGTTGGCTAATTTTCAGTTGCTTCTATTTGATGGTCACCAAAATAGGTTCAGAAACTGCTAGAATGGTGTCTTCCGAGTTTACACAGATGGCACTCAAACATTTTACTATTTTTTAAAAAAATTTTTACCCATGAATTTACTCTGGCTTCTGGGGATAATCAACAAATATGTTTTATCTCATCAGGACAAGGATCATTTGCCAACTTGAAATGTCAAAAACAAATCTATAACATTCCCGGAAGAGGAAGATTCTTTTCTCTTCTTGAGAACTATTCTGCACCAGGATCCAGACCAGACACACACCCGGCAGCCAGGTCAACAGCCTTCCAGGGAGAAGGGAAGCGGGGAAGACCTCCCTGCCCTGAGCAGGGACCTTGTGCCTGTCATCCCCTGAGTAATTTCATGATTGTCCATTTCCAACAGGACAGCAGCCCTGCATGGGATCTCACGTTACATTTCCCATTTATGTCTGAGGAGCCAGAGGTGTGACAAGGTGACTGATTTACTGAAGGTCTCACTTTCCACAGTAACAAGGACTAATAACTGTTATTATATATAAAAAAATAAAACCAGTAACAATGACTACTGTTAATAGTCATGAGAATGTCTCCAATCAGAGTTTTGCTGGGAGACGACCATGTGCCAGCAATTCATATGCACCAACTTCCCTCCTCGAGGCTCCATTGGGGTGGAGGGGGGGGGAGTGAGTACAAAACACTAAATAGACTTCGTTTTAAAGCAGACTCAGAATTGCCCATTGAAGCCAGATGTAGATATGTATATAGATGGTGCCCAGTGAAAATAAATAAATAAGAAAATGCTGGGTATTAAAAGCTTTCAATTATACTTATTTAAAAGCTCCCAGATTAAGGCAATGAAAAAACAAGTCACAGACTTGCAAAAAATATTTGCAAAACACATGGTTGATAAAGGACTTGTATCCAAGTATTAAAAAAAAATTTAAAAGTCAACCATAAGAAAACAACAAAATTAAAAAGCAGGCATTGATATGAATAGATACCTTGCTAAGGAAGATAAACAGGTGGAAATAAACATGTGAAAAACTGTTTAGCATCGTCTGTTATTAAGTAATCACAAATTAAAACAAGGAGCTACCACTGCACACCTATTAGAATAGCTAAAATCCAAAACACTGACAACATCAAATGCTGGTGAGGATGTGGAGCAACAGGAACTCCCATCACTGCTGATGGGAATGCCAAGTGGGCCAGAAGACAGTTTGGTGGTTTCTCACAAAGTTAAACACAGTCTTACATACAATCTAGCCATCATTATCATAAGCATTTACCCAGATGAACTGAAAACTTATTTTCCCAGGAAACCTACACACAGTGTTTATAGCAGCTTTATCCAGGATTTATTCATGATTCAGGCAGAAATTGGAAGCAACCAAGGTGTCTTTTAATAGGTGAAAGGATAAACAAATTGTGGTCCATCCAGACAATGGAATACTACTCAGAAATAAAAAGAAATGAGGTATCAAGCCAAACAAACAAACAAACAAACAAAGACATAGAAAAACTCTAAATGCAGATGGGCAAGTAAAAGAATTCATTCTGAAAAGGCTACACAGTGGATGAGTACAACTATATGCCTTTCTGGGGAAAGGAAACTTACAAAGACAATGGAAAGATCAGAGATTGCTGGTGCCAGATGTGGAGCAGATGTGGAAAAGGGTATTTAAGCCAGTGAGACTGTTCTGTGTGACATCGTATAGTGGACACACGCTATCACTCATTTCTCAAAGCTCAGAGAACCGCACAAGTTGAGAGAGAATACTAACGCAAACTAAGGACTTCAGTTAATAACAACGTACCAACATCATTCCATCAGTCATAACAGATGTATACCACCTTAATGCAAGGTGTTAATAATGCAGAAACTGGGGTGAGTGGTGAAGGAAGGAGCGAGTTACATGGGGACTCTCTGTACTTCCTGCTCAGTGACTTGGTAAACCTGAAACTGCTCTAAAAATACTTTATTACTTTTTTTAATTGACAGAAATAAAGTCAACAGTACAGATGATCTTTCAAATTTAGGTGAAGGAATCTAGGAGCCCCCTCTTACAGATCAGAGTCCCATTAGGATATTAAACGCTGGGAAGACCTGAAGGAAGAAGCATGTTTATTGTTAAGTCCCACGTTTCCTGACTTTTTTGATAATTGAACCCCAATTTCTACACGTAATATCTAGAAACAAGCTGTGCCACATGTTTTAGGAAAAATTGGACTAGACTTTTTTGGGAGGAGGCAAGGAATAGCGACTTTATTCGAAAAGCCAGCCGACTGAGAAGATGGGGGATAATGGTCTGGAGAACCGTCTTCCTCATCAGAATTCAGGCTCCTTTTATACTAAAAAGGGGAGGAGGTGCGGTTGGTTGTTGCAAACTTCTTGGTGTAGGAATTCTTTGTTCTTGCAGCTGTCCAAGTGGGTCAGGTCATGGTGTCCCTGTAAACCTCCCACAAAACAAACGTTATTTTCTATTCTGCAACTTGTCATCTTTATATAAGTGCAAAAGTGTTATACCCTTAAAGGTCAGAGCCTTGAGGATGGGCTCTCCTGTGTATTTCAGGCTAAAGGCAACATTCTTTTACAAAAGGCGCAGAGCTAGCAAGACTTAATCCCAGGAAACAGGGCACAGGGTTAAAGCCAAAGGAACAGATCTAACAGGGAGTCAGATGTGGTCTTTTCTGTTACAGAGGGACAGAGTGAGAGCTGCCTGGCAATTGGCCAGAGGGGCCGCAGTGGTCACAGGAAGGCATTGTGATGCACCAGGGATGGTTATAAAAGCCGGCGCCACTGCCAAGGCCAGCCATAGCAGAGATGGCCTTTCTGGTTCTCTTGCTGGTTATTGCTGCCGTCTCCACCGCCTTCTTCACCGGCTTCTCCCCGCCCACCTCTGACGCACTTGGTGCCCTTGCTTCTTGCTTGGGCTGTCACCCACACTGTTCACTCCACTTTTGTGCTGAGATCCACCTTTGGGCCCCTCTGTGGGCCATCAAGTCTGCGCACCCGCACCCAGCATCTCCTTTACCCGCGGAGGCTGGCCTGGCCCCTCTCCCTCTGGTTCCAGCCCCACGATGGGGGAAAGGGGTTCGGAGAACAGCGGCACAGTGGACCCCTGCCCATCCCTGGAGCGCACCTCCCAGGCCTCTGGCGTCCCAACCCAGCTTCGATCCCCTCCAAGTGCACAGTGGGTATCTGGTCCCAGCTTCCCCTGACTGTTCCCCAAGTCCTTGTCTGCCTGACCCTGACCCAGACTCGAGATCTGAAGCCACCAGCCCAGGCCAGACTCCGTCTGCAGGTGCTGTGGCTGGGGTGTCGTCATCGGTGGCTGGCTGAGGCGGCGACAGCAGCCTTTGTCAAGGGCGGGCGCTCAAAGGTCTGCACTCTGGTGCCCGGGACCCTGCAGAGCGTGGTCCTCCTCCTGATGGGTCGCTGGGCCGAGATGCTGGCAGGCCCCTGGCCTGGGACCACATCTAACCTGACATCCTGGTTGTACACCACCTGCGGAGTCCTTTTCCTCTTGAGAGTAATTTTGTGGAGAGGAAAGGGAACTTAACTAAAGGAAAGCCCCCGGCCCTGTAGCAAGTCTGAAGAAGAAAATCAAACGTGGAGAAATCGACTTGCTCACTTTTCAGAAGAGGGACACCCTTCAGAGAACGTGCCAGCAGAACAGGGGTGCCGGGATGTGGCCGGGGAAGGGGCGTGGGCACCGCCCAGGGGAGCCCCGGCCCTGAGCAAGGAGGATCCTTGGCTGAGCTCCAGGGGCTGCAGGAGAGGCACCGTCAGCTGGAGAGGGAGGCCTTGCAGAAGCAGGGGGAGGGGTGGTGTCAGCAGGAGGCTCGGGTCCTGGAGCTAAAGAGTGTGCTCCTTAGGGCGCAGGGACTCTTGTCTGTCTCCTCAGAGTGAAGCTTCTTTGGAAAGTTTTGTGCTTCGAACTCCTTCCTAGGCAGCAGGGGGTGCATTCGGGTGGGGGGCAGGGGGAAGAGGGGAGGGGGGCATGGAAGGGTACCTTCACATGTATATGAATTCTCAATAAATGTGTGTTGGAATGCAAAAAAAAAAAAATAGTGATACTGATCTACTCAACAAAGGTATCAGAAAAAGCAGTAATCTATTTGGCAAGTACTGTATTTGATGAAATGTCATTCAGTTCTTGGGGGATGTAATGGTTGATCACATTAAATCTGTAGATTGCTTTGGGTAGTATGGCCATCTTAACAACATTAATTCTCCCAGTCCAAGAACATGGGATATCCTTCCATTTCTTTAAGTCATTTTAAATTTCCTTAGTCAATATTTTGTAGTTCCCCACATATAAGTCTTTCACTTCCTTGGTCAGATTTATTCCTAAGTATTTTTTTGGAAGCACATGTGCTACTTTCTAAGAATTCTAAGTCTCAGACCTAAAACCTAAGACCATTGGTTGATTTTACTTTAACCTTCCCTTGTCTGTATTTTCTCTGCAGTCTTTATTTAACTCTGTATTTTTTTTCTTACTCATACTTTCTGATTTATGTTAGAATCCCCTAAAGGGTATGCCTTTGGATTTATCGCTCCCTTTTTGTAATGCACATCTCTGAGAAAGAAAAACAAAGCTGGTAGCATCGCACTTCCTGATTTCACCCAGGGATGTTTTAAGGAATAAGTAAGATAATGTACATGAAATGTTTTTATGAAACATAAGACACCATATTATTAATGCTGCCAAGTGAAAGCAGTGTGAAGGTTGTGTGTCAAAATTTTATAACCTCCAAGTGTGAGGGTCATCTCAACAGTAAAGATGTCTCAGGAACACCTTTCTTCTAAAAAAGATACAGTAAATCAGCAAACCAGTCTCTGTGTGTGTGTGTGTGTGTGTGTGTGTGTGTGTGTGTGTGTGTGTGTGTGTGTGAGTGTATGTGTGGACTGCTAACTTCACCTGGATTACTGTCACAAGGCAGGTGTCACTAGAATAAACCCTAAGTACTCTCTTGGTTCAGGAAGAAGTACATGTAGCTAAAATGAGTCCACACAAAAAAAGCAGCCACCTGTTTTTTTTTTTTTTTTTTGAAAAGAGCAAAATCTCTGCAATTGATTCTCAGAAAACGAAGGAGAAAAAAAAATTTTTTTTCACATGCCAAAGCATCACTTTAAAAATTTTAAAGACATGACTCATTCAAATACAGAATGAACAAGTGTCAAAATGTATTATGTCTTTACTAAGGGAACCAATAAGATGGCAAAGCTGCAAAAAACATTTCAGAAACTGGAGTTCACGTAGTCCAATAGGAAGGACAGGCACAGAGCTATGCATGTGTGCGTGTGCTGTGTGTGTGTGTGTGTGTGTGTGTGTGTGCACAGCTGAGAGACAAATCTGGTGAATTTCCTACAGGGCACTACAGCTGTAACCTTCAGGCCATCCCTTCTACTGAACAGAAGTAATTTGCACTTCTACCAGACAAAAATCTACAAGTTAACCTGTAACTTCACAGTGTCCGGGCTCTAATCAATAGTAAATACAAATATCAACAGAGATACCTTCTCTTAGAGAATTAAATGACCCCTACTGGGCCAGAGAGGACAAAGTTTCAGTGTGGCATTGAGTTTGCAGTCACCCTCTTGGCCTTGTTTCCCAGTTTGGATACATCTTTCTGACACAAGTGATGGCTTCCATCCAAATTCCCTAGGTAGGGGACTATTTCAGCAACCCAGTACATCTGCTGCACACAGACTGGTAAGGCGTCAGGGCTACATCAGCAACATGACCGGAGCTGAGGCTTTTGTCAAGACGGTGGGCAGTCAACACGCCCTGAGCAATGCAGATGCCGGGGGTGGGGTGGTTTCCAGACAAGCCCTCACTTCAAGATGAGGAAACTGAGACCCATAGCAGCAAAATGACTTGCTTGGCCCGTTCCTGCGTTGTCTTTAGAGGCCCACCTCAAGAGTTAACATTCTTTCTAATGCCCAAACCCTGCCTACTTGCACAGGGAATACGGCTTCCCCTGCCACCGTGATCTCACGATGTTTTATCCATATCTCTACTATAATGTGTACCAGACTGTATGGTACCCATTCGGTTGGTTGCTTACCTCCCTGGCTAGGTTTCAGGTTATATAAATTTAGGAATAGTGTCCTATTCATCTTTGTGTGTCAGTGTTGAGTCGTGTTCCTGACATGCGGTAAATGCTTGATAAATGTTGATTAACTTGAACTGAAATTGCCCGAGATCCGACAAATTTAGTGGCAGAGTTGGGACGAGGACCCACCACACCCGTGTCCTAGACAACCACTCTTTCTAGGACATCTCAGTGGCCCTCAAAACCACACCACCATGTTAGCATAAATGGTAGCTTCGTACAAAATATAACCTGTACAACAAAGGGCATATGAGCAGGAGTTGGAAGACATGGAATCTTCCCTTTCCTCAGACTTCCCTTGTGCTACGACACTCAGGTAAGCGGCAAAACAAGCCGCAGGGAAGCCGGTTCCCCACTTCTCCCTCCCTGAGAGTGAGGGGCCCTCTTGCCTTGCTGGTCTTACTGCTCTCCTGATACGTGAGCCCCCAGCTCGGGCTGCAGAGCTGGCAGTCTGTATAGAACACACCTGGTCTCCATACGTAGACACGGCTTCTCAGGGAAAGACTGATGGCTTTTCTTTCTCTTCTGAAGGTTCCTATTTTCATAGCAATTTTCTGATAAAAATGCAGATATTTTTTATTGGGTAATATGTAAAAAAATTAAAGAAGAAGAAAATGAAAAGTTAAAATGACCTACAATTTCATCACTCAAAGGGAACTACTTGTAAGGGTGTGGTGTGCATTCTTCCAGACGTGTTTCTGCACATATGGATCTGAATATCCACAGAAAACTTACTTAACCTAATTATGATCACATTGCCTACACTTTTAATGATCTGCCTTTCTTTTCTTATCAATAGTTATGAATTGACCGCTCTGTCAATGAGTATGTTTGCATGTGTAATTTGTAACAGCTACATGTGATGCCATTATCTTAATGACCACCGTTTGTTTAACCATTTAAAATACTATTGGTCCCTTAGGTTGTTTCTAACTTGTAATTATAAACAATCCTGAGATAAATATCACTGAAATAGTATTTAAAATAGTATTTATTATATGGACCTATTTTTTTCTATTTATAAAATTTAGGTTTCTTACTGGTGGTAATTCTCTAAACTTTCTCTCTTACTTTGATTGTTTCTAGCTTGGTGTCTCACTTTTTTCTTTTCTTGAGCGACTTGAGCCAGTCAGATGCCCGTCTCTGCCTCCCCCAGCCCCCATTGGCGAGTTATTCTCTTTATTTGGGAAAGAGATAATATCAAAATGAGTAAGGAAAAAGATGCTCTGTCCCACTATTGTGTCCTGTGTTTTTTTTTTTTTTTTTTGGTCTCTTTCTGTCACATTCTCATCACCTTCTTGCCTTTTCTTCAACTTAATTCAGGGCTACCCTTTCACGTGGTTGGCTACCTGGTGGGCCAGCTGAGCAATGTGGTAACCATGGCCAGTGGACAGGCCACAGCCATGCCGTTGACCACCATCACCAAGGCATTTTATCTCTAGTGATATCATCTGTGCTTCTTAAATGAAAAATGAAAAAGATGAAACAATCCAACATTGCCTAAGAAAGAGCCATATGCTTTTAACAATTAATGAATCATTGAAACTTATTATTCCAACAATCTTCCTGGGGGTGAAATGATTTCCATGTGTGGGGTTGCCCTAGTCATCCGGGTAGCACCTGCCATCTGGAATAGCTGTTTGGTTTCTCTGGCTACATGACTTTTCCATCTTTTTTCTAACATTTCCAGAAGCCACTCAAGTCCTGAAATGCTTATTTTTTCCTGAATTTAAATGAACAACATGGCAGCTGAGGACGCAGCTGCTGGTTGAAGAGGCAGTTTGATGAAAACTTTGACCTGCTTGGTTGTCCCGGCGTCAGGCGTGATTGCAAAGTTGCCCTCTTGCCTTCCTCTCTCTTCTTTTGGTTCTTTGTCTTGCGTAAGGCCCCCTCCCTTTCAGAAGGCATTGACCTTACATCACGGCGACATCAAATTAATGCAGCTGCGAAAGATTATACCTGAGAGCATGGTGGGGTAAGGGAAGGTGGGGAAACTATCACATCTGGTTAATAGTTGCCTCATAAATATTGCAGCGAACCGCAAGACAGCGCGGTCTTCCCTGCCGTCCCTTTGTGCCAACCTTACTTGGAAGATGAAGATGTGTTTGTTGGTGTGTGCATCTCAGGATGCAGGAATGGGATTCTGTCTTAGAGATGGCGAAGGTGTCTCACGTTCCAAGGTCAGGTGCTCCCTCAGCCTCCTAGGCTGCATTTGCTGATTTAGGGACCTTAGCTGACCACCTACTCCTGGTCTACAAGAGGTCGGAGAGGCCACAAAAGAAGCTGAACATGAGAGCAAGGATTTCTTTGGTGAGAGCTATGCTCTGGTCCCCACTCCCGCCCCTCATCAAGGAGGAATGGGGATGTCTCTCCTAGTCAGCTGGGCTTCAGGAGACCATCAGAGCCCTTGATATATGACCCTCTAATCTGGGGGATGGTGTCTGACCCCCACTGGAGGAAGTTAAAGGGCTTCAGGCTGGCTGACATAGTCTGTATTGTGAAGCCAAAGGGAGGTTGCTCCTATGGACCACTCCCAGAAATTTTTAGCTTCCTAACCATTAGGAAATCTTGCCTTGTCTCTTAACTAACACTCTTTGTCGCCCAGAATCAAAAAGTCAACCCCTTATCTGGTTTATTCTTCAGTGAGAGAGTAAGTCCGCCTTTGGAAGATCCTGGACAACCTTTCCACGTGATCCCTGCCGGTGGCGGGGCCGGAGGTACGCTCCCCTTGGGCCCCAGCCTGCATTAGTTTCCAAGAAATAAAAACACACGCTCTGCATCTCACTGTCAGCTTTTCCTAGGCCAAATGCAGGAGAGCGTTGCCATGGCAACTGTGGCGGAATTGAGGACATTGAGGATATTTTGGCCCCGGCTGCATCATCCACCAAAAGTTGCCCCATGTGACTGTGACAATGTCCTGACCGCCCATTCAAGCTGCGTCTGCATGTTTCCTGTCGAAGTTAAGAGCATTTGGGTTAATCATTTTCTCCTCTCATATGCTTATCCCTCACTCTTGGTAGCTTGCATCACCAGGATACAGTTTTCTATATTCAAATGCCTGATCACCAGGCTGGTAGCTTAGGAAAAAATACATTTGTCCCTGGGTATCCGAGGGGCATTGGTTCCAGGACCCTGGGCAGTTACCAAATTCACGACGCTCAAGTCCCTTATGTAAAGCAGTGGAGGACGGTCGGACCTCCGTATCTGCGGGGTGTGGAACCGAGGGTGCGAAACCCGAGGGTGCAGAGGGCTGACTGACTGTGTGTTCTGCTGAGCACTCGGTATTCCCTCTCTCTCAGCTCTCCCCATGTCTTCCCCACAACTTCGTCGTCCAACACACATTTTGAAATGTCAGTTACGAATAGGGCTTAGGTATCAGTGACCGAGTTAGGGGTCGTTTTTGAAGGATTTCTCAAAATCATTTAAAAAATTCATATTAATGTTCTCTTTTTGGTACAATAGGGGGAGGTTTGAACATGGATTGGATGTTTGATGTTGTGAAAATTAATTGACACAGAAAAGTGGCAATTATTACCAGATCTGGTAGTTACAGTAAGGTCACTACACTAAGATGTTAGTAGGATTCATCTCTGATTTATGGGAATATGGTGCATTTCTTTCTTTTTCTTGCTTAATAATTTAAAAGGTACATACACTGCTTTTGTGACAGAAAAATTTATCTTAAATTATAAAAGAAAAAGTCGACATCCTTCTTTAATGCTATTAAAATTCCAAAAACCAGAGTTTGTGGCTAAAAAATAAAAACAGTGAAGCAAAGTTCTGTTTTTCGTTTCCTACTGCACATACATCCCCAGGATTTCTGCAAAATCCCTTCCGACTAAGTGAAAGGAAAAAAACAAAGGAGATAAACGATGTTTCTTCTGTATGGCACAGGGAACTATACTCAATATCTTGTAGTAACCTAAAATGAAGAATATCTGTATGTACATGTATGACTGAAACATGCTGTACACCAGGAACTGTCACAACATTGTAACTGACTATATTTCAATTAAAAAAAAAAGGAAGGAAAAAACATAACAAAACATTACGCTGCACACCTGAAATTAACACACTGTAACTAACTATACGCTCCTCGGCCAATTCGTTATTTCCTCCACCCAGCAGCCTGAGATCCTCTAAATTCATGATGAGGAATGTGAGCGTGATGTTACTCTTCCTCTAAAGCATCACACCTTCCACCTTCTGGCTTATCCCACCCACAGCCAGGATCCTTAAGAAGGCGAGATGTCCTATGGAGAGAGCCTGGATGCTCCTTATGGACCAACAGCATCAGTATCCCTGGGAGCCTGTTAGGAAAGCAGAAACTCAGGCCTCATCTTAAACCTACTAAGTCAGAACTCGCATTTCGGAGAGATTACCAGGAGATTCAAATGAACATTAAAAGTTGAGAAACTGCTCTCCCTGTTTACTTGAGGATGCACCTTACCTCTCAGGCCATGGGAGCCCAGGAATTCTTGGCTATAGTGCACACCCCTGTCAGATACATAGCACACTCTGTGAGTGGGGAATTTCCCAACCAAATTCAGAACATGAAAAAAAAATAATTGGGACCCACATTCGGCTCTGATGGTACACAACCAGCACTTGTCTGTCTGTACCCCCCACCTTGTATGCTGTTACTCCTGTTTCAAATGCCCCTTTGTATCAGTTCTCATTGCTGCAAACCAAAGTACTGCAAAATGTAACGCCTGAAAACAACAAACGTTTGTTATCAGTTTCTGGGGGTCAGGAAAAGCTGATACCATGCAGCTGGCTGGTGTCTCTCGGTCAAGGTCTAGGATGGATAGACTTAGCATATAAAAATATAGGATACCTAGTTAAATTTGAATTTTAGATGAACAGTGGATAATTGTTTAGTTCCAGTCTCATTCAATGTTTGAGACATACATAAAAAAGTGATTTGTGGTGACTCTGTCTAGGTCTCTCTGTCTAGTCCAGCTGTTGACCATGACTGTTGATGCCCAGAAGTGTTGCAGAGACTGGTGTGGTGGTTAATTTTATGTGTCAACTTGACTAGGGCAAGGGGTTTCCAGATACTTGGTCAATTGTTATTCTGAGTGTGTCTGTGAGGGTGTTTTTGGATGAGTTTAACATATGAATAGGGAGCCTGAGTAAATTCTAATGTGGGTGGGCCTCATCTAATCAGTGGAAGTCCTGCAACGACCTTCCCAGGAGTAAGGGGGACTCCTCCTGCCTCATTGCCTTAAGCTGAAACAAAAGTCTTATCCCGCCTTTAGATTTGAACTTGGGTCATCCTGCCACCTTTTGGATTCGAAATTAACCTCATTAGTTCTCCTGGTTCTCACGTCTTCAGACTTGGACAGAACTACACCCTCTGCTCCTCTGGGTCTCTAGCTTGCTGATGGCAGATCTTGGGACTTCTCGGCCTCCACAGTCACATGAGTCAATTCCTTATAATAATTCCCCACCCCACCCCTTCACCATTGGTTCTGTTTTGCTGGGGACCCCTGACTAATGCACTCTGCTTCAAAGCACTCTCTCATGGTTGTTTGGCTGTGAGCCAGCTTTGGGCCCTCACCGGGTGTGTCTCACCCCAGGGCTCCTTCATGTCATGGCAATTGGGGTGATAATGTGGGAGCCACCCATGAAAGGACGAGAGGGAAATACAACCAGTATGGAAACCAGTCTTTTTATAACGCGATTTTGGAAGTGCTAGCTCCCGTCCCGGTTCTTCTGCTGTATTCGATTCGCAGATCACCAAGTCCAGTCCACATGCAAAGGAAGGGATTACACAGTCTTGCTAAAATTACATGCTGGAATTGAAAGAGAAACATCCCACTAGAATTTTATTTAGCATCTTACAAACAAGATGTCTTCAGAGAGTTGAGAAAGTAGGGTCAGGGATGGGGAGGAGGGTGTATTCTAGGAAAAATCATCCAGAAAAGAGTCTTCTTTTAAATGGCCTTCCCAGAGCTCATTCCCACAGAGAGAAAAGTGACTCCTTTCCTTGCTTTCTGCCTGTCCCCTCCCTGTGCACAGAGAGAGGAGTCGGGGATGTGACGGCACTGGAGGCCAACTCAGTTCTGAATTCTGTCATGCTCAGAGCATTTTATGGTGGAGGAAAATGGGATCAAATAAAAAGGGAAAGAAAATGGTAGTATTGAAGGGCTTTGAGCCAAAAGCGCCATTAAAATAAGAATATGAAATAAAATAAAATTACCCATCTTAAGGTCTTTTTGTTGTTGTTGTGGGTTTGTTTTTTTGAATTCTGCTATGTAAACACTAGGAAAATTATTTTCACAGAACTCAGCTTCATTTGAGGCAGCCATGTAGAGTGAGTTCCTAATAATTATAAGGCCATCTCACAAAAATAAAGCCAAGTCCATGGCAGACTATCAACTTAAATTCTCGCAAAACAAAATGTCTTTCCAAAGTTTCCATTAAGCAAAGGCTGGCTTTGTAAGCATATATGTATTAGATTTAACAACAAAATAGAGTAGAAACAATTGAACAAAGTGGTTTTCACACTGAATTCTCGGAGCATTTTCTACATTGTATACCATCATCTGAATCCCCAGAGTAGTCTATTCATTTAAGTTTAACAGGATAAAATTGGAACCAGGTTGAATATGAAGCTATCCCCAGTGATCTGAGAATTTTCCTTTTACTTACGTTACAAAATTTGGAGAACATCCCTTGGTTAAATTTATTGCAGAAAACAAAGCTCGCTGAAGAATTCTAACCCCCTGCAGTTTTTGTAGGAAGGAGAAACTTTTTCTGAGGTTTAAGTGCTGTTCTGTGCTTGGTTGAGCCGAGCACACCAGCGTCAGCATTTTCCAGAGGGGATTTGGTTCTTGAAAAACAAGGGGAAAAAATGGGATTAGTGTTTCTCCGAGTTGTATGCAGCTTACCGTGTTTTATCAGTATCTCAGGATCGCTGTTTTAGCCTCCAGTCAATGCGGCAGTTTTAAAAAAAAAATGAAGCATTCAATTCAAAATTGTGAAAAACAAAAACAAAAACAACCCAAAATGTATATATTGTGTTAAAGGCAGTGTCGGAGCAACAGCAGAAGAAACAGAGGAATACGAAACCATGCTTCCCTTCTAGAACTTTCCAGCTGGTGGTGGGGCCCAGCCCAGTGTGCAGGATGTGGCCATCACTAACTTTGCTGACCTGTTCATTTATGCGCCAGGCACTGCTCCTGGTGCTGTATGGGAACTGACCCATATGAAGTAAGTTCCACTGTTGCCCTCCTCTTGTGGGTGAGGGAGCCAACCCTAACAGAGATGTTAAGAACTTTTTCTAAAGTAAAACTCCTGAGCTGGGGTATAGACAGTGCTGTGGGCTGCACTGTGTCCCTCCAAAATTCATATGTTGAAATCTTGACCCCCAGCATCTCAGAATGTGTATTTGGAGATAGGGCCTTTTAACAGCTGGTTAAGTTAAAATGAGGTCATCAGGTGGGCCTTAATCTGATATGACTGGTGTCCTTATAAGAAGAGTAGGTTTCATGGGGTGAGGGTAGAGCTCAGTGGTAGGGGGCATGCCTAGCATGCACGAGGTCCTGGGTTCAATCCCCAGTACCTCCATTAAAAATAAATAAATAAATGTAATCACTGCCCTTACCAAAACATAAATAACATAAAAATAAAGTGATGTTAATAAAAATAAAAGAAAAGAAGAGGAAGTTTGGACCCGGACAGGTAGAGAGGTAAGACCAGGAGAAGACAATCTGCAAGCTATGGAGAGAGCTTTGGTCTCAGATTTCTAGCCGTAAGAACCAAGAGGAAATCCATTTCTGTTGTTTAAGCCACCCAGTCTATGACACTTCGTTATGGCAGCCCTAGAAAACAAATGCAGACAGGCTTCAGCCCCGGACTGGCTGCTGTAAGCATTCACACTCTTCACCATGCAGAGCCATGTTGCCGAGCTTTTGAGTTAAGAACAACACAGGCGAGGTGCGAGCACACGGCAGTAGTGAGTCAAAGGATGGAGGAGTCACCTCTCTGATACTTAGAATAAACAAAAAAGGCTCCTAGATGAAGCGGCACTTGAGATGGTCCTTAAAGGTGGGCGGGAGTTGGACAGATTCTCGCAGCTGGGAGAAGGCAGCTCAAGTGATGCAAGCAGGTGGACCAAGAGAGCTGCAGTCAGACAGCTTGGAGTAAACTCGTCAAACCAGGAGTGTCCCAACCTGGATGGAGTGTTGGGTACAGAAAATTAAGATTAGGAGTTCTTCATCTTTTTTCTTCCTCCCCGTACTATGTACTTCTTTGGCAATATAGCCAAGTCTATGGACCCCTTTGCAGATTAATGTTTTCAATTGCATAAAAATTACCAACAAATTATGTTTAAAAATAGTCATCGAAATAAATACTAAAAAGTTAGGGTATATGATAAAAAAAAAAAAAAAACCCTGTGCTTCCGGATTAATGCATTCAGTGACAGGAGATAGTGGCAGGTCTTAAGAACTAGCATAATTTGGAAGTCATGATGAGCATGTGTGATATTTTGAGACGCCTGTCATACCGACAGTGTGATGGGAAAAGTTCTACAATTTCTACTGATGACAGAATCATAGTTACTGTCGTCGCTTATTGTGCTTTGTTGCCCACCTTCACAATCCAAACAAATGCTGTTTCAGTTAGACATCAGGAAAAATGAAGATTTACTTTTTTCTATCCAAATTCACAGACCACAGGCCTCAAGTGATGGTTTTGAAGCTCTCTGGGTTTCTTCACTTCTTCTAGAACTTGATGCAAGCTGTAGATCTTTCTGCCTCCCCCATCTGCAAAAACAAAAACAAAAACAAGGCACATCCACACATAAACCCAATTTTTCCTGCAACTTGAGGAGCTAAGTGAACTGCAATTCTAGGAGGGTACCAGACCGGAAAGACAGGTTTGGACTATATTGCAGAGGATCATGAATAACAAGAAGACATTTTACTGAAATTGACAGCTAACAGCTAACGGTAGATAATTGGAGGGTTTACAGCAGCAAAAGAATGCAATTGGAGCTGTGCTCTTGGAAGACTTACCGTGAACTATTTCTTGAAAAGTCAGATAATCTCTTGATGGTCCTTTAATTTAGTTTTTACAAATGTACGAATCTTTTAAATACCCATGCAATCCTAATGATGCATTTTCCAAGTAATTTCTTGCTCACTAAGTTTGTGAAGGTGAATCAGTAGTGTAAGAAGTCCCCGCAGAGCCTGCATTGAAAGTGTTGGTGACCATTGGATCTCAGGTGCTGTGTCCACGGTGATGGCTGAGCGCTGAGCTGTTGATCAACTGCCAAGTGTTCAATCCAATTTATTTGTTAAAATGCTTGGAACAACTAGGCAAGTGCCACTACAAATGCTTAACCACAGAGCTGGCTTAGCCACTCATCCATCAATTGATTTTTTTTTAGCCCTTGTGACAGCTGGGAAACCCAAGAATAATCTCCCAAGAGTTCATTCACGGCATTGAGCAGACCAGCTGCTCAGGTGACAAAGCCCTTCCTCTTCTCCCAGGGGCCACCTGCACCAGGATCCGTGGTGGCCCTCCTGGAGGAGGGAGTGGTCGCAGTCTCCGAGGGTCTGCAAGAACCTTTCAACACTCGCCCTCCCCGGGGATTCAGCCTTGGAGAGCACTCCGGGTCACAGAAACGCAGCCCTGTGGAAATCCGCCAGATCCTCAACTTGCGCTTTTCCAAAGCCACACGAGGACCTGTAGCGACTCACACAGGAAGCCTCTGCCTTCCCTTTACTTCCTCCACACTCTGCTCGGATTCTTGTGCCAATGTCCCCGCAGACTTTCACTAAACCTCTCTCAACTTCAAGGCCAGCCGTGCTTTCATCCCCACTTTCTTCGTCCACCCCCTCCATTTAGTTATTGTGTAGATTGACTCAGTCCCTCTGCAGCAAGGAGGAGTCCCTCCTCTTTCAAAGGAGCGTGAGAGGAAGGGCGCTAGAACTTGTGCTGGGGGCTGCCGGGCTCTCTCCGGAGGTCTGGGTGATGAAGAGGTTGTGAACCATCCACCTTACTCCTTTTTGTCTTTGCCTCAAAATCTGAATGAAGGCTGTTCCAGGCAGAAGGAAGCCTTGGAAGCCATCAATTTACCGATGAGGATAGAGAGGGTTTCAGAGAGGTGCAGTGACTTCCTTGACTCTTCTGGCTGTATGGGACAGAAAGCCACAGCAGGCTTGAGTCTGGCAAGGAAACGTGTTGGCTTCCGTAACTGAAAAGCCCTGGGCTGCTGACACCTTCAGGACAGCTGGATGCAGGTGCACAAACCTGATGTTGCCAAAATGTCCTGTATCATCTTCCTGTTCTCTGTTGACCTTCTTCCTGGGTAGCTGCTTCCTAAATGGCAGCCAGGTTGCTTTGCAACAGCTCCAACTTGCAATCTCAGCAAAAGGAACGTTTCTGCCCTTCTTGTTCCAGGTCAAGTTCCAGGGTGTGGGCATCGGTCCAGGGTGGGTCATGCGCTCATCCCTGAAGCAACCTCTCCGGCTCTGATTGGCTGTACCTAATTCTCATCCTTTACCCTGTAACTGGAATGAACTGAGAGTGTGTGCATTGGGGAGAGATGGGTGGTTCACCAAAGAAAAGATGTCCCTAGCAGACAAAGCATTGAAAGATATTCAGAAATAAAGGATAGAAAAATGCCCAAAGCCCCTACTGGCTAGCTGCCGGCAAAGAATTGCCTCCAGAACAGGATGCTATCAGTGCCCCTCGTGCAATCAGTTCTGTTCTCCTAGGGTCTCTGATAGCTTCTGGCAAGATGGCTGAAGAACTGAGGACTTCAGTAGAACTCTTAGGATTAACACTTCCGAGTGCTCAACCCCTGTGTGGTTCAGCCTGCCAGCCTGGCTCCCCCTGGGGCCAGAAGGCTACCTGGGAACCTTGGGTTCCTCTCTCTCCACTGACAGGGCATTGCAAGACCGTCTGCCTGGGCGCTACTTCCTGCCTCCTTCTTTCCAGATGTCTCCCAGATGTTGCATTTCGCCTTGTTTTCCTGGACAAGATGCTCGCTCTGTGTGACACACCACCTATTCCATGCGGTGCTTCCAAAAACAGTGTCACCAGTCCTGCTGGAGCAGTCTGGGTCTCCTTAGAGTTCAACATATGTCTGGAATTGAACTAGTTTTCCTGCATTTCTGAGTAAACTGGGGTGTAATTTGTCAGGACCATGGTGGCTGCCACTCATGCCCCAGGTTTGTCCTCGCCCCCAGCTTCCCACCCCTCTGACCTGATTCCTATGCACCTAGTACCTGTAGCAGAATCCTGACCCACCTCTGGGAGCTAATGCCAACATGACTCTGCTATAAACAGAACTCATTCATCCAACAAACACAATCAGTTTTGCTTTAGAGCGCCATACTTTTGTTAAGAAAACTCAAATTTCAAGGTTTCTGAGAACCTCTCACCTGCCTGCCCCTGCTCATCTGGGGCATGAACATAAGGTCTCCAAGAAAGCAGGCCAGTCTCTGTGGGCAGCTGGCAGCCCCCACATAAGGACTGTGTTTCATTTCCCCTCACTGGCATTGCACGGCTAAAGCCCCCAAAGTAACGGTGTCATCGCACAGGTAAGAAAAAGCGTCACCTGCTCTATAATCAGAGCATGTGTCCTACAAGCAGGAATCAGGTCAGTCCCTTCCTTGGTATCCCCCATCGCAGTGGTATTTTCAAGGGTTGGACTACGTGTTGTTTGGTGTTGAAGTCGTGCCCAGGGTGTGAGATCTCTGTTGGATTGGCGGACCCTATAGTTGTTGTTCTAAATCAGGTCTTAGCAATGTTCTGAGATGACCCTTCTTTGGGTTCCCAGAGTCCCTGTGAAATCTCCCCTGCTACCTCTTCCTCTCTCACTCATTCTTGCATTTCCAGAATAAGGTACTGAGTAGATCGACACATGCCCAGACACTTCTCCTCTGCTCTGTAATCTTCAGATGGGGAGATAGACGTTCCCACTTCCAGCCCCCTTAGTTTTGACAGTCCCAACCCCCCTTCTTCCCTCAGTCCTAGGAGTTACCACTGCTTCCTGAAGTTTCTAATATCTGATTATCCCAGCAACCTCTTTTTTCCTCTTTGACTTTTGCAACAATTTCTCAACCCTGCCTTTGTATTAAGTCCACTCTCTTTCAGATACCTAGCACAGTTTCTGCTTTTCTAATTGAACCCTGACTGATAAAATAAAAGCCAAAATATATGAGTTTTGATCTCAACTGAACTTGAACTCTCTATGCGAAGCAGCTATTGTATAAAGGTGTTTGGGGGGAAGAAACAGATTCTAGTTGCAGCTCTGCCAATATCTCACACTTTGACCTTAGGCCAACCACTCCTCCTCTGTGGGTCTCCGTTCATTTACCTGCAAAATGAGCCGTTGAGCTCCGTCACCTTCAGGGTTTCTACTACCTTAACATTCTGTGAGTCTGTGGTCTTATCATTCCAATCTCATATGAAATTGCATGTGAGCAGTCCAGTAGACCTTCCAATTCTCTCTTTAGTGGGTCTCTTTAATACCTCCTTAAACCTTAGGAGATTCTCTGTCATAGACGTTGCTTTTTATTTTATTTTATTTTATTTATTTATTTTAACATTTTTTATTGAGTTATAGTCATTTTACAATGTTGCATCAAATTCCAGTGTAGAGCACAATTTTTCAGTTGTACATGAACATGTATACATTCGTTGTCACATTCTTTTTCCCCGTGAGCTACCACAAGATCTTGTATATATTTTCCTGTGCTGTACAGTATAATCTTGTTTATCTATTGACATTGCTTTTCTTTCTGAGATCAACCTCCCTGTCGCCTAATTCCAGTTGTCATCTCTTGGCTAGTCTTGTTTCTTCAAGGAGGGAGAATTTATCTATCCAAGGCAAAACTACCCTATTCCTTCTAAGGCAGCTTAAGGATGGCCTTGCCTCGCATCTTGTCTCAATGAAACTTCTAAATTATTCTCCAGTCCTGTGAGTTTGTGCTAAAAACGACTTTCTCGCTTAGTACGAAGGTGCACATTGTAGCTATTATCGCTGGCAAGTCAATGTTCTGTCTACATACTCTTCCTGACATGGAGCAGTAATAATGGTAATAAAAGGAAGAGACCAGATGTGTAACAGATGCCCAAGTGCAAATTGAGGTGAATGATTGTGGCTAAGGACCTGTCGTCACCTACGTCACAAACATACCCAGCTGGCATCTGAGGCATAATTTATATGGAAATGTGGGGCACATCCTTGACCTCAAGCACTGAAGTGGAAGAAATATTGTATTTTAACGTTGGTGAAACCAACGAGATGCTCAGGGTACCCTCACTCCAGTTTCAAACACGTATTCATTTTAGAACTTGGTTCGTCTCTGCCAAATTGGCTCAATTCTTATGCCTGGGGAACGATGCCAGAATCTTGAGCCAAAAAAGCTGAAGCAGCTGGTTCTTGGGTCCTAACTGATGATCAACAAGCTTCAGTGAGAAGACATGTGCCTTCCACTGGAGCCATAGCCACTGCTAAGTTATAGAGATTGAAGTTATTGCCAACAGGATGAGAAGAGGAGAAATGCAGGACATAGCATTAAATAATGTTGGTGATTTATTTCTAGGCATTCTATAGTCATACTTTCTCACTGATCAATAACTCTGATTTCTAGGAAACAATGGGAAAATGTGATTTTTTGGGGTGTGTCCAATTTAGGTTCTCTTAAATTGTGTTTTAAGTGAGCTTCATCCATTGTCCTAAGAGGCAATAGATGAGGATCTGCTCCTACCCGCTGAGAAGCTTAATCTTTCTCATCTTTGGGCTGCATACCAGTCCCACCCAGGGGGTTCTTTAAGAGCTACTTAACTGCTTTGACAGCTTACCATGAATTGGGGAAAAGTGTCGAAAGGAAGGGGGAGTTGCATTTGGGTGCCAAATACTGAGAGATCTCGTCCAGCTTTAGATCTGTGAGAAGTGACAATGCCTTGTGTCATCATGTCTACTATCATTTTGGAGACAGATTTTGAGTCCTTCAATTTACATTCTCACCTTAGAATTATTTTCCTTTCAAACCTCTCAGAGGAACTTCTGCCTCTCTAGTAAGTCGTTCCACAAGGACCTGTGTTGGAAAAGAGCCTAGAGTTCATTGACATCAAATACTGTGAAGGGCATTAATGGCATCAGTCGCCCTGGTCTTATTTAAATGGGTGCACATCTGAGTGATTGTTCAGTGGTCCATGAGATGCATCACAGTAACCCTCAGGAAGGAGGAGACACAGTGGTATTAAGCATTGTCTCAGACCCAGACAATATTGTTCAAGAAACAAGGTTTATCTTCTGTCTGTTGGTCTTCTTTTATTTTTCCCCCTTAAGGGATCTCTTATCTCCTTTCCTTTTCTCTAAGGCTGGTTTCCCCATTTTCATTCTCCCTTTGAAAAATCTTTGTTGAATAATGGATCTAGCACACTCATTTACATTGAGTTATATAGGGCGGATGGAACTTACTTAGCATGTCCGTTATCATCATCAGTTAAGATAAACGATAAGAAAGCATGAAAGGAGGAAATATCCACAGTAGTTCACATTTAAAAGGAAACAAACTCATAAATGGAGAAGTAAATGTGTAATTGCAGACATCAATTACACATGTAAATGAAGACATCAGTGAGTCGGTGGAAACCTTTTAAAACCCCAGAATCATTCTACCTTCATGATCACCTATCCATGGTTAACCCTGCCCAACTCTGATAGCCCTGACTATAGACAGCATAGTGAACATCTCCAGTTCCAGGCGTCCTGTCTTTGCGGTGTTCTCTACTCTGGCTTGACCTTATGAGAACTGGCATCTCCAGGAAAATGGAGATGGTCCAGCTTTGCAGGGGAAAATCACCGATCTCATGGAATATATAAATGATAAGCCAAACAAGCATGTAATCAAACACAAGTTTGATTATTTTGCTTCCTCTTTACTTTAAAGTGCATTTTGTGAAGGAATCTTCTACAATCTCACTAGGTGAAAACTTTTCAGGTCCCTACACTTTTTCAGACATTCTTAGGTAATAGCCATCCTTACAATAACTTTAAGTCATGGAGATCCCCCTTCCCTGACTTTCTTGCAGAATTACAGATTCAGAGTGGCAAGAGCTCTTTCCGAGGAAACATCCCCATTCTCTCCACACTAAGTCCAGTTTTTACAGTCTTGATATTGTCGAAGGAGTCAAGAGTCATGGAACAAGTTTTCCATCATTTCTTTGCAAATTATGTGCTGGAGGGTTTGTCTCACACTCGCTTTGATAAACTCAAACCTATCTCGGGGATACTGTGGTTGAAGTTAATACAGGAATAGTCCTGCCCTAACATCCTTTATATTCATAAACTGATATCTCCCCAAGTGGCTTCAGTTTGTAAGCTGGGGTTGGATAGGGCCCCCTGATCAGAAATGTTAGAGACTCTCTATTCTGTAGCTATAAACACAAAGCCAGTATTTTATGTCCAAACAATAGCTACCTGGATTGGGAAAGACAGTGGTTGATCAGACATCTGTTGGATATCCTAGAGACCAGCATTTGCTGCTAATTTTAACTTTCCTTTCAACATTTAAGTTCCATGGGACAGTCTGTAAAGTCTTTATAATCATGGATCATGTTTCTGTAAGTCTTGCTCTTATTCCCTGGAAGACCAAATATAAGACCTATTTTATTTATGATCTTAGAGACAGAAGGGTGTATCAGAGGTACTCTTCCCGCCATGCACGCCAATGAAAGAGGTGCTAAAGCCAGCCTTTGGTCTCATTCCACCAGTGCGTTGTGTCACCACCACACCACATTACCTTCTATGGCAACATAGGCACGTAACTGTTCGACTTCATGGCTGCAATGCTAGGGGTGGTGGTTCTGGTTGAGGGTGAGACAGTCATGACAACCTGCAGGGAATGCAAAAGGGAACATACGAGCTTAACTGCCACACTCCATCCTAGTAGGTCGTTGGTCAACAGGAATGTTTTTCTTTTGTTCCTCGTGTCATCTTTTCCCTTTGCAAAGGACCATTTTCTAGAATTCTTCAAATATGTGGTATGGTTTTGTGGATTCCCTAAAATTTATTGTAACTTCTTTACTTTGTTTCACACATCTGTTGATAAATCTTGTATTAAACTTAGCCTAGAGGTGCTGACAAATTCAGTTGACTATCCAAAAGGCTGGACCTGATTGTAAAGAAACCAGCACCTACCCTCTTATTCAGCAGGGCACTTGGTAAAGTACTTTGTTGATAATAATACTTGGCTTTATCGTTGATAATTGTAGTCTTCCCTTAATAGGGCTCTATTTTTATTCCTTTGCTTTTATGTGCTCTCTCATTATGAAAGATATTTCTTTAGTAATGACCAAAGACCACCAGGGCTAGTGGTGAGGAGATTGGCCCAAGGCCAAGGCAATCAGTTGAAATTAAGAGATAGGAAAATAAAATGGACTGACTTATAGGACAGTAAATCTTTTGATTTAATGGATGCATGAATAGTGAACCCTTACACTGCTGGAGATGGCTTTGAACCATGTCTACAAATTCTGATACTCCTCCCTTCAAGAAACAGAGTTTAATTCTCCTCATGACTGTGAGGACTTAGTGGCTCACTTTCAATGAATAGCATACATTAGATATGATGGTATGTAACTTTGTAAAAGGCATGAAATGTCAGCCTTTCTCTCTCAGGTTACTCACCTGAAGGAAGACAACTTAATGGCATAAGGACACATCAAGCAGCCCACGGAGAGGGCTTCGTGGCAGAGACCTGAGGCTTCCTGTCCACAGCCACGTGAGGTCCTCCAGCTCCAGTCAAACCTTCAGATGACAGCAGCCCAAGCTGGCAACTTGGGCTCACAATGTCATGACAGACCCAGAGCCAGAACCAGTCAACTAAATAGTTCTTGAATTCCCTGACCCACAGAAACTGTGAGATGATAATTGCTAAAAGCTTCTAAAGCTTTGTGATTTGTTATGAAGCAACAGATAAACGGTATACCTCTGAGCCAAGCGATGCTTTCTGCATGTCTTGGAACTGGAGACACATTGAAGTGGAATCGAGTTGAAGATTCATGCAGATCCTAGTGATAAAATGGAAGAAAGCTGTTTTCTGCCAGCCATAGATGGTGTGATCACTTTGAGGAGAGAATTAGTTGCCTAAAAGTGGGGTCTTTGTGAAAGCTGCAAACATCAGTAGAAGAAACATCGGAGAATTTTCCAGTAAAGTTAACTGAAATCATTGAGGCTACTGTTAACAAGAGGTTTTTGATATTTATAGAAAAGGGGGCAAGGGAAAAATGAGATGCATTTTCATAAGGGTATTTTCATTTACCAAAAATGGAATCTTAGGAGCACTCACACGCTAGATTTGGCAGTGAATATTTTCAAAATAGAAAAGCGTATTCAAATCCAGTTGGAATATCCTGGCAGAAATGAGAAATGCCTGTTACTTGCTGTTAAGATGATTCTTCCTTAGAGCACCAGCGTCCTGCACTGTCCCCTGCAATTTCCTCATGTCCTACCTACATCTAAACAATAAGAAAGGACCTTAGTAGGTCCTTTATTAAACCCTCCTTGAACTGCTTAATTTGAAAGTATCATCTTTTTCTTGCTGGTAGGGCCCTTGGAGATCTTCCCCCAAATCACAGTGACGCCCCTTTGCCGATAGGTGGGGGTCGGACCTTATCAAGGGCGGGGCCACATCATTTTCATCTGTGGCCCCAGAGGGGTGTCCAGCCCACAGTAAGTAGTCTACAAGTTTAACAAGTATGTGAACAAACACACTTAGAGGAAGTGGAATTAAAACATATAATAAGGAGTAAGGGAGGGAGAGAAAACCTATACAACAAAGAGGTTTATTTCATGTCAGCTTAAGAAGTAATATGCTTCATCTCCAATACAATAGAACTTGGGAATAATATAGACAGCTGCACATTTTTAAATTCTCTTCAGATAAAACTCAACCTCTGAGTCAAAACTTGACCTGTAAGGGTAAATTTTGTGTTTGAGAGCCAATGCTTTAAAATCAGGCAGACCTCACTGAATCCTTATGCTCCCTTTCCTTCAGAAAGTCATTTCAACTTTTGTAGCCTCAGTTTCCTCATCTGTAAAATGGGAATAACAATACTTACTTGTCATGTCTTTGTAAAGGTTTAATGAGATCATGTTTGCAAAGCCCCTAGTGTAGGATCCGACACTGGGACAGTTCTCAGTAAATGAAAGTGTTTGTGTTTTGTGGGGTATTTCAAAGCATTATGATTTTTCAAAAGACATACAAAGCTAAAAATGGAGTCAATACAAAAGCTTAGGCCAACGTATGCTATGGATAATCCTTCCCCTTTTATTACGCCATATAAATCTTGTCCTCAAAATATCCTAGTCCTTTCGGGGCCCTTATACTTGGCGTGATCATCATCAAACGTTACGTGTTGAATATTTCCATCCCGGCCTCCTGCCTATGTCAGTCCTGCTTCTGCTGCAGGATCTTTGCACTTACTCTTTCCTCTGCTTTAAAAGCTTTTCTCTCTGATATTCCCACATCTCCATGATTCACTCTGTTCAGATTACTATGCAAGTACAACCTTTTCACAGAGGTCTTCCCCTACCTGACTTTACTTTTCTTCATAATCCTTATTACTATCTGGTGTGCAGGCATACAGTCAGCCCTCCCTATTCGCGGGTTCTGCATCCATGGATTCAACTGTGGATTGAAAATACATATTTTTTAATTCTAAAAAGTTCCAAAAAGCAAAACTTGAATTTGTCACATACCGGCAATTATTTACATAGCATTTATATTGTATTAGGTATTATAAGTAATCCAGAGATGATTTAAAGTATACAGGAGATGTGTATAGGTTATTTGCAAATAGTATACCATTTTACATAAGGGATTTGAGCATCCATAGATTTTGGTACCCACAGAGTGTCCTGGAAATAATTCCCTGTGGATACTGAGGGACAACTGTACTTAATTCTTGGTGTATTGTCTGTCTTTCTCATTCCAGTATAAGATTCAGGAAACAAGGACTTTGCTTTATTCCCTGATGAGTGTCAATTTACAGAACAGTGCCTAGCATTTAATGGGTATGCAATAAATGCTTGAATGAATGATTGAATAAAATTCTAAGAATTACAAGGATAATAGTGTATGCTCTTATATCCTAACGAGAGCTTAAAAACTATCTACCTGCATCTGCCCATTTTTTTCTTCCCACCTGAAATATCATAATCCCATATTTCTAAATCAAGATAATTTTTAACTCTCTGTCCCACCTCTAAACAGTTCCCAGAAAGATTTGTTCAATCAGTACAATTTACATTAATAAATCCCTTCTCTGACATCCCTTAACACGGATCCTGATTAATGAGAAATGATCAAACAAGAGATGTGACTGATTGCTTACAGTTGGGAGAGATGATTTGTGCCCTAGCGAAGGCAATCTCTATAAAACTTCTTCAACCTAATGGTTTTGTAAATAAGAACAAGGGCATGTAAACTCACCTGGTGTTTGCACCTCTGTCTTCCTTTTAGGGCCTCCTGTGCTGGCCCATCAGGCTTGGCGGCACACAAACTGGACAACTCAGTTTCAACTGGTACCTGAATTGTACAGAAGTCATTCCAAATGCGTGGACTTTTCCAGTTAACATAAATCAACCCAGCCCATGAGATAAATGCATCAGCTTTCTGATTAGATCAAAGGCTATTTAAGTTATCATAATTCTATTCCAGCCCCTGAAGAGCTAGGAAATTGAGTCATCACTGCAAGAGGGGATTGGGAAAACATGGCATTTCCCAAGAGCCATGGAGTGGGTGAAAATTGACTCTAGGCTCAATTTAGGTTCAAATAGAAGTCCGTGTTCTTGAGTAAATTGTTTAATTTTTTCTGAAACTCAATTTTCTCTTCTGAGAAATGGGAATAATCTTCTACCAACTTACTACACAAGGATGACCTAAGAATCAAACGACTTACTGTATGGAAAATGGCTTCATAGGTTATGAAGAGCTTTATATATTTAAGTGAAATTTACCCTGGCGTTTGTGCCCAACCCCTGTGGTGCCAGCAGATTGCTACGTGTACTAAGGCAACTATAGTGGGTGTGATAAATGCAACAGCAATTCTCAAGCTCCGGAGTTAGTTTTCTAGGGCGGCTCTAACAAAGTACCAGAAGCCGAGCAGCTTAAACAACAGAAATTTGTCGTCTCATAATTCTGGAGGCTGAAGTCTGAGATCAAATTATTGGTTCCTTCTGAGAGTTGTGAGAGAGAATCTGATCCACATCTCTCTCCTCGTTTTGGGGCTTTGCTGGCCATCTTTGGCATCCCTTGGCTTTAGAAGCATCTCTTCGATCTCTGTCTTTGTCTTCACATGGTGTTCTTCCTGTGTGTGTGTCTTTGTGCCCAAATATCCCCTTTTTATAAGGACACTAGATATAACAGTTTAGAACCCATCTTAATGATCTCATCTGAACTTAACTAATTATATCTGCAATGAACCTATTTCCAAATTAGTTTACACTGAGGTACTGGAGGGTAGGACATTAACATGAACATGAATTCTGGGGGTACACGATTAAACCCATTACAACTGTGAACCCAGAATGCCTTGCTATATCAGATAATTGAGAGGCAAAGTTTTGCTTTTAATTGAAGTATAGTCTATTTACAATGTTGTGTTAATATCTGGTGTACAGCATAGTGATTCAGTTATACATATATATATATATTTCTTTTCATATTCTTTTCATTATAGGGATTGAATATTTGTTCTCTGTGCTATGCAGTAGGATTTTATATATAGTAGTTAGTGTCTGCAAATCCTGAACTCCCAATTTATCTCTCCATTCCCTTCCTTCTTCCCCTGGTAACCACAATTTTGTTTTCTATGTCTGTGAGTCTATTTCTGTTTTGTAAATAAGTTCATTTGTGTCATTTTTTTTAGATTCCACATATAAGTGATATCATACGGTATTTTTCTTTCTCTTTCTGGCTTACTTCATTTAGAATGACAATTTCCAGGTCCATCCATGTTGTTGCAAATGACATTATTTTATTTTTTTTTATGGCTGACTTTATATCATTGTATACATATACCACAACTTCTTTATCCAGTCATCTGTCAGTGGGCATTTAGATTGCTTCCATGTCTTGGCTGTTGTAAACAGTGCTGCTGTGAACATTGGGGTGCACCTGTCTTTTCAAATTAGTTTTCTTCAGATATACACCCAGGAGTGGCATTGCTGGATCATATGGTAAGTCTATTTTTAGTTTTTTAAGGAATCTCAATACTGTTTTCCACATTGGCTGCACCAAACTACATTCCCACCAACAGTGTAGGAGGGTTCCCTTTTCTCCACACCATCTCCAGTATTTATCTTTTGTGGACCTTTTCACCTAGCAGTCTTATTCTAACTTCCTTTCTTAAATGCCTGTAAATACCCAGTTCCTCCCAATATTTCTTTTTATTGAAGTACAGTCATTTTACAGTATGTCAATTTCTGGTGTTCAGCATAATGCTTCAGTCATACATATACATACATATATTCGTTTCCATACTCTTTTTCATTATAGGTTACTATAAGATATTGATTATACTTCCCTGTGCTGTACAGAAGAAACTTGTTTGTCTACTTTATATGTCGTAGTTAATATTTGCAAATATTTTTAAATAAAATTTCTCATCTTAGTGGGTCCATAGTTAATTAGTTGGTACGTTTGACACCAGTCAAAATGCACTGATCATCGGTAGAGGACATGCGTAGGCTGCATCCCAATGTTTGTAGCGTGTGGCTGGGTTCCTCTAGGGCTGCTTACTGTTCTGAAGTGTGGTTGATGAAAACGCTGATATTTCTTCTGTTTAAAATATTTCTGCCTCCCTTTGACACCTGCTCTGGTCAAAGCCTCCTCTGATCAGTGCTTCATCCTTCTTTGCTGAATGTGGGAAAGAGCAACCGAGGAAGGAGGAGGGGAGTTTTGTTCTGACACATGCACAAGAGCATTTAGAAGGAAACTTTTGGGTAGAAAATATAGTGAAATGTCCCCCAGTTGAACTGTATACTTGCCGCACAAGGAGAGTTAATTTCTGGGTCGATGGTGCCTGAGCAGAGGGGACACGGGCTCTCATTGGTGGAGAAACCAGAAAAGATAGTAACTGGGGGACTTCTGTCACTGGAAACACATCCTTTCTAGAACTTTTCCCAGGATTCCTGAGTATGCAGCTTTCTGTTTTTTCAAAAACATAACCAACAGGAAACTGGGCACAAAGAGAGATGGCAAATTCTGTTTCACTGAAGTTAAAATTTCTTTTGCAGGCTCCCAAGTTGGTCATCGCTGTGTGTATTTTCAGGTTTGAGTTGTGCAAGAGGCTATGAAAAGGGAAGATGAGGTAGAGATCTTTATGCCCTAAATATTAGTTATTTAAGTGGGTTGCAAAGCATCACCCTGTGGGATTTCCAAGAAGAGAATCAGAAGTCAATTACCAACCTCCGCCGCCCCCCGCAATCCGCATGAGGATTATGAAAGAGTCTAGATAGGTGGGGATGCAGGCAGGATTTGTGATTAGGATTTCCTTGACGAGAGCTGTGCTGAGTCCCATCCACCGTCTTTCCCCTAAGACGAGGGGCAAGGGGTGCTTCCTCTTTAGAGAGACGGTAACAGAGCGACTCTGAGAGCTCGTCTTGTCTCCCTTGAACTTAGAGGACACAGCAGTTTTTGGATGTGGAAGATTAGGTTGTCATTAAAAATAGTCCTTCCCTTTCCATCTACTTGGATGGAGGGTCTCCCGTCTGCCCCTTGATCCATCACTCTACCGTGTGGCTTTAATTGTCAGTGGGATGTTAGCAGCTGTGATTCAAGCAGAGGCTTGGAAGGTGCTTGCATGGTGGGGCATGCTTCTTGGTGCCTCTGCCTTTGTCATGAGAAGAGCAAGCCCGGCTAGCCCACTGCCCGGGTCCCAGGAGAGTGAAGGACTTGTGGAATAGACTTGTCACTCCAACCAGTCCATAGGTGTAAGTGTAAACTATTCATATTTTAAGCCACTGAGATCTGGGGTTGTTCGCTTTGCAGCATCATTGTGGTCCTAGCTGATTGACACTTCTGTCTTACTGCTGGTAGAGAAAAGGAGAGTTACTGCTTGCTGCACTGGAATCAGCCCCCACTCTCAGTGCATCCAAAGACATGCTTGAGTGTTTCCTGTGGGTCAGATGTGTGCTTTGTGCTGCAAAGAGACTTAGCATGGGGATCGTGTCAGGCAAGGCTGATGGATTTGGTTGGTAAAGAAACAACGATCCTTTATTTGATTCAATATGCTTATTACTCATATAGACAGCAAATGCTAGAGTAGTAAATGCGCTAGTTTTCTGTGTCTCTTGTTCTACAAGACAACACCAGAGCAAAAGGGGCTAGATACTACTCCAGGAGCGATGGCCATCTCGGTGCTGAAGAGCCCATGCCTTGCTGCAGGGAAGCCATCATACAGACTGCAGCCCTACCCCAAGTGGAAGGGAGGCCGGAAGCCTCAGACCTTGTCAGAATCCAGGAGGCACCGAGGAATCATCTGGTGACTGCCTTGCAGGAAGAGAGGGAGTCAGGAGATGGCCTTGTAGCAGCTCCTTCCGTGTTGTATATTATCAGCAGTCTTCCAGCTCAAAAGAGTGTTTGAAAGAACAGCTGCCAGAAGTATTTTCAGCCTCCAGAACTGCAAGCAATTTTCCAAGTGTTAAGACGAAATCTACAGTAATATTTATTAAAAATGTTCTAGTTCCATTTATAATTATAGAGATTATCAGAGATCTTTTAAAGGCATAGCCATGGATGCAAGTAATCACAATACAGAAACATTTTCCTTTGCTTGTGCAGTGCTCTAAATATATGTATATATGTTATCGCAAAAAGACTTGCTTGTAAGGCTGCTGTGAATAAAATGGCTTCCAGTTGGGAGTTCAAAATAATAGCAAAGTTTTGCAAAGACTCTCAAGTTGAGTTAGAACTTAATGAGAAAAAATTTTTTTCTGCTTTTGGGGAGGTAATACAAATACAAATTTTAGTAAATATTTGCAGAAAAGACCAGACAATACGGAGTCAGTGTTGAAGCAAAGCATAGACGATCCTTTGGAAGGTGCCGGCTGACCTGCCTGCGTTCTACATCATGCTACTCAAACAGCCTCTGCTGCCCTTTCTACTGACACTGAAGTGATTGTCATGAAATTCTCCTTGTACTTTGGCATTTGTGTTGTTTGGAATTGAGCAATTAAAGAATTTTTGTGATTTTTGTTGGCATTTAATATTCTTCAATCTTCTCACATTCAAAAGGCCCATTGGCTCTCTTTGACAAATTCACTCAAGAGAAACCTCAGTTTATTTGAAGCACTGAAATCATATTTTAATCCTGAAGGGAAGTCCCCTCCCAAAGTCTTACTGACTTTTTTAAGTAATCTATCCAGTGAAGTTGATTATTTCTTATCACTTAGAGTTTTCAGTATCTCTTTGACAATAGGACTATGCAAATTGAAACAAAAGTAAACAATATTATTGAAAGCTCCATTGCTTAAAGAAACTCATTGAAATGTGTTTAAAAAAATGACAGAAGAATTTATCCCTTTAAGTGTCAAGGCTGTTCTTTAAAGGACAAACTTACTTATGGACAGAAAAAGAAAATCTGACCTGAAGTGAATAATTATCATAGTACTTGCCACAGACTATCTTTTGAAATGGATTTTATCCCTTGAAGAATTCAATTATGTTAGATGGATGCTTCTGAATACTCTTGTAGTATGTGTAGTGTTGAAGAGGGGATTAAAAATTGATGACAATGCTTTTTTTTTTTTTGGTCAGCGGACAACATTTAAAAAAATTGTTGAGCAAGAGATTTGATGTAACCCCGAAGAATGGAAAAGCAAGCTAAGCCGTGAAACATGGCATTATGTGTTGCCAAAAATCAAATTTTAAGAGCAGCTCTTAGAGTTGTTAGTTTTATGCAACTGCATGTTCAGTACACTGGTTCATAATGCTAATGTCGAGCGTAGCTTCTCGTTAACGAATGTTCAACGGACAAAAGAACAAAAGAAGTTGGATGTGACCACTGTGGATGCTATGTTACAGTGGGAGGGAAACCTAGGCTGTAACTACAAGACATGTCTAAAGCAAATTCTGCAAAGTAAGTAACTGATCATGGAAGCCAAATTTGCAGAGAAATATTATTAAAGAAAAAGGTATGTAATTATATACTCATCAGCTATTCCAGATAAACAACAAGTAATTTTTTGATCCCATATATCCCATGCAATATTTTTCTTTTGTCTCAATCTACAGTGCTTGGGCAATTCAAAATCATTAAAATTTACCTGGTGTCACACAGTTTTACTTGCTTAATCTGACAACTCTGGTCAAGTGGAGGGCATCTCGGGGCTCTCCTGAGCTACCCAGTTTACTTAGGAACCATTCTTTGACACAAACAGATCATGAAAGAAAGAGGAAAAATACCCACGATGCATATAGGGTCTTTAGCCAGAACTAGAACCCTGGAAATTTGTCCAACAAGAGAAGAAATCTCATCACTAAAGGTGGCCTTTCTGCTCTCCCTCAATAGCCCATCTGCTGGAAAGTTACGAGTAGACAGCCAAGGCACTGGTATACATTTTTCATGACGTAGACTTTTTTTTAAAAGTCACAGTTTACATACAAATAACTTGTGGCTCTTGTAGAGGGTACGCAAAGCTAACGGTGAGCCCTGGAGGGAGTTTGAGCGCAGAGGAGTGTGTAATCCGTCTGCCCAAGGCTCACCCATCCCTGGGGGCAGCTAGGAGACTCTGGGCTGCATTTTTAGTGTTTCTTAAGTAGCAGCAGCGCTTCCATTAACATATTCCCTGGTTAGAAGGTAAACTTCATTCATATGAATGTTCTCTAGGGTTTTCCCTGCTTTCTCAAATGCTTCTCCTAATGGCCTCTCAAAAAATTACACTTTCTGTCCTTGTTTTAATTTTACACCAAGAAGCACGGTTGCTGTCTCCTGGCCCAAGTGTAGGGTTGAAGCTAAACCCCCCGGGCATTCTTTTGCCTGCAGGTTATCGTTAGGAGAGGTGATGAGGAAAAACAAAAGTGCCAGCAGGTGGGAGTCACAGCAGGAAAAAGGCAGCCCTTCGGGTAACAGAGATTCTCCAACAAAAGGATGGTCCCTGCGCAGGATGCACAGCGCACTAGCTTGCAGCCCAGGAGACGCCCGGAGAGGCACCCCGGCAGCCTGAGGTCAGCCTTAAGTGAAAGCGGAATTCGTCAGGCACTAGTACTTAAACATGGAAAGGAAGGCTTTGATGGAAAGAGCAGTGGATCCACACTCTCACAGATTCAAATTACGGTAGGTCTGAGTTCAAGTTTTTGCCAGAAAAGTTAGCCTCTTGTGTTTCCTCTTTCGAAAAAAGAAAACATATGGGCAGGACGCCTTTCTCACAAAATTGTTGTAAGGATTAAACACATACAATAGTCCCTCAATAAATGTTATTTGTTTTCCCCTTCTTGTATCTATTCATTTATTCGTGCCTCTATAAAGTCATCCAATCAGCAAATATTTATTGAGCACCTACTGTATGATTGCATCTGGTAGAGTGTATAATAAGGACCAAACTTCCTCCCCCCAAAAAAGCCCCAAGCCCCATGATTCTTACCCTTTATGGCTGTTACAATGGTAGGGGGGACAGACGCTAATTATAACTGGAATGCCTGATAGGAAGGGAAGATTTTGATGCTATAGGAATACATATTAGGGGGCTTCAGCTAAGCTTTCTCTAAGACAACTAAAATCCAGTGTAGGTTCAAAGGATGAGGAGGAAATAGCTGAGACTTGCCTGTGCAAATTTGAGAGGCTGCATCAGGCACCCCAGGAAAGGAAAAAGACCACCAAGAATAAAGCATGTTAGAAACTATAAAGAAAAATGGAGAGGGTTAGCAAAAGTGGGGTCTTTATTTGCGAAGCTGAAGTAGATGACATCAGAACGCTCCTTTAGCCCTAAAATTCAGCACATGTAACTTTCTGTTCCTCCGCACTGAGTATTTGTGGACTGACTGAGTGCCCCGCAGCAGATTAGTTTCCTTAATGGTCACTCAATTCAATTATTTATTGACCAAAGTAACCAGATCAGAAACAATTATTTCAGTCTTCTTAATAACACATTAGCTTGATTACGGCAATAATTGCGAAAGATGACCCAGTTAATTGGTTTAGGAGAAAATGGGTTTTCCCATATATGTAGGGCTTAATGTAACCTAATATGGTTTGGTTAGAAATCTAGTTGGAAATGGAAAGATGTGTTCATGACAAGCTAGTTTAGGCTTTAAAAATATGTCTTTGTTTATGGTCTTGTAGTACTGATCTCATGTTGACCTGCCCTGACCTGATATATTATGCATGGCTTCTAGGGTCCAAGGATATGGCCATAAATCTGTCAGAGAGCCCACGTCAGTAATGCAGACCTTGAGTGTTCAACAGAACAAGATGCCGCACCATATTGTGAGAAAGCTGAGACATTCCAGACCATCTCTGTGTTGTTTTTCCCTGGGTGTAGTTTGATTGGATCGAGCCTGAGGTTGGGAGTCACTCAAACTTGACCGTGAGCTGTGTGATTTTGGACAAATGACTTGAGTTGTGTGGGGACTCAAGTTCCCCATCTGTACAATGGGAATTATAATTCCTATTTCTCAAGATTAAGTGAAATCCAATACACAAAGGTAGATAGCCAATGAATATTTATTCCTTTATCACCTTCCTTTAGAAGTTAATGGAGGAGCCGGAACATGTGCAGATTTCCTGAGCACAGAAAGGAGTTCCACAGGGAATAACAGTGGGGCCAGTGGAGAGGATGCCAGGGAAGGTTCAAGAAGGGAGGATCACATCACTCAGAGATGGAGACATCAATGGTGGTCACTGTTGTACCCACAGGGCCCGCCTGCAAAGGGACTGGTGTGTTTGAGAATCATGGAATGAATAGGAATGTGTGTAGCTAAAAGCACCAATATGCAAACTGCTGTCCTTTGCTCTTCGTGCAAAAAAGCACTGCTCTAACTGAATTCTTTTGTTTCTTCAGCTCTAAAGACACAGACTCAAAAGGCATGAGGTGGGGGGAAATGGGTCTGCTGGAGCTGGTGTGAAGTTATTGTTGGGCTCAAGAAATCGACACAGCAGACTTAGCTGCCCTCATTATTATCATCCCCGAAAGGAACAGAACTCACACTCTGAGGAAGCCACTTTCAATTTTCCAAGATCCTACAGACCTCTCAGCCTGCAAGAGAATTCTGTTGGCCCTCACTCGGAGCTGGCTGCAATCTTGTGTTAAAATCATGATCCCATTAGCCGTAGAACTATTAATCTTCTTATAGACTGTGAGACAGAAAACCACAGGCAGTGAAATAACAGCTGGTTGGGAGTGATGAAACTTTAAAAGGGCACTGTTGGGAGGCCTGGTGTGAAACCCACCAAAGCCCAGCCTTCCAGCAGCAAACTTGATCGCCGTCCGCTGTGGCCTGGCTGAAGCACGTTCAGAGCTGGACTGATCTGCAAGGTGGCCGTGAGGGACCTGGGATGCCTCGTTACTCACATCACACACTGCTTCAGCCCTGGAAGAGGCAGCCAGCAAATAAAATCCCTGAGCTCACCCAGATTCTGACCAGCCTACAACACATTTCTCTCCCGTCACTTCCCACACTTCCCCTTGTCAATCATGGCACCAGCATGCTTCCTGGTGAAAGGTCTGGGCATAGGCTGGTGAATTTCTTATTCTGTTAGGATTTATATTTGCTCTCAGAGCAATTTTCTCAGTACCAGCCTGGGCTTAAACTCTGTGCTGGCTTAAGAGCATGTTATTTAAACAAATTTTAGTTCTGAGTTTTCCAGCACTCAAAATGAGGCTGTAAGTAGCCAATCAGGTCAGCCACAGGGGTATTATGACCTTGGGCCAGTGGAGCCAGCATCTTAGGTGCAGGACAGCATTTTCCAAGGTGACCTGTGAGATGTGTGTCATATAAGTACCCAACAGTTACCTTAGCTACATTTTAGGGCATTTTTCTTTCACTATTTGCAAAAAGAAATCTCCTTCATGAGGGTGTGGAGAGATTAGAACCTTCTTACACTGCTGGTGGGGCAACCACTTTAGAAAAAAGTCTGGCAGTTCCTCAAAAAGTTAAACCTAGAGTTCCCTTATGACCAGCAATTTCTTTCCTAGGTATATACACAAGAGAATTGAAAACATGTGTCCATAGCAAACTTGTATTCTATGGCTCATAACAACATTACTCATGATAGCAAAAAAAAAAAACACCCACATGTCCATTAACAGATGAACAGATAAACAAAATGTAATATATCCACATAATGGAATATTATTCAGCCATGAAAAGGAATTAAGTACTGATACATGCTACAACATGAATGAAATTTGAAACTATGCTAAGTGATAGGGAAGCTAGACACAAAAGGCTGCATATTGTATGATTCCATTTAAATGGAATGTTCAGATGAAGCAAATATATAGGGACAGAATGTAGATCAGTGGTTGCCTGGGATTGGGGTGGGGGGCATAGGGAGTGACTGCTAATGGGTATGGGGCTTCTTTTTAGGGTGAAGAAATCGATCTGGAATTAGATGGTGGTGATGGTTGCACAACTTTCTAAATGTACTGAAAACCACTGAATTGTATACTTAATATCTTAATTAAAAAGAAAATCTCCAAAGTGAAAAGATACTCTAGAAACTTCCAGCTAAGAGATAGAATCTAGATTTGTGTTTGGAGGTTCATATGCTTACTTTGGATCTTGTGCAGACATGTCTCATTTTGAGCATTTTATAATGTCTATAAAAAGATACTGTTTTGAAAGGGTACAATCATGGATTTCAAATATAAATAAATATTAATAAAACAAAGCCATATCAGAGGCTTTAATTAATTAATCAATTAATCAGGAAATTAGTAAGATATAACAACAGGTTCAAGGAGAATTCAAAGAATAAGAAATATGCAGGCAGTAAGGGATAATGAAATAAACCTTCAAGTAAAAATAAAACTGGCCTATCCACAGGGCAATAATCAAATGTGTACCACAGGACATGATTTATTTGCATTTCTATGGAGAAGAATCATTTGCATTATTACCGGTTTTCTTCCATTTACAACGTTGTGAAATAGCTCAAGGTCAATAAAAGGCAGAGGAAAACCCCCAAAGGGATGTGTTAGAGAGATCCAGTAACCAAAAATTTTTGCCCATTTCAAAGTTCATAATTTTTCTTTGCTTGTCTAAGATATTGCAGGGCTTTTGATGGTTGAATGGAATAATGAATGAATGCTACTGTTTTCATCATTACATTTTCCATAATAAACATCAATCAGGTCTATTATTATCCAGCTGACAAATATTTACTTAGAAGCTACCACGTGCCGGGTCAGGAGCTTCCAATTCAGTTGAGGTGGGCTGGGTGGGAGGGACAAGAAAAACACCTGAATAGGAAAGTGACTTGCCTCTTAAGGAGAAACACTGACAGGAGTCCAGAGGGAGGAGAAATCTCTGTGGGCTGGGACAATCTGAGAGAGCAAGTGTACTTTGAGCTGAACCTTCCACACACGACAAATATTTAATGACCAATCACTAAAGGTAATATACTAAGATAAGTGCTTTGAGTTCAGGACACCCAACCTGGACTGAATCTCAGCTTTACTCTCTATGTGATCTTGGGCAAGTTACACAAACTTTCTTCTCCTCAGCTTTCTCATTCTCAAAATAGAGTCTATCTCATGAATTTCTTGTGAAGATTAAATGATCTAAGAAAGATAAAGTGCTGTAAGCAGTGCATGGCATATAGTAAACCTTCAATAAATAATACTTACGTCCATTAGACTGTTACTGAGGTCCATTTCTTGCCTTGTAACAGCTCAAAGTCAAGAGGGAAGATATCTGTGTACAGGGAAAGGACACTGATTTCTAAAATGTCTGTAAAGTGAAGACCCTACTGGATACTTTTGTATATATCATCTCTTCTAATTCTTATAGTAAGCTATTGAGTTAAATAGCATCATACTCTTTTTGAAAGTTAGAAAAAGGAGGTCCACAGAGTTGATTAAAACCCTGGTTCATCTTGGGTTGAGAATCAGTGTTTGCCATGTATATGCCCTGTGCTCAGAGCAGAGACATATGTGCATTGTGCTGAGAGAGCACAGAGGAGGAATCCTTCCCTATCAAGGAAATATTTTGGCAGGTGGAGAGCCTTTCAGGCTGGGAGATGGCTTAGATGGGGACACAAAAGCAAATGGGAAATGGGAAATGGAAGGTACGTTCTATAAACAATGACAATAACATGTGTAACAATGACAAGACAAGAGGAAAGACTAGTATCTTCCCTTTGGATGCAAATGCACAGGAGAAGGGCAGAAGCTTCAGGGTGGTTCTCTTAGCAGGAGCATGTAAAACAGCTTTAACTCCTTGAAGCTTTACCATTTCCCATACGTCAGTGTTGTCAAGCATTTCATTGTAGCATCAGGATCCTTTTATTCAAACACAACCTAAAATGGTTCAGTTAAAAATGGACCTCTGGGTGAGACTGAGGCCAGGTGGGAACTTAGAGTCTAGCCCCCTTGTCCTTCTCTGCCTCTATTTGCCACAAGACAGAACTTGAGGAAAATCTTTGGGGCCACAGGTTTTTCCGTAGCTCCCTGGCCCATGGAATATTGTGCAAAAAGTAACTGAGGTGGATAGGAATGGCAGTCAGTCGAAGCGAACTGGAATTCTATACCCAGTGCGCAGCTGTCTGAGGTCAGAGATGGGCAATGTCAATGGTGGTGAGGACAATGATTCAGGCCACTGGGGAAGAGTGAGGTAAATCACAAGAATCAAAAATCTGGGTCAAATCCACAAAATCAAGGGAGTGGACTGGAACTTAAGAGTGTAAAATGCAGATAGAGGGCAGAAGCGCCTAAGAGGGAGGCATGGCTTCCAGTATCTTTGAGATACATCAGCTGATTGTGGACCTCTGGTGACTTTTATACCCATGAGAGCTTGACCGTTTGGACTAATCACTTTCTCTGAGCATCTGTATCTGAGTATGTGCTCTGCTGTCCGTGTCAAAAGACAGAGCCACATCTTCGGGTTGGCCACGGGATATAGCAGGACGGTTTTCAATCCCAGGTGCTTCACCATATCCAACTAAGAGGGGGATTTCAGCTTGAGGTTTGGGCCAAGACCTTTTCATTGTCTGAACCATTCTTTTCCAAGACACCTGATGGGGGACACTTTTGGCTAAAAGCCAGTAGGGGTCTGAGGGTTCAACTTACACGAATCAATAGAAAGTTACCAATGCATCTGATGGATCTTGTCTTTGAACCTAAGCCCTACTGACCTCAAGGTCACACTGCTCCTGGTTTTTAATTTCAAATTTTCCTTAATGAAGAACTTCTAGAGAATCAATAATGTTCCAGCCAGGCTACGGAGGAGAGAAATGGCCTTTCAGTTATAAAAGGAAAATATACATTGGATCTCCCCGTGGCAAAAAGAGCCCAAGTTATGGAATTTTCTTTGCACATTGTGAATGTCTTTGTGTATAGTAGTTTGTATAATATTCACTAAGGGTGATTAGAGTCTGATAAGCTTCTTTGATGCTTATGAAAAGACCAGGCATGCTGAGAGTAACAATCTAATTATCCAAACTGCCAGGATCCAACGTACTGTCTCCCAAGATTAATGTGTTTGCATTATGAGTTTCCCTCTGAGTGAGAGACAGTGGTCCCAAATAAATTGCCCTGAATTGCTGTAATGAACAATGAGAATAAATCAGCTTCTCATGTCAATTCTAGATGTGGCTGATTTCCACTGTTGATAGGGCAAGGCCAATCTTATGTGTCAGAATGAAAGCAGAGCAATTTCGTGGGCCATAAAAAACCATGACAATCTTTCTCGCGTAACGAACTTGCTGCTCTTCTCGAAGCTCTGTCACCTGCAATCGTCCTTCTTCATTATTCCTTTCTGCAGATGTTCTTTTCACCCTGTGACTTTCAACCCTACCCCGCTGCATCTGCGTAGTCCCAGAGGCCAGCCCAGCTGTGGCAGGGACACCCTGACTTTGGGATTGGCTCTAACGTAGTGATTAAAAAGCAACTCTGGCACCACATTGCTCAAGTTCAAACCCCTAACTTCTGCATTTACTATGCAGACTTAACCACTCTGTGCTTCTGTTTCATTGTCTGTAAATGGAGATGATGCTGCAAAGAAACTTAAGGTTTTTTATGAGGATAAAATGAATTCTATGTGTTGAATGTGTAGAATAGTGCCCGGCATGTAGTAGGTCTTAGTAACGTGAGTTCTTAATATCTTCACTATTACTACGTAGTGTGATGGAAAGTGTCCTGAATGTGGAGTCAAATAGCTGGGTCCAGATCCTAGCTCTACGAGTGGAACTCCAAATCTATGAATTTGGGAAACGTTATTTCAATCTGGAGTCTTTTTTCCATCTATAAAAGGTGGCCAAGCCTACTTGATGGATTTTGAGAGGAGTCAGTGGGAAAGTGTGTAGAAGCAGGGGGAAATGGCACAGGGGTCAAGGGCATACGTCATGGAATCACACTGAGCTGGGCACGTATCTCAGCTAGCTCTGTGGCCTGAGGTATGTTATTTTTCCTCTCTAAATCTTAAATTTATCTTCTGTAAAGTGGGGACGGCAGTGCTATTTATTGTTGGAGGGATTAAATGGTTTAGCACAGTTTCTGATCTGTGTTCCACCCAGCCATCAGTTAACAGCAGTGAACAGTGTTGTCAATAAAGCAGGCAAGGGACACCTGGCCCATAGCTGATGCTCCGTGCGCCCATTTCCACCTCCTCCCCCTCTTCCCCCACCCACCCCATGGGACCTGCCCCCACCCCGTATACCTAGTTAGGACCTGCTGCTTGGGGTAGTCAGAGCTCTCAGACCCCCTTCTCCCCAATATGAATTATACCTCATTTCAGGGGTATTTCAGCTCAGTAAATGGAAATTGGCTATTTCTTCTCCTATTCGTATTAACACAGGGAGCAATACATGTTTTGTAATGCTCTGCACTTTCCAAAGGGCTCTTAAGACAATGAAATCCTATGGAATTAGGGTGTCTGTTAGCACCATTTAACAGATCAAGGGAGTATGGGCAACAGCTCACATCTATTGTGGGTCTAGGATGTGTCAGACCCTCGTGAAATTGATCTCATATCCAGTTATGTGGATGAGGAAGCTGAAATTCAGAGAGACCAACGGGCTTTCTCATCATAACATGGATGGGAAGATCCAGGGATGAAAATCAACAACGGGTCCATTTGATTCCCAAATCTTGAAGCTTTAACACGAATCACAGAAAGAATCAAGGACTTGCCATAGGTGTATCATTACTAAAAATTGTCAGGGAGAAGATTATTTGAATGCATAGTTTGGGTTTTTCTTTCCTGATTAAAAAAATAGTGACATGCCATGAATAAATCAAGAGTCTGCCCCTCGGACACTCATAGTCCATGAAATTCATTTGTATCACAGGGAGAGATACTTGTATATCATGCAGTACTTCTGAAATAAACTTTAAAAATCTAAACCTGCATTTGTACAACATGGTAGCCATTAACTATATGTGAATATTTACATTTAAGTTTAAATCCACTGAAATTAAATGCAATTAATGCAATTAATGCTATGCTGTCTGGGTCTCCTGCCCAAGTCAAGAGCTGGGGAATGTGCGAGCTACCCTACAACCCAGAATGGAAGCCCTCTCCTCTTCCAGTGTCTCTCCTAGAAAACGCAGAAGGGGCATGAGGCAACTTGGGATATGGTAATAGTCCGTGTTGATTGTCACAGTGGTTTTATGGGTGTTAGCATCTGGCAAAGCTCGTTGAATTGTATATTCCAAATAAATGTAGTTTTTTATGTGTAAATTATACTTCATTGAAACTGATTTTTAAAAAGAAGTATACAATAAACTCTAAACAGACAGATAGACAGACAGACACACACACCCCTCAGGATGGTTAAAATGAAAAAGACAGGACATACCAAGTTTTCGTGACAATGGGAAGTAACTGGAACTTTCCTAATACTGTTGGTGAGAAAGAAAAATGTACAGCATTGGAAAACTCTTTGGCAGGAACTGTTAAAGCTGAACATGTGCACACTTTGCCTCAGCAAGTCCACTCCTAATAAAAACTAACAGAAACGCAAACATATGTTCACCAAAAGATGTCTAGCAGGATGCTCATAGCAACACTGAGACATTCATAGCTTCAAACTGGAAAATATCCAAGTGCCTGTAACGGATGACTGGGTTCATCAACTGTTGCATATTCATATAATGGAATATTAAACGTCAACGGCAATAAACAAATTATAACCGCACAACACGGGTGAAGCTTACAAATACCCTGTTGAATGTCAAAGACAAACACAAAAGAGGGAGAGAGTATGATTATTTCATTTATAAAAAAGCATTCAAAATAGGCAACAGCTATGATTAGAAGTTACTCTCACGAGAGGGAGGGACAGGAAGAGGGCATGAAGGTTTCGGGGCTGGTGCTGCGTTCTGTCCTGGTGTGGGTGATGGTTCGACGGGCGTGTTCAGTCTGTGAGAAGGCATTGCACGTACTCTTAAGGTGTAAGCCCTTTTCTGTCTGTATGTTATGCTTCAGGAACAAGTTTACTTTAAAGAAAAGTCTCAGCACGGCTTAGGACACTTAGCGCTCACAACCAGTTGGGTTCGAGTCTGTTTTAAGGGAACTGGTGCTTCTTCAGAGGGAATGAGCCGTGAGCATTTGCGTATGTGTGACTCTGTTCTCCTGGAGTGCACCCCCGTAGCACCTGCAGCAGCGTGTGGGGTACACAGGCAGGGCAATACAGGGTGCTCTTTACCTCCCCGCTGACGGTCAGAGGAGGAACCAGGCTCCAGCATAGAAAGCTGGGAAGCCCTAGAAAGGAGCAGATGATCCCCCTTCACTTGGGAGAAGTTTAAAGGGCAGGGACGTAGATGTTTTTCACTCTACTCTGTTAGCTGGCTGTCTAGTTTGTGTATCAAGGCGAGAGGAGGACTTGAAGACACGCCAGTGACATTGGTGTCAGCCTGGATGGCGGGTGATAGTACGGCGTCCTAGTGTAACAGGGGGCTCAGGCCTGGCAGACACTCAGGGCTGAACTTGAACCCTGAATCGCCGTCACTTAGCGTATCTGGGTGAGCCTGGAGAAAGCTGTGGACCCTTTCACAGCCCCAGGTCTCCCATGCAGAACAGAAGGGATTCATCTCACATTCGGGGCAGGTATTAGCCTTAAAGGTCAGAGTTCTGCACACTTTTTTTGACCGTGATCTTCATGAAGATAAACTTTTAACGTTTAACATCAGGACCCAGTACAAATTACACATCACTCACACGCAGAAACAAACTTCTTACAAAATAATACTCTAATTATTTGTGATAGACTGATGTTTTCAATTCTATTTTATCCATTTACTTTTAAATAAAAAGTGCCAATTGCGATGTAAGTTTATTTTATCATCTGCTAGTAAGCCACTGCCCAGTCTGAAAAAGGCAAGAGCACAGCTTCTAATGTAAGGCACAGTCATCGGGGTGAGGCCACCGCAAAGTTTGGGTCAAATAACTTCTTTAAAATTTCATCTGACTAGAGTCTGCTATTCACAGGCAAAACTGGGTCTTTCCAACGCAAAAACTCCCAAAAGTTTCTGGTGGAACTCCTAACCTCGGTAGTGGTTCCCAAATTTGGTTCCGTAGTAGAATCACCTCCTGTGTTCTGAAAACTCCCCAGACCTGAGCCACACCCCAGGCCGATTAGATCAGGATTCTTGTAGGCGAGATCCAGGCACCACTGACTTCTGACATGCCCCAGGGGACTCCCGTGTGCAGCTGCTGTGAACCTGGTCTCCGGGGAAACATGCGTGTCTGTCCCGACTCCAGCTCACTCTTCTTCCTTCTCAGGGATCAGAGACAACTGGGCACTCTGCCTCCCATTTTGTTCAGGCCCTGAACACCTGTTGGGAACATTACTGATGGCACAGTGATAATACCTTGATACCTCACTTTCTCAGGCTCTGAAGCAGTGACTAAATTTGCATTTATCTGTATGAAGTTCAATTTTTTAAATTGAAGTACAGTCAGTTACAATGTGTCAATTTCTGATGTACAGTACAATGTCCCAGTCATGCATATATATATATATATACACATATATTGGTTTTCATATTCTTTTTCATTAAAGGTTATTACAAGATACTGAATATAGTTCCCAGTGCTATACAGAAGAAACTTGCTTTTTTATGTATTTATATACATATAGTGATTAACCTTTGCAGATCTCAAACTCCCGATAAGTTTGCATTTATCTGTAAATTCACCTGAAGTGACATGGATGGGCATTCTGCTGACTTCCTCAGCCTCTTGTTGGGATCAGCAGGCTGTCGCTGGTAAAGCGTGTTGAGACCGAGTGACCGAGAGGTTATGTTAATGAAGCTGTGCCATTTGGAGTTTACTCTTGAGCAGAAATGAGGACAAGGCAGTGTTTCCCTGAGGGTGTGCTCAGATCGCACACTCTCCTGCTGTCCCTTTAGCCTGCTGCGCGTCTCATCATGCATGCACAGAGGTGTAGCTAACGCTGGGAGATTTGAACTTTGCCGTTTCACCTGCATTCTGAAGTAGGCTCATGACCAAAACCTCTTCATGGCGCATAAGATGCTTTTCTAATCACGCCGCAACATAATTCTGAAGATGCCCTAAATTTCCAATCCAGTGGCAGTACTTAGCCCTACCAGCAATCTCTTCCTATTAAAGAAAATAGAGCTGAGGAGTGACACAGCAGAAACGCTCAGCCAGTTCTCTTCTCTTGCTTCTTGCGAGCTGCCAGGGTCTAACCTGTCACAAATGAGCATTTCAAACAAAGGTGCATCTGCTTGTTTATTTCATTTACAAAAATATGTTTCCGTTTATTATTTTCAGACACGGTAACACGGGAGAAGGGAGCGAGGACTGGGAGAGCGTGGAGAGGACATCTCTTTTGCGTGTGGTTCTGATCGATCATTCCGTCTACCGCGTGGTACCAAGCACAAGAGCGAGTGAGTACGTTAGGGGGCTTATTGAGCTTAGAGACCCCATTTACCCTTCCAGAAGGATGTGCTCTGATTAATAATAGATGGTCAGCCACAGAGTTAAGAAGAGTGATTGGCACCTTTTATTGGTTGTTTTTAAGACGAATTTAATAAAACTGGCTGACCAGAGCAGAGGTTTGCTGCTGGGCTGGCTAACTAATGCCTTGTGTGTTTGTAAAGTCAGAAAGCTCTCCTTCCAAGGATCAGGCTCTTGGCACTCTCTGGAAATTTGCTCCGTTACATGTGGTGCTCAAATCCTTTCGAAGACGAAGGCCCCTGAATCTTCCTTTCTTTCTCCTGTAAGGATAGTTCACCCTTTTGGTAATCGTCAAAAGCTGACGCTGATATGTGCATCCTTTGCAGCAGACCACATAGTTAGAAAGTAACCACTGATTTGGTGTAGACAGTAGCCCATGGGCTAGTAATGTTTGGGAAGGACAGACTGAAGTTCGGTTGCTGAAAACTCCATGAAGGAATGTGGGGTGAATAAACACTTGGCCCAAAACCCAAAAATCAAACACTTAAAGGTAGAAAGCCCGACGTACAGTGAGCATTGTGTGCCCATGCAAGTGTGTCTGTTGAGATCTGTCCTGAGTGTGGGACGGGGACTGAGCTGCGGGCTGTGGGCTTCTCTTTGAGAGCTGGTGAGGGGGATGGGCTTGGGGGAATGGAAGTTTGCCACTCTCCTGGCAAGCGCCAGGCACTGACAGGTGTTTTACAAAGGGACGTATTCCATGCTTATGCCAGCCTTTCTTGGTGGTGTCTGTGCTGGGTTTCTTCTGCCCCACTTCCCACCTCCCACCCCAGGCCCACTCTGACCTTGTTCTCTGCCCCTGGGAAGCTGGTCTGTATGAACTGCATCACCAGGATCCCTGTTCTAAGGCTTCCACGGAGGGTTGGCCAATAGTTCAGCAGCCCTAGGGAAGGAAGCAGGAGAAAAGCAGTTAATTTACGCTTTTGCTTCTTTCCTGTGAGGTCACCAAGGATTGGCTGTATCTCTCACTATATCACAGCACTGTCAGATGACCCTCTCTGCAAAGTTACCCCCTCTGGGTTCTGAACACCCTTCTGTCTCCAAACCCTTCAGGCCTAAGACTGCTAATGGCCCTCTGCTGCCAGTGAAGTCAGTGTACCAGCCCTCGCTGGTTTCTCCAAACCCCGCCCACACTCTGTATAATCCTTTTATTGAAATCATCCCAATCACTGAGCTTGAGTGAGCCATCTGAGTCCCTCCTGGGCCCTCTTTGTGGAGATGAGGGTCTGGACATTCCGAATGTGTAAGTAGTGTGGCCGAGGTCATATAAAAAGGAGTTGGTGAAATTGGGTCCCATCCTTTGTGAACACAAAGCAAGTATGGTCAGATCTTGCAGTGACTGAGATACACAGCGATGACTTGTGTTTTCCCAAAGGGGATGCCTGACAACTCAGGCGAGCCTATGAAACCAGGTGAGGAAGGTGATGCGCCGGCCAGCAATGCTGATGGTTCCCATGGGTCAGCCTTTCTGCTGCAAAGGGATATTAAACAGGGTAAGGAAGACCTCAGCACATCTTAGAACTAACTATAGGGTCACCTAGACACCAGGATCATCTGTAGGCCCAGCTGGAGCCACTTGGAGTCGGGAAACTACCACTGGCATTCACCTCTGTGCTGTCAGCTATCTGGCAACTCACCAAGGTCATCTTACTTTCCCTTAAAACTTTTTCTCAAAACTTTTGCTGTCCAATGGGAATTAAACATTAGCAGGATGGCTGAGTAGCAGAACTGTTAACACAGAGGGAGCTACTCAGACCATTACAAACTAATAACACAGCTAATATTCATTGAGTGGCTATTATGTGCTAAGCACTGTGATAATAATTGTGTGTTTATTGAAATATTTAATCCTTCCAAAAACCCATGGGGTAGGTCTGGTAATGCTCCCATTTTACAGATGAGGAGATTGGGTTGTAGAGAGACTCAGAAACTTGCTTAAAGTCTTAGAGCTCATCAGTGGTAAGGCTGGGACTTAAATCCAAGTCTGTTCGATATCCGTATCCTTCCTCTGAACCATCACGCTATCTAGGTAGATAGGTAGATTCACTGGTATTTTTTTCCTTGCTATATCCCCCAGTTGCAATTAGCTACTGAATATTCTCCACCTCCTCCTTAATATACTTTTTCTCTTATCTTTCCCCAAGCATCCAGAAGATGTCCTTTCAATGATGGGAGAGCTCCTTTCTCCTTGCGTAAGCAAGACACTGTCTTTGATCTTCCATAGCTTTGACATTATTGAATCCAAATCTTACCCAACTCTCTCATCCATTCTTTAAATGGAGAGAGCAATTAACAAAATGTTAAAAGTCATGGACCAGTATTTAAGAAGCACTAAGAGCTCTTCCACTCAATATTTACCCAGGACATAGAAGTATTTCCAATTACACTGCTTTTCTTCAAAACTAGGACCAACAAATGAATAACAGATGTCAACGTCCATGGAAGGCTACTCACTGAATGTGGCCTGTTCTCGCTTATTGGAAACCCTTTAGCATGGGTTCTTTGTGTTTCTGTTACCATGACAACATTGGGCCCCTTCCCATGTTTTCTTTTTCCGGATCTGAGGCACATTTCACACAAGTGGAATCATTATGACAAGTATTATTTGCCACCTATGATGATAATTTTAAGTGGATTTCATTTATTGTCCTTTAGCAGGGTTGTGCTGTTCATATGGTGACTTCAATTGGTCAAGTTGTAGCATTTGGCACAAATGATATTTCCACCATTTATGCTTCAGATTTCAGCTCAGAGACCACTTGCTGAGAACTGTTTTCTTGAGTCTATAAGACTACACTGGACTGCTAAGGTCCCTGCATTATCTCTTTCATTGCACTTTCCACAATCAGTGAAGTTTTCTTCTTGAAAAAATACTTATTTTTTAATGCAGTTTCAGGTTTACAGAAAAATTGAGCAGACAGTATAGAGAGTTTCTATACACCCCATATGTCTACACAGGCACGACCTCCCTAGTCTCATGTCCTGCATCATGGTGGTATATTTGTTACAATTGATGAACCTACATCAACACATCGTTATTATTCCAAGTCCAAGTTTACATTGGGGTTCATTCTTGATGTCGTACGTTCTACAGGTTATGATAAATTTATAATGATACGTAGCCGCCATGACAGTATCATTAAAAATCCTCTGTTCTGCCTATTCATCCTTCCCTCCCTCCTTTCCAGCCCATGACAACCACTGATCTTTCTACTGTCTCCAGAGTTTTGCCTTTTCCAGAAGGTCATATATTTGAAATAATACACCTTTTCAGATTGGCTCCTTTCACTAACTAATATACATCTACGTTTCCTCCATGTCTTTTCATGGCTTGATAGCTCATTTTCAATTACTTAATAATATTTCATTGTCCGTATCACAGTTTATTTATCTGTTCACCTAGTAAAGAACATCTTAGTTTCCTCCAGGTTTTGTCAGTAATGAGTAAAGTTACTATAAACAACTGTGTGTAAGTTTTTGTGTGGATAAGTTTTCAGTTCTTTTGGATGAATACAAAGGAGCACAATTTCTTGATCATACGATAAGAGTATGTTTATTTATTTGTTTTTTGGGGAAACTGTCAAACTGTCTTCCACAGCGGCTGTACCATTTTGCATTCTCATCAGCAATGAATGAGAATTCCTGGTGCTCCGCGTGTTTGCCAGTGGCTGGTGGTGTGTGTGTTTTGGATTTGGCAGTGCTAATGGGCAAGCGGTGTTAATTACCTCATTGTTTTAGTTTGCAGTTCCCCGATGACATACGATACTGAGCATCTTTTCACATGCTCATTTGCCATCTGTTTGTCTTCTTTGGTGAGGTGTCAGTTCAGGTTGATTCGCCCATCTTTAAATCTGGTTGTTCATTTTCCAATGAAGTTGTTTAATGTCTACGTTCCCTGCAATAACATAAAGTCCTTGAAGGCAGGGGCTGGGACTTTTTTCTCACTGCTGTATTCTCAGCACCTAGCTCAGGGCCTGCAGGGATTCAGTAAGCGTTTGTTTAATAAAAGAATGAGTGTGTACACAAACTTGAACACTACTCTAGTAATAAACAGAGAGGTCCACCTGGCATCATTGACATCCACATTTGCCAACTGACTCACTTTGAGATCATAAGTAATTTACTTATTCTAAGTCCCAGTTTCCTTATCTCCAAAGTGAAGATAATCATAAAACCAAACTTTCTGACAGTTGTGAGAATTATATGAGATAACAACTCCAAAAACACTTTGTGAACTGAAGTGCTAGCTATTTATAGCTAAGATATTACTTGTGACAAAGTCCAGCAAATTAGGCTTTAAATAACCATCTCAGAAAAATTTTCGGCAGGGTAATTGTCATCTACTTCAGTAATTGCAGCCTGGTTACAGTAGAGCTTAATAATAGCTCCTGTTCAATGAGTGTGTTCTGTATGCCAAGTGTTTGCCACCCATGATTTCTAATCATTGCAACCACCCTGCACTATAAGTGTCGTTTTTCACAGATGAAAAATCTGCAGCTTCAAGAGCTTAAACAACTGGGCAAGATCACTGACCGAGCAAGAACTTGAACCCAGGTCAGGCTGACAGCAAAACCAATGTATTGTGACTTGCCCTGAATGGTCTCTGACAACTGAACAGAGTCAGTCGAAAGGAAAGCTTTTAGTCTGTATATTTTTAGAATTTTCTGGAACAATAACTCAGTCTGTGCAAGCGAACATTGAAAAACTAGAGAATTTCATTGGTTGCTTCGGGTGGTCTTTGAAAAAGTGTGCTGCCACACGCTGCCTTCATTTGAGCTGTGTGTGGGGGTCCTTGGGAGCCCCAGACTCGAGGCCCTCATGCACAGATGGGCAGCAAGGGCTCAGGCAGGGAGCGTGGTCAGCCCCGCCTTGGCCTTGCTCTGAGGTTAGACTCTTTATGCCAAATACGAGCAGTAATACTTTCCCTAATTGAACTGCGAGGTTCATTCTGAGGCCCAGATAAGGAGGCATGAATATATTTGTTTCTTATCCACTGGCCCAACATAAATTCAAAGATCAGGCTTAACTTGATGGAAGGGTCTTTATTGCCTACAGCAGGGTTGTTTGTTCCTATCTGTTCAGTGACTAAAGGACTAGACTGTTGAGAGTTGCTTTCATAGAGACCCTGCCTCCCTGCATCTTGCTACATCCAAAAAACTCCTCCAGAGAAAGACGAGGAGGCCACCTGGAGAACAGCACACCTCAGACAGGGAGTTCAGACCTGCATCTCTTCCTGTTACTCAACCACAACATAACAGGTGTAGATCTCAAGGAGTCTGTTAGAATCAGCCCCCAGCAAATTTTAGGAGGTTGACAATTGCTAGGATTTCTATTTTGGTCTAGAGTCTGAAAATGTGTTCAGTGCTTGTTCTGCTACCCAGATACAGTATTTCTCCTAAAGGATGCTGCCTCTTGCCCTGGTTTTTCTTTTCTAAAAATCTCTTAAAGGCAGACGTATCTCTTCTTTACATGGCTGGAGATTTCTGCTTGTAAAACGTATCACTTCATCTATGATAAAACCAGAAACTGGTTAAGTGCTCTGTCATTATTGAAAGGCTCCAAACAAAAACGACCTTTCCTCCTCACCCCCTGACAGCCGCCTGTCCCTGGCCCGGCCATCGTCCCTGTCCGAAACATTTGATGAGGTCTTCTAGGACCACAGATGTGAAAGGGCATCCCCATCACTGAGACTGCCTTCTGCCCCACATCAGTACATTTTATTACCCTTATCTGCTTATTGGATTACCATTAGCTACTTATCTTGACAAATGCACAGCCATAAATATAATTTACTGGGTTCTGAAACTGTAAGCCGTGGCTTGTTTATATCATGCTTTGTTTCCAGGCAGGACTTAGTAATCCCCACATTTTATTAAGGAATCCTTCCTCTGCCCCAGTTCAAGCGAGGGAATATATTTCCTGGCTCCTTTCCTTTTTCTTTCTCTGCCGAACAGGCCCAAATAGAAGCTGCTGCTTGGTTTATAGCCTTCTAAATTTTTTTCCCCTGGAACAGAAGGCTATGGCGTTTGAGCAAAATACACTTCCTTCGCAGCAATTTGTATGTTAGTGATGAGAATGAGCCAGAGAAAAATTCGAGAATATTCCCTGACACCTCTGTCTCCTACACGTGCCAGCGAAGTTTCAGGCAGGAATCCGTGAAGTAGAGTCTTTTCTTATTTTCCCTTGAGCGGGTGCACGTTCTTCTTCATTTGAGCAGCGTCTGTCTCACGGAGCTCTCGAAGACAAAGCGTCTACAAAGCTACAAATCAGATTCCAGCTGCCAAGGATGGAAACTGGGACGGGAAAAACTCTACTCGTGTCTCAGCATCAGCTCTGGAAGTTCTTCAAAATGCCTCTTTCGCTTGTTCTGAAACCGCAAAACCTTACCCTTTGCCTTCAGTGCTTTCCCACTGGCTCCCTGACGTTTCTATTCGAAACACCTTCCTGGATTGTGATGTGGGACACTCAGGGGCAGGCCATGAACACCTGGGTTAAAAAGTTTTGCTTGGCGTTAAAGGCAAATCCAGAAATAGGATTCAGTGGCTCGGGCGCAGAAGGGCTTCAAGAGTCTGCAGACTCTGCTAAGGAACTCAACAGTGAGTGCTTTTCAAACCTCTCATCAAGCTACTCGTAAAGAAGCAAGGAAGACCTGCCCTTGCCTGTGCATTAAACAGGTGCTTCCCTGACTCGGCTCTCAGAGCCCCCAGAGGGACCTCGAGGCACTGATCCAGGCTGCCTTCTGGCCTGAAAAGCCCCTGGGTTACCACGATGTACCCTTCAGGGTCGGGAGCAGGTAGATCTCATTCATTCACACAGGCAGATGCAAGGAAAGAGCATTTGCAAGAGATTTTTGTTGTTTTTATCAAGTGCCCTGAAGACAACAAAATACTCTATTTTAAAGACTCAGAATTTGCCATCCAAACGTCTCAAACTTCTGGGGCGACTCTTTTATGTTAGTACGACTCAGGAAGGTAACGCAAGCCCCCATCCTACCCTCCAGGGGGCACTCCTCCCAACATCCTGGGAGACTTCTGCGGAGCTCTTGGTCTCATACTAAGGTCACACAGCTTCCAGTTTGGTGACAGGCTTTAGATTTTGTCTTACTGGTTTCCTTCACCCCACAATGGAAATCACTTCAAAAACCTTTCTTCCCTCACAGCACTAGTACGTCTTTTGTGAACTTTACAGAGTTGGAACTAACTGAAGGAGATTGCCACAGGCAAAAACTTCACCCTGGATGCTAGACATCACTGTCCAAAGATTCCATCATCCACGCCTCACCACGGGTGACATATCAGGAGCCAGGCTCTCCTGGGCACCGTCTTGTCACAGTCTTTTGAGGCATCCTCCTTCCTTGATAGCCTCTCTTCCTCCTTGCTTCCTGTCTCCAGAACATAAACTCCTCACATGTCAGAGAAGCTCTTGACTTCCTACCACATGTTAATTTACAGGGCTACGCCCGTATAGCCAAAAACTTACTGGTCTTCTAAAAAACAAAGGATGATCTACTCTACCCAGCTGCCCACATTTTATTGGCACACACCAAGGGGCATGTCAAAATATTTAGCAATTGGTAGAGCATGGCCCTTGTTAATCAGATCACCAGCCATAAAGCCCTGCGTGGCCAGACCAAGTGCATAATTGAATTCCACTGTGGGGCGAAACGCACGGACAGAAACTGTGAAATTACGGTTTTCCCAGGTGGAAATTCCTCCCTTATCAAACTCTGCAACACAAGAGGCATAGTTTAAAGATGGACCCGCCTGCTGTCCAGGGCAAGTCCCTTGTTGTTTCGACTCCTTCCAACTACACTGATATTATTGACTTGATGGATTCGTATGTGGAGTATTTAGCCAGAGAAAGTGAACATTCACTAGGTGTCTCCTGTGGGCTGGGTGCCAGACATATATAATTTGAATCTCATACAAATGATGCTTGGAGGCAGGTAACATAATCCCATTTAATAAGAAAAGAAGGGGAAGGCTCAGAGGCTCTAAGATGCTGAGTAACTTGCCTAAGGTCCCACTCCTGGGAAGTGGTGGAGATGGGACTTGATCCAAGTTTTGGCCGGTTTCTAGGTCTTTCCCTCTCCCTTCCCACGCCCACAAGAGTGTGTTCCCTGGAATAGCTTCTTCCAGTCCTAACCCCTTGCCTTGGGGTAGACAAAGATCAGAACCCAGGCAGTCGAAGAACCTAGGAGGCAGATGGCTCCCAACAGCTCCCGCTCCTGCCTTCTGTCTCCTGAACATGCGCAGAACTCCTCGGAGGAAAAGTTTACTCTCCTGTCTATAAAGACCCTTAAGTTCCACAGAGCGTCACTGTGCTGTGTGAGGCAGACTGTCCCAGTCCCTACCACCCCCAGCAAGCCCGGCTGCACAACATTTACTTTGCAGAAAGGCTTGGACTTTATTCACAAACACTTACTGTATTTTTTTTTTTTTTTTTCTTAATGGAGGTCCTGGGGATGGAGCCCAGGACCTCATGCATGCTCAGCAAGCACTCTACCACTGAGCTATATCTTCCCCAACTCCCACTGTATTTTATTCCAAACATCTACTAGCACACTTCATTAATACCCCCATTATTGTTAATACAGTATTAGTAATATTGCATTAAAGTAAATAAAATGACCTAGACTATAGGAATGCTCTCATTTCCCTACTCAAGGAGAAGTTTAAGAGTCTTTTTTCTCATGCTGTCTCATCTCTTGCAATGACCCTCCCAAGGTCAGGGTCTCGTCCACTCATTTGGGATAATGATGGGGGGACTAATGGCCAGGTCCGGGAGGTAGAAACCAGGGGAGGTTCTGAGCAGCTCGAGCCCCTCCTTCTTCCTGAGCACTTCTAATTACAGTTGTATCTGCTAACGAATGCAGACCTGCTAGCTCACAGAGACACAAGAAATCTTGGTATTTTTTCTTGGCATTTATAGTTACCAAGTTTCTCAAGAACTTCTTCCCTGGAGGGGGGAAAGCAGAAAGGATTCACTGACAGATTAGGCTAAAATTAGCCTTTTAATGAAGAGATCCTGGGTTATGTCAATTGCTATTAATGAAAGGTATCTTTTTCCCTGCCAACAAGCTTCCAAAGGCCACACAGAAATCCCCAGGACACTGCTGAGACAAAATCATGCAGAACAAGCCACCGTCATCTCTCAGTGGATTAATGCATCCTCCTCCCAGCTGCTCTCAACTGTTCCCACGGTGTACTGGGGGTCCCAAGACCACTCTGAGGCGTGGTGATCTGCTAGAAGGACTCACAGGACTCAGAAAAGTTGTTATACTCATGGTACAGTTTATGATAGCAAAGGCATGCAGATGGAAACCAGCACAGGGAGAAGGCATGTGGGGCGGAGTCCAGGAGACACCGGGCTCAAGCTCCCAGGTGTGCCCTCCCGTGGGAGTTGCACAGGACGCACAGCATTCTTACAGCAATAGTGTGCAATGGCACTTGTGAGTCGTTTCAACCAGGGAAGCCGTGTGTCCAGGGGTTTTACTGGGGGTCAGTCGTGTAAACAGGCAGCATTTGTGTGACCAAGCCCAGCTACTCAGCCTGCATGCAGCTCTGTTATCTGATCAGACCGGGACAGCGTGGCCTAAGGTGTCATGCACAACAAAGCTCTTATCAAGCAGAGTGTCCCAAGGGCTCGGAGGCTATCCCCAGCACAGGCTTCTCCCAAAGCCAGGCCTTTCCTGCTAAATGTGAAGGGTTTGAGCAACTCAGGCCTGCTGGGTTAACCCTCACGTCCCTTCAGTCTGCCCTCTGCAGAGACGACTGTTTAATGCCGGAGAGATGTTGTCTAAAACTGAAATCAGGTACCACCACTGCTCCGCTCAGAACCCTCCACTCTCTTCCCTTGGTAACACAGACTTCGTGACTCCATGTAATCTGGGTTCCGGTCTTGCCTGTGTTCACCCCATTTCCTCCTCCTCTGCCCAGTGGACTCCAGCCACCCTGGCCTCCTCTCTGTCTCTCAAAACCACAGGCACATTCCTACTACAGAGCCTTTGTTCCCTCTGCCCAGAATGCCCTTCCCTCAGACAGACACTCGGTTTCCTCCTCTGGCCACACCATCTAACATTTAGCCCCACTCCCAGAACATCATCTATCTTATCCTTGCCTATTTTTCCCTCCTTGTCACTGTCACTGGCTGTCATACTCCAGAACTTACTCCTTTATTGTTCATTGCTAGTCTCCCCCCCTAGAATGTAAACTCCTCAATTTAAGCGTGTTATCTCTTTGTTCTCTGCCGTGCCCCTGGTTCCTAAAATCAGTGCCTGGCATACTCAGTCATACTGTTGAATGAATAAATAAGTGAGGCAAAGGTGGTTGCATCCATCCCCTTCCTAAATAGATAGGAAACAATCATTATCATCATCATCATTACCATCTTACTCTTTTTGGGAAGGGGGCGCATTTTACTGATTACAAAGAGTTTCTATAGCCGTTAACCACCTGAGGTTTGCCACCGTGGGAAGCAGGTATAAGTGGTGAGGGCCGCTTCTGGGCTAATGTGGGATGTGGGAGAAGGTTAGTAAAAGACAGGGGGAGGCAGGTGGAAGCACATTGGATGCAGTGTCTCCCACACTTTGATCTTCTGCAAACTTCCATTCTACGGGGCTTGCATGAGACACTCTCCTTTAATTTATCTTTGTTTGTAAAATTTAAAAAGTTGAATTTGTATTTGATAATTTCCAGAAGCCAATTGTAAAATTCTAGTTTGGTTTCTTTCAACTCATACTGTCCAACTCTTTTACTGAGAATGAGTAATTTGGGTCAACAGTCTTCTTCCTTCAACTCCCATGATCGTAGGCGGGGTTCTAGACCTGTCCAGAGATCCACCTTAAACTTCCTGTGGCAATCCCTGCTCTTGGAACCAGGGAGGGTCATTAACGCCTTCTAAGTCCACCCTTTGATTCTGACCAAGAGTCTTTTAAAAAAAAAATTTTTTTTAATTGAAGTACTGTCAGTATGATGTGTCCATCTCTGGTGTACAGCACAGTGTCCCAGTCATGCATACACATACATATATTCATTTTCATATTCTTTTTCATTAAAGGTTATTACAAGATATTGAACATAGTTCCCTGTGCTATACGGCAGAGCCTTTTTTTAAAATCTATTTTTATATATAGTGGCTAACATTTGCAAAGCTCAAACTCCCAAATTTAACCAGGAGTCTTTTGTGCTTTCAAATAAGTAATAATGTTTTAATAACCCAGAGAAATCCTAATGCCATCTCCCTAAGGGTTAGAAGCAGCATCTCAAAGTAATCTAATGTACTGTCCTAATTTCATGAAAACATGCATAGCAAAGAGCAAAGGGAAGCGGGTAAAATGTTAACCGTGGTTTCCTTTGTGTAGTTAACTTATGTTTTTTCCCACCAAGCTATTTGCTCATTTCTGAATTTTTCAAATATTCTAAAATAAATATATATTGATAACTAACATTATTTCTTTAACTCAAACTTTTAAGACAAAACCAAAAATAAGAAGAAGAAAACAAAGTATAAAGAGACATAATTTATAATTATTTTATTTCCCAAGATAATATTTTGAGACTCTGAGCATAGCTGACATCAAAACTTTAAAGTTTGTGTTTCCTCTGCTTAAACTTCCTTTCAGCACTAAAGCAATCCCAACTGGTGGCCAAGCTCTCCTTTTGGGGGATGTAAGTTACAGGATCAGAAGTTTATTTGAGAAAAGTCCACATTAGAATCACAAGTCTTAATGCAATTTAAATGGCTTCAAGAGCCATCTTCTGCTCCAGCCTAAATGAGTTTCCACCCATCGCAGTCCACTGAGAAGTAACTCAGAATCAAAAGGCTTTGCTCTTTATCAGTTCTGGGGCAGGTAGACTCAGGTAGCATGAAGTTCTTGTTCAAAATGGACAAGTGCAATGATGTTGATAGTGGTTCAAACCAAATAGGATAGTTCCAGTGCAAAAGCGTGTGTGTGTGTGTGTGCATATGAGAGAGATTCTTGATATTTTCTTAAGCTGAGTTCTTCCTCGCTGCCTATATGTAAAACTGTCCCTAATTTGGGAGAAGCCACGATATACAAGAATGGTAACAGGAGAACCCTAAGTGAGCCCTTTCCATGCTTCATTTACACACATCGTTTAACCACGTGCTGAGGTGCCTGGATTTAATCCTTTTCATCTCTTTAGTGCCGAAACTGAGGGCAGGTTCCTGCACGTGAAAAGCAAAATCTGCTTCCCCAGTCATCAGGTTTTGCAGGAGGATTCTGCATAGATGTGACCAGCCACATCTGGGTGTGTTCAGGATAAACATCTCAACCTCCATCATTGATGCTAACTCACCCAGCCTGTACCTTCGCCAGCCAGCCTCTGCCTGAACGTCCAAGGCGTTGGACCCAACTGAACTTCCATAACCAGTCACCTAATTGTGTTTGGTGTGTGTTTTGTGTACATGCTTCACCTTCCTTGTAAAAGTACAAGCTCTTAAAGATTAGGGGCTGAATCTACTTTTAAAAAATGTTCATATTCTGTCGCACAGTGTCTTCGTAACAAGAAATGACATGGTGTCACGAGACCACCCACACCTGGGCACTGAGTGGCCCGTGGTTGACGGAGGACTGTGAACAAGAGACTGCAGAGAACTAAAATGCACCGAGCACTAACTCTTGACAGTCGCTAGACCAAGTCCATTACAAAAGCTCAGTTTTTCCCCCATAGTACCTTTTAGATGAATATTATTAGCCTCACTTTACAGATGAGTAAAGGGAGACTTGAGGCAGTGACATCATTTATAAGTGGAAGCATTAGAATTCAAAAGCATTTCAGCTGGATACTCCAGTTTTAAGTCACCTGATCGACTGTTCCAGGATTTCACAATAGCCTTGGCTTTGAAATTTCCTCCAGATTATTTGACAGTCACAGACACTTCATTCCCATCTGTCTCTGGCTTTTCTGTAGAGTCCACTCCCTTATTTATGGAGGGCACGTAAGAGTTCCCCAGGGGCTGATGGTTCAGCTTGGCTCTGCCCGAACGGAGATCGCCTTTCAGAGAGTACCAACAGTTGAAGACAATACTCTTTCTTTATCTCTGCTTTCTTATCTTGTTCATGGTAGATAACTCAGCTGTCAAGAGCATGTCAATCCAATCTCAATTCTTAATTAACATCCTCAGGAAGGACATTTTAGAAACAGACACATTACATGGTGTGATCCTGAATGTATTTCCTGGTGCACATGACATGTGCCGATAAACAAGGCTGACGCATTCAGTCCACCCCCTTCACGGACCCTAGACGTGAAACACGCTGCAGCCGTGGGGAAGGAAGTTCTTGCTGTAGTCTGCGATCACGCCGGTGAGCCAGCTTCTCTCCTCCTGATCACAGCATGATAGGCAGCTGGTGATCTCGGGGACACATCTTACCTAGTTAGAGGAAATAGGAGGACCGGGAAGGGCTGTTGGAAATTATGAGGCACTCTGAGGGCTCCATGCAGCTGGCTATTGCTCATGTGGATGGATGTGAGGTTGGAAACTTAGAGAGGAGGAGCTGGGAGTAAACCAGATGGCCCCACCTCAGCAGGGACCCCCTTCACTCCTCAGGGAGCATGAAGTTCCCACCTAAATTTTTCTTAGTTGAAAGTGGTCTGTGCTGGCTGAGGGCTTGGCAGGAACCTTTGCTCACTTAAATATTTATTTACACCAAACCTGGCTATTAAGAGCTCCCCCTGAGATTTCACATGACCCTTGACATCACCCCCAAAGAACGTCAGGACACAGGGCAAGCATGAGTGTGCCTGCCCACGTGCAAGGGAGGCTTCCAGAAAAAAGAGCCACTCTGGACACACATGGATGGCCACACGCAATAAACTCAGACAGCCCAAATGTGCTTTTCAAAAACAGGAACCGACCGTGGGACTTTGTACCCATGGTTTCCGTCAAGTTCTTTCCTCTGAAGATTTAATTTTCCTCGTGCTTTTCTTTGGAGAGAGCTGGACTTGGGACATGGCTGTTAATCGAAAACACAATAAACATCGCTGTTTACTTAAAATTAGCTTTTCATCCGTTGAGACTGAGCGGCCACATGAAACGAAGCACCCTCGTGCAGACAGGCACAGGCGGTTGCATAACACGGGCCGCCTGCGTCTCTTTTTCCTAATGAAATGGCCTCGCCTCTGGTTTTTATGGGCACACGGAGTCCGGGGAAGGCGCGCATCCACGGTGCTCCTGACGGAGCACACGGGGAAGCTCCTCTGCTCTGAGATGCCCCTCTTTCCTTCTCTCCTCCTGCTGAGTTAGTCCTTCCTCACTTGGCAGAGGAGGAACTGATTTGGGGTAGAAATAAACTTACAGTGAAGTCTTGGATTCTGTTTCTTTACAATGGTACCTTCTCCCACCCGAGCCTCCGTGTGCCGCTCTCTGTGTTTCCCTACCCTGCCTCAGATACTTGCCTATTTTCATAACTTAAGGGCAGACAGCCTGCACCATGCCATGACTGTGTTCCTAAGGTCACTTTCCAGTGAGAACCCAGAATGGTTGTGGTTGGAGGTTGGGGCCCAAGGCAAGCTCACCAGAATCTGAGGTTCCCTGTGGTCATAACAGAACCTGCGCCCCCGGGGCTGAGAGCATTGGGGTGTGAATGGACATCCCAGTTCCACCTCGCCAAGGCAGGAGACTGGCTGAGGTTTGGTGAGAGATGGGGAGTATCTGGGTGGGTATGGGGGCTTCGTAGGGACCTTTGCTCGCTTAAATATTTATTTACACCAAACCTGAGTATAAACAGCCCCCTAGGGAAGTGTGTGTTTGGAGTACTGGGGGGTCTGGGCTGTGGCACTGAGGTGGGCTTGACGGACCCTGGACCCAGGCTGTTTCCCCATGTCTGTCCATTACCTCAGCTGAACGCTAAAGGGAAGGAGTAGACGTGAGAAGAATCAGTATGTGTGTGCTACTCTGGATGGGCAGCAGTTGAAGTGACTTTTTATTTTCTCCCAGTGAGCTCTGATACCCTTCACAGGCCAGCGGCTCAAACCAGAAGGCATAAGCCTCCGCTGGTCAGCTTCAGGCAATGAGGCAGCCAGGGGGAGATGATGAAGGGAGAGCCCTTCCCAGGTCACACTGATCCTCACCATCAGGGTGGCCACTGACTGTCCATCTAAAGGTCACCTTGGCAGCTGGCACCGGCCAGGAGGTGGGTCAGCCGCTCTGGAGGACGGATGCTACGCTATGAAATGGAGATGTTGAGATGTCTTTGGCCAGGAAGGGAACCATAACCAGAAGGGTGTCTTTTTACAGTGAGAATTCCCGTCCCATTTCCCCAGCTGCTGGCTCCCCGGGATAGCATTCCCTAGCCTTGTCGTCAGGCCACCAGGCCTGGGAGCTGAACACTCCTCAAGCCTTTGGAACAGCTTGGCATCTGGTCAGTGAGCATATCTGGCTTGTACAGCTGGGCTCAGAACTTCCCAGTGGACTCTGGCACTTGGCAGAGTGTCAGGACTGTTAGCAGGGACTCAGCTCGGAGGGGTTGGGGTTCAGCCCATCTTTCCTTGGAAGGAGCTTCTCGCTCCATCAACACCTGCAGCCCCAGGTAGAGCAGGAGCCTCTGCTCCACTCGGGCAGAGAGCGAGGTCACGGTTAAGTTGGATGAACGCGCGCCGCGCAGCAGATCCAGGTGTCTGTAGCCATGGGTGATGCTTTCTGTCCAGATGACGGGATGTGATTAGGGAGTCACCAAACTGGCGGCTTCTGGTCTTCCTGGCACCCATGGCCTCTTCACCACACTCACAGTTCACCCCGGCTGCAAAAGCCAGGCCGGCAGAGGAAGCCACTCCCCCGTCTCCACCAGCCTGCTTCATCAGTGTGCCTGACTCTTGAACCACAACTACAGCTGCGTGTTAAGTATCTGTTAGGTGCCAAGAACTTTATATACGTTGGCTCACTCAGCCTTTACAACCACCCAGTGATGTATTATTCTTATTCAAATTTGAATCAAAGGAAAGGAGGCTTGGTGATGTTAATTCTCTTGGCCTTGGAGTCACAGCTAGGAAGTGGCCGAAGGGGACTCTGTGTCGTTTCCATCTGACTTCAGAGCCCATTACTTTTTTTTTTAATTGAAGTCAGTTTGCAATGTTGTGTCAATTTCTGGTGCACAGCATAATTCTTCAGTCGTACACACACATACATATATTTGTTTCCATATTCTTTTTCATTACAGGTTACTACAAGGTATTAAATATAGTCCCCTGTGCCATACAGTATAGATTTGTTGTTTCTTTTATATATAGTGGTTAGTATTTGCAAATCTCGAACTCCCAATTTCACAGCTATGTCAAGCCACTTCTAACTGTATTTCCCAAGAGTGTTTTTGTTTTTGTTTTTGTTTTGTGGAGGTGGGTAATTAGATTTATTTATTTATTTAAGGTTTGTTTGTTCGTTTAAGTGGAGGTACTGGGGATTGAACCCAGGACCTCGTGCATGTTAAGCATGTGCTCTACCACTTGAGCTATGCCCTTCCCCTACTTCCCAAGAGTTTTGATAGGCATTACAGCCGTGGACGTAGCATCTAACCGCCCAGACTTTCTAGGATACAGTGTGACTGCTGTAACAAAGACCCAGGATGAGAGCAGCTTACACAAATTAGAAGTTTACTTTTTTCTCAGGCTGAACAAAAGCAATCCTAGACTGACGTGGCAGCTCCACAGTGGCAGGTAGGCACCACAGCCCCCGGCTCATCCACATGGTCCAACGTGGTTCTTCATGGTGCCTGCGTCTAACTGGAAGGACGAAGGAAAGTGGGCAAGACAAGGCACATCTCGAAAATGGCTTAGTCATGGAGCCACATACAGCAATAAGGATAGCATGAAAACTGGCCTTTATTCTGAGCATTTCTGTGATGACTCAAGTCTTGTGCCAAAGAGGCAGAGAAGAAGGCAGGATTGGATATTGGGGCACAACTCTCCATCTTTGCCAGATATCCTATTGGCCAATCTAAAAAGGAAGGAAAAAAAAGTGTGAACCTCTAATGTAAAGACATCTGGGACATCCTGGAGGGAACTGATCAAGGATAATAGTAATCTAAGGTGCAAGCAAGCCTATTCCAGGAGAGAGAGACAAATAGGGGAGAGAGAGAGGAGAGAGAGATCTGCAAAGACACCAGTGATTCCCAGGTCATTGGCCAGAACTGGTCACATGACTCTAACTGGACTCCAATGGCAGCTGGAAAGTATACAGTGCTCACAGACTTGGGATAGGCACCAGCCATCTCTGCTATGGAGATTTCACACAGAAACAAGAATTTCCATCTCTTTTTGGAAAGTCAGTTGTAGCAGACTCAGCCCAACTCTTACTGGGCGAGATCCACTGAAGCTCCTCAACCGCCCCCTTCAGTCGGAGAAATTGATTTCCAGTGTGTCTCACTCACCATTTAACACCCCATTTTCGGGGCCTGAGATCCTCAGGATACAGTTTAGAATAATTTTTGGAGGCTTTTCCTGACAAGCCAAGGTGATCCATTTTATAACCAGAGTTAGAATCATTTTTCCCTAAATGCATTGCCTTACATTTTCCTCAGTGACTTTCTACTCACTTTTGCCTTGTGAGAATGACCTTTGTGTATCCCTGTGGGGTTGATATTTCATCACTCAAAGATTGTGGGAAGCATCTAGTAGGGGCTGTGTAAGTAAGGATGAGACACATTATTATCTTGCACATCTTGATGAAAACTTTATGAACAGCCGTATCTCCTCTTTTAATTCTATTCATGGAAGCTGGATGGAATTCATGACCTTCAGATCACTTAGACCTAGGTTGAAGTGTCGGTCCTGTGACCTGTTAGCTGTCTGACCATTGGATGCCTCTCTTAGTCTCTGGGAGCCCTCATTAAATATTCAGTACAGAGGTGGCCATGAGCTAAAGTTTATAAAAGGGAACACCAGTTTTCCAATCTAGTGATCTTTCAAGTTTTGTTGCTTTCTATTTCTTTTAAATGTTCCATAATGCAGTCTCCTCTACATTTTACTCTTTTCATTTATTTTACTTAAGAAAAAGGAGGCAAGAACTGGGGTGCAGTCCTAGATATCTAGAAGAGACAAGAACAACTTTCTCCTTTCACAGTCAAAGAAACTGACCAACAAGTAGAGTTATCAGAATGAAACAGCCAAGGCAGAATAAAAGTCCAAAGATTGTGGCAAAATCGAATGAAAGCCCAAATATAGCTGATTCTTATTTGCAGATTCTACATTTGCAAACTTGTCTACTGGTGAACGTATTTCTATAATTCTAAAATCAATACTGTTGGAGTTTGGGCAGTCATTTGCAGACATGCGCAGAGCAGTGAAAAATTTGAGTCCCCCAACATGCACGTTTTTAGCAGAGTTCGGACAGGGGTGACACTGTTTTCTTGTTCTCATACTGTAAACAATTGTCCTCTTTGCAGTTTTTTGTTGTTGTTGTTGCATTTTTGCACTTCTTGTTGGTGTTTTCACTCTTTAAAATGGTCCCCAAACATAGCACAAGATGTGATGTGCCTTACGGAGAAACTCATGGAGAATGAAGTTACATAATTTCCCTTGGGCATGAGTTATGTTGCTGTTGGCTGTAAGTTCAATGTTAATGAACCACCTATAGATAGGTAGATAGATAGATAGATAGATAGATAGATAGATAGATAGATAGATAAAGATAGATAGTAAGGTGTTCTTAAATAGAAAAATGTAAAACAAGATCATATATTGATCCATTGATGAAAATGTTGTGACCATAGTCTTGCAAGAACTTACCTCTATGTTCCCCTCTAGAAGCAATGGTTAGTGTTAGTTAATTGTATGTTTGCGGTGACTTTGTAGAACATAATTACCGTGAATAATGGCAATCAACTACATTGCCAAATGCAAACCCTTCACCACAATCCAAAGTTTTAAAAGACTGCTTTCATCTCAAGCCCCCTTCAGGTACAGTGATGGAGCCAATGAAGAGCTCTGGGTCCTGGTGGGCATCCTGGATAAGCCCCTGGCATTATCAGCTCACTTTAAAAACATGTGGCCTGGCCGCAGTCACTCCCATTTCCATAGAGCTGTGGCCTGACCCTAAATTCAAAATTTATATTCTAAACTCAGAACTAAATGTCTTTCATTCTTTCTGACTTCACAATCAAAAGAAGCTAAAAGTTGACTGATAGGTGGGTCGGGTCAATGGGACAATAAATTATGGAACATTTAGATTCCTTCTCCTCTCCTTCCCTTTCCTCTTCTTTCTTCTCTCTTGTCCTCTCTCATCCCTTTAACCTTTCTTACTTCCCCTCTCTCTCTCCTTTCTCTTCTCCCTCATTTCTCCTTTCTGATGTCATTATATTTGTCTTGTGTCCACAACACGAAGCAAAATGGAGACTTGATCATTGCTCATTTAATTTTATGACTACAGAGAGCCAGTGTATCAAATCCACTCCAAGAACCCTCAAAACGCACAGATCAAAAGGCAACTTGAAAGAAGCTGTGCTTTGAGATAAGTTTTTAAACTCCAATTTGTTTTTCTCATAGCTCAGGGCAAAGGAATGAAAAATAATGGAAACGCATTTTAAAGAGATCCCTGACTGTTGCCTTGTATGTATGGATAACTTAGATCCCAAAAGTGACTTTTAAAAATCTCATTAGCCGTTGACTGCATTGAGCAAAGCCTGGAAATAAATGAAGAAACCATTTCACTTGGAGGTTTAGTTAGGAATTAAGTAAATGTGAGGCTTTGATTGCCCTTCATGAAATATCCATATGGTTTGCATATTTCACATTTTAATAACTAATCTGGCTGTGTTAAAGACGTGTGAGCATTGGAGGTAACAATACTTGATCTAGTTTAGACCTGTGGGGGCTCCTTCTTCTTTCTCCCTTAGATGCTGAAGGTTCAGTCCTGATCCATCATCCCAAAATAAAGATAGGGGAGCTTTTAGTTGAAGAGTAGCCTTTTAGTGCATCTCAAGGAAGTCTCAGTGCAGCCTCTCCATTCGCCTGGAGTCACTTTAACGATGCAAGGGAGCACATAATGCACTTTGCCCTGATGTTTCATTACTTTAGGCACTAACCCATCGTCAGATGCATCATCAATATCTTATTAAATTCGTCATTATGTCCTTGACGTTATTTTAATAGCACTGGCAACTGCATGATAGAAATAAATAAATCACGAGCCTGAATTTTCTTTTATGTGACTTCCTGACTCAATCCACCACTCACTGTCTCTTGGGCTATAAAAATCCTTAGGCAAACAGTCACTCTTTTTTGGTTGGTAGGAGCACAAAGAAGGGATCTTTTCGTAGCTGCTTTCTGTAGCAGTTGCTTTAACATTGCAGATTTAACCACGGAGCCAAACCCTTGAACATCAAAGACACGGGTTTTGCCTTTGATGGCTTGATTGACCGTGGTCTTCTGAGAACTTGGCCACTGCACTCTCCAATTCAAGCACCAATCTCAGGTGCCTGGTAAACACGTGTTCTCAGGATTCAACTACACAGGTAAAACGTGGATTGAAATGCTTTCTTCAACCCTTGCTAGATGGGAGCAGCGTTACTATTTCGACCTTAACAAGCCGTCTGGATTTTATATTTCGCAAGCTTATCAATCAAACATCTCATTCTGAAAGTTCTCTGCCCTTTTCTTTCTGTCTTTTCATTTTCTTTTCTTTTTTTTTCTTTCCCCTAGCAACATATGAGCCTTTACACCATTTACTGATGCAAATTGCAGATTTTTTTTTAGAACTATGCTGTGGCTAGCTTCTTTAAGCTATAAATACTCCAGCTTGACTGTGTTAGAGACAGATGATTTATGAATTTTATGGAAAATCAGGGTAAGATCACTATTAGATAATATTATGGGCCAGGGAGCACAGTTTCCCCAGTCATGCTTCTAGGGGACTCACCCTAGGAGCAGACGTAACCACAGGTGATGAAGTGCAAATGGAAGACAAAAAAAACACTATTTTTTGCTTGCCACCATCCTCATGAAAAATTTGGGTGAGATGGATCAGGTCACAGGAAAGCAGCTTTTCCTTCTGCAAGTTACACCCAAGATGCTCAGACTTGAGCATGTGTCAGAATCACCTGGAAGCCTGGTTAAAATGCAGATCACTGGGTCCCATCCCCAGAGTGTCTGATGTAGTAAGAATTCGCATTTCTCACACGTTCCCACATGACGTTACTACTACTCCTCTGGGGACTCTACTTTGAGTCCCGCTGGGTTGGGCCTTCACTACCTCAAGATAAAGCAAACTGTGAGGTCCAGCTGGCCTGTACCCGCTTCAGTCCCACACCCAAGCTTTTGATCTGACCCCTGTGATGTCAGGAAAGCCCCCTCAGTTCCCGGCACTGAGCTGGCCCCAGCCCAGGACCCTGGGCAGATCATTGCATTCCAGCTGCTCCAGGCCTGCCTGATGGATGAGAGAAACTCACTCTTGGGCCCCATGGGTGGAAGAGGAGAAAGAAGACAGGGCCACCCCCTCATCCACCGCTCCTGATCAACATTAGGAAGCTCTGCCTTTCACACATGGCCCACCAATCCCTATGATGGGAACTGAGTAGTCAGTTCAAGCCCCTTCCTGCCTGCCCAGCATCAAGGAGGGCGAGCAGATGAGACTGGAGGGAAGGGGCAGGGCACAGCCAGTGAAGGAATGACACCGCAGTTAAGGATATGACATAAACTGGTTAGAACCAATAAGGCCCAAGATGGCAGAAGATCTGACTCCCAGTAGAGCTTGAACCTCATAGGCTCATTGTAATACATTCACAAGCTAGATGACACGCCCACAGGCGCCATGACAGTTCCCAGGCTGACCATAAAAGGCCAAATAGTGGGCGGGGCCCAATTCCTGGAAATCCCTGCCCCTTCCTCCAAACAGGTGGCATAATCCTCCTGCTTGATAGCATGTGAAATTACCCAGCTCATAAAAACTGACCACCCCCGCACCCTGGGGCTGCTTTCCCTTCTGAGACGGACCACGTTCTAAATCAGCTTGCTTTCACTGTACTGTGGCTGGCTCTTGAATTCTTTTCTGTGTGAGACAAGAACCTACTCTCCAGTCTCACAGAGAATGGCCTACACCACTCTTAGACAGGGAAATTGCACCCCCATTTCTTCCTCCACCAGCAAGCTTCCCTCAATAGACCACAGCCTGTGAACGCCTTGCCCACTGGTCCCAGTGGCTCCTCTCTGCACGTTTGAAAACAGACGCCAATTCGAAATGTGTTTGCAGAAAATATCCTGGAGAGTAATCCTATAATGAGTATTTTTGTAAATTATGTCTTTTCTCCTTACATCACCCTTTTTATATATTCCTACTCTCGTGGGTTCGGGCTGCCGTAAGGGAGACATGCAAATTTGCACTCATCTGCCTGTTGTTTATTTTGTTGTTAACACCGTATTGTGGAGAGTTTCAAACCAGCTGTTGTTTTTCTTTTTTCTTTTTTTTTTTTTTTTTAAGAATATTCTTTGCTTTAAAAAAATGTCTGACCCAACTTTCATATTGTTTCAACTTGATCTGGTGTGGAAGGAAAATGAATACAAAACTCTTTTAGGAATTTACTTTAACTGTAATATACTTCTTGTCACATACTATTTCCTCATGAGCCTTCAGTGTAGGAAAGACTACACTTTACTTGAGGAAATGGTATCTTTTTGGTTTTGAATTTTTTTGGGGGGGGTGGAGGTAATTAGGTTTATTCATTTATTTATTTCTTAGTGGTGATACTGGGGATTGAACCCAGGACCTCGTGCATGCTAAGCAGGCACTCTACCACTGAGCCATACCTCCCCCCAATATCTTTTTATTGTACAAATAGTGTGAATCTTGCTCTGATCGTGTTTCCCTGTGCTAGAGGTCTTTTCAACTAAATTTGCAATCAACTTCTAGCCTTTGTGCAGAAACTTGGGGCACTCATTTCTGAATGCTAAAGTGACCTTTCATTTCTTCCTCTTGTCTCTTTTAAAATTCTATTTTATTTAAACTATTTCTGTAAACTCTTTCTGATCATCTTTGAAAAAGGAGATGGGGTAAAAACAAACACATTTTTCATAGGAAGACATTATCTCCCTGCCCTTAAAATACAGCCTGTCACGGAATCTGTGCACTAGACAGGAAAAGTGTTTGATCTCATCAAAAGAGATCTGTGCCCAGCAGCAAACTGACAAACGAATCATGGGAACATCAGTGGTCCTCCCAAGAATGAGTCCCTGTGACCAGTCCAGATGCCTTTTTGCAGCTGTTACCCTCATGTGGAGCTCACTTACTTTGTTGAGCTCCAGTGAATGAAGTGGCCTTTCAAGTCTGGTTCCTTCCAGCCTCCAGTAGGCTGTGAGTCCATCAATTTCTACTATGTTGGGTTGTGGAAATATTACATATTAAGGTAAAAAACCTGGGTAAGATGACTTCTAATATATAAAGAGCCCCTACAAGTTCATACAAAAAAGACAAACAGCTCATTAGAAAAGTGACGTTGGATCGAATGAGTAATCCACGGAACTCAAAATGACCACACGTGGATGGGAAGGTTCTGGGCAATCACATTCATAACAAAGAACAAGCAAATTATATAACCAATAAAACAGTGGCTTTGGCCCACGAACTTGGCAATATTTTAGGAAAAGTAGGAAAGTGTGGGAAATGAATACTCTTAATCACACAGAGATGAAGTCAAACAGAGAAAGACAAATGTCATATGCCATCACTTACATGTGGAATCTAAAACAATGACACAAATGAACTTATTTACAAAACAGAAACAGACTCACAGACAAAGAAGACAAACTTATGGTTACCACTGGGGAAAGGGAAGAGGGAGGGCTAAATTGGGAGTTTGGGATTGGCAGATACAAACTGTTATGTACAGAATAGATAAACAAGGTCCTACTGTACAGCACAGGGAATTATATTCAATGGCTTGTAGTAACCTGTACAGAAAAGTGTGTGTGTGTGTGTGTGTGTGTGTGTGTGTGTGTGTATAAACTGAATCACTACTCTGTATACTAGAAACTAATACAACATCATAAATCAACTGTGCTTCAATATACTAAAAGAAGAAGAAGAAAGTGTGGGAAATGAACACTCAATCACTGTTGATCGGATGATTAATTGTCCTAGACTGAAGGCAAATCGCAAAGAATTATTAAAAATTTAAACACAGAGACTGTTCCTGAACTCTTCTTTCAGTGACTTGTCTTACACAAATACTGGCACACGTGCACAGAGACACGCGTATGTGTGTCACTGCCATATTAATTATAATATTGAAAAGGGGGATAATTAAACGATCCATCAATAAGGGAATGATTAAATAATCATTCTACAGATGTACCCATACAACGGCAGACCATACAGCAGTGTATGATGGCTTTCTGGGTGCCAGCATGGAAACACTCCTCAAAACATATGGTTAAAAGGATGAAAGCAGGATGCAGAACAATATGAAAAGAGTACGAGTCCACATATGTAGCAAATGAGCTACTGCAGACAATATGTTTTTGTGAATGTGTGTATATGCAAATGCAAGTACGGAGAGAAAGGACTTTGTGAACCTGGTGAGGGGAGCGGGATGGAGACGGGGTGGGGAGGAGTGAGGAAGGGTTTTTATTTTTTAATCCCATATCATTCTACACTGCTTGAACTTTTTCTTGTTTGCATTCCTATTTTGTGCAATTACAAAAGGAATCTTTAAAATAATGAAAAAATAAAGGTAAAAGGACTAGATAGAGACACACTAAAGTATAATCTGGGCAGTGGAATTATGGATAATCTTTAGTTTCCTTGAGCTGTCGTTTCTAAGTTTTTACAGTGAATATATATTATTTTGTAAGCAGACAGAAAACTTTTCAGCTTGGTTCAGTTTACCCCTTCCTTTCTAGACTCATAGGAACGGGGTATGGCAGGCCACTGTGTGTTAACCACTGTGATCTTTTTTCTCATTCTTTCAACCACTCATATCATTGGAAAGCGTCTCCTGTTTCCTTCCATCCCTGTACTTTAATACTCTCTGACAGAGGTTCCTGGGTCACGTTCTCCGTATCTCCTCCCGAACACTCGGAATAAGTTTCAGCCCCGAGAGGGTCTGATTCCCAGAAAGGCCCATCAACTCCCCCTTCCTCCAGGGGGTTGTTGGAAGATTCTGAACGTTTTTCTAACTTGTCCTTTCTGTCGCTACAACATCATACAACCCAGAGCCTCTGTCTCCTTTGGATTTACCTGAATACCTGGAAATTTCTTTTTTAAGGGAAACATGTTTTCCTCCAGCTGTGCCCTCATGGGCAACCCCCATCTCCATTTGGTCTGGAGCTTTCAAAGCTGAATCCCTGCCAGTCTCCCTGGGATCAGCTCAGACTCGTACTTTTCTTCTGAATGTGCCATATGGACCACTTGTGGACGATTTCCCACAGCAGCTCACCTTTCATCATACGCGCATCAAGGCATCCCTGTGTGGCACGTGTTTTTGAGAGGTTAAGAGAATTTTATGGAACTAGATCCATAAACACATTTCCTTCCCCACCTCCACCCCCACCATCTTGCTTTTCCCCCAGTGGTATCTCTTCAGTGTACAAACTGTCTCCTTAGGGCCAACTTCTCAGCCTGTAACACGCATGCCACTCACCTGGGGATCTTGTTAAAATGCAGATTCCAAGTCAGTGAGTCTAGGGTGGGGCCCAAGACTTTGCATTTCCACCAAGCTCCCAGGTAACAATGCTGATTCATAGGCTGCACTCTAAGTGGGAGGTTCTAAGGGACTTTCGAGGGACTGAGTCCCATCAAAGCCCTGTAAAGGTGATACGGGACTTGTTTAATTGCAGAAAGGAATCTGTCTACACAATAGTGAATGCAATTCAAAGATATGGTTGAACTTAAGGATATGGGTTTCATTTAGAGATTTACCTTCTGAAGTATTAACCAAAAGGCCCACAGTTTTATAGAAAGACCTGGCTGTGAAACTGAGTCCCAGAATCACAGGAATAGAAAAGTAGCTCAGAAGGTGTGTACTTAGCTCTCAGAGACAAAACATGTATACCATTTCATTTTTGATGCATTGAGAATTTATTTTGGATTATCGTATGAGGTATGGCGTGATTAAAATACAGTTATTTAAACATTTTATAATATTGACGGATGTGTTTTAAATTTTTCTTTATACTGAACATGATTTATGTTATCTTATTTTGTACAGTTTTCTTAGTAGTTACCCTCCATGCTACAATGTGCTTGTGTGCCTCATAGGTATTTAACTACTTTAAGTGAAATATAGAAATCTTGTTTTCATTTACTTCTCTTTACTCTCTTGCCCTCTCTCTGTTACAAAATACAAATAACATAGAATTTACCATTAGTGACGTTTGGTACATTCGCGGTATCATGCAGCCATCACCACTATCTAGCTACAGCACATTCTAATCACCTTCGAAGGAAACCATGTACCTATGAGTAGCTACCCTCCATTCCTCCTCTCCCTAGTCCCAGGCAACCACTAGTCTACTGTGTCTCTGTGGGTTTGCTTGTCCTAGATGTTTTGTATAAATGGAATCACAACATATGACCTTAACATCTGCTTTTTTCACTTATCGTAATGTTATCCAAGTTCAGTCCTACAGTGAGATGTGTCAGCACTTCATTCCTTTTTATGATTGAATCATATTCCGATCAACTGGTATGTGAAAGGGAAGCTTCTGCTGTTATGAAATCATACAGTCGTGATCATTCAGGGCTGGGAGTGGAGTGAAACAGACGAGCCAGGTGAAGTATGTATCTTGAGCCCTAAATTTTAAAAACGCTGAAAAACCCAGTGGTCATGATAAATAATAATGCAATATTTTTAAAAAATCAAAATTAATGCAAAAAAATGCATAATGAACAAAATATAAAAATTTTAAATAAAGACAGGTTCAGTATTACTGGTGTTTCCTTTTGACTTTGGCTGCATTGTGGCTCGGCACATCACCGTTACAGGCATTATATTTAAATAGTTGATATTTTGCTAGTCATACATTTTTACACTGATTTTGATAAAATACCATGTTAGGAAATTATTTGTCTTGATTGTTGAGTTTTGGGGGTCACCTTTAATTGGACACTGGAGGAGAGAATACTTTGCCTCATTTACTTCACATTAATCCTGGCCCATTGTCCTTTTAGTCCTGCAAAGTAGCCTGCCCTATTTGCTAATAAAACAAGATAGAACACCAGCAAAATGGAACAAGAATAAGATGATTTCTGAAGTTAAACTAGATTGAATTAAAATTTTGTGAAAGTCTTGAAGTATAAAGTCTGGACAATCTTCAAGAAGATAAATCCAAAGCCAATGACATAAAAATATGACCCAAAAAAATGTAAATTTAGAGAATAAGACCAGAAAAAAGATCTAAATCAGAATATCAGAAATCATAGAAATTAAAAAAAAAAAAAAACACACAGAGAAGGGACGTAATTTGTTAAATAAATTATACCGGAAAAATTCTATGACCTCAAAGACACGTCTCCTTGTTAGAAAGGCTTCAACCCGGACCAATGAATGATAAAAGATTCACACTCAGGAACATCATCGTGAAGTTTTGGAACACCAAGGATAAAGGCATATAGAGGAGAAAAAAAGGCAAAAAAAAAAAAAAATGGCAGACAACGGCTTGAGTATGAGATGACATCGAGTTCTCGATAGAACACTTTAAGCACAGCCGGGGTGGATGCTTTACAGAGATAAAGCTGAACCAGGTGGTCCCCACCTGAAATCAGTCAAGAATCTGGCCAACCAAGAGCAGATGGAAGGGGAGCAGTCGTCCTTAGACTTGTATGTCCACGTGTCCACTTGGCACCTGCATGATCAAACCACAACGTAAGCCCCACAGGACATGGGACCTGCTTCATCTGCTCATTAGAGTGCCTGCGGTACCTAAAATACTGTGTGGCATAGACAAGTCCTCTGTGAAAGCTTATCGAATGAGTAAATAGATGGATATTTTATCTTTGAGTCTCATCCTCTATCTTCCTATGAGGAAGGCAGATACTACATAAAAATACATGTACATAGGGAAGCTGGGAGCAGGAGGATCCTGGTGTGGCGCGAGTCAGAACTGGCTAGGGGCACAGTTTCCTCTTTCCAGGTGTGTATTGGGAATTCGGGCATTCCTCTTTGTTCTACTTTACGGTGTACACTTACTTTTAATTAATAACGGCGACTTTAATGAAACATTTGGAAGCGCAGAGCTGTTTAATAAATCCACAAAAAAATGCTTGCTTCATTTCTCACGCGCGGCCCCTTATTACTTTTAGGTTTGCTTTTATGTTTTCCAACAGTTTAAAATACATGTTTCCTAGAGAAGTCGGCACATCTATTTTCAGGGTTTGAAGAAAACATATTTTTGGCATTGATATAGTTTCTGTCTCATTTGGTGGTTTAGGTTTTGGCTTTTTTTTTCCCCTGGTATATATTTTTTTCTCCTTATTTCTAATCCCTGTAGTGAATGTAATCTATTCCTTCACATGTATATGCCCAATACGGTATTATCAACCCGGGAAGATCTCACTTAAATACTTTTTTAATTAACTTGCTGCCATTTCCAACCCTGGTTTCCTGGTTTCATTTGGACCAAAAAAAAAAAAAAAAGTCCTGTCTGTAGCAGATGCCTTGAGGTGCCTGACAGTGCACTGTTGTGAAAGACTTCAGCAGACTTTCCAAGCAGACAGAAAGCTCCTTCCTTTAACCTTAAAGAAATGTCCCAATTTCAAAATTATACCCAGACATGTCTGCCCCTTGCCCCAGGAAGAGAGAGCACGGCAAAGCCATGTCATGTTTCTGTTTAAATTCTTGTTAATCTGATTTTTCAATTATTTTTTCAAGTTTTCCTCTGGAAAATGTATGAAATAAGTGCATGTGATTCACTTCGGGGACCAGGGCAGGGCTGCATTAGAAACAGGCCAATCCTGTGAGTGATTAGAAAGTTTCCTAAAGGATCATTCCGTGCAAATTGGACTTAGCACAAGATCTGACTTCAAAGGGCAAAACTGATGGTTAAGTGGAGAAAAATTATTCCCTTATGATTAAAAAGAAAATGGTATATTCCGTGCAGACTGAGAAGCAACATTCTGATGCAAAAACTTTCCCCTCTCCTGTTCTGTTTTTGCCTTCTGTGAGGAAGCAGAAGCGAGAGAAAGAAGCTAATCTTTCCCTCAGAAGTCCCTGTCCCTGGGGAGCCTTGAGCCAAGGCTACTTTAAGTGAGGTCTGTGGACCGGCTGCCAGTCCTCACACCGTTGGTTGCTGTTAACAAGACAAAGAACTTGCAAGGGCATGTAAATCCATTATGTCATTAAGCGGACTTTTTGGTTCAGCTGAAATTCGCAAGACTTTCTTGATGAAGGAAGCAGTGTGTTGATTCACAGTCTGGTGTGAGTTTCTTGTCTGTGGACTGGCACTTTGGGTAGCACCAGAGTGGTAGTCCACGGTGGAAGGAACTCTACTGAGCTGACTCTTGAAGAAGCCACTGAACTAATTCTGGTTGTAGGCAACAGCAACACACTCAAGGCAGCCCCAGAGAAGAATTTATTTTAGGGAGACAAACATGAAACATCACGGAAGTCCAAGAGCTAAGATCACAGAGCTGAAACTCCTGGAAGCCAGTGTCGGAAACCAGCTCCAGAACCAAAGTGATGGAGCAAAAGCAGCAGCAAAAACGTGTAGCCCCACATAGTCAGGCTGTTCAGTTAACAGGGTTTTGGAGACATTTCCCTCCTTTGTTTTTACTTACAGTTTCTGCTCCCTCCTGATGGGGTATCTCTAAGTAGCCAGCACTTAATGAATTGAATCTGATTCAATTTGAGGTCACTCTTCTCTCAATGACTTCCATCCAGGGTAAAGGAAACTTGGAGTTATTAAACCTCCGCATGGGGATTCTAGAAAATACAAAGGCTTAAGCAATGTATTGGAAAAAGCCTTTACTGTTCATTGGCAGTGATATAAAAAAGTATTTGGTGCAGGCGTAGATCGCAGTGCCAGTCACCATAGATAAGAAAAAGATGAATAAGAAACAGAGCTCAAAACAGAACAGTTTAGAATGGACCAAAATCAGTCGTCTGAGGAGCAGAGCTACCTTCCAGATGTGCTTTATTTGACTGATACATTGCTTTTATACGTATGCACACATACGTACATACACATACAGTACTACGCGATCCTTGGTTGATTAAATCTGCAGATGTGAACCATAAATACAGAGAAACCATGGATACAGAGGGCCAACTATCCATCACATATGAGATTTTCGATACTCAGAGGGTCAGTGCCCCCTAATCCTTGTGTTGTTCAAGGGTCGACTATATATATGTATTTATACAATATAACTACAATTATATAAACTGTATTTTGTATATTATTATATATAATACTTATATAGAAATCCTACTAATCAATAAAAAAGCAAGAAAACCAGTAGAAAGAAGAACAAAAGACTTGAACAGACATTTACAGAAGAAGGTTTCCAAGTGGTAAAGCAACTCATGAAAAGACACGCGATATCCTGAGTCATCAGGGAAATGCAAAGCTAACACCACAAGGCGTTGAACACACCCACCAGAATGATTCAAATGAAAAAGGCAAAAACCATCGAGTGTTGGTGGAACAATCACAGCTCTTGTGCCCTGCTGGTGGAAACCACAACTGGTAAACCAGTTGGAAAACTGTGCGGCAGTATTTGCTAAATCTGAATGTATGCAGACCTATGGCTGAATAGTTGCACTTTTAGGTATACGTCCAACAGACACACAAAGGTATGTTCACCACGATCATGTGCAAAGGTGTTCATAGAAGTACCACATGTGATCCTCAGTTTTGGAAACAACCAGCGTGTCCATCAAAAGCTGACTGATGTAAAGGGAAGTCTTGGTCACAGCAAGCGGTCCTACAGCAGAAACTGGCAGGGACCCCCTGGCTGGGAACCCTCAGAGGTCTGAGAGTCTAGCGGGACGAGGTCATTGGGTGATATCTCTCAGGAGATGCCCAAAGGGAACAGTTTATTGCAGATCAGGCGCCTCTTCATCCCCTCCCCTACTCCCATTCCAAGCTGTCCGGTGAGAGGGAAAAGAGAATCCTCTCCTGTCTGAGCTTAAACCTACAACGGTGAGAATAACACTGCAGTGACAGTCTTTTCTTTGGAATATTTTAGACTGAGCTTAAAGAATTACATTCTAGCTTCTCAGATTATTTTTTTTAACATGATGGTAAAATACATAACATTACCATCTTAACCATCTTTAAATGTACAGTTCAGCGGCATTAAATATGTTCATGTTGTGTTACCATCACCACAAGAACTCTTGTCATCTTGCCAAACTGAAACTCTGTACTCATGAAACACTTAAGTCCCCATCCTGCCTCTGCCCAGCCCCTCCATGTTCTGTCTTTATCAATCTGACTACTTCACGCAGCTCATATGCATGGAATCACACGGTGTTTGTCCTTTTGTGTCTGGCTCATTTCACTTAGCATTTCACGAGATTCATCTTTGATGTTGTAGCACACGTGAGGGGTTTCCTCCTTTTTCAGTGCTGAATAATATTATATTATATGGATATACCACATTTGTTTATTCATTTCCCCCACGACAATTTGAATTTCTTCCACACTTTGGTTATTGTGAATGAATGCTGTCCTAAATTTGGGCCTACAAGTCTCCTTTGAGTTCTTGCTTTCCATTCCTTTGGGTACCAACCCAGAAGTGGAATTCCTGGATCACATGGTGATTCCATCTTTAATTTTTTGAGGACTCACCATATGGTTTTCCATAGTGGCGACACCATTCTACATGGAATATTTTATATTAAGCTTTCAAATGAAAAGGAAACACGAGACAGAAGCTATGTTCCCTTGTAGGAAAACAAAGCAAATTACATTTGTTTTCCACACCTGTGTTTGTTGACTGCAGAAATGTACACCTGCTGTGCGCGTTTGAATTAAGGGTTCTGCTTTCTGTCTCCTGAAGTTTGAATTCAGTAACTTGCCCTTTATTTTCCCTCATCTGTGGAATGCCAAAAAAGATAATTTGCATGGAGTTTTGCCTTTGCATCCTGAATCTCAGCATTACGGAAACACAGCCTTTCCCTCCCTTCTCATGGGTGGGGAAGTCAGCAGCCGCTCCAACTGTGGAAAGTACTTTTTCTTGTACCCCTCACCCTCCTTGGCATCTTTGTTGGGTTGGATATTGCTAAGCGGCCTCCTTTACACTTTGTCGTTCCTTGGTTTCTGATCCAATTTTCTTTTCCACTTCTCTGACCGAGCCCCTTCCTCCTCCTCTTCCCGAGATGCCACCGAGGGTGTGCCCTTGGCCTTCCTTCCCCCCTCAGCAGTGTCAGCAGCCCGTGTGGCCTGTGGCGCTCAGGGGACCCTAGGAAAACCGACGAGGCTGGAAATCAGGAGGATCTTGACGCTGATACAGCTCTTGGCGGCCACGTATGTGCTGTGGTGGGCTGAGCGGGAAAGCCCAGGGGTGAGATGACTCAGAGGCTCCTGCTTGGGCAGCTGGACTGTGCCACCACCTGTGCAGGGACGCAGGAGGAGGGCAGGGACTTCAGTTTCAGCCAGGTTAGGCTGAGCTGCCTGCGGGACATCCAGGCGGCCGATGCCGCTGTCCCATCTCTCCTATCTGCCCCCCTTGCCAATCCCTACACTGTGCACCTGGGCCAGCAAGCAGCTTCTAGCAGGCCCCTCTGTCTCCTGCCTTCTGCTTCCCCTTCCGAACTACCCTGTGCTGCTGGGTGAATCTTCCCCGAGCGAGCCCGCAGTCACGTGCCGTGTTACCATGCTCGCACGCGGCACGGTGCACGTCCCACACGATCGTGTCACATCCCGTCGTTGTATCCTGCATGTCACACAGCACACAGTGCCACACGATCACGTCACATACCGTCATCATGTTCACGTATCACACAGTCACACGGGGTACTGTCATCACATATCACACGTCACCTGGTACAAGCCAGCGCACAGTCACATTCCACACTGCCCCACAGCACACCTCCCACAGTGCACACTTCGTGTACAATCACGTCGCGTGTTACTGCATATCACACAGTTCATGCTATCCTGGGATCACGTCACGTATCGCACGTCACACAGTACACACACACACATAATCATATCCCATGTAAAAACTGCCATCCCTCGACAGTCTTGAAAGTCACCACCCGTCCTCCTGTCTTCAGTGTAAATTTCCTACCCTGGAATTCCATGTGTTAGGATGTTTTAGGTTGCAAGACCTAAATCCTGATTTAACATGTTTGAAGCAACAAGGATACTTAACATTCTTCATCCCCGGTCAGTTTATAACATCAACTCCAGTTTAGAGAAAGGGAAACGGAGACCTAGGATTGTTAACTGACTTGTCCGGCACCAAACAGCTAATAAATGTCATGGTCCAGCCTTTGAACTCCATCCTCTGTCTCCAGACCCCCTGGTCTACACCTTCCTTCTGCTGCCTGAGGTGATGGCCCTTGCGTTCTCCATTCCTTATTCTCAGAGGTTAGGGTAAAGGCGATCTTGCTCAATGTCAGGTCCAACATTTTTTTTTTTTTCCAATTTTGAGCGAGTGAATCACAAAGTCTTTCTGGAGGATCTGCTCTGTCCCAACACAGTGGGAAGCGTTAACAATCACATGGCCTAGTTCTTGCCCCTAAGGAACATCCAACCTGGTGGAAGAAAGATGGTCTAAGAGCACAGGTCATCTTCAGAGATAAAGAAAGTAGGGTAAGTCTAACTGTGCAGAACAGAAGAGAAGCTGATGGCACTGTGAGTGCCTAGGTCTTGTCAATGGGTTGGGTTTTCGTGAAGCGAGAGAGGGGAGCTTTCTAGGTAAAAGTAAGAGCGCAAGCAAGGGCACAGCAGGACTCCTCGAAGAAATTAGTGGCTATTAAAGGAGAAACCCCCCAATCCTGCTTTTCTCTGTATGCCCAGCACCTCCCCTCCTTTCTGCTCAGTTAAAGGAAAGAGGTGTGCCTGGCTCACACTGCATCCGCCCTCCCGTCTTAAGCCCGCCCTCCTTCTTGGGGTTTCCTCTGACCTGTCTAACCTTCATTTTCTCTGCAGCCACAGTCTCTTCCTTCATTGACCCCCTTCCCAACTGCATCACAACATCCTTAAGTCTCTCCCGTCTTAAAAGAAGAGGTGCTTCCACCGATACGTCTGCTTTTGTCTCTCTCCTCCCTTCCCAGCCCGACTTCTCCACAGAGACCTCTGCACTGTACTCAGTTCCTCACCCCGGCTTCCCAGTCACTGTCATCTGGATTTCACCCCCGTTATGCTTCTTCATATTTGCACCAAGATCACCACAGCCTTCCTTGGTGCTGGATGCAATGGCCGTTCCAGGTCATTTGGGGCTGGTCAGTGCTCTTCTTGGAGCCCTCCTTCCTGGCATGGCATCTTTGACCCCACCCATCCCTCCCGTGCCTCTGTCATAGCTCGCCCTGGGTCATTTGGAAGGTCCTCTTTCTCCGCCGCTCCTTAAATGCTAAAGTCCTTCTCGGTGCCTGCCTGTCCCTGCACGCTCTGTCTTAATGATCACGAACTCCTGCCTTGACCTCAAGCCCTATGAGTCCCAGGTTTATGTCTCTGGACCAGAGTTTTCACCTGAGCTTCAGACCCTAATGAACATCTCACGGGGATGTCCCCAAAGACCTCAAAATTGATGCCCCAAACCAAACTTATCATCTCTGTCCTCCCACCCCACTGTCTGTCCCTCCACCCATTTGTCCTGCCACCACTACCCGCCCGGAACTAGAAACCCGGGCCCGGTCCTCAACACCTCCCCACCTCTTACCCTCCATGGCCGGTCACGAATCACCTCTCACAGACTCAGCCTTTCAAACAGACATCTCTCCCACCGTCCTCTCCATGCCTCCTGCCCCCATCATCTCTCTCACCTGGATGACTGGTGCAGCCTTCTCACAGAGCATCCTGCTGCCAGTCTTCAGGGTGAGGACTGGTCTCAGCACTGTAGCCCAAACCAACGTTCTGAAATTCAGATGTGGTCATGTCACCCCCTTGCTTAAAATCCTTTGATGGCCCTTAGGTTATTGCTTGTCACTCTGGGTGACTCTCCCAGCTCACCTGTGACCCTATTCCCCTCACCCTCTTAGTCTTATTCATCTGGAAATTCTTTCATTTCCTAGCACGTGCCTTTCTCTCTTTTTTCTTGGAGGCTTTGTAGAGCTTCTGCCCCTTGCCTGCAACACTCCCAGCTCTGCCTCTTAAATGCCTTCCTCGATGTTCTGAGACTGGGGGAGGCACCCTTTCCATCTTCTCCACGGCGTCCTCTACGTTCACAGTACACAGCTCATTGCTGTTTACTTGTCTGATTCTGACTCTACGCTGTGAACCCCTTGAGGAACAGGACCATGACTCATTTTCAATTGCTGGGTCCCCTGGGTCTGGGCTGTGGTTGGCACACAGCAGGCGTTCACGTTTCTGTTCAAATGAAGAAAAAAATTGTATGAGATGATTCACTGGCTCCTACTCCTTCTCTTCCTAGGTGAATTGATGAAAAGAGGGAATTAAAAAATGGTAAGCTGACAGAATAATAAACATTAGCAGGAGAAAACACCTGGGCTTGGAGTTCTGGCTTAAAGTTGGGAAGTGTCAGTCTAGTATCGTAGACTTGCAGAACGTTTGAGCTGGAAGGCCACCCGATCTCAGCACTGCCCAATCCGCTCAGCCTGAGGATGAGGAAATTGACATGAAACTCATCTAAACGTGCCAGGGAACTGACCCGGAACCAAGCAGCACCGGAATTTGGTGCTGGTGGCAGTGATTCCCAAGGAAGCCACGCAGCTGCTCCCGGTCTCATGGCTCTCCCTGCAGCTGCGGTCGGCACCGGGCTCGGGTCCCAGGCAGGAAGCTGGCCGGGACACACGGCAGCCTCCGCTGCCGCCTCCCATTTCCCTCTGCGGACCTGCCCCGGACTCAGAGCACCTAGGAGTCTGCTTTCTTCTGAAGCAGCCCACGTGCAGTCCCAGTGAAATAAATCTCTCTCCCTCCCAGTTCTCAGTCATTCTTCACCATCACAACAACACATTCCTCTATCAGACGTGGGAGTCTCTGGTCTTCTCGTGCCAAAGGCTAACGCTAAAATCCTTCCTCCCCTAATCTGATGATGTGGCCAGATTTTTTTTTTTTAAATAATGTTTTTTTTTTCCTGGTGCCTATATATCATTATCAGATAGTTCTTCCATAAAATGTCCACATGCACACATTACTCTCTTACGCTTTATTTAAAGCAAATGGAGCAATGCTGCTCTCACCCGGATAACTGAGGCAGCCTTCTAACCAAGCACCCTGCTTCCAATCTTCAGGGTGAACAAAAATGCTAGAACTCACACAAAAACTAGTCAACTAGTATCCAGATGAGACCTGGGCCAGTACTGGGAGATCCTCACTGACCGCAAGAGGAAAGGAAGGGAGCCGGCATCTACCTTTGAGAGGGAGGAGTGAGGTCAGTTATTTCTGACCACCATTTATGAGTGACAGAGAAGTGAGACTTACCCTGAAAACAGACATAGCACATCCTGGGGGCTGCAGGCTGGGGGGGATGGGGGAACAGAGAGATGGCAGAGAGAGCGATGGGGAGGCACTTTGACGAGAGGACTGAGAACCCAGGCCCAGACTTAAGATTCCGTTTCCCTTACCAGGGGTGTAGCAGGAGAGAGGAGCAGAGAGGGTCGTGTCCCGTGGGGTCAGTGTGTGGGGGCCCAGGAAGGACACTCATCTCCAGTACCAGAGGCACAGTGGCCGTGTTGAGGGAGAGAGGCCACAAGCCCATCTGCTCGAAGCACAGTGCCTGTCACCTTGCTGACTGCTGCCCACTGCGAATCTGTGTGGAGCTGAAGTTCGCACACTACAGTCTGCAGGCCTGTTTTCATGTGGCCGGAGAGCTAAGAATGGTTTTTATGTATTTAAAAAGAAGTTAGGGGAAAAAAAAATATATATATATATATATATGACAAAGACCCTTGGTGGCCCCAAAGCGTAAAACATTTGCTTTCTGACGCTTTACAGAAGGGGTTTGCTGAGCCTCGTGCAGAGGCCATCTGGGTGGCTCAGAAGAGAATCACGTTGTGGGTATTCCCATGCAAGGAATTGCTGACATGACCTCTAGAGCAGGTTCCCCAAGGCCCATGAGGGACCAGACCCTCGTCTCTGAAGTTGCAGGGGCAGCTCCACCCCATGGGGGTCTCCTTCCCAGCACTGCCCTCATGGGAACTCAGGGCTTATCCTAGTGTTCAAGGCTGGTCTACTAAAGACTCTGCATACTCTGGGTATTTTTTAAGTTAAGCAGTATTTTTCAACTAAAAGACTAACATAATTTTTTAAAGGAGAAATTATACAATGAAAAGAGTCTGCTTCCACCCTAGACTCCAAATTCAAAAGAACTACTATTGAGGGTTCCTTGTGTATCCTTAATCTGCATGTGTGTGTGTGTGTGTGTGTGTGTGTGTGTGTGTGTGTATGAGGCTTTATACAATGGGAACAAGTTACTCTACTGTCCTGGCTCTTCTTTCTTGTTTCTTTCTTTTTTCCCCCAAGTTTAGTAATATAATAAGATCTTTCCACATCAGCAAATATAAATCTGGCTCCTTTGTAACAGCAGCATAGTATTCCTTTGACTGAAGGCACCACTTTTGAATGAACTGTTCCCTTGTTAATAACAATTAAATAGTCGCCAGTGTTTGTCTGTTACAAACTGTTTTAAATTTCTAATCCTTATACAAAAGGCTTTGTACAAATGAGTGAATGTAGCTGGAGGGTAAATTCCTAGATGTGGAATCGCTGAGTGAAGGGCAAGTGATTTTAGATGTTGATACACACTGACAGACAGCCCTCTAGAAAAGCCACATGGAATCATGCTCTCACCCACAAGTAATAAGAGATCCTTTTCCCCAACATCTTCCTTAAGACTGAGCCTTATCACTACCAATTTGGTCAGTGAAAATCAAAGTCCACTGTATACCATTATCTATCGTTGTATAAACCATCATGTTTTATATTTCTTTTTATGGGACCTACGAGTCCATGCTTTCGTTCATTGAGGTGCTGGAGTTTCCCTTCCTAACACCTCCCACACCTCATACACACACTCCAGAACACAGGGACTTTGTCCGTCTTGCTTGCCTACTGTTGCCCCAGAGCAATGCCCAGAATTAAGCCAGACACAGAGGAGGCAGATAATAAGTATTTGTTAAATGCTTGAGCAATTTTAAAATCATGACATAATAAGAAAATGAGGCTCTTTGACTGTCCATTTATGGTGCAAATTTTTTTTCACTCTCATATTTCCTTGGTTTCATTATTTACTTATTTACTTTTGCAATGTCAAAGTTCATGAAATTTCCTATGTTCAAGAATATCATTTTTGGAGGGGTGTATGAGGTAAAGCTATCATGTATGAGAGAGGCTCAAGGACCTGTTGCACAGCACGGGGAATACAGCCAATGTTCTGTAATAACTATAAATGGAAAATAACCTTTAAATTTGTATAAAAATAAGAAATTTAAAGAAAGAAGAATACCATTCTTTGATTCCTTTAAAATATATTTTGCTATAAGATGTGTGGAAGGAATCCAACTTAAATTTCTTTGCCTTGAAGTGGTGTCAGGGACACATGAATGAGCCTGTGTCTAGAACGCACCTTCATGCTGGTTGGTCCATGAAATCCCACCGTAAACACGTCGTGCCTGCATCTCAAGGCTCTGGTTCACATCCCTGAGAAGGAATCTTGGTGTTGTGGGCTCTCATGCTCTGATATAAACAAATTCATCAGCTATTCCTACAGCAGATTTTATTCTGCTGGAACGATGGGACATTATGACGAAACTAGAACGCTGGTTGGTGCAGAGAGGAAAGTTCCCATGAGAGAGATAAGTGTGCAGGAAGAAGAAACCGGGAAATTCCAAGAGTGACTTTTGCTTATTTCGCACTAATTCTAAGACTAGTTTAATGAGAACATCCTGCTTTTAAGATAGATGCAATTTTATTTTGGATTTTTCTCCTGCCATAAAGAGAGGTCAGTTCTGAGCCCTCCCCCAACCCTTGAGATGTAAGGGAGATTGGACGGTCTGAAGTCCATTCAAATGTTTTTGAGAATTTCCGGCAGTCTTACGTCCTCTGGCTTCCTCTGCCTCTTCAGCTCAGCTTGCTCACGTCTTCTGTGGGATAGATGCCTCACGTGAACTGCAGGGAAACAGATCCTTCATCGTTGTCACTACCTAACCACCAGCAAACATCCCTCACGTCAGATCTCTGTGGGTTTAGTGGAGTTTACCAAAGACATGGGGGGTGAAACCTTCTACCTCACGCTGACACCGTCTTTGTCCGCACCCTAACCCTCTGTCTCTGCTTGTCATCTGCCCCACAGCAATTTTTCTCCCTCTGTTAAGACAAGTAACACCCTCCCCTAAAATGTTGCCCAGCAGGAAGGGGAGAGACCATGTTGAGCTTTTCCAACAAAGACAGTTTTGTACCCAAATGGAAATCGGCTGCCAACTGCTGCGATCATAAAATGTTCTCTACCTCGCTGCACTTACATTCCATTTAACAGGTCCATTACTGCTTCCTCCCATCACGCTCCGACTACACCACACACAGCCATCCACGGGCACACACTTCTTTTGCTGCTCCTCCTTATCCATCATAAAGCAACTTAACAACCAATATGAAAGCCAATTTAAATGACTGATAGCCTTCAAGGCATGGATGAGTTTTTTTTTGTTTTGTTTTGTTTTTTTTCTGGTTCATTGTTGTGTGATGGATTAGACAGATGGGATCTGGACTAGATCTAGAAATTAGAAGTGCAGACACTTAGTGGGCTGAGAGGTCCCTTAACAATCTGGAGTCCTAGGAGAAAGTCCAGACTGGTAGACAAAAGGCACCGGATAGAAGGGGATGGTCTAACACTTCCTCTGGCACCACTGACTCAGTGACACAGTGTCCAGACAGGTGGGCAGGGGCTGATGCCGGAGAACCCGGCAGCTGATCACACACGGGTGGACGTGCCTGGCGTTCTCAATTGTAGGAACCTGGCTATCTAGGCTGCCAGTGGGCGAGCACCAGTGAAATCTCACGGCAGGGAGCAGACCCCTGCTCTATTTCAATGTGCAGCATTGTTGCCCCTGGAAACAAGGTGAAGTAGGCTGAGAAGATGAGTGGGGAGTGTAGCAGGCCCACTAAAACTGGAAACGGGGAAGACCCCAAAGGGAAGGCCAACTTGACCATGATTGTCTGGAAGAGAGGTCTGCAAAGTAGGGGATGATCTAACCCATACCTATGTTTGTAAATAAATTTGTACTGAAACACAACTACACCCGTTCATTTGTGTATTGTCTATGGCAGCTTCATGCTCTAACAGCAGAGTTGAGTAGCTAAAACAGAGATCATATGGCCTGCAGACCCTAAAATATTTACTACCTGACCTTTTCACAGGGAAAAAAAAAATAAAAGCCTACCCCTGTTTTAGAATGTGAGTTCCTGAGAGCAGAGAGTTTTTTTCCATCTTGTCTGCATCTCTATTTCCAGCATGTGCAATAGTGCCGGGAACATCTCAGGGGCTCAATCAGCATTTCTTAAATGAATGAATGAATGAATGAGCAAATAAACAAATGAAGCCCTGAAGGTTAGGAACCTCTTACTTTCCAAGCTCCTTTCTCCAAAGAGGAGGACTGGGCCATGGGGACGAGGCTGTGGTCCCTCTCAGCTGTGGAGAGAGCAAGGTTAACAGAGAACATACATGGTTTGAAAATCACCCCACAGACAAGGGGCGGTTCTCAGACACCCCTAACTGCTTCACCAGCAGAAATCTCCCCTGTGTGTCTATTTCTAGAAATTAAACCTAATTTTAAACCTGCAGAATTAGCCAAGCACCCTGATAGTTTTCACTAATGAATTCTAATGGTTAATGATGCTTTGTCTCTTAATGGCTTTCTGCCTCCGTCAGAGCCGACGTGCTGGCTCTGCTCAGAGGGCACAAAATGACACCTACTGATTGTATTTCCTTAAAAAAAACAAAAACAACAACAAAAAAAAACAACAAAAAAAGAAGAAGCTTTGAGTTCATGGCAGGACTTTTTTTTCCCCCTTTCTTTATTGATCCTCCTTGTTTTCAGTTAATAAAGTGCTGAAGGGGGAAAAAAATACAAGCTAGACAAGTTCAACTTTCAGTTTTTAAGTGCCTACAGCTGACTGTTCAGACCTTGGGCTTGAAGGAAAGTTGGTGTGAAGCAACCCCCCCACCCCCAAACACCAAAGTTTCTAAAACAGTAAAATAAAGTCTTCATTCTTAGGATCAGAAGTTGGCAAGGATATCAAATCCTACGTAAGTCATCAAAACTGCTAAGCCAGAGGCACGCTGCTCTCCCGAGCCTCCTGGGTGAGCAGGTTATCAAAGGACCTCCCCCGCCACTTCCCTCCAGTTTTCCTTCCCTGAGGAAGAAGGGAGATCATGCCGGGACTGACAGTCTCAGACAAGACAGCCAGTGGTTATGCCTGCGTGGCTCCAGGGCATATTCCCCGATTAGGATCGAATCCACTCATTTTATGTCATCATTCCTCAGTTTCCCATGGATCATAAACACCCCGGTTCTCCTCGTCTCCTTTTGAATTGGTGTTGTCATCCTTCTTCTGTTTTTCCATGAATGACTCAAATAATACATCCTGAAAACTTTGGCACATGTTCACTATATATTGTGTAAAATTGTTTTTAAGCTTTCTGAAAATTTTATTTTCACACCTGTTACCCGCCCACGTTGCCTGTGCGGAACTATGACCTAATATTGTTTCTAAATCTCTCAATCCTCTTGTGAATGGCTTGATCATATTGGCATTATGTGTTGGTTAAGAGCATTTAATTCTTTAATGTGAACTTTCAATTTGGCATAATTTTTCTATCTCTGTTTTGGTATTTCATTATTTTTAATATATCAGGAGTTTCAAAAAATGAATGAGGCTTCCCTTGACTTCTGAGAAGTCCTGGTTGATCATCACTTTCTGAAATGTGCTAAAAAAAAAAAAGTGAGAAAGTCTTTCCTTGTTGCTAAATTGTCAATGGAATTTTAAGGACATAGTGAACATCGAGAAACATTGACACATACCCCTCTATTCTTTCTGAAATGGGAACTTAAGGGTCTCCCCAGGGGAAGGAAACCTTTCCCCCTTACCCTTTGATTTTGTTTTTTATGTCTCCCTCACAGTCTGGGTACCATTAACACCTGACATCAAAGTCACAGGTCAAAAGCATGCCCTTCCTCAAAGGAATTCTAGAGAAAATTACTTTTCAAAAATGGCCACTGATGGCCATGGAATTTTGGGTACCTGAAGGTAAAGAGACTGCCTTCTACAGCTGCCCTGGGGAATACTGTCTGTGTGCCCTTGGCAGGAGCCCCGGGACCCCTGCCGCGGAGCACGGCTCGCAGGGACGGCAGCTCTGGGTGGGGCGCTCAGGAGGCTCAAAGATTTAGCGTCTCCAAAGCTGAACGCGTGACAAGCTTTCTTGTCTTCCCCATCTCCGTCAACAGGCACATTTTCTGATGTTCAAACTTGGAGTCAATTTTTTTAACAGTTCCTTTTTTTTCACTTTTTCTTTAATGGAGGTACCAGGATTGAACCCAGGACCTCATGCATGCTAAGCAAACGCTCTACCACTGAGCTATACCCTCCCCTCTAAAAAATACCTTTCTCTTCTGATGGAACCCAACCAAGTCCCATAAATGATACAACCTAAGCATCTCTTGAATTAACCACACACCCCATCTCCGTTGCCTGCAGCTAAGGTAAGACAACATTCTCCCTCCCCAGTATGACGGCCATAGTTTCCTAACTCATGTACCCACGTTGATCTTTATCTTCCTCCAGCTTGGGCAAATACAAGTAAAGAGCCACTCGCCAGCCCACTGCTCCCTTGCGGTGAAGCCAGCCTGCGACACGGCCCACGAGGCCCCCAGGGACTCACACCCACTTCTCATCCGATGCACCTTCCCTTTGTGGTCTTGTCTCCATCGGCCCTGTCTTCCTTCAGTCCTGGTGTCAGGTCCCGCGCTGCCCCAGGATCTTTTTACATGCTGCTCCCCTGCTGAGAGCACTCTCTTCCCTCCTTGTCCCTGTAGAGATGACTTCCTGACCCCGAGGTGGGTCCCAACGCCTTGTTACACGTTCTTGCTTCACTCCGTGTTTCTCTAGCAAAACGTTTCCCACCAGGGGAACTGTAGCAGTCTTAGTGTTTCACTATTCAATGTATCATTGATATGTGGAAATATACATACAAATATACATTTCTTTCTTTCTCTTTTGGTGTGTTTGTTGTAGAAAGAGGCATTTTACCATCTTTGATGCAAAGGTGACTCTTTCTAGATCAGAGTGAATGTCTACCTCTTTCCCTCTACTCTTCCCATCCTATGGAGACCAGGAAATTCTTTCTACGGATGCTCAGGGCATCTGTAAACCCTCAAGAGACAGGAAACATGCTTCCTGTTGAATACGGTTTGGGAGCAGGTACCATAGGGGCTCAAACTTCTCCTGATGGGTGAGGTTCCGTTAGAGAGACATAGGGGTTTGGAGCTAAAACACTGGGAGACCAAGGGTAGAACCTGAGACACCAGGGGGCAGGCTGATGATAAAAAGGAGAGACTTCTGCGCGTGAGGACTTGGCATGCACTCCCCATGGGAGCTCTGACCCAGATCAGTTCTCTGTGAGTGGAATCCGCTGCTAGGAGGGGTCTGGCAAGCCCATGGGGCAAGCTTCATGCAAATGGCAGTGCCAAGTCACCGGCACCTAGATCTCTCTCCATCCCCCATGTGAGGAGAGCCCCAGGCGCCTGTGAACTAAGATGCCTGTAGCATCTCTGGAAGCCTATCAGGGAATGAGGAAGCTACAGATTTCTAAAGAGTCTGAGTTCCCTGGAGCACCCTAAGCTGACCTACAGCTCATCTTACTCTAACGCAGCATTTAATATTTGTACGTCCTCCATTCCACTCCAGTGGAAGGTGACTTCCAAGAGCGTGGGGACTGTCTCCGGCTCAGGGCTGTACACCCACATCTGACAGTCACAAGACAACATTCTTGTGGAAATCCTCCCCAGAAGTATGGGGCGATTGGGCCACATAAGTGATTCTTAATGGTGATGCTAGCCCCAGAAGTGCCTCTAATTTAAAAAGAAACTGGCTTAGAATCCCAACATGAACATTAGTGGAAAATGAGGGTTCTCTGGGTGAGTTAGGAATAAGGACTTTGCCCTCATCCTCCCAACAGACCCCTAGCTTCCCTGCACTTCCTTGGAACATCACCCATCATCCCAGGATTGGATCATGTATGAACCAGCCTGCTCTTCCGTTGCACAAAGCTTTCTGGTTAGAACACGCTCTCCCATACATTATTCTCACTAAACTGGTGATCTCAAAATTCATGCTCCTCTAAGCCTCTCTGAAATTAGCAGGCTAAGAAAATTGTAAGCTCTGGGAATCTTAAAGTTCTTGATGCCCAAAGCTGGAATCCCTGGTCCCCAAAACAGCGCCCTTAGCATGCTGGGATGAGCTGATTTTGCTATTTCAAGGAAATAAGGAAAGGTTGTCCATGCCTGTGGGCCTGTCTCATACCATCCAGGCAGTCAGAAAAGGCTAACTTAGCCAGTGCCTGCTTTGGCTGAGGAGGTCGGTCTGGCTCCTATCATTAGCTATTGCATTAGACACACTTGCCTCACATTAAATCCCGTCTTCTCTTACTTACATCTCAAGAATGAGTGTGGGATCCCCATCCCGCCAAGCCTGGGCTCCATCTGCCTACGTCTCCCCACCGCCTTAACCAAACCCCACCGTCTGCCACATGTGCACCGACCCCAGGCGAGCCCTGCGCTGCCCCCCGAGACCCGCTACTACCCTGCTCTCCTCCGCCTCCTCCTCCTCCACTTACTCTTAATCACTGGCTCTCAGACTTAGGGGACTGTCCCCACTGAGCAAAGATGACATTGTTTAGATTACATTTCCTAACACGCTGGGGCCAGATTTTCAGCATAAGGCCAGCCCATATGACAGACATGCAAATTAGCTGAGAACCAAAAGCTCCGATCTGTAAGGAATTAAGAGGGATCAGAGCTAATCACTTGTAGGAGAGTGCATTTTATGTTGAAAACGTGACTCATGGCTCTAGGGTGGGCAATTTAGCCAACGTCTTCTCCCCTTAATGCAGCTGGTTAAGAGCAGTGCCTGAACCCAGCGGCTCTGAAATCCATGGATGCTTAGAAAGGGGCCCAGATTCTCCCAGTTAACAGAGAAACCTGCATCTTCATAGGCAAGGATGGTCCTGACTTTAGACATCAATTTAATATTTGATGAACCTTTGAAAAATAATACCTGTGTTTTTTTTATTGAAAAACAATTACATGCTCACTAGCTGCGCTCTGAAAATATTTGTCTGACAACAGACAGAAGTTGATTGATCTTCATGAGAATCATGTCTGTAGACCCTAATTGCTCTTATCGAAAACTGACTTATAAATTCCCTTAAAGAGGGGAATGCCGTCTCAGTCAGCCACCCAGAGCCATCCCCGCTTCTCCCTCTGCTCCAGATAAATGATTCCATTACATGCACAGAGAAATTTAGGCTTGAGGCTGCTACGTTGTGAAGCCAGCAATTGAATACATATCTGTCAATTAATTTCTAAAGGATGTGTGTTTTTTCAGTCTCCTGGAGTGGATTGTCTATAAAAGCCTTTCTCTACCAAGATTCTACCCATTATTATTGTTTCTTTCTTCATTTATTTCAGCCCATCCACCTACTTCCCAGCCTCTCCCCATATCAACTCCACATTAAGTTGCCTTTTTCCCCTCTCCTTCCGTTCCGATTTTGTAATGGCAGGACGAGTCACAGTAAAAGGAAACTGACTCGAGGGCGGTGATGTGCACATGATTGTCTTTATTCACCGTCAGGTATACTACGTAGTCAAGGATGCCATGAGCTTTCCAAACAAGCCCCCTCATCTAAATTTGTTCATCATAAAACAATTTTCTAATTTCCTGAGGGAGCATTATTCTTTTGGGGTCTAATACTCTACGTTAAGTTTCTTTTATCATAAAACCTCTTTCCATTTGGCTCAAGTCGTTGTGAACGTCCCATAAAGCCCCTGTGTGGGGAGAAATGGAGAAATGATTTTTGGGGGGGGGGTGGCAGGACTTCTATAAAGAAATAAGGTGCTAACACTGTGGAAAACAGTATGGAGATTCCTCAAAAGACTAGGAATAGACTTACCATATGACCCAGGAATCCCACTCCTGGGCATATATCCAGAAGGAACCCTACTTCAAAATGACACCTGCACCCCAATGTTCATAGCAGCACTATTTACAGTAGCCAGGACATGGAAACAGCCTAAATGTCCATCAACAGGTGACTGGGTAAAGAAGATGTGGTATATTTATACAATGGAATACTATTCAGCCATAAAAACCAACAACATAACGCCATTTGCAGCAACGTGGATGCTCCTGGAGAATGTCATTCTAAGTGAAGTAAGCCAGAAAGAGAAAGAAAAATACAATATAAGATCGCTCATATGTGGAATCTAAAAAAACAAAAACAAAAACAAACAAAGCCTAAATACAAAACAGAAACAGACTCATAGACATAGAATACAAACTTGTGGTTGCCAAGGGGGCGGAGGGTGGGAAGGGATAGATGGGATTTCAAAAGTGTAGAATAGATAAACAAGATTATACTGTATTGCACCGGGAAATATACACAAGATCTTATGGTAGCTTGCAGAGAAAAAAATGAGACAATATATATATATATATATATATATATATATGTTCATGTATAACTGAAGGATTGTGCTCTACACTGGAATTTGACACAACATTGTAAAATGATTATAAATCAATAAAAAATGTTAAAAAAAAAAAAAAAGAAAGAAGGTGCTTAGCAAGTAATAGTATAAACCAGGAACATGTCTGACCTGCTTTAAGGAACAAATATTTAAAGAACCGTGGTATGTGCATCGTTTATGTGTTAGCAAGTGCTTCTCAAATATCTGTTATTCATATAAAATGCTCAAAACATTGCCGTATCTTGAACTACATGTACTGCTTCATTAATACCTTCCTTTATATCTACTCTCTCATTTTGTATGAATAAATATATTTCTAAAGAAAACATCATATCATCAGGTAGATGGAAAATAAGACTCAGTCCATAAATAAAAGCTACCAGCAAACACTTATTCAAAGGAAACAGCACATATTGTGAACTTCTGCCTAGACATTGTCTGCTGAAGGCTCCCAGCCTGTGACTTACTTTCTCTCTCTCTCTCTCTCTTTTTTTTTTTTTTTTTTTTTTGGAGGTGCAAGGGTTAAAAAATGTTGCTGTAGGGGGCAGGGTGGGAAGAACTCAGTGGTAGACCAGATGCTCAGCATGCATGAGGTCCTGGGTTCATTCCCCAGTACTTCTGTTTTTAAAAAAGTGTTCATCAAATCATAGTCCTGTATTAATAGCCTTTCTCCTTTAGGGAATCAGAATGCATGATGGGACTTGCAAATGGAATAACTTCTGCTATGCAGTTTTAGGTTATTTAATGCACTATGTCATTATAAGCTCCAGTAATTTTTTACACCATGAGGGGTATGTTTCCCTCGCCCTGAGATGCCCGGTGAGGCTCATTCACTCACTCATTTATTCACTCACAATCTCTATAAGCGGGATCATCAAGTCATCTTGTAAATATTTTATACCTAGTGAATTTCCCAACTCGAATGTCACAAAACTTCATTTCTTTAAAATATTGTGTAATTCAGATTCTCATTGCATTGCAGTGACCCTCTGAGGCTTCGCCTCCCTTTCTAGTCCGCCCACGTTAGTTCTGTGTTTCAGTGCCAGCAACCTGAGGTCAAAGAGGCTTTGGTGGCTTTCCTGACACCCCTTGGAATCCTGCCGCCCGCTTGAAACGGAATAAGCTCACCATGCAACTGCCCTGCAGGGTCACTCAGTGCGTAGGTCCCCATTCACTGGGGTAACTGACATACAACCGAACTCTTCAGTGACTTCTTCCTGTTGGACTCTCTGACCGGGGATGTCAGACTTCCTTCACGCCCACCTGCTGCAAACAACGAAAGTGGCCGGGACCGGTCACTGGGCAGATTCTCCAGGGTGACGCGGAGGTCGATGAACTACAATATAGAGAGCCAAGTGGGTGGGTAGGACCCCACCTTCACAAAGCAAAGCCAAAAATAAGTCTGCGTGGGAAATGGCGCTGAACTCTTAAGTACTGTGGCTTAGATGTGCTTCTTTTCTGTAGTAACTGAATCTTCTTCCTGATTCTTTAAAGGTTTAGAGGGTAGGGAACTTAAACTTGCCAATTGATGCGTTTTTGATACCCCTGTCTCTTCCTGGGTATAAAGCACCCCTACCCCAGTTTAGCATGGTCTCTTTGGGGGTGTCTAGTCTGCAAATTCAAAGTCTAGTCCTCCTCCCCTCTGTCCTCGTTCCACGATGGTGTCCAGCGAGGTTATGGCTAGGGGCTCTGGCTGATGGTGGGACAACGGGCAGGGGTGGCCCGTCTCCAGGTGCGGCCCTTCTCCACTGGGCTTGGTGGGGCGGGGAGCTTTGTCTCAGTTATTACTGCTCACAAGCTTGGTCTCTGCTCAAAGGGAAACTCCGCAAAGACAGGGATTTGGGCCTATTTGGTTCTTTGCTGCTTCCCTGGCACCTTCTAAGAGCTGTATCAGGCACCCAGTTGGTGCAAGAGAATCACTTCTTGAATAACTGCATGAATCCAGTTGGTTCCTCTTGTCCTGCTGATTCTGAGCCACGCTGTATCCCTGAGACCCAAGCTGGGTGGTCTCCCTGCCCAGTCCCAGGCCTGCACCGGCCCCCCGGCCTCTCCATATCTCCCATCACCTTGGGGGCCCCACACAGAAATTTCCCTCTTCCTGGCAAACTCAGACTCAGAATCATGTAGGAAAAAAAGGATGCTGAGAGTGTATTTTCTGGGTCCCATGTGTCGCACAGAGAAAAACTTAGAAGCTTGGAGCAGCAGTACTGAGTCGGAAAGAGACAACCCAACATTCTTTGCTGGAAAACTTGGGAAAAGTTTTCTCTTTTGCCAAGGACTATTGTCTTCCTGCAGGTTCAGAGATCCTATTTTTGTTTGTCAGAAGGGGGACATCGACCTGTCTCTTCCAGTTCCTCCTGTAGGAAACATAATTCTACCCAAGGCACAGGCAGGCCTCCAGTGGAAAAGGAGACCGGTCATGTTCAAGGTAATGCAAGAAAGAAAGACAAGTTTCCGAGGGACTTGGCCACAGCCTCTGTATCTATAGCCACGAATACAGAGAAAGGTTTGAGGGAAGAAACACGGCGTGATTAACACTGCTTCCTGGGGTGGGGGCACTGGCGGGAGCCTAGCACAGGGAGATGTTCCTCGCACCATCTTCATGTTTGAATGGCTACAGTGAACCTTGCTGCTTGCAAAATCAAAATCTTGATGTGCTATAAAACTATAATAAGAGTACAAATGAGCTGCTGGAGGCTTCTTCAGAGTTTCACGTGTCTGTGTGTTTATGTGTTTCCTCTGAAGCAGTACATACAGACCTCAGGTTGGTGAGGATCACCGGGGAACAGAGGGAACCCCAAGGCCTGGACCCCACCCCGGACGGATAGACTTGGAGTTCCTCATGCACCGTGGGCACTGGGACCCACCCTCCAGTGTGAGTGGCAGGGACACTGATGTCCTGGAGTCAGTTTTCAAGAGGCCCCAGGAGTCTTCGGGGAAGAGGTTTGAGGCACGCAACTTTGGAGCCGGGGCTGGAGAGCTGGAGGAATTACAATGCAATTCTGTGACTTGGTTTCTACAGCCCAACTGGAGGAGCAGGCGACGGCCATGAGCCAAGCATTCGGGAGCCACTGTATCAGACTCTCAGTACGACCCTGATATTTCAAGGCCCCAGAGACACTGACACCAGAAGCTTCAGTGCTTCAGTAAATAAAAGGAAATAAGATACTAACTACTATATATAAAATAGATAAACAATAAGTTCCTCCTGTACAGCACAGGGAACTATATTCAGTATCTTGTAGTGACCTATAATGAAAAAGAACATGAAAAGGAATATATGTATGTATACATATGACTGGGACATTGTGCTGTACACCAGAAATTGGGACAATATTGTAAACTGACTATACTTCAACTAAAAAAAAAAAAGGAAATAAAATATTCACCAATACTGGGGAGTATTTCACTGCACCCCTAAGGAAAAGAGCAGGCTTTGAAGACTACGGACAGACTGACACCATCAAAAAATAGTATCTCCAGGGTTGGAAAGAGAATGTGTGCGAAGGACATATACAAAAATGTCCACTGTGTTATCTTCGAATATGTGAATTAGGGGCAGTGTTTTGTTTTTTCCCCTTTGTATATTTCTGTGGGACTTTTTCCTTTTCTGTATTGAGCAAAAATTACTCTATTGACTAGAAGTTATGAATAATATAGATGCAATGATTAAAATTGATATAAAAATATTTAGTGCTGGGGGAAATAATCATAAAATGTTTTTTAAAAAAGGAAATTGGGTCAGTGGCTTTGAAACCGTACACACACAGGGTTGGGAGGGCTTACGACAGGAAGGGCCAACAAGAAGAGCCCCTTGGAGGCAATCGGGGGCTGTGCTGTTGGAAAAGAGAGATGTGGGTACCCTCGGCCTCGGTGCGTCCCAGGAACAGGCCTGGGCATACCAGCCTGCAGCTGGAAGAGCTGGTCTATGGAGCACATGTGAGGCCTTGCCCGGGAACTGTCCGCAAGTACTCAGGAACTCGAGGTGATAACAGAGCTAGAATAATACTGTTTGTCTCATCAGGAGTCTAATTCAGTCTTGGGCTCCCCTCCAAAAAAAAAAAAAAAAAAAAAAAAATTGCCCTGAGACACAAAAAGTGCCAATCTACCTTCACCAGGAGGGCCAGCAGGCTGAGAGTCAGGAGGGCTTCAATGAGGAGGTGACAGGAAGGGTGCTCCCAGGTGGGCCCACATGATGAGTGGGGATTGATGCAGGGGGATTTCCATGGAGGTTGTTCTGTCTCCATCACAACCCACTGCTCCTCCGTGTTATCAAGGAATCTCCAGACAGGGCCAGAGCTCTCGGATTTCAACCAGTTAGCCTGCGTATCTGTCCGCCTCCGGGTGAGGTGGGGAATTTCCGGTTAGTGTGTTGTCTGAGAATGTATGTGCGGTTTCATCAGAGCAGAATTTCCAGTTACCAACTTGCACCAGCAAGAAAAGATTTGTCACCAGCTATGCTCCGAACATGAGATTCAAAGCCCCAAATATTTATTAAAAAAAAACCCTGATGTCACCTCTATCTTGATTTCTCTCTTTTTTTCCCCAAGTGTCGCTGTTCAGTCCTCAGTGTTTTTCTCATTTGTGAAGGACCATTTCCCTCAGGCTCTGTTTTCCATCAGCAAGGCCCAAGCCAACGTACGGAGTTCATGTGGTAGCTTTGTTTTTGGTGAAAAGCAAGTGAAGGACATGTGATTCTTCTCCAAAGACCAGAGAATCATTCTGCTGCCTCATTTTTGTGATCTTATGTTTCAACTCCTCTGAAGGGAAATTCGGTGTTAAAAGGAAAAATCCAGAGAAATCAACTTGCTTCACCTCTGCTTCTGCAAATGGCAATTTTTTTGCTCAAAATTATATATATGAGAGTCATATATGCTGGCATCTATTGTCCTATTGTATTAATTTTCTTTGTTATAAAATATCATATTAAGAATATAGAGAATAGTTTTGCTGATTCCCCAGCTATGCAGCACCGAGACTGTTTCCCATCGCTTGCTGTTACAAACACCCATGTTTTGGTCTATGTATCCTTGTATACAAAGGTATGTTCTTAGGGTAAATTCCTAGGTGTGGACTTGCTGGTCTCCAGGGGCATGCACGTTGACCTTAAGTAAACTAGTTTCCCCAATTGTTCCCTAAAGTAGGAGTGTCAGTTTACATCCCCCCTCCCAGTACTGTATCCCAGTACCCGAATCTAGGTGAAACCCTACGACAGCTTCTCCTGATAAGGCAGTGTGGTCCTTCCTTCACAGGAGGTAAATCATTTTGCCTAGTTTCTAGGGTGACAGTGATAGGGAGTGGGAAAAAAAAATTAATATGACTTATTTATTCCACAAACATTCTTGAGCACCTACTACATACCTGGGATTGGGAAGTGCTGGGGACTGAGAGAGTCCTGCCCTCAGGGGGTAATCACACAGGCATTTATTAAATGCCTCTTCTGTTCAAGGAGTTTGTCATCTATTTTTCTCATTGAATTATCGCCAGAGTCCCTGGGAGTCCATCTTGCCAACCCCATTTTACAAATGGAGAAACTGAGGCACAGAAAGAGCACATGACTAAGAGATGGAATGGATCAGAATCCTGATGTGACTGCAAAGTCCCATCCAGTCCCCGGTTCCCCGCATCCCTGCTGGTCGTGTGCAGGCCTCCGCACAGGCAGAGAGAGCCCGTCTCATGCCGGGATCCAGGGTGGGTGAGCTGCAAAGCAATGTGCCTACTTTTTGAGACAGCCCCAGGAGGAAACTGATCTTTCAAGCTCTCGTCTCTGGAAATATTTTGAAACTCTTGGGAAGAGTTCTGTGTCTTCTCCCCTGCTTTCTTTCTGTATCTTTTGGGAGAACTCATGTTTGATTATGGATGGCTGCGTTATGGTCGCTGAGAAACCATAGACACTCCTACCCCACAGAGATAAGAAACCATGCAGGTGTTGAGTAATATCGAGTTCGAAAAAGCTGCAGTCTTGATGGTTGTTTTTTCTTCTTTTTTTCTTTCAACATCTTGAAAGTATTTTCTCTGTGTCAACTACATATTCTAATCCTAAAAGAAAGATCTTGATATCTGAAATATGCGATGTGCCTTTTTCCCACAGCAAGGTGTACAATTAATTCCTTATGTTCTCGAATAAAATGGTGGTGCAGAGAGTGTCTCCAGGATCCCCGGGGCTTCCAAGCATGCAGTAAGCGTGTTTATCTTTCCATTTTCAGAAGCAATCACTGCACACCCTTGCCTGCGGGAGAATGAGTAGCTGGGATTCCTGTCAATTGTTTTCCCAAAGAGAGAGCAAACGAAGTCATCAAGCCATCTGGTCGACCTTCAGCGATCATTTACTGTATTGATTTACCATGTCTATGAGTAAACTGTAATAACAAGAAAGGAGCGAGCCACAGGAATAAGAATCCTGGGGAAAGTTTAAGTGTTAAAAGGTTAAAATGTATAAAAGGAGGAAATGGGAGGAAGGAACACAGCCTCCTCAGACCTCATCTGCCCCGAGTTCTGGCTCTCAGCTCTGACTCCTCCGACTAGCCAGTTGTTTTGACACCTCCCCACCCTGGGAGAAGGGGTAAAGATGGAATCAAATTCCTGGGGAGCTCCCCTTCCCTCTAAAATCAGAGGGTGAGCTGCTCTGAATCACAGAATTTTAGATAGATAGCTTGGAATTCAAAATAGTGCCAGTCTCCTAAGTCTCATTCCCTTGCCCTCAACTTCCCCTCATGGAGAGCTAACTGGTTAATTCAAACCGAAAACTTCACCAAATTAGAGCAGACACACAAACCCAACACACGAGCTCAGGGGAATGGCGGCAAAGGTTTGCAGTAGAAGTGACCCCTTCCTAATCTGTCTCCATTCCTTCCGAAGGTGTACATACAGTGTGCATGTGTTCAAAAGGCACCTTATTTGTAGACTGTTAGGTAAGAAATGATCCGTGATTGGCTGGAGCCACAGTAACTCTGGATGTGAATACGCAGGCAGGAGGGGCCCCTCCGAGTCTGCGTGCGGTGTACCATCACCTGGTGGCAACAGGCTCAGGGGACAAATCCCAACTCCCCACCTGGGATTGGCGGGGGGGACTTAATTTTCTTATCCCTTTGCATTGTCCTAGAGGACGCTTTTATTTATTTGTGTTTTGGGGGGGGTGTTTGGGGGTAATTAGGTTTGTTTATTTATTTACTTTAATGGAGGGACTGGGGATTGAACCCAGGACCTGGTGTATGCTAGGCATGAGCTCTACCGCTGAGCAACACCCTCCCCTAGAGGATGCTTTTAAAGCGGATTTTAAGAATCCGAATCTAGATGTTAATTTTGATCTTCCGCTTCCTTTCCTGAATGGCCCTTAACGAATGGAATTTGGGGGGGGAACTTTCTACATTTGCTCATTCTATTTATTATGTTTTGTAACTGCCTCAATTTCTCTTCTTGAAGCATGGGAAGAAAGGGCAATGGGAAGAAATCGAGACTGTAGTTGGGGGAAAATATTCTAAGATACAAAGCTTTTCTGGGCCACCCAAAACATAGAAGAGAATAAATACCTAATTTACCTGCACACCAGGCTGACCTTGGTTCTGCAGTTCACCAGAATAGCAGTCTGCTTTCCCAGATACCCAGAATGTCAAGTAAGAGTTACACATATTTTTTTTCATACTATATCTAATTTTTTTAACATTTTTTTGATTTATAATCATTTTACAATGCTGTGTCAGATTCCAGTGTAGAGCACAATTTTTCAGTTGTACATGAACATATATATATTCATTGTCACATCTTTTTCTCTGTGAGCTACCATAAAATCTTGTATATATTTCCCTGTTATACAGTATGATCTTGTTTATCCTACAATTTTGAAATCCCAGTCTATCCCTTCCAACCCCCCGCCCCCTTGGCAACCACAAGTTTGTATTCTATGTCTATGAGTCTGTTTCTGTTTTGTATTTAGGCTTTGTTTGTGGGGGTTTTTTTAGATTCCACATATAAGCGATCTCATATTGTATTTTTCTTTCTCTTTCTGGCTTACTTCACTTAGAATGACATTCTCCAGGAGCATCCATGTTGCTGCAAATGGCATTATGTTGTCAGTTTTTATGGCTGAATAGTATTCCATTGCATAAATATACCACCTCTTCTTTATCCAGTCATCTGTTGATGGACATTTAGGCTGTTTCCATGTCTTGGCTATGGGAAATAGTGCTGCTATGAACATTGGGGTGCAGGTGTCATTTTGAAGTAGGGTTCCTTCTGGATATGTGCCCAGGAGCGGGATTCTTGGGTCATATGGTATGTCTATTCCTAGTCTTTTGAGGAATCTCCATACTGTTTTCCACACTGGCTGCACCAAACTGCATTCCCACCAGCAGTGAAGGAGGGTTCCCCTTTCTCCACAGCCTCTCCAGCATTTGTCATTTGTGGACTTTTGAATGATGGCCATTCTGACTGGTGTGAGGTGATACCTCATTGCAGTTTTGATTTGCATTTCTCTGATAATTAGTGCTATATATCTAATTTTTAAGAATAAAAAAAGAAAAGAAATCAAATTAATTACTTGCTGTGATAGATAGACACTGTGACACATTGCCCAAGTGCCCCTTTGATGAAAGGAGTTTTGCCCCAGCCGCCGGGCATGCTTCCAGCCGGCAGCAGATAGCACTGTCAGGTGTCCTTCACCTGGAGAGAGCCCCAGGGTGCAAAGCTGCCCCTCTGTCTGTGGAACAGAGCATGCTCTGGGGCCAAATAGCTAGGAGGCCAAGAAGGACCTACTCGATTTGTACCATTAAGGATATCAAGGATGGATGCTAAGAAGTGACATCCCGTCACATCTGCCGTAATCTCTTAGTTACACACCAACCCCAGGTCCTGCCCACACTACCGACTGTGAATAGGGGAGCACCCAAGGGTCTGTCTCCCACACTGGGTGATCTAAAAGGCTGACAGCTTCCGGAACCCAACGCACAAAAGCGCTTTGCAGCAGGTGCACTGCGAACAGCATAGCTTTTGGGGCCACAGGACTTGAGAGACCCCCATGGTATTAGAGGGGAAGTGCTGGGGGAAAAGGCCATGCAGAGTTTATTACTATTTGGGGTGTCATCATTTTATATAATACAGTAAATAATAATACCTTATTAATGTGATGTCTTGATTGATCGTGTGATTTTTCTGGCTCACTTTTCTACAAATTCATCCAAGCCTTTCAATGGCATATGGAAACAATGTCAGTTGCTCTTAAAATGTAAGACCAAAAATCATTTTTCATTTTGAGAAAGTTCTCTCTGCTGATGCAACGGTTACTGAAGTTGTTAAGAGTGTGTTACAGGCTGTGACAACATTGGGACAAATTTCTGATAAATTGTTTCAAAATCTTATTTTGAAACATCTAGGGCACGAGTAAATCTTTAAAAAAATTTAACTCTTTATACTAATCATTTTTGTTTAAGTCTGAGTTTAATCTTAAGCATAAGTTTGTACAATGACATTTTAACGCTTCCTCTGACATTTCCTGGAACTTTTGTGCAAGAAACTGAAAGTACTTTGTAATTTGTATGTGATTCAAAATGCCTGTTATGTAGCCTGTTGCTATATCTTCAGTGACAAGAAAACTATAATTTTTAAATTGCCTTTCTGGTGAGCAACTTGTTTATTGGAAAGTTCATACGAAACTATAGTTCTTTTCCATTGGATGCAACAATTTTAAACTTAATTTCTATTTCTAGACATATGTATCTTTGCTTTCCAATCTTGCAGCAGGTTTCAAAACCAGAGATTCTAAACTCTTTGAAGAATCCTAGTAATTCCCTGATATGGTTTATTGTGATGTCCTTTCTTAAGAGTTCTGGTCCTAATATCAGTGTGTGTGTGGTAATGGGGGTGGTTCCCCCACGGATCCAAGCAATGCTCAGACACCAGCTGAGTGTCCCACAACTCAACTCAGTTCTGACCTTATCTGTCTGGAGATAGTGTCAGATCCTACAGGTTAAAGATTCAGTCTTACAAGACTGTTCCCCCTCCTCTCAACACGCACACACACACACACGCGTGCACACACACACACAGCAGATGCCAATTGCTAATCCAGGTCACCATCGCTGCTTCTGACCCACTGGCTGTATAGATCAGAGGTTTCAATGACCTCCTCCTCGGGTTCAGTTAATTTGCTAGAGCAGCTCACAGAACTCAGAGAAACATCTTACTTATTAGATCACTGGCTCATTATAAAACTCAGGAACAGCCAGATGGAAGAGGTGCACAGGGCAAGGTGCGGGGACAGGGCCCTGGGCTCCCACGCCCTCTCCAGGTGAGCCACTCTCTCTGAATCTCCAGGTGTTCACCAACCAAGAAGCTCTCCAAACTCCATCGTTCTGGGTTTTTATGGTTGTTACATCGGCATAATTGATTAAATCGTTGGCCATTGGTGGTCGATTCAACCTTCAGCTCCTCTCCCCTCCAGGGAGGTCAGGAAGGAGACTAAAATTTTCAACCTTCTAATCACAGGGTTGGTTCTCCTGGCAACTAGCCTCCATCCTTAGATGGGGTGATTTCCAAAACTCACTTCATGCACATAACAAAAGACACCTTTGTAGCTCTCAGCGCTTAAGAATTTCCGATGGTTTTAGGAGCTCTGTGCCAGAAATGGGGCTGAAGATCAAATACATATTTATTATAATTCACAGCGTCACACTTTCATTTTGTAATAATTTACTGAGATGTTTACTGGCTGAGCACTGGTAGTTCTTATCTCGGTGCTCAGGCTGAAGTGTTAATATTTGTGCAGATGTCCCAGGGACAGGTTCCGGGGGTGGATGGGAAAGCTGGCTTCTCACCAAAGGTCCCCGCATGACACTCATGAGGTGCCTCTCCTTTCTTGCAGGGGTGTGACTGCCACCATTGCGATGTCTGTCGCTGCTGCCGCCGCAGTCCCAGCCCAGGTCACCCTTGGGGACTTCGGGGCCCTGAGCTACCCCAGGTATGCTTGTGTGCAGCAGGCAGCCAGGCCAACTACTTGGCTTGCACGCTGTACAACACTGCCTGCTTCGCGTGTGGATCTGAGCCCTGAGCCCAGGCCTGTGAATGCCAATACTGGTTAAGCACACCAGCCTCCTTGTCCCACTGGACTTCACTGACGAGGCATAAATTCTAAGGTAAAATCGTTAAGAATTTCAAGATGGTAACCACAGAGCATTAAACCAAGCATGCCGCGCCTAAGGAGGGTGGCAGTCTTGAGCCACCACACTGGTTACACGCCCGGGATGCTAGCCCTGTGGGCAGAACTTGCTCTAAAAGGGAGTGTCACTGGTTGTCCTGCAGGCTGCTGGCTGCCACCCTGTCATAGGAGCAAGCAGGGAAGAGCACACAGAACCAGGCAGAGACGTGCCTTCCTCTTCCCACGGCCCACCGGTGTCCCTCTAGTGCCGGCTACTGGCAAAGCCCACAATCATGCCAGACGGCAAAGAGAGAACCGAGTCCAGCTCCAGTCTCCTCACGCAGGAGAAGGTGTGGATGTAGCGGAATAAAATGCTGACTTAAGTCTCTTTGCAAATGAGTGGAGTTTGGAAGCCTAAAGGCAAAAGCAGGTGCGCAAAAGCACTAGGGTCTGGTTGATCTTTTTGTCCCATGAGGGTAAAGGGTGAACCCACTCCGCACGCACACACGGTTTAAATAATTAAACACATGGTGGGAGCCAGGTTCCACGCTGTTGGAGCGGGAGGTTATGAATAAGCAAGGGAATGAGGCTGGAATGCCCCATGTGGTAACAGATTCGAGCTGGAGACGTCGGTATGAAGCTGTTTGGTGCAATATAGATTTGCATGGTTACATACAGGAATGTCCATACACACGCGTGGAGACACTGGTTAGTATGAATACATATATCTCTTTGGTCTGACTGCTGAGAGGGAGGGCCGGGGAGCAAAGACCCCTTAACTGCAACAAGTACACATAGAACCCAGATCTTGGTTTCCAATACTGTCCTCCAAGAGAGGGAACCAGGACTTACTGAACAAATGGCCGATTCTAGGGCTGAGGCAGGAAATATACAAGCTGAGCCTGGAGAATCTAGGCTGCCGGAAAAAAAAGTGCTAAAAAAAACAAAAACAAAAACAAGACAGAAGAACACACGGTAATGGGGGGTGTGTCAAAGGGATCCAGAGGCCAACTCAAAGAGTTCCAAGTGGCCAGGGCTGAAACGATTTAAGCAATAAAATAAATAATGTAGCACTGAATGATTGCCTAAAGTAGAAAATAAACTTCTCCGAGTCCATAGCGATATAAATAAAAGATTGAATAAATTAATAAGTGAGAGAGAATAGACAAATCTTTCCTGCTAAAGAATTCTGAATAAGTAATGTAGCTACTCTCCCACCCTCAAGGTGGTAGAACATGGAAAAAGAAGGGAAAAAAAAAAAGCATAACTTTACAGTGGAGACCCTCAAGCCAGTTAGCATCACCACTGCCAAGTCGTACGAACAGCGTGTATTCATCAAGTGATGTCATCAGAATGGCCCATGGCTCTGAGGCCTTCCTGCCCAAAGCACGTCACTCCTCGCTAAAAACCTCAGACACATCCCAGCTGAGGAATATTCTATATGATTACTGTCAAAATCAGCAAAAACAAGGAAAGTCAAAGAAACTCTCATAACCAACAGGAGCTGAAGGAGCCTTGATGTAATGTGGGCTCCTGGGTGGGGTCCTGGGGCGGGAAAGGACATTAGGAAAAAGCTGAGGCACTCTGAATAAAAGAATGGACTTTGATTAATAACAACGTATCAAGGCTGGTTCATTAATTGTGACGAACGTACTATGCGAACGTAGGATGCTAGGGGCAGGGAGAACTGGGTGGGGACTCTACAGAAATCCTCTGTACTATCTTCACAATTATTCTTGCAAACCTAAAACTGCTCTTAAAATCAGTTTATTTAAAAAAAAAATTAGATTTGAAGCTGAGAGGCTGAGACCACTAAGTGCACAACAGGTTAATGTCCTTCAGAGAATACTCACTCCCGAAAGAGGCACTAAACTTCCAAGTAGACAAGATGCTCTCGTCCACTAGCCTCAGCCAGCCTCTGCCACCAGCCGTCACGGCAAAGGCACAAGACACATGAGTGAAACGGGCACTGCGCCAGGGATGCAGGCTCCCCCGCGCCCTCAGCATGTGCTTCCACCCACCAAGGCTGAGCTGGCTGCCTCCACCGCTGAACGTCCAGCCCGCCCATGACAGGGTCCAATAACAAGCCCTTGATATTGGCACCATCTCTCAAGAAGGCAGCATGGCCACTTGGTGCCAAGTTGTCAAGTCAACTACGTTGGGTGTCTTCCACGTTCTCAATCCTGCTTGCTTTCCTCTCGCCCACGAGCATTCATCCCGAGGGCAAGTAAAATCCCAGCGTGTGAAACAAACACCTCACACGCCCACCTCCATCCCAGCATCAGTGTCCCAAGGGACCTAATCTGTGACGAGCGCCCACTGAGTGGCAGAATCTACTCCAGGTGACGTACACTTGTCATCTTGGCTTATTCTTCACAACCGCCTGTGAGATGTTTTGAATGGTGGCTACTTGTAAGAGCTGGGGCAGGGAGGCTCGGAGGTTAATGGACTTGCCCAGGGTTCTGTCACCGTTAGCTCCAGAGTCACTCCGAGGGCCACGTCTGGGACCCCTCCCCTGCTCGCTGCAGCTGCTGTGAGAAAAAGGACCCTGCTGATCATTTCCTGCCATAGACCAGATGCTGTGCTAGACACTTGGACCTACACCGCATTCAGTTTCACAGCAGCTCAATTAGAACAGAGGGTGTTAGCCCCATTTCAAACATGTCTAAAGCCAAGGCTAAGGGACTTTCACTCGACAAGGGCCAGAGCGGCTTCTGGGACCCACGCCTGTCTGATTCCAAAGGCAGCGCATTCTCCTCCGGGTCAAGCTGTTTAAGATGGAGCATCACCCAGAGAGGGCATGAGAGGCTGGAGACCCTGAGACACGTAGTTACCTAGAAACAGCCCAAACTGTGCAGTGTCTGCTGAAATAGCAGCCATGAAGACAGGTGTCATCCTCTTCGGAGTGAGCTTTAGAGAGTTCCCCACAGGGCTCTCCCACCAGGCTCCTAAACCCCGTGGCTACCTACACTAAGGCTGCCTGTCTGATTTTTGATCCGAAGCACGGCATTTGCGAGTGTCATGGGGAAATGGGAGAAAACCAGAATGGCCACGGGAAAACAGAGAGGGAAAAAAATGTTCTCTGTTTCTCATGTGTCACTCTTTGCTCACGCTTAGAGCCTCAGACCAAACCACGCGGCAAGGTGGGCTCGGGGAGAGAGCTCTTCAGAGTGAGTCTCTGAGTGGCCCTGGCTTTCGTGCGCCAAGTTTTCCCCAGCAAATTCCACCACGATCCTGGCCCCTTAATCACACAGCCACTTGAGTTCCACTCCGACACAAACACTGCGCATTTCCGGTCTGTGGGATTGTTTGCCTTTCATTAAATGAAGGGGGGGAGGTGCGGTTATTTTCAGCTCTCTGCACACATTACTACCCGGTAGAAACAGAATCAGGTATTGTAAGTAGTGCTTATTCTATTCGTTGTGCCGTCTGTTGCTGTGTGTCGGACTTGTTCTATTTCGGAGGCCCTGCCATGGTAACTGGGCCCCTGACAAAGGCCCGTGGCAGAGCCGAACTTGAACACGCAGAACTTCAGATCAGCGATGCAATAAGGAATTAACTTCAGCAGGAGCAGAAACAGTGATTTGGAGGCTCGTGTTTTGTTCCTGGTTGTATTTGTCCTTCAAGTTGGGAAGTTCCGAGAGGCAGCTCGTGGACCTAGCTGGACATCAAACTGGCCCCGAGCAAAATGGTGGAAGAAGGTCTGTTTTCAGTCTCTTGGCTCCCGGTTCGTGTCTGTGGCTCTGCGTTTGGGTCAGGCCTAGAGCTTTAGGCACAAAGTGCAAGCTGGTGCTCAGCCTCCAGAGAGCCTGGGGGGCTTCAGAGGACTGGTCTTGAAGCCCCTGAGATGCGGCCCTGGCCCTGCCCTTAACTAGCTGAGGGGCTTCCCCAAGCTAGGATTCTGTTCCCACCTTGACACTTGGACGCCCTTGGGGGCTCCGGGAGCTCTGATGTCTTGTTCCTCCTGAAGCCAGTGCAAGGGGGAGATGGGGAACGGTCCTGACTGAGTCACCCTTCTCTGGAGAACCCGCAGATCCCAGTGTCCCCGTGGGGAGCGGGCAGCTAAACCACGCTGACATTCCATAGCCCAGGCTGTGGGGCCTGAAGACACCAGAAGGAAGCCCGCAAGAACAAAGCTCCTCTCCCTGGAGGATTTGTCTTGGATTTTGCATGGAAATACCAGTCTCATCACTTCCCCCCAATTTCTCACTCTAGAGAGTAACTGAACAGCACAGGCGGTGACCGGGTCCAGCTCTTCCTTCCCTGTCTCTCCCCATCCTCCTCCCTTTGCTCAGAAACCCCTCAGCCTATCAGCTCAGGCTTGGTTTGGCTCCCGAGTGGGGTCCAGGAGTAGAAAGGCGCTCACGTGTCCAGGGACGGCTGTGGGCCACCCCCTAGATCATGCTGGGGTTCAGAGTCAGGGAGAGACTTGTCTGTCTTCTCCTGTTCCTCTACTTTTAGCCACTGCTCGTGGCTGCATGAGCTAAATGATTCAGGCTTGACTTCAGGCTGGACGCCAGGTGATGACGGTCTCTCAGGAGCCTGCTCAGAGTTCTAAGAGCAGACAGCCCGACCTGACTCTGTATGGGAAGCCATGGGCCCCAGAGCGAAGGCTGATGGAAGCGGTGCAAACTTCCTGACACCTGGGGCATCGAACCAGGGCACAGACAGGCAGAGGAGGGAACATGGAGGGCTCTCCCTGTTTATGAGAGAAACAGCCCCTTACTTGGCTGAAATCAAATCTGTAAGTGATCTAAAAAGGCCAGCTTCTCACCTGAGCCATCATTTCCTACACCCAACATTTGAGAGGTCATTGTAAACCCAGCACAGAGGGGCAGGCTGCATGCCCTGTCCTGTGCTTTCAATCAGCGCTCCTGCAACAGAGCACACTGTGTCCCACCTCCTGATCCTGGGTGTCCCCTGGCCCCCAAAGCATTTCAGTCCTTATTGCTCCCATTGGTCCTCCCTTATCCCCAAGCTTTAAGCAGAAGGCTGGGCCCTCGCAAGGGTTTCCAGGATTGAGAGGCCCTTCGGTCGGAAATAACATATGTGGGCCTGGATTCAGAGCAGACCCAGCTATCCTCAACTCTCACCCTTTCTGTTTTCTTGTACTGATACTGGAAACCCCACATCTCTCTCCGATCCTGCCTCTGCTTCTCTTCCCCCTAAAGGCCCCCCCACACACACACAAACCACAGAAACACTGCCTTTCCTCTGAGCCGCCTTCTCTCTTGGGAGCCCGGGTGCTTCCACTGAGGGGCCCGCCCTCAGGCTAGCTCACACTGTCATCTCTCATTTAATCCATCCCGACTCCAGTTTGTGCACTCCTTCCTTTACTGGGGGAGAGACTGGAGCAGAGTTGGGGGCCATGGAGGCATGGGGACAGCAGGTGTGGGATCTGCTTTAGCCGGTCTTTTTAGGTTAAGAAGCAAACCGACTCAGAGGTCCAGTGACTGTAACCTTTTGATTTTTCTAGAGGGCAGAGTTAACATTTTGGAAAAAAAAAGAAAAGGAAAGAAAGGAGTGCTGACTGTCCACACCGGGGGGGGGGGGGGGGGGGGGGAATATGTGTCAAGGCCAGAGAGGTCAGGGAGGAAACAGGGGGCCGGACACATTCCTCATGTACCCTAGGAGGAGACCAAGAGGGGGCTTTGTATTTTTAGGGATGACAGAGCACTTCCGGCCTGCGAAGGCTTGAGATGTTAATTATAGGACCTGTGGATGTCAGCAGAGATCTTTTAAAAGAATAACTTAAGTGCCTCAAATCCCCCCCAAGAATACAGAGCCCGTTTTTAGAAATGGCCGTCAAAGACAACAAAAGCCAAATGCGCAAATGCCTTCTACGCAGGGTGGTGCTGGGCAACCAGCTCGCTCCCCGGCCTCCCCCCCACGCTGTTGCTAGGCAACCGGAGGGCTATACTTCCATCATCTCCATACTTGCTGGGAGATTGAGTAATTGGTCTCTGGATGTGCGTGTGCTGCTTCCCAAAATATCTCTTTAAAAAGACGTGAGAGGGATGCGGAGCCAGTCGGTAGGATGGTGGAGGGCGGACTGTGTCCCAAGAGGGCAGCGGGTTCCAAAAGCCGGGACTGAAGCTGAGCCGGGGAGGGGAGGACCCACACTGGGGAGAGACATGGGAGCTTGTTTACAGCTTTCCCAGATTCCTTCCCAGCCTCAGCTCTCTTATTTGGGACTGACCTCCTTAGGAGAATTGGGGAATTGGTGGGGACAACTAAAATCCAGGGAGCAACGTGATTTGCTTCTCCTTCTTACTATGGACACAGCAAGGCTGGAAGAAATATTTCAATTTTATTTTGTAGCTCTTCGAAGTGTAAATGCACATGCTTTGTGGTGCTTGATTACAGGTGTTGAACCTTGTTTTGTGGGACAGAGGCGGTGGGGGTAAGAAATAGGGCATACTGTGGACATACACCCGCGCACACATGGCCTCGGGCCACTGTGATGGCATTGCCTGCTTCAGCTGCAGGGAACCAAAGAGAGAGAACATTAAAGCCCCAGCTGAGGGTCTCTGGAAGTTCGGGAACTGGGGACGAGACTCAGCACTGTCCCCAGCGGCTCCATGACTGTTCCTGACCGTCTGTGCCTCAGTTGCCTCATCTGTGACCTGACAGGGTTGAGCTAATACATTCCCAAAGTACGCTGCAAGCCTCCGACTTTACTGGAGTCTGCATCTAGTCCCACCTTCACCCCATAGTCAAGGGACCGTGTCATAGCATTTCTTTGTGGAGGTTTTCAATTCTTTAATTAATAGAAAAAGCCGATGGAATCCTGCATTTTGTATTTTTCCGATTCACATGACCCATTCCTGGAAGTCTTAAAGAGCAGATCTGCAAGCGGACTGGCTGACTTTTAAATTTTATTATTAGCCTTTTTGTTACACTTTTCATACAATACTTAACATGTTCAGAAATCCAATTTTAATAGCATCCCCCCCCCTTTTTTTTTAAACCAAGGGAGGAGTCTGGAAGGAGGCAGGAGGTTCAGGATCTAGTGACATTACATCCTGATCTTATAAATGAGAATCCGGGGAGTTCTCCTCAAAGTCACTGGCTAGATGACTGAGTTCTAAAATTCTGTCAAGAATTAGGAATCTTGCCTGCTAGTTCTGACTCTGTCTCCAACTCCTGGGACTATGACCAGACCCTTCTCTGTAAAATGGGGGGAAAGCCTGTGTTCCGATCCTCGTAGGAATGTGGGGAAGAAAATGCCATAATATATGTAAATGCACTTTGGAATGTAAAAAGGGTGCACAGAATGTTCTGCATTCTTTCCACTGTGTGCCTGAGAAATTTATTCATGTATTCCGCAGGCATTTTCTGAGATGCTGCTGCCACCAGGCCCTTGTTAGGTATTGATTCACACAGCCCATACCCGTGGTCAGTGTCACCCATCGTCTGTCCTGACCCACGGTACCAGGGAGAGTGACCTCGATTACTACAGATCAGTGAATTCTCAACAACCACACCCCCTGGGTACTCAACCATCTCCCAGGCTGAACCTTTGCCCAGTATGAAAAATGCTCTTAAATCCCTCCCATGAGTGTCTGTCTTACTGTGTTCTTGAACATCCCCAGTGACACAAACCTCAGACACGGTACTTCCTGTGTTAATGAATGCCAGTGCCTAATCACTGTACGAGCAGATGTTCCCCAGCAAAAACAAATACAATTAAGTCTATCTTTAGGCGAGCCAACACCCCCATCCCTGGCAGGGCAGGCAAACAAGCGGTGCTTTCCACCTTTCTCTCTCAGCAGCGATGGCAAAGCTCGCGGTCCCCTGGACACCTAAACTCCCTCATTTTTCTTTTCCTTTTTTTGAGAGCCCCCTGGGAGATCTGGGATGGACCTTGGGTACAAGGGTTATTAGGAGCATGATTTGTCTTGCCATCACGGATAAATTATTTTATCCGTGGAAGGGAGGAGACACACCTCAGTTTTAATCTTTGCGATCCCATAAAATGTTACTTTCTCCTTGTGCCAAGAATGAGCCGGAGTCTGGAGAGCAGGGGAGGGAAAAATGGGACTTGAGGGCAGGGCATTAGCTTTAGCAGGCAGAGCTGAGTTCCTTCTCCTTTTGTCCTGGGTATTTGGCAAACATTCCAGAGTTTTCTGTAGGGGGATGGTTGTGGGAGGAAGAGCACAAGGGAGACATAAAGGGATGCCAAGTAATAATGAATAAGAGTTATTCTGTGCACTCCCAGGAGATCCGAGCCCAAGGGAGGCAGATGTTGGTCTGGCCCCAGGAAGTGCTCGCTAAGGAAGCTTTGTAAAATGCAAAATGCAAAATGCAAATGGCCTAGGGGGTGGGAGAGGCTGGAAATGGGGGGCTGGAGAAGGTGTTTCACCAGGACTGGACCCTCTGGCAAGGATGGCCACAGGATCGTGAACTTTGCAAAGTCTGCTATGGGCAAGTCCCCTGGTCAGACTGAACTGAGCGAAATTAACCATCTTCCTAAAGATGCCCTGGAACTGTTTTTAGGCTTTTTCATTTGATGTAATTGCTTGGTTCCCAGCAAACATGGAAGCTGGTCCTCTCCAAGGGACCCTTAATCTCTTTCTTCCGAAGCTATGGATTCTTCTTTGAAAGGGAAACGGCTCCGTTGTCCAGTTGAAGATGAAAACCCAAGCATTTTTATTTTCTCCCGTGGTAGCCTCGCTTCTCCTGCCAGCTTGTCTGCAGTCTCAAACTAAGGCAAGAAGAAAAATCACTCTCCTTTCATGTGGGAACATTTGAAGTCATTTATACTAATAACTTACTTTATGGTTTCAAAACATGGATTAGCTCCCCTGAACCTGGAGAAAAAGCCTATATTAAAGAGTTTATAAGTAATATAAACTATCGTTTATATTTACAATTCAGTAGTTCTGAGGCTTCAGAAGGTTGAAATGACTCCTGCTTAGGTCACACCCCCTATTCCTCATCCATCACCTGTAAGTCCCTGCCTAGTTTCTTGACCTCTTATCTCAAGCCCCTTAACATTCATTCTTGCATTCATTCATTCATTCATTCATTTATTCATCTATCACCCATTCACTAGTTCGAAAATAATCGTGCACCACCTATGTGTCGAGTCAGCCTACATAGTGGACTTGAGATACGAAAATCTTTGCCTACAGAGAGCTTAAGTTCTTGTTGTAGGAAATGGCCAACAAAGAAAAATTAATACTTAAAAATAATAATATTGCCACACAGACAAGGGCAGCTGGCGAGATGCTACGTACCGCACGCCCGCTGGAGCACCATGATCTTGGGGAAGATCATTGCAGGCAGACTCAATAGCTGGTATGCGTGTTCCCAGATCAGTTGCCCATCACTCTCTGGGACTGCACACGGCAGTCTTATGAAACAGAACTTAGACTCCTGAAGAGGGATCCTGACCTCGGGGCTGTGGGACTTTTCAGTTGCACAATTAAGGAAGTCCTGGCCCCTCCCCTCCCACTTTGCGATCTCATGATCTCGTGTCAGCATTTAACAGCAGCACGGCAGGAATTTTAACTCCAGCGTATCCGGCCAGCTCGGTTTCCACGGTCACAGGGTGGTTCCAAGCCTGGTGGCTGCTCTGCCTGCCCCAGCGAGCCGGCGGCAGGATGCTCTCCATCAGGATCTGCGGCTGGAGAACCACCACATTCTCCTGGCACCATGGGGGCTGGAGCCCCAGCCTTTCTGCTGAGCAGGACTGGCTGAGTGAGCGATGGCCTTAAATACCAGCCCAGAACTGGTTTCCATGGAGCTTCGCAGGAAACTTATTTTCTGAGGGAACATGTAGTTCTGGCCTCAACTCCTGGGGTACTGACGATCTGCTTCTCAAATCTAACCAGTGCTCCATCCAGCATTCTTGAAAGTTCTAGGCCCTTCCCGGTGGGGCCCGTTCCCTGGCGAGTCAAGGCCCAAGGCTGGCACCAGGTGTTTCTGTTTAGTTGGTTGAAATTCTGGGGCTGAGCCTGATCATCCTCTAACACAATATTTCTCTACTTTAGCTGCATGGTAGAAACATCTAGAAAATTTGAAAAAAAGCAAACCCATGTCTTGCCCAACTGAGACTAATAGAAACTAACTCTTTCAGGGTGAGGCTTTGGCTTCCGTGGTTTTCAAAGTTCTCCACGTGATTCTGACCCACAGCAAGAACTGCTTTTGCCAGAAAAATAGGACAATGTGAAGAGAACCCTCACCTAAATTAAGGAAGCTTTGAGATTTCCAGGGAAGATGGAAGACTGAACAAATGCAGGAAGCCTCCGTCTTGCTCTGAAAACACACGTATGCTTGGTGAAGTATAATGAAATGGGAAAGAGAAAGAGAAGTTTCCATGAGCCACATGAAACGAAAAGCCAGACTGAGGTGTTGTGCGTCTTGAGAGCAGACAGTCTAGACCCAGTGGATCGGGTGTCCAGGGGGTAGACTTTGGCGGTGGCTGCGATGCGTCTGAGGACAGCTGTCCCGGGTGCAGGGCTCTCAGAGCCACTGGACTGTGATGGGCAGCGAACTGGAAGCCCTTCTCATACCTCCTGGGTATCAGTGAGCCTTGAGATGCGAAGGCTGCCCGAGGAAAGGGAGGCACGCCCTGTAACGGCTGAGGTTGATTCCGCCCCTGCCGGATGCGCACTGGGGGCAAAGACAGCCTGATTTAAAGGAAATGAAAAGAGTCACATTTCCCACATGTAGGTTGGTATCTACAAATCCCTCCATCCCTGTTATAGGAGAAGAGGCTGCAGGTGTCCACAGGGAGGCTGTTACAGCATCGGTGTGACTTTGAGGCCAGGCCCTGCAGTGCGGTGTGTGTGTGCAACGTTAACTCCAGCTCACACACGAGGCGTGATGAGATGTCGTGACGCAGCTAACGACATACTGGTGCAGCGCCCACGTGAGAAGTGGCTTTACCAGGTAATCGGTATTTAAAATATTATCACTATCTGCCTATTTGCTAATTAGGATAAGGGACCTTACAGTGTTGTGTCTGAGTGAAATGACTGATTCTGAAGATTGACGATTTATTAGATATATTGTACGAATGGCATCATTCCTACGTGAAGGAGGCAGATGAATCTGGCAAGATGGATACAGCTTTCAGTGACCAGAGCTCCCTGGGTCTTTCGTTGTCCCTCCCTGTCGCCTGATCTGAACAGAGGCCAGGCTGGTCCTGGCATTAGTACATCCCTGCATCTGTGGCTTCCACGCCAGGCCAGGTCAGGGCAGTGTCTTGGCCTACAGAGCAGGCTGGTAGTCAATAATACATCATTGCTTGTTGCATGAGTTTGGTCTGAGCCTTGCATGCATTGTAAAACACCACCTGTGGGAGGCAGGAGGGTGGGGCGTTTAGCTATCACTTAGCTCGAACCATGGGAGCGCACCGAAGCACTGACATTAGGGAAGTGGCCGGATTTGCAGAGAGGCATTCTCATGTCAGTGCAAACCTCAGGACCCCACTGCTTAGCAGCCGCCTCCCAGGTAAGCTCACCCTCCCCCACACTAAGGAGTGGTGGGAAGGGGGACTCAGGAGCCCTGGGCTCCAGGAAAGGCCCCCTAGACCTTGCTGGGGACTATCACTTGACTTTGGGTTTTGGCCTAGTGGCCAAATTCTGACCTTGTCCCTCATGACCAAAGGCCTCACACCCCAGAGCAGAAGCTCTCTCGTCTCCTTGAACCTGGCGTCCTGGCGTTCGCGCCCACGGATAGCCTCACTCCTCCAGGGCTGGGCTTTGGGTTGCTTTTACCAGTCTCCGGAGCCTGGAGCCCAGATCCGAAACACCGTGCCACGTGGCCAGCCCAAACCCCACCTGCAGGCTTCCCTAGGCCAGCCGGGCGCCTGCCTTTCTGCTATTGCCTGGAGTGGAACCGCCTGAGTGCCTCCCTTGTTTTGAGGATTAAATGACTACCTCCCTGGCAAACAGGGAGCACTATAATTTGCTGGTCAGTTTCTTTCAAAATTGGCACGTTTTGGCAAGTTCCTCAACTCTCAGTGCCTCAGTTTTCTCATCTGTAAACGGGATAGTAATAGTGCCTACCTCCCAGGGTTGATGGAAGAGCTGGGTGCGTTAACAGAGTGTAGTGGTTTAAATGGCGGTCTCCAAAAAGGTATGGCCATGCAGTCATCCCTGGAACCTGTGAACATGACCTTGAAAGGCAAAAGAGAGAGGAAGAGCGTATCCTGGGGTATCTGGGTGGGACTGAGATGCAGTCACACGTGTCCTTACAAGACACACAAAGAAGAAGGAGGCGGCGTGGCCACCAAAGCAGCGATTGGAGAGATGCGGCCGCAAGCCCAGGACCATCTGGGGCCACCAGAGGCTGGAAGAGGTACGGGCCAGATTCTCCCTGAGAGTCTCCAGAGGGAATACGTGCGCACCCACACCGCCGTCTCAGACATCTGGCCTCCAGAACTGGGAAATTGAAGACATTTCTGTTGTTTGAAGCCACTCAGTTTGGGGTACTTTGTCACAGCAGCCGCAGGAAACTAACACACGCACATAACACCCAGGCTCACAGTAAGCACTTGTTTTATTAGTCAGTTTGTTCCAAAGGGAAGGATGCCTGTTCGAATGAGGTTGTTGGTTACAATACTTCAGAAGTGACGTTCCCAGCCAAGAAGTTAGGTGCCCTGAAGGGTGAACTAAAGGGGTGTATTTGAGGGAGAAAATGAGATGGAGTTCTGCAGAGCAGCAGGCAAAACTTGACTTCAGCTTTAGAATGGAAACTGATTATCAGTTATAACTGTACAAACAATAGGAAAATAAAAACGTAGTCTGGTAAAGTGTGGATCTTTAATAGTCCACATGGGCTCTGGCTGGCCAAGGCATCGGGGTACACTTCCATTCCTTCATCCTGTTTCTCTGAGTGGGATGTACACTTGGATCTCATAGCAACACGTGATCCTATCTGGGTTTTTGGACAAGTTGTTCCCCCCCATTACACAGCTTTGAATTCCTCAAGTACCTGCTGAGTTTTAACCTGCTCGTATTTTTTTTAACTCAAGGAAAATATACTTGCGCCAGTGAGAGGCGTTTGATTTGGGGACAGTCCACTGCCAAACTCTTGTTCCTGAAGCCTCCACCAGGAATGCCCAGATGTCCCCTATGCCTCTCAGAGAACATGGGGCAAGCGGTCAGACAGCAGGAATTATGGCTGTGAGACCCTGAGAAATGCAAGTGTGGGTGGGCTGCTCTGATGGCCAGAAAGAGACAGGCGACCGGATTCCTCCCTGCCAAACCACCCTGACTTTGCCCTTCTTCGCCTTTTGATTTAGGAAACACTAGTTAACAGAGAGGCCGAGAGGATGTGGCATTTTCTATTTGGCTACTTCTGCTCCTGGGTCATTAAGATTCTCAAAGCTGCCCCAACCCTAGGCCACGATACACAGCGTTTCTCCCAGTAACTTTCTTAGGTCTGATCTGTTAGAAATCGTGGTCATTCTATCTGCTCACTCTGTGCTTTGGGACACGGTGGTTGTGAGCCACACGTGGCTGTTTAAATGTAAACTAATGGAAATTAAATCAAATTCAAAAGTCAGCTCTGCTGTCACATGGCCACATGGCCACATATCAAGTGCCAGCTGGCCATATTGGACAGTGCAGAGAGAGAACATTTGGATCACTGCAGAAAGCTCTATTGGACAAGCATGTTCTGGTTATCCAAGACATAAGTCGAAAGTGTCAGGTTAGGACGGATTGACCAGGAAACCTGCATTCTCGTTGCCTTCAACTTATGAACACCGCAGGCACCTGCAGGGACCACACCTAAAATGCACACACCACACCTTGTGAAAATTCTAGTAATCATCATGTCACTTTCCGTGTGTCTTTTGGAGGATGGTATTTATTGTAAGACATCATTTTTATTAAATACACTGTAGTACAAGAGACTTTCCGTGTCAGGTTGAGAGAAGCTGGTCACATGATTTACAAACGAAACTTTTTTTTTTTTAACACTGATATTCTGGTGTCACTTTGAAATCAGCCAAGATGCAGTGGGTCTTAATAAAGCAATGGACCTCAAAACAGATTGCAAAACAAGAACCAGTAAGTGTCAGCACAGAGACGTCACATTAAAAGGAAAATAAAGCAAATAAAAAGAGTTTCAAATACCAGGTCACAATTTAAGGGGCGATGTAACTTCAGAGAGATATTGACGTGTGCGTGTGTGTGTGTATACGGCCTGGATATATACAAACATCTCTCCACGTACAGAAGCAAATGCAGAGAGTGCCCACATCTCTAGGCAGATTTGTAAGTGATAGGTAATGATCATTGAATGCAGGGAGCAATATTTCACCATAATTTACCATTTGTCAAGGGATTCTATAGTTAAAAATCCACATTTAATTTAAAGACCTTGTATTGAAAACATTTCCAGCTGTTTTATACATTTTTAAAGCAATAGTAAGATATACAAGCTGCAAGATGGAGGCCTTGACATTTCATTTTCTCCAGATTGTTTTCCCCAGTTCCAACCTGTAGCAATTAGCAGCTTTTATCACGCTTGCTTCCGTGTGTTGGACATTCAGCCAACCTTCACTCAGGATCACTGTCATTGATGCACAGAACAAAGAAAGAAAGCGAACCCAGACCTGGCCTAGAATGCATAGACTGAAAAAGATGACATCCTATGTTTTCCCATTTCGTCTCCTGAGACGTATGTTGAGATGGCAAAAGAGTTGCTTGGTTGCTGTTGTGAAATTCACAGTGTTTTGCCTGCAACAGATATACATATATATGTATTTTTTTGCTTTGCTTTGTGTTTGTGATGAATGGAGCAAATATATATATATATGAATAAATAAATACATAAATAAATAAAGGTAAGAGAAAAAAGAAGAATAAAATACAAACACGAAGGATATTCGAGAACCTTTGACTTGTAGCAGCAGTGGCTCATTCCGGCCCCGACGACAAGGAAATACCCCTTCGTGTGCTGTGGCGTCTGACTTCCCACCCCTCAAACCCCGAATTCTTTAGAAAACCGTCTGCTCCCTCAGCCTCGAAGCCTCCGCATGCCATCATTACGGATTGTGAAAAAACTGCTTGAACTGCATTTAACCACCTGAGAAGCTGGGTCACTGGCCATCCTCCTGGTGAGGTTTTTCTGCAACAGGGATATAGGGCCAAACTGGAGCTCAGCATTGGAAACAAAAATCCTCACGTGGGGAGAAAAGGAGAGAGCAAGAGAATGGAGGGCGTGTGTGTCTGTAGTCACTGATTTAATTAGATATACAATTGAATGTTACTGGCATTATAGAAGGCCCAATTTACAAAAGGAAAAGTGAAAAAAAAACAAAAACGTCTATTCCCAACCAGGGGACTCTGTTGTCATGGCTCTTTGCAAAAGACAGCATTTCACAGCATCATCTCTTGCATTCCGCTAGGATGCGGGAATTCCTAAGAGTCGCTCGCCTTGCGGTGGGGTCTCGGATTCTCACCCTGGGCCTTCAAGACTGGGCTCACGACCCTCCAGTTCCCTTCGGGAACCTGGACTCCGAACACAAGGGCAAAGGGAGGACAAGGTGAGCATAATGCCAATGTGCAAAGGGATTTTTTTTTTTAATTGATTTTCCTTTTTCTGGACCTTTACATAAGGAGATCTATTTCAGGCTGCATTTGCCTTTGCAAGGAGCCAGCGAAAGGACTCAAGGTAGTGGGATGGCTTTGATTTGGTTGTTTTGGGAAGCACATTATTTAAGATATGTCTTCCACCCATGCAGTACCGCAGAGAGTTGAAAAGTGTGATGTAGTCCTACCCACGTGGAAAATGGAAGCACTAACAGCAACATGACATTAAAAAGGTTTGGTTATTTAGCAGCTCTTAAGCAAATGATCCATTCTGCACCCTACTTAGAACCATCCCTATTACTGTGCGCCTATAGACTTATACATAAGCTCACAAGCACACCACACGTTTGTCTGTGTATAAATCAAGTATTTATAACACACATACAAATACGCGAAGCTCTCACAGGTAGCGTTGATGTGAACACATGATATGAATTCTGATATGATCTTTTCTGGCACAGCTCACAATGTTTCCTAAATAAGCCTGATCATGACCTTGGCTCAGTGTACAGGGATTCAGCTGAAGCTATGAGCAGGAGTGCACATCACCGTCTCTCAGCTGTCTGTCATCTCACGGACTGCATTCTGTTTCTCATGAATTTGTTTGCGTGCTTTCCCTTCTGGACTAGGGTCTTCAGCAGATCGAATCGTGAGCTTCAGAGTCAGAGCACCTTGATTAAGTCCCAGTGGGGCCTGGAGGGGTCTAGCATGCCATTTAACTTCTCCAAGTCTCAATTTCCTCACCTCTGAAAAATGGGATTCGTTTGCCAGCGTATGTGAAAAGTGTTTGGAAAACTCTTCGACAATTTATAAATGGAAACAACCGTCAGGCTGAGTCTGGGCTAGAGAATTAGGTTTGTCACCACTCCTGTTGTGTTTAATGAATGTGATGTACATTGCAGAATGAAGATGCCCCTTCTCTTAAAAAAAAAAAAAATCACAAGAGCACAAGAAGAGGGGATTGTGGAGGAACAGGGATGGATACTTGAAGCTAGTTTTTGGTTCATTCGGCTACTTTAAAAGCAATCTGGGATTCCTTCAATGCGAGACGTCTCTGAAATCAGTACATCCTCTTGAGACAGCAGAGGAAAAAAAATTAATAATAATCAGCAATATAAATAACTATAAAACTTTGCACTTGCATAGAACCTTTCATTTCAAGACCTTGAGGGACTTGTCAGAAGGTAAAGAGAAAAAGAATTTTTTTTTTTTTTTTTTTTTTTTTTTTTTTTGCTTTTTTTCCTTCAGAGGAAACCACAACACTGGGAGGGGAGTGGAAAGCTCCCCTTGCTCTCATCTGCCTTAAACAAACCCTGGCTTGAAAACTGCACAGCCCTTTCTTGAATTTGATCCCTTAGAGTATTACCTCCTTTGCTGCCTGTGAAAATAAAACCAGTAACTTGCAGCTTCCTTCCCCAGAGCAGCTCATGCAGAACGACAAACCCGTGTAGGTTTTCAGTCCTCGCTGATGGAATCTAGAAAAGTTTTGTACAAATCTGCCTCTTCTCACTGCTTCACAGGATGCCACAGTGTTTTAACAGTACCATGGGTCCTTAATAGGATATATACACGCAGGTATATATCATGGAGATATGGCTTTCGTTATATTATTATGTGTATTCTGGAGGGTTTTTTTTTTTTCCACCAACAAAAAGAACAAACGATTCAACTCCCATGTCCCATAGGCCAGCGCAGAACTTGAAAGGACTGTAGGGTTCGTCTTGTCCGGCCCCCTCCTCTTGACGGCAGATCCTACCGGATTTCCTTTTGTTCTCTGTGAATGGACACTTTTGATTTTTTGAGAACTGGCTTTCAACGCCTATAATGGAAAATATAGGTGCTCCAGTAATTAAGGGCGTAAGCAAAACCGAAACAGAGCAATTGCACCTTCAGAAACAAATATGAAATAAAGTGACATAAGTTGAATTAAAATCACTCCCTTTCCATCTGGCTCGTGTTATAAAGATGTCAAGTTAGCAAAAGTCCCCTCACAGAGGGTAGCAAGTTTTCTTGAGGAACAGAAAAATGTTTCTTCCTTGGTATAACTGATTACCCAGATAACTGTAAATTTCTAGTTAAATTTACAACCTCTTTTCGCAAAACCCGTGACTACGCCCAGAAGCCCACCTCCAAAGCTTGGTCTGGGCATAGCCTCCCACTGGCATGCTGTGCCCAATTTTTTAAATTTTTACTTTTTTTTTTTTTTTTAATGGAGTGAAGAGAACAAAACAGCATATCAACAGTGGAGTACACTTGGAATGAAACCACTCTCCCAACCAGAGCCCAGAGCAAGGTCTTGGCCCGTGTACGCTGAGCATCAATGCGTGTGACACCCCCAGGGTGGGTGAGGGTTCCTTTCCCTCGGGGATCAGTGTTGCCCTTCCCACAGTGGGTGCGTCGTGACTGAGGCTATAGCCAGGTGTCAGGGTCCATATTCGTTAAAACCCATCACCGCCATACGACCCAGAGACACTTAGACTCAGCTAATGAATTCCATTAGCTTCCCCTCGTTACTTAAGTTACGCCTTTTAGGGCTCTGCTCTACACACCAGGGGCAGGACGTCTGGGGCGGTAGTGTCTGCACACAAGGTATTAATCGACAAAGACCATGCACAGTTTTGCTTGCACAGTTCAAAGGACGGGTGGAGTGGAGGGCGGGGGTCGGAGGGAAGTGCTCTCTGACAAGTTCAATGTAAGAGAAACTTGCCTCTGAATTTGTAGCTTGTCTCATCTTTTCCAAGTCCTCGGCTTCCCATCGGACCCTGAAACGATCTCTGGACAAGAATCCACCTAATCTCAGCTGACCTTGACAAAGGCTCGGTGGACAACACTTGGAAAAACAAACCAGTGCAATCCCCATGGCTTCCAAAGGCAAGATGGTCTGAGTGCGCGACGTGCCGTCTCGCCTCCCGGAAGCCATCATTCTCTGTGCTATACTCTCGTGTTTCTGGTGATGGGAAAAGAAGAGTCCATGGCACAGAGTCTTTTTACTCCTCAGAAAGGTCCTCAGGGGAAGGTGCCGAATACATTCCTCCCAGCTGACAGTCGCTGGGTTTTTCTTAAGTTGGGACTGACGCCCGCTGATCCCAATGGGTGTCTTTGTTCCTCTCGGTTCTGCGGTTTATAATCAATCTTCTTTCTCTCCGGTTTTAATCTCCCATAGATAAAGGCTTCCCAGATTGAACACAAGTTTTCCTTTGTCATACACAGGCTTAAGCCATCCAAAAACAATAAGAACAGTAATAATCATAAATAAATAGAAGTGAATCCATAGAAACGCTCGATGTCTGTACAGCGGAAGTGACAAAGTTTTAAGTCAGATATTTGTTTTCCCTTTTTTTCATCCACATCAAAGGCAGGAATACAACAAGGCATTGTTAGTTGTGGTGGGCAACTGGCGTGTCTGCTGATATAACAAATTAGGTTTCTTAAGGCCTTTGTCTATGCAGAGTTAATAGTAATGCAGAAGCCAGATTGATTAAAAAAGAAAGGGGAAGGACTGTAAAGCAGGGGAGACGAAAAATAAATCAAGAGAAAAAAAAAAACATTAGGGAATAAACCAAGGGAGACGGAAAGAGAGAAAGAGAGAATGCCAAAAGAAGTCCATACTGTGTCTACGGATGGAGAAGGACACGTTGCTTCCTCGGAAAGCTTCTCGGGGTCTTTGCAGTGAACAACAGCAGACTGGTGGCATCCAGCGGCAGTTAGAAGACAGTCATCCTCTGGGCCCATCTGAGGAGGTGCTCTGGGAAGGACGGGTCTGGGGGAGGGCCTAGCCGAGGATGTCCAGGTAGACCGGGGACGCCTTGGCCAAGTTCTGCAGGAGGGTGTGAATGCCTTTGATGTTCCTCCTCATGTGGGGCTCCCGCTGCCAGCACCCCAGCATCAGCTCGTAGACCTCCTGGGGGCACGTTCGGGGTCGCTGCAAGACTCGGCCCTGAGTGATGCATTCTATCACCTGGACAGGCGGGAGCGAGGACAGGGTCAGGCCAGAGGGAGCACAAGGCAGGCACGGCACACATCGGGGGGGGGGGGCATTTTCAAGGGACCCACTCGGTGTTTCCTTTTTTTTTTTTCACAAGAAAGCGAACAATTGTTTGAGGTTGGTAGATCATATGGTTAATTTGATGGGTTTCTATCCAGTTTTCAAGCCACACCGATTTCACCAAATTGGTGAAGAAATAATTTTTGTCTCTACAACGCTCTCAAACCATACCCTGAAATTCCAGAGTATTTTCGTTTTACTGGCCTGAGATGGAACCTGGGTCACTTTTGTGTCAGGACGCTGACTGGCCAGGGAACCCCACGCTACAGAAATAAGCAGTCATACTGGGTTACGGAATTGGATAACAGACAGACGTGGGCCTGAAGAAGTGAGGGGCCTGATCAAGAAGTTACGCCTCAAATATAGACATATTTGCAAAAGGCTCAGAAAAGGGAAACAAAATGCTTGAGTTTCTCACTAGAAGTAAATGTTCTAGTGAAATGTGCAAAAAAGGAAAAGAAGCTTGAAACTTTACTGGAATCATACCAAAAACCTAGCTGGACTCCAGGGGTGTGGGAACGCCCACATCTGCTATTAATTTACCAGATGAGCAGCACAGAACGACTCCTCGGTCCCACCGCCAGGGAATCACAGGCATATCAGCAAACGCTGCACTTTTTCTAGAACTCCTACATTTGGACGGTGACCCTACTGAGGCCATGACATTTAGGTACAGGGCAGGCCACCTGGGAGGTGCTGCTCTCCACAGAGCCACGTGAGCCTGGGGCTCGACTTCCAGCCGAGGGGTGCCTCTCGGCGTCAGCCCTCTCGGGGTCCTGGCGCCACCCAGCACGCACCTCGTTGTTGGACAGCTGGTACCAGGGCTGTTTGCCGTACGTGAAGATCTCCCACAGCACGACCCCCAGGCTCCAGACGTCGCTCTCGGTGGTGAACTTCCGGTACATGATGCTCTCCGGAGGCATCCAGCGGATGGGCAGCATCGTGTGGCCGCCCACCTGGTGGAAAAGGGTGAAGGAGGAGGCATCACTTACCCAGAAACCAAGTTCCCACCTCCCCGCCAGGGGAAAAGGGAAAAGGTGTGTGGGGGGAGGGTATTTATAGCTCAAAGTGGTAGAGCGCATGCTTAGCATGCACGAGGTCCTGGGTTCAATCCCCAGTGCCTCCTTTAAAAAGTAAATCAATCGATAAAACCTAATTACCACCCTCCCCCCAGGAAAAAAAAAAAAAACAGAAAAGGAAAAGAAAAAAAAAGGGAAAAAAAGGTGTGGAAGGGAGATGTGGGGGATATTTTTCCCTTCCTTTTCTTTGTGTTTATTAATTTTAATTGTTTATAAATAATAAGGGAAATGAAATTTTCTTTATAACCTCAAGCCACAGAGACAGAGGGCAAAGAGTGGTCAATGGATTTTTCTCCCATTATTTGCAATTCTCTTGTTCTCAAAACTAGACAGGAGCAGAGATGATGACTGGGTAGATGTTCACACAGACACACAGACTTTCTGGTAGGAGGGTGACTTGACCTTCTAAGTAACGAGATAACTCTGACCAGGATCACACACAAGTAGAGGGTTTTGAATCTAAACAACCCCGCCGAGTGACTCTGCTTCCTTAGCAAGGACAGGGCTTCCTTCCACCTGAACGTGTTTGGAGAGCTCATAGCACTGCCTTGAACATCCTCGCCACAAACCCATTTTACATATGAGGCCACTGAGGTTCAGGTTGCTATGGACACAAAGAAGTTTGGCCTTTGACTCTGAGCTCAGACTTCCCTCTACTACAGGGCACTTCAACTGAGCTTAGTAAACAGAAGTAAAGAAATAAGAATGGTTTTCAAAAAGCCCATCTTAGTAAAAACACCAAGGCTGTGGCATTAGCTGGCAACAGCATTAACACAGGCAGAGAAAACTGTGACCAAAGGGACTTATTTATGATTTCCTACTTCCTGGAGGAAAATTTAAAATTCCGTATATATTCAGTTTTGTAGCCTGTAGAGTCTCTGATTTTAAAACCAAGGTTGGATCTCTGCCCAGTAGCCCGATGGGTGGCAGGTCCCACTGTCCACAGTGGTGAACCCCAGCACTTACCAGCCCAAAGGTCGTGCTGACACCGGGGCAGAAGGTGAGCTTACCGACAGCAGGAATCCTACTTCACCGACAGCTCTCGGCCCCTGAGTTCTGAGACTAACGCCACATAGAGTTTCCGCCCAACTGTAAATCTCAATATCCATTTCTGACTCACTGAGGGAAGGAAGTGCACTAACAGTGCCTGAAAAATGCTGCTCAGCTCTGGAGCCCAAGGAGCAGCGAGTGTCAGAGACGTCTAATTTGCTTGGTGATTTCAAATGATGCTCTTAGCATCAAAGAAAGCACGTCAGTGAAAGGGTGCTTTCCTCCCATTCTTCTCTGTATGAGAATCCAACTCTGACAAGAGACATAACTTGTTGGCTCAGGGTTAAGATGCCTCCATATCTTTACTGCTCAGCTTGGAATGGACCAAAAGCTCCTGCGCTAAGTGCAGGCTCGTTGCCTTCCATCAGCTTTCAATTTCCTCACTCACCCCTCCCTCCGCGGGGACAGGTAGTCACTGTTCAAGGAGCACAGACTTCCCTCATGGAACTGCTCAGACATGCCTGAAGGTGGTGGCAACACTCACCATCACGGCTGATACTCAAAACACAACCTGGGTGACACAGGCACTGACCAGAAGGGATGCTGGCGGTCACACTGGCACAGGCTTATTGGCGTGTTTCTGGTAGGATGGATGCCTTCCGGGCTCACAACCCAGTAACGCCACATACCCCGGACTTCGGGAAAGGAAATCTGCTAACACACAGGGAGTTCCCTACATTTTCAGATACTTACAAACACTCAGGGCACCCAGGTGGAATGGTCCCCCAGTGCTGGCAGCCTGCATCCAGCACCAAGGAGAGGCTTTACTGGCAGTGCAGGGAGCTACATGCTGCAGAGTTATGTGGAGTGAGAGGTCTCTGCTCAGGTTTCTAGTGAAAAAGACATCGTTACTTCTTTTATGGGAATAGTGAAATAAGTGAAATTGAAATACTGAAATTAGAACTGGAAAACTATTGAGATTAGATCATATACCCAGATATATGATCAACATATAGTTAGTCTGTGGGAGTAGAAAGAAGACTGGGCGGGACATTAAATTGTTCTTTTGGATATGGGGCCCTCAAAGTATTACGAGCTAGCTCTCCATGCATGCTCCTAGGTCAAATGTGTCAAATACGCCATAATCTGTAACCCTCTTCATTTCCTGGAGATTTATAATGCACACAATTCCCTTGAAGTGTCTCTGGAGTTTGGCAGCAAGAACAGATTTGCCTTTAACTTAGTGAGTTAAACTAATTTTAATGTGTGTTTGTGGGGGAGAGGGACAGCGATCAGGAACCACTTACATACGCTCCTAGAACCAGACATGAAAAACCCACTTCGGGACATGTTAACCCTTGGAGACCCCGGGTTCTCCATCTTTTTTATGCCTTCTCAGCTGCGGTGCAGTGGACAACATTCAACTCATGACATTAGCAGGGGGGCAAAAGGTACAAATTCCCAGTTGCAAAATAAATAAGCCTCGGGGATGTAATGTACAGCATGGTGACTATAATTAATAATACTGTATTGCATATTTGAAAGGAGACCCTGGAAGTTTTCATCACAATGAAAAAACTGTAACTATGTGAGGTGACAGATGTTAACTAGATTTATCGTGCTGATCATTTTGCAATATATATGAATATCAAATCATTTTGTTGTATACCTGAAACGAATATAATGAATGTTATTACTATATTATAAAATAGATAAACAGCAAGGACTGACAGGGAACTGTGTTCAAATTCTTCTAATGAGCTGTAATGGAAAAAAATCTGAAAATATATGTATGTCTGTATAACTGAATCGCTTTGCTGTTCACCTGAAACTAATATTGTAAATCGACTACACTTCAAAAAAAAAAAAAGAATTAAACAAAACAAAACAAAACCTCTGGGTTCCAGGGCATACTCCATCGCGCTATTTCCCAGTTCGGTCATCTTGACTAGGGCCCTAGTTTTCCCAGCTATGTAATCTGGGCAGCAATATATACCTCCCAGGGTCATCACCAGCTAAATATTTAAGCAGACAATATCTGTGAAAGCTCTTTATATGTGTTAATGCCTTGAACGCTTTCTAGGTGTTGCTTCTTTCTCTGCAGCCATTATTATCTTATTTTCTCGATAGGAGGCAGTCATTCTGGAGCCATGGAAGAGCCAGCGCGACGCCTCTTCCACACTACCCCCTCCACAGTGACAAGTGCTCTGGGGTCCCCTCTGATTACAACACCTACTCTTCCGGGTCCTCTGTCCTGTATTGCTGATGACCCAAGAGAAAGCTCTTGTGTCCTTCAAAGGAGAGAAAAAAAAAAGATTCATATTTTGATTTACATGTTTTCCCAGCTGATCATTTACTTTCCGCCTGCAGTCTCTTTGGGACAGATTTTTCACTCAATTCTTTCAAGAATCCCCTCCGGGATTTCACACATGCTGTTACAAATAATGCTTTCCTTGTTCTGATGTCAAACGGCTGAGTGGTGGGAGACTCTAATAAAAGTTCAGGCAGGGTTCACAAGTTTTCTGAACCCGTTTAGAACATTTCTGAACATTTCTTTTGCAGCCCTTTCTCAGGATTTAGGAGCATGTCACAAAAGTTGACCAAAAAATAAAAATCTGAAAAAGAGAGAGAGCATGCCACCATTGTTACAAATTATTGTCACATTCCAGACACAGTCACTGGATGGTTTGGGAACCTCACAAAACCACATACTCTGAGGCAACAATCACAAAGAGGTATTTGTTTTGTATTGTGTGACTTGGCAAGTTGCCCTCACACTGTTGCTTAAATATTTGTGAGATGGAATGTGACCCCAAATATGACACCAGGAGTCAGGACTGCTGCTTTGACTGCCAGCTATGCCATGGTGCCAGGAGAGACTCTCCAGTGATCAGCTTGGGTTGGGCACATGCCTTCACTCACCTCACCGGAAATGAACCGATGCCACGTGGGAAATCCACTTCGCTGGGGAGCTGACTTGGACTGGCGACTTTTATTTTCCTCACCCCGAGACTGGGGGTCTAGTTCTCTAATTACCCACTTGCCACCACTTTGCCACCATAGTCTTCTGCCAACACATAGCAGTTTACCTTTACAAAGAATTTCTACTCAATGATTACCCAATAATTACCCTCTTGGGTAGACACTGGCTTGCCTTCATGTTACAAGTAATGCCCCCCAAATTCAGAAAATTTAAGTAGCTTACCCCACTGGACATCTTGTACTCGCTCAGATGGGTCACTCTGGGTTTCTGGCTTCTGCAATCTCCACTGTATTCAGCCAGCAAACTTCGCTGTGTCTCCTCACCCAGGCCAAACCCACTCATGCCTCTTGGAAAGTTTGATCTCCCCTTTTTAGACCTTCTGGGAGGTCTCCTAAAGGCAAGCTCAAGTTCCACCGCTTCCAGGAACTCACCCTCCCTGCTACAGCTCAGTGATGATTCTAAGCCCCGGGAAGCCCAGCACCCTTTAGTGCAGCTCTGGTAACACTGCAGGCACGCTCTGGCTTTGCTGATGGAGCACACGGCTCAAGAAGGATGGGTGCTCATCAGTTACGTCTAGCAGGGCATCAGGGTGCTGGTTGGCAAGCAGACCACGTCTTCGAGTTCCTTCTGAGTGCTGATATTTGGGGAGGAATTCTCAATGTGTTCCTTGCAAGAGATCCCTGTTCTCTACCTTCCCATCCATCCTCCAATAACTTCTCTCTACTCTTCATACAACAAAACTTAGATTAAATAGGTGGGAACTGGCTCACCAAATTGATACTCAAATAAACCATTCAATAAAAGTCAAAACTTCTTAATAAAATGCAACCAAAATTACTGGGGTTCACACAAAGTATAAAGGTTCTCGAAGTTGTGTGCGAGATCCCATTCAGTCCTCGGTTTATCATCTGTACAGTAGATGGGGGTGTTTATGGTGCAGACCTGGGGCTATTCGATCTGGGAACGAAGTTTAGGGAGATGTCACAATGCATACAATGAGGGAGTATTGCACTACAGATGGTGACTAGCATCTCATATCCTCTGAGGCTACAGAAAAAGGACTGGGACTAAAGAAGGAAGTTAAACCATGAAAAAGAAAAGGATGGGATGGCCATCAGGGCTGCTAATCATTGCAACCTGCTTAAATCAGCAAAGCTAATGAGAACAGTGTCTGAGGCCAACAGCCAAAATGAAATTCCATAGCACCTGAAATAAATCAAGTTGGGGAAAATAATGAATTCTGTTTTAAAAACATATCAAAATAGAACAGTGGGGGTTTTTTTTTTTTTAGCTCTTAATGTTTATTTCCAATGCACTTCATAATTTTGATGGCGATGTGTATAGGATGATCTGGTTCAAAACAAAAATAGCAACTGTGCTCTGTTAAAATGCCTGAGCGTCCTTTAAACCTACCTGTTTGAAAGGTGTTAAGGTAATAATTAACCCTGGAAGGAATACTAAAAGGCCCTTGGTGAAACTGTCTTGTGTCATAAATCATTGATTTTATTATTTTTAAATCACATTGGGCATATATAGTCAGTTCAACTACAGTATTTATTTTTTTACCCAAGAAATACTCTTTGGGTACATACACTTTGGTCACTAGGCTGTAAATTGTGGAAATTTCCCATGGCTTAACAAACAATACGATTTACTTTTTGTACAATGGAAAACTAGGATTTGGGAAAGTCGAGGAACTTGGTGAGCAACTGGAGACGTGCACTGGTGACCAGCAGTGCTGAAGACAGCTCTCCATCCCACTACCACTCACCTTGTACAAATATACAAAGCAGCTTTGTCCCTGTTACAAGTTTATGAGGAATGCACAACCCAATTTCTAGGTGCATCGGTTGACAAGAGGGGCGGTAACAAGCTTAGCTCACCTCCTCCTGTTGGACTTCACATAAGAGGCATCGACCATCCTCCTGGCTCCCTCCTTGTCTTCTCTTCTCTTACGGCATCCGTATCCGTTCCTCTCTGTGTGGACCCTCCCAGTCCATTCCCGATTCCCATTCCCTTTCTTTGAGGCTCCTCTCAAAGCTCACTTGTCCAGTCCCATTTCAAATACCAACGTTGCCTTTCGTCTTGGCCGATTATTTTATCTTCCCCCAAAGGTCATGCTTATGCTCCTCACAGCTCGTCCTCCATCCACGGCGATGCCTAGTCTCCCCTCCGTGTGTATGGGAGGCATGGGGGCGGGCTGGAGGCTTTCTGTGGGTCCAAAGCGAATGCCTAGCTGGCTTTGAAAACGCTGGTGATTTAAAGATGAGTAATGCTAATCTGAGACCTTCGAAACCCAAGTAGCAAAGACCAGTGATGCCTGGGAGGCCACTTCCAGCTTGTGGTATTTACTCAGTGAGTGAGTGATAACTTGTTCGGAAGCCAAACATTTTACTCCCTTAGAAACACACAGGCCAAAGAGAAAACCCCATTAAGAGATGATTAGCTGTCAGAGGCTTTCGGCCGCATTAAGTATTGAAGAAGCTCCTAGACCTCCTTGTCACATCCTACACCAGCTTGCTTGGTTTCAGCAGTTTCTCCTGATCTGTTCCTTAAAAATTCATGATAGCTGTAAACTTTAAGAATAGCTGGACCTTATTTACTTATTTATTATGTTTTACATCTGTTATATGAAGTTAAAAAAAAAAGGAGAGAGAAACAATTTATGCAAAATACTTTCCTTGGAGAACCTGGAACCATTGTGGTCAGACTGTGGGCTCTTTCTGACCACATCCAGGAAGATCAGAACTCTCCTATTATGAAGAGTGATGGGGTGCTTCCGTGACGTGTGGCTACCAAACCAGGGGATGCTTCATGGGAAGTGATCCAGACCTTCCTGCCTTGCCTAGAAGTCCTGAATGAATGCAGCTCCATGAACGCAGTCATGAATGGATGCAGCCAGGAGGAGCGTCGGTGACAGCCTGGTCACCCTCTCTCTTACAGCAGGAAATGATTATCGCTCCACCTAAAATTGCTGTTATTTGCAGTCTGGATAAATCTTCCATTATCTTTTACTATGATCTGGTCATAGACATAAGGGTTGGGACTTGGAAACTTCAAGCTAAGTGCTTCTGAATTAGTCAAGAGACAGGGTGCTAGACCTCATTGCTAGCAATATTTTTGTGAATGCTTTTTCTATTGAGAATTGATTTGGTCTCTATTCTACCATAAATAATAATATGAATAATGACAATAATAATAATAGTAGTAGTCATATTGATGGTCATAATACCTCATGTTCGCATACTTTTTTTTGCTTTTTCACAGCATTTCACATCCATTCATTCTATAATAATTGTACCTACCTCAGAATATGATTGTGAAGATTCAATGAGTTGATATTAGAAAAATTCTGGGATGCCAGCATGTGAGGCCATTTATATGACATTCTTAAGAAGGCAAAACTCCAGGTCTAGAAAACCTACGGCTGTCAGGGTCTGGGAATTGTGGGGGAGGGGCTTGTCTTACAGAGGCGTGAGGGAGTTTTGGGGGGCGATGGCAATATTCTACATCTGGATTGTGGTGGCAGTTAAATGACTGTGTTTGCCAAAACTCAGAACCGTACCTTAGAAAAGGTGATTTTTACAGCATGTAAGAAAACCCTCAGGATAACCCCTGGTATGTAATAAACATGCAAAACAGATTAGCTAAGGTGTTGCTATGCTAAGTATCTGCATCTCCAGTGAGCCCCTGGGGTAGGTCAGGCATGTTCTTTTATCTAATTTAAGAGATGAAGAATCTCCAGGCCCAGAGGCAAAGTGGCCTGCCGACCACACCGCTTAGCAGCGGCAGAGTCCACAGCAGGGCCCATCTCTCCAGACGCACGCTGCCTCGAGTCCGACGTGGAGTCAGACGCAGGGATAGCAAAGTGTCTCTGCGTTAGTTGGCTTGGGCTGCCCTGACAAAATCCCATAGATGGGTGGCTAAAACAACAGACATTTATTTTCTCAAGGTTCTAGAGGCTAGAAGTCCAAGATTAAGTCTCCAGTCGGTTCAGTTTCTGCTGAGAGCTCTCTTCCTGGCTTGCAGATTACCGTGTACAGCTCACATGTGTGCAGAGAGAGCATGAGCTTCTGATGTCTCTTCTTACAAGGACACTAACCCTATTGGATTGGGGCCCCACCGTGTAACCTCATTTAACCTTAATTACTTCCTCAGAGACCTTAGTTTTAAATGTAGCCACACTGGGGGTAAGGGCTTCAAAATCTGAATTTGGGGAGGACACATTCAGTCCATAACACTCTCCTGTCAGGACTGCCCCTTCTGATTCCAGTGCACTCTAAGGAGCAAGAACAGCTCCGAACACTAGGAGCTGGGCAATTCTGGTCCAGATGCAAATCTGTGGTCGTCTGCCTGCATTTTCATGTCACCAAGTGAAGGCTCGACGCCACTGCTCTCTTCCCCACTCAGGTAACTCTCGATGGTTTCCCTATTATCACCTGGAGCTTATCAGATGGCTTAAGCCTGCCACTGTTCCACAGCCGTCCCTCGACTGAGTGCATTTCCAGGGCAAACCTTAGGGCAGCCTCAGTCCTCAGCCTGTCCCCCAACTCCACCCCAACTTCCCCGGGGCAGCTAAGGGAGAGCGAGCAGACCCTGGAACCCCCTAGGGACATGTGGAGCTTCCTGGACTCTGTGTCACCTCAAGTGACATCCCCCATGGGTCTGGCTGTCCCCTGCTTGTGCACTGTACACAATTTAAAGAGCCAAACGCTCCAGTCTTAGAAGTGATTACAGTCTCACTGCATTTTACATTTGCTCTCATCAGGAGCAAAGAGGTCTTCCCTCAGTGAAGCTGAAAACTTCAATCACACCCATGTTTAAGAACCACATTGGGATGCTGAAACAAAGATTCTTCATTTTATCAGCAAAGTGAAATTAGACAGTGACAACGCCCCTCCCTGATCCTCTGACCGCCTCCCCCCTCCTCCCGCCTCCGACCCTCATGCCTTTTGACGGGGAGTTTTCTGAGTGGGTCCCGGGAGGGCGAAGCATTTGGAAAGAAGGAAGGCAGCATGCTCCCTGGCCTGTGGTGACCGTGGGTCTGCAGGGCCGGGCTGCGCATTTCAACTCTACACGTTTCATCGAGCTGCCATTATCTCAATGTTCAATATTACTGAGCTCTTGACGGCCTCCTGAGCTTTGTGGGTTTTAACCCAAGAGATCATCTGACTCTTCAGTGTTTGAGACCAAAAGCACTGCCTCCCTTCAGAGTGAAAAGCCCACAAGGACTGACATGTGACGAGCAAAGACAGCCAGGAAAGCAGGTGCGGTATGTATTTGTGTCACTGTCTCTGCTGAGGTGGCAGCATTCTGTTGGTTTAGTACCGACACTTGAATGTGAAATTGTTTCTATGGAAATAATTCAGAAAGGCTGGTATTCTGGCGAGCTTTTAGTAAAGGAAGAAATCAGTGATTTGCTAACAGAGTAGGAAAAAAAAAAAAAAAGCTCCTCTGTACCAGCTGTGATTACTGTGGTTCCTGCTGCTCTGGATGCAACAGGTCCAATAAGTGACAGATCGAGTTTCTGGATGGACCCCTCAGAGCAGCCCCGCCATTAACCCCAGCTTGTCAGTTAACACTGAGGACCCTGCCACGGTGGACACTCCACTGTTAACCTGAGCTGAGGACTTCATGCACCAGAGCCAGTTAAAAGTGAACAAGGTTGTCTTCCTTTCCAGTTCATTCTGATACAAACACTGCTGTGTGTCCGCATGAGTATAACATTGATGGGGAATCGCTCTCTCCAGGGAGCTCTAAACGCCCACCTGTCCTTTTCTGCTCTGTCTGGGATATATGGGATGCGTAGAGATTGTGACTTGGTTACAAAGGACATTGTGATTTCTTATGATGCTTGTGAGAGCTAAGAAATCATGTACCTCAAGTACCTCAATTACTGAGCCCCTATGCTGTGTGCCATACTGTGTGTTAAAGGCATTACCTACAAACTCATTTTTCTCGTACCTCTTCCAATACACCTACAGATAAAATACACCCATAGAAAGTGCACATATTACGAGAGCAGTTGTTTTGCAATGGTGAGACTGGAACTCCAATTCTGACCAGCAGCTCTCCTGTGCAGAGCGAACAGTGAAGAGTTGCTAACCCCAGCAGCTCAGTGTGAGGGAAAACCAGTGTGCTGTCGCTGGGTGCCTCTCAAATCATTTCACCAAAGCACCCACAACTGCAGAAAGAAGTAAAAGACCAGGAGACCAGGGTGTGGGGAGGAACTGGGGCCACATCTACCAGTCTAGCCAAGGTGCTGATGGCAGCTGTGGAATTTCTTTCAAGTCTTGTTTTTCATATTTAACATCTAATAGAATTGTTACATTCGATTCCACAGTGCATTATGAAAAGGAATGATTTTTCCCCTCAAATCACTTACTAAAATGGAGGCCTTCAAAACCTGGACCGTGTTTTCTTGTGACTTCGTGAGTCTCTGGTCTGGACACGCCAACTTGTGTCCAAAGTCTACCCAGATTCCTGGCTGAGAGGCGCTGGTGGCAGAGCGAAAGGGTTTTGGAGTCAACGGGCCAGGTTTCCCGCTCTGGCTCAGCCATTTACTCAGTTGATGTAAATGACTTCATGTCTCAGTGTCCTTCCTTTGCATATAAGTAGGAATAAAACCTTACAAGCCTAAACCAAGCCTATACCCTCCCCCAACAGGCTGAGTTCTAGAAGACGGGGCAGACAGCCCAACGGCCAGAACTAAGCGAGAAGAAATACTCAGGCAATAGCCTTGGATAACAGCGGCAAGCCTGCCCGGGACCCTGCCCAGGCCTGGGGGGCTCCGTCCCCACTGCAGTCCACGGCAGTGCTCCCTCCTGGAGTTGCCCAACACGGTGTCCTGCCTCAGAAGCCCGGGGGTCTATTCTGGTGCTCACAAGACTCTCCATGTGACTTTGGCCAAGTCACCACCTCCCTCTAAGCCATAGGGTTTTCACTTAGCGAATTGAGACAGTAATGCTTACTGTGTTGTTATCTGTGAGGCTCAAGTGAGGTAGCGGAGACAAAACGTGGCTTACGTGGTGGCACCGGATCCACGTGGCTTTATTTTAGTACAACTCAATCCATGGGCATTTAGTGCTGTGCGCGGTGGGGAGACAAAGTTGACTGAGAGCAGGCGCCTGCCCTTGGGAGCTCGCCCTATAACCGTGATGCGAGGTGGGAACGGATGCCTGAGTGGACATGTGCACGGCTGCTGTGGCTCACGATGCGGGTGCAGAGCTTAGCCTGCTGATGCTGGCAGCCCGCTTCTGCTAAGAAGCTGATAATAGGACACCTGCACATATGCCGCTGCATCTACAGGGTCACAGCAAAGGAGACTATCGGGAAAGCGCAGGAGGGAAAGTTTTCAAAGAAGATCAAGGTCCCGATTCCCCACTGATTCCCTGATTTCCTGAGATGAGGGAGTTGGCCCCATGCCCCAGAGAGGCTGGGAGGGCTGCGTTGTGTTCAGCTTTGTAGCTCACGGTCCACGTCCTGCTACCACGTGTTGCCGGCACAACCGAGAACTTTCCACGTTTGATCTCATCGAGCTGCACGGACTGCAAGCCAAGCCAGTGCCGGGATGACGCAGAGGGCACTCAGCTAGGGAACCAGCCGCACGTGACGGAGACTTAACCACGGAAGGGTCGCTTTCTCCCTTATGAGAAGTCCCGAAGCATGCAGTCAAGGGCTGCTGGGACGCTCAGAAGTCCTCCCGAGGACATCCTTCAAAAGACGTCTCAACTCTGTTCCACTTCTTTCCACCCCCATTTTGATCTCGCAGTTGGATCATTTCCCTCACTCGGCCACTGTGACAGCCTCCTCACTGGTCTCTCCTTCCCCTTTTTCCAAACCACTGTCCATACAATAGCCAGAGCAACAGTCTTAAAATATTCATTGTTTCAAATCATTTGTTTTTCTGCTCTAAACTCTGCAATGACTTCCCACTGCCTTTAAGACAAAACTGAAGTCACTAAAATGGCCGAGAGCATCCCGGCTGATCTCAGCCCCGCCTTCTCCACTCTCCTCTAATGCTTCCCCTGCGTCCCTTGCAGGAACCCATCCATTCTGGTCTTCAGTGTTCTGAACGCTTTCTCCCTGGCTGTCTCTCACACGTGCAGCTCTTCAATTGTTACCTGGATAACTTCTACTCATCCATCAGGACTCAACTTAAGAGCCATATTATTAGGAACTAAAAGCCAGTTAGACTGTCAGGTCGCATGCCTTACTTTCCCCTCACAGCACCAGTCAGTAGCAGTGACGTGCCTATTCATGCACGCTCGTGTTTGCTGCCTCCCTCTGCCTTGGACCACAGTCTTCATGGAGGAAGCAGTGGTCACTGTGTGGATGCTCAGCATCTATTTGTGGAATAAAACTGCTGCATCTGGCTGCCTGCGGGCATGGTCTTGGTGGGTAGACAATAGAGGATGAAATAAATATGGAAGAATCAGAGGCCAAAGCCCAAAAGGCAGCTTCCTGTCAGCCCTACTCAGGGCTGTTGGCACAAAGCCCCTGGAGCCGGGAGGGGGACCAGAGGGGAAAAGGAGAAAAACGGACAGTAGCCAATTTGCTTTAGAGAGTGACACCCGTTTCTAATTTAAACTGTAAATAAGGAATGGAAACAGACACATGTTGTACACAGAGTAACGAACATATGGGATCAGTTACCAAGAAAAGCCATGGAAGCTGAAGATTAATGAGCTGCAGGGACACCTCGGTGGAGGAGAGGGGAGTGAAGTGCTGGGAGATGTCAGGGACTGCAAGGGCTGGGTGTCCTGTCGCGGAGGTCCCCTTCCCTTTGCTTACCCTGTGGTATGTCCCATTGACTGTCCCAGCTTCACCTGACGAAGCCATCCCACTGACAGAGGCCCCCATGTGGTCCTATCAGAACCTCCCCACAGGAGGGGTTTAGGCGTGGCAGGCACTCAGAGGCGGGAGAGGCTTGTCCTGAAGCATCCTTGGCATGGTACCATGATGCCTAGCCTCCACGGCTGGACCCTCTGACTCTCACCTACCACCGTAGCTCCACAACCTTAAATCCGGACCAGCGTGCTTGGAGTAACTAAAGACTGGAGAAGTTAAGCTATAAACCAAACTCCCAACTTCAAAGGACTCTCCATTTACATCTCAGCATATCATATTAAGAAACATTTTTTTTTGGATTCTCAAGCCCTCACTGCACAGAGTGTATTATAGATTGTTCTTTTTAAATCACTGAGTTGATAATTGTTTGTTTTGGTATCATTCGCTCATTCAGCAAAAGTTTATTAAGCTACCTGCCGGGTGCTGGGCATTGTCCTGGGCACTGGGGATGTGGATGTGAATCAGTTCCATGTCCTCACGAAGCTCTCGTTTTAGCAAGAGACACAGACCAGATGTAAGGAAACAGGTATCTATGCCTGTCAATGCCAGGTGGTGATAAATACTGTGTGGAAAAGGAGACAAATCAATAGAAAGATTAGAGGGGCAGTACTGTTTTAGACAGGAAGGTCAGCAAAGGTGAAATCTAAGCAGAGATCTGAATAAAGTGAAAGAACAAGACATGAAAACATCAGGAAGAAGTGCATTCCAGGTGCAAAGGCCCTGAGGTAGGAACAACCCTGATGCATTTAGACTGTAAGGAGACCAGTGGGGCTACAGTGACTCTAGCACAAAGACTGGCAATTCTGGTCTTCTGTGATTCCGTATAAATTCTAAGATTATTAGTTCTAGTTCTGTGAAAAATGTCTGGGTAATTTGATAGGGATCACATTAAATCTGTAGGTTGCTTTGGGTAGTATGGCCATTTTAACAATACTAATTCTGCCAATCCAAGAGCGTGGGTTATCTTTCCATTTCTTTAAATCATCTTTAATTGTCTCAATGTTTTGCGGTTCTCCATGCATAAGACCTCCTTGGTCAGAATTATCCCTAAATATTTAAATTTTTTGGATGTGATTTTAAAAGGGATTGTTTCTTTACTTTTGTTTTCTGCTATTTCATTGTTAGTGTAAAGAAATGCAACCGATTTCTGTATGTTAATCTTGCATCCTGCTACCTTGCCGAATTCTTTTAAAACAAATAAATAATCTATGACCTAACTATTATTGCTATTTACTAAGGAGAGAAACTAAGACAGAGAAACCGAAGACCACAATCAGAATCAGGGTTGAAGTGACAATGGAAGACCCCAAATCCGCTAACTTTGCCTCCTTCTCTTTGATTTTTGCCCCTCATTTTGCACCGCTTCCCCAAATCCTCCGAGCGGCATGATCGGCTATGCGAGCCAGCTAATGCAGTCATCGGCCACTTTCTCTGAGTTCTGTTCAGGAGGAGATCCCTCCTTCCCTGATCCAGACAAGCTGACAATGACATCACTGCACGCAGCAATAACCAGTGCTTTCCCTTTGCAGGAAGTGATGGATTTAGGAAACAAAATGAGTCTGACCGTGTGGGTCCCTGACCCTTCCTCTCAGTGGCAGGAAGAAGGGGCGGTAGAGGGGTCCTATTACCTCTGGTCTCTTTAGCAGCACAGATGCATTCCTGAGTTTTTCTCAGTACGATTAGTTATAGCCCCCTGGTATTTAGCTTTAGGATTTACGCTGATGGTCCCTGAATACTTCTGTGTCAGTCCGTAAGTGGGAAGCTCTCTCCACATTACCTTGTTTCCCCTGATTCTTTCCCCAACACTCTCTCAGTTATGCCGAGGTCACCCCCCGACTCCTAAGACAATGTGCTGGTCCTCTGAGGAAGAAACCTGCCCTGCGGCATCCCCGGGGAGAAGGGAAAAGATTCCACAGCCCTGGTGTCCCTAATGCTGGTCTGATGTCAGTTTTTCTTTATTTACTTTTAATTTTTTTCAATTGAAGTACAGTTGATTTGCCATGCTGTATTAATCTTTGGGGGTCCAGCATAATTATTCACTTACGTAGATATATTTCTTTTCATGTTCTTTTTCATTATAGCCCATAACAATGTATATCATTCTTTTCTTTGTGTATCTTCCTGCTTCCGAATCCCTTAGCCAACCCCTATGACCAGTTTTCTGCAAATTCCCTCCCAAGGTCTTTAGCCCTGGCAGTTATACTTTGCTTATACAAAATCATCAATTTAGGTACAGATCATTGGCATTTAGGTATTACATTTACTGGTTAATATCTACTTGACTCCATTTATGGACATCGCTTGCATGAAATATAAAGTCTTCAAGCCCTACTCACTGCTCTCTGAACACAGACTCAGGGATAACAATTCTCCTCAGCCCTGAATTTGTCTTTAGAGATGACGGCAAGAACACTCTGGAGAAGGGCAAGGTTTATTCAGAACAAACAAACTACTGCAAATGAACTGAACACTGTAGGAAGAGGCAGAAATGATTCTCAAATTAAGACCACTGGACTTTAAAACAATCTGTCCCTCTTTCCAATGGTAGTATGTCCTCTGCTTACCCAGGGGTTAAATGGCCTCAAATGTCCTCCCCCTTTTGAATTCCTGTCCCTCCCTCCATCTCTCCTATCCCCCTAAATAGCACCACCGTCCCGACCAACCACCACTACTTTTGTTCAGTGCTAAAAGCCTAGGAGTCACCACTGATTCTTTCTTCTCTCTTATCCCCCGTATCCAATCCTCAGGTTCTTTGAGTTCTGCCAGCAAAACATGCCCTAAAAGTGCCCACTTTCCCATTTCTACTGTTACCGCTTGGTTCAAGTCACCAAGTGCACACGTACCGGGACCGCTGCCGGAGCCTCCGCCGAGCTCTCCCAGCCCCACCCTCAAGCGCTGTCCCAACTCAGAAGGCAGCTCCGTAACGGTGCTGGCGGTCTGTTCCTGCCACCTCCGCCCTACGCTAATGACTCACTGAACGACCTCGCTCTTTGCCCTGCAGTCATGTTACCTTTGCCCGTCACCATGTCCAGGTTTGAATACAACTTAATCCTGGAGTGGTCAAATACCAAAAAGTCGATGCTCAGGTGTTTAGTTCTTTATGGGCTGTATTTGCTAAAACTTCCCGAAAACAGGGATGTTTATTTTTTGAGAAATTTATGAAATGCTTTGTATCTATTTGTTAAACACTTTACTGGTCCCTTCATTGCCTCCTTAAATTAAATCACTAAAGTTGCACCGTTTTATTTTAAAGTGGGAAAAATGGTTACTGCTGGAGGGAAAAATTAGGTTCAGCAGAAAAGGAACTCAGCGTGATCTTTATAAAGTAAAACACTGTGGAGAGACAGCGGCAATTAATAATCTGGGAACCCATCTGGGGAGCCCCGCACGGCCACACGTCTCAGGCGCACACCTGCCCAGCCTTGAGCTGTAAGCCTCATGGGCCAGGCTCTTAACGGCCTCCGCTAATGAAAACTCAGCAAATCAGAACGCGTCTCATTCTGAAAGTTGTCCTCTTGGGGTCTTCAGAAATTATGACCAGGCTTGCTTTGAATGTGTATCAGCCATCCAAGTCCTGGTCAGGAAAACTAGGAGCTGGGCAGTGTCGGGCAGGAGTTTATTCAGCTGGAGGGAAGCAGGCTGAGGTGTGGCCAAGCACCACCTTTAAGTGATGAGAAGACTGCCTGGCGGCTCACCCCCAAGGGCAGGTCAGGAAAAGGTGAGGGTGGATTTTACCACAAGCCTCTCACGTTTGATATAATCAGCTTTTTGACACGAAGACCAATAGGTCATGAACTTCTTGAATGCTTGGATGTGGGCGGCTGTGATGGCCCCTTCTCTGCACACCTCTGATGCTCTACGCTAAGACACCCAGTGGGGCTTTTCCAGTTGTCCCCTGATGAAAAAACTCAGACCTTCAGCTGAGGGAGAGGGAGCTCTGGGTATCCCCATATTCGAGGGAAAGTCTCTGTATCAATCAGGGTCCAGCACCATATCTGAAAGCGGAATGGAACTCCTACCCACATAATAGAAAAGCCCTTCAGTAACCGACCAGCGTCCTAGATCCCAATCCTCTCTCAGTCTTCGGGGGAGAAAACCGGGGAGGAGAGTGAGCAAGAACAATGGGGCCATCTGTGGGTCTGGAGGCCACGGGTGGGATGTGCCTGCAGGAAGACCTTTCCCTTCCCTGCTCCTCTCTGCTCCCTCCCCTCCGCAAGCTGAAATCAAGTGAAAGACTTCAAGAGAATTCCCCATAAAGACGGGGGTGCCTAACAATAGGGGAGGCTGGGACTGGTTTGCATCTGGACTTCTGTTCAGGCAGCAGACAAGGAAAGAGGAGGGAGAGAGACGGCGGGGCTTAACGTGGGCAGCAGGGGCACCTGCTCTCCCATCGTCTGGAACGGTAGAGATGTGTGAGCTTCTCGTGAGTAAGGGGACATTTTTGAGTCTTCTTGTCCGTACCTTGGCTGCCCACAGGTGCCCCTTGACCCCCAGAGGTGTTAGTAGAGAAATAGCGACGCCAAAGGAGAAGATGAAACTGAGAAAGAAAGAGACGCTTGCCAGTTATCCTCAGTCCTCCCTCCCAGCCCCTAACCTTGTGGGAACTAGAGAGAGGAGATGAAAAGGGAGATGTCCAACCAGTGATGGCAGAAGGCGAAGCTTTGAATCTGATAGAGGGATGAAGTTGTAAACTGGATTTGCTTGGTTTCATAATGGAAAGTGAGTAGAGTCTTAGAACCTACCCAAGATGCTTTTAAGTGGTAGCAAACACTGGCTTCCAAGTGTTGCAGCGCATCCCCCGGACACCTATTTGAATAGTGAAAACCCAGCACACCGACAGCAGCAAATGCTGGTGAGGATGTGGAGCAACGGGAACCCTCACTCATTGCTGGTGGTGATGCTGCTTCAATACAGCCATTCTGGGAGACAGCTGGGCAGTTTCTGGCAAAACTAACATATAATCTGGCAGTTATGCCCAGGTGATTCTGCACGTGGGTGAAACCAGGTTCACCAGCCTGGAAACAGCCACAGAGAGGAAGAGGGTCAACCAGTGGGAGCACTGGAAAATCAGCCTCTTTCCAGAGCACCTGCTGAGGTCAGGGGTGGGCTGTTAGCCATGGCTCTCCCTCTCTTCCTGTCGACATCTCTCTATACCTCTTCTTTACTGTGACTTTCTTTTAATTTTATTTTTCGTACAATACTGATATAGATGGCAGATCTGGTACTTAAAGTCCTGCTCAAGGCCAGCAGCTTCCTGGTTGCAGGAAGAGCCCACTTCTCTGACTCTGAATCCAGGGCTCACTCCCCTCCACAGTGTGGTGTCCTGGGGCACCAGTCTGTGTCCTCTGTGTCCTGGGAACCACAGAAGAAGGGCAGACTCTGAGGCCCCACGGCAGGATCTCTCTCCTCCAATAAGGTGTGATCAGGAGATGGGCAGAGCAGGAAATAGCTCCACTTTCCATCTGAAAAGCTGAGCTTTAAATGACTTGCCCCTGGGCATCTGTGCTCTGCCCACTAGCCCAGTCACCTGGGGCATACTCCAGCGAATCTCCCCCAACAAGACACCTTAAAGCTTCTTTGGTAAGCTTGGTGGACTCAGAAACCGTGATGGGGGTCGTTGTTAAGCCTTATCACAGCTATGTGTTTCACGCTGCACGAGTGTATTTTGAGTGCTTCATCACTCACATTAATGGGAAGGGGTTCCATCTTAAGAAATGCTTTTCCCCAAGGTTAATATTTCATGCTGAATCTATTCACTCTTTTGACATTTTTATGACCTATGTACAGCAGTGTCATATGTTCACAGTAATGTTCAAATTGAAAGCCTATGATGACTACGGAGACTTCACAATGTAACAAGTGCTCTTTGTTAAGTCAGTTTTACACATCTTGTTACATTTGAGACTTCCGTCCAGCATTTTCCTGTTAAAGCTCTGTCTCCTGTATTTTCCCAGCACTGTAACAATATGGAAAGGCTAGAAAGAGGATGCTGACCTGTCTGGAAGTCTCAAGTGTCCATGTGCTTCTTGTCCCCCCTTAGAGGCTAATTACCTTTAGACAAGTGAATGTGATCTGCTGAATGAAACACTTTACGAGTCTGGAGCCGTTAGCCTAAATTTGGACCCGATCTCAAGTTTCTGTTTAGTTGGCTAGATAAAGGTGGTCCGTTCCAGTGCTGGAAACATAACCAACACGTGTTCCAGGCCATATGCTGGTTCTTTCCATACGTTAATGTATTTAATTCTTGCAATAATCCAGCAAGCTAGGCTTTATGACGTCCAATTCTCAGAAGAAGAAACTGGGGCTCAGAGAGGATAAATGCCTTGTTCAAGTGTGTAGCAGAGTCACTTCCAGCAGCGCCTCGACTCTTAGGCCAAAATTATCTCCAATTTGCTGGAATTATCGTGATGCCCTGGATTCAGTTCAGAACCTGCAGAAGTCATACATGCTCTCTGCTTGGGCACCGGGGATGCCATGGGCCTGATGGGGCAGAGTGAGACTCAGAGGCCACCCCAATGCAAAAAAAAAAAAGCAGGGGATAAGAAAGGGCCTTTCCATATAGTCTACCATTATTATGATTATTCTGGGAAGGGGAAAACAATCCAACAGCAACGGCATGTAGTCATTCTTGGACACACTGTCTGGCACAGTGATTCTTTCTGCAGCCCAGCAGGCAGGCTCTCTAGAGCAGCTCCTGCTGACAGGGGACCAGGGGCTGCCTGCATCTCAGCAGGAATCTATGGGCTGCACTTCTCTTAGGGAAGGCTCTGCAAGGAAGAAAAAAATCCAATTTATCCAAGACTTTCCTGTTTCTAAGGACTCACATGGAATTTAGCCTTCACTTTGCTATTTTTAAAATGGCCTAAGGCTACATCTAAGCCCTGACCACAGTTTTTGTCGCCTTTTCTCGGGGACCATCCGCCCTCTGGTTGGGGCACGTTGTATGCATCGCGACTGGGCTCTCTGCACATCTGTCCTCCTGCACGTTAGTGACTCATCTGGGTCTAATTTAGGCCACCACACACCAGGCAGGAACGCTTCAATTCCATGTTCTCCTCAATGTTCAGCAGATTTTGTTCACTCCACAAATGTTAAATGCTAACACCTTCTCTCTCTAAATAAAGTACTCTTTTAAGACAGCATATACATGACCATTCTGATTTAATCTTATATTTTGAGAACAGGGGAAAAAAAAAAGCCACACACAGATTCTACCAGCAATGCTTGAGTTTTGAAATCTAAAACTGGGTCACGGTAACAGGATGGAGGCTATGGGATGCTGAAGAGTCCAGAAGCAGCAGGATGATCTGGGGATGGTGATAACAAAAAGCGTCTGCTGCAAGTCTTCACGAAGGAGGCAGGGTGGGAGAATGGGAGACCACTGGCTGGGGACTCGCCACTGAGCCAGGGGGCCCTGTTTAGCTGACAGCCTCATCTCTGTGGGACTCGGGGGCTCAAACTGGAAGACACCTGAGACAGGACTGCTCATTTACTTAAATTATTCATTCGTTGAGCTCCTATTTATAGGCTGTCTACCCTGTATTCAATTTGGGGAAAATATTGGCAAAAATGGTCCTCACCCTTCCAGAACTTAGAGATATTAATCAAATAATCTCAAAATAAGTGTGAAATTCAAGTGTAATAAATGCTGTAGAGGAGAAGTACATGATGCATAAAAATAGGAGAGACAGTCAGGATATCTAACAGGCACCGACTAAAGGCATCCCACACTGAGCTTGGTGTCTGAAGGCTCCAGGCTGTGTCTGGAGGCAACTCAGTGGCTGAAGGAAGTGCACTTGGGGTGATGGCTATTTCCCAACTTGTGCAGAAATAGTTCAAATCTTGCAACTAGTTTTCTGGCTGAATATTGGCATTGCCTAAGAGTTTCTAATAGAAGGATTTGCTCTGGACTGGAAGACGGGTAAAAAGGCTTCACGTGGGGGGTGACAGTCCAGCCAAGACCTAAAGAATAAGTACGAATTAACTAGGTGAAGAGAGGAGGAAATTTATTATAGGCGTAGTGAGTGCAGCGTGTCCCAAAGCCCTGTGGCAGAAGGGAACAAAATGTGTTTAAGGAGCTTAGAAAAGTCAAGCCTGGCTTACACATTAAGCAATGGGAACTGAACGGGGCTGGGGCTAAGGATTTGGATAAGAACCAAGACTTGCCAGATCTTGCAGGTAAGTGAAAAGATTTCTTTTCTTTCCCACCTCTGAGCAATGGGAAGTCATTAAGGATTTTAGTCTGAGAATGGCAGGGCCAGATTTGCATTTTACAGAGAACACTCAGAATGCCATGCAGAGCAGGGATTGCACTCGGAGCAGCTGAAAGGCTGCGGTGGTCAACCCAGGAGAGGAGGTGGCTCAGACCAGGACACTTTGATGAGGGTGGAGGAAGTACACAGTTTCTTGTTTGCTGAATTGGTTAATGACAGTCATTCACTGAGCTAGGAAGCACTCGAGCAGACCTGAGGCAGGCTGGGCTTGGGAGTCAGGAGAGAGACTGTCGGAGGGGAGGGGGCTGGCCACTGCAGCATCCCAGGGCAGCCCTGGGTGCATGGGAATGGCTTGGATGGAGGTGTGCATGTGTGAGTCATCTTTGCGGTAGCAGCCACTGATGCCCGACTGTGCCGGAGGAGCCTAGGGAAGGGAGTGGGCCGAGGAGGTGGCCTTGAGAAATTCCAACAGTTAATGGTCGACCCTCTATCTCTAAAGACTAAGAAGGAATAACTAGAGTGGACGGGGAAACAAAGTGGTCCAGTATCAAGGAGGCCAAGGAGAGAGATCACTCCAAGAAAGAGGGTGTGGACGACAATTACCAAATGGGGTGAGGACTGAAAAGGCCCATCGGCTTGATCTCCAGAGAGATTTCACTGAAAGTTTAGTGAGAGCTGCTAAATTTTTCTTTTAACGTTTCACTTTGAACTAATGATAGACTCACAAAGAACTGCCAGTACAGCCCAGAGAGGTCCCATGGCCCACCATCCAGCTCCCCGAGGGTAACATCTCACACAGCTATAATATGAAGTCCAGGAAACTGACACTGGCACAACACGATGAACTTGACTCCAGACCTTGATCCTACTACGGTAAGAGCTGCTCTGATGGAACAATGAGGCCAGGAGTCCAAATGGAGTGGGAGTGGGGTGGGTGGTAGTACAGGGAGTAAGAGGAGGAAACAGGTGCCGTAGATAATAAATATTTATTCTATTCCGCCAAGTGCAAGGCCAGACACTGGGCACAGTGCGGAGCCCTGCGGACACCTTGACATCCACAGGATCTGGACAAGGAGTCAGGGGAAGAGGAAGCTGAGGGTAAAAATCTACCTCTGGCCATGGGCACCAGCGTCAGAGGCCACAGCGGGCCAGAGAGCAGGGACATTCCTGATAAGTCATTGAGAAAAGGCTCGGAACCCTGGCAGCGGCAGGAGAAGGTACACTCACACGGAGACAGAAACATCAGGGCTCTTCTGCAGGACAGACTTTCTGGGGAGTTGGTCATCCCCATGCCTCCCAGATTTTTCAAACTTTTAAGAGCAGATGAACTTTCTGCAGTGAAGCCCAAAATGTTTTACATCTTTTATGTTTTCTACTTGAACTTTAGAAAGAACATTAGCTAGTGGGTTGGAGTAACGTATTTCTAACGAGCCCATTTTACAGGTGAATCCACTGAACACAAAGATACAAAGGAATTCACGTCACCCAACCACACAGCAAGTTTCTCCCTAGATCGTGGGATTCTGACTTGATGACGTTTCCATTCCATTGCCATCAAGGTTCCTACTTCCTGCTTTGCCCTGGAGCTCAAGAAACAGATCCTGTTGAGCTGTGTAAGTAGTCATTGTTCCCATGAAAATGTGAATATTTTCTTTTTTCCTAATACCATCCAAGGTGGCTACCCCCAAGTATCAAAGAGCCAACAATATCATTGAATGTGTTTTATATTTGTCTCTTGTTCTGGCTGATGGATGGCCAACCAGAAAAATAATTAAGTATATGCAACCTTGAAGATAGATTTCCCACATCCTAACTCCTCCCCCACTGGGGTCATTCCATGAAGCTCTGTTCTCAAGATGGAAGGAGGCAAAGGAGAGGAAGTCAAAGGAGGAGATGCAGGTGGGAGGGGGCAGCAAGACCTGGGTCCCCATGGAGCTGGGACTGTGGGCAACCTCACTTAGACAGGTGTGCTGGGAGGTGGCCCTTGCCTGCTCCATTCCGTCTCAGCCAGTGGGACTTAAAGAGCTCTGGCTGCTGTGGGAGAGAAGCTGTAACAGGAGGCTCTGGTCCTGCATACTAATTGGCCCACTTTAATGACTTTTCATCCCCTCCCTCCAACTGCAACAATCCCCTCTTCCGAAATCGCCCGCTCCTAGCAGAGGAGGCTGGCTACCATGGCAACCAAGCCTTCCGATGCTGGGAAAAACTCACCATAGAGATGCAGGGAGAAAAATTCCACTGTTGAATTTCCAAAGAAGAAGGTCTCAAAGGGGGAAGGAGGAGAGAACAAAGGTTTGGGGGATGTGACTGGAGATGGGGAGCTTTCCCGGCTGAGGGCTGGGGGCACACTGTACAAACCACAAACGTACATCCAGACACATAAATCCACAGAGATACGATCAGATGCCATCTACACATGCTAACGTTCATATCACCTCACCCACCCGGTGCCCAGTACAGGAGAGTGAAGGCAGGAACACATCTGCAGTGGCCTGTCTCGTTAATCAAATGCTCCCTACACACTCAGTGAAACACAGCCCAGAGTTTGAACAAGCTCTGATCAAAATGTAGATTTTTGTCACTGAGAGCTTTCATTGTTTTTGCTCTCTAGAAAATCATATTTGAAACACATTTGAAATCATATCTTCTCTGAAAAGAGAGGAAATACGTTCAATATAATGTGTATGTGGTCTGCCTCCTTTGTTCACTTGGAGGCAGCCTTGCTCCCACCCAGTGTGACCCAAGACTTTCTGATGTTGCTCTGGGGAAAGACACTGGGCCAACAGTACTTGCAGACCTCTGTGTCCTCTTTCATAGGACAAGAAAGCAACCCACAGGGGTGTTTGGGGATCCCCTCTAATTCAGGGGGCCCTCTTAGCCTTGTCTGAAGCTCTATCCTTCCTGAAATACTTTAATTCATTCCCCTCTGTTCTTTAAAAGCCTCCCCCTTCACATCCCTTTTCTTCCTGTTTCTAAAGCAAGGCAGTGCCTTTTGCGTCACGAGCCCCATGGCATCATTTCTGAAACACCCCAGTGTTAAGGAGCTGGCGCACATCATGTCAGAAGGGGTGTTTAGTTCTCAAAACCAAAGCAAACACACACACAAATGTTCTCTCTGGGACCAACGTGGGAGAGAGTTTCTAAAGGCCGACCACGAGCTGACTGTGTTTCTGACAGTCCCTTTCTCTCAAAGGAAGGGGCCAAGTCCGCCATGCCTTTCTTTGTGCCTGACAGCTCTCAGAAGCCAGCCAGGGCTGGGAGCTTGCTTCGGATCCAAGCCAGGAAACCCTGAGAGCGGGAGACGGCCTACGCTTGGAGAACAAGGCACTGGAAACCTCACAACACTGGGAGGCACTCGGTTTTCCGATGGAGCAGAGAAAAGCCTTATTTGGCTGTTAAATAAGATACACAACAAGGTCACATTTACCTCTGTCCCTCCGATGTCATTTTTCACATAAGACTTTGTGACATGCTTGACTCCCAAGCCCCGGCTTTCAACGTGACATTTGATAAATCTTTCATTCATTCCTTTTCAAAAAATGTTTATTGAATGAGTTCTGCTAGATGCCTGAAACACAGATGAGCAGCGCCTGGCCTCCTTTTAGAGGGTATTGGAGACAATAGAAATCTCTCACACTTGCAGACAACACCCAGCTTCCAAAGCAGTTCACACACATCATCTAACTTAATCCTGGGGACCAGCCTGGCAGAGTGTAGATGAAGCCTTTGCTGCCCGAGCAAAGGATGGGAGGCAGAGGACCCTTGACAGGAGAAGCCACCAGGGCTGGCGGGTGTTGTCCTCAGTGTTACCGACTCACTTTGCACTTAGGAAACGTAGGTGCGAAAAGTGCGTGTTCTCTGGCTACCAAGGTACAAGGCTGTCTGGGTATATGAAGAGCCTCTCGGGAGATTAAATTTGTTATCCTTCAAAGAAATCTTTGAAAGCGAGGACACTTTATTCAGAAAGAAAATTGGCCTTCCTCTCAAAGAAGACCACAAAGCAGGTATTTTCAAAGCGATGGCTTAATGAGGTAGAAAGAATACTGAACAAGGAGCTGGGAGGTTGACAGCCTGGTCTTTGCTCTGTGGCTTTTGGAAAATGAGGATATGGGGCCAAATTATTTCCCAACTGCAGGTCAAAACTTCTGCAGGAGGTACCAGGCAGGTTTGCCGTTATAAACGTTGTGCAGCAGTTCCTGAAAAGGGCTTGACCAAATGCAGGTTTAGAAATGACACGATTATTGCTACTTATACGTGTGTTTATTTAATTGTTGAGACCGGTCCGATGTCAAGGGCTAAAGGGCATTTTCAGCGTTCTTATTTTGAGGTGTCCCGTCATGTGTGCTGTAAGAAGGAAGTATACGGACAGAAAGCACAGTGCCTGGAACAAAACAGACATTCCATCAACACTTGCTTCATAAATATACGAAGACATGGATGGATGAATGAAGGAATGAGGAACAGATGACTTCAGGAAGCAAAGTACAGAATTCTGTCCTGGTGACAACCCAGAGAATGCAAAAGGATATGGTTCTGAGAAGTGCATCAAAGGATCATGTGCCCAAAACAAAAGTCATGTCACCAGGAAACAAAAGAGCGCCTTGGAGGGAGGTGGGGTGGGGTGGGTGGGTACATCTGTACAACACAAGTTTTAATTTTGCTGCCTTAGTCCTACTATTGTTTTCTCAAGCTTAGTTTGGTGATTTATTGTTAAGTAGCCTAGTTGCCTGTGTTCTCTGATCCTGGATATTTCCATTCGGAAAATGAGGTTACTCCTGTCCCCGCTCCAAGTCAACACAATTCTGGGCAGATCCAAGCATCAGACTTAAATCCAGAGTCCCAGGTGATAGGAAAAGACATTTGTCATTTGATGTCATCTTCTGCTATCAGGTCAGCCCCTTGGGGTACCCTAGGCTCCTTGGCATTTTGGCCTGCGAGCTGTCACACCAACAGTGCCCCCGAGGTGATGTCCACTCTCTCAGCTGTGCAGGTCACAGTGGAGGGCTTGACACCTCTAGACATCTCTCTCATCAAAGAAGCCCTTGGCTACAGCCATGGAGGTCTATGTCCCTTCCTGGCCCTCCGTTTGCTGTGGCTGTGTCTCCTGGGGAAATGTGCTCATTTTTCTTCTGGACCTTGTCAACTCCCTTCAAGATCTAGCACCAGCTTTGAAAACCTCCAACACACAAGATCATCTAGCATTTACTCTTTCTGATGAAACGACTTATCAGATTAAATTTTGTGGCGTTATCACTTTATGCATAAACTTTGTCTTTCAACTGGCTTAAACATGTGTAGGGTAGAAACTGTATTTGGTGTACATCTCTGTCCCCACAGTGCCCAGCTGGGGTTAACTGAGCATCTGTTGACTGACAGCGATGACAGGGTGAAGTTACGATGGAGCGATCACAGCTCAGGCACGCAGAAGTGGAGCTGGGCGGCCATTGAGGATCTAGCCTCAGACACGTCTCTGCACCACTGAAAACTTGAAGTTCCTCTGAACTGTTCCAGACTCAAGGACACCACCAGCCATATTCAGAACAATGCCTGCCAGCTACACCTTATGGTCTCAAGGTCTCCCCTGTGATCATGTAACCATTTTGGGTCCCAACCAATCCTTACTCAATAAGTACCCTTACTTCTTGCCAGCTCTAATTATAATTCTTGGTAAACAACTCATGTAACTAACTGTAACCTTGCTGTGTGTGCTTTTATAAACCTCCTCCATTTTGTAGTCTGGCGGAACACAATTCAAGTGCTTCTTAAAACTCTGTCTCCTGGGGTGCAGTCCTAACAAATTCCAAATAAATGGCTTTTTATTTCAATCAGGTCTCTGTTTCTAAACTTTTGGTTAACAACAGATAATAAATACATCATGGAATGCATAGTAAGTGCATGAAGGAAGTAGCTGCAGCATTTAAAAAGTGTCAAATTAGAAATTCACAACTTTCAAGTATAGGCAAATATATAGCATTAATTATATGTGGACCAGAATTGTTAAAAAAAATATATAAGTATAATAAAAGTTTAGAAGTTCCACCATTAAAATTCTAATTGTACAAATAAATTAAAATTTGTATTTTCTGCATCATAAATGTAATTCACTAGTGGTAAATTAAGTAATCAAGAAGAAGGGCTAAATTGGGAGCTTGAGATTTTAAAATACTATATACCATATATAAAATAAACAGCAAGGTCCTACTGTACAGCACAGGGAACTATATTCAATATCTTGTAATAACCTATAATGAAAAGAACATGAAAAGGAATATATGTATGCATTTGTATGACCGAAACATTGTGTTGTACACCAGAAATTGACACATTGTAAACTGACTATACTTAAAAAAAGAAGAAGAAGAAGAAGAAGAAATTATTTAAAAAGAAAAGTGGGAACAGAATGATCTCCCCACCTGTGCCATGGCTTAGTTAATGCTTCTGCTCAGGAAAATAATTTTTAAATGGTTCAACTTGGTGTTACTGATTTTTCATTCTTGATGCTTCGCTACCTTTTGATTCCTCAAAAATGAATCAGGAGCTTTGAATGTGTGTGAGGCTAAGTGGAGGGATATAAAGAAAGAAAAAGGAGGAAGTTTAAATGACAAGAGAAAATTGTATCCTCTGCTGTCCTCAAAGACTTGTGTTCCCTTCTCTGCATGGAGGAAACAATCCTACTTGTATTTTCCTAACTTAAAAAAGAAAACAAGGGTGGGGTTCCTTATCCATGTATTTTATAAAACTGTATCACAATTCATGTGCTGAGTCATCCAAATGCAGTCACCAGACCATTTCTTCTTCCACCCATACCAATTATTGACCAGCTGTGGATGAGAGCCAAACCAATTTAAACCCGGTGCTCCATTAACATAAATCTGCAATAACACCCCTTTAGTGGAGTAACAGGCTAAAAGGCTGAGTTTTGCAACAATTTCTTTTCACCTTGAAATGTAAAATTGGGCCATTTGGGGTCTCAAATGCTCACTTTTTCCAAATCAAAAGATATCAAATCTATGAGCTCTTCTACAGAAAGAAGTGTGACTTTTCTCCCTCTCCCTCGTCAGAAACAGTCCCAGCTAACTGACTTTACATTTTCTTAGTAAAGTCACGTGTGTTTCAAAGCTCAGTTACAAGAAGATCACTTCTGATCTAAAGGATACTTTTCCAGGGTGTTTGGATGCACCTTAGAAAGTCCTGAGTGGAACAGTTAAATTAAAATCAACTTTCTGGACCGAAACACAGTGAAACCCACTGCAACCGTGGGTCCCCAGTTATGGGCACAAGGTG